>NC_090443.1:550149488-551349488 GCF_031143425.1 Pleurodeles waltl | reverse complement strand
TTAGAGATGCCCCCTGCATGCCAGCCCAACTGCTAGCGCTAGGCTGACCGGTCACTCCTAGCCTGCCACTTCCAGACCAGTTTCTGGCCACATGGGATGAGTGCCTTTGTACACTCTGTGACAGGAACAAAGCCTATCCTGGGTGGAGGTGCTTTACATCTCCCCCTACAGGAACTGTAGCACCCTGCAGTGAGCCCCAAAGGCTCAAGCCTGGTGTTACAGTGCCACAGGGCACTCCAGCTCCAGGGACATGCCCACCCCCCGGACACAGCCCCCACTTTTGGCGGCAAGTCCGGAGAGATAATGAGAAAAACAAGGAGCCGTCACCTCCTCAGCCAGGTCCACCACTAAGGTGACCAGAGCTGATGTGACCCCCCACCTTAGAAAATCCTCCATCTTGCGTTGGAGGTTTTAGCCCAATAGGAATAGGGATGTACCCCCCCTCCACAAAGGGAGGAGGCACAAGGAGGGTGTAGCCACCCTAAGGGACAGTAGCCATTGGCTACTGCCCTCCAACCCTAACACACCCCTAAATTTAGTATTTAGGGGCGACCCTGAACCCAGGAAATCAGATTCCTGATGACCTACAAAGGATTGCTGACCTGAAAACCCAGCAGAGAAGGAGGAAGACGAAAACTGCTTTGGCTCCAGCCCCACCGGCATGTCTCCAACTTCGAAGAGCCTGCACCAGCGACACATCCTGCAGGCCCAGCGACCTCTGCGGACTCCAAGGACTTCCCTGCAACTACAAAGGACCTAGAAACTCCTGTGGACAGTGGACCTGTCCAACCAACCAAGCAAGAAGAAACCAATCTAATCTCACTCCAGAAGTGTGCGTCCCAACCACTGTGCACCCGACCCCCCTTGCCTGTGTCCAGAGAAACCAACGACCCAGAGTGGATTCCCAGGCAACTCTGATGACATGTCTATCCTGGGCTAACCTCTCTGCACCCCCACGACGACGCCTGCAGAGGGAATCCTGAGGACCCCATGACCACGAATGCCCAGAAAGAAGAAACCTGATGCCTGGAAGAAGCACTGCACCAGCAGCGCCCAGGCCTGTGAAGAACCAACCACCGGTGCAGCAGTGACCAGCAGGCGGCCCTCACCCTTGCCCAGTTGGCGGTTGGCCCGAGAAGCACCCCCCCTGTGCCCTGCCTGCAACGTCCGAGTGACCCCCGGGCCCCTCCATTGATTTCAATTACAAACCCGACTCCTTGTTTGCCCACTGCACCCGGCCGCCCCTGTGCCGCTGAGGGTGTCCTTTGTGTGCTTACTTGCGACCCCTCCCCCCAGTGCTCTACTAAACCCCGCTGGTATGCTCCCAGAGGACGCAGGTACTTACCTGCCAGCAGACTAGAACCGGAGCACCCCCCGTCTCAATAGGCGCCCATGTAATTTGGGCTCCTCTTTGACCAATACCCCTGACTGGCCCTGTGTTGCTGGTGCTGGGTGTTTGGGGTTGACTTGAACCCCCCAAAGGTAGGCTACTTATGCCCCAGAGACGGAACTTTTAAGTGCTTTACTTACCACATTAACCTACCTGTACTTACCTCCCACAGGAACTGTTGATTTTTGCACTGTCCACTTTTAAAATAGTTTATTGCCATTTTATGCCAAACCGTGTACATTACTGTTTTGATTCAAAGTCCTATCTATACCTAAGCAAAGTACCTTACATTTAATGTACTTACCTGCAATCTAAATCTTGTGGTTCTAAAATAAGTTATTTCCTGTATGTGTTCAGCAAATGCTTAACACTGCCTTCTGATAAGCCTAACTGCTCGACCACACTACCACAAATAGAGCATTCGTATTATCTATTATTGCCTCTGTCAAGCCTCTTGGGGAACCCCTGGACTCTGTGCACACTATCTCTCACTTACAGATAGTATATAAAGAGCACTCTCCTTTCCCCAATCAGAGCTGGCAGTAGTGACAGATGCTTCACTCCTAGGCTGGGACGGCTATCTGGGAGAGGCAGAGACCAGAGGCATCTGGTGTCCGGTGGAGTCCGGACTCCACATCAGTCTGTTGGAGCTCCCGATCAGGCTGTCATTGAAAGCATTTCTTCCCTCTTTCAAGAGGATGGTAGTGCAGGTATTCACAGACAATACCATCACCATGTGGTACTGGACCAAGCAGGGCTGGATGGGATTGTGAACCCTTTGCCAGTAGGCTTTGCATCTCTGGACATGGCTAGAACAACAGGGCATATCCTTGGTGGTCCAACATCTGGCAGACTCTCTGAACTCCAGAGCGGATGAACTCAGCTGACAATGCTTAGTCAATCACGGATGGCGTTTCCATCTGGAGGTGGCTCAAGGTCTCCTTCAGCAGTGGGCAGTGCCTTGGTTAGATCTGTTAGTCTCTGTAGAGAACGCGAAATGTCAGCAGTATTGCACGTTGGAATTTCTAAGGTGGCAATTGTTCAGCGACGCTTTTTATCAAGGTGAACTCAAGCCTACTGTACGTCTTTCCACCCATACCACTTCTGCTCAGAGTTCTGAAGAAGATCGAGAACGACCAGGCCCAAGTAATCCTTGTGGCTCCGAACTGGGCAAGAAGAGTCGGTTATCCAGAGCTATTGAGCATGGCCGTTGATCCTTCGATCAGACTGCCTCTTTGGGATGATCTTCTGTTGCAGCAGCAGGGGAGAGTTCTCCACACGAACCTGTCCAGTCTCTTCCTTCTTGAGTGGAGATTGAGCGGTGGCGGTTGACAGCTTTTGACCTTGTGTCAAAAGTCTGTAACTTTATTCTGGCAGCCATGCGTCCCACCACAAAAACGGTATACGCCTGTCGGAAGAAATTTGTGGCATGGTGCACAGACAAGGCAGCTGACCCCTTTTCTGCCCCTCTCTCTGAGGTTTTGTTGTTTATATTTTCTCTGCCCCAACAGGGCTCTACTATGAGCACTCTCAAATGTGGTTTTATCTGCTATCTTTGCTTTTTTGAGGTTCCCTGATCAACCTTTGTTTGTCTCCTATTGTTTCTAGCTTCCTTAAAGCCCTTACGCATGTGTTTCCTCCATCCCCATTCATTATACCTGAAAGGGATTGGAATTGTGTTCTGACATTCATAATGTGTGCTCCTTTGGAGCCACTTCACAATTGTCCTCTGAGGCTTCTCACCTTGAAAACAGCCTTCCTTGTTGCCATTACCTCTCCCCGCATTGTGAGTGAACTGCAGGCATTGTCATCTAACCCCCCCTACTTTTCCATCTCTCCTGACGAAGTGGTCCTTCTCACCGGGGCTCCCTTTTTGCCAGAAGTGGTCACGCCCTTTCATGTAAGCCAGTCCATCACCTTGCCTACTTTTACGCACCCCCACAACCTTCTAAGGAAGAAGCCTTATAGAAAAAGAGCGTTGGCGCTCTATCTTGATCATACAAGAGTTCCAGGTGGATGATCAACTCTTTGTCAGTTATATAGGTGCAAAGGAAGTTTGAGCAGTGCAGAAGCAGACCATCTCCTAATGGGTCCTACTCTGTAATAAAAATGTGCCGCGCACTTGCCAAGAAGCAACCACCT
The DNA here is from genome assembly GCF_031143425.1 of Pleurodeles waltl. NCBI lineage: Eukaryota > Metazoa > Chordata > Amphibia > Caudata > Salamandridae > Pleurodeles > Pleurodeles waltl. Next base: position 551,345,956 of record NC_090443.1, on the reverse strand, counting down.
GAAGGTTTGCATGCTCATTCTACTGGAGCAACAGCCGCCACCACTCCGTTAGCATGCAGAGTTCCAGTCCTTGATATCTGTCACGCGGTGATGTGGGCATCCTTGCACACGTTCATAAAACACTACTTCTGGGAGAGTCCGGTCTGTAGGGACGGGTACTTAGCACATTTGGTCCTGCAGGACTTTATAGTTTGACCTTGGTTTGCAGACCCACCTCTGGTGATGCTATTGCAAGCGTATATATTCAAAGGTAAGGAATCTGCAACTAGAAGTTTCTATCAGGTGAACAAGTAACCTACTTTGGGAAATTCCTTATCTGGTAGAGACATATTCTAGTTGCAGATTCCTTACTGAGTCAGCCCTGCTCTGCTAAATATTTTCTTGGGACAGGGACTTCTTTCCAGGGCCCTAGTTTTGACGCAGTAGTGATCAGTGTTTTTCATGGCTCTGTGCTTCTGCATGGAAAGTCGTGAAAAGAAACTGATGTCAGCACGCCGGGGTGGCGCCTCTGTAGGACCCACAACACCATATCCGGTGCGGACAACACTGATGATGGATGTGGCCTGGGCTTGAGTGCACACATTCACCAAAAGTTACTACCTTGACAGCCAAGCCCGCAGAGAGAGCCATTGTGCCTGCTCAGTCTTACAGGATGTTTGGTTTAAGGCTACATAAACCAAACATTCTGGTTGGTTTGAGTGGACCTCTACCTTTTTGGTGAAGCTGCTTGGTTAACTATTCCTAAGGCAAGCAACCAGTGGTTAGCAGTATCCATCTGAATAATGAGTTATTTATCTTCAGTAACTATATTTCTAGTAAATACTGTATCTAACTGCAGATTTCTCGTAGCTATTAAACCTCCCCATTCTGTGGTGTGGACATTGGCATCTTCTGAAAAAGGTCCCAAGTTTGTATTCAGCACACTCTTCTGTAATTTGTCTTAGCTGATCCGTGTCCGAGAGTTCGGGAAAAGAAATGACATCAGCACACAGGGGTGGCACTTATTAACACCTGTGCTCACTTCCAGGTTGGTGCAGGTTCGCTGCTAAATCATGTGGAATGACCTGGCAGCATGCAGGAGCTATTGCTTAAAAAACTTTGGATCCTCTGTGACACCTGGGAATATTCTTAATATTAGAACTCTGCAGTTAGAATATCCACCATAAAGAGAATTCCCATTTGTAAGTAACTACCAGCCTGCCACAACCAGACGAGTTTCTGGCCACATGGGGAGAGTGCCTTTGTCACTCTGTGGCCAAGAACAAAGCCTGTACCGGGTGGAGGTGCTTCTCACCTCCCCCTGCAGGAACTGTAACACCTGGCAGTGAGCCTCAAAGGCTCATGCCTTTTGTTCCAGCACCCCAGGGCATCCCAGCTAGTGGAGATACCCGCTCCTCTGGCCACTGCCCCCACTTTTGGCAGCAAGGCTGGAGGAGATAATGAGAAAAACAAGGATGAGTCACCCATCAGTCATGACTGCCCCTAAAGTGCCCTGAGCTGAGGTGACCCCTGCCTTTAGAAATCCTCCATCTACAGATTTGAGGATTCCCCGAGTAGGATTAGGGATGTCCCCCTCCCCAAAGGGAGGAGGCACAAAGAGGGTGTAGCCACCCTGCAGGACAGTAGCCAGTGTCTACTGCCCTCCTGACCGAAACACACCCAGAACCCAGGAAATCCGATTCCTGCAACATACATAAAGAAGAAGGACTGCTGACCTGAAAGCCCTGCAGAGACAATGGAGACGACAACTGCTTTGGCCCCTAGCCCTACCGGCCTGTCTCCAGACTCAAGAACCTGCACAGCGATGCATCCGACAGGGACCAGCGACCTCTGAAGCCTCAGAGGACTGCCCTGAACCGAAGGACCAAGAAACTCCAGAGAACAGCGGCACTGTTCAAAAACAGCAACAACTTTGCAACTTTTTAGCAACTTCTAAAGAACTCACTCTTCCTGCCGGAAAGCGTGAGACTTCATCCTCTGCACCCGACGCCCCCGGCTCAAGCTCCAGAGAACCAACACTGCAGAGAGGACTCCCAGGCGACTGCGACCTCGTGAGTAACCTGAGACGACCCCTCTGCACCCCCACAGTGATGCATGCAGAGAGGATCCAGAGGCTCCCCCTGACCGCAACTGCCTGGAACAAAGAACCCGACGCCTGGACCAAGCACTGCAACCACAGTCCCCAGGGCCAAAAGGAACCAAACTACAGTGCAGGAGTGACCATCAGGTGGCCCTCTGCCTAGCCCAGTCAGTGGCTGGCCCGAGGAGCCCCCCTGTGCCTTGCCTGCACCGTTAGTGACCCCTGGGTCCCTCTATTGACTTCTATTGAAAACCCGATGCCTACTAAGCACACTGTACCCGGCCGCCCCAGTGCCGCTGAGGGTGTGTTTTGTGTGCCTACTTGTGTTCCCCACAGTGCTCTACAAAACCCCCCTGGTCTGCCCTCCGAAGACGCAGGTACTTTACCTGTTGGGAGACAGGAACCGGAGCACCCCTGTTCTCCATAGGCGCCTATGTGTTTTGGGCCCTCCTTTGACCTCTGCACCCAACCGGCCCTGTGTTGCTGGTGTGGTGACTTTGGGGTTGCCTGGAACCCCCAACTGTGGGCTTCCTATGTCCAGGAAACTGAACCTGTAAGTGTCTTACTTACCTGAGAAACTAACCAATACTTACCTTCCCCAGGTACTGTTGATTTTTTTTTTTTTTGCAGTGTCCACTATTAAAATAGCTTGTTGCCATTTTAACATATACTGTGTATGTGACGGCCCTAATTCAAAGTTCCTTACTTACCTATGTGGAGTACTTTGCATTTTATGTATTTACTTCAAATCTTGAATCTTGTGGTTCTAAAATAAATTAAGAAAATATATTTTTCTACATAAAACCTATTGGCCTGGAGTTAAGTCTTTGAGCGTGTGTTCCTAATTTATTGCATGTGTGTGTACAACAAATGCTTAACACTACCCTCTGATAAGCCTACTGCTCGACCACACTACCACAAAAAAGAGCATTAGTATTATCTAATTTTGCAACTATCAGCCTCTAAGGGGAACCCTTGAACTCTGTGCACACTATCTCTCACTTTAAGATAGGATATACAGAGCCAAAGTCCTACACTCTGTGACAATGATTTCTGTATCCTGCACTAAAAACCTGTTTTCCTACAAATTGTAAGCTTGCTGCAACTCATTGATCTGCATGTTGTATATGTCTCTGCAACATATGTATTATCACTGTTTCTAAATTCTATTTCCGATGGAATTTCATATTAGTATTGGTAATGCAATAATGCAATACCAGTTATATTTAAGGTTATTATTAGATGATTGAGTAATGTTTTGTGTGTTGATGTTAACGTACTTATTAGTGGAATAATTAATTATCTGATATATTTGATGCTGTTAGACATTTCAATAGTGCAGTGCCCGTTTGGGATCAGATTAGCATTTGCCCAATTTATTCTCTAGTTTTGGAATGTCTGCATTGGATTCAGTGAAACTGAGCCATACACCTAATGCAGTTATTCATTGAGTAAATTATTTCTGCTGTTTGTCTGTCATTGTATCTCTTCTGAATAGGTAATAGTTTCTAATACCTTGGATTGGCAGCCAAGATTTCTGTGAGTGATATTTTTTCCTGTCATCTCAGATTTCTGACTAAACGTGAGCAGAAGCTGATGCAGCGACGACAGCATGCTGAGGAGCTGCTACAGTGGAAACGTCGCCTGGATGCAGAAGAGGCTGAAATAAGACGAATCGAGAAGCAAGCCCTTGTAGTGTGGGACCGCGAGCGCCTCAAGCCAAACACTTCTTGGCACGAGCCAGAGGAGCCAAGGACAGAAGGCAAAGGTAAGATTTGATGATCAGTATTGGCAAAGTGTCTCCATTTTTGCAAAGTGTCTGTGCATGCAACGCTGAGGAAACATGTATTCCCTATATAGTCCAACTTAGGTGATTTCCTTAGCCTGAATGAAGGGAATTGTGAAAAGTCTACTATCTCACGTGGCCCACAGACTCTGGTACAGAGAATCCACTGGAGCAGATTATCTCTGGTTCCCACAACCTCAAGTGGAGGAATTGGAGAGTTTGTCTTGTAACAGTGCCCGCTGGGGACATACATCTAGTTGGAGGATATGTGTTCTTGAGTCAGTGAACTGAAATCTTCATTTTCATGAGCCTGTTGAAGTAGAACTCCCTTCCAGCTCTAGATATATCTACTTGAAGGTGTCCCCAGGCCCTCCATTACGACGGTCTTTGATCTGTTGTTCAAGATTGCCCTTCCTGGATAAAGAAGTAAGCTGGTCCTTGCCTTTTCTTACTTTGCTCTTTGACAGTTCACATATTATGACCACACTGAGTTCACAAAAGGAGGAGCAAGTGGTTTTACAGTACTTAATAAAAGTATATTTATTGGGTTCCCTGTTACATCATGATGCTAACTAAATGCCAGTTTTGCTACATGATGACAGACACGAAGCAGGGAAACGTATGGTGATTTTGCCCATAATAAATGTAGTTTCTATGTGACACACACGGTGGAAGCAGGCATGCTAGCATCAAACCAAGTGCTTTTGGCTATTGGAAATATTAGCAGACCTTCCAGCCAGCACTTTTGAAAGGTGCCGCTGTGCTAATTCTTTTGGTATTCAGTTTCTGGATTTTGCCTGAAAGTGCACCACTTGAAAATAGGTGTAATTTGTAACTGGTCCTTTTTCTCCAGTTCTGGTACATACTCCTAGCCAGTGAAGATCCAGTACAAAATATACACCTCTAAGGGAAGAATGCCCCTGGCATAAAGAACAGAGCTTCTCCAGACCTTAAGCTCACGGAATATGTTGCTTACATCTAACAGTGGTATCTGTACTACTAGTTTTAGACATGCATTTGAATGTCTGAAACATACATACACATTATTTGAAACTTTGGCCAGTGGTTCCCAGAATTTCCACTTGCCTTTTTGGAGATGTGGCAAATGCCACTAGCCACTTTGTCCGCCGGAGTGCAGCAAATATAACACAGGATTTTGCTGGTAAGAGACTAGGTTTGTGGAGGGGGGGCATGGCCTGACGCAGATGGTGACAATGGCAGATTGAGGAGCTCCTGACTCCTGAGCTCCAACCGATATCATCTTATAGTTCAGTTGGCCCCCACACGCACCCGGAGAGGGGGTAGACTCCCATGAGTAAGGGGGCCCCCTTTTTGTGCTGGAGCAGAATGGGCCAAAAAGCTGAGTAGGAGCGGACAAGGCTGCATAAGATGGCTCCCACTGCGGCTGAGATTGAGGCCTAGTGAGAAGGCCTCGTGGCGTGGAGGCAGCAGCGAGGGCTTGTAGACAGCTTGGCTACTACGAGGGCACGTGCGAGGTGTACGGGGTGTCTGAGGCAGTACCAAAGATTGGCCCCTGCTGGAGCGGTGTGTGGCAGAAAGAGGTAAGCAGACCCTGATCGGTGGAGGGGGAAAGATCAGAGCCGCAGTCTGGCAGTGAGGAGATACGACAGCGGAGGTGCTGCAAAGACCTCACCTGAGCAGATGTGTGGTCCTGGCTGGGGCCAGAGGCAGGGGCTGGCATAGTGTGGACCTGGAGAGAAGGGAGTGACTGCGGGGAGCAACAGTAATGAACACAAGGAATTGGCCCGAGGAGGCAGAAGCTGAGACACTGTTGAGATTGGCCGGGGAGGGTTGTGGGGTTACTATGAGGAGTGCCACAGAGGCTGTGCTCTCCCCCTCCTATGTCTTAATATATGCGTCCCGGATGGGAGTTTGAGTGTGGGGGAGGAGAGGGGAAACCAGTTTGGAGGTCAGTACTGGAGGGCCCTTGCCCCCTGCGATTTGGAAGCAGAGACTGGGGTGCTGTTGACTGTTCATTGGAGACTTTGCCCCCTCTGGGGAGGAAAGCAATGATCTCTAGCAGCGGCATGTCAGGGGGAGCAATCGGAGAGTTACTGAACTATAATTGAGTGTGAGTTGCCCCTCCCTGCTATGTTGGATTTAGTTGCCTGTTGTGCCACAATAGAGAGGCAAGGGCGGTGAAGGTCAATACCTGGAGGTTGGTGCTGGTGGCAGAACCTGAGGGGAGGCAGCCGGGGGACTCCCCAGCCTGGACCCAGCATAAGACCTTGGCGTGATAACGTGAGGCGGAGGTGAGAACTAAAGGCACGGACTGTGTGGAGCCTTGGGTCCACTGTCTTGAGGAGGACATACTGAAAGATTAGGAATAATATTGGAGGGTGAATCGCCCAAGAGCATAGGTAATCACAATGGGGAAGGCAGCAAGAAAAAAGGTCACTACCTCGCCGGCAGATGAGGAACTAAGTACGGAAGAGAATGCGAGTCCAACACTGGAAAATGTAATTCAAGCGATAACAGCCGCAAGGGAGGCGTTAGAGACCAAAGTAGACACTCTGGGACAGACTTGGGCCTGCTTAGAGATGACCACTTCCGGCTGGCAGAGCGACTCGCCCCTACAGAACGAGAGGTGACCGGAATACTCCCAGCAGTAGCAGATCTAACCAATAAGCTAATTACCATGGTTGCAGAAGTGAGGATATTAGAACTGCAGGCTAAGGATGCAGAAAATAGATCCTGACGCAATAATATCCAATTGGTGGGACTGCTGGAGCGAGTGGAAGGGGATAGTATGATAGATTATTTAGAAAGCTTTATTCGAGCTAAGCTCCCACAGGAAAGATTGTCCCCCTTCTTCGCCATGGATCGAGCGCATTGGGTGCTAGGCAACCTGCCCCGGCCGGTTGTAGTCCAGCTCCTTTTTTTTTTTTTTTTTTTTTTTTTTTTTACAAAGACCGAGATTATATTCTGACTCAGGCCCATAGGCAGGGTGACTTGATCATAAACAACATCAAAGTGAACATCTTCCCTGATTTCTCTCGAGAAGTTCAAAAGCGGCGATCTACCTTTAATGAAGCTAAAGAAAAAGACTATGACAAATGGGGGTGAAATACGGTATGTTATTCCCAGCAAGTCTCCGAGTGGTGACTGATGAGAAGGTCCTATTTTTCAACTCCCCGCAAAAAGTCTGGAATTGGACCGATGCCCATCCGTAGCCAGGGCCAAGTGGAATGCAAGGGACGCAGTGACCATTGGGACCGTGCAGAAAGAGAGGGGTTCGACCGCGAAGTACAATTTCTCAATTTGTACAGGAATCCCAAAGCAAAATGAGACGAGGCAGTCTTCCAACTGCGGGGTTCTGACACTGGATCCCTACCTCCAACACGAGCAGTTGATCCAGAAGACTCAGAATCGGACTCAGCCTCAAATATGTCTAGCATACCTAGTACACTACTGCCCCTTGTTACTCCTGGAACCGCAGATAACATTTTGTAATACCTGACCGCACTACAGTTGAAGCCCGTTTCATAAGATTGGGGGAGGGGGCTCACAGGACACCACCCTGCAATCGCCTGGGGCAGAAATGAATTGATGACTGCAACTGTGAGATGCATAAGATTACCTGTCATAAGCTCCTGGGTGGTGCTCTTGGTTGGGGGCTCGAAGTGGAGTCCCAAGCTGCTTGAATATGCAAGTTAAGTGGAACAGTCCACATTCTATGGTTGGATATGGCCTTCTTTGGACAAGGGGCTTTGCTCGATTTGCCCTGTGGGGTTGGGATACATTGAGAGTTGGGAAGTTGAGTTATTTGGGAGTTAGAAAATTGCATCAATACCCAAGTGTAGGAAGCTGGCTCTGTATATACTATATCAAAATGAGCTATAGTGTGCACAGAGTCCAGGGGTTCCCCAGAGGCTTAACAGAGGCTAAAGTAGATCATGCTAATGCTCTCTTTTGTGGTAGTGTGGTCGAGCAGAGGGTAGTGCAAAGTATTTTTTACACACACACAGACAATAGAAGAAGCCCACTGTAGGAAAATGCCACCGTTGGCATGGTCCCCCCCCCCCCAACGGGATGACAGCTTTGATTGAAAGTGTGCTGGGACCCTGCTAACCAGGCCCCAGCACCAGTGTTATTTTCCTAAAACTGTACCTTTGTTTCCACAATTGGCACAGCCCTGGCACACAGTTAAGTTCCTTGTAAAAGGTACCCCTGGTGCCAAGGGCCCTGTGGCCAGGAAAGGTCCCTAAGGGCTGCAGCATGTATTATGCCATCCTCAGGGACCCCTCACTTAGTAAATGCACACTGCCTTGCAGCTTGTGTGTGCTAACGAGGAGAAAAGACACACAAAATGCACCCTCAGCAGGACAAGGGCGGCCGGGTGCAGTGTATGAGGTAAGAGTCGGCATTCAGGTAGGAATCAATGGAGAGACCCGGGGGTCACTCTGACGATGCAGGCTGGACACAGGTGGGCTTCTCGGGCCAGCCACCGACTGGGCAAGAAGGGGGCCGCCTGCAGGTCACTCCTGCACCGGTAGTTGGTTTGGCATAGGGGCGGCGGGTGCAGTGATTCTACCAGGCGTTGGGTTCCTTTGTTACCGGGCAGTCGTGGTCAGGGGGAGCCTCTTGAGCTTCTCTGCAGGCATCAGTGTGGGGGTGCAAGGAGGTCATCTCAGGTTGTCCACGTCGTTGGAGTCCCCTGGGGGTTCTCTCTGCAGTGTTGGTTCTTCTGGACACGAGCCGGGGGCATCTGGTGCAGAGTTTTGGGGACTCACGCTTCCGGAGTGAGGCTGAAGACTCTTTAAAGATGGTTGTTTCTTTGTTTCTTGGACAGAGCCACTGTCCCCGGGAGTTTCATGGTCCTTTGGGTGCAGCTTAGTCCTCTGAGTCCTCAGAGGTCGCTGGTCCCGCTGGATGCTTCGCTGTGCAGGTTAGTTGTGTCAGGTCAGTAGTCCTTCTTGTTGTTGCAGGTCGTCAGGAATCTGGTTTCCCGGGTTCAGGGTCGCCCCTAAATACTCAATTTAGGGGTGTGTTTAGGTCTGAGGGCAGTAGCCAATGGCTACTGTCCTTGAGGGTGACTACACTCTCTTTGTGCCTCCTCCCTGTGAGGAGGGGGGCACATCCCTAATTCTATTGGGGGAATCCTCCAAAACAAGATGGAGGATTTCTTAAGGCAGGGTTCACCTCACCTCAGCTCAGGACACCTTAGGGGCTGTCCTGACTGGAGAGTGACTCCTCCTTGTTTTTCTCATTATCTCCTCCGGATTTGCCGCCAAAAGTGGAGCTGTGTCTGGAGGGGCAGGCATCTCCACTAGCTGGAGTGCCCTGGGGTGCTGTAACACCAGGCTTGAGCCTTTGAGGCTCACCGCCAGGTGTTACAGTTCCTGCAGGGGACGGTGTGAAGCACCTCCAACCCGCACAGGCTTTGTTCCTTGCCACTGAGTGACAAAGGCACTCACCCCATGCGGCCAGAAACTCGTCTGGATGTGGCAGGCTGTCAGAAACTGGTCAGCCCAGCACTAGTAGTGGGACTGGTAGACAGGGGGCATCTCTAAGATGCCCTCTGTGTGCATTTCTCAGTACATCCCACACTGGCATCAGTGTGGATTTATTGTGCTGAGATGTTTGATACCAAACTTCCAAGTGTTCAGTGTAGCCATTATGGAACTGTTGAGTTTGTTTGACAAACTCCCAGACCATATACTCTTTATGGCTACCTTGCACTTACAATGTCTAAGAATTGGCTTAGACGCTGTAGGGGCATAATGCTCATGCAACTATGCCCTCACCTGTGGTATAGTCCACCCTGCCTTAAGGCTGTAAGGCCTGCTAGAGGGGTGACTTACCTATGCCATAGGCAGTGGGTTGTGGGTATGGCACTCTGTGGGGAGTGCCATGTCGACTTAGTCATTTTCTCCCCACCAGCACACACAAGCTGTGGGGCAGTGTGCATGTGCTGAGTGAGGGGTCCCCAGGGTAGCATAATACATGCTGCAGCCCTTAGAGACCTTCCTTGGCCACAGAGGCCTTGGTACCAGGGGTACCATTTACAAGGGACTTATCTGTGTGCCAGGGCTGTGCTGATTGTGGAGACAAACGTACAGTTTAGGGAAAGGACACTCTTCCTGGGGCCTGGTTAGCAGGGTCTCAGCACAGTTTTAGCCACAACTATTATCAACAAAAGGCAAAAGGTTAGGGGGTAACCATGCCAACAGTGGCATTTTCCTACATGATTACAGCATTCAACCCCTATGTACGGACTTGTCAATCAGTAGACGGCTATGCGTCAATGGCCGCAGTGATACCCAGGTTCGACGATTGCCTCATCTCCCTCAGTTTATCAAGTATCGCATCCCAACTAATGGCCAAGGGGTACTTCCCGGAGGCCCATTTTGTCCTCCCTACGCAGCGCCACTCCCTCCGCCTCCACCCACACCACAAAGGAGTTCCCCCATGATGTTAATGTAGGTGGGCTGTGGCTTTCCAACCTCTGGTAATGAGACGTCTAGCGGCTAGGAGCCCAAGGTCAATAAATCTTGACGAGGCTTTGTGTCTCTTGGTCCTGGGGTATAGCCCCAGCAGACAAGCTTCTCATGTGGATAGGAATGGGTGCGACGTGCAGTCCGACAGTCGTGTCACTACTCTACACCAGTAGGCACCAAGAGAGTGACAGGACCAAAGCATGTGAAGCAAGTCCGCTCCCGCCAGCGCACAACGAGGGCATGCTGTATTTAACTGCTGGTAGTATTTGTTTAGGATGGGTAACATAAGATAGGTCCTGTGAAGAATGTAAAACTGGATGAGATGGAACCTAGATTTGCAGGGGATATTAGTGTGGCTAGACAGTATTGCAGCCCATGTCGTGTCAGAACAAGGCCTGGTAATATCTGTCTCCCATCTGGTACGCTGCGCAGCACAATTATGGGCTGTTTGTGAACTGAGGGCATCAGTAAACCATGGCACTAGGTGTCTACCTTGCCACATGACGTGCATATACTGCAGTAGTAGGTGTGTTGGCGGTTCAGTTGTTATGTCCCGTTAGTGCCTCTTCAACGTTGCTATCAGGAAGCTGTGCAGCAAGAATTGTTCCGTGGACAGACCCGTCTCTGCCGCCAGTGTGGTGAATGGAATGAGTTTGTCCTCTTCGTAAAGGTCACCTAATGTGTGGATCTAGTGGAGGCCAATCACTTAGTCCACCACATATTGTTTAGGTTCATAGAGAGGTCTATCCCAGCCTTCTTCAACAAGTGCCAGTGGTCCCCTTACAGGATGGCCCAACAGAAGCTTAAAGGGGGAAACCCTACTCCCTTCTGTGGTACCTCTCTGTAGTCGAAAAGAAGGCAGGACAGGAGGACATCCCATCTCCTTTTGAGTTTTTCAGGGACCTCCATGTCATGCCCTTCAATGTCCTCTTGAAACTCTCAAGAAGTCCACTGGTTTGTGGATGGTATGATGTGGTGAATTTGTAAGTCACCCCACACTCTTTCCACATGTGTTTCAGGTAAGCTGACATGAAGTTTGTACCTCTGTCAGAAACCACCTCCTGGGGAAACCCTCTCTGGTAAAAATACCAGTTACGGCTTTGGCTACTGCGGGGCAGTAGTTGACCTAAGGGGAGTTGCTTCAGGGTATCTGGTAGAATGAGCCACTACTACTAGTATGTACTGGTTCCCTGACTCTGTGGGTGGTTCAACTGGACCCACAATGTCCTCATCAACCCTTTCAGAGGGTACCCCCACCACTGGAAGTGGAATGCGTGGGCTTTTGGGTGGCCACCTGTCTTGCCACTGGCTTGACAGGTGACACGGGAGCTACAAAACCCCATCACTTTCTGGGACATATTGTCCAGTAAAAGTGGTTTACAAGTCTGCTCCACGTTTTGGTCTGTCCCGAATGCCCAGTTAGGGGTTGTCATGAGCCAAAGTGAGGATAAACTCTTTAAACTCATGAGCCACTACCACTCTCTTAGTTGCACCAGATTTGGCGTCTCTGGCATAATTTTTTTTATTTTTTTTTATTTTTTTTTATTGTATTATAAACACTGCAGTATACTACAAAACCAAATGGGATCACGGTCCCGGCATTTATAAACAATTGTATATCAAAGAGTAAAAAAAAAACGGACGAAATAATACGGTAATACCATTTGTGCTACGAGAACACGATATACTGTTCAAATCGGACGTGCAGTGGGAAAAGGGAATTAAAAGAAGTATAGATAGGGGTGAGAAATAGGGAGTAAACAGATAAGCAGGCAAACAAAGTATTGTGTCGACGGTCACTCAGGATGTGGTCAAGAAAGGGTAAGGAGAGGAGGCAAATGGGCGAACTAGTTGTGCAGCAGGGGTTTGAGGGCGAAAGCACCTGGTTTCCCAGGGGCACAAAATAGGTTTATCGCTGTGCCGATATCTGGATTGGGAACAGATCAGAGAGCACTGGTATCGCGGGGCGCTCAGCCTAACATCTTAACCTTCAGGGTCACAACGCTTAGATATTAGTATGCTCTAGGGTTGTGGATTGTCAGGGTAGCTGCACGGTGAAAATAATAGGATGTGGGTCTCCTGTTGCCGCTTGGCTAGTTCAGGCTGGTACTATGTATTCTACTCATGGTACGTGTTGAAGGATCTATGAAAAAGGTCACCTGAAGATGATGGGGAGGATCAGTATGTAGCCTCTAGCGAGGTTAAGGAAGAGAAAAGAGAAAATAAAGAATCAGAGTAGGGAAGAAAAGAAAGGAGAGGAATAAGCAGTAAAGAAAAGAAAGAGTAAAAGACAATGGAGGAAGAGGGGGATAGGGAGGGGAGAGGGTAGGAAGGTGGGGGGGGGGGGGTGTTGTTTCCGGGTGGTTTGCTATCTTCCCACTGTGAGGAAGGGGGCCCACACCTGAGTAAATACTTGGGCTCGGTCTTGTAGGTTATAGATGATTCTCTCGTGCGTGGCTGTGCGGGTCGTGGCTACGATCCATTCTTCCGGGGCTGGGGGGGGCCTCTGACCGCCAATGGCGGAGTATGCCTATTTTTGCAGTAGCTAGTGCAGTGTGCAGCAATCTTTTGTGTGGTCTAGAGAGGTCAGGTAGGGAGGTCGTATCGTGCAAGAGTATGAGGGAAGGGGGGAGTGGCGACTGGAGCAGCATAGATTCGGCTAGAGTGGAACTCACAGCGTCCCCGAGTGGTCGAACTGTGGGGCAGTCGGTCAGAATATGTTTGAGATCGCAGGATGTCTCTGGGCATCGCCAGCACTTCGCATGCGGGAGGAGCCCTGTCCTGTGTAGTTTCGCTGGGGACCAGTGCCAGTCGTGTAAGAGACAGAACTTTAAGCGTGCCTCCCGAGTACCTCTGTCCAAGGCTTCCAGAACGTCTTCCCATTCGTCTGGATCCTGGGCTACTTGCATTCGGGTTTTCCATTGCAAACGTAGTCTATCCGCTAGGGGCTGGGAGTAGAGTGGTCTGGTGATTAGGTCATAGAGACCTGCCATTACTCCCTTATGTTGCCCCCACTGTTGCAAATAAGCCACTATGGGTGAGGACTGGGACCCCCGTCAAACAGCGTCACCTCCCAGGGAGATACAGTGCTTAAGTTGTAGATATCTCCATTCCTGGCTCGGCTGGAGACCGAACTCTTCCTGCAGCCTGGGGAAGGGTTTGAGCACGTAGTTTTCTAGGACCTGCGAGAGGGTAAGGATGCCGGCCCTCCTCCACTGTAGCCAGTTGAGTACCTCACCGCCTATCCGGAGACCGCTGTTGCACCATAGGGACGCCTGGGCATGGATGAGGGGATGAACCCTAAGTAATCTGTGGACCCTTCGCCAGGCTGCCCTAGACGCCTTCAGAATAGGATTCACCGTGGTGACGGATGGGAGATCGTCACTGTAAGGTCCCCCGAGTCCCTCATTCGCAAACAACAGCTGTCTTTCCACTGCGGTCCACAGAGGCGGGTCTGGTGCTTTTGACAAAGTTTGGGATAGTTGGGACAGTTGCAAAGCTAGAGAGTAATGCTCCACCGACGGGAGCCCCATGCCCCTGTGTAAACGGCGGGCTAGGAGCTTGGCAGGTGATAGTCGCATTGGACCCCACACATGATCTAATGAGCGCATCTATGCCTCGTAGTGTAGGGAGGGGTATCTGTAGGGGGAGGAGTCCCAGGATGTAGGTGAAGTGGGGTACTGTGGCCATCCTGACCGCCTGCACTCGGCCCCACATTAAGATGCCCAATTGGGTCCATTTTGCAAAGTCAAGTTTCGTCCGCGCAATGAGGGGTTCGATATTGTCCGCCACCATGTGTGCCAATCCCGGATTGACTAGTACTCCCAAATATTTAAGGCGTTTCGGCGTCCAACGGAATGGACAACCTAGAAGTGCTGCCTTTGTAGTTACTCGCGAAAGGGGAAGTGCCTCACTCTTATCCCAATTAATGCGATAACCAGATAGGGTTGCAAATTCCTCAATGACCTCTAGCAAGGCTGGTATGGATCGTTCTAAGTCCGTGAGGGTTAGTAGGACGTCATCGGCATACAGGTAGATTTTGGAAATACCTTCAATTAACGGTAGGCCGGATATGAGGGGGGAGGATCAAATAGCTATGGCCAAGGGCTCCATCGCTAGCAGGAACAAAAGAGGGGAGAGGGGACAACCCTGTCGTGTTCCTCTACAGATAGGGAAAGGGTCCAAGAGGAAGCCTCCACAGTTGACTCTGGCCACAGGCTGGTCATAAAGCAGCCGTACCATAGAGATAAATTTGTCTCTCAGGCCGAATCTCTCCATTGCCACGAACAGGTAGGGCCCTTCTGTGCAGTCAAACGCCTATTCAGCGGCTAGGGACAGGGCTAACGCCGTCTCCGGTGAGTCCCTTGCGGTCCATAGGGTATGACAGAGGGTGCGCAGGTGATTCCTAGAGGTGCGGCCTGGTACAAATCCCACCTGTGTATGGTGAATTAAGGACGGTATTACTTTGCGTAGTCTGTTTGCCAAAACGCTTGGTAAAATTTTGATGTCTCCGTTTAGGAGAGAGATGGGTCGATGGCTGCCACATAGTAGAGGGTCTCTCCCGGGTTTTGGTATAATGGCTATCGTGGCGTTATTGGATATGGCCCCCAGTGTCTGTGTTTCACAGGCTTCATTCAGGGCCGCGTGCAGGATATCGATCGCCTCTTTCCCTACCCACTTGTAGAATTCCACCGGGTATCCGTCCTCCCCGGGTGATTTGTGGTAGGGGAGGTCGGAGATGACTTTATCTAATTCCTGCCTGCTTATTTCCCCTTCCAGGAGACTGCGGCCCTCCTCTGATAGGGAGGGGAGAGCAAGGCCTTCTAAGAAGTTGGCAGTCTGTGTCAGACTAGCTGTTGTTTCCAGTGTATAGAGGCGTCTGTAAAACAGCGCAAATTCATTTGCAATAGCTTGCGGGTGTGTCAGTATTTCCCCAGAGGAGGAACGGATAGCCGGGATAGCCAAATCGGCTGTTCTTTGGCGAAGTTGGGCTGCCAGCAGTCGTCTAGCCTTCTCGCCTTGTTCATAGTGTCTCCCTTGTAACCTCTGCAGTGCATATTCAGCCTGGGTGGTATACAGCTCGTTGAGAGCCATTTGGGCACACTCTAGTTTTCGGCGTCCTGGAAGGGAGGGATGCGCCGTATATTGCCTGGTAAGTCGACGAATGTCGAGTTCCAGTGTCTCCTTTTGCTCTTTCCTATCTTTATTCGCCAGTGCGGCATCTCGCATGAGCTGGCCTCATATCGAGGCCTTGGCTGCGGCCCACATGATTCGACTTGAATTTACAGTGCTTAGGTTATCCTGGGCGAAAGTGGTTGCATGGTCCTGCAATTGTAGCTTACCCTGGGGGGATCGGTAGTGATGGATTGGTAGCCTCCAGGGTTTGCGGCCCGGAGATATTAGACCCAACTGGATGGCTACAAGAATGGGAGCATGGTCCGAAAGGCCTCCCTCTAGTATGCTATCGTCAAGAGTATGGGCTACCAGATTGTGAGATAGAAGAAAGTAATCAAGCCGGGATTGGGTACCATGTACTGGTGAGAGAAAAGTACATTCTCTCTCTCTGCCGGGTGAGTCAGCATCCAGTGGTCTACTAGGCCATTGTCTGAAAGTATATCAGTCTGTAGAGCCCTGTCTGCATTGTTACATATGTCCAGGGGTCCCGTTCTGTCCAGTACCGCGTCTCTGGCTATGTTCCAGTCACCTCCTATTACATAGCGAGATGCCCCTATCTCGGTCAGGAGTCAATTGAGCTGTAGAAAGAAGAGGCGTTTGGGACCCGTTGGTGCATAGACGGAGCCCACACATAGTGTAGAGTCTCCAATCTTCAGTTTGACGAATACATAGCTGCCTTCAGGGTCGGTCCATGATTTGATGATCATGAAAGGGAGGGTTTTGCTCAGTAAGATCGCCACCCCACATTTTCTTGGGGTGCTCTCCATATTGGATAAAGGTGGGTTACAACTAAACAAGGTGGTACCAAACCAGTCCCGTCGTAGTTTATCTGATTCGAGCCTGTCGAGGTGTGTCTCTTGCAATAGGGCAATGTCAGCCGGTTTGCAATTAAGATAGGATAAGACTTTTTTCCGTTTACTGTAATGGTTGAGGCCGTTTACATTCCATGAAACTATCCGTAGGGGTACTGCTGGTGCCTTATTTGTGTTGGGCATCCCCCCTTCTTTTGTTGACCCACCCGGGGGTATGAGCATGTGGGGTAGGGTAGCGGAGTAAAGGTAGGGGTGGGGGGGATGAAGGTAAGTGGGGACTGGGGTGGGAGTCTTAGGAAGGAAAGAGAGGGTAGAGGAAAAAAGGAGGGGGAGAAGGCAGTAGACGTGTAGGATAGTGGGGAGAGAAAGAGAGAGAGAGAGGCTTATCAGTGGAAAAGAGAAAACTAATGGAAGTCTAAGAAGATAAAGAAAGAGATCAGGACTGGGGTCCCGATAGCCGCGAACTTTAACCGGCGGGTCTAGAACCTAGGCCAAATGAGCATCGACGCTCGGCTAGCGTGCTCCGTGCCGAGAGAGGCGGCACGCGTGAGGCGCCCAGGCCCCCCCCTGCACAGACACCTCCGTCCGCACACGGATCTGGGCCATGCCTGATGGGGGCAGGCGGGCCAAGAAAAGGGGAGGGGGGTGCGGTGTAGAGGGCGTACGCTACTCCTATGACAACCCAGATCTGGGAGTGGGATAATGTTGTGTCATTGAAAGAAGGGGGGCCAGCGGAGGGAGCAGAAAACAAGAGAAAGCGCGCAGCGGGTATCTGCGTGGTTTTTGGGGGAAAGCAGAGTTGGTACCTTCGCCGCATCCCTTCTAGGGGGGAGGGGGGGGGACGATTTTGTCGTAAGGACCGCATGCCATGTTTTTTTTTTTTTTTTTTTTTTTTATTTTTTTTTTAAGTGTGATGATGTCCTTTGTGCTAAGTAGGTATGTCTGTGATCTGCTCTACTCCCCCCCTTCACCCACAGTGGGCCCTCCATGGCACTCACTTGAAAACCAGGGTCTTGAACCCCCCCTCAGAACTAGCGCCCCATCCCTAACCAGGATAAACTAGCAATAAGTGGGAGTAATCTGCTGATAAAGTGATAAAATGATTCCCACAGGTCCTAGGAGATGCACAAGACCGGTACTCCAGAGAGGGTAAATGAGGTGGGGTAGGGTTATTGTTTCAGAGAAAGAGCGGGGTGGGGGTGGGAGGCGGGAGAGGGGGAAAGAAGTTTCTGGGTCTCCGAGGGAGGAGAGGGCAGGGAGGGACACCTAGGGACAAATGTGAATAAGCAAGGACGATCAAAAGCAATCAAGAACAGTTAAAACAATAAAAAACAATCAAAGATATTTGAGGCCTATTAAAGGCACTGCCACTCGGCGTTAGTGTCTTTAGAGATGCACAAAAAAACGAATACTCATCTCTCCATCTGGCCTTCTCCGCTGAAGGGCCTCTTCCACGATAGCCCATGATTCACGACAGCGGCGACCCATAGGGGGGCGCTGTGCCCGTTTGGCCTCAAGCGGAGGGCACTGTGGGTTTCAAAGGGGATCGGGATTTATCTCTATCGGACAGCTGTGTTTACATCGCCACCGCCTGTAGTACTTGACCCCTGTCGTCATAATTGTTTGTTAATCTCTCCAGGTCTCTCCCGCTGGGTTGGGAATCCATAGCTGTTCTTCTGTCAGGGTCTAGTACAGCTTCCGGCTGGCCAGCTCCCAGGGCTTGTCCCTGTGCATCCTGGGAGGGGGGGGAAGGGCTGTGCCATTGTTTCCATGGTTTGTGACGGGTCGTGCAATCCCGCTAGAAACATTCTCAGGTCCTCTGGGTCATAGAAGGTCCGTGACTCCCCATTCTTGGTGATTCACATCCTGGCTGGTTCGAATAAGCCTAATTTCACATCTAGGTGACGAAGGCGGGGGCAAAGGGAGAGAAAAACTCTCCTTCGTTCTGCAGTCTCTCTGGAGAAGTCAGCAGAAAGCCATATTTCCAGCGTACCCAACCGGAGTGGGCCTTGTGTTCGGGCTGTCTGTAGCTGTTGGCGAGCCTGTCCATGGCGCAGCATGCAGGCTATGATTGGGCAAGGGCAGCCTTTTCCATCTTGTCTCTTGGGACCAAGTCAGTGCGCCCATTGGAATTCCAGAGGTGGATCAAATGTTGTATCGGTTAATTTGGGGAGCTTGTCTCGTAGGTAGGAGGGGATGTCCGCGCCCTCCGTCCCTTCCGGAATTCCGTGAAGGCGGATGTTGTTTCTGCGACTTCTGTCCTCTAGATCTGTAAGCCTGCTGCGAAGGTGCAGGAGTTCCTGGTCTCTGTTGGCCCAGGAGGCAGCTTGGGCTTCCACTGTCGTCACTCGTTGGTCCAGCCCAGAGATTTGCGACTGGAAGCCTGCTATCTCTAGGCACATAGATCTTGTCTCTGCCGTTCGCGCCACCATGGCATTGTCCATACCTTCCAGTTTGCGGCCCACCGCAAATATCTCCTGCAGTATTCGATCCATTGACGCGCCTTGCGTGTCCTCTGCCATGTTGGTATGCGGGGTTTAGGGGGTCCACCACAGGGGAATGTTTCTGTTGGCGCAGGGCTTTGGAGAAAAGTAGTTGATGGGCTGGTTTACCCGATGCTTTGCCCGTTGTCTTGCCCCTGGGCATTGCAGATTTCCCCGTGTTGGTGGGCGTCCGAAGGGTACTTGTCCTGGTCTTAGCATGGGCTGAGAGCGTAGAAAGTGTTGAGAGGGGGGGACTGAGGAGAGAGGGAGCCCTGGTTGAACAGTGGGTTCGAGTGAGCACTAGCTGGTCCCACCAAACGACCTCAGAGGGCAGACATCCGGATGCATGAACAGAATATAAATCTGGGCACGAGCTCGATTGTAGACAATGCCTCGCCGTTTCAGGGGGGATGGTAGGGAAGAGAGTAGTGTGAAGGTGAGGCCTCTTGCCGTCCTCCACGCCCTGCGTTGACTTGGGAGGTCGCGGAGAAGGAGTTGGAGTGAGGATGAGGTGCGTCTCTTAGGTTGGGCCTCCTGGCTGCTTGAAGGCACTTTCACTGCGAATGTTCCCGGCCTTCCTCCTTCCCCTCTGGCCTCCTCTCTTACTGTCTGTCCCTCCTTTCTCCTTTACTGTACTGTGTTTGTGTTATCTCTTGTTTTGCCGTTATTGCCTTGTGTTGTTTCCCCCCTCCTCCTGCTCTGATTCTGCTGTATTCCTAGGTCTTCTTTGTGCGCTGTACGTGGTTGGTTGGGTTTTACTTTTTTAATTTTTTTATTTATTATTGTCCTTTTATTATATTTGTCTTTTGCTGCTCCTTGTTGCTCTCCCCCTTGTTTCAATGTTCGTTGGTCATGTCTTGCCTGTATTTTCTCCTTTTTTTTTTATTGTTCCCCTGTTATTGTCGTGCTTTCTTTCTTGCTGGTTAACTGTGCGTGCCCCCGTTATCTTTTTCTTTCTCTTTGTCCTTTTTTTTGTTTTATTTCTTTTTTTTTGTTTTTTTTTCCTTGTTTCCTGGGTGCTTCTTGTCCCCCCCCCCCTTTGCAGGTCTCCGCTATGGTGCAGCGCACCACGAGGCCACAGGTGCAAGGCCTCCGATTTCCAACTAGGTTGGGGGGGGGGATGCTGCCGGGGCTGGCGGGGGAGCACAGCAATGCCCACCGCCCTTGGGGTCCAAGGAGGTGCGTCTCTACTGCCGGTCCTCCCCTCTATTCTGGGTTGCGGCCTTCCCGCTGCGGATCTGCACCCCGTCCTCTGCTCCCCCCAATCCCAGGGGAGAGCGGTCACTGCTCGTGGGGGCAGGTGGGTGAGGTGTCGGCCGCTCGACGCCTCCTCCGGTGGTCGCAGCAGCGGGGGCAGAGGGAGGTGCGCCTCTTACCGCGAGTCTCCAGGAGGCGCTTCTCTTCGTCGCGGGCCAGCCCACCACTCTAGACCATGGCTTGTGTTCCTGCTGCAGGCCTCAGATCCGTGCTCCGCTCTCCCAACGGTGCATCAGGGGAGAGCACCTCTTCTTCGCTCCAGACGTTGGCCCCCCACCGCCTCCGGTCCCTCGCACATGCTCCGACGTTGCCCAGGAGGGTTCCGGTGCGCCCCCGGCACCGCCACCTGCGGCCCGTCGCCTCGCGGAGCTCAGCTCCTAGGCGGCCATCCGGTATCATGGCCAGACCACGCCCCCTCTGGCATCAGTTTAAAGGAGTACAACCTCCCAATAGACCCTTTGGGAGCCACTGACATCTCTCTTTTCCTGTTCAGCAGTTTTCTGCCTCAGGCCTTCAAGAGTGGGACAAGTCTTTTGCCCCTGGCACAGCTGTTTCCTTGACGTCCCCCTGGGCCCAAGAGCTCTACCTTATAAAGCTCCACTCCATGAACTTGGTTCCCTTAGGGGATCAGACAACATCTTCCTGGGAAGAGAGTTCTTGTTTTTTTTGCTGTTCAGAGGCTGGTCCCCCATTCCTCTTACCTTTTCTCTTGGAAGGTTGGGCCATTATTCCAGGCTCCAACATTTCTTTTTCCTTGTGATCTACTCCGTGCTCTGGTTTTCACACACACCAGATCAGGGACTCCCAGCATGGCTACATGGGTTTTGAGCCCTACCTCAGCCCCAACTGAGGACTCCAGATCATTCCGTAGCAAGCATTCCAATGGAATTGCAGAAGAGACCACTACCTCTCTTAGGCCAGTAACCCCTCCCCATTCCAAGGTCACCATAGCCATGGGATGGACTTTAGTCACATTGTCAGCACTGCTAACTGGGTATGTTTGTCCAGCCAAATACTTTCCTGGGGAAACCAGGCTCTCTGTCACCAATGTGACACAGGCACCTGTATCCCTCAGAGCTTCTACCTTTGTTCCATTGATTAAGAGCTGCTGCTTGTATTTTGTATGTTAGGCGGCTAGGCAGCAGTGTGGCTATATCCACCCCACCCTCAGCGACTAGAGTAGCTTCAGTGTGAACCCTGATTTGCTCTGAGCACACTGTTGATCCCACCTGGAGACTGGATATTCCAGTACTAACTGGAGTAGTGCTAGAGGGATTTTTCTTGAGACAGGCCATGTCTCCAGTTTGGTGTCCATGATGTTTCAGTTGTGACACCAGACTTTCTTGGGATCAATTTTTTTTACCCTTGTACCCATTTGTAGACTGTGAAGAGGCTTGGGCGCACCCTCCTGAGCAGGTTTTTGGGCCTCTTGTGAAGACTTTTTGTTTTTGTCCTTAGGTTTCTCACCACCCTTCCTCTGGGGAGGCTTTGTGGCCCCTTTCTTTTGGTCACCCCCTGTGGAAGTCTTGATCACCCTAGTTTTGACCCAATAGTCTGCCTCCTTTCCAAATTCTTGGGGAGATATTGGACCTAGGTCTACCAGATGTTGATGCAACTTGTCATTGAAGCAGTTATTTAACAGGTGTTCCTTCATAACCAAATTATAAAGCCCATCATAGTCAGGCACTCCACGACCAGTTATCCAACAATCTAGTGTTTTCACTGAGTAGTCAACAAAATCAACCCAGGACTGGCTTGAGGTTTTTTGAGCCCTGCTGTACCGAATCCAAAGCACTCGATCAGGGTAGCCTTCCTGTGATCATAGGATTCTGCATCTTTACCAGAGAGTGTGAGGATTCTATCCCTACACTTACTAGCCAACAGTTCCCACAGGAGAGCTCCCCAGTGAGATCTGTTTAACTTTCTGGTTGTACTAGCCCTCTCGAAAGCCGTGAACCACTTGGTGAAATCATCACCCTCTTCATATTTTGAGACAATCCCTTTGGGGATTTTTAGGATATCAGTATTCTCTCTGACCCTATTTGTATTGCTGCCACCATTAATGGGTGCAAAGCCCATTTCAGAACTCTCCTTTTCTATAGCTAGGAGTTGTTGCTCCAAAGCTAATCTTTTGGCCATCCTTGCTAAAAGGATGTCCTCTTTATTGTGGCTGTCCCCAATGTTCCCAGAGGAGCTGTACTCCCCTGTGGAAGATCCAGATCCAGTGAGTACTATCCTTGGAGACAGGGATCTTTGGACCCTGGTCTCCCTAGTTAGGAGAGGAGGGGGAGGTCATCCTCCTCATTACTAACATCTTCCCTGTCTGAGTGGAGTTCTTCCTCCTCAGCAGGGTGGTCCCTGGTGTACTCTGCCGAGAGCTCCTGGAGCTTGACGTTGGTAGGGTTGGAACCTGTTTTAATCTTTATCAGCTTACAGAGGAACCTTAACTCTGCCATCTCTTGATGGAGGTAAGGGGTGAGGTTCTACAACCGTTTCCCCTGAGCTGCTCATTATGTTACTAAAAGTTGGGATTACTTTTTAAAAACTAAAAAACTACTTCTAGTAACTAAATCCTAACTCAAAATAACTTTTAAATCTCAAAAGAGATGCTAGGGGGACTTAACCAAGGACCTACCTGGACTTTTAAAACATTTGGAAAAATATGGCAAATTCAAAAATCAGTTTTCTAAAGGCAGTTTTGGAATTTAGTAGTGTAATCAGGTTTTGGTTGAGTAGTCCAGCAAATGCAAAGTCGTAGATCCCACCGCTGCCACCAATGCAGGAAGCTGGCTCTGTAAATACTATATCAAAATTAGATATTGGCCCTCATTACGACCTTGGCGGGCGGCTTCCGCCGGGTGGCCGCACCCCCGCCACAACCATTTGGAGATCCCTGCTGGGCCGGCGGGCTGAAACCTAGTTTCCGCCCGCCAGCCCAGTGGGGATCTCGGCCGCAACACAGGAGCCGGCTCCAAATTAGCCCCGCAACTCCCCGTACCGCCAGCAAGACTGGCGGTAGGGGGACTTGTAATCCCCTGGGCAGCGCTGCAAGCAGTGCTGCCCTACAGGATTACAACCGCCGGGGCCATTGTGGCAGGAAACCGCAGGCCCCAGTGGTGCGACCGCGGTGCTTCCGCTGCGGTCGTAATGCCTTGGGAAGCACCGCCAGCCTGTTGGCGGTGCTTCCTCCGAAACAGCCCTGGCGGTCTTGGACCGCCAGGGTTGTAATGAGGGCCATAGTGGGCAAGAGTCCAGGGGTTCCCCAGAGGCTAAAGTAGATAATACTAATGCTCTCTCTTGTGATAGTGTGTTTGAGCAGTTAGGCTTATCAGAGGGTAGTGCAAAGCATTTGTTGTACACACACACAATAGAGGAAGCACACAATCAGTGACTTAACTCCAGACCAAAGGTTTTTATATATGAAAAATATATTTTCTGAGTTTATTTTAAGAACCACATGATTCAAGTTGATTCAAGTTGCAGGTAAGTACTTCAATAGATTAGTATTTCACACGTGTATCAAAAGTACTTTGTTTGAAATCAATAAGTTATACAATTCTTGAAATATTGGCAATAATCTGTTTTTAAAATGGATACTGCAATTTTCCGAAACCATTCCTAGGGGGAAGAAAAGTTAGATCCTTTTACAGTTCCAGTCTCCGAGGGTTAGGAAGTCCACAGTTTGGGGTTCAAGTTAACCCCAAACAACAACCACCAGCAACAAGGGCCGGCTGGGTGCAGAGGTCAAAGTGTAGGCAAACCTAAAATGGGCTACTATGGAGCATGGGGGCACTCGGTTTCGGATCTACGGGCAGGTAAGTAAACCCGTGACTTCGGAGGACAGACCTGGGGGGTTTAGAAGAGCACTGGAGGGGCCATAAGTAGGCACCAAACATATACCCCCAGCGGCACTGGGGCGGCCAGGTGCAGTGTGCAAACAAGATGTCAGATCTCCAATGATTCTCTATGTGTTGACCCTGGGGTCACTCAGAGGCTGCAGGCGAGGTCCAGGGGACCGTCTCGTGTGCACCACCGGTTGGACAGGGAGGGGGGCCGCCTCCTGAACGTTGCTGTACTGGGTGTCTGTTTCTCCAAGGCCTGGGGGCTGCGAGTGCAGTGGGTCCTTTGGTATAGGATATCTTCGTCCAGAGCTTTCGCTGTCAGGGGGTCCTCCAGATTCCCTCTGAAGGTTTCGTCGTGGAGGGGTGGAGAGGTCAACATAGGGTGGGCACTTGCTTGGAATCGCCTGGGGTTCCTCTCTATCTTGGTTGGCCACCTGGACAGGGGCCGTGGGCGTCTGGTGCAGAGTGTTTACGACTCACGCATTCGGAGTGAGGTTGGAATGCTTAGCTGTTGATTTCTTCTTGGATAGGGCCGCTGTCCATGGGAGTTCTTGGTCCTTTTGGGTGCAGAGCAGTCCTCTGGAGCTTGGAAGAGGTTTCTGGTCCCACTGGATGTATCGCTGTTCTTTTGCAGGTTCTTTGAAGCAGGAGACCTGCCTGTAGGGCTGGGGCCAGGTCAGTTGTCGTCTTCCTTCTTCTCTGCTCAGGGTTTCAGCTAAGCAGTCCTTCCAGGAATCTGGTGAGCTGGGTTCATGGAAGCCCTTAAATACAAGATTTAGGGGCGTTTCAGGGGTCTGAGGGCAGTAGCCAATGGCTGCTGTCCCTGAGGGTGGCTACACCCTCCTTCTGTCCACTCCCTTTGGGGAGGGGAGCACATTCCTATCCCTATTGGTCCCTGTCCTCCAAACCAAGATGGAGGATTCTGCAGGGAGGGGGCACTTCAGCTCTGGACATCTTAGGGGTGGTCCCAGCCGAAGTGGTCCCTCCTCCTTGTTTTTACTAAGTTTCCCGCCGAACTTGCCGCTGAAAGTGGGGCTTTGTCCTGGGAACAGACATCTCCTCTAGCTACAGTGCCCTGGGGCACTGTAACATGAGGCCTGAGCCTTTGAAGCTCTCACCACCAGGTGTTATAGTTCCTTCAGGAGGGAAGTGTGAAGCACGTTCACCCAGAGTAGGCTTTGTTTCTGGCCTCAGAGAGCACAAAGGCCCTCACCCCAAGGGGTCAGAAACGTGTCTGCTAGTGGCAGGCTGGCAAGGCTAGTCAGTCCTGCACTAGCAGTTTGACTAACATACAGGGGGCATCTCTAAGATGCGCTCTGGGTGCGTTTTTCAATAAATCCCACACTGGCATCAGCGGGGTTTGTTGTGCTGAGAAGTTTGATATCAAACTTCCCAGTATTCAGTGACGCCATTATGGAACTGTGGAGTTTGTAATGACAAACTCCCAGACCATATACTTAATATGGCCACACTGCACTTACAAACTCTAAGAATGGATTTTGATTCTGTATGGGCATATTGCTCCTGCAGTTATGCCCTCACCTGTGGTATAGTGCACCCTGCCTAAAGGCTGGTGACTTACTGATGCCAAAGGCAGTGTTTTGTTGGAAGAGCACCCTGAGGAGGCTGTCATGTCGACTTTTCCTTTTTCTCCCCACCAACACACACAATCTGCAATGGCAGTGTGCATCTATTAGGCGAGGGGTCCCTTTGTGTGGCACAACACATGCTGCAGCCCTTAGGGACCTTCCCTGGTCACAGGTCTCTTGGTACCACTGGTTTTGCAAGGGACGTTTCTGTGTGCCAGAGGTGTGCCTGTTGTGGAAACAGTGGTACATTTTTAGGGAATGAACACTGGTGCTAGGACCTGGTTAGCAGGATCCCAGCAAATCCTCAGTCAGCATCAATATCAGCCAAAAATTGGAGGGTAACTTCAACAAGTGCCGGTTTCCTACACCTAGGAACTGCGTTCAGCTCAATCACAGGAAAAGCTTACTCAAAATGAGAAAGGGTGATGGTATTTCAGACGTTGCTATTTCTTCTCCAGCTAATGTACTCATTACCTGTAAGAACAGCAATGAAACTGGTGCCCTTATGTGTAGGCATAGTACCGCATTCACATAGAAGAAACTTAAATAGAAGTTTCTGGCCAGGCAATGGTTACAAGCGGTAGGTCAATGGGAAGATCTAATGTTGGTAGAGGGCACAAGTCAGTATAGACTATCATGGTGGAACAATACGAATTTCTCACAACGTAGGTCTTTGCTCGATCCTCAACCAAATGTGACCATTGCCACAGATACCTCGCTCATGGGATGGGGAGCACACCTGGACAACTTGGCCATCCAGGGTACCTGAACGCAAGAGGAATGGCTTTACCATATCAACATCCTCATGCTGAAAGCAGTACAGAGCGTTTTACACACTCATTCAGGGTAAACCAGCCCTGGTGAAGACAGACAATATGACCGTTGTGTGTTGCATTTGAAAACTGGGAGGGTCTCGGCCACCTCCCCTGTTAGCATTAGCCCAAAATGTCTGGCACTGGGCCATTCTCAGACAGATGCATCTTGTGGAGCTTCTGCCGGAGGTAGACAACAACTTAGCAGCCCTAATAAGCAGGACACATCAAAAAGTACACAACTGGGAAATTAATCTTCAACTACTTTTTTAGTTCCGGTTCACCTCCAGTTACCCTCACGATTTGTATGTTACTGCCTCACTAAAAGCATGCAGCTAGTGAAGACATCAGTGCAAGAATCGTCTGCTATTCCCTTGTGCACCATCAAGAAGCAGACTTAGCATCCGCATCAATTAGACTGCATTTAGCACTAATCACTTTGTATATGCAAAAGTGAGAAGATGCATCTCACTTTAAAATTCCTGTCATTAAGGTATTCATGGAAGGCTTAAAGAGTTATGTCTTCAAGGGTGGCACTGGCCCCTACGTGGAACCTTAACATGGTACTTACAGAGCTTATTGGATTGCCCTTTGATCCACTTCTCTCTTGAACAATCCAATACCTTTGTCAAAAGTGGCTTTTCTAATTGTGATTACTTCATTTAGGAAAGTCAGCAAATTGCAGGCTCGGACTGTAGCGGAATGTTTCATTCAAGTTCACAGTGGTTGAATCGGCCTACAAACGAATCTCTTTAGTTCCTGAGGCAGTTTCGTCCTTTCCTTATTACCCAAACTATTTATTTACCAAGTTTCTTTGAACAACATGTCCGTGGCTGAAAGAGCACTTAACACATTAGATGCTAAGCGGTCTTATGTTTTATGAACATGATAATCGCCCATCGCCACTGCCCTGCCCCAGGGGACTCAAATGTCCTCACACAACACCCCACCCCTGAGAGTTTGGTGGTCCAAGTTTCCACCTCTCAAGTCAACCCTGGTGCTTTCCCTACTGCTCAACCGGATAGGGAATCCAAGAGGGTGGAGACCATTTTTCCCATGGTCTGCGGGATACGGTTGCAAAAGTGCTGCCTACAGTCCCAGAAGCAGACTTGGCGTTCGAGAGGTTTAAGGACAGCCAGGCTACAACACGGTCTTTGGGCTTATCTTCTGCTCCGCGCCATCCCCAGTCTGCTTTTCATCCATTTTGTGGCAACGGAAGGGGCTACCAACCTCACCAGTTCCCAACCAGCCACCATGCCGCACGGCTGAGGGTGCAGAATCCACAAGCTTCAGGCAGTCGGAGGTCGGGTCAGTCCACCACCCTTGCTGCAGCCTCCAAACCCTTCAAATTTGTCCTTATTCCATCACAGGCACCTAGTTTGTGACAGGATATGTCATCTTCTGTCCCATTGGCAGTCCATAACATTGGACAGGTGGGTTTTGTACCTGGTCCGAAAGGGCTACTCCTTCCTCTTCCTGACTTCTCCTCCACCTTCCTGTCTTCTCCTCCCCCATGCTACTGACCGGAGGGTCATCTTTCTCTTTTCCTCAAGGAAGTCTTGGCCAAGAGAACCATAGAGAGGATCCAGGTGCCAAAAGTAGGTTGTGGTTTCTGTTCCCGCTACTTTCTGGTGCTGAAGAAGGCCTTCATCCTATCTAGACCAGCAGCCCCATAACTACTTCCTCAAGGAGGAGAAATTCAAAACGCTCTCCTTGGCTCCGTTTTTGCGACTGGCTGCTGAAGGCTGTGACTTTGCGGTCACCTATCAAGTCGTGCTCGGACTACCGGACCATGGCGCCTAAGGCTTTGAGGGAGCAGTCCCTAAAGCTGCTTGCGTCCCAGCAGTCAGCAACACTGACACATGCAACTCCGAGAATGTCTTGGTCGAGAAGCTCGCGGGAACAATCTTGGAGCCCCAAGTCCTTTTGAATTCGAGGTCCTTGTAGGAAAGTACCATGTTTCTGACATAGTTATCCCCACTTTTTTCTTGATGTCAGTGTGTTTAGACTGTAGTACATTGGTATCCTGCTACTCAGGACCCCCCTGTGTCTGTGCTCGCTCCTCTAAATTTGGTTGCTGGTAAAATTTTATAGCCCACAATTGGCATGCTAGTGCACCCTTGTAAGTCCCTAGTATATGGTACTTAGGTACCCAGGGGATTGGTACACCATTGGTCTCCCATGGGCTGCAGCATGTATTATGCCACCCATGGGAGCCCATGTAAACTGTGTCTGCAGGCCTGCCATTGCCGCCTGCATGAAATGGTGCATGCATATTTTACTTCAGATATAAAGCTTGCCTTATACCTTGGACAATGGACAATGTAAGTCACCCCTTTGGTAGGCCCTTCAGCCCAAGGGCAGGGTGCATGTCCTTAAGCGTGAGAGTACTCCTATATGAGCACAGTACCCACACAAACACAGGACTCAGTTCCCTGAACTTTGTAAGTATGGGAAGCCATATTAAGGTATATAGTGGACACTAGTCAACACAAGTGGTCTAACTACATAATGGCTTCTCCGAAACTACTGTTGTTTGGTATCAAACATGTTGGAATCGGGAAACTACAATGATTGCAGTGCTAGTTGCATGATACCATGTACTCTGGGGATTCCTTAGAGGATCCCTCAGTTCTGCCCGTACAGCCTTGCAGGGTCTGTCTGCCAGTCCATGCTGCTGCAGACCTCTTGCCCCCTTTCGAGGCTCAAGCCATGTAGAAATGGTTAATAGCCAGGAACTTAACCATAATGGCTATTTATTTTCTAGGGGTGCAGAATATTCATGCACTCTCTGTTAGGTTTTTCAAATCAAATCTTTAGTGTTTACAGCCATAACAGGCCATAACAATTACCAACACAATTTAAAACGCAATCTTTACATTTAAAATTCACAGTTCACGCTAAGATCACAAGCAATAAAAATACAAATAATCATTTAGGTCAGAAATGTATCAATTGTCGGTAGTTATGAAGCCATGAAATTTAGCTGCAGAAAAAAACTCTCTCCATTGAACTAACTCGAAATGACTACATTATTCTAAGAACAAAAAGTGCAAGACAATCATGACTGGATCATAAACAACGATGTCTTACAAGCCATTTTCCAAGATTGGGGACACCTTCAAATAGATTTGTTCACAAGTGCAAAAAATACTTAGACTACGCATCCAGATTCTTCTAACCAGGGTCGAAAGGGAATGCCCTTTTGATAAGTTGGTCAGGGAAATTTCTCTAAGCGCTTCAGGTGTCCTCTGAAATCTGGCCTTCAGGTGTCCTCTCATACCAAACAGTAATCATTGAACTCTACAGGTCCAAGACCAGGATGATTTTGATAGCGCCAGAATGGCCTCGTCAGCGGTGGCACACAAGTGATTGCCGCGCAGACAGGATCTCCTGTACAAGTTCACGGTACAGATACTGCATCCCAACCTGCATATGGTAGGATCTATTCAGTGCTTGTAACTTTGGTGAGGATTCTCCTGGAAAAGAACTAAAGTTACAGGTGAGCAACTTTTCCTTTTGATCCATCTCCACTCTTAGCAGAGGGTA
Source organism: Pleurodeles waltl (assembly GCF_031143425.1). Lineage (NCBI taxonomy): Eukaryota > Metazoa > Chordata > Amphibia > Caudata > Salamandridae > Pleurodeles > Pleurodeles waltl. The sequence goes on along the minus strand of NC_090443.1, from coordinate 551,316,110 downwards.
ATAAGAGACAATTGTATGTTATATGTCAAGAATAGATTTAAAAAAATGATTCTAATGATCTCCAACAGTCCAACAAGGTGTTTAGACATTTACTCCTGAACCACCTGGTGCAGGAAGTTGTATTAGTGCAAAAAACAGACTGTTTTACCTTATCTTTATTTGGCAAAATCTGGCCTTCAGGTGACTTCCATAAGTACTTTTGATCAATACATTTCACTTTAGAATGCTCCCCAGGAAACAGACTGGATCTGCACATTTTTAATAGTAATATTTCCACAGGCTGCTAGTTGGTGTTGTGTGGCTCTACACTGAGTCAACACTGCCTCCGAAGTGGCAGAACAGAGTGTCATATAAGCGCCATGCCTGCAGGCTGATGTCAGTCCCTTTCTTTTGGCACCTTCAGATGAGGACCCTGAACTCTGGTCCTAATTATGTCAGTTTTCTGACGGCTTCTAAAGATTTTAGCAGTCAGCTGGTGAAGGATGTTACCACCCAAAATAAACAGTTTCAAGCCATGCCACACCTGCATGAAGCAGAAGTCAGTCACGGACTCATGTGAGGTGTCTCTTTGGTGTCTGATCCTAAGACAAGACTCCAAGTTGTGGCATAAGTGTGCTCTCATACACGTCACAAGACATCATTGTGGCCTTCGTGTAGATACTGCTCATGCTGTAAGGCTTGGTTTTTCCAGCAATAACTTAAGTTTGCTATCAAAGTCCTCCTGTAAGTTGAATTTCAAGTCCTAGCACAAGAATAGGAAAACGAAGCAGGAATCAACTCCATCCCACCACTCTGCCACAGCAGAGGTTAACCCAATATGTTGATGATGGCTGTACTGATGATGCCTTATACATTGATGTGCAGAATACCAGTGACACCTTGTCTGAGACAGAGCTGGACTTGCCACTTTAGCCACCAATGGAAGAAAGTGCTTCCTTTGCAGTGGCTGTCCAGAGGACAACGGAGGCACTAGAATTGTGGCTACTTTCCACTGAGATCAAAACAGATGATCTGACAGAGATTTTGCAGCCTGGGCCTACAACTTCTGTCCTCTTACTTCCTTTTATTGATGTCTTCATTGATACTGTGATAGCAACATGGTTGAAGCCCATCTGCTACTGTAATTGCATCATTTCTTATACTAGCCTAGCACTGCAATCTGTAAATGTTTGTCTGCTGTAATGTTGCACACATGCGCTTTGGAACATGGCTAGCGAGATGTTGCTGGCAGTCCTAGAAGACCTTAGGACCAACAACACTACAGGACCAGGCCATCTGCAGAAATGAAGCATTAAGCTCACCACATCGAGGACAACAAGCCCCTTGACCTGGATCTATCTTATTTAGCTTACTGGTAGTGATATACGTTCTGTGGACAAAGTTAAAATGCAAAAGTTTAAACCTGTGATTGCAGGAGACTGTTCGAAACCAAAGACAAGGCCGCATCCCAGTCATTGTCCTCAATAGGCATCCCCAAGTCGACTTCCCATGCCTTACGTCCTAGGCTAGGCACCCTTGGTCGATCCTCCTGTTAAGCCTTATAGAACCGAGCAATCTTCACCCCAGTTAAGAAGACCGTTCAATACCGAAGAAGCCCTGGGGGCTATCGGGAACCCATCCCAGATTTCACGGGTTACACTTTCAAGTTTGACATATTGCAGAAACTGGGCAGAGCCCGACTCAAAAAGTTCCTGGGCATTGGGGAATGAAATAAATTCACCATTGACATTGACCTTACTATATCCCGAAACAGAGACAGATCCCTTATTACTAATTCCCTGTCAAAAGGAGCCAGTCTAAGCACCTGTTTGACCACCTGTTCCCAGATCCCGGCAGTAGTTCTCACCAGATAAGGTGCGGCAGGATCAGATCTGCCCCCAGACATGAGAACATGTATCAATGCCCTCCCATTGCACATACCAGTATACAACCTCTTTTCCCAATTATCCACCTCTTTCATCCATTTTGCAGCACACTGTAGCTGCACTACAAAATAATAATATCTTATGTTAGGGACTCCCCACCCCAGATCATTCTGCAGAACGGACAGGACTACCCTACTTCGCCTGCCTGTCCAGACTAGGGAGATCAACAGGCTATTCAAGCGTCGAAAAAGCGGAGCAGGCAGTGGATACAATGAGTTCTGTACCAATTAGAGGCACCGGGGCAAAAACACCATCTTTGCTACTGCTGCCCAACCCATAACAGAAAGGGGCAACCTATTCCAAAAAGCTACTGAGCGTTCCAAACCGGCAACCACCCACTCAACATTGTTTTCATTATACACATCCACGGAATTGGCGACCCAGATACCCAGGTACCGAAAGCACTCAACCTCCAACCGCAACCCCAGATCAGGGAGCCCAGCCAGAGGAACTCAAACCAGAGATCCCAGAGGGAACTAAAGTAATTTTTTCATATTGATCTTGCGACCAGATACAGCCCAGAATACCTTCATTCTCTGCAGTAGCTCCGGCACTGACAGACGAGGATCCCACACATATACCAAAGTGTCATCTGCTTACATAGAAATTACATGCACACATATTACAGGTATTTGTAAATTGGTCACCTGGAAATCTGTTCATAACTTTGCTAAGCACTATTGTAATGATTCTGATTCTGGGATAGATATTCCTAAAGGCCAAGTATCTATTTTTAATCAATTTACTTGATGTAGTTAATTTCCTTTTTTCGGTTCATTGGTTCCCTCCAATAACGCAGAATTTATTCCCAAGGTTGTTACTACATACACTGTTTTGCGTGGAGATGTCGGAAATAATTAAATCACAATAGGCAAATTAACTGTAATCCAAATTCACTGTAATGGGTACATTCTTAAATATCCCACTCACCCTTCTGTGTATAAAACGCAAGGCAGGAAGGTTTAGTTGTCTGAAGATCATCAAAGATCAAAAAGGACGGTTATGTGTGAAGAGCATTAAGGAGATTAGCAACATCTGAATTTCATAAAGGTGCAGGTTCATGTAGGAAGCTGGCTCTTTTTTATAGTGCACCAAAATGAGGTACATTGTGCAAACAGTCCAAGCAATCCCCAGAGGAATCACAGAGGCACAAATTACATCCTAAATGCTCTCTTTTTGGGTAGTGTGGTCGAGCAGTTAGGCATATCAGAGCATAGTGTTAAGCATGTAAGGCACACACTCATACAGTAAGTGAGATGCACTCAGTAAATAAATCAAACACCAATTTATAAAAGTATCACATACTTTTATATTAGGTTTGATATTAAGATCACCGAAATCAGGTGAGTACTTTTTGAGTTTGGAATTTTTAAAGTTTTTAAAAGTTAACAGTACAGTTTTCAGATGCGGTAATGTCATCCTGTGAAGGAAGAACAAGCACTGCATACAGGTTTAGCACAGCGACTTACGGAACCAATCTCCTGGACTTAGGATAAGTACAGGCAAGGTCCAAGGCCACACCAGCAGGCCACTTCGGGCGGCACTGGGGCAGCTGGGTGCAGGGATGCAATTCAGTATGGATGCCCCATAGAAGTCTATGGGGATCTTTCGTATTACAAAGTTGCTACAGTAATGGACTGGAAGATCAGTCCAGGGGAACCCACAGGTGGGCGTGACCCTTGAGGTCCTCTGACACTTGGGGACACCACTTCTCCTCAGTCTGTCTGGCATGAGTGCAGTGGTGTCTTCTGGCATCGGGTCCGGTGCTGGAGATCCTCATGGTTGTGTTGGGGGGGAAGTGTGAAGGGGGGGGAGCTGCAGAAACAGTCTACAAGTGTGGACTGAGGGTCTAGTCCGACCAAGCCAACACTACTAGAGGTACCAAAGCTGAACTGTAGGAGGATGGATTTTGGCCGCAGTACCTCCGGCCCCCATTATGGGAATACCAGTGCTGGAAAACACCATTTGACGTTCACTGTATAAGACACTGAAAGTTGTGAATGGGCCAGCTTTCAAAACGTCATGGTGAGAATATAAATTCTACAAAAACTGCCAATGTCTGTTCCTGCATTAGAGGAAATTTCTGGAAGTGCTTCTGCATATTTTTGGTCAATTGAGCCCACTGTATTGAAGTTATGGTATTTAAAAGCTACCTTTAAGATGCCAGAGCAGCTTACAAGCATCCCCTCAGCTAAAGTAAGTCTTCCAGATCCTGCAATAAATGCACAAGTCAACCTATCAGAGAGACTACTTTGTCTGATCTATTTGCTGCAGCTGCTGCTGAGATGACCTCTCTAAATCATACAGTCATGTTGCCTGCTGCAGAGACTGTTACCATGAACACTACATAATCCCTCCTTAGTGATACTGTAAATAGAATAAGAAAAAAGGATCCATACATTCAATGCTAACTATCTGTCAGAGGGATTTCTTATTTAAGAACTGCTGCCATTTTTTATTGTTGTTAGTGCTCTTGTTGTTTTTCCTTCCGTCAGTTTCTCAGTGGAGAGGTTGTTCCCCTTGATTCATTTCATTTTAAGTTTGTTTGATTAGACCGGTTTTGAGCGTTGCATGGATGCATTTTTTGTGTCAAACTGTTTTAAAGCCTTACATTCTAGTAAGGTTTGTGAGGTACATGCATCACAGTATATTTTTGATGAGAAGCAATCTGGTGACCTAAGGATACCTGAATTACTACACTAATAACCATATCCTTAGTGTTGCTGCATTCCACCATGAGGGTAGGATTAAGCAGGTGTAACAGGAATGTACTGGAGAACGTGTGACATTTTCTTTGGTGAGTTGAGTAAAAATATTACAAAAAATCCCTTGTAGTGTGAGAGGAATGCGAATAGTGAAAATTCGGGACTATTGGAATGGGAAATGTATAGATCTGATAGGGACTTCTAGCTGCAAATTCCTTACCTGAGAATTCCCTGGCGTCAGCTTTGAATCCGGAATTTTTCTGCTGAGCAGTGTAGGAGGCTGGACTGGCTTGTAGTGAGTACCAAGGGGTACTTGCACCTTGCACCAGGCCCAGTTATCCCTTATTAGTGTATAGGGTGTCTAGCAGCTTAGGCTGATAGATAATGGTAGCTTAGCAGAGCAGCTTAGGCTGAACTAGGAGACGTGCGAAGCTACTACAGTACCACTTAGTGTCATATGCACAATATCATAAGAAAACACAATACACAGTTATACTAAAAATAAAGGTACTTTATTTTTATGACAATATGCCCAAGTATCTTAGAGTGTACCCTCAGTGGGAGGATAGGAAATATACACAAGATATATATACACAATAGCAAAAATATGCAGTATAGTCTTAGAAAACAGTGCAAACAATGTATAGTTACAATAGGATGCAATGGGGAAACATAGGGATAGGGGCAACACAAACCATATACTCCAAAAGTGGAATGCGAACCACGAATGGACCCCAAACCTATGTGACCTTGTAGAGGGTCGCTGGGACTATTAGAAAATAGTGAGAGTTAGAAAAATAACCCTCCCCAAGACCCTGAAAAGTGAATGCAAAGTGCACTAAAGTTCCCCTAAGGACAAAGAAGTCGTGTTAGAGGAATAATGCAGGAAAGACACAAACCAACAATGCAACAACTGTGGATTTCCAATCTAGGGTACCTGTGGAACAAGGGGACCAAGTCCAAAAGTCACAAGCAAGTCGGAGATGGGCAAATGCCCAGGAAATGCCAGCTGCGGGTGCAAAGAAGCTTCTACTGGACAGAAGAAGCTGAGGTTTCTGCAGGAACGAAAAGGGCTAGAGACTTCCCCTTTGGTGGAGGGATCCCTCTCGCCGTGGAGAGTCGTGCAGAAGTGTTTTCCCGCCGAAAGAACGCCAACAAGCCTTGCTAGCTGCAAATCGTGCGGTTAGCGTTTTTGGACGCTGCTGTGGCCCTGGAGGGACCAGGAGGTCGCAAATTGGACCAGGAGAGAGAGGGGACGTCGAGCAAGACAAGGAGCCCTCTCAGCAGCAGATAGCACCCGGAGAAGTGCCGGAAACAGGCACTACGAGGATGCGTGAAACGATGCTCACCCGAAGTCGCACAAAGGAGTCCCACGTCGCCGGAGACCAACTTAGAACGTCGTGCAATGCAGGTTAGAGTGCCGTGGACCCAGGCTTGGCGGTGCACAAATGATTTCCGCCGGAAGTGCACAGGGGCCGGAGTAGCTGCAAAAGTTGCGGTTCCCAGCAATGCAGCCCAGCGAGGTGAGGCAAGGACTTACCTCCACCAAACTTGGACTGAAGAGTCACTGGACTGTGGGGGTCACTTGGACAGAGTCGCTGGATTCGAGGGACCTCGCTCGTCGTGCTGAGAGGAGACCTAAGGGACCGGTAATGCAGCTTTTTGGTGCCTGCGGTTGCAGGGGGAAGATTCCGTCGACCCACGGGAGATTTCTTCGGAGCTTCTGGTGCAGAGAGGAGGCAGACTACCCCCACAGCATGCACAAGCAGGAAAACAGTCGAGAAGGCGGCAGGATCAGCGTTACAGAGTTGCAGTAGTCGTCTTTGCTACTATGTTGCAGGTTTGCAGGCTTCCAGCGCGGTCAGCAGTCGATTCCTTGGCAGAAGGTGAAGAGAGAGATGCAGAGGAACTCGGATGAGCTCTTGCATTCGTTATCTAAAGTTTCCCCAGAGACAGAGACCCTAAATAGCCAGAAAAGAGGGTTTGGCTACTTAGGAGAGAGGATAGGCTAGCAACACCTGAAGGAGCCTATCACAAGGAGTCTCTGACGTCACCTGGTGGCACTGGCCACTCAGAGCAGTCCAGTGTGCCAGCAGCACCTCTGTTTCCAAGATGGCAGAGGTCTTCAGCACACTGGAGGAGCTCTGGACACCTCCCAGGGGAGGTGCAGGTCAGGGGAGTGGTCACTCCCCTTTCCTTTGTCCAGTTTCGCGCCAGAGCAGGGCTAAGGGGTCCCCTGAACCGGTGTAGACTGGCTTATGCAGAATTGGGCACATCTGTGCCCAACAAAGCATTTCCAGAGGCTGGGGGAGGCTACTCCTCCCCTGCCTTCACACCATTTTCCAAAGGGAGAGGGTGTCACACCCTCTCTCAGAGGAAGTTCTTTGTTCTGCCATCCTGGGCCAGGCCTGGCTGGACCCCAGGAGGGCAGATGCCTGTCTGAGGGGTTGGCAGCAGCAGCAGCTGCAGTGAAACCCCAGGAAGGGCAGTTTGGCAGTACCAGGGTCTGTGCTACAGACCACTGGGATCATGGGATTGTGCCAACTATGCCAGGATGGCATAGAGGTGGCAATTCCATGATCATAGACATGTTACATGGCCATATTCGGAGTTACCATTGTGAAGCTACACATAGGTAGTGACCTATATGTAGTGCACGCGTGTAATGGTGTCCCCGCACTCACAAAGTTCAGGGAATTGGCTCTGAACAATGTGGGGGCACCTTGGCTAGTGCCAGGGTGCCCTCACACTAAATAACTTTGCACCTAACCTTTACCAGGTAAAGGTTAGACATATAGGTGACTTATAAGTTACTTAAGTGAAGTGTAAAATGGCTGTGAAATAACGTGGACGTTATTTCACTCAGGCTGCAGTGGCAGGCCTGTGTAAGAATTGTCAGAGCTCCCTATGGGTGGCAAAAGAAATGCTGCAGCCCATAGGGACCTCCTGGAACCCCAATACCCTGGGTACCTCAGTACCATATACTAGGGAATTATAAGGGTGTTCCAGTAAGCCAATGTAAATTGGTAAAAATGGTCACTAGCCTGTTAGTGACAATTTGGAAAGAAATGAGAGAGCATAACCACTGAGGTTCTGGTTAGCAGAGCCTCAGTGAGACAGTTAGGCACCACACAGGGAACACATACATATAGGCCACAAACTTATGAGCACTGGGGTCCTGACTAGCAGGGTCCCAGTGACACATAACAAACATACTGAAAACATGGGGTTTTCACTATGAGCAGTGGGCCCTGGCTAGCAGGATCCCAGTGAGACAGTGAAAATACCCTGACATACACTCACAAACAGGCCAAAAGTGGGGGTAACAAGGCTAGAAAGAGGCTACTTTCTCACAAGCAGTACCCTGCGCACACTGTCGGTTGGCGTCATTCGGATCCGCGTGCGTCATCTGGCTCCGTGTGGTGTCATCAGCGTCGTTGGAGCCATCTGTGACGTCCCTGTCTTCTATACAGGCTCCACCCTGGCGCACTTACGACAGTTCTTTTCCTTCTGTGCCGGTTAAGCACAGGTCCCCTTAGAGTTACCCCTTTTTCGGCGTTTTTGACGAGGATTTTTTTCGATTGTCTGTGCAATGACTTTGAGAAAGAAAGGATTTAAACCATGTGGTGCATGTCATCGCACCATGTCGGTCACTGATCCTCACCAAGTTTGTCTCTGGTGCCTCGAGAAGGACCACGATTCGAAGTTGTGTTCTGATTGTCGGGCCATAGAGGTTCAAGGATCCTCGAGCTACGGCCAGATCCTTGGGCCTCTCAGCGCCAGCAGTCTGCCTATCACCTTTTTTGAGGCTTCGGAAGGGGCACGGTACCACTGTAACCTCAGGTTAACCACCGTCCTCTGGCTTCGCAGCTTCCCATGCGAGGATATGGTATTGTCTGACCCAGAGGGTCTAGCCAGAAGTCGGCCACCACCCAGCACCCCTCTTCCACGCACCCAAGCCCTCCTAGTATGGTTCTGTAAGACCATGTCCGTCCAGTTGGAGGGAGGATTCAATTTCATCTCCCTCACTGGCGGTCCATAACATCAGACAAATGGGTCTTGCAGATCATACAGAAGGGGTATTCCCTCCCTTTCCATTCTTTCCCTCCCTCTATCCCTCCGATAAAAAAAAATGGCTGATGAGGGAATCATTTTGTCTTACTCCGCGAGGAAGTTACAGTTCTCTTGGCCAAGGGAGCCATAGAAAGGGTCCCAGTGTCAGAAATAGGCAGTGGTTGTTATTCTCACCACTTTCTGATTCCAAAAAAGAACAAGGGTCTTCGTCCTATCTTGGATTTAAGAGACGTCAATCTCTTCCCCTAAAAGGAGAAATTCAAGATGCTCACTCTTGCTCAGGTCTTGTATGCCGTAGACCAAGGAGACTGGATGGTAGTGCTGGACTTTGAATGCCAGAGCGGACAAACTCAGCCGGCGATGCTTAGCGGATCACGAATGGTGTCTCCATTTGGAGGTGGAGCAAGGACTCTTTCAGCAGTGGGGAGAGCCTTGGTTAGATCTATTCGCCTCCAAAGAGAACGCGCAATGTCAGCAGTATTGTGCATTGGAGTTTCCAAGGCGGCTAGTGCTAGGCAACACTTTTCATCGCAAGTGCAGTTCAGTCCTCTTGTACGCCTTTCCGCCCATACCACTTCTGCCTAGAGTTCTCTAGAAATTCAAGAATTCTAGTGGCTCCTGATTGGGCATGAAGAGTCTGGTTTCCAGAGCTTCTCAAAATGAGCATCAATCCTCCAATAAGGTTTCTTCTTTCGGAGGATTTTCTGTCGCAGCAGCAGGGGAAGGTTATCCACCCGAACCTGTCAACTCTGCGGCTTTATGCGTGGAGATTGAGCGGCGACAGTTGATGGTTTACGACCTCCCTCCCAAAGTCTGTAATGTCATTCTGACAACCAGACGTCCCTCTACCAAAACGGTTTACACCTGCTGTTGGAAGCGTTTTGTATTATATTGTACATAGAGGTCTATTGATCCTCTTTCTTCTTCTCTTTCTAATATCCTTCTTTTCATTCTGACACTCATCCAAAAGGGTTACTCCTTATGGACTCTTAAGGGCTATCTTTCTGTCTTAACAGCTTTTCTTCAATTGCCTGATCAACGGTCTTTGTTTAAGTCTCCTATTGTACGTGATTCTTAAAAGGGCTTATACATATGGTTCCACCTATGCCTTTTGTTATGCCCCAGTGGGACCTTAATCTGTTGCTCACTTTTCTTGTGTGTTCCTTTTGAGCCTTTACATTGTCCTCTCCGGCTGCTCACTATCAAAACAGCCTTCTTAGTGGCGATCACATCTGCCAGGAGAGTATGTGAGATGCAGGCTTTATCATCAAAATCGCTGTATCACATGGTATATCCCAGGGTTCTGCAGTGTCTGTCCTGGAGAGCCCGGTCCATGCCAGATTTTTAGCATATCCACATTTAGAAAAATGTAGATTTCTGAAACATCTTTTTTCCAAATGTGCATATGCTAAAAACCTGGCATGGACCCGGCTCTCCAGGACCGACTTTGCAGAACCCTGGTATATCCGGATAAGGTAGTCCTCAGAACTCGTGCCTCTTTCCTCCCCAAGGTGGTGACCCCTTTTCATCTTAGTCAGAACATCACCCTGCCTTTGCTCCACCGCATCTCTCTAAAGAAGAAGAGCGACTCCACCGGCTGGACCCAAAAAGATCGTTGTTGTTCTACCTTGACCGCACAAAAGCGTTCCGGGTGGATGACCAACTCTTTGTGGGGTACGTTGGTGCAAAGAAGGGTCGGGCAGTTCAGAAACGAACCATTTTATGCTTGGTTGGTCTCTACGCATTGGCTAAGAAGCATCCTTCTGAGGGTTTGAGAGCTCACTCTACAAAGGTGAAAGGTGCTCCCACGGCATTAGCTTGAGGCGTGACGGTCCTAGACATCTGCCAGACGGCAAGGTGGGCTTCTTTGCACACGTTCACAAGGCATAACTGCCTGGATAGCCAGGTGAGGAGAGATGGGCATTTTGCTTGATCGGTCTGACAGGACTTTCTTGTATAAATTATAAGTCTGCAGCCCACCGTCAGGAGGGTATGGCTTGGGAATCTATTCTAAGGTAAGGAATCTGCAGCTAGAAGTCTCTATCAGATGAACAAGTTACTTACCTTCGTAACAAATTATCTGGTAGAGACTCTATCTAGCTGCATATCCCTTACACCCACCCATGTCTCCCCGCTCTGCGGATATATACTATGTATTTTCAGATTTTTACCCTTTTTCCAGGGCATGCCATTTTGCACAGACAATCAGAAAAAGTTGGTTCTTCCATGACTCTGCGCGTCTGGCATGGGAAGTTGTGGAAAAGAACTGACGTATGTGCGCCAGGATTATACCTATATTGAAGCCCATGACGTCACAGATGGCTCCAGTGACACTGATGATGCCACGTGGCGCTGGACGATGCACGCAGATCCGAACTACGCCACCCGACTGTGCACGCAGGATACTGCTCAGCAGAAAAATTCTGGATTAGAAGCTGACGCCAGGGAATTCTAAAGTAGGGAATCTGCAGCTAGATATAGTCTCTACCAGATAATTAATTACAGAAGGTAAGTAACTTGTTCCTTTTGCATATTACAGGGAATATGGATATTGTAGAGCGCTTTTCAATAGAGACATGATTGGGTAGTGATCCAACATTGATTTTAGTTGCTCAGTCTGCCAACAGAGAAGCACCTGTTAAGTTATTGTTACTCCTATTAAAAACAACATAATCCTGCCATTTCAAAGAGTAAATTGTATTTACAAATGCTATTGTACCTATTGTGCTAATGCTACCTGTGAAATTAATGTGTCCTCTGTCATATAGGCACAATAGGCAGTGAAAGGGAGTCCCCTATTTCATCTTCCCGCCTGCACAGTGAAAGTTCAGTCCCGGAGGAGCTGGGTAGCCTACCTGCCGAAAGCAAAAGCCATGATCCAACGGAGCAGCTTGTACACAGTGCAGTTACTGAAGATCTTCCTTCTTCACAGGAGTCAAAGCCACCTATCCCTCCCTGTAAACATGTAAGTTACTACTAGACATGCTGAAGAACAATTAATCAATTGATTTAGAGTGGTGTTTAAATACTGAGGTCAAGGTAATGGAATGTGGGGAATATAAGTAAATAGATCGAATTATGTCAATGTTTTATGTGGCAATAATGGTAGAGTATCAATAAAATATTCATACTTGGTAGGAGGATACAGGTAGAATAGGATGAAGTAATGATGAATCTTCTAAGGAAATAGGTTATGATTCGATGGTACAAGCAGAAGAGAACGAAATGATTCAAGTAGAAGGAGTGTGTGGCATGATGCAAGTTTTGTTGAGGGAATGTAGAATATTACATGTTAAAAGAGATGAGAATGGCTTGTAACAGGTCGAAGGGAGAAGAAACAATAGAGTAACAAAATCAAATAGGAAAGTAAAAGGATACAGTTAGGAAGAAGATAGAAAGGAATGGCCATTAAATAGTACATAAGGTCGAATAATGTGTGCAAAAGCAGATATTATTCACTGACAGTTTGGTAGAGGGTACATTGTTACAGAAAGTGGTAAGGATATTTAACTAAACTGGTAACATGTAGAAAAGATTGTTATACAGGTAAAATCTGGAATGTTTCATTGTAGATGAAGCATGGGAAGAGGTTATATTGACAAAAGTAGAATTTTGAGTGTAAAATCAAACATGTAGGAGCAAATAATACAGGTAGAATGTTAAGAGCAGTTAATTCTGCATGCAAAAAAGTAGGATGTAGAATACCAGAGAAAATAGAATGATACATATAGAAAGGGAAACAATACAATTGGATAGAATAGAAAATTCGATCTTTGCTATTGCTCTATATTTGATGCCACTCAGCACCCCTCACCAAGCACATGCATACTGCCATTGCTGTCTGTGTGTGCTGGTGGGGATATAAAGGTAAAGTCAACATGACACCCCTTCCAGGGTGCAATGCCCACAAACTACTTCCTGTGGCATAGGTAAGTCCACCCCTCGAGCACGCCTTACAGCCTTAATGCAGGGAAGACTGGGAAGTTTGGTATCAAACTTCTCAGCACAATAAACCCACACTGATGCCATTGTTGGATTTATTGTACAATGCACACAGAGGGCATCTTAGAGATGCCCCCTGTATTTTGTCCAACCTTTCAGTGCAGGACTAATCAGTTTGCAGCAGCCTGCTACTACCAGACAAGTTTCTGACCCCATGGGATGAATGCCTTTGTGCTCTCTGGGGTCAGAAACAAAGCCTGCTCTGGGGTGAGGTGCTTCACAACTCCCTCTAGCCCCCTACCACCCTTTGCAGGAACTGTAACACTTGGCAGTGAGCCTTAAAAGCTCAGGCCTCCTGTTACAGTGCCTCAGAGCACACCAGCTAGTGGAAAAGACGCTCCCCCAAGACTAAGCCCCACTTTGTGGCGGCAGGTCCAGCAGGAAAATTACATAAAACAAGGAGGAGTGCCCACTGCAGCTAGGACCACCCCAAAGGTGTCCAGAGCTGAAGTCACCCCCCTCCTTGCAGAATCCTCCAACTGGTTTGGATGACAGGGACCAATAGGGATACGAATGTGCCCCCCTCCGCAAAGAGAGTGGGCACAGGAAGGGTGTAGCCACCGTCAGGGACAGTAGCAATGGGCTACTGTCCTCTGATCCCTGTAACACCCCTAAATCTAGTGTTTAGGGGCACCCCTGAACCTTACTTACCAGATTCCTGGAAACTTCAAGCAGAAAGAAGGACTGTTAAGCCGACTCCCCAGCAGTGAAGACTCTATACGACAACTGACTTGGACCCAGCTATACCGGGCTATTTGCAGCTTCAAGGCTTTTGCTCCAAAAAGGTGACCCATCCTGCAGGACCATCAAACTCTACAAACCCCCAGAGGACTGCCTGCCCACCCAGCATAGGACCAAGAACTCCTGAGGACAACAGCCCTGCCCCAGAAGAAACCTCGGAAAAAGGACACCAGAACCTCCCTGGATCTGCAAGCCCTGCTCACTGTGCACCCAATGCCGACAGCCCGAATCCAGGTGGCCCACATGTCCAGAGAAGGGTCCCCAGGTGAGTCCGACCTCAAGCCCACCCTGGATTGACCCCTCCTGGTCAACACAACAACGCCTGCAGCCTTAATCCATAGGACCCCACTGACCGCGACCAGATCTTATGAAAATTCCCGACGCCCAAGGAGAACCTTGCACCCAAAGCCCCCTGGCCTTGAAGCTTTAGAGTTTGCAATACAGGCAAGGATCACAAACATTATCCTCCAGAACATAGGGTACATCATGCCTGCACTCCTATTGGGTGTAATATGGTAATTAGGGATCGCATGGCAAGAATTACATTCACCAGGAAAACGTAGGGCGCGGAAACACCTGCACACTTAACCCTTGTTATACCGTATTTGTTGTAATCTTCTCGTGGAGGCAACCCAACACCTCTATTGGCGATCACTATGGTAATTCACTATCTTCCGCCAGCAATGCTCTTGTCTCTGTCCACTGTAAGCAGGAATGCAGAGGCATACCTACTGAAGATTGCAGGGAAACCCTCCTTGGGCCCCCACATGTGAATTTCCAGAGAGACCGCTGCCCATTAATGGCTTGAACAAATACAGCCTTTCTCTGTGAGTAGGGCTGGGCTGTCCGCGATGGTAGCGCGGGAAGCTTCCAAGCTCCCCCAGGGCCTGACTTGCCCTCAGCACTGAAGGTAGCACAGGAAACCGGCAAACTGCAGCGGGCCCGACTCGCCATCGGCACTCCATGGAGTAGAGGTCAGGCTGCTGCAGTCACATCCCTGGTCTCCTCCATATAGGCACTCAGTAGTGCGGGCGGGAATCCACATTGCAGAGGCTTCCTTCTCCACAGTGGCATCCCTCGCTGGCTGGGGCGGCGGCCCTAAGGGTGCAACAGCAGGCAGGAAGAATCCCTCATGCTCCAAGACTGTTATTGCAGGTTCCTGGACCCAGTGGCCGCGGCTCCTCCACCACAAACACCAAAACCAATACCAGCCCCTCAAGCCCACACACCGGTTGCGCGTCCATCACAACTTTTTGCTGCACCCACAAGTCAACTACCAACACTGGCTGCTACTTTAGTGGATCCTCTAGCTGACAATGCACCTTCCATGGATGAAGAATGGAAGGAAGGGGAAGTTAGAGACACTGCCTCAGTTCCCAACAAATGGGATGACTACCTCATCCAAACACCATCCCCTCCAGCGCCACTACCGGTGCATTTCCCACAGGAGGACGTTGGTGGCTTCCATAATCTTATGGAAAGGGCAGCCAAAAGATTTCAACTTCTGATGCTTACCAAATAATCAGATTGTTTCCGTCATGATTTTAAAGATCCCATAAAGAGAGATATTCAGGCTTCCCTATTGTGGATTTAATTTTTGAGGAGGGCCTCTAGGCCCTAAAAAATCCAGCAACGGTTTCAGCAGTCTTCTCTAGGCTGGAAACTAAAAATATAAAGCGCTTGACAATTCTCCGGCATGATTGATTGGACAACCTAAACCAATTAATTGATTAACCATAAAAACATACATAAATACAAACAATCAGTAAAGCAATAAACGTTAAAAATACATAAAAACAGCCGCAAACAGATCTAAAACAGCTAAAAATGTGCAAAAACAGCAATACAGTAAATTACCCACATCCTAAGGCGAATCATATTCACACTCCATACTATTCCTTGACCTCATTGCCACCTTCAGGAAATTAAGAACTCACAAAACCACGTCCCCCTCCAACATCTGTTGGTGCACGAGAGCCAGCCTGACTTGTGCAAAATATGCCCTTTTTAAAATAGGTACAAGATATGCCCTATGGGACAGCCTATAAAACGGGCAGAACATAGTGAAGTGCAAAGTATCCTGTGGAGAATTATTATCATAGCCATAGGGTACTAATTTCTGCCCTCCATTAATTCCCTGGGAGAAGGCCAACAAAAGATTAAATAAATCAATTTTAAATCTCGATAATAAAAAACAATCATGTCTGTTCTTTACCCACAGCAAGTAAGGTTCAGTACAAGGGGCGTTTTTAAGCAAAATATATTGCCAGACACATGGTTTAGTGAATGCGAGGTCCTTTGTTTCCACTTGCCTTTTCCTAAAAAAACACTCTTTAACTCAAATAAAATCTGCTTTAGAGATACCCTCTGGAAAGCTAAAAAAATTGCCTCTCCCCTAGTTCTGTAAAACATCTCTAATATACATTAGACCAAGGATGTGGAGAGCATGATCCAATGACAATCAGTCTCTCAGAATATCCTTACTTAATTTTAGACCTCGCCTAAGCCAAACTTTCATCTAAAAAGAATGGGGGCGATAGGCTACCAAATAAGAAGTAAAACTAGTGCCTAATTCCTCATGCACTGACATAACCGAGATACATTGGGGAAGACAAAGGAGCCTGCGCAAGAACCTATTTTCCACCACTTACAATTTGGAAAGGTTAATATGCCCCCATACCTCGCTCCCATATATGGCCTGTGATACCCATTTGGCCCTATTAATCTGTAGCAAGACCCTAACTGTTCTGTTACCCAGCCTCATAGCGAAGCAAAAAATTGCGGCATTTACTCGCCCAAGGTCCTCACACCCCTTATGTATTAGGGAGTGGCAGTTTAACGCGGAATCAAAAAGAAGGCCCAAATAGGAGCACTCTCTGGGTAAAGTACGCTCCCCTAAATTAAATCTTGCTGCTTTTGTAGTGTGGGGACCTACTATCATCACAAATGATTTATTCATGAATAGACAAAACCAGCCCCTCCATAAAAGTAGAAAAGGAGTGTAACAGAGACTGCAGACCTCTGGTGTTTTTGGCCAGGAGTAGTGTGCCATCTGCATATAGCACTGGTATCTTACGAACACTCACACATGACCAATCCACATTCACCTCCCCCAATTTTTGCTCTAACTGATTAATGTACAAATTAAACAAAAAGGGGGCCATAATGCAGCCCTACCGCACCCCTCTCTTAATATACAAAGTATGGTCACACTGAGGCCATGATGACCCTATGAAAATCGCTTAAAAATAAAACATTGTCTTTTTCCACCCCTAACAGCAGCATAATCTGCCACAGTTTAAACCGGTTAACCTGGTCAAATGCAGAGGAGAGATCCATAAAACCCAAATGTATAGACTCAGAACGATCCAGGGTATAATTTCCCAAGACCAACTATAAATTCAAGCACTGGTCCACTGCTGACCTCCCTGCACAAAAGCATACTGGGCCTCACACTAGATTCAGTTGTATCAGAGGTGGCCCAGCGTGGCTGTAAAAATCCATCCACTCCCATTTCCATTCCACCTGACAGGAATGGTCGTGGGCTAGACAACATCAGGAAACAGTTCTTTACCATGGCAGCCACGATTGTCAGAGCTACAAACTCCCTGGCAATTCAAGACTGTTACGACAGACAGATGTGGCCAGACATCACCACATATGTTGACCTCTTACCAGAGGAAGCAAAACTTAAAGCCCAAAAAATTCTGAAAGAAAGGTAAAGGATATCAGCAGAGATTATACATTGCAGACAATTTGGCAGGTGCAGCAGTCCTCAGAAGACAGGGATGGTTAAAAGCCACGTCTTTCCATCCAGAGATTCTAACCAAATGCTAGACATGCCTTACAATGGTGAGTCACTGTTCGGAAAACATGTGG
This sequence comes from Pleurodeles waltl, assembly GCF_031143425.1. Taxonomy (NCBI): domain Eukaryota; kingdom Metazoa; phylum Chordata; class Amphibia; order Caudata; family Salamandridae; genus Pleurodeles; species Pleurodeles waltl. The sequence continues at coordinate 551,298,784 of NC_090443.1, read as the reverse complement.
ATGATGCGCTTAAGTCCATCAAAATTGACTCTGATACAGTCCCTGGGAACTCTGCGATTCAGGAAGCAGCCCTTTGGGGGAGCCAGAAGCAGAGGTTCCTACTTTTTTAGAGGAGGATACCTACCCTACAGGCAGCAGTACCACCTCGCAGTACTGCCAGCAACAACAGCAACAGTACAGGCAGCTGACTTCAGTGGCGTACAAACATACAGCCAGGGGAAGACTATCTTCCCGAGGCAGAGTCACTGCCAGAAAGCAGTGACCTCTACATGGTGCCAATTGATCCTGTAGGAAAGTAGCATCTTTCTGAGATAGTTGCCCCCACTTTTTGCGTGATGTCAGTATGTTCAGAATGTACTACACTGGGATCCTGCTATCTAGGATCCCAGAATCTGTGTTTTCTTCCCTAATTTTGTTGATGCCGACTGCCCCCTGTAGGAAAGTAGCATCTTTCTGGCTTAGTTGCCCCCACTTTGTGCCTGATGTCAGTATGTTTAGACTGTAGTACACTGGGATCCTGCTATCCAGGACCCCAGTGTCAGTGTTCTCTCCCCTAATTTTTGTTGTATGGTAACTTTTAAATCCCACAGTTGGCATACTGATGCACCCATGTAAGTCCCTAGTATATGGTACTCGGGTACCCAGTGCATTTGCACACCAGGGGTCCTCCATGGGCTGCAGCTTGTATTGTGCCACCCATGGGATCCCATGCAAACTGTGTCTGCAGGCCTGCCATTGCAGCCTGTGATATGGTGCATGCACCTTTCACTCCATATATATGTTTTGCCTGATATCATGGTCACTGCACTCTGACCCTGTAAGTCACCCCTAAGGTAGACCCTTCAGCCCAAGGTGCCTGCAAGCCAGCCTGTGCTCCTGCCGACCCCAGACCCTGTTCTGCCCTCTGCTGCTGAGCTTAACTCAGGCAGGGGAAGGTAGAACAGAGGATTTCCTTTAAGATAGAGGTGTCTATGGGCTCGGGTGGGGGTGCCTCTGAGTGCCACCAGACTGCTTTGAAGGGCACATTTAGAGCCCTCCTTGTATAAACCGGTTTGCACCAGTGCAGGAACAAGACTGTAACCAATAGGAGGGGTCCTACCGCAACTTTGTTTCCAAGTTCTGCAAAGACTTCTGCAACCTCGTAGCCGTGCATCCTCCAGAGTCACAGTGGCTCTCCCTGCACTTAGGAAACTGCACTTAGGAAAGCAAGAAGGAATATCCCTTGGAGTGAAGTAGTCATTTCCCTGCATCTGCATGCACCTCAAAGGCGACAACCGCCTTGTGGATCCTGCTGTCCCACAGACTCTTCAAGGCTCTGCAACACAGATGGTAGTTCTTTGGCTCTCCAGAGGTCTGATCTATCTTCCTTGCAACTGGGATGTCTCTGGTTCCATGCTGAAGCTGCTTGGCTGGAAACCCTAGCGCCACGTGTGCTTGTTGGCTCGTCAGTCCGAAGATGACCTAGCTCCAAGAAGCCTCGGCCTCCAGCATTCTCCAGCTCCAAGAACGACATCCTCTCTGCAACTCCTGCTACATGGGCATCCCTCTTTGCTGTGATGTTGAGTCCTCTCTGTGCCTGCTGCCAGAGGGTTCTGCTTGGAGCTCCATCGATTATTGCTGGCTCTCCTGCATGCTGAGGGCTGGCTCTGACCTACCTGCCAAGGCTGGATCACCTGGACCTTGCTGGTCCCCTCAAATCCTACAAACTCCGTGCAAGGCTTTCCTGCATTTGTTAAAGCTTGTTGGTGGTCCTTCGCACCATTGACCCTTATGCAATCCGACAACCGGACAGCTCATGGACGACTCCTGGGATCTTCCTGATTCGCCTGGACTTCACAGATGCACTTCTTTGTCTTCCGTCCAACAGGAACGCATTGCCAAGAAGGGTGGGCATTACCCTCCTGCACCAACTGGGCATCTCCGGGTGGTTTGGACTCTGTCCCCTCTTTCCTTAGGTCCTCTTTTTCAGGAATCCACGCCTGGGTTCCACCGACCTGGTCGACGGGTCACGACAGCAGCTGGACAACTGCAGTCGCCGTTGACTTCAACTGTAGGTTCTGACATGACTTCACCCCTGTGCACCCTGGCTCCCTGGTGTAGGTACTTCACTATTCTGTGTATCCACGGGTGGAAGCACTATCCAACCTTCCTTATCCCAAAAGGTTTCCTCTGGGAAGTGTCCTAACACACAAAATCTCCAACTGTGACTTCCTCATGTTATCTTATGGACTCTGACCTGGGATTACAACTCTGCAACCGGGGAATCCTACCTACTTACCTTTGGGGTTTTAGTACTTCCCCAGCCCTAAGGGTCCTTAGGTGGTAGTGTGGGTTGGGAGTGATTTTTGCATTCCATTTATTTAGTATATGGTTTGGCCTCCCCCATAGGGGCCAATGTTATTTTACGCCTTTACTTACCTGTTGCTAAGTATATTTTTGTATGTTCATATCTCCAGTTAGGAGATATACCAAAGTTAGTTGTAGAGTGTGTGTAACAATAAATATAACCTATTTTTCTAACAGTGGTGTGGTTCTTTCCTGTGTGCACATCACTGACTGACCTGTGTGGTATTTGCAACCGCTTTACACCCTTCTGGATAAGCCTTGGCTGCTCTCCACAGCTACTCTTATGAGAGCTCTGGTTATCTAGAGGCAGTCTACATAATCACTGAGGGTTGCCTGGACTCAGTGCAACGTGCTTCAACTATAGGTGTACACCATATACTGAGCCAGACTCCTACACCACCATCCCGCCCCACACTCCCCACATCATAGCTTACTCATCTTGGGGGTTGAATTTCAAACTATCTCCACCAATGGTTCTGTATAGCATCCGAAAGGTGGGTGCCAGTTCAGGGTGCTAACGTTCATACTGAAATCAGCACCAAGCATTTTCACCAAGATGTTAACTCCAATGGCATCCTATCTCAGACAAGGAGTTGCGGTATTTCCTTACCTGGGCTACTGGCTGATAAAGGCACACACGCAGCAAAGTAGACAACAACCTGTCTGTCACTATTCAACAGTCTAGGTTTAATGGTCAACGACCATAAATCGCATCTAACCCCCACAACAACTTAACCTTCTTGGGTGCATTGCTGGATGCAATCCAAACAAGGCTTTCGCCTCGCAAGACAGCCAAACGAAAATTCAACAGCTGGCACAGAAACTAAGCATAAAAAGGTCAGTTTCTGTCAGAATTTACAATTAAATTCTCGTAGTGCTTTCCTCTTGCATTCCTTTCATTCCAAATTGTCGCCTTCGCATATGATCACTAGAAGAGGAGCTCGACAAACAATGATTGAAAACACAGGGATCATTTGAGATTACCACAACCATGATTAAAGTCATGCTTAGGTGAGCTCCGAAATGAAACGTATCCAAAGGGGAGGAATTCCCAAATATGTAATAACAACGGACATGTCTCTGGAGGGATGGGGCGCTCCTCTCCAAGACGTAACAATGAGTGCCAAATGGAATCTCCTACAGACCAAAATGGACATAAACTGGCTGGAACTGAAAGCCATTGCTTTGGCACTAAACTCTTTCCTCCCCAAGATAGCACGGCCATCAGTGCTAATTTGCACGGTCAATACCGTCAGCATGCATTATATAAACAAGCCGGGAGGTACACACTCACCATTGCTATCTCATTAAGCGCAAGAAATCTGGAACTGGGCTCTCTAACACAAAAAAACTTTCAGGGCTGGACATGTTCCAGGAATATCCAATTTCCTTGCAGTCTCATTAAACAGAACCAATGCCACCTGCCACAAATGGGAGCGCAACCAACAAACTCTGGACAACCTCTGCCATCATTGCGGCAAACCAAACTTAGACCTGTTTGCAATAAGTGTGAGACTGAAATGCTAATTCTTCGCAAGTTGGCTCCCACAGGAGGGATCCAGGGGGGCTGCATTTTCTAGCTGATGGTCAGGGATCTATGTGTACACTTTTCCCCCGATCTCATTGATTCCAAGGTTCTTCAGGAAACTGAAAAGAGAACCTTGCCAAATTCTCCTCATTGCTCCCAGGTCGCCTAGATAAGTTTGGTTGACAGAACACCTACTCCTTTCAGAGCTTATCCATGTTCAGCTGAAGCCAATACCAATGTTGCTGATGATGAACAAAGACCAGGTCTGTCATCCCAACCCGACACTTGTCTGCCTAGCTACTGGGTTCAGTGAGTTTGCCATGCTAACTATTCCTTCAGAAAGTGGGGAAATCCTTGCTAAGGCAGGGCAAAGACAACTAACAAAACATACAAACTTAAATGGAAATGTTTCTGACTCTGGTGTATTGAATCCAAAGTTCACCCTTTCACATCGCCACCGGAGAAACTACTCCCATATCTACTCCAGTTGGCAAGATCTGGCCTAACCCACTCTTCCATCAGAGTTTATCTGGCAGCGATTTCCAGATTCAGACGAGCACATAACACACCTTCATTATGGTGTAGTAGAGTCATAGAGCAATTCCTGAAAGGACTATTCAAGACATTTCCTCCCTTGAAGATACACCCTTCTTCGTGGCACCTTAATGTTGTGCTTGCACAGCTCACGAAAGCCTGGTCTAAGCCCATTCACAAGGCAGAATTAAGATATCTCACTTGGACAACAGCACTTCTCGTAGCACTCACGTCGGCCAAGAGAATCAGTGACACTGAGGCATTCATGATAAAAGAACCTTTTTTCCAATTCAAGTTAGACAGTATAGCACTTAGGATCAATCCTAAGTTTATACCTAAAGTTCCTTCGGATTTCCATCTGAATTAACCCATTGTTCTAAGGACATTCTTTTCAACTTCTCAAACCGTGACAGAGAAATCTTTACATACTTTAGACGTCAAAAGATGTCTCAAATTCTCCTGGCACAGTACTCATTCATTCTGCAAAGCGGATGTGACCTAAGGAAGGGGTTTCCAGTTTCTAAGCAGAGCATAGCCAGTTGGATTACATCGGCCATTCAATTTTTTCACAGGCAAGCAGGAAAACCATTGATGAGCAAAATCAAGGCCCATTCCACCATTGATGTCTCCACCTCCACAGCTTTTTTTTTGCTGGTGTGCTCATTCAACACATTTGTCGAGCAGCAACATGGTCCAAAAGGCACACCTTCATGCAGCATTATTACCTAGATGCCTATGACAAGACTGATGTGGCTGAGGGACTAGCAGTGTTGCAACATCTCTTTCAATAAGGTGAGCCTATGATAATTATCTTTCCCACCATCCACTATGTTATCATACTATTGTTGTTGGCTAGTGTTTACTGCTGACTATTCTGATTCAAGAATGTGAATATATGAAAGATCCAATACTGGAGAAGACAATTAGTTACTTGTAACTGCAGTTCTCCAGTCATGGTATTTTTCATAGATTCACATGTGACTCACCCTCCTCCCCATAGAGGCTCCCCTAATTCTCTGAAGGATTACATCCCACTCATGCTGGAAATCTGAGGGCTTGAAGCCTCTGTGGTGAGGGTTCTAATGGGTTCTGTCGCCTGATTGGGTGGACTTTTTTTCAATGATGATGATAAGCCACTAAAAGGAATGTTTGTTTTATGATTAATTCATATGTATATCATTGACTACTGCGGATATGGGAAATGAATGAAGCATGTGAATCTAAGAAAGGTACCAATACTGGAGAACTACAGTAACAGGTAAGTAACTCATTTTCTTTTCCCATGCCTAGATGACTGGCTGTTGAAGGCTGGGTCGCCGCTCTCAGACGTAGATGACTTACAGACAGCAGCAAGCCTAACGACATCATTGGGGTTCACGATCAACGAGCTGAAGTCTCAATCAAGTCCTTCAGAGTCTGGCAGTCATTAGAGCGATCCTGCAATTCAAGACCTTTTCTCTGCTGCAATAGGGGCAAGAAAATTCGATCTGTGATCGCAATGTTTTGACCTCAGTTCTGGATCTCAGTGAGTGCAACTGTGAGTCGTCTTGGGCTCTAAGCCTCCCACATCTTCCTAGTGGACTACACCAGATGGCACATTCAGGCTCTGTAATGGAATCAGAAGTTCCTGTAGTCCATTACAGAGGAAATCCATTGGATATCATCCAAATTACAGAAGAGATGGCTCATGATTTGCAGTGGTGATTGTTCAAATACAATTTTTCCAGTAGCAAGTCCCCATCCCTTGTTCCACTAGAGTTGATGATGTTCACAATGCGTCACAACTGGATTGGGAAGGTCATATAAAGGGGTGGGGGGCTTGGAGGTCAGAGGTCAATGATTTCCAAAAGAAGCCCGTCTCCATCTGATGTAGTTGCGGTCAATTCATCTGGCTCTGATGGCTTTCCTGACATCCATCAAGGGGAGGCTAATGCAGGTTCTCACTGACAACACTGCAATTCGGTATTTCAACAAGCAGGGCAAAGTTGGGTCTTGAGTCCTGTGCCATGAGGCACTGCACTGGTGGAGTTGATTGGAGCATCAGGGCATTGACCTTATTACAGACCACCTGGTGAGATGCTTGAATGTAACTAGAGCGGACAAGCAAAGCAGATGGCATTTGGGAGACCACAAATAACATCTGCATTCCAAGTTTACTAAGGGCATCTTACCACAGTGAGTAGAACCCTGGCTATATATTTTTGTCACAGTTGAGAATGTACAGTTTTAAGTTTCTGCTAGTTTGAGTTTCAGCAAGCACGCTCACCAGCCATTGCTTTATAGCAGGAATGGAACACAGGACTCTTGCACGCCTTCTTACTCCTGCTTCCTCAACTTCTGAAAACGACCTGTCACAACCATGCCTAAGTCATCTTAGGAGCTTCACAGAATCAGGAGAGTATGGTACCTGGAACTTCTAGTCATGAGCATCTGTTCTCCGCTCAGGCTTCCACTTTGACAGGATCCGCTGTCACAGCAGCAGGGAAAGAAAGGTTTCTGTACCTAAACCTGTGCAATCTACACCTCAGTGCGTGGAAATTGACCAGTAACAGTTAACTACTTTTGATCTGCACCTGAAGTCATGGTTGTCATCTTTGCAACCCATTCCATTTATTTATATCACTGGGACAGGTTTGTGCCCTGATGTGGTAGTTCCAAATTGACTCTTTACAAGCAAAGCTGTTTGATGGCCTGTTATTTGTCAGTCCTTGTGGCCTTTTTACATTTGTTAGATCAACTGCCCTTGTTTAAGTCTGTTGTGGTGAGGTTTATGGAAAGTTGGACACACATTTCTTCCAAAACTCTTTGTGATGCCACGGTGTGACCTTAAATTGATATTAGTGTTTCTCATGTGCACATCCTTGGAGCCGATACATAGCTCCTCACTGCGTCCCTTGACTTTAAAAACTGTATTTCTCACTGTGATAATTTCATCTCACCACATGAGTTGAACTTAAGACACTTTTGGTGCAGCCGCTTTACACCACCTTTTTCCAGACAGGTTGGTGTTGAGAAATCTGGCCACCCTCTTGCCAAAAGATTTGACTCGTTTCCACAGGACTGACTGGGCAAAATGTCCTTCCTTCTAGACCAGGTTATCAAGGCAGTAGTGCTTTGTGAACGTATGCACTGACTTCCATGCCGCAGCTTGGCAGATGTCAAGGACAGGCATTCTGTGTGGCAGCGTATTGTTAAGAAGCCTTAGTCCTGCTAGAAAGGGCTTTTGAGACCTTTTTGCTAATGCACAGTAGATCCTAATGGAGACGACTTAACATCTACTTTTTTGAGGGGTCGTTTCGGTGGGGTCGGACAAAGAATGCAGACTGGGTGATAGATTGGCAGATGCTGATATGACATATCAATTTTTAAGAAATTAAGTGAACATATCGTTGAAAGTACCAATGATAGTTTATGGAAGTGGTAGCCGGGGATCTAGGTGCGATTGAGACTGACAGTAATGGAGCCTTTGTCAGATACACCAAGTGCATTTGTCCCAGTGAAAGTCTAGAAGTCAAAAAGTTTCAAAATCCTCATCTAAAAATGGACTTGAAGAAAACGATGTCTCCCTGCTAGACAAGTAGCCCAGCTGTGGAACTGACAGTTGGATACCTGCCACAGGTTGGTTCCACTACAGCTGTGGAGATTTTATTTTAAACATACTTTATTGATACAGCTTTGGAGCTTTTGAGGTTATTGCTTGGAAAAGTTACAAAGTCCCTAAACATAAAGGAACTTAGTTTTTTTTTTCAGAAATAGTATAGTCTTTCAGGGAGATGGATCTGAAATTTGATTTGATGTCTTTGAACTGCCATTCACCGACTTTTCACAGTAGATCCCCTTGGCTTTGGAGCGAACATTTTCAAAAGTTCCCAAACTTTTTCTTGGTGACCAAGCAATTATATAAGTACTTTTATGCTTCCCAGCACCTCATGGAGGACACCTAGAGAATAATGGGGCTCCAGGCAGAAGCCACCAGCAAAGTCCAATCCAGATTCCAGTTGCCACAGGTCAGCTGGGACTTGTAGAGAAAAGGAATATTGCTGCTTTTTGTGGTCCTGCAGCCACACAGGAAGTCAGCCAACTGACCCTTGGAGTCCACTTCTTAGTCCTGGTTACAAGGGGGGGAAGCAAGTCAGGTTTTTGGAAGCCTCCTGCCAGGTCACAAGGAGCAGGTCCCATCTTCTGTTCTTCCGTAGATCCAGAAAGTGTTTTGAAGAGGGCTCCTGGAGATGCCACGTTTATGGCTGGACCCAACCAGTTGGTGGGGGGAAGACTAACATTAGCATAAAAGTTTATAGAGGCAACCTTAGCCACTTTTTAGGCAGCTCCTGTTTGCCTTACTGCAAAACAGCCCAAAAGACAATGTGCTTTGCCATTTTCACGATGGCAAAAAACTTTAGCAACTCTAAACTTTGGCTCTGAGTGTTGTGGGTGTATAGGGAAGTGCAGAACAGTAATCACTCATGTCCTCTCAAAACTAACACTAAAATCCATGTTGGAGTAGACCTCGTAACCACCTCAAACTAGAAGTAAGAAATCTCGTAGAACAAAGGCAGGGTCCTGCAGCACCAGAGACAAGGTATACACAACAATTGTCCTGGCATCCTTTTCTCTCTTTCAAGTGTGTGAAAATGTTACATGTATCTCAGACAAATATGTCAGGCAGAATTTGACACTGTCATCAAGAGGAAGCCCAGAGCCCTCACCCTGTATATTCTGCTGAGCTCAGAGGAGTACTGTCTGGCCTTTCAGGCCAACCTAGTGCATATCTCCTGGGAGGAATTTCATAACTCTTTCAGACTACATATGAGGCTGGGCCGTTGCTGGAGAGCTAATGCAAATTATCTGTTAGTAGCTTCAGACAGGTTAAAGGTAACTTTCTAAAAGTTACATTTTCCAGATATTTAATAAAAATCCATCTTTCCCGTTACATAGGTTTTTTTTTAAATATAAAATAAGTGTTTGATTAGAGTCTGTAGCTGCTACACTACTAAATTATAGTCCAAAAGTATATAATATATGGTGACTTCCTTTGGGTTAGCTACAGTCTGACCTCTGACAGTGTCGTTTTGGGCCTAGTTACAAGGGGAACGTGCCATTTATAATGTCACACATGTCGCGGGGTGACTATTTAATATTTAAAATCAGCTTTTCCTTATCTATCATTAGGGTTTTTTGACAGGTTTGTGCAGCAGGGTTCAAGCTGCTGCAGTCAGACTACACAGTGTAGGCCTGAAGCTATGTTCTCACTGCCAGTATAGTGGCTGGCACATTAGGTGCTGCAGTCCACAAGTGACATTTAACTTTTCATACAATGGATGTACTTCTGCTCCATATACTGTGACTGTGACGGGTCGGACCAATCCGACCCGCACACAATTGCAACCAGTGTTGCGTCTGCTTGGGATGACCCGGAAGTGACCCAGAGGTCCGCCCTTCCTATTGGTTCTGCACTATACCCGCGGGACTCCGGGGACGTAAAAGGGGAAGTCCCGGAGTTCCAGAGGAGCGCGGATGGCTGGAGCGGAGACTTCCAGGAAGCGGCAGCAGATTGAACCCAAAGGCTCGAGAGGATCCAGGTGGAGAGGAGTCTACGACCGCTGGGAATCCCCGAGGACAGACCCCGACCGGAACAAAGAATCCTCACGGTCCCAACCCGGGACGAAGACCGCCGGCCCCGGGAAGCAAACGCATAGGACCCGCCACGCTTCAACAGAAGCGTGGCCAAGCCAGGTACGGGGCTAGGGACGGGTAGGGAAGTCGGGAAGGGGGAGGTTGTACACGAAGAAAGAGCACGGGCACTGGGCGGGAGGTTTAATGAAAGGGGTGGGAAAACACAAACGGGGAAGCACTGTGAGCATAAAACAGATGACTGTTAGGAAAGAAACAGGGTCAGCCACCGGCAGAAAGGACTAAAGAGAGAAAACCCAAAATGTAAAGAAAAGAAGACTCAAGAGCCTAAGAAAAAGAGAAAGAGGAAAGATATACAGGAGATAAAGAGAGAAAACGGCCAGAAGAAAAGCCCCAAACAGACAGGTCTGAGAAAAGGCAGAAGACAGAAGAAGAAAGGAAAGAGCAGAACCCAGGGCTAAGAAAGAAAGAGAGAAAGAGCGAGTAAGAGAAGAGGAGAAAAGCGCGGAAGACAGGAAAAGGAAAAGAGCAGAGAATAGGAAACTAGGAGAGAGAAAGAGAGAGAGGAAAGGAAAAGAGAGCGATTTACTCAAACACTTACCGTGCCTATTTTTCTTCTGTCCCCCACATGCTTCTCAAGAGGCCTATGGAGAGAACAGAGAGAAGAAGACGAGATTAGTCCACCAAGACGGGAGGGGACATCTGAAACCAACTACCACGGTCTTACTCACCATAAAGTACTCTGTAGAACAAAAATAAACCTTACTTACCTATAGACAATCAGTCTGGGGTACTTGATATCGGCCATCCTACGACAGAGACCTTATAAGAAAATTAAATGTGCCAATCGTTTTTTAAGACAAATTTGACATGTTTGATTGTTTAGAGCGCATACCCTGATCACAGGATAGCAGTGTCCCAGTGTTAGAGTTCAGGATTACCAGCAGGTGAGACTCACAGAAAAATGTAAAACTAGGGGTGATCTCTCAAAAAGAGGTCACTTAGCAACACTTCCAGTAATGGTCTTTGTTGTGGATACTCTAACTATAGATTCATCGCCTCCCTCCAATCTCCCCATTTTGTGGAGTGGCCTCTTTTTAACATAAAAATGTCGTAAGTTAGAAGTATGCACAATGGTACTAACAATTGTTTGCACTCCACTTCCGAATGGTGCCGAAAGAGTAAGAAACTGAGTCAGCAGAGTCCTGCATTCGTTCCTGATAACATGAGAGGAATATCAATCAGATCTTTCAGTTCTACAGGCACCAGCATTCAAGAGGTTACTAGTCTCATTCATAAAATATTCGACAGGTTAGAGTCTATAGTGTTAACCACAGTCCAATTATCTACAACAGAAAGGTCAATCAAATAGGCAGGGGCGGTGTCAAACAGGAGGCTTATTTTAGTGATGTGATGTGATGAGATAAGAAGCCAAGATTGCTGTGTAGGCTCCCCACCCTTGATTTGAACTTTATACAGAGAGCGTTGTGTGTATCAGATGTATCCTGAATAAGTTCAACCATTCAACGACCATGATTATTACAAAATGTGGGCCTTCAAAGAACATTAATTGTCTCTATTCACATTTTCATAATTCACCATCATGTAGGCACAAAACACTAAACTGTTTCTTAGTGACAGTGCAGACAACACAGTGTGTGAACAAGGTGCAAAACATGACTATACACAGATAAAACAGCAGCTCCTTTTTACAATTCCTAGTGTTTACGTCAGTCTTATTGAATCCTGTCATAGTTCAGTTATTCTCTATATTAAATCCGAACTATAAACCAAGGGATCTTTTGTTGATCTTTTGCTGACGTTTTGACTCCAAGGGCATCCTGTACTAAGCTTATGGCTAGAACCTTTTCCAGTACCTTTGGACTTCCCTATAAGGACACCTCACATCGTCACTTCTTCTTAGCCACATTCTTTAAGCATCGAGGACCCAACCACGTTCTCCAGACATGGTCTTTTTCAAGGGCTTTAATGGTGACTTGTTTAGGACATTGACAAGGCTGACGACCAAAAAAAAGACCACAAAAACTACACAAAGTTTTGACTGAGACAAACCTGCCTTTTTCGTCTGACTCTGCTACCTGTCATTAATTCTTCCCTAGGGCAGACATTTATATCTGGCTGTGGCCTTCACCCTGAGGATCCTCCAGCTGGAGCCACATGTCTGCTCAGGCCAGAAATGCCAGTTAATTGACATTGCTCTTCTGTAAGGAGATTATGCTTCTGAAGGAGAAAGTAACCTCAGGGAAATGGGAACCCAACAAGGTTGAGATTCTCGATGGATGTGGCATAGAAATTACACTGCTCAGTGAGTACAAATTTGCAAATTTGCTTTAGTACCTATTGGCCAAATGTATCCACTCACTGCAACTGTTATATTACAACCAAATCTGCTGCAAACTTATCATCCCTACATCTATGTCTCAGTAAGAAACATATATCCTATTTCAGACCCTGCAACACTAAGAGGATCCTTAACTACAGTATTTATCCCTTTGGTTCCTTAACTTTTAGAACTCCTGATATGAACCTTTGTTTGTCATGAGTAACACTGTAGTCACAGGCAGGAGAGGAAGTGAAGAACCCTAGCCACAACTACCCTTTTTGAGACTTTGATTGTTATGTCAGGGCATAAGTAAAATCCAGTCTCTTCTTCTCCTTTATGTCCTTCAGCAGAGGGACATAAACCAGTGGACATTGTACCAAAGAATGTGTGTCCCCTAAGAGGGAGCAGGTATGATGACGTATCCCTTTGGGAATCCCTCCAACATCTGGCAACATCTGTCCCAAACACAAGAAACAATATATTTTTGTGATCATTGAAGAAGGATGCATGGTTTCCATCCAAATAATAATCTCCACAAAAGTAGCAGACGTATCTGTCATAGTATCTCCATGTGTATATCTTGGCTTAACCTTGCAGGCCTTAACTTGAATGCCCAATATCAGTTTCTAGAGCTTATGTTCTTGGCACTTCGTCATTGGTTTTTCTTGGTTTTTGAGTTCACAAAGCTGAGCATCTCAACACTCTGGGCCTGCATGAAAAGAAAAAGGTTGTTAAACCACAATTAAAGTAGCCATGTTCTTGGTATACCTGTTGAATGATTTGTGGACATTGGACATTCTGCAAGATGTCCAGGCATTCAGAAAAGACCTCTAACATTTGGTGCCTCAGGGATAAAGGGTGGAGGGGGGTGCTGTGCGTGGCCGAACGCAATAGCAGACGGCAGCAGATTTCTGAGCTCCTGGCCAATCAACCGCCTGCATCCTGTGTATTGTCCTAGCCTGGGAGCCCCAAAAACAAGCGCCCTTATGCCATGAACCCCTTGAAGATGATTGCAGCACGTCTCACCCCTTGCTACCCCTGTACAGCGCAGAAATTGCCCACATTGGCTTGGGGCCATGTGAACTCCGGTATCTAAACTGGCGCCCGACTGGGACCTCTGAGGAACTATATGAATGTACTTCAGCGGAAGCGGTGCTTGACCAACATCAAGCGTCAGGAGGGACCTAGCACTGGGGTTGGCACAACGTAAAGAAGCAAGTGGGGCCGTGGGTAAGTGGGGCCACTGGAGCAAAGTGAAAGGACTGTAGCATGATACAGCCCTCTAACCCTAACCTAGCGGCTAACCTTGATGCAGTGCCCTGACACATGCTTGCAACTGCTGTCACTTGGCGACCTAGACCCTCTATCTCTACATGGTGCCTACGACTTGAGTCACTGGAAGACCCAGTGTTTCGTGACACTCTTGGTACCACCATAGATTCTTACTTTGAGGAAAATACTGGCACTGCACCATCATTACTGACAGAGTGGGAGGCATTTGAGACTGTGATCAGGGGTTGCTGTATTTCTGAGGTCATGGGGGTAAAACAGACACCACTTCGCGATATAGAACTTGCAGAGACAGACCTGAGGGCACTTGAATAGTGGCAACTGGATCACCTGGAGCTGCAAAGGAGAAGGTGGTGATGGAGGTGGAGCATCTCCGATACTTTGACTATAAAAATGACAAGATTTGGGCACATGCTGAACGTGACCGAACTGGGGAGCTGTTAGCGTGGTTGACAAATACACCTAAACATGGTTCCATTTTTGGCAAACTGATATCCTCCAATGGGGGTAGACTATACTGACAGAATGATATCAATGCAGTTTTTTGCTCATACTACTCTGCCGTAAATAGCCGCACTGACATAGCAGGAACAGAAGCCCTATATGAATTCTTATCGGAAACAGCCCGCCCGATGGTTGCTGAGCATCTCAGCAAAACAATCACTCTGCCCAAGATAAGGGCCGCTATAAAACAGATGGCCTGGAAAAAAACACCAGGTACCAATGGCCTCCCAGTGCAGCTTTACTTGGGTTTTGCGGAGCGCCTTGCTCCTAAATTAGCTAATCTTTACCTTGCCACTAAAACCAAGGGTTTCCCTCTGCTTTCTAATAGGGAAGCCCTGATAGTGCCTCTCCTGAAACCAGTAAACGAGGCCACAGACGTAACTTCTTATGGCCCTTTGATCCCTCCCTCTACAGTGGATTCAACTTCTGAGGAAGAAGAATTTCCACCCTGTGCAGAACCTACACCAGAGGACCTGGAAGCAGACACTGCTGAGCTTTTGGGTAAAGGGGGGCCTGCCAGGAAGGAGCTGAGTGTGGCACAGCATACCTGTCCCACACTAGAGGGTCTAAGGCGGCAAGCTGTCAAACAAGCAAATGGGGATGTCAGTGACTCTCACAGAGTTTACTGGGAGGACAACCTCTTGTACACTGAAGCAAGGGATCCAAAACCTGGAGCTGCCAGGAGATTGGTGATTCCTCAGGAGTACAGAAAGTTCCTCCTAACTCTAGCCCACGACATTCCCTTAGCTGGACATTTGGGGCAAATGAAAACTTGGGACAGGCTTGTCCCCTTGTTTCATTGGCCTAGAATGTCAGAGGACACAAAGGAATTTTGTAAGTCCTGTGAAACCTGTCAAGCCAGTGGCAAGACAGGTGGCACTCTAAAGGCACCCCTTATCCCACTGCCTGTGGTTGGGGTTCCCTTTGAAAGGGTAGGGGTTGACATAGTTGGCCCCCTTGACCCTCCTACTGCTTCAGGCAATAGGTTTATCTTGGTGGTAGTGGACCATGCCACCAGATATCCTGAAGCAATTCCTCTAAGGACCACTACAGCTCCTGCAGTGGCAAAGGCCCTCCTGGGAATCTTTTCCAGGGTGGGCTTCCCAAAAGAGGTGGTATCAGACAGGGGAAGCAATTTCATTTCTGCTTACTTAAAGGCCATGTGGAAGGAATGTGGTGTGACATACAATTTCACCACACCCTATCACCCACAAACAAATGGACTGGTGGAGAGATTTAACAAAACTCTCACAGGCATGATTATGGGACTCCCTGAAAAACTCTGCAGGAGATGGGATATCCTGTTACCTTGCCTCCTTTTTGCTTACAGGGAGGTACCCCAAAACGGAGTGGGCTTCAGCCCCTTTGAACTCCTATTTGGACACCCTGTGAGAGGTCCTCTAACACTTGTTAAGGAGGGTTGGGAACAACCTTTAAAAACTCCAAAGCAAGACATAGTGGACTATGTACTTGGCCTAAGATCTAGGATAGCTGAGTACATGAAAAAGGCCAGTAAAAACCTTCAGGCCAGCCAAGAGCTCCAACAGCAGAAGGCTGTTTTGGTTCAGTACCAACCAGGGCAGGAAGTGTGGGTCTTGGAGCCTGTGGCCCCAAGATCACTCCAAGACAAATGGAGTGGACCCCACATAATTGTTGAAAAGAAGGGAGAAGTCACCTACTTAGTTGACTTAGGCACTGCCAGGAGTCCCCTTAGGGTTCTCCATGTCAATCGCCTGAAACCCTACTATGACAGGGCTGATCTCACCCTGCTCATGGCAACAGATGAAGGACAGGAAGAAGAGAGTGACCCTCTCCCTGATCTCTTCTCTTCCACAGAACAAGATGCTCTAGTGGAAGGTGTAGTTCTAGCAGATTGTCTTACTGCTGAGCAAAAAGACCACTGCATAAATCTCCTGGGTCAGTTTTCTGAACTCTTCTCTACTGTGCCAGGCACCACTTCTTGGTGTGAGCACACTATAGATACTGGAGACAGCTTGCCTGTCAAAAGAAAGATCTATAGGCAGCCTGACCATGTCAGAGACTGCATAAAGCAAGAAGTACAGAAAATGCTTGAACTGGGAGTGGTTGAGCACTCTGAAAGTCCATGGGCCTCTCCTGTGGTACTTGTACCAAAACCTCATTCCAAGGATGGAAAGAAGGAAATGCGGTTTTGTGTAGACTATAGAGGTCTCAACCAGGTAACCAAAACTGATGCTCACCCTATACCCAGGGCAGATGAGCTAATAGATACACTGGCATCTGCCAAGTATCTAAGCACTTTTGATTTGACTGCAGGGTATTGGCAGATCAAGTTATCAGAAGATGCAAAAGCAAAAACTGCATTCTCAACCATTGGAGGCCATTACCAATTCACAGTAATGCCTTTTGGATTGAAAAATGCACCTGCCACTTTTCAAAGGTTGGTGAATACAGTCCTGCAAGGGCTGGAAGCTTTTTGTGCAGCATATCTAGATGATATAGCTGTCTTTAGCTCCAGCTGGGATGATCACCTGGTCCACCTATGGAAAGTTTTAGAGGCCCAGCAGAAGGCAGGCCTCACTATCAAGGCTTCAAAGTGCCAGATATAGGGCAGGGGAAAGTGGTTTATCTGGGACACCTGGTAGGTGGAGAACAGATTGCACCACTTCAGGGGAAAATCCAAACTATTATAGATTGTGTTCCCCCTACAACTCAGACCCAGGTGAGAGCCTTCACTGGGTATTACAGGAGGTTCATAAAGAACTATGGCTCCATTGCAGTCCCTCTTAATGACCTCACATCTAAGAAAATGCCTAAAAAGGTATTGTGGACAGCTAGCTGTCAGAAAGCTTTTGAGGAGCTGAAGCAGGCCATTTGCTCTGCACCTGTTCTGAAAAGCCCCTGTTACTCCCAAAAATTAATTGTCCAAACTGATGCATCTGAATTGGGGGTAGGGACAGTCTTATCACAACTTAATTCTGAGGGCCAGGATCAACCTGTTGCTTTTATCAGCAGGAGGTTGACCCCTAGAGAAAAGCGTTGGTCTGCCATAGAGAGGGAGGCCTTTGATGTGGTCTAGGCACTGAAGAAGTTGAGGCCATACCTGTTTGGCACTCACTTCATTGTTCAGACAGACCACAAACCTCTACTTTGGCTAAAACAAATGAAAGGTGAAAACCCTAAATTATTGAGGTGGTCCATATCCCTACAGGGAATGGATTATACAGTGGCACATAGACCTGGGAGTACCCACCCCAATGCAGATGGACTCTTCAGATATTTCCACTTAGACAATGAAGACTCATCAGGTCATGGCTAGTCTTATTGTCCTTTGTTTGGGGGGGGGGGTTGTGTAGGAAGGTACCATCTTGCCTGGCATGTTACCCCCATATTTCACTGTATATATGTTGTTTTAGTTGTATGTGTCACTGGGACCCTGCCAGCCAGGCCCGCAGTGCTCATAAGTGTGCCCTGTATGTGTTACCTGTGTTATGACTAACTGTCTCACTGAGGCTCTGCTAATCAGAACCTCAGTGGTTATGCTCTCTCATTTCTTTCCAAATTGTCACTAACAGGCTAGTGACCAATTTTACCAATTTACATTGGCTTACTGGAACACCCTTATAATTCCCTAGTATATGGTACTGAAGTACCCAGGGTATTGGGGTTCCAGGAGATCCCTATGGGCTGCAGCATTTCTTTTGCCACCCATAGGGAGCTCTGTCAATTCTTACACAGGCCTGCCACTGCACCCTGAGTGAAATAACGTCCACGTTATTTCACAGCCATTTTACACTGCACTTAAGTAACTTATAAGTCACCTATATGTCTAACCTTTACCTGGTAAAGGTTGGGTGCTAAGTTACTTAGTGTGTGGGCACCCTGGCACTAGCCAAGGTGCCCCCACATTGTTCAGAGGCAATTCCCCGGACTTTGTGAGTGCGGGGACACCATTACATGCGTGCACTATACATAGGTCACTACCTATGTATAGCTTCACAATGGTAACTCCGAATATGGCCATGTAACATGTCTAAGATCATGGAATTGCCCCACCAATGCCATCCTGGTATTGGGGAGACAATCAAAAGGTTCCCCGGGTATCTAGCACAGACCTGGGTACTGCCAACCCCTCAGACAGGTTTCTGCCCTCCTGGGGTCCAGCCAGGCTTGGCCCAGAAAGGCAGAACAAAGGACTTCCTCAGAGAGAGGGTGTTACACCCTCTCCCTTTGGAATAAGGTGTCAGGGCTGGGGAGGAGTAGCTTCCCCCAGCCTCTGGAAATGCTTTGATGGGCACAGATGGTGCCCATCTCTGCATAAGCCAGTCTACACCAGTTCAGGGATCCCTCAGCCCTGCTCTGGCGCGAAACTGGACAAAGGAAAGGGCAGTGACCACTCCCCTGACCTGCACCTCCCTGGGAGGTGCCCAGAGCTCCTCCAGTGTGCTCCAGACCTCTGCCATCTTGGAAACAGAGGTGCTGCTGGCACACTGGACTGCTCTGAGTGGCCAGGGCCAGCAGGTGACGTCAGAGACTCCTTCTGATAGGCTCCTTCAGGTGTTGCTAGCCTATCCTCTCTCCTAAGTAGCCAAACCTCCTTTTCTGGCTATTTAGGGTCTCTGCTTTGGGGAATTCCTTAGATAACGAATGCAAGAGCTCATCAGAGTTCCTCTGCATCTCTCTCTTCACCTTCTGCCAAGGAATCAACTGCTGACCGCGCTGGAAGCCTGCAAAACTGCAACAAAGTAGCAAAGACGACTACTGCGACATTGTAACGCTGATCCTGCCGCCTTCTCGACTGTTTTCCTGGTGGTGCATGCTGTGGGGGTAGTCTGCCTCCTCTCTACACTAGAAGCTCCGAAGAAATCTCCCGTGGGTCGACGGAATCTTCCCCCTGCAATCGCAGGCACCAAAGAACTGCATCACCGGTCCTCTGGGTCTCCTCTCCTCTCAGCACGACGAGCGAGGTCCCTTGAACTCAGCAACTCTGTCGAAGTGACTCCCACAGTCCAGTGACTCTTCAGTCCAAG
The DNA here is from genome assembly GCF_031143425.1 of Pleurodeles waltl. Lineage (NCBI taxonomy): Eukaryota > Metazoa > Chordata > Amphibia > Caudata > Salamandridae > Pleurodeles > Pleurodeles waltl. Next base: position 551,279,598 of record NC_090443.1, on the reverse strand, counting down.
TTTGGTGGAGGTAAGTCCTTGCCTCCCCACGCTAGACTGCATTGCTGGGAACCGCGTGTTTTGCAGCTACTCCGGCTCCTGTGCACTCACCGAGGGTTTCCTTTGTGCACAGCCAAGCCTGGGTCCCCGGCACTCTAACCTGCATTGCACGACCTCCTGATTTGTCCTCCGGCTTCGTGGGACCCTCTTGTGCAACTTCGGGTGAGCTCCGGTTCACTCCACTTCGTAGTGCCTGTTCCGGCACTTCTGCGGGTGCTGCTTGCTTCTGAGTGGGCTCTTTGTCTTGCTGGACGCCCCCTCTGTCCCCTCACGCAATTGGTGACACCCTGAACCCTCCTGGGCCACAGCAGCATCCAAAAACCCTAACCGCAACCTTTGCAGCTAGCAAGGCTTGTTGGCGGTCTTTCTGCGGGAAAACACTTCTGCACGACTCTTCACGACGTGGGACATCCATCCTCCAAAGGCGAAGTTTCTAGCCCTTGTCGTTTGTGCAGAATCCTCAGCTTCTACCATCCGGTGGCAGCTTCTTTGCACCCACAGCTGGCATTTCCTGGGCATCTGCCCACTCCCGACTTGATCGTGACTTTTGGACTTGGTCCCCTTGTTCCACAGGTACTCTCGTCTGGAAATCCATCATTGTTGCATTGCTAGTGTTGGTCTTTCCTGCAGAATTCCCTATCACGACTTCTGTGCTCTTTGGGGAACTTAGGTGCACTTTGCACCCACTTTTCAGGGTCTTGGGGTGGGCTATTTTTCTAACCCTCACTGTTTCCTTACAGTCCCAGCGACCCTCTACAAGGTCACATAGGTTTGGGGTCAATTCGTGGTTCGCATTCCACTTTTGGAATATATGGTTTGTGTTGCCCCTATCCCTATGTGCCCCCATTGCATTCTATTGTGACTATACATTGTTTGCACTGTTTTCTATTGCTATTACTGCATATTTTGGTATTGTATACATATATCTTGTGTATATTTGCTATCCTCATACTGAGGGTACTCACTGAGATACTTTGGCATATTGTCATAAAAATAAAGTACCTTTATTTTTAGTATATCTCTATTGTGTTTTCTTATGATATTGTGCATATGACACTGGTGGTACTGTAGGAGCTTCACTCGTCTCCTAGTTCAGCCTAAGCTGCTCTGCTAAGCTACCTTTTCTATCAGCCTAAGCTGCTAGACACCCCTCTACACTAATAAGGGATACCTGGGCCTGGTGCAAGGTGTAAGTACCCCTTGGTACTCACTACAAGCCAGTCCAGCCTCCTACACAAAGGTACAGTTTAGGGAAAGAACACTGGTGGAGGGGCCTGGTTAGCAGGGTCCCAGCACACTTTCAGTCATAACTAGCATCAACAAAAGGCAAAATGTTAGCGGGTAACCATGCCAACAGGAGCATTTTCCTACAGCAGGCGCTGCCGTTCTGAGGCGCCAGGGATGGTTGGAATCCACTTCATTTTGACCTGAAGTGCAAACAAAGGTTTTGGATATGGCATACGACTGAGACATGCTTTTTGGCAAGCATATAGATGAGGCTGTTCTTTCCATTAAAACTGACACTAACATCACTAAGTCCCTTGGCTCTTTACAATATAGAAAACTGCCTTTCCGAGGGGCAAGGGGGCGTAGCTGTTCCTCCTACAGATGATCGTGTTTACGTTCACAGCAGATTCATCACAAACGTATAGACAACCAACTACAGCTGGTTTCTCCAGACAAGGTGCCCGTTGGAAGTCTTCTCATCAGCCCAGAGACACAGGACGTAAACATTTACCCTGTTGTAGTACCAGCTACTCACCTATTCCATCATCAAGTAGGAGCAAACATATCCAGATATCTTCGCAATTTGAAGACTGTCACCTCGTATCAATGGGTTTTGGACATTTTGGCCTATGGCGATACCCTAGAATTCACTGTCAAGCCACCAACCACTCCCTCAAAAGGGGCGCATTCCCCTCATCTTCACTTATTGAAAAAGGAGGTTGAATTGATGCTTCTCAAGGGAGCAATAGAAAATGTTCCAACGGCTCAGAGAGGGAAAGGATTCTATTCCCGTTTTTTCCTTGTGCAAAATAGATCAGGGGAATGGAGACCTATTCTAGGCCTTCGGCATCTCAACAAGTACCTCTGCAAACAAACTTTCAGAATGATCACTCTTTCAGACATATTAAACCTCCTGAACAGCAGAGACTATATGACATCCCTGGACTTGGAAGAAGCTTATTTTCATATCCCCATTCAGCCCAAACATCACCGATATCTCCATTTCACAATGGCTGGTACTCACTATCAGTTCCAAGTCCTTCCCTTCGGGCTCAGATCAGCTCCTTGCATATTCACCAAGTGTCTGGCACCAGTAGCAGCTGCTCTCAGGAAGCAGGGTCACCAAGTTTTTCCATATCTGGGCGACTGGCTTCTCAATGCGTCCACCACACAAAGAACTTTAGCAGCGACAAAGGATTGTATTACACTTTTCCAAAGACTAGGTCTCAAGCACAGTGTCAGAAAGTCTTGCACAACACCCACTCAGAGGATGACTTTTTTCTGAGCTATCCTGGACACGCAGCTGAACAAAGCATTCCTTAAGCAGGAACGCCAGGATTGGCTAACATCTCCTGCACAAATAATATCAAAAAGAAGGTTTGTTTCAGTGAGGTCGTACAAATCGCTCCCAGGTATGATATCTTCCACCATCAATCTGGTACCAAATGCACGTCTCAAGGTGAGACCGTTGCAGGAAGAATTGCAGGTTCAGTGGAACCAATTGCAAGGTTGATTCGAGGATCGCATTCTGGTTACACCAAGAATGATAAAGACATTGGGTTGGTGGGCTCATCAGTTTCATCTTTCTCAAGGCCTCACATTCATTCCGTTAGTCCCACAATTTATTATTACCACAGACGCTTCCATGGAAGGATGGGGAAGGCATCTCCAAGATCTCCAAATCCAGATGAAATGGTCCAGCCACCAAAGGCTTATGCATATCAACAGCCTAGAACTCAATGCTGTTTTCTTCACATTGCAAGCATTCCTCCTGAGGATAAGAGGCTAGTGCGGACAGACAACACAACCAGCATGTAGTATATAAATAAACAAAGAGGCACGAAGTCTTTAACACTTTCACAAGAAGCCCAGGACCTATGGTACTGGCTTACAAAACACAACATCTCTCTGAGAGCCAAGCATGTTCCAGGAGTGCTCAACACGCTAATGGGACGCACTCAGCGGAACCCACAGTGATTGTCATGAATGGGAACTGAACCAAGCCCAGCTGGACAAACTTTTGGCAGCTTGGGGGAAGCCAAGTCTAGACCTATTCGCAACGATCAACAATGCCAAATGCCAATTTTACGCAAGTCGGTATCTCCTCCCAGGGTCTTGGGGGAATGCCCTTTTGATGCGATGGTCCGGGATCTACGCGTATGCTTTTCCCCCCATCCCATTGATCTCCAAGTTCATAGCCAAAATGAAGAGGGAGCCTTGTTCCTAATACTAGTCGCTCCCAAATGGCCCAGGCAATGCTGGTACACTGAGCTTCTGCTAATATCGGAAACCGCACCAATATGCCTTCCTTCAGTTCCAATGCTACTTTCAATGCACCAGGGCAGATCCTACATCCGGATCCAATGTCACTACACTTGCATGCATAGCTCCTGAATTCCACAAGTTTCAGCATCTCAAAATAACTCCCAAATGTAGAAATATACTGTCTAAGGTAAGAGCAGACAGAACAAACAAAATGTATCGGTTCAAGTGGAAGCGGTTCTCTTGTTGGTGTCAGCAGCACAACTTACACCCTTATGAAGCTTCTCCAGAACAAATTCTACCATACCTGTTACTGTTGGCAAAATCTGGGCTTGTGCACTCTTCAGTTAAAGTGCATTTGGCAGCAATTTCGACATGCAGACGTTCTTCGGACACGGCCTCACTTTGCTCGTCACGTCTGATTAAGCAGTTCATGAGGGGTTTATTAAGAGCTTTTCCTCCAGTAACATTGCCTCTGCCTGAAGGGCACCTTAATGTGGTGCTTTCACAACTAATGATGCCTCCGTTCGAGCCCATACATAAAGTGGATCTTAAATTCCTTACTTGGAAGGTAGCTTTCCTTCTAGCGATCACGTCCGCCAGAAGGGTCAGTGAAATTCAAGCTTTTACAGTACAGCAACCTTTCTCATTCTCAAAACAAATCCAAAGTTCATTCCTAAAGTGCCTTCTCAATTTCATCTGAATCAACCAGTTATTCTCCAGACATATTTTCCTAATCCAACATATCCAGTGGAAAAGTCTTCTCCACACGTTAGATGTGAAGAGATGTCTTAAGTTTTATCTCCAACAAACTAAAACCTTTCGCAAATCCTATCAGTTATTACTTTCCTATGGACCCGGGCGTCTGGGTTCTTCAGTCACAAAGTCAACAATAGCTAGGTGGCTATCGGCAACTATTCAGTTCTGCCACTCTGCAGCAGGGAAACCCTCTGTTTGCTGGGGTGCCGCTGGATCAAATATGCAGTGCTGCTACTTGAAAGAGGACCCACTCCTTCGCGATGCACTATTGCCTTCAGGCTACCCATAAGACGGAAGCGGCTGTGGGAACTGCGACACCAGTTCCAGTAAAAGTGAGCCTCTTGGTAATGTAGACTTTTGTTTTATATTGCTATTATTATATCTGTTGTTTTCGTATTTTCTGATTACTGTTCCACATTTAACATCTATGCTTTCTCCATAGTCTTGCTATGATTGGTATAGAAACTTGCTTATTTGCTTTTAAAAATATATATATATATATCGTGCACCTACTTTTAAAAGGGGCATGTCGATAAGCACTATCGATTATTTCCTGGTTGATGTTAGGCTGTGGCCCCATTTGGTAGACATGAAAGTAGAAGTGAGATGTGATAGTGACCATTTCCCCTTGCTCCTTACCCTTTCTGGAGAAATGTTCAGGAGAACACTCAACAACTATGCTACAATAATTCCGCCACCTTGCTGGAACAACAAATTTACCAAGATTACTTGGCCAAAAGTGATGTCCAACCCCCACCACATCAGAGCAATATATCAGATTTTCTTAAATAGTTTGGCTGAGTATGAAGATCAGGCTGTAGGGAATATTCCGATTCTCAAAATACATGACAGCATGACTACCCAGCTACGGGGGTTCTTTTATAAAACAAGGCGGTCTAAGCCACATGAAGGGAAAGGGGCACGCAAGGGATGGTTTGATGAGAGGTGTTCAAAGGACAAGTCCGGGTTAAGAGTAGCAGTAATGTCTGGCTCCCAGGGGGAAATTAAACAAGCCAGGTCTCTATACAAAGTAACCTTGTCTAACGCTAAAAAGCGGTGGGAGGAGTCCCTGTGGCAGGAACTATTAGATGCTTCCAGAGAGAAGAATAACAAGCGTTTCTGGGAACTTCTGTCCAAAAGAGAAAATGGAGGTAGGAGCTGTCCCAGCAACCATATTCAACCAGAAAGCTGGGTAGAGCATTTTACTACTCTTTATGCCCTACCAGAAGGCCCAATGGACACTAATGTGGTCCACTCTCCAACTAAATTGTTGGAATCAAACTCCAGCATGGCCCTCCAAGTGGTGGCTCAGTGTGTCCCCGAGGGTTGCCTCATCTTTAAAATAGAAGAGACCCTTGAGGCTATAATTAGCCTAAAACCTGGCAAAGCACCTGGACCAGACAAGCTTCCTGGAGATCTTTACAGATCGGAACCATCCATCTGGTCCTGGTATATTAATGCCATCTCAAATAGCATAGCTGCAGGGGGGCAAATTCCAGATACATGGAAGGGGGCAGAGATCTTACCCATTTATAAAAAAGGAAATGCTAATCTTCCAGCTAACTACAGGCCAATTAGCCTCATAGACAACCTACAAAAAATATTTGCTAAACAAATTCTGCAGAGGCTAATCAATTGGGTCGAGAAGCACCAAATCCTTTCTCATTTACAGGCAGGGTTTCGTGCAAAAACTAGCACGATAGACCAGGTCTTTCGATTAGCCATATTGCATTGGAAATACGTTCTTGTGGCCAAGCAATGCCTGTATGTGGTATTTATAGACCTGCGATCGGCTTTTGATCTGGTCCCAAGAGCCAAGCTGTGGGAAGTGCTGGGTAGATTGTGAGTCCCAGAGGATCTTTTACTCCTGTTAAAACGACTACATGAGAACACCTATGCCCAAGTGAGGTGGGGTGAACAAGGCGAACTGACAGAGCGGATCCCAATTAGACGAGGAGTTCAACAAGGTTGTGTGCTAGCCCCCCTACTGTTTACCGTATTTATTAATGAAGTAGTAAAGGCTGTGTCCATAGGCCAGAATGATGCCCCTTCCCTGAATACACAAAAAATTCCCATCTTGCTTTTCGCCGATGACTCACTTCTCATCTCTAAGACACCAATGGGGTTGCAAACCCTTGTTGACCGGTTTAGCCAATTTTGTAGTGATCATGGGTTGGAGGTTAATATTAACAAAACTAAACTGATGGTGTTATCTAAGGGACCTAGGAAAAAATGTTCCATCCATATTGAGGGAGTACCGTTGAAGGAAGGAAGCTCTATAGATTACCTGGGAGTTAGGTTAACTAACAAACTATTATGGGAAGAGCAGATTACAAAAAGTGCAGGGCTCCTACAACACAGAGCCTCATCTATATTTCGTTTCTATCAAAGCACCTCTACAAAAGTAGTTTCCCCAGCAATAAAAATGTATACAGCTAAGGCTCAAAGTGCAGCCCTGTACAGAGCGGAGGTATGGGATTACGCTAACTGTAACAAGATCAGTGTGGGGGAAAACAATTTTGCAAGGGCCTTAATTGCATGTCCACGTACCACACCCTTGCTCCCATTATTTCTAGATCTGTGGTTAAGCCGAGTAGCAGATCTAGCTACTCTAAGACCTCTCCTCTATTGGATTAGGTTGTGGATAACCCCCGAACTAGATATATACAAGACCGCACTACTCGATCTATTGAAATGCCAAAACGCTAATACTCTTCCCTGGATTCGCCATGTGGCCCATTGGCTCCGGCTATTGGGTCTGGGCGATTACTGGGAAAATCCCCATAAATTAGAGAGACGGCACAAAAACGTTCTAAAGTTAACCTATTGGTCTTATGTTAAGGATAACTACATAACTCACAAATCCCATGGTCGCTTAACTAATTCCTTCATTGATATTAAATGGTCCCCAAAGTTTGAATCCTATTTGGATGTGATACCGGATTCGCAGGGCAAGAGCTTATATGCAAGGTTTCGCTTTGGCTCTTTGCCCTTGTTGTCACTGATTCATAGGTGGGGGCCGACTAATCTTCCCGATATATGCCCTGCCTGTGGCAGTACTTTCGAAACCATTGAGCATTTCATGTTCTTCTGCCCAGCTTATGCGATTCCACGTTTAAAATGGATTCGCAATATTTGCAGGGACATGGGATTCAAGAACTGCTCTTTGGCTCTACGGGTTCTAAAAAGCCATAATTCAACCGATGTAATTCTCTCAGTAAGCAAGTATCTAGCAACAGCTTGGCGCATACGATGCCATCTCCAAAAAGTAATTTAAAGTCCCATCCCTTTATAGATAAGTTTTAGAGCCACATGTGCAATTCAAGTTATTGTCCTAATGTTTTTACACCAAGTTAAAGATGTGTACTTATTTATTCCTTAAGAATTATTTATTATCTTGTTTTATGTGCTTTTATGGTCATGGATCGAACAAAGTTGATGATGATGATGATGAATTATTGACCATGTGGTTTAGACAGGGCTTTGGAACAGATTTTTCTTAGATAATACGTGGGTAATCATCTTGTGGTTCTGCTACTGTATCACTAGTGTTAGCCGCAAAGAGCTATTTTTATGCACTTGTCTGGCATTAGTGCCATTTTAACATGAATCTGATAACCATTTTAAGTTATTATATAAGCTTTTTATTACATTGTGCTTGTGTTTTTAATGACTTGACAGTGACTAAATTTGCCTATACGATTGTGCCGGTTGCAGGCGCCCTTACTAAAGTATGCCACCTAAACTACCATGAAACTGTACTATTATGTAACATCAACTCAGCACTCTAAATCTTAAATCATGGGCCTGATAGCTTGCACTTATCTTGGTGGTGGTACCACCTGGGAAACTTGAATCTGAAACCACCTCATATTGTTTTAAGAGCCTTAAATATTTGTATTATTTTTAACACTATGAAGCAGATGTTTAGAAACCTTGGCATCTAAATGTTAAGTTATGTATCGGGAACAATGGTGGACTATAGTAGGCCATGGCCTATAGAAGCTATTTTTATTCTAAACTCTATTTTATGCCAGTGTGAAAGTATAATGAAACAAATGCACCTTCTTTGTATAATTTAATGTGTAACTTTTATGACCCATGGTCGAATAAAGTATATATATATATATATATATATATATATATCAAGAGAGAGAAAGAGAAAACAAAATGTTTTTCGTTCCCTCCATCCATGTCAATGTTGTGATACTTCTTGTTATTCTGATCCAAGCATGGGAATCTATGAAAGATCCAATACTGGAAAATAAATTAGTGACTTACCTGTAACTGCAGTTATCCAGTATTGGTATCTTTCATAGATTCACATGCGACCCAACCTTCTCACCTTAGAGGCTCCCTTTAATGACTCAGGTAACATACTTCACTCTCACACTGAAAATCAGAGGAAGGGAGCTTCTCTTGGGAGTGTTGTCGCCTGATTGGCTATGGTTCAAGTTTTGGTCCATTTAAAAAAAATGACATGGACGATCTAGCAAATTTAGGCCTGTTTGCATTGCAAACTGTATGGTTAGTTTGTTTATTGTTATGTGCTGCTTTGTAGGATACCGTGGGACTCCCACTTCAACGACAGGAGAGATTCAAGCATGTGAATCTATGAAATATACCAATACTGGATAACTGCAGTTACAGGTAAGTAACTAATTTCAACTTGTTAAATGGACAGTCTTTCTTAGACCCAATTTCACATAGGGCCATGACAACGGACATCTCCTTTACTGTCCAGGGACAGTGGACACAGTCAGTGAGGTCCCCACATAAATCACTTAGAGCTACAAGCTGTTCACCTAGCGTTGAAAGCCTTCCTTCTTCACCTGATTGGCAAGGTAGTCCTCATCAAGATGGACAACATGATAGCCATGTACTATCGCCAAAGTAAGGGGGCACCAAATCACCTCAGATTTTTCATTCAGCCCAGACCATTTGGCATTGGGCTCTCCCACACAACATTCACTTGTTAGCACAGTCCCTTCCGGGAGTGAACAACAACTTTGCAGATCTCCTCAGCAGGAGGCACCAACAAGTCCATGAGTGGGGAAAAAAACACCTGCTAGTCCTCCTCCAATACTTCCAGTGTTGAGGTCATCCACAAATAGACCTCTTCTCCATAGCAGAAAATGCCCAAACCTCACCTTAAGGTTCCCCCACCCACAGTCTATGGGCAAGGCACTATGAATGAGTTGGTCAGGAATATTTGTTTACGCTTTTCCACCTTTCCCACTGCTTCCGTTTGTGGTTTGCAAACTTTCGCAGACATCGCTCACCCTCGTCCTTGTGGCTTTCACATGGGCATGACAACTATGGTTCACTACACTCCTCGAACTGTCAATAGTTCCCCACGGAACACTCCCCAACAGGCAGGGCCTTCTCATGCAGAACCATGGAGAAATCAGGCACCTGGACCCGAGATCGCTCAACCTTGCGATCGGACTCCTTAAGTCCTAGAGTTCGGTTATCTCAATCTCCCACAAGCATATATAGACATTCTCAAAGAAGCACACAGACCTACTTCCCGGGCCTGTTATGCAGATAAGTGGAAAAGATTTGTTTACTATTGCCACTCGAAACACATGAATCCCTTAGCACCCAAGTTACAAGACATTGTCTGCTATTTATTTCACTAACAGATCTCTGGTTTGGCCTTTACATCCATAAGGCTACAACTAGCTGTGATATCTGTATACCTACAAAATAGGCAACACACTTCCTTATCCAGAATTCCAGTCATCAAGGCCTTCTTGGATGGTCTTAAGTGTCATTCCTCCTCAGGTGCCATCAACTCCAACTTGGAATCCCAATATTGCATTAACAAGATTAATAGGCCCTCCATTTGAGCCCCTCCACTCCTGCCCCTTCCAGTTTCTATCCTGGAAGCTAACATTCCTGGTCGCTGTCACTTTGCTTCAATGTGGCAGTGAGCTTCAGGCACTAACCTTGTCTTCCAAATACACAGGGTTGTACTCTACACCAACCCCAAATTTCTCCCAAAGGTTTTTCCCCATGTGCCCTCCCAAAATGGCTGATCTGAAGAAATTTACAGACCTTTAAGTGCTCTGTCCTGCAATGCCTTCTCTGAGAGCAAGTTTAGTATGTGAACTAGTTTAGACCCCTTGGGATCCAGACTCCATTTCACAAATCGAGGCCCATCATTTCCAAGCTGGCCTGTAGTGTTTGACAGTGCTGTTCTCCTAGGCTTTCCTGGTGCGTTCTTCAGCGTGTCCTGAAAGGCCTGATACTGACCACTGTTACCTGTATTCTGCTGTGCCATGAGTTGAGAGCCCTCTTCTCTGCCAGTCGATGGATGCAGCTTTGTGGATCTCTCAAGGTTCCGAAAGTGGGTGGGACAGGTTGGTAAATACCATGAGCGTTCCATCAATACTGGAAATTACACTTGTGATCTCCAAATCTGTGTGACGAGAACTGGTTTTGCCAGCTGCTCCCTCACTTGGGTAGCCTCCCTGCTACCATGGATTGATGGAGGCTGTCAAATAGGTGTACGATCCAATCCTTGCCCTTAGGATGGCCCTTAGCAAGTGAATGCCCTCAATTTTGAAGTAACGCACAAAAACCTTTTGTTGAAGTCCATGAGATTTACATCTGGGTTTTGACCCATGTGTTCTCCACCAGAAATATGGTGCTCATGAATCCCTACAGATGAGCTCCTGAGCGAATGAGCGCTGTTTCTTGGCTAATGCCAGTGCCTCCTGCTCATCAACTTGGAATCTGTCTCCAAAAGGGTGATTGCTCTTACATTTTTCCATTGCCTGGGTGATCCTTAGAACTCTATCTGGAATCCCCTGATCATCTGGAGGATCCAGACATCTCTAGAATTCCTGCCATTTGTGAACAAACAGCACCAACCTCCTGCTAACCCTTACTTCGGAAAGAGGAGTCAGATTCACCAGAGTATCCACCTGTAGTGTTACTGGCTCTTTCAGAAGGAACCTCTGGTCCCTTACCTGATGTTGGCTGGACGGGAGGTGAAGAGCCTGCCAAATTGGCTGCGGGCCTGCCCCTAGCTCCTCTTTGTCACCTGCCTTTGCTGATTGTGCAAGTTTCCAGGTGAGAACCCTCTTCTTCTCCCAACCCCTTCAAAAACTTGTAACTGACGATCTTGATAGACGTTTGGATCTTGTCCAATGACACAAAGGTGGAGGCAACCTTATCTAGGAGCAATTCACAACTCAGAAATCGGAATAGTATACCTAAATACTGCTAGGATGCAATCATTCCAGATAATCATTCTCCAGTTTCCCACTCATGTCTCATATTCTTTGATGCTTTGTACTAAACATGGCTTGGGAGAATCCTTGCATTTCGGCCACAAGATCATCTTAGAGGTACCCCTATTGTGCCTAGACACAGTGAATGTGACCTAGTGTACTATAAACATTCTACCTGAGAACTGACGTCACTGCTCGAGGGCGGCGTCTATGTACTACTCCCGACATCATCACGGCGACCACGACGCCTGCGGAGTTGACCGACGCCACCTACCGATGTACAAAAGTATTGCTCGAAGAAAAATCTCCGGATCCAGTCTGGCGCCTGGGGGAAAATTCTAAGGTAAGGAATCTGCAACTAGAATATATCTGCACCAGATATTTTGTTACCGAAGGTAAGTAACTTGTACATCGAGGGGTCGAATACCAGAACATGTTTTCAAGAAACAAAATATTAAAGCATGGCTAATTTCTGAGGTATCTCTTTTCTCAACAAGAATGAGTTTTTCTGCCTTGAGAGGTGAGCAGGTTAAGGACTTGATTAAGCTCTAAGTAAATCATATTTTCGTGAATGGGGCTGCAACATTCAGCGACTTGTCCAAACACATCGCCAAGACCTGTTGTCCCCTCTTCTTTAGGTTCTTCACAGACATGCTGAGGAAGGTAGCCATCTGCTCATCAATCTATGGGGTCACCTTCCCCTTCAGCATCACTCTAAGCCTGATTTAGTTCCTGCAGAGGGATTACTCCTTTGCAGCGGTGATGGGTATCTCATCTGTCAAAATCAAATACCATTGTTTTCTATGGTATTTAGATTTCGGCTATGAGATATCTGTCACCGTTGCGACGGAGTAACCCTGTGTCCCCCCCCTCCCTCCCGCTGAGATCTAAGCCTGGCCCTCTGTCTTTAACCCACTCCTAACCTCCTTGTCTAGCAGCTTCTTACAGTGACCAACCACATATTGTGACCCCTTCTGAGCTAGCACCCTTCACTAAAACAAGGCTGTAAGATCTCCTTTGGGACCAGCATGTCAGGAGTTTTGTCCTCCAGGCCGTGCTCATTCTGCCTAAGATGCTGTGGGTTGGGAGCCGGGTGACAGGACCTGCCTGCATCATAGCCCTATTCAGGTTCTGCATTGGGGTTTTCCCCCCATATGAATCTCTTCTTCTATTAGTGGGAAAGGAGCTGATCAGGCCCAATATTAGGCACAAAACTGTCACCCAAGCTCCCTGGAACCTGGTCATCGGTACGCACAGTTCCCTTTTGTGTGGATTTGGACTATCCTAAGAAGGCCTGTCGTAGCCTATTAAAGGTGTCCTTTCAACAGGGTTGCTTCCTCTTGCATTGGCATTAAAGAGAATCTGGCCCTCATGGCTTATCGGGACCTTACTAACTGTCTGGATTGAATTTAGACATTGTTATTAAAATTCAAGAGGAACTACATTGGAAACTGCTTCGCCTCTTCAAATGTTTTTTGTCTGTATCTCATACCATCCTAAAAAGACACATTGGGGGTTATTACAACTTTGGAGGAGATGTTAATCCTCCCAAATGTGACGGATATACCACCAGCCGTATTACGAGTTCCATAGGATATAATGGACTCGTAATACGGCTGGTGGTATATCCGTCACTTTACCGTCACTTTTAGGACGGATTAACACCTCCTCCAAAGTTGTAATAACCCCCATAGAAGGGTGTTCTCTTTCAAAGGACAATTGCAATGATTTTAGCGGATACTTGTTGTACTGTCTGATATACAACTGTTTAACGAGTGCCTCTTATTTCTTTAAATTTCATTGTCTGTTTGGCTCGCCACGCAATTGGGGATCAGTGGTGTGGTCCCTTAAGAGTGCACCGTGTAATAATTTATGCTAAGACTCATACTTACCTCGTAGCCTTGAGCGCCAATCTTTCCATTAAATCAACACCCTTCCAAAATGGGAATCTCTTATCGGGACCTTATACTATGGTAATTAGGTGTTCTGTATGGCCCATGGCCAGCATTAACAGTTCACTTATGAAAAGCTCCAGAGCTCTTGTCACTGTCTTTTGACCTAGGGGGGTTGCCACCACTGAAAGACTATCATTTCATGGAATGAGTCCTTCCACATCCTCCTCATGTGACTCCTGGGTCTCTTTTGCATAGTGCCCACTCAGTAAAGGTGGTCCTACAGGACCGGCCAAGCATTATCTAAGTATCGCCTTCTAGAATTCACTTAACTAATTGGGTGCAGTGTGGAAACGTATTTCCCCAGGGTATTTAAGATCAGGTTTCCTTATTGATACTGTAAGTGGATCAGGAGAGAGGCTGGTATGGCCCTGCACACATATCCTTCAATGACCGGGTTGCTAATCGTCCTGCTCTTTGTCCCAGAATAAACCTCTCGATTGAGAAGCTAATATAGGATGTGAGACATGAGTGATTCGAAGACTCGCCATTCCCTGCTCTGTCACTTGTCTCCTTTGGGCTCTACACTGCCATTCAAAAAAGTGATGCAGAAGAGCCAAAAGGAGACCAGAGCAGCAGTGTGGGACACTCCTGCATCCCCATGTCAGAGGTCATCAATGTGCAGCACACCTGATCAGCATCCATTGCTATCCCTGGCCATTAGCCTAGACAAAGACAGGTTAATGTACATCACCACACCCACCCATGTACAAAGTTCTGGCAAACAAATCACTAGGCTTGGAAAAAGTGACATTTTAGTCAAATAAACAATTCTGACGTCAACTTCCCAAAGGGCAGGGCTACTTACCTGCTGCTAGAGCAGCAAAGAAAGTGGATTATTAACCCATGTCATAGTTTTATGGATTGTAGTGAAGTAAAGGTTCTGATTTCAATAATTTTGTGCTGCTGTTGGAGAATAAAGTGGAGATAGAAAGCATAATCTTACCTCCGATCTGGACATAAAATTGTAAACATTGACCGGCATCTTCCAAATGACAGTGAAAGAACAAACCAAGTCTTAGCTATAGGGTTTTTTGATAATTCCCCTTTCATTGTGAAAGGGGGTGCCAGAGAGAACCCAACTGTCTGCTGCATTCAAGGTTAGTAGGCTTCTCAAATACTGGAAGAGAATCCGGTCCAGGTTGTTGGCTAGATTTCTCAGACTTCTGAGCTCTTTTCTGACTGTGCCCATTACAAAGGGAGATGAGCACAACACATAGCACATGGAATGAGGAAGTTTCATCAAGGGAAAGGGAAACCTACACTGGGCAAAGGGAATGGGCTGTGAGCATCCCCCACCAGTGGTTCAAGGGTGCAGGGAAGGGGAGAGACAGGAGGGGCACGATGCATACAAGGAACCGGTTATAGAACAATATGACCACGTTCAAGGGGGCCAGAGTGCAGTCAGTGGCTACTTGTCCCCAACGCTTGTAGTTGAGGTAGTTTGTTTTAGAATCCGTTGTGCTATGGCTCTGAAAACGGGGCCAAACATATCCCTTTGCATGCTTGATTCTTAGGGTAGAAAGTGCAAGCAGTCAAAGATTTCTCAGGAAGGAAATGTTGTGTTGAGGAGCTCAAAAGTTAAGCAATGCACACAGTAACTTATTTTCCAACCCTTTGCTTATTTTAATGCAAAGAAATGTACTTCATCTGAGCACAGTATGAAATACTATACAGTTCAATAGGAATCTCAATTACAAGGTTGAGATCTCAAATCCAGTCTTTAAAAATGTGTTACCTTCCCTGTCAGTACCTGGTCCCCATTATCAGAGACCTCTAAATTCTCTTCCAGGGGATCCTCATCAATAGTCATTAACGTTGAATATTCCCGCCCACATGCGGGGACCCCTGGGCATTTACAAACACATGCATTTATATGTCAACATATGAAAAATAATACTCTAGTAGAGAGTTTCCATACCAATATAATGTATACATGTGTGAACAGTAATGCAGACTATGTTGAGAAAAAAAGTCTAAAAATGCTTTATTTTTGGAGGGTTTTTTCTATTTTTTTTTTTTTTTTTTTTTTTTAGTAAAACGTTTAATTAAAGGAACAAACCTTTTGTAATTCAAGCATAAGGCATAGAAAGTACAAGAAATCTATCATAAAACTGAAAAAGCTACATTGAAAATAAAAGAGCATTATTAGCCAATAGGCTGCATGAAGGTTAACACAGCAGAATCAAAAAAACTGGCACCATGCCTTTAAGACCCTGAGCCCCTCCACTATCCCCCCATGCCTCAGGGGTGAGAGTGAGAGTGACACAGTTAGGTCAGTTCTTTTTTCCGGCTCCTTCTGTGAGGATCCTGGAGCATTAAGCTCTCATTTTTCTGGTTATTTGGCCAGAAAGATTGTCTAAAACTATTTTTACTCTGCTTTACTGAACGCTCTCCATATTGCCTGAGTAGAGTAGCAACTTTTTCTTACAAATATGTCTTCACTTTTTGTGAGATGTTCTTTTTGTGGGAAGCAGAAGGCCCAGTCAGACCCACACACTATGTGCATTGTATGTTTGCCTCAGAGACACTACCCAGACACCTGCAGACATTGTAAGAATCTATCCAAAAGAACTCTTGAGGACAGTGAAAGGATTCTTTGCATGGTCTGCATGAAAGAGAAAAGACTTCATCCTCCTCTCTACCTAGGAAGGTTTCTAAAGTCTCTTCTGAACAGGGGCGAGCCAGATCGACGTCAGCCGGTAGGAAAATTCCTGTCTGTTCACCGTTGACGACATCCCTTCTATCATCACATCACCAGATGTCGAAAAGTACGCTGCCGTCAACAGCGATTCAAACGACGTCGAGAGACGTGACGTCGAAGACTCAACTCCCTCATCGGGATAGATCTCGGTCAACTGTCACACACCGGTCAATGTCGAGCAGGTACATGAGTGCTCACATGCCATCAAAGGTGAGTCATCATCCTCCGACGTCGGTGCATCCGCTGTCGAAATCGACTTCGAGAACAAGGTTGAGGTCCCCGCATCATGCGGAGTCGAGACACTCGTTGCCATTGGCCCATCGCACGACATGAAGACGCTCAACATCAAAGCATGTTCCTACAGCGGACCACCACTCGTCGTCAAGACCTGAGAAGTCGGGGAAGTCTCGCTCAATGTCAGGAACTCGCAGATCTCTGTCGACGACATTGTAACGTCGATCGACGTCAAGACAACCATCACCTGTGAAACCTGTCTCACAAAGAGCTGCTCTATGTACCAGCTCCTCTCAGAAGTCATCAACAGGACTGCAACAGACTTCCGAGACTGCTCTACCTCACCAAGGTCCGGTGGTCACTATTCAGAGTGGGTCATCGGGGGCATCAAGAGCATCATCCCTGGGACACCTCTCACCTATAAACTTGTCTCCAAGGTGGTTGGAAAACTTAACAAGATACCGGCTTCTACAGACTCGCAACATTTACGCCTTTATTCACCATTGGTGTCGTTGCCACGAACACCTTCACCAACAACACCCGCCGATCGGACAAGGCCAACATCGGATCAGCCCAGTCCTAGACACCGGCACAGCCAGTCAAGATCACCCACCTGGAGTAGGTCGTGATCCAGACGGCAGTCTAGATCTAGATCCTTTAGATCACGATGACGCAGGTCTCCTTCGTGGTCAACGGCATCGGAGTCTTCCATCAGAGATTATTCGCCAACCCTGATTAACTCCCCTCCGGCAAGAGTTTCGCCAGTATGCGCTTTTACAACATTCAACGAGGTGTTGGTTAGAGGGGCCCAGAAACTTAATATAGACATTCCAGAACCGACTACTTCATCATCGGTAATGTTTGAGACCCTACATCATCGTACCTCGTCCAGACAGTTATTGCCACTAATTCCTGGTCTTCTACAACCGGCTATGGACACATTACTGACCCCTGCTAGCCTATATTCAGCTCCGGCTAGGATACTTAAAAAGTATAAAGCCCCAGACCAGGATCCTTTGTTTCTCAGGGTTGATCCACCACCAGACTCTGTGATTTTTGCTGCTGCCCGTAAGACCCATTCGTGGCATTATCATCAACAGTCCCTCGAGATAAGGAGAGCAAACATCTGTATTAATTGGGCAGAAAAATGTGCAGCACCTCAGCAGCATTCATGAAGGTCTCTAGTGCCTCTGCACTGTTAAGTAGATACAACCGTTCTTTGTGGGACTCTCTGAACAGGTTCGTAGTAAAATTGCCTAGGGAAGATAGGCAAGATTTCCAAGAGATCCCTTAGGAGGGGAGCCTGGTGTCCAACCAGGTTATCAGTGCTGCTGCAGATGGCGCAGACTTGGTGGCTCATGGCTACGCACATGGCATTTGTGAAACAAGGTCCTCATGGATACACCTTACAGGGTTGAAACAGGGAGCACAACACCGCATCCTGAACCTGCCTTTTAATGGGAACTCCTTATTTAGGTCACATACTGATGATGAGATGGTGAAGATGAAATCAGAGGTTGACACAATGAAAGCAGTGGGGCTAGATAGGCGCAAAGACTATAGAAGAAGATACAGGCAGTATGATAGGCGCCCTTATCAACAAGAGGGTTCAAACCCCTTATTGGTCCCAAAGACCTCAGCAGAAGCAAGGTCGACCATTTTTTCAGTTCTGCAAAATGACGAGAGATCGTGGACCAAGCAGACCACATCAGTCTACCCCCAAGGCATCGGGCAAGCAATGAGAATTTGCTTCCCCTAACCCTGTCCCCCACTCCAGTGGGATAAAGTATTATGAATTACGTACAGAAGTGGCACGCCATAACAAACAACAAATGGGTGGTGAACATTGTAGAGAATGGATATTCTCTTTGTTTCAAGTCGCCCTGGCCCCCTGACCCCCCTTCCCCGCTGCTTCCACCGAGGACAAAGTCTGCTCACCAGTCATTACTACAAAAGGAGTTTCACATCCTGTTGCAAAAAAAAGAGATAGAGAAGGTTCCATCTTCTCAAAGAGGAAAAGGAGTGTACTCCCAATATTTCCTAGTGAAAAAGAAAGACCGAGAAGGGGTTTTCAGACCCATTTTAGATTTGAGACATCTGAACAAATACATTTGAAAAGAAAAATTCAGAATGCTGGCTCTTTAGCAGATTTTCCCTCAGCTACATCGAGGGGATTGGATGTGCTCCATAGATCTACAGGATGTGTACTTTCACATCCCGGTCATAGCAAAGCTCTGAAAATTTCTACGCTTCGTAGTGGCATCACAAAACTACCAGTTCAAGGTGCTGCCCTTTGGACTAAAATCAGCCCCTCGGACATTCTCCAAATGTGTAGCAACAATAGCGGCGCACTTGAGAAAAAGGAACATCTTTATTTAACCATACCTAGACGATTGGCTGCTAAAAGCCATCACAACATAATAGACTGTGAATCATCTCAACATAATTCTAAACACCTTCAGTTCTCTAGGTGTGCAGGTCAATTTCCAAAAGTCCATTCTCATCCAGGGGAATCCTCATCAAAGTCATAAACATTGAATATTCCTGCCCTTGTGCGGGGACCCCGGAGCATATATAAAATACACACATATTATACATGTGTAACAAACAGTCATGCAGGCTATCATGTTAAAAACAGGCTAAAATGCTTTATTTCTATGAAGTTTTTTTTTTTTTTTTTTTTTTTTATATTATAAAAACTACAATAGAGCATAAATATCTACCCAAGCTCCTAAAACTAGGCTTAGGGAAGTAGGCAGCAGCAAACTCTAGATAAAAAATAGAAAAAACTGCATTGAAAAACAATGAAGCATTCTTAGCCAATAGGCTGCATGCAGGTTAACACAGGAGAACCATAAAAACTTTGGCACCGTGCCTTTAAGACCCTGAGCACCTCCAGTATCCCACCATGCCTCAGGGGTGAAGGAAAGGTGACAGTTGGTTCACAGTTAGGTCAGTTCTTTTTTCTGGCTTCTTCTGAGAGGATCCTGGAGCATTGAGCTCTCAGTTTTTCTGAGTTTTTTCTCAGAAAAATTCTTTAAAAAAGCGTTTTTTCACTTTTCATTCGACAAATAACATCTTTGTCTGAGCTAGGCAGTTTTTTCCTGACAGAAAAATGCCTTCCCTTTTTGTCAAATGCCCTGCTTGTGGGAAGAAGAAGGCCCAGTCAGATCCCCACTCTCTGTGTATAGTGTGCCTGCCTCAGAGTCACTGCCCTGACACTTGTAAGTACTGCAAGAACATGTCTAAGAGGACTCTGAAAGACAGAGAGAAGATCCGGCTACATGGGCTTCAGGAGAGGCAAAGAACATCGTCATCCTCACTTCCCAGACAACCAGAAGGCCATTCTCAGGAGAGAATGGCTCGGTCGACGTCAGCAGATAGGAAAGTACCTGTTTGTTCACCGTCGACGTCGTCGCTACCACCGTCTCACCGGCATAGATCGCCGTCGACGGCGACACACCCGACGTCGAAGGAAACGGCGTTGAGGGAACATCATCGCAGGGGCAGGTCTCCGTCGACGGCAGCCCGCCGATCGACGTCGAGCCATCGCCGGCGTGCCCGGTCACCGCCAAAGGCTGTGCGCCCCCCGACGTCAGGACACACGACGTCAAAATCACCACGACGGCATGAGAGACATCCGCCGTCGACCTCCCACCGCTCCACGTCGAGGCAAACGACGGCGAGCAGGTCGAGGTCCAAGGATCGCCGTTCGACGTCAAGGCACTCTGCGTCGAGACACTCAACGTCGAGGCACTCAACGTTGAGGCAAGAGCAACCGGCTGGGCGCCCTTCGACGTCGACACAGCCATCGACGTCGACGCAGGTTTTACCTGTCCCACAGGGAGCAGAACATCGCCCCACGCCAGACAAGGGCGCACCATCTCCAGTGGTCTCCATACCGAGCGACTCTTCTCGGTCAAGAGCGGCATCATCTGGGCATGTCTCGCCCATCAATCTATCTCCGAGATGGCTGGAGAGCCTTAACAGACCAGCGGCCTCCCCAGATTCGCAATATTCGCGAATGTATTCGCCTACTGCCTCCCTGCCAAGAACGCCATCACCAACAGCCAGGGCAGAACGGGCTCGTTCTGCTCCTCGCCAACCGGCCGCGAGGCCTAAGCGCTCCGCTACAGCGTCTTGCAGCAGGTCTCGTTCTCAACGAAGATCCAGGTCTCGTTCAAGAAGAAGATCACCCTCTTGGTCTTCATCAGGTTCATCTGTGGGGTGTTACTCACCCACCCTATGATATTACCACGTTTAACGAGGTGCTGCTAAGAGGAGCGCAGAAACCCAACATAGAGGTTCCAGAGCCATCTACCTCCTCATCAGTCATCTTTGAGACTCTACAACAGAGATCAGCATAAAAAAAGCTGCTGCCTCTAGTGCCTGGTCTGTTGCAGCCAACCATGGACACTTTTCTGGCCCCAGCCTCGCTTAAATCTGCCCCGGCTAGGATTCTCAAAAAATACAAGGCTCCCGAACAGGACCCTTTGTTCCTCAGGAAGGATCCGCCACCGGACTCGGTTATAATAGCTGCCGCCCGAAAAACCCACTCAGTGGCATCTTCATCTACGGTACCCCCGGATAAAGAGAGCAGGCATCTAGACTCTCTGGGGAGAAAGATATGCGGGACGGCGGCTTCGGCAATGAAAGTCTCCAGTGCATCTGCGCTCATGGGCAGGTATGATCGTTCTCTGTGGGACTCGCTCAGTAGATTCACAGAAAAATTGCCCAGAGAGGACAGACAAGATTTCCAGGAGATACTGCAAGAAGGATGCCTGGTATCCAACCAGGTTATCAGCGCGGCAGCATATGGGGCGGATTTAGCTGCTCATGGGTACGCACATGGAATCTGTGCAAGGAGATCTTCCTGGCTGAGACTCACTGGTTTGAAACAGGAAGCACAACAACGCATCCTGAATCTCCCATTCGCCGGGAACTCTCTATTCGGTGCCCATGCAGACGAAGAAATGGCCCGCATGAAGACCGAGGTGGATACCATGAGGGCAGTGGGCCTGGAAAGAAAGAAAGATTTCAGGCGGAGGTACAGGCCGTATGACAAGCGCCCTTTCCAGCAGAGGGTTCAAACCCCTCATTGGTCGCAAAGGTCACAACAACGACAGGGACGCCCTCTTTTTCAACGGAGAAACACAAGGGAGCGAGGGTCAAGTAGACCTCAACAGTCCACTCCGAAAGCACCCACCAAGCAATGAAATCTCGCTTCCCTCGACACTGTACACCACTCCGGTGGGGGGAAGTATTGCAGGTTATCTTCACGAGTGGCACTCTATCACAAGAGACAAATGGGTGCTCAATATTGTCGAACATGGCTATTCTCTTCTTTTCAAACAGCCTCCACCACGCTTGCCACCAACCAAAGACAATCCATCTCATCTCAGCTTGCTACGCAAGGAGGCTCTCGCCCTCCTAAAAAAGAATGCCATAGAAAAGGTTCCACCTGCACACAGAGGACAGGGGGTATACTCCCGTTACTTTCTGGTGGCGAAGAAGGGTCGAGAGGGCGTTTTCAGGCCAATTCTAGACCTACGGCTGCTGAACAAATACATAAGGAAGCAGAAGTTCAGGATGCTAGCGCTTCACCAGATTTTCCCTCAACTACATCAGGGAGACTGGATGTGCTCCATCGACCTGCAGGATGCGTACTTTCACATCCCAATAGCTCCCAAACATCGAAAATTCCTGCGCTTCAGAGTAGCGTTACAGCATTACCAGTTCAGAGTTCTACCCTTTGGCCTGAAATCTGCCCCAAGAGTTTTCTCGAAATGTATGGCAGTGGTGGCGGCGCATCTTCGAAAACAAAGGATATACATATATCCATACCTAGACGACTGGCTACTGAAGACTTCTTCTCCGGAGCAGGCGAGAAGCCATCGGGACATTGTACTCGGAGTTTGCGAAGCTCTAGGTCTTCAGGTCAATTACCAAAAGTCAACCTTGATTCCAACACAGAATCTTCACTACCTGGGAGCTATCATAAACACAGAACTCCAAAAAGTGTATCCTTCGGAGGAACGACTATCCTCAATAGGCAGGAAGTGTCAGGACCTGTTGAGAGCCAACGCACCTACGGCACGTCAGGTGACATCGCTGCTGGGCTCCATGGCATCATGCATTTTTATTGTTCCAAATGCCAGACTCCACATGAGACCCCTCCAAGAGGCATTGGAGACCAACTGGAGCCAAAGAACAGGTCACTGGGAGGACACGGTGCAGCTACCGGCGGTAGCACTTCAGTCATTGAGATGGTGCATGCACAGACCTCACCTGTCAGTGGGTGCTCCGTTTCACAAGGTGCTTCCATCCGACACCCTAGTAACGGATGCGATGAGCAGAATGGAGGGCAGAATTCTACATCCCAACCTACCCTCTCTGAGCTTAACAGCATGGCTCCTGAATTCCTGCAGTATGGGCACCTAGGACTCTCACAGGAGTGCATGAACATCTTGAAAGAGTCCAAACGGCCTTCCACGCGGCGTTCTTACGCTTTTAAGTGGAAGAGATTCTACATATGGTGCTGTCAGCAAGGTCATAATCCCATACGGGCGCAGGAGGATGTTATACTGTCCTATTTGCTTCATCTAGCGAAGTCCGGTCTGCAGGTATCGTCTATTAAGGTACATTTGTCTGCTATTACAGCCTATCGCAAGTCACCTTCTCAGGAATCCTTCTTTACGAAACCTGTAGTCAAGGATTTCTTAGAAGGTTTGAAGAAAGTTTTTCCGCCCATTCGGAGACCTTCTCCTCCATGGGAACTGAACATAGTCTTGGCAAAACTTATGGGCCCTCCTTTTGAGCCTATACATAAGGCCTCTTTACAACACCTTACGTGGAAGACGGCTTTTCTAGTGGCCATTACTTCGGCGAGGAGGGTCAGTGAAATCCAGGCCTTGTCTTCCAAAGAACCGTACACGGTTTTTCATGACAATAGAGTGGTTCTACGAACTCACCCATCTTTCCTTCCGAAGGTGGTGTCAGAATTCCATATCAATCAGACCATATCTTTACCGACTTTCTTTCCCAATCCGGAGACTCCGGCAGAGAAAGCATTGCACTCCTTAGACTTGAAAAGAGTGCTGAAATTTTATCTGGATAAGACAAAATCGATTAGACATTCTAACCGCTTGTTTGTAAACTATGGTCATTTGAGGACAGGAGAGGCAGCATCTAAACGAACAATATCAAGATGGATAGTTTCTTGCATTGTTAATACTTACCAGCTAGCTAATAAACAATTACTAGTGCGGCCTAGAGCGCATTCCACAAGGGGAAAAGCGGCTACTGCTGCCCTCCTTAACAATGTTCTGATATCTGAGATTTGTAAGGCTGCTACATGGAAGTCTGTCCATACGTTTACGAGACATTACTGTTTAGACTCAGATGCAAGAGCGGATGCCCAAGTGGGGCAGGCCTCTCTAAGAAATCTATTTGCGTAATACCTATCTATTCCTGCACTTCTATCGGACAGTCCGCTGGATTTAGGGATGGGCTTGCTAATCTATTCAATGTTTATGACTATTGATGAGGATCCCCTGGAAGAGAAGGATTAGTTACTTACCTGTAAATCCTAGTTCTCTTCCAGGGGTATCCTCATCAAAGTCATAAACAACCCACCCTCTTCCCCGGACGCACGTCTCCTAGAAGTGCAGAACAGACTGTATTTTGAATCTGTTATACAAATGGTCACCGTAAGAAGAACTGACCTAACTGTGAACCAACTGTCACCTTTCCTTCTCCCCTGAGGCATGGTGGGATACTGGAGGTGCTCAGGGTCTTAAAGGCACGGTGCCAAAGTTTTTATGGTTCTCCTGTGTTAACCTGCATGCAGCCTATTGGCTAAGAATGCTTCATTGTTTTTCAATGCAGTTTTTTCTATTTTATCTCTAGAGTTTGCTGCTGCCTACTTCACTAAGCCTAGTTTTAGGAGCTTGGGTAGATATTTATGCTCTATTGTAGTTTTTATAATATAAAAAAAAAAAAACTTCATAGAAATAAAGCATTTTAGCCTGTTTTTAACATGATAGCCTGCATGACTGTTTGTTACACATGTATAATATGTGTGTATTTTATATATGCTCCGGGGTCCCCGCACAAGGGCGGGAATATTCAATGTTTATGACTTTGATGAGGATACCCCTGGAAGAGAACTAGGATTTACAGGTAAGTAACTAATCCATCTCACCCCAACTCAGGCACTCCATTACTTGGGGGCAATGCTGGACACCATTCTAGAAAGAGTGTATCTTTCGAAGGAACGACTATCATCAATAGCACAGAAGTGCCACACACTTCTCCACACTCTGAGGCCTACGGTCCGTCAAATAGCATCTCTGTTGGGCTCCATGGCCTCTTGCATTTTCATTGTCCTGAACGCCAGAGTGCACATGAAACCTCTTCAAGAGAATCTAGAGGATCAGTGGAGTCAACACACAGCCAAATGGGAAGACAGCATAACCTTTTCAACTGCAGCACATGCATCATTACAGTGGTGGACTCGCCGTCAATACCTGTTGGTGGGGGTTCCTTTTCACCAGAGCACTCCTTCCGAGATACTTGTAACGGATGAATCACTACAAGGCTGGGGAGATCACCTGGGCCCCCTACAAGCACAGGGCCTATGGTCCAACAAGGAACAGAGCTACCACATCAATCTGATGGAACCGAGAGCGGTCCATCTGGCTCTCAAGTCTTTTGCTCCATCTCTCAAGGGAAAGTCCATTCTGGTCCAAACAGACAATACAACCTCGATGTATTATCTGAACAGACGGGCGGACAAGATCTTGTCCTCTGTCTTGAGAGTCTCAGACCATCTGGCACTGACTAATAGTGTGGAGGATGTCTGACACAGCGGTCCACCTTCCGGGAGAACAAAACTCAAAATCAGATTTTCTAAGTCAAAGTCTAATAGACTCCCACGACTGGGTGCTTCACGAAGACATCGTAGCAGACATTTTCCAACGGTGCGGTCAGCCTCAATTAGACCTGTTTGCAGACGTCATCAACAAAAATTGCCCAGACTTCGCATCCAGGTTCTACTGATCAGGGACGAAGGAGAATGCCCTGTTGATAGAATGGTCAGGGACATTTCTCTACGCCTTTCCACCGATCCCCCTGATACCTGCGGTGATAAACAAGTTTTACAGGTCCAAAACAAGAATAATACTCATAGCCCCGGAATGGCTTCAGCAATACTGGTACACAGATCTCCTCCAGATGTCAGAACAACATCACAAGAGGCTGCCGTGCAGACTGGATCTTCTACACCAGTGGTTTCCAACCTTTTGATTTCTGTGGACCCCCACTTTAACATTAATGGAACCCAGGGACCATCACTGAATCATCATCATTGGAATCCGGGGACCTCCACCTGAGTCATTACTGGAAGCTGGGGACCTAATTTGTCAATATTTCTTAATATTTTTAAATTTTCGAGGCTCTCACGGACCCCCTGAGAAGTCTTCGCGGACGCCCCGAGGTCCCCAGACCACAGGTTGGGAACCACTGTTCTATAACGATTAGGGGGGGAAAAGTCTGCATCCCAACTTTCCCTTGATGAGCTTGACAGCGTGGCTTCTGAATTCCTGCAATATGGACATCTAGGACTCTCGCAGGAATGCATGGATATTTTAAAGGAGCCTAAAAGACCATCAGCACAACGCTCCTATGCGTTCAAATAGAAGAGGCTTTACATGTGGTGCTGGCAGCATGATTACAATCCTATTTTGGCCCAGGAGGAGGTTATCTTACCTTACCTGTAACATCTTGCGAAGTCAGGGCTGCAGTTTTCCTTCATTAAGTTACATTTATCTGCCATTACAGCTTATCGTAAGTCGCCCTCTCAAAAGTGTTTCTTTACTATGCCAGTGGTTAAAGATTTTCCACCAATTCAGAAACCCTCACCTCCACGGGAACTGAATGTGGTTTTGTCTAGACTTATGGCTGCTCCTTTTGAGCCCATCCACAAAGCTTCTTTGCAACAGTTTTCTGGTAGCCATTACCTCGGCTAGAAGGGTCAGTGAGATTCAGGCTCTAAGTTCAAGGAAACCCTTCACGGTTTTCCACAATAAAAGAGTAGTTCTAATAACCCGCCCATCGTTTTTTGCCTAACGTGGTGTCGGACTTCCACATTAATTAAATAATATCACTTCCATCATTATTTCTAAACCTGTTACTCTGGCGGAGAAAGCCTTGCACTCCCTGGACCTTGAGAGGGAACACAGATTTTACCTTGATAAGACTAAGTCAATCAGGCAATCTGATCGCTTATTTGTTAATTATGGACATATGAGAACAGGGAGAGCGGCCTCGAAACAGACTATTTCCAGATGGATAGTTTTGTGTATTGTGACTTCATATCAATTGGCTAGCAAGCTATTGTCAGTTAAGCCTAAAGTCCACTCAACAAGAGGGAAAGCATCAACTGCAGCCCTTCTTTAGAATGTACCCATCTCCGAAATTTGCAAAGCTGCCACATGGAGATCCGTACATACTTTTACCAGGCATTACTGTCAAGATTCAGATGCCAAGAGAGACACCCGAGTGGGTCATGCTTCTTTAAGAAGCTTATTTGCATAAGAGAAGTACGTTGCCTGCACTTCTATCACTCCGTCTTCAGGGGTGTGGGATGGGCTTGCTAATCTATTCAATGTTTATGACTATTGATGACGATCCCCTGGAAGAGAAGGATAAGTTACTTACCTGTAAATCCTAGTTCTCTTCCAGGGTTATCCTCATCAAAGTCGTAAACAACCCACCCGCCTCCACGGACGTGATTTTTAAAGTGCAGCACTAACAATTTGTTTTCTTCTATGTCTCCTTGTCACCGGGGAAAAAAGTACGGACCTAACTGTGAACCAACTGTCATCTCTCTCATCCCTGAGGCATGGTAGGATAGTGGAGGTGCTCAGGGTCTTAAAGGCACGGTGGCAGTTTTTTTTATTCTGCTATGTTAACCTGCATGCAGCCTATTGGCTAATAATGCTCTTTTATTTTCAATGGAATTTTTTCTGTTTTATTATAGATTTCTTGTACTTTCTATTCCTTATGCTTGAATTAAAAAAAGTTTGTACCTTTAATTGAATGTTTTAATAAAAAAAAAAAACTCCAAAGATGAAAGAGTATTATTTTTCATATGTTTTCATGTATATGGATGTGTGTTAGTAAATGCTCCGGGGTCCCTGCACGTGGGTGGGAATATTCAATGTTTATGACTTTGATGAGGAAACCCCTGGAAGAAAACTAGGATTTACAGGTAAGTAACTTATCCTTCTACTGCTGTCAGGATGATCTGCGTACAAGCAGCTATTAGGCACAGGTGCAGATCATGCCTCTTGCTGGTTAGATGTCCAATTCAGTTCAACAGTTCTCACCCCCAGACATTCATTTGGGCAAAAATAATTAAGTCCTTGTGCAGATTCCTCTGTATTTTAAATTTGCAGGTTAAGTCATGCTTTACCTGCTCGAAAGTTGTTGCAGATCTAGTGGTGTGGCGGGCACTGCGCATGTACCTGCTGTTAGCAGCAGTGGTATTTTCTCACTGTGGAGATCTTAAGGGCAACCTCCCTTTGGAACAGGCATCTCTGGACGGAGCTAGCGCCATGATTCTGTGCAGTGGTATGATGCCTTTGGTAGTTGCACCCTCGGACCAAGTGCAGATGGCAACCCAGGCATTAAAGTTAGGTCCTCCAGGCTAATTCATTGACGCCAATGTATCGTCACCAGTTCCATCCTTCTAGGTCGATCAACTGTTGCTTCAGCAGTGACACAGCTCCTCTTCTCTGACATTGGCAGTGACAACACCACTTCTTGGCCCCATTGCTGGTTATCATATGTAATGGTGCTGCTCGTACTTGCAGAGTATTGGTGCAATTCACACAGGAACTGCTCGGACAGACTCAGGAGACCATTGCAGCAAAGGCCACTCCCATTTTTGCTTTCTATGGAGTTTCACCTTTCTCTGGGTGTTCCTTATGCCAGGAACATGCTAGCACTCTCATGCACAATCTCTTCTCCAAAGCCTGGCATTCCTTCCCTCTTTCTGCAATCCGGTAGGGTACTAGGCACCAGGCAGACCCCCACAGCCCCTCTATCAGGAAGTGCAGACCTCCGATGATGTTCCCTCACCTCTGGGGGACTAGCTGTTATAAAAACACTGGTTACACATTTTCCATGCAGGATATGTAGATCTACTATGTAACATTTAGGGACCTTTCTGGGGTAGTTCTATTTCATTTGTCATTTTCTTGTTGTTTCTCTGAGACAGTCTGTGTATGAGGTGATTGCTCTCTTAGCAGGTAGCAGTGGGGCTGGCTCCATTCAGGAGCATCCAAAACAAGGGCTCTAGGGACTGTGAAATCTCTACAACTGGTTGTCATCAGCCCTCCTGACACAGTAACCAGGAACAGATAAAAGGCAGGCACTGCTTAGAAACTTCCCCACCATGAACAGCAGAAACTGCAGTCCTAGCCCTAACCATGTACCAAATGGCAGTGCTCTGGAAAAAGTAATTAGTAGCTCTTTGCTTAGAAGGTCCTAACTAAATTTATAAAGGTAGTCTTTCTCCATTATCCCCATTTTAGTGTCTTGATCTCAAATCCCAAACCACAGGCATGCGTGCAATAATGTCTGGGGAAGCTATGTCCATCCTCAAGCGTGTGCCATGCAAAATCAGTTGCTTCCAAAACTGATCCCCTTGGTGCTTGTCCTCACTCTCACAGCACACAAAGTCCTACTGCCATGCATGTGTTACACACTCCATAGACATACGTGCACTCAACAAGCACTCATGTCAGCATAAGGTTCTGGGTTTCACCGAACAGTGGTTTCTTATGAACTGCTAACAGTGGTTTCTTACTGTTTCTTCTTCCTGACATTTTGAATATTTCCCGGTTGTCAGACTGGGTCCGTAATATTTAAAGCAATACTTTCCCACGCCGGTAAGTGGCTTGTGCTGGTTGCCGTCAACATCGTCCCGCTCTGGATGCAGTGAGCGCAGTAGTATGTCAGTGCAATCCATTGACATCAGTTCCTTTACTCACTGATCCTTTGAAAACTTTTTTCGAAACGTTTACCATTGTGCAAGAGAAAATGTCACCTAAGATAATAGAGTTTAAGCCATGAAGAACGCAAACAGCGGCCTGTGACAGGGACTCTAAAAGTTTGTCTATGGTGCCTGAAGTCATAGCAGATTTCCAGGTCATGTGACGATTATGCCCAGACGAATCCTAGGGCCATATGGGACTGTGGTGAAGCTATATATTGCTAAACATCGGAAGGCTCTATGCAGTGTCTGGAAGAAGGTCACACTTCTGCTCTTGTAATCATTCCCTCTGCAGACCTTCATCGCAGTAAAAGTCTTCAGGTGAGTGCTAGAAGTAGTACAGGAAATTGAAGCAGGAATCGGCCTCTTCCTGCCATACCAGAGAGAGCATGAGGGCATCAATATGCCACCCACTCTCGCTCCTGATCTCCATCGGAGCTGATTCAGAGAGTAGTCCACAAGCACCTGGAATTTCTAGGTCTTTCTGACGTAAAAGCATGTGGATGCCTTCAGGAAAGCCATGCTGCTCATACTCTGCTCTTCACCAGCTACCTCGGACATGCCTGTGGGGCTCAGGAGCCGCTAGTCAAACTTCTGCTGGGGGGTCTGCCCTCTGCACCATCTGTGCCCTTCAAACCCACTTTGGGTTCTGCACCATCGCCGGTTCCAACTTCGGTTCTGGTGCCACCTACTGCACTGGGTCTCTTCACATTGATGCCGGTGGTGACGCTAGAGGAGAGTTACAGTCTATTGTGCTTTCCAACTCCAAGCAGAATCCACTTAGACTGAGTCTGCGTCCTACTTCCACTGAAGCCCAGCTGGCCAGCGACCAATCTGATTCAAACACCTTGCCCTTCCACATGGTAGAGCTCAGACGTTCCACAATATTTTTGCCACTGACTTGGAGAGTGACAATTGTGATGGAGGGGATGTTTCTCAATATCATGATGAAATTTTGTGTGAGGAACTACAGGATGCCAATGACCTGGATATTTCTCCAGATACTGGTTTTGTTTCTCCTCTCAGCCGTGCAACAGAGGAAAGTGCCTCCTTCTCTGTTCTTATGTGGAGGGTGGCATAAGCACTAGATCTACAACTCTTTACTATGGCAAGACTATTATTCTGACAGAGGTACTCCAACCTGGTCAAGTACCTACAGAAATCTCTCTTACCATTTAATGAGGCCCTCATGGACACTCTTTTGGGCACTTGGTTAAAACTGTTTGTGGGACCACTAGTTCATAGGCAGGTTGCTGTGCTCCTCAGGCCAACGTCTGGTGACCCTGACTTTCTTTCACAACATTCCACTCTAAGAAAGCTTGGTGGTGCAAGCGTATACCAATAAGGTTAATTCCAGCACTTTCCCCACCACCCCGCTTAATTGTGATTATAAGCAAAGAGAGACATTTGCCGGGCACATCTTTTCCTCCTTGAGTCTTACTCTGCAGTCAGTGAATGCCAGCTGCCTCCTAGGTCAAAACTCCCATGCCTAATGCGACACGGTGGCCCAAATTCTTACTGTAAATTCCAGAAGACCTCTGGGCCAAGCTAACCAGAGTGGCCATGATGCAGCTAAGTTTATAATACGCTTGTTGTAAGGAAATGCCTCCTTGGCATGGTTGCCCCCTGACTTTTTGCCTTTGCTGATGCTATGTTTACAATTGAAAGTGTGCTGAGGCCTGCTAACCAGGCCCCAGCACCAGTGTTCTTTCCCTAACCTGTACTTTTGTATCCACAATTGGCAGACCCTGGCATCCAGATAAGTCCCTTGTAACTGGTACTTCTAGTACCAAGGGCCCTGATGCCAAGGAAGGTCTCTAAGGGCTGCAGCATGTCTTATGCCACCCTGGAGACCTCTCACTCAGCACAGACACACTGCTTGCCAGCTTGTGTGTGCTAGTGAGGACAAAACGAGTAAGTCGACATGGCACTCCCCTCAGGGTGCCATGCCAGCCTCTCACTGCCTATGCAGTATAGATAAGACACCCCTCTAGCAGGCCTTACCGCCCTAAGGCAGGGTGCACTATACCATAGGTGAGGGTACCAGTGCATGAGCATGGTACCCCTACAGTGTCTAAACAAAACCTTAGACATTGTAAGTGCAGGGTAGCCATAAGAGTATATGGTCTGGGAGTTTGTCAAACACGAACTCCACAGCACCATAATGGCTACACTGAAAACTGGGAAGTTTGGTATCAAACTTCTCAGCACAATAAATGCACACTGATGCCAGTGTACATTTTATTGTAAAATACACCCCAGAGGGCACCTTAGAGGTGCCCCCTGAAACTTAACCGACTATCTGTGTAGGCTGACTAGTTCCAGCAGCCTGCCACACCAGAGACATGTTGCTGGCCCCATGGGGAGAGTGCCTTTGTCACTCTGAGGCCAGTAACAAAGCCTGCACTGGGTGGAGATGCTAACACCTCCCCCAGGCAGGAGCTGTAACACCTGGCGGTGAGCCTCAAAGGCTCACCCCTTTGTCACAGCACCGCAGGACACTCCAGCTAGTGGAGTTGCCCGCCCCCTCCGGCCCGGCCCCCACTTTTGGCGGCAAGGCCGGAGAAAATAATGAGAATAACAAGGAGGAGTCACTGGCCAGTCAGGACAGCCCCGAAGGTGTCCTGAGCTGAGGTGACTCTGACTTTTAGAAATCCTCCATCTTGCAGATGGAGGATTCCCCCAATAGGGTTAGGATTGTGACCCCCTCCCCTTGGGAGGAGGCACAAAGAGGGTGTACCCACCCTCAGGGCTAGTAGCCATTGGCTACTAACCCCCCAGACCTAAACACGCCCTTAAATTTAGTATTTAAGGGCTACCCTGAACCCTAGAAAATTAGATTCCTGCAACTACAAGAAGAAGGACTGCCTAGCTGAAAACCCCTGCAGAGGAAGACCAGAAGACGACAACTGCCTTGGCTCCAGAAACTCACCGGCCTGTCTCCTGCCTTCCAAAGATCCTGCTCCAGCGACGCCTTCCAAAGGGACCAGCGACCTCGACATCCTCTGAGGACTGCCCCTGCTTCGAAAAGACAAGAAACTCCCGAGGACAGCGGACCTGCTCCAAGAAAGGCTGCAACTTTGTTTCCAGTAGCCTTGAAAGCACCCTGCAAGCTCCCCGCAAGAAGCGTGAGACTTGCAACACTGCACCCGGCGACCCCGACTCGGCTGGTGGAGATCCAACCCCTCAGGAGGGACCCCAGGACTACTCTGATACTGTGAGTACCAAAACCTGTCCCCCCTGAGCCCCCACAGCGCCGCCTGCAGAGGGAATCCCGAGGCTTCCCCTGACCGCGACTCTTTGAATCCAAAGTCCCGACGCCTGGGAGAGACCCTGCACCCGCAGCCCCCAGGACCTGAAGGACCGGACTTTCACTGGAGAAGTGACCCCCAGGAGTCCCTCTCCCTTGCCCAAGTGGAGGTTTCCCCGAGGAACCCCCCCCCTTGCCGGCCTGCAGCGCTGAAGAGATCCCGAGATCTCTCATAGACTAACATTGCGAACCCAACGCTTGTTTCTACACTGCACCCGGCCGCCCCCGCGCTGCTGAGGGTGAAATTTCTGTGTGGGCTTGTGTCCCCCCCGGTGCCCTACAAAACCCCCCTGGTCTGCCCTCCGAAGACGCGGGTACTTACCTGCAAGCAGACCGGAACCGGGGCACCCCCTTCTCTCCATTCTAGCCTATGTGTTTTGGGCACCACTTTGAACTCTGCACCTGACCGGCCCTGAGCTGCTGGTGTGGTGACTTTGGGGTTGCTCCGAACCCCCAACGGTGGGCTACCTTGGACCAAGAACTGAACCCTGTAAGTGTCCTACTTACCTGGTAAAACTAACAAAAACTTACCTCCCCCAGGAACTGTGAAAATTGCACTAAGTGTCCACTTTTAAAACAGCTATTTGTCAATAACTTGAAAAGTATACATGCAATTTTGATGATTTAAAGTTCCTAATGTACTTACCTGCAATACCTTTCAAACAAGATATTACATGTTAAATTTGAACCTGTGGTTCTTAAAGTAAACTAAGAAAAGATATTTTTCTATACAAAACCTATTGGCTGGATTTGTCTCTGAGTGTGTGTACCTCATTTATTGCCTATGTGTATGTACAACAAATGCTTAACACTACTCCTTGGATAAGCCTACTGCTCGACCACACTACCACAAAATAGAGCATTAGTATTATCTATTTTTACCACTATTTTACCTCTAAGGGGAACCCTTGGACTCTGTGCATGCTATTCCTTACTTTGAAATAGCACATACAGAGCCAACTTCCTACATTGGTGGATCAGCGGTGGGGTACAAGACTTTGCATTTGCTGGACTACTCAGCCAATACCTGATCACACGACAAATTCCAAAATTGTCATTAGAAATTGATTTTTGCAATTTGAAAAGTTTTCTAAATTCTTAAAAGACCTGCTAGGGCCTTGTGTTAGATCCTGTTTAGCATTTCTTTTAGAGTTTAAAAGTTTGTAAAAGTTTGAATTAGATTCTAGAACCAGTTGTAGATTCTTAAAAAGTATTCCAACTTTTAGAAGCAAAATGTCTAGCACAGATGTGACTGTGGTGGAACTCGACACCACACCTTACCTCCATCTTAAGATGAGGGAGCTAAGGTCACTCTGTAAAATAAAGAAAATAACAATGGGCCCCAAACCTACCAAAATACAGCTCCAGGAGCTTTTGGCAGAGTTTGAAAAGGCCAACCCCTCTGAGGGTGGCAACTCAGAGGAAGAGGATAGTGACTTGGAGGAAAATTCCCCCCTACCAGTCCTATCTAGGGAGAACAAGGTCCCTCAAACCTTGACTCCAAAAATAATAGTCAGAGATGCTGGTTCCCTCACAGGAGAGACCAACACCTCTGAAATCACTGAGGATAGCCCCAGTGAAGAGGACATCCAGTTAGCCAGGATGGCCAAAAGATTGGCTTTGGAAAGACAGATCCTAGCCATAGAGAGGGAAAGACAAGAGATGGGCCTAGGACCCATCAATGGTGGCAGCAACATAAATAGGGTCAGAGATTCTCCTGACATGTTGAAAATCCCTAAAGGGATTGTAACTAAATATGAAGATGGTGATGACATCACCAAATGGTTCACAGCTTTTGAGAGGGCTTGTGTAACCAGAAAAGTGAACAGATCTCACTGGGGTGCTCTCCTTTGGGAAATGTTCACAGGAAAGTGTAGGGATAGACTCCTCACACTCTCTGGACAAGATGCAGAATCTTATGACCTCATGAAGGGTACCCTGATTGAGGGCTTTGGATTCTCCACTGAGGAGTATAGGATTAGATTCAGGGGGGCTCAAAAATCCTCGAGCCAGACCTGGGTTGACTTTGTAGACTACTCAGTGAAAACACTAGATGGTTGGATTCAAGGCAGTGGTGTAAGTAATTATGATGGGCTGTACAATTTATTTGTGAAAGAACACCTGTTAAGTAATTGTTTCAATGATAAACTGCATCAGCATCTGGTAGACCTAGGACCAATTTCTCCCCAAGAATTGGGAAAGAAGGCGGACCATTGGGTCAAGACAAGGGTGTCCAAGACTTCAACAGGGGGTGACCAAAAGAAAGGGGTCACAAAGACTCCCCAGGGGAAGGGTGATGAGACAACCAAAACTAAAAATAGTAAAGAGTCTTCTACAGGCCCCCAAAAACCTGCACAGGAGGGTGGGCCCAGAGCCTCTTCACAAAACAATGGGTACAAGGGTAAAAACTTTGATCCCAAAAAGGCCTGGTGTCATAGCTGTAAACAGCATGGACACCAAACTGGAGACAAGGCCTGTCCCAAGAAAGGTTCCACTCCAAACTCCCATCCAGGTAACACTGGTATGGCTAGTCTCCAAGTGGGATCAACAGTGTGCCCAGAGCAAATCAGGGTCCACACTGAAGCTACTCTAGTTTCTGAGGGTGGGGTGGATTTAGCCACACTAGCTGTCTGGCCGCCTAACATGCAAAAATACAGACAGCAACTCTTAATTAATGGGACTAGAATAGAGGGCCTGAGGGATACAGGTGCCAGTGTCACCATGGTGACAGAGAAACTGGTTTCCCCTGGCCAATACCTGACTGGAAAAACGTACACAGTCACCAACGCTGACAATCAGAGAAAAGTACATCCCATGGCAATGGTTACTTTAGAATGGGGAGGGGTCAATGGCCTGAAACAGGTGGTGGTCTCCTCAAATATCCCAGTGGACTGTCTGCTTGGAAATGACCTGGAGTCCTCAGCATGGGCTGAGGTAGAACTAAAAACCCATGCAGCAATGCTGGGTATCCCTGAACTGGTGTGTGTGAAAACAAGAGCACAGTGCAAGGCACAGGGTGAACAAGTAGAGCTGGAGTCTGGAAGAATGGCCCAGCCTACCAAGAGAACAGGAAAGTCAGTTGGGAAACCAACTGCAACACAGCAAAAGAAAGGGAACCTCTCTTCTCAGGAAGAAGTTCTGCCCTCTGAGGGAACTGAGCCTTTGGAGCTTGAACCTTATCAGGTTGAGCTCTTAGGCCCAGGGGGACCCTCAAGGGAGGAGCTGTGTAAGGGACAAGAAACCTGTCCCTCTCTTGAAGGCCTTAGGCAGCAAGCTGCTGAAGAGTCCAAGGGCAAGAAAAGTGGAACACACAGGGTCTATTGGGAAGATGGACTCCTGTACACTGAGGCCAGAGACCCCAAACCTGGTGCCACTAGGAGAGTGGTAGTGCCTCAGCTGTTCAGAGAGTTCATCCTAACATTGGCCCATGACATTCCCCTTGCTGGACATTTGGGACAAACCAAGACGTGGGAGAGGTTAGTCAACCACTTCTACTGGCCCAATATGTCCAACATGGTCAAGGAGTTTTGCCTCTCCTGCCCCACCTGTCAAGCCAGTGGTAAGACAGGTGGACACCCAAAGGCCCCCCTCATTCCACTTCCAGTGGTGGGGGTCCCCTTTGAAAGAGTGGGTGTGGACATAGTTGGTCCACTGGAACCTCCCACAGCCTCAGGAAATATGTATATCCTGGTAGTAGTGGATCATGCTACCAGGTATCCTGAAGCTATTCCCCTTAGGTCGACTACTGCCCCTGCAGTAGCCAAGGCCCTCATTGGTATCTTTACCAGAGTGGGTTTCCCTAAGGAGGTGGTGTCTGACAGAGGTACCAACTTCATGTCAGCATACCTGAAACATATGTGGAATGAGTGTGGAGTGACTTATAAATTCACTACACCTTACCATCCACAAACTAATGGCTTGGTTGAGAGATTCAACAAGACATTAAAGGGCATGATCATGGGGCTCCCAGAAAAACTCAAAAGGAGATGGGATGCCCTCTTGCCATGTCTGCTTTTCGCTTACAGAGAGGTGCCACAGAAGGGAGTAGGATTCTCACCCTTTGAACTTCTGTTTGGTCATCCTGTAAGAGGACCACTTGCTCTTGTTAAAGAAGGCTGGGAGAGACCTCTCCATGAGCCTAAACAAGACATAGTGGACTATGTACTTGGCCTTCGCTCTAGAATGGCAGAGTACATGGAAAAGGCAACCAAAAACCTTGAGGCCAGCCAACAGCTCCAGAAGTTTTGGTATGACCAAAAGGCTGCACTGGTTGAGTTCCAACCAGGGCAGAAAGTCTGGGTTCTGGAGCCTGTGGCTCCCAGGGCACTCCAGGACAAATGGAGTGGCCCTTACCCAGTACTAGAAAGGAAGAGTCAGGTCACCTACCTGGTGGACCTGGGCACAAGCAGGAGCCCCAAGAGGGTGATCCATGTGAACCGCCTTAAGCTCTTCCATGACGGGGCTGATGTGAATCTGTTGATGGTAACAGATGAGGATCAGGAGGCAGAGAGTGAACCTCTCCCTGATCTTCTGTCATCAGACCCAAAAGATGGCACAGTAGATGGAGTGATCTACTCAGACACCCTCTCTGGCCAACAGCAAGCTGATTGTAGGAGAGTCCTACAACAGTTTCCTGAACTCTTCTCCTTAACCCCTGGTCAGACACACCTGTGTACCCATGATGTGGACACAGGAGACAGCATGCCTGTCAAGAACAAAATCTTTAGACAATCTGACCATGTTAAGGAAAGCATCAAGGTGGAAGTCCACAAGATGCTGGAATTGGGAGTAATTGAGCGCTCTGACAGCCCCTGGGCTAGCCCAGTGGTCTTAGTCCCCAAACCTCACACCAAAGATGGAAAGAAAGAGATGAGGTTTTGTGTGGACTACAGAGGGCTCAATTCTGTCACCAAGACAGATGCTCATCCAATTCCAAGAGCTGATGAGCTCATAGACAAATTAGGTGCTGCCAAATTCCTAAGTACCTTTGACTTGACAGCAGGTACTGGCAAATAAAAATGGCACCTGGAGCAAAAGAGAAAACAGCATTCTCCACACCTGATGGGCATTATCAGTTTACTGTTATGCCCTTTGGTTTAAAGAATGCCCCTGCCACCTTCCAAAGGTTGGTGAATCAAGTCCTTGCTGGCTTGGAGTCCTTTAGCACAGCTTATCTTGATGATATTGCTGTCTTTAGCTCCACCTGGCAGGATCACCTGGTCCACCTGAAGAAGGTTTTGAAGGCTCTGCAATCTGCAGGCCTCTCTATCAAGGCATCCAAATGCCAGATAGGGCAGGGAACTGTGGTTTACTTGGGACACCTTGTAGGTGGAGGCCAAGTTCAGCCACTCCAACCCAAGATCCAGACTATTCTGGACTGGGTAGCTCCAAAAACCCAGACTCAAGTCAGGGCATTCCTTGGCTTGACTGGGTATTACAGGAGGTTTGTGAAGGGATATGGATCCATTGTGACAGCCCTCACTGAACTCACCTCCAAGAAAATGCCCAAGAAAGTGAACTGGACTGTGGAATGCCAACAGGCCTTTGACACCCTGAAACAAGCAATGTGCTCAGCACCAGTTCTAAAAGCTCCAGATTATTCTAAGCAGTTCATTGTGCAGACTGATGCCTCTGAACATGGGATAGGGGCAGTTTTGTCCCAAACAAATGAAGATGGCATTGACCAGCCTGTT
Source organism: Pleurodeles waltl (assembly GCF_031143425.1). Classification (NCBI taxonomy): domain Eukaryota; kingdom Metazoa; phylum Chordata; class Amphibia; order Caudata; family Salamandridae; genus Pleurodeles; species Pleurodeles waltl. The sequence continues at coordinate 551,241,117 of NC_090443.1, read as the reverse complement.
GCTTTCATTAGCAGGAGGTTACTCCCCAGGGAGCAGCGTTGGAGTGCCATTGAGAGGGAGGCCTTTGCTGTGGTTTGGTCCCTGAAGAAGCTGAGACCATACCTCTTTGGGACTCACTTCCTAGTTCAAACTGACCACAGACCTCTCAAATGGCTGATGCAAATGAAAGGTGAAAATCCTAAACTGTTGAGGTGGTCCATCTCCCTACAGGGAATGGACTTTATAGTGGAACACAGACCTGGGACTGCCCATGCCAATGCAGATGGCCTTTCCAGGTTCTTCCACTTAGAAAATGAAGACTCTCTTGGGAAAGGTTAGTCTCATCCTCTTTCGTTTGGGGGGGGGTTGTGTAAGGAAATGCCTCCTTGGCATGGTTGCCCCCTGACTTTTTGCCTTTGCTGATGCTATGTTTACAATTGAAAGTGTGCTGAGGCCTGCTAACCAGGCCCCAGCACCAGTGTTCTTTCCCTAACCTGTACTTTTGTATCCACAATTGGCAGACCCTGGCATCCAGATAAGTCCTTTGTAACTGGTACTTCTAGTACCAAGGGCCCTGATGCCAAGGAAGGTCTCTAAGGGCTGCAGCATGTCTTATGCCACCCTGGAGACCTCTCACTCAGCACAGACACACTGCTTGCCAGCTTGTGTGTGCTAGTGAGGACAAAACGAGTAAGTCGACATGGCACTCCCCTCAGGGTGCCATGCCAGCCTCTCACTGCCTATGCAGTATAGATAAGACACCCCTCTAGCAGGCCTTACCGCCCTAAGGCAGGGTGCACTATACCATAGGTGAGGGTACCAGTGCATGAGCATGGTACCCCTACAGTGTCTAAACAAAACCTTAGACATTGTAAGTGCAGGGTAGCCATAAGAGTATATGGTCTGGGAGTTTGTCAAACACGAACTCCACAGCACCATAATGGCTACACTGAAAACTGGGAAGTTTGGTATCAAACTTCTCAGCACAATAAATGCACACTGATGCCAGTGTACATTTTATTGTAAAATACACCCCAGAGGGCACCTTAGAGGTGCCCCCTGAAACTTAACCGACTATCTGTGTAGGCTGACTAGTTCCAGCAGCCTGCCACACCAGAGACATGTTGCTGGCCCCATGGGGAGAGTGCCTTTGTCACTCTGAGGCCAGTAACAAAGCCTGCACTGGGTGGAGATGCTAACACCTCCCCCAGGCAGGAGCTGTAACACCTGGCGGTGAGCCTCAAAGGCTCACCCCTTTGTCACAGCACCGCAGGACACTCCAGCTAGTGGAGTTGCCCGCCCCCTCCGGCCCGGCCCCCACTTTTGGCGGCAAGGCCGGAGAAAATAATGAGAATAACAAGGAGGAGTCACTGGCCAGTCAGGACAGCCCCTAAGGTGTCCTGAGCTGAGGTGACTCTGACTTTTAGAAATCCTCCATCTTGCAGATGGAGGATTCCCCCAATAGGGTTAGGATTGTGACCCCCTCCCCTTGGGAGGAGGCACAAAGAGGGTGTACCCACCCTCAGGGCTAGTAGCCATTGGCTACTAACCCCCCAGACCTAAACACGCCCTTAAATTTAGTATTTAAGGGCTACCCTGAACCCTAGAAAATTAGATTCCTGCAACTACAAGAAGAAGGACTGCCTAGCTGAAAACCCCTGCAGAGGAAGACCAGAAGACGACAACTGCCTTGGCTCCAGAAACTCACCGGCCTGTCTCCTGCCTTCCAAAGATCCTGCTCCAGCGACGCCTTCCAAAGGGACCAGCGACCTCGACATCCTCTGAGGACTGCCCCTGCTTCGAAAAGACAAGAAACTCCCGAGGACAGCGGACCTGCTCCAAGAAAGGCTGCAACTTTGTTTCCAGTAGCCTTGAAAGAACCCTGCAAGCTCCCCGCAAGAAGCGTGAGACTTGCAACACTGCACCCGGCGACCCCGACTCGGCTGGTGGAGATCCAACCCCTCAGGAGGGACCCCAGGACTACTCTGATACTGTGAGTACCAAAACCTGTCCCCCCTGAGCCCCCACAGCGCCGCCTGCAGAGGGAATCCCGAGGCTTCCCCTGACCGCGACTCTTTGAATCCAAAGTCCCGACGCCTGGGAGAGACCCTGCACCCGCAGCCCCCAGGACCTGAAGGACCGGACTTTCACTGGAGAAGTGACCCCCAGGAGTCCCTCTCCCTTGCCCAAGTGGAGGTTTCCCCGAGGAACCCCCCCCCTTGCCTGCCTGCAGCGCTGAAGAGATCCCGAGATCTCTCATAGACTAACATTGCGAACCCGACGCTTGTTTCTACACTGCACCCGGCCGCCCCCGCGCTGCTGAGGGTGAAATTTCTGTGTGGGCTTGTGTCCCCCCCGGTGCCCTACAAAACCCCCCTGGTCTGCCCTCCGAAGACGCGGGTACTTACCTGCAAGCAGACCGGAACCGGGGCACCCCCTTCTCTCCATTCTAGCCTATGTGTTTTGGGCACCACTTTGAACTCTGCACCTGACCGGCCCTGAGCTGCTGGTGTGGTGACTTTGGGGTTGCTCCGAACCCCCAACGGTGGGCTACCTTGGACCAAGAACTGAACCCTGTAAGTGTCCTACTTACCTGGTAAAACTAACAAAAACTTACCTCCCCCAGGAACTGTGAAAATTGCACTGTGTCCACTTTTAAAACAGCTATTTGTCAATAACTTGAAAAGTATACATGCAATTTTGATGATTTAAAGTTCCTAATGTACTTACCTGCAATACCTTTCAAACAAGATATTACATGTTAAATTTGAACCTGTGGTTCTTAAAGTAAACTAAGAAAAGATATTTTTCTATACAAAACCTATTGGCTGGATTTGTCTCTGAGTGTGTGTACCTCATTTATTGCCTATGTGTATGTACAACAAATGCTTAACACTACTCCTTGGATAAGCCTACTGCTCGACCACACTACCACAAAATAGAGCATTAGTATTATCTATTTTTACCACTATTTTACCTCTAAGGGGAACCCTTGGACTCTGTGCATGCTATTCCTTACTTTGAAATAGCACATACAGAGCCAACTTCCTACACTTGTGCTTGGACACAACCGACTGCTTATGTCAAGCGACTGATTCCAGCGTCAGTGCCTGGATGAGATCTCTGATTTTTTTTTTGTTCCTGGGATGTCCAAACATCCTTGATGGATATGCCATTTGATGGCTCTTGTCTCTTTGGTGGGAAGCAGGCTGAGCCCTAGAACATTTTCAGGAAAGCAGTGCCACCGCACATTCCTTGGGCCTGTCTGCCCCTCCTAGACTGTTCTATCAGAATTTTCTCTCCTTTGTGGGCTATGGAAGGGGTTTCCAATATCTGTAATGTCAGACCCTGTTGGCAGCCCAGTAGGCCTCCTAGCCTTTTCGTGGGTTAGGGCATGGTTTGCAAAGACAGTTCCTGGGACACCAGGGGAAGTGTTCAGCTCTGAAACCCCCATCCGTCTCCACCAGATTCCCTACAGCATTTGAAGCTGTAATACTGCTTTAGTGTTTACTTTCTGGCTCTCAGCCACCCCATCAGAGGCAGGGTTTGAGATTTAATACAGGGATGCAAGCTATCACTTCAGACAAGGGTATCCTCTAAATTATACTTCAGGTCTACACCTGACAGAGGACCACCTGTCCATCTTTCCGCATGAAATGGAGCCCCTTTTGGGCAAAATGGCCATTGAGAGGGTTCCGGCATTGGGGCTAGGAGCTGGGTATGTTCCTCCTGCTTCTTTCTGGTGCAAGAAAAGGGCAGAGGCCTTTGTCCTATTTTAGATCTCAGTGCTCTCAATGCTTTCCTGAAGAAGATTTATAATGGTTCTCACCCTAGCCCAGGACATCTGTGACTAGAACCAGGAGACTGGATGGTGGCTTTGGACCTGCAGGACCCTTATTTCCATATCCCCATCCTGCAAGCCCACAGGTGTTAACTGCTGTTCACAGTAAACCAGGAACGTTTTCAGTTTGCAGTGCCTCACCAGTGCTCCTTGGGCGTTCGCGAAAGTGATGGCAGTGGTCCCACCACATCTTCTGAGGTCCCTGTTTTCCCTTACCTTGACGACTGACTGTTTAAGGCTTGCTCACCACAAGCAGCGTCAACCATCTCTGAACGACAACAAATCTCATATCGTTGGGGTTCACTATCAACATGCTGAAGTCACACCTGAATCCTTTGCAGACAGTGCCTTTCATCAGACCAATCTGGGCACAGTGCTGTTTTGTGCCTATTGCCTGGGGTGGGGAGTCCGGTACATTCAGGAAATTATCCTGATGTCTCAGTCTCTGTTTTAGATCTTAGTGTGGATGGCTCTCAGGCTTTGGGGATTGTTTGTCTCCTGCATCCTGCTTGTGAAGCATGCCAGATGACATATGCAAACTCTGCAGTGGAACCTCAAATCCCTGTGAGCACAGCATCAGAGAAGTCTGTCAGATTGTTTCCGGATTTTGTCGAAGAATGCAAAAGATGTGCAGTGGTGGCTGCTGGACCATGATTGAGTCAAAAGGCAGGCCTCTCTCCTTACCCCACCCAGATTTGACAGTGTCACAAATGCATCACTTCTGGTTTGGGTGGAGGCATTTGGGAGAGGTGAACACCAGAGACCGCTGGTCTCCAGCAGGAGCTCTGCTACAAACTAGTTTGTTGGAGTTGAGAATTATTCACTTTGCGTTAAAGGCCTTCCTGCGCACTGTCAGAGGGAAGGTTGATACAGGGAGGGGTGCAGTCTTGGGTCTGTGCCAGGAGGCTGTATGCCTCTGGAAGTAGCTGTAACCCCAAGAGATTATCTGGTGGTGAACAATCTGGCAGGAACTTTAAACACCAGGGCGGATAAACTCAGCCACCGATACTTAGTGGAGCATGAATGGAAGTTTCACTCAGAGGTTACATAGGGCATCTTTCATCAACTGGGAGAGCCCTGGCTTGATCTTTTCACCACTACAAGAGCCCGCAATGTCAGCGCGTTTGAGTTCCCTTAAAAAGCTGGCTCTCAGAGACTCATTCTTCCTAGAGAGAAGGTCGGAACTCCGTCATGCCTTCCCACCCTTACCTGTACTACCCTAAGTTCTGAAGATAAGGAACAATTGGATCAAAGTCATCCTAGTAGCACAGGAATGGGCCAGGAGAGTGTTGTACCAGGAACTCCTGGGCATTCCTCTGATCAAGGTGCTAATTTGGAAACATCTTCTGTTGTAGCAGCAGGGCAAACCTACACAATGGCGATGAGTGATTGCAGTTGACCTCATTTGACCCTTTTCATGAGGTCGCTGGTGCCATCGTGACCTTGAGGCATCCATCTACAAAATCGTATTACGCCAGTTATTGGAACAGATTTATGGCTTGCTGCGACACCCATAAAATTGACCCACTGCAAGCCAAGTATTCTGAGGTTTTGTTTTTGTTTGTTTTGTTCCTTACTCACCAAAGACTTGCTTTGTGTGTGCACTGTCAAAACTGTCAAATCTATTTGTCTACTCTTTCAACTTTTTTGAAGTTGCCGGATCAGCCTTTCGGTATGTACGCAATAATATTTTTTACCAACACCCTTTGTGATGCCATAGTGGAACTTGAACTTGATTCTCACTTTTTTGTCTGGGAAACCAGCTTCCAAACAGATACCAGATAAGGTCCCTTCTCCTCAGGAAGAAGACCTGTCAGCCCCAGAGGGAACTGAGCTACAGGAACTCCGGCCTTATACAACAGAGCTATTGGGCCCAGGGAGACCCTCTGGGGAAGATTTGTGCCAGGGGCAGAGGACCTGTCCCACTCTTGGACAGTCCGTCTGCTGTTGGTCAGTTAGGGTGTCTGAAAAGACCACTCCTTCAACTGAGCCATCTTTGGGGTTCTGAGAGAGGAGATCAGGGAGAGGTTCACTCTCAGCTTCCTGTCCCTCATCAATAACCATGAGCATGATCATCTCAGCTCTCTTGTGATAGTGTTTAGGGCTATTGACATGGATTACCCTTTTAGGGTTCCTGCAAGAGCCAAAGTCCACCATGATGATGACTTCACCTTTTCTTCCTCGGATAGGGTAGGGTCCACTCCATTTGTCCTGGAGGGCCCTAGGAACCACAGGATCCAAAACCCACACCTACTACCCTGTTTGTAACTCCATCAGTGCAGCCTTCTAGGCATATCAGAGCTTTTGGAGCTCTTGGCTGGGCTCAAGGTTTGTAGATGTTTTTTCTGTGTACTCAGCCATTTGAGAGCAATGGTCAAGTACAAAGTCCACACTATCCTGTTTAGGTTCTCTGAGAGGTCTATCCCATCCCTCCTTCACAAGACACCTTCTTTTGTCCGGAAACCCCTCCCCATTTTAAGGTTACCATCGCCATGGGATGTACCTTCGCCTGATAATCAACATTGAGGACTGTATATGTCTCACCAGTCAAGTATTGTTCTGAGGACACCAGTTGCTCAGTTACCAAGGTGACACTGGCACCAGTGTATCTCAGGGCTTCGACTTTAACCCCATTGATATGTGGCTGTTGTCTGTATGCCTCCAGATTACTAGGCCAGACAGCAAGGGCAGCTACAGCCACCCTGCCCTCTGAAACTAGAGTTGCCTAGGTGGGTTCACGGACATGGTCAGGACCCACCGGCTGTCCCATCTGGAGACTTACTACTGCATTTACTGCAGGTGCACTAGAAGCATTCTTTTCGTTGGGACAGGTAGGGTCTCTAGTTCAGTTTCCCAGAGCCTTGCAGTCCTAACACAGAACCTTTATGGGATCCCAGTTTTTACCTTTGTACCCACCATTGGTTTGGGAAGAGTCACCACCCTCCTGAGAACATTTTTAGGAGTCTTTAGAAGACTCTTTGTTCTTATCCTTTGCTTGAGCACCATCTTTTCCTTGGGAGGGATTTTTAGTCTTTATTATGGTCACCCCGCTCACCGCCCCCCTCCCCCCAAGTGGTAGTTTAATTCACCCTTGTTTTGACCCAGTGGTCTGCCTTCTTCCCCCAACTGTTGAAGAGAAAGTGGACCTAGGTCTACCAAGTACTGATGTAACTTCACTTGAATACAATTACTTAACAGATGCTCTTTCAGAATTACATTTTAACGTACTTCATAATAATGCACATTGGTAACTTTCAGCCAGCCACTTAGTGTTTTTATTCAAAATTCTACAAAATCTACCCCGGTCTGACTCTAGGTTTTTCGAGTCTCCCTTTACCTGATCCTATACTCTTCCATTATGAGTCCGAAGCCCTCAATCAGGGTGTCTTTCATGAGATCATAAGACTAAGCATCTGCCTCAGTGAACAGCTCCCAAAGGAGAGAGCCCAAATACTCTGGTTGACCGTCCTGGCTCTGCAGGCTCTCTCAAACGCTGTGTTCCATTTGGTGAGTATTTTGGGACAATCCTGTGAAAGTGTCTGTAGCTAAGAGTTGAGCCTCTAAGGCTATCCTGTTGGCTAGATTCTGAAGATCTGCATCTTCAGTATCTAAATCTTATGAGACACTACTAGAAGTGTTCTCATTGAAGATTTTGTCTGCGTGGGTAAAGCTGGAGCCATCTTCGATTTTCTCCACCTAAGCATTTTCTTCCTCTTCCCCAGTGGATGGATTTCTACTTGCCATGTCCTTATGATTCTCGGCCAGCAACTGCTGCAGATGGGCTTTTGTGGGTTTAGGTCCTGTGGCAAGTTTCCATGCTTTGCACAGTTCCTTAAGTTGGGTACCCTCAAGGTGCTGATAGGGTACCAGGTTGAGAAATAGGCAGGACCTTGCTCATACATGGTGTATGAAATAGTTGAAAACTTTTTAAAGGACTTATAAAAAATTAAAAAAGGCAAATTACTTTTCTAAAACACCTAACTTTAACATTTTAAGTTCTAAAGAGTTTTGCAGAAGGGACTTAACCAAGGCCCTACAACTATTTTAAACAACTTTTTTAAAAAATCGAAAATTTGAGAAAAAAAATTATTTACTCAAGACGATATTTGGATTCCTCCGTGGAGGCACTTGTCAACCAAGTGGTACAGTAGATGACAAGTCTTGTATTTGGACTGCTCCTCCACCAGTGTAGGACGGTGGCCTTTTATTGGTATGTGAATAGCATGTAAAAGGTCCAGGGGTTCCCTCAGTGAGTGACAGGGCTTGCTATGCAATCCCAAAAGTGCTCTATTTAGGGGTAGTGTGGTTGAGCGGCTTCAGGCTTTACTCAGAGGAGTGCAAGACATCTACAAATACACACAATAGTCAATAAATGGGGCACGCAACACAAAAGGAGATATCACCAATCTATAAAAATAGCAAGTATCTATGTATATTTTTAGGCATCAGAGAAAAATCGTTCAGGTAAGACTGTTTTTAAATAGAAATTCTTTTCACTTTCAAAAGTGGACAGAGTGCAGTATCTGAGTTCTGCAATATTATTCCATGGGAGAAAAAACAAGTTCTCAAAACAGATTGAGTATAGCGACTTACAAGACCAATCCCCAGGAATTAAGGTGAGCAGTGGGCAAGGTCCAAAATAGCACCAGCAGTACACTCTCAGCAGTACAGGGGTGGCTGGGTGTAGAGTGCAAAGCAGCATCGGGTGCCCAATGTGATCAAATGGAGATTAGTCACTGCAAAAAGAGGCTATAGGTTCTGGCCAGGAGGTCAGTCGGGCTGAACCAATTACGGGACTCAGGCCTCACGATGCTACAGCACAGGTAGGTAGCTTTGGTGACTGGTGCAGAGGTGTTCTTAGCAGAGGCGGTAGAGGGGGTCTGCGTGCAGCGGCTGCAGTCGTTGTTGGGGAGTCCAAGAGAGGTGATACTATGATGGACTTGGACTCTGGAGCACTGGGGAACCTTGTTGGCACTGGTGGTCTACTTCAACTCGGGTCAGAGACGGCGGGTGCACTGGTGACTTCAGGTGTCAGGTTTTGGCATTTCTGGAGGCTTCAGAATCCCCTCTTGGAATTTGCTAAAAAAACGGGTCCATTGTTCATGGGAGGTCTTGAGTCTTTTTTTAAGGTAGGCAGTCCTCCCAGTTTTCTGCAGTCACAGCTGCAAGATGAGTCAACTTTGGCGCAGATTTCGGGGAGGGATGCAAACAGGCCAACAGGGTTGGTACCAGGTCAACTGCTTCTTTCCTCCTCCTATGCTTTTGAAGCTCTTCAGTGTCCTTGGTCTTCTTAGGTTGCCAGGGTCTGCTTCTCTGGTGCTAGGTGCTCCCCTAAATACTGAATCTAGGGCTGTTAGGGGTGTGTAGGTTAGTAGTCAATGGGCTGCTGTCCCTTGGGGTCGTTATGCCACCTCTATGACCACTTCCTATGGGAAGTGGGCATAACCCAGCCCCAGAATTCCTAGGTATGCCATCACAAAGATGGCTACTTCTGAAATGTTGTGTCCACCTTGCAGTAGCCCACCTTAGGGGTGGTACTAGCCTGGAGGTGGCACGGCTATCTGACTAGCTCGTTTTCCCGCCTGTCCAAGTGTGCTCTGGACAGGGGGAGGAGGGGTGGCTTTCTCTCCTGTGAGGGCAGCCAGATTTGAATTTCAATGTTGGCAGCCCTTTGAGGCTGGCGGCCTTAGGAAGGCTAATCAGCTGGTTATCTTGTGGGAGGGGGTGTTGCACCCTGTTTCCAGGCAGACCTTTGTTCTGGGCCTCCTGAGAGTTGAATGCTCTCATCCTAGGGTGCCAGAACCGTGTCTTGGTTGGCAGGCTGGCAGAAACCAGTCAGAAAGCACACCAGAGGCTGGCAGGGGTTCCGGGTGAACTTCTAAGGTGCTCTCTTGGTGCATGTATTGGTAAGTCCAACACTGGCATCAGTGTGGGTTCACCAATACGAGATGTTTGATACCAAACATCCCTCTCTTCAGTGAAGCCATCATGTAGCTGGGGAACTCGTATTGACAAGTGTCCAGCACATGCATTTAAAATGGCTTCCCTGGCCACTTATTGTGGCAGAGAATTGACAAAGACATAGCAGGGCCATGTCTTGTCGTTCAGACATGCCCTCACATGTAATATAATGCACCCTGCCTTAGGGCTGTAAGGCCTGCTAGAGGGGTGACTTACATATATTGCATGCAGTGTTAGGGGACATGGCACACAGGTTGTGTTCCATGTCGTGTTTTCAGTTTTTTTCCTGCACCATGGCATGCAGCCTGCTATGGCAGCCTATCGTGCTTGGTGGGGGGGGGGGGGGTCCCTTAGGGTGGTACAATTGGTGCTGAAGCCATTAGGGACCCTCTTTATCAACTCAGGCCTTAGGTACCAGGGGTACCATTTACTAGGGAGTTACAGAGGGAGCTAATGGATTTGCCAACTGGGGAAACAATTGTACAGTTTAGGGAAAGAGATCAGGCACAGGGGAACCCAGTGCACTTTCAGTCAAAGTCACATCAGATACCAGGCAAAAAGTGGAGGATAACCATTTCAAAAAGAGGCACTTTCCTACAGATCTGCTGTGCATTGATGAAGATGCAGCCTTCAGAAGGCTTACAAGCTCATTCCACCACAGCTATGGCTGACACAACTACGGGAGCATGTGGAGTACCAGTCATGGACATTTGTCAGGCAGCCGCAAGGGAGTGTGTACATAAATTTGTGAAGTACTTCTGCCGTTACAGTGCGGTCTACTGTGAGGGATGTTTTGCTTGCTAGGTCCTGCAAGACTTTCTGTTTTGAACCAGTTTGCAGACCCACAAGGGTGGGAAGTACTGCTATGATATCTATTGACAGAGTACCCATTTTGTGGTTAGAAATATCCATCAAACAAACAAGTTACTTACCTTCAGTAATGCTCTTTCTGGTGGATACTCTAATTGCAGATTCCTCACTGTCCCACTCACTTCCCTATTCTGTGAACGAATTATTTTCCACCTAGAAAGGTCCCAATCTGGATATCTGCAAACTGTTAATGCCAGTCTGTCAAATAGCTCTTCATTGGAGCGCGCGGACAGCCTTACAAAGCAACTGACGTCAGCACACCTTGGTGACGCTTACATGTAGCGCTGCTTGTCATTTATGGAGCAGAATGGCGTTGATGTGGAGCCACACACTACTTTAAAGTTTCCAGATCCATGTTGACGCCTTTAAAATATCTACAAGGTGAGGAATCTGTGGTAGATTGAATAACCACCTGAAAGAGTGTTACCAAAGGTAAGTAACTTGGTTTTCTAGAACTCAGGCTGTTTATCTTCTTTCGGATCACTTCAACTTCAAGACACAACCCTAATTTGTCTTCATTAATGTAGGAAATTGGCTCTGTATACTATCTCAAAGTGAGAGATAGTGTGCACAGAGTCCAAGGGTTCCCCTTAGAGGTTGATAGTGGCAAAATTAGATAATACTAATGCTCTATTTTGTGGTAGTGTGGTCGAGCAATAGGCTTATCAGAGGGTAGTGTCAAGCATTTGTTGTACACACACAGGCAATAAAATAAATGAGGAACACACACTCAATGACTTAACTCCAGGCCAGTAGGTTTTCATATAGAAAAATATATTTTCTTAATTTATTTTTAGAACCATAAGATTCAAATTTGAGGTACGTACATAAAATGCAAGGTACTTCACTCAGGCAAGTATAGAACTTGATTTAAAACAGCTGTACACACAGTTTTGGTTAAAATGGCAAATAGCTATTTTAAAAGTGGACACAGTGCAAAAATCAACAGTTCCTGGGGGAGGTAAGAAAACGTTAGTTTCTCAGGTAAGTAAAGCACTTACACAGTCAGTCTCCTCTGAATATGCAGCCCACCATTGGGGGTTCAAGGCAACCCCAAAGCCACAGCATGAGCAACTCAGGGCCGGTTAGGTGCAGAGGTCAAAGGAGGGCCCAAAACACATAGGTGCCTTTGGAAAACAGGGGTGCTCCGGTTCCAGTCTGCTAGCAGGTAAGTACCTGTGTCCTCAGGGAGCAGATCAGGGGGGTTTTGTAGAGCACTTGGTGGGGGCCGGTAGGGCTGGGGCCAAGTCAGTTGTCGTCTCCGTTGTCTCTGCGGGGCTTTCCAGTGGTCCTCCTTCTTTCTTCTGGTTGCAGGAATCTGATTTCCTGGGTTCAGGGTCGCCCCTAAATACTGAATTTAGGGGTGTGTTTAGGTCTGGGGGGGCAGTAGCCAATGGCTACTGCCCTGGAGGGTGGCTACACCCTCTTTGTGACTCCTTCCTGAGGGGAGGGGGTACATCCCCATTCCTATTGGGGGAATCCTCCAAAACCAAGATGGAGGATTTCTTAAGGCAGGGGTCACCTCAGCTCAGGACACCTTAGTGGCTGTACTGACCGGTGGATGACTCATTCCTTGTTTTTCTCATTATTTCCTCCTGACTTGCAGCAAAAAGTGGGGGCTGTGTCCGGAGGGGCGGGCATCTCCACTAGCTGGGATGCCCTGGGGCACTGTAACAACACACATGAGCCTTTGAGGCTCACCGCCAGGTGTTACAGTTCCTGCAGGGGGAGGTGAGAAGCACCTCCACCCAGTGCAGGCTTTGTTCCTGGCCACAGAGTGACTAAGGCACTCACCCCATGTGGCCAGACACTCATCTGGTTGTGACAGGCTGGCAGGAATTGGCCAGCCTAACTTTTGGAATTGGACTGGTATACAGGGGGCATCTCTCAGATGCCCTCTGTGTGCATTTTTCAATAATTCCCACACGTGCATCATTGTGCATTTATTGTGCTGAGAAGTTTGATACCAAACGTCCCAGATTTCAGTGTAGCCATTATGGAACTGTGGAGTTCGTAATTGAGAGACTCCCAGACCATATACTCTTTATGGCTACCCTGCACTTACAATGTCTAAGGTTTGGCTGAGACACTGTAGACATAGTTCTCATGCACCTACAGTCATCACCTGTGGTATAGTGCACCCTGCCTTAGGGCTGTAAGGCCTGCTAGATGGGTGACTTACCTATGCCACAAGCAGTGGGTTTAGGGCATGGCACCCTGAGGGGAGTGCCATGTCGACCTAGTCATTTTCTCCCCACTAGCACACAGAAGCTGTGAGGCAGTGTGTGCATGTGCTGAGTGAGGGGTCTCCAGGGTGGCATAATACAGGGTCCCAGCACACTTTCAATCATAACTGGCATCAACAAAACGCAAAACGTTAGGGGATAACCATGCCATGGGAGGCATTTCCCTACACTTAAGCCTATCCTCTTTAGTATGTATGCTCGGCTGCTTACTCAGTGAAATTGTTTATTTGGTTTTAAGTTTGAGCAACATGAACGTCACAGATTTTAATGTTGTTAGATGACAGTTTAGTTAATTCTGCCAATGGATTTCAAGAATGTATGCTTGCTGTGACTGGCAAGACCGCTCATTGAAATTCAGCTTTGACAAAACCCAGTATCTGTTGCTTTTTTGTTTATTCTCCATGGCTTCTCCCTGAGGGTTTTGGCCTTTGCCATTTGGCCCTTCCCCATTCTCTCTCCCTGTCATCCGTGATCCGGTGTTGCTTCTTGACTTTGACTTTGGTTAAATAGTCAGGTTAGCCATTTGTCATCCACCTGTTTTGCTTTCATGAAAACTTTTAGTCTCCAGTCTTTTCTTGTACAAACAGTGGTGGTGTAGGCAACTATTCTGACCCATGTGGACTACTGTAATTCTGTTTGTTGATTAATCTGTTAGGTTGATTAAACTACTACAGTATTTGCAAATTGTAGTTGTGAGGCGTTCCTCTCGATGGACTTATTTCTCTGTCGTTTGTTGACATCGAATACCATTCAACTGGCTGCTAGTGAATATGAGTCATCTTTAAGATCACTTTGTCTGGTCTTTCTGCAAAAGCATAGACACCTCCCTTGACCAGAGGCACTGAGGTATATGCAGGGGCAGAGAGAGGGAATGAATGTGTGTGGGGATAAGAGGGTGGGAAGCAAGCAGGGATGCGTACCTTCCTTCTTTTTTTGCCAATGTTCTGCTGCAGCCTTGGTATGCCTGTAGCCTTGCTGAGAAAAAGCCTCAATTGTAGCCTATCTTCGACTATAGGCTTTTGTTGGCCTCTGGTATTGGGAGAAACCTCCTCTGTACATCAGAGGACTCTAAGAACATGCTCTGCCTGTCTGTGTCAGATTGTTGGGTACCTGTACCCCAAATAGTGCATTGTGGTCACATTCTGGAGTTTATATAGAAACCACAACTCTTCCCAATAGAAGCAGGAGCTACAGCAAGAGATTCTCCTCCTTCTGCTGAAAAGTGCCACAAATAAGGTTATAAAGAACCAAAAGTACAAGGATTCTATGTCGGGTTCTTTTTGGTCAAGAAAAAATCAGGCCAGTGGAGGTTAATACTAGATCTATGAAAACCTAACAAATTTCTTAAAGAAACAAACCTCCTGAATGGTAAGTCCTGATGCTTCTGGAGGGAGAGTACCTCACTTTGCTGGATCTTCAGAACACATACTTTCATATCCTGATGAATCCAAAATCACTGACAGTACCTGCAATTTACTGTGGCAGGCCATTATTATCAGTACAGTGTGCTTCCTTTTGAACTGAAGTCTGTGCCCCAGATCTTTACAAAGTGCCTTGTGCTGGTAGCTGCTTTCTTCCATCGACAGGTTTACCAAGTAGTGCGTCCTTGGACGACTGGTCCATAAGGGCTCCATCAGAGGAAGAGTCTTGTGCCTCCACAGGCGCCTGCAACAGCCTATTTCAAGAAATAGTTCTGACCTTGAACACTGAGAAACCGTAAATCTGTCCTGTGACAAGACTGCAATTCTTAGAGGCTATCCTGCATACTCAACTAGATAAGGCTTTACCCCCAAAGAAAGTGAGAAAACTCGAGACTACTCAAAAAGAATTTTGCTCATAGCAAGCAGTGCCCATCAGTATATTCAAATCACTCTTGGGTCTCTTGTCATCTTTCATCGGTCTGAATACTTTCTGCAAGTTTTGGATTAGGCCTTTTCGGAAGGAGCTGGATCTCCATCGGAAACAAACAACTGATTCATGGTTTAACAAAGTGAAATCTACCAGATGGGTCAAACATGCCTTTCTGTGGTCGAGGTTCCTTTCAAGCCTCAAAGTAGATCCTTCGTTCTGAACCTTAAGAAACAGGATAATCATGGCAACAGATGTGTTGCCGGAATTATAGGACATGCTTGAAAGAGGTGTTCATGAGAGGCCCCTAGTCAGAAGCCAAGAAGGAACATCACACAAACGTCCTATAGTTTCAGGTCATCAGACTAGGCCTCCTAATGTTCTTCTGAGGTTAGCAAAACAATGTGTGTTCAGCAGGACTGGCAACATAACCTTGATCTACTACACCAGGAAGCATGGAGAAATGAGGTCCCTTTCTATACTGAAAGAAGCATATTTGCTGCAGGACTGGCCCATCATCAACGACATTGCAGTAGAACATTTTCAGGGATGCCAAATCAGTTAGGCAGATACACTCACTCACGCCTTGTCAGATTGCCACGAGTGGGAACTCTACCAGGACCAAGCAGAATGCATTTTTTTAAAGTGGGACCAACCAACCAATGACCTGTTTGACCCCGGGGAACAAAAAAATCCCAGTATCATGCCTAGCATAGGGTAGTCTCAAGTGCACATTGGTCAGGGTTCACTTGACCACAATTTCCATAGACCAGATGATAGAAGACTCTTCCTCATCTTTGTACTCAAAGAGAATTATACACAACTCATGAAAGAGCTCTATAGAGTCTTTCCTCCAGTCAGATGTCCTCCAGGATAAAATGTCTGCTTCAGGGCAGAGTGAGGGTGCATGCGACCAGAAAAATAGCAACTTTATACGCACTCTATGCTGGAGTGAATTTAGAGGACATTTGCTGTGCTATCACGTGGAAAAGTGAGCATAGCTTCACCAGGCATTAATACCCAGATATCAATGCAGCAGCCGAATTAGCAGTTCTACATAGCCTGTTTTCAATGCAGTAAGTAGCCTTCCTGCGTTCTTCAGATGTTAGGTACAGCTTGTTGTTCTCAGCCACTCGTATTTCCTTGTGAAAGATCTAGTGGTGGAGAAGAGATTAGTTACCTCTAGCTCCGGTTCTCAGGCATTAGTATCTTTCATATATTCACTTGCACCCCCCCTCCTCCCATGTCTGAGGGTTATTTCTGTATGTTCTCTGCACCCCTGTGCAACAAAATATGAACTGAGGTGCCTTCAGACAAAATAGGTGAGCTCAGCATTTCCACGTCATTGGCTGAAGTTTTCATTATTTCAAATTAGTTGGATGTGCTACTAAACAAACACTGTGGCCATTTTAACACTGTTCACTGCTATTTAAAGTCACTGGAGATGCTGAGCCAGGCGAAGGGAATGATTCAAGCATATAGAACTATAGATTTTATCAACAATAGAAAACTTGAGCTACAGTTTAATTAACTAATTTGTTCCTTTTATTTTGTTTGTGGGATCTCTGCAGGAAAGAAGCTGCTCTACAGTGAGATGAAAAAAGTTTGAAATCCATTATCACATGAAGTTTTTGGACCACCAGTATTTGTGTCTTCTGTGCTTTTGTTTAAATACCTGCACAGTATGTCTTTCAGACACTACTGCATGTAGGCACATTGCTATAGGCAAGATATTTCATAAGAGCACATGGTGTTACTATATTATGATAGAGATGCCTTCACTGTAGGACAGGTTTGGTAAAGGTCTGTGCAATGTTTGTGTGTGCGTTTATGCATATGTGCATGTATTTACCTTCGTGTGCACTAAATAATGTAAATCTTTGGAGCAATCTTGTCTATTAGCGGAAAGCCCTTTGCACGATTCATGCACTAAGATGGTTTACGGTTGTGTGTGTCTTCATGAGAGTAGTTCACTTTTCAAGCATGTAAAAGCTGAATATTTAATTATTTAGACTCAAAATGTCTTCCTAAAATTTGCAACAATCAAATAATATAAAACAGACCATGGATTGTAACATCCATTAGAAATAATGCAAAATTCAGCTTGATGATTGGAGGCAGCAGGAATTTCTGATATGGCTGGAATTACTGTATACAATTACTGCAGTTATGCGCGCAAAGACGATGCAACAAAATTGTATGGGGTATTATGCTATGCAGACAGTGCTATTGTTCGTATATAGACATATTTAATCTTTACACAAGGAGAGATATATGGAACACTTTGTATGTACAATAGTTGCCTTGGTACGTAGTCATTGAAACATGACTTTTACATTTGTTTGTGAGTACATGTGCTCTGTTCTGTGACCGCCATTTTTGGATAGGCTGATTAACTAAAAGAATTATAGAGCAACTTCATTATGGTAATTGTGGATGGAGCCTAAAACAGTGTAGGTTGTGAGTGTTACTTTTTTACTAAGTAGTGTTCTCAATTTACAGTCTCCTCTTAAAAGCCGCAGCAGCAGTACCAGCCTCAAGGTTTTTTCAAGCAAAGAAAGTACAAAGGGGCAACTTGGAACCAAACCACAGAAGGTGCTTTACAGCTGCTCTGAGGATTCTTTATCCATGACGCCGTCAGGTTAGTACTCTCCCCAATGCCATTGTGTACTGTACCCCTCCTCTCCATTATATACTGTCCCCTCCAGTTTGTCACAGTAGTTGGGAATACTCCTTATACCGTAGTCAGTGTTTACCGTAAACCGTTATCACATGAAAAGTACGGTGGGAGTCCAGCCTAAATATCTAACTACAGCTTCTCCAGACAGTCTTTGTGGCTTTCTTATAAAATGTACTACCTTCAACCTTACCTTTCTTGTTTTGTTGCTGTGTGGCTCCATTCGCCACCATCCTATTAGAGCTTCTTTCCGGTGGATTGTCTGAGGTTTCTACATTGCTACTGAATTGTAACTCTCATATAACACCACGTGGTATAGCCACTTCACCAGCAAACATTTTTGTCCCACGTCCAATTGAATTTTATTTTGCGTGTGGTCCTCAAATTTAAAGTCCTTTTCTTCTAATGCAATCTCTTCTTGTACTCCAGAAACCACTTCTGACCAAAGTGACATTGAGAGTCGGATCCGGGCCCTGAAAGATGAGCTGAGGAAGCGCAAATCTGTTGTGGACCAACTTAGAAAAGAGCAGAAAAAACGTCAAAAGGAGAGACTTAAGGCTCAGGAAGCCAGCCTCATTAAACAGTTGGAGGTGAGACAACAGGGTGTTGGTCCAGAAGGATTCTATAAGGGTGTTAGGGGTAGCAGGCCAGCCTTATTTAAACAGCTAGAGATGAGGAAATGTAGGACTAGGATAGTGGAGAGTTAAGGTCCATATGTACATCATAGAATTGCTAATTCCACAGTTAGATAGTGCTTTTGAAATGCCACTAATACATTCATGTTATCGAAGTGCATCTCCTATCTTATGCCTGCCTTAATTTTGTGGTCTTGGCTGGCTTGCTAATGGCAGTAGTACAGTTTGGGGCAAAGTTGGGTTAAAGACAGCTACTTAATTCTGCACAATAGTCATGCCAATACTTGATCCTATTGCACCATGTACACTCCTGCAGCTGTCTAGTGATAATGCGTCATGAATGCCAGTGATATTGCCTTGATTCTTAAAGTTTGGGATAGCCACACCAAATGCTTACCCCACAATGGACCAACAAATTCTGGTTTCATTATGTTTTGAAATGGCCCAGCATTAAGAAACCTCATAGTATCTCTTAACAGCCTTAGTAATCAGTTTGATGACATAACATACAATGAAGACAGCTCTAGTCCAAGTTTAGACTTCATAAGATATATAATAAAAAAACTACCTGGAACAAGGGCAACAATCGTAAGTTTAGAAATCCAGATTTTCTGGATTCATTACCAACTATATAACTAAGTTACATTTAAATACATTCCATGTAATTTTATGTAGTGCAATATCCTAAAAATCTGTTTTATTTCAAGTCCTTTTGGAGTATCATTGGACACCCCTGTATTAGATAGTCTTTTTATTGACAAGTCTTGTGAGATCTTGCTTAACTGTGGTGTAGATCTGTTTGACAGTATGCTTTGGAGCCTCATGTTTGAGAAATTGTACACCTGTGGAGCAGACTAGTCTGAAGGCATGCTGAAGCTTGTCTTCATTGATTGGCTAGCTGCAGAATAAGTAGAGAGCCCACAGTATTGTTCACCCCAGAATTGACAAGTTTTTGAGTTGACCAGGTGAAGATTTTAGTTCGACTGTGTCATTACTGATCAATCAGAAAACATGTACTTATTACTTTGGTGCTAGCCAGTGATGAATGGTGCCCCTGTTGATTTTTCCTGGAAACATGATTGCTACTTTTAGATATTTTGTATTACTACAAGTGATGAAAGTTTATCAAAGAGACAATGTATGTATATCTTCTTTTAAGACATATGATGAGTTCATCAAGAGGACTGAAGCAGAGTTAAGCCGAGACCTGGAGGCTATCCCATCAGCGAAGCCTCAGATAAAAACACCATCTTCTTTGACGGAGAAACCCAGGCTCAAAGCTCCTCCACTACACAGGTAATTTTTGCTTTAACTCTCTACTGTGCAATCTTTACAATATGATTTTCATTGTCAAACTTGATTTCATAGTAATTTCCCCATATCTTCCAGAGTTAACCATATTCCAGCATTTTTCATCCTGAGTCTCCAAATTGACAGCATTATCAAACACAGAGCACTCTGAATTTCCAATAGTTACCATCTACCAGCCCTAACTCCTATGTATGTCAGGATCAACCAAACATTTTTAGTTTACACAAAATAAAAAAAAGAAATGATAGCTGTGACTGTGGTGTGACCAAGATGGTGCTTGGGCAGCACAAGGGACTCTGGTAGACCAGTACCATGATGAACTCCTGAGGTGATTTGGGGACCATAAAAACTACTTGTATCAGACCACTGGCTGTCTAAATGTCCTAAGGGGCAGAGGAAGCACCGGGAGAAGCTACTGCTGGCCTATCTGATAAAGACTTCTAGCTGCAGATTCCTTACCTTAGAGCTCCCTGGCGTCAGCTTTGAATGTGGAATTTTCCTGCGCCCCCATCGGGTGGCGTCGTTCAGATCCACGTTCGTCATCTGACCCCGTGTGACGTCGTCAGCGTCATTGGAGTCATCATTGGAGTCACCTGTGGCGTCACGGTCTTCTATATAGGCACCACACCAACATGTGTACCTCAGTTCTTTTCCTTCTGTGCCGGTTAAGCGCAGATCCGGAAAGAGCTACCCTTTTTTTCGGCGGTTTTGTCGAAGTTTTTTTGATTGTCTGAACGATGTCTTTGAGGAAGATGGGATTCAAACCATGTGGTGCATGACATCGCACCATGTCGGTTACGGATCCTCACAAGGTGTGACTTTATTGTCTAGAAAAGGACCACGATTCGAAGTAGTGTTCCGACTGTCAGGCCATGTCTCCGAAGGCCTTGAGAGAGAGATCTCTCAAGCTTCTAGAGGCCCGGCAGCCGTCTTCGGTTAGCGCGTCTCTGAGGAGGTCACAGTCCCACTCTAAAAAGGAGGTCGCGGCACCGCTCCAGGAGCCCCAAGTTATCTTCCTCGCATTCGAGGTCTTCAGGGCATTCA
Organism: Pleurodeles waltl; assembly: GCF_031143425.1. Taxonomy (NCBI): domain Eukaryota; kingdom Metazoa; phylum Chordata; class Amphibia; order Caudata; family Salamandridae; genus Pleurodeles; species Pleurodeles waltl. The sequence continues at coordinate 551,220,705 of NC_090443.1, read as the reverse complement.
GGTAAGAGGCACAGTAAGAAGAAGAAGAAGTCCAAGCAGCCGAAGAGGCGTCCAGGGAACGTCATTGTTCCGAGCACGGTTCCGCAGAGCCATCGCTAGGGCCGACTCCGCGTCTTCCCTCTTTTCCGGTCAAATGAAAAAATTTTACAAGGCTGTGCGCCTTGTTTTTGAGTGGGTTGCACCCTCGGGTGGGTCTTCGGGCCCTGTGGGGTCAGCAGGGGCCCAGCCTCTGCACCGTTTGGGACCCCAGGATCCGATAGCGGATCCGGAGCGGTGCCGGTCTCTCACAGTCGACCTCCTCTGGCGCCAGGCCCTACATCGACGCTTTCTCCACCACCGGAGCCCACTGGTGGTGGTAGCCCCATCCTCATTCCGAATGAGCCGGAAAAACATTGTACGACGCAGATTCCCACTTTGACAGCACTGTGTAGGCATAGATCAGTGCCTGAGGCTTATTCAGAACAGCCAGGCACAGGAGAGGACTCAGAGGGGTCTGAGGACCCTTGTGAGTATGGATTGGAGCAAGAACAGGACTGGTATGAGGATCTAAGGGAAGCCAGTGGACTGGATACTTCTCCAGATGCTGGTATGCTCTCTCCTCCCATTGTGGCTACGGAGGAGGGTGCATCTTATGCCATGGTGGTGCGTAGGGCAGCTGAGGTCTTGGACCTAGATTTGCCTATGGTGCCAGTCAGGACTAATCTCCTGACGGAGGTGCTTCAGCTGAGGGTTTGTACATCTGAGTCAATGTTACCCTTCAATGAGGCCCTTACAGATGCCCTTCTGGGTACATGGTCCAAACCTAGCACAGAGGCTCCTGTGAATAGGACAATTGGCCGCCATCATAGCCCTGCTCCAAATGAACCTAGTTTCCTCACCCAACACCCCACCCTGGAGAGATTGGTGGTCCAAGCCTCCACTTCCCGTGGTGCCTTCCCTTCCGCCCCTCCAGATAGGGAATCCAAGAGGCTGGACCAACTTGGAAAGAAGTTATTTTCTTCGACCAGCCTGGCTTTGAGGTCAGTAAACACCTCTTGCCTATTGGGCCGGTTTTCCCATACTTTATGGGGTACGGTGGCACAGGTGCTGCCTCAGGTCTCAGAGGGCATACAGGACACTCTCCCCAAACTGTGAGGGATGGGAGAGATGCAGACAAGTTTACTATCAAGTGTGCCTTGGACACAACCAACTCGTTGGGCAGGGCGATTTCTTCAACAGTAGCCCTCCGTCTACTGGGTTTTCAGGGGATGTCCAGTCGAGTTTGATGGACAGGCCCTTTGATGGCTCTCGCCTTTTGGTGAGAAGGCAGACTCTGCGCTTGAGAGTTCCAAGGATCCTCAAGTTACGGCCAGATCCATGGGCCTTTCAGCGCCGACTCATCAGCAGTCTGTCTTTCGTCCCCTTCAAGGCTTCGTAAGGGGCGGGGTACCACGCCAGCCACAAGTTAGCCACCGATCTCTGCTTCCCAGCATCCTGTGCGAGTATGAGGTCGTGGTACCGTCAGACCCAGAGTGTCTAGCCAGATGTTGGCCACCACACCCACCCTTCTTCCGCAGCACCAAAGCTCTCCTAGTGTGGTTCTGCAAAACCATGTCCGTCCAGTTGGAGGGAGGTTCAGTTTCATCTCCCTCACCGGCAATCCATCACATCGGACAAATGGGTCTTGCAAATCATACGGAAGGGTTATTCCCTCCCCTTCCAGTCTATCCCTCTGGTAAAAGAACGGCTGATGGGGGATTCATTTGTTTTACTCCACGAGAAAGTTACGGCTCTCTTGGCCAAGGGAGCCATAGAAAGGGTCCCAATGTCAGAAGTAGGCAGTGGTTGTTATTCCCGCTACTTTCTGATTCCCAAAAAGAACAAGGGCCTTCACCCTATCTTGGATTTAAGGGACGTCAATCTCTTCCTCCAAAAGGAGAATTTCAAGATGCTCACTCTTGCCCTAGTCTTGTCTGCCCTAGACCAAGAAGACTGGATGGTACCATTGGACTTGCAGGATGCGTATTTTCACATCCCCATCCTGCCCACCCACAGGCGTTACTTGCGGTTCAGGGTGGGCCACAAGCACTTTGTTTACCATGCTCCTTTTCGGTCTCACCAGTGTCCCTCGGGTGTTCAAGAAAATGATGTCGGTGGTGGCAGCTCATCTGCGCAGGTTAGGGATTTCAGTCTTCCCCTACCTAGACGATTGGCTGTTGAAGGCTCCAACGCCCCAGGCTCTTGTCACCCACCTCCAGATGATGGCAAACTGCTTGCACTCGCCGGGGTTCACCATAAACGTGCCAAAGTCAAACTTGACTCCCTCTCAGAAGCTCACTTTCATTGGAGCTTTTCTGGACACAATGCAGTATCGGCCCTATCCTCCCGAGCAGCAAGTCCAGGATATTCAGATTATGATACCGATGTTTCGGCCACTATCTTGGATTTCGGTGAGGCAGACTCTGAGGATGTTGGGACTCATGGCTTCCTGCATCCTATTGGTCAAGCATGCCAGATGGCATATGAGGGCTCTGCAGTGGGACCTGAAGTTCCAGTGGGCACAGCATCAGGGAAATCTTACTGATGTGGTTAAAATCTCAGAGGGAACTGCAAAGGATCTGCAGTGGTGGTTAGTGGACTGCGATTGGGTCAAAGGCACTCAACTCTCCCTTCCCCAACCAGATCTCACAATAGTGACAGATGTGTCACTTCAGGGATGAGGCGGCCATCTGGGAGAGGTGGAGATCAGGGGTCTCTGGCGAAATCCGGGCTGCATATCAACTTATTGGAACTTCGGGCGATCCGACTAGCATTAAAGGCATTTCGTCCTGTTGTGAAAGGGAAGATAGTGCAGGTGTTCACGGACAACACTACCGCGATGTGGTACTGCAACAAGCAGGGCGGTGTGGAGTCGTGGACTCTTTGTCAAGAGAGGCTCTATGTCTCTGGACATGGCTGGAACACCAGGGCATACCCCAGGTGGTTCAACACCTGGCCGAATCTCAGAACGCCAGGGCGGACGAACTCAGCCAGCGATGCTTAGCGCATCACAAATGGTGTTTCCATTCGGAGGTGGCACAAGGACTCTTTCAGCAGTGCGGAGAGCCTTGGTTAGATCTGTTCGCCTCAGAAGAGAATGCACAATGTCAGCAGTACTGCGCGTTGGAGTTTCGAAGAGTTCTCAAGAAAATCAGGAACTACCAGGCCCAAGTAATCCTAGTGGCTCCAGATTGAGCACGAAGAGTCTGGTACTCAGAGCTTCTCAAAATGAGCATCAGTCCTCCAATCAGGTTGCCTCTTCGGGAGGATCTTCTGTCCCAGCAGCAGGAGGAGGTTCGCCACCTGAACCTGTCAACTCTGCGGCTTCATGCGTGGAGATTGACCTGCAACTGTTGATTGTTTATGACCTCCCTTCCGAGGTCTGTGAAGTCATTCTGGCAGCCAGGCGTCCTCCACTAAGTCAATTTACGCCTGTCGTTGGAAACGTTTTGTATCATATTGTACAGAGAGGTCTATTGATCCTCTTTCTTCTTCTCTTTCTAATATCCTTCTGTTCATTCTGTCACTCGCCCCACAGGGTTCCTCCTTAGGGACTCTTAAGGGCTGTCTTTCTGTCTTATCAGCTTTTCCTCATTTGCCTGATCAACAGTCTTTGTTTGAGTCTCCTATTGTACAGAGATTCTTAAAAGGGCTTGTACATATGTTTCCACCTACACCTTTTGTTATACCCCAGTGGGACCTTAATTTAGTGCTCGCTTTTCTAATGTGTGCGCCTTTTAAGCCTTTACCCAACTGTCCTCTCAGTCTGCTCACCATCAAAACAACCTTGTTAGTGGCGATCACATCTGCCAGGAGAGTGAGTGAGATACAGGATTTATCATCGAAACCACCATATCTCACGATATATCCTGATAAGGTAGTCCTCCGAACCCGTGCCTCTCTCCTCCTCAAGGAGGTGACCCCTTTCCACCTTGGTCAAAATATCACCCTGCCCACCTTCTTTGCTCCACCGCATCCCTTTCAAGAAGAGGAGCGTCTCCATCGGCTGGACCCAAAAAAAGTGTTATCGATCTACCTTTACCGCACAAAAGAGTTCCGGGTGGACGACTAACTTTTTGTGGGGTACGTTGGTGCAAAGAAAGGACAGGCAGTCCAGAAACAAACCATTTCGCGCTCTTTCATTCTCTGTATTAAAATTTGCTACGCTTTGGCTAAGAAGCAGCCTCCTGAGGGCTTGAGAGCTCACTCTACCAGAGGGAAAGCTGCTACCACGGCATTAGCTCGAGGCATGCCGGTGCTCGATATCTGCCAGGCAGCAACGTGGGCTTCCTTGCACACGTTTGCAAGACACTACTGCCTGGATAGCCAGGTTAGAATAGAGGGATATTTTGCTCGCTCGGTCCTGCAGGACTTCCTTGTGTGAAGTATATCTTCGCAACCCACCACCAGGAGTTATAGCTTGGGTATCTATCCTAAGGTAAGGAATCTGCAGCTAGAAGTCTCTATCAGATGAACAAGTTACTTACCTTTGTTAACGAATTATCTGGTAGAGACTTTATCTAGCTGCAGATTCCTTACACCACCTCCCCGCTCTGCGGATTTTTACCCTTTTTCCAGGGCATGACTTTTTGTTCAGACAATCAGAAAAAAAAGGAAATAAAAAAAGAGCTAAAAGTTGGTTCTTCCATGACTGCGTTTCTGGCGTGGGAAGTTGTGGAAAAGAACTGACATACGCACGCAAGGGTGGTGCCTACATAGAAGAGCGTGACGTCGTGGAACACTCCAATGACACTGACAACGCCATGCGGAGTCAGATGACGCACGCAGATGCGAACGTTGCCACCCTACGGCACGTGTAGGTTACTGCTTAGCAGAAAAATTCCAGATTCGAAGCTGACGCCAGGGAATTCTAAGGCCAGGAATCTGCAGCTAGAGTCTCTACCAGATAATTTGTTACCGTAATTTGTTCAACTGCACTGACCTGAAATGCTGTTCAACTTAGGCGTGGCAGGTGGTTGGTGCCTGGAGTACCAGCTGAACATTGCAAGTTACAGGAGCTATGTTAGAGTAGCGCCTACACAGAGAAAAACTCTTGAGAGTCCTGGAGTCTGGTGAGAGTGATAGGTCTGTCGCTTTCCTGATGTCAAATTAAACAACAAGCAGAGATTTTAGGGGACTAAGGTGGAGGCATCAGCTGGAGAGGAATAGATCCCCAAAGTGATCCCTGGAGGGAGTGAAGGGTTTTTAATAGGGAGGGCCTGCCACCACCTGCCCCTCAGGGACAGGAAAGAAGAGAGGTAGAGGTAATCCACAAGCAGTTTCCTTCTATGAGCTGATGGGCAATTATTTACCCTTTTATTCGGAGAAGTGGGTACTGCTGCAAATAATAAATAAAAACGCAAACACCTTCCAGCTGAACATAAGATTCAGTACTCTTCAGGAGACTGTGATGTTGATCAAGAAAAGAGACACGATTGTCGGGAACAGTGAAGGGCATTCCACCAAATATCAAGATAATTCAGGCAGATGTGAATGCTGCAAGGAGCATGGCCTAGGTCCATCAGAGACTTATTTAAATTGCCCTACTTTTTCATATTTGCTCAGTACAGACATGATGCAGTCATGTTTCAAGCCTATACCAGACGTTGTAGGCATCAATCACTGACATCTGTCAGTGAGTCACAACATGGTTTAAAACCCACTAGTATTAGGGAGTGACATTTTCAGCACACTAGCGAAATCTATAGCTGGAGTGACAGGAGACTAATTGAAAGTAGGTCTTCTTTTAAAGTAAGTCTTCTTTTTCACCTTTGCACAGTACAGACATTATGCCTTTGTGTTTGGTTTAGTCCCTCAAGTTTTAGGGAGTGACATTTTCAGCACACTAGAGAAAACTCTGGCTGGAGTGACAGGATTCGAGTAGCTCAGGATCATCATCATCTAGAGCAAGAAGAAAGGAACTGATGTCAGTGCGTGTAGGTGGTGCAATTACAGTGGCCCAATGTGATGTTCAGGGCGAAGCAGACCCAAAGCAGAGCCGTACTATGCCACAAGTCAATTTGCGAGGTAATTGCTTTGACAGTTTCCTTATCCAGCCTTGGGAAATTCACAAAGTGAGGAATCTGCAGTTAGTCTGTACTAGAAAAGGTGTTACCGAAGGTAAGCAACATGCTGGTTTGTGGAATGAAACCTTAAAGGATAGAGTCATTTATGCAGTGAGAGAGAATGGTAAAGTACTTGTTTAGGGCAATCCAGTTATTTCTATTCACCTCTTGCACTACAAAGAAGTAGAGAAGTAACACTGACCCAATAAGGAGGGGTTTTGTGCAGGGTGGGGCCTAGGTAAGGAATTTGTTCTGGCCATGCTGGTGGTGGTTACCAACAGTAAATGCTCCTAATCTTGGAAGCTGAAGGGTGCAAAACAACTGTTGTCATCTGTACAAAAGTGTGCAATCGCTGGCTCTTGTTTCGGCCCAAGCAACTTTTCGTATTCACAAGAACCCCTTGTGGATTCTGACACTCAAACATCCAATCATCTCGATGTTGGAGAGAGAGAAAAACCATGAGGGTCATAAAATGTGGGATGTAGACCTTTTGATATCCAATTAGCAAATTCTGTAATTTTGAGTACATTACAGCTTTTCAGGACCAGGCTGTGCTTCTAAAATCTTGCAGCCTCCTTGTGTGACACTACTGGTGGGGGAACTGTCTCCTCTCTGGGCCACACTCTTTTTTCTCATAGCCCTCACCCACAATATTTTGTTATGGTTGCCTCTTCCCCCTCTTTCCTTCCCAACACTGGTAGGGGGAACTACCTTCTCTCTGATCATAGCCCCCCTTCTTGGTTATTGTAGGAAGCTAGCACTTTTTGTGATGTGTGAATACTGTGTAAAAGGGTCAAGGCATTGCCCAGTGAGTGGACAGGGATTGCAATGCATTCCCAAAGTGCTCTATTTTAGGGGCGTGTGGTCAAGCAGCGTTAGGCTTAGCACAGAAGAGTGCAAGACATCCACAAAGACAAACAATAGTCAATAAATAAGACACACAACTCACGAAGGAGATCCACATCAATTTATAAAAATAGCAAGTATCTTTATCAATGTTTAGACATCAAAGAATAATCGTTCAGGTAAGTATATTTTTAAATAGGAGTTCTTTTCACTTTCAAAGTTGACACTGCAGTTTCTGATTTCTGCAAAGTTATCCTATGGGAGAAAAAACAAGTTCAGCAAACAGGTAGAGTACAGAGATTTACAGGACAAGTCTCCAGGAGTTAAGGTGAGTAGTGGGCAAGGTCCAAGGCAGCACCCACAGAATGCCCGCAGTGGCATGGGAACGGCCCTGTGTAGAATGCAAAACAGCTTATGGTGCCCAATGCCTTCCTATATAGATCAGTCACTGCAAAAAGAGGTGGCAGGCTCTGGCCAGGACGTAAGTCGGGCTGAACCAACAGCGGGACTCATGCCTCACAATGCTTGGGCCCAGGTAGCCACCTTTGCTCCTCTTCTTCACGGCTCAGGGGCGACAGGTGCAGAGATGTCCCTAAGTGTCGGATTTTTCTGACGTGATCGGTCTCCGTAGAGGGGGTCTGCATGCAGAGGCTGCAGACGTTGTCAGGGAATCCAGGAGGGTGAAACCACGATGGACTCAGGCTCTGGAGTGTTGGGGAAACGTGTTGGCACTGGTGGCCCACTTCAGCTTCGGTTGGAGACAGTGGGTTCAGAAGCCACTTCAGGTGTTGGGTTTTGGTGGTTCCAGCAGCTTCAGAGTCCCTTCTTTTGGGGCTTGTTGGAGAACAGGTCTGCTTGTCACTGGAGTCCTTGAGTCTTTTTCAAAAACAGGCAGTCCTCTGAGATTTCCTGAGTCACAGCTGCAGGGCAAGTCGACTTTGATGCAGATTTCAACAAGGGATGCAGACAGGACGACTGGGTTGGTACCAGTTCAGCTGCTACTTTTCTCCTCTTCTGCTTTTGCGGCTCTTCTGTGTCCTTGGTCTTATTAGGTCATCAGGATCTGCTTCCAGTGACAGGAGCTCCCCTAAATACTGAATTTAGGGGCGTTAGGGGTGTGTAGGGTAGTAGCCAATGGGCTACTGACCCTTGGGGGTCACTGTGCTCCCTATAAGTTCACTTCCTTCTGGGAAGTGGGCATAACCCTGTCCCAGAATTCCTAGGTATGCCATCTCAAAGATGGCTGCCTGTGACAAATCAAGTCCACCTCGCAGTAGCCTACCTTAGGGGGTGGTACGCCTACTTGACTAGCTAATTTTCCCACATGTCCAGGTGCCAAATGGGCTTTGTACTGGGGGGTGGTGGCTTCCTCTATTGTGAGGGAAGCCAGATTCACATTTCAACAGCAGTCCTCTGAGATTTCTGGAGTCACAGCTGTAGGGCAAGTCGACTTTGATGCAGATTTCAACAAGGGATGCAGACAGGACGACTGGATTGGTAACAGTTCAGCTGCTACTTTTCTCCTCTTCTGCTTTTGCAGCTCTTCTGTGTCCTGGGTTTTCTTAGATCATCAGGATCTGATTCTCTGCTGCCCAAGGCTCCCCTAAATACTGAGTTTAGGGGCCTTGGGGTCACTCCGCCCCCTATACGACCACTTCCTGTGGGAAGTGGGCATAACCCTGTCCCAGAATTCCTAGGTATGCCATCTCAAAGATGGCCACCTCTGAAAAATTGTGTGCACCTCTCAGTAGCCCACCTTATGGGCGGTACTAGCCTTGAGGTGGCACCCCTACCGATAAGTAATTTTTCTACCTGTCCAAGTGCTATATGGGCTCTGGACAGGGGGGTGGCTTCCTCACCTGTGATGGGAGCTAGATTTGCGTTTCAAAGGTGGCACCCTTTTGAGGCTTGCTGCCTTAGAAAGGCTAATCAGCAGGTAATCCTGTGGGAGGAGATGTTACAACCTCTTCCTGGACAGGCTTTTGTTATGGGCCTCCTGAGAGCATAGTGCTCTGACCCTAGGGGGCCAGAACGTTGTCTGAGGTGGTGGGCTGGCAGAAACCAGTCAGTGAGCACACCAGAGGCTGGTAGGGTTTCAGGTGGCACCTCTAAGGTGCCCTTTGGGTGCATGTATTTGTAAATCCAACACTCCCATTATGTAGATATCTCAGACTCAAATGTTAGCAGGTATGGCTATACAATTGGGTTAAGGTACGTACTCCTGTAGGGACAGTACACTTCAATTAACTGAAATGGAGCTTATTGGAATTATAGTTAATTATCCGACATAGATCCAAAGTTCAGATATACGCAATTGCGTCTAAACCATTTTGATTCAGTTTATCAATGCAGCCCCGCCCCTCACCCCTACTGCTTAATAATTCAGTATAGGTGTCGCAGGATGGTGTTCACCCCTATACATTAGCAAGCCAGCTGCAATTAGAAACAACAGTCCAGAGGGACTTAATTTTGTTTTCAGAGTTCTGTGAGTAAGATGCTGTCTGTCTGCATGGTCCTCTGTGGCCCCAGATCGTGATTTCCACTACAGTTTACTTTTTTATCAATATGAATGAGAGTCGGTCAGAAATGCTGTATATTTGGTCAGTCCCTGGCCACAACCATGTGTAGTGTGGGTCGGCCCAGTACACGAATATGTAAGGTCTCACCATGCCAGTGCTCAAGACCCAGTTGCTTACCTGACAGCTGCCTGGGACCCAAAAGACCACAACTCCCCAACAAAGCCTTCCCTGCAGGGGCAGCTCTCATTCCGTGCAGTTGGGACCCACCTGCTGTGACTGATAATTTAGCGGCTATAGTCCCGAGTTAGGCCTACTGTGCCACGCCAGTGCAAGGGTGCATCTTCCCGGGGATGCTGAGACTGGGTTGTCTCTCAATAGCAAGATTCACTACTATAAGTCTCCCCAGCAACAGGAATATGTTGAACAAGACTGGATGGGTGATAAACCTGCAAGATTTTTACAGATGATGTTCTGGAACTCACCACTCAGGTGGCAATCACGTTTTGTAGCTCTCTGGTGCCTCCATCTTGGATGTTACATAGGTGTCACATGCACTCTGTGGCCCTTGTAGTCAACTTAACTATGGAATTGTTATTAGGGAACCATGATTATGATTTTTCCTAAAGTTTGTTGACCATTTTATATGGTATCATTTTATTAAGTCCATTGCAGTTTGATTATTATGCACAGCACTTATTTGACACTGTAAGGCATATTGTCAAGATAAAACTAATTAGGCACTGCATTTAAAATTTCGCTAATATTTGATACTGTATGTAAAGTTTGAGAATTTATAGCATTTTTGCTGCAATGGAATGTTAATCCTCGCATAGGTTTTGCTGCTTGATTTAGGTTCTAGATGTATGTGAGTTCCATCCAGCTACGGTTATTAGTTCTTGAAATTGCAAAAAAGAAGGGCCTTATAAAGATGAGTGATTTATGCAAAACATAAACATGACCCAGGTTGCAAAATCAGTGTTGCTAACATGTAACTTTCTCCTCCCTAGCATCTAAGCCACTGCACACTACAGGTCTTGTTCTCATCTCCTACCTTCCCCGTCAACACCTCAATTTCTGTCTTTTTTCCATAATGTTCTCCTTATCACACATTATCATGTAGCAAACCAAGAATTAAAAATTAACATTGAATGTGATGTAACCATCACTAGACTTGTTTGTTTCTTTACGCCATAGGCCTGATGGAGTGAAGAATTGGAAATCGCTGAGTGAGTCAGACCGCTCCCATGGATCCCTGGAATCCATTAATGAGCATATTGGTAAGTTTAAGAAAAGGTAGATATACTTATAAGGCAATGTCATCAACCTTTTTCTTTCCACATGAAAGTCAAGGAGGTTTGTGGAAAACTGTTCGGGGCAGCATTGCTATTATAACTAAAGCTTATTCCTCAGATCCAAAGTCTATTGGGTTTCTAAACAAATTTAGAGTCTTTTCAGACTACAGATTAGAACTGCAACTTTAGCTCTTTTGAGGAAGTGTTCTTTATGAGATCTCATGGATTGATGTTGAGCAACCCAAAAGCTTAGAGAATTTACTTCTGGAGATAGATATGGAGTGAAGCGCTTGATGTGGAGTTTTAAAACCCAGGATTTGTTGTAGTGAGATTTGTTGTCTGATTAATAGTGCATCTTTTTTTCCTGGCTTGAGTTTCAGAAAGTTTGTTTACTTCATGTGTTTGAGGTATTAAAGACTGGTTCTTCACATACATACGTACATCTTCAACAGAGGAGATTTAAACAAATTTGAGAATCTTATTGTTATTTCATCTTTACAGACAAACGCCCCTCGGCCTGTGCTTTCCTCCCGCTGTAGTTGGCAAATGTCCCCCTTGCTGTATGACCTTCACTGGGATCTCAACATGGGCCAGGCATATTTGCCAGCAGTTTTGGTTGTTGTCTGTATGGCTTTGTGTTATACCACCTATCTGATGGAGATTTCTAGTTGCAGATTTCTTACCTTAGAATTTCCCCAAGGCGTCAGAATGGATCCAGAGATTTTTCTTCAAGCAATACTCTTGCCCGTTGGTAGGTGGTGGCGGTCAACTCTGCATAAGTCCCGGTCTCAATCGAGAGGAAGCTCTCGAGACTGTTCGCGGAGCCCTCACCACTCGTCGTCTTCTAAGTCTTCGGGTGCAGGTAAGAAAAATAAGTTGTCGAAAAGGTTCCATCGCTCTTCGACTTCGCCCCGTTGCTCGGCTAACGCGACACAGGAGGAGCATCGACACTCAAGGCCTCTGTCGTCGGAGTCTGCGTCTGGGTCCGCTCCGAGCTTCCCTGAGTTTCCCAGAGCTAGAGCGACCCCCGTCCAACTTAAAGAATTCTATGAGGCCATGCGCCTTATCTTTAGGCGGACCGACCCCGATACGGTGCCTTTGGGCCCAAGGGGTTCGGTTGAGGGGACTTCCGTTTTCCGTGCTGGCGGCTTCGGCTCTGGCCACCAAGGTCCCCACCCGATCCGCTCGCAGATACACACCGGCACTGTTTGCACCATTGAAACCTTCCCCGGTGCCGGATTGATTGTCAGCGCTCACGACGTCAGTAGTGCCCACTATCGATGTCGACCCGATCCTTATCCCCGAGGAGTCAGAGCGGCGTCGACCAATGCCGCCTTTGTCTTCGATTGGGCTTGTTCACCCCAGGTCGGATTCAGACCCTTTTTTCCTATGGGTACGAATTCGGGGAAGGATTGGAGGGTTCCCTGGACCCTTATAAATACCAGGATGACCCATCTTTGGACTAGCTCTGGAATTGGGCAACGCCAGTGGTCTGGATACTTCTCCAGACGCTGGCATTCTGGCTCCTCCTACTGTGGCTACAGCAGAGGGAGCAACTTATGGTATGGTGGTCAGTAGGGAAGCTAAGGTCCTTGGCCTTGAGCTTTCCTCTGTAGAGGTCAGGTCCAGTCTCCTGACAGAGGTGCTTCAGCCAGGGGCTTCCACATCCGAACCCCTTTTGCCATTCAATGAAGCCCTCACCGATGTCCTTTTGGGTACTTGGTTCAAACCCAACACAGGGGCTCCTGTGAAAAGGACTATCGCACGCCGCCATCAGCCTGCTGCGAGCAACCCTAAATTCCAATCCCAACACCCCACACCTCAGAGTCTTGTCATCCAGGCATCCTCTTCTTCTGGCGCATTCCCTTCTACACCCCTGGATAGGGAATCAAAAAGGCTGGAACAATTTGGTAAGAAGTTGTTTTCTTCCTCCAGTCTCGCTCTGCGGTCTGTGAACACCGCATGACTTTAGGGCCGCTATACCCACTCTTTGTGGGATACGGTTGCGCAAGTCCTGCCGCAAATATCGGAGGATGGGTCCGTGCTTTCGTCTCCCAAGCTGTGAACGATGGGAGAGATGCTGCAAAGTTCACAATCCATTGTGGGCTGGACACGACCGACTCTCTGGGCAGATCGGTTGCTACGACAGTGGCCTTGATACGCCACGCCTAGTTGCGTACTTCTAGTTTTCCTGCGGATGTCCAATAGTCACTCATGGACATGCCCTTTGATGGCTCGGCCTTGGAGAGATTCAAGGATTCCTAGGCTATGGCTCAGTCCCTTGGTCTTTCCTCTTCGCCTCGCCCTCCACAGTCCGCTGTTCGCCCCTTTCATGGCCACGGAAGGGGCTCCCTGTCGTGTTCTCCGCCCAGCTACCGTGCCACCCATGCTGTCCAGCCTCTGCGCGGCTGGGGACGTGGAATCCCACGTGGGCGTGGATGTGGACAGGGAACCAGAGGTCTGCCCAGTCCACCCCTGCCCCCGCTGCAGCCTCCAAACTCTCCTAGTCCGTCCCCTCACTGCCATCCAGTTGGCGGCAGGATTCGCCATCACCTGCCCCACTGGGAATCCATCACTATGGCCTGGTGGGTTTTGCAGATCGTTCGAAAGGGCTACTCCTTCCCTTTCAAATCTGCTCCACCAGCCGTGCCTCCATCCTTCAGTCACCTTACAGATGATCATTTAGCACATCTCCGCCACGAAGTCGCAGCTCTCTTGGCCAAGGGAGCTATAGAGAAGGTCCCTGTGCCCAAAGTAGGTCATGGTTTTTATTCCCGCTACTTTCTGGTGCTGAAAAAGGAGAAGGGCTTACGTCCTAGCCTAGACCTTTGGGACCTAAACTACTTCCTCAAGAAGGAGAAATTCAAAATGCTCACCCTGGCTCAGGTTCTGTCTGCCTTGGACCCAGGAGACTGGATGATAGTGTTGGACTTGCAGGATGCTTATTTCCACATCCCCACATCTTGCCTGCCCCCAGACGTTACCTACGATTCATGGTAGGTCACGAGCACTATCAGTTTACCATGCTCCCCTACGGCCTAACCAGCACCCCTCGGGTGTTCACAAAAGTGATGGAGGTGGTTGCAGCTCATCTGCGCAGGCTAGGGGTATCAGTCTTCCCCTACCTCGACGACTAGCTGTTGAAGGCGGACTTGCCCCAGAAAGTCATCTCCCAACTTCAGACTACGGCGAACCTCCTGCACATGCTGGGGTTCACTATAAACGTGCCTAAGTTACATCTGACTCCCTCTCAGACGCTCCTATTCATCGGAGCTGTTCTGGACACAGTGCAGGTTCGGGCTTATCCCCCCGAAAAGCAAATCCAAGACATTCAGGCTATGATTCCTATCTTTCAGCCTCTGTCTCGGGTTTCGGTGAGACTGACTATAGGCTGCTGGGCCTCATGGCCTCCTGCATCCTACTGTTAATACATGCCAGATGGCATATGCGGGCTCTGCAGAGGGACTTGAAGTTCCAGTGGGTGCAGCATCATGGAAATCTCTCCAACATGGTCCAGATCTCGGAGGGGACTGCGAAAGACCTGCAGTGGTGGCTTTCGAATCCGCATTGGGTCTGTGGTAGATCCCTCTGTCTTCCCCAACCAGATCTATCTATAGTGACAGATGCCTCACTTCTGGGTTGGGGTGGCCACATGGGAGAGGCGGAGATCCGAGGCCTCTGGTCTCCGGTGGAGTCTGGGGTCCATATCAGTCTTCTGGAGCTCCGGGCAATCAGGTTTGCGTTGAAAGCATTTCTTCCCTCTTTCAAAGGGAAAGTAGTGCAGGTGTTCAGGGACAATACTACTGCCATGTTGTACTACAACAGGGCAGAGTAGGGTCCTTCACCCTTTGTGAGGAGGCACTATGCCTCTGGATATGGCTGGAACATCAGGCCATTACCCTGGTAGTTCCACATCTGGTGGGTTCTCTCAACGCCAGAGCGGACAAACTCAGCCGTCGATGCACAGCTGATCACGAATGGCATCCCCATCCGGAGGTGACGCAAGGTCTCTTTCAGCAGTGGGGAGAGCCTTGGTTAGATCTGTTCGCCTCTGCAGAGAACGCGTAATGTCATCTGTTTTGCGCGTTGGAGTTTTCAAGGCGGCACTCACTCAGAGATGCTTTTCGTCTTGAGTAAAACTCCGGCCTCCTTTATGCCTTTCCGCCTATACCACTTTTGCCCAGAGTGCTCAAGAATATCAGGAACGACCGGGCCCAAGTCATCTTGGTTGCTCCAGACTGGGCATGGAGAGTCTGGTATCCAGAGCTGTGGAGCATGTCCATCGATCCTCCACTCAGACTTCCTCTTCAGGCGGATCTTCTGTTGCAACAACTGGGGACGTTACTTCACCCGAACCTGTCCAGCCTCCGCCCTCATGCGTGGAGTTTGAGTGCTGACAGTTGACGACCTTTGATCTTCCACCCGAAGTCTGCAATGTTATCTTGGCAGCCAGGCATCCCTCCGCCAAAACTGTATACGCCTGTCAGTGGAATACATTTGTGGCAAAGTGCACCAAAAATGTGTTGATCCCCTCTCTGCCCCTCTATCTGAGGTTCTTCTGTTCATTCTTTCTTTGTCCCAGCAGGGCTCTGCTTTGGGCACCCTTAAAGGGTATTTATCTGCCATTTCGACCTTCCTTAGGTTACCTGATCAGCCCTCACTTTTTAAATCTCCTATTGTGAGTAGATTCCTAAAGGGCCTCACCCATTTATTTCCTCCCTCTCCATTAATCATGCCTCAGTGGGACCTCAATCTTGTCCTTACTTATTTAATGTGTATTCCCTTTGAGCTGATGCACACTTGTCCCTTACGGCTCCTCACCTTCAAAACTGTCTTTCTTGTTGCCATCACCTCTGCTCACAGGGTGAGTCAGCTTCAAGCAGTTTCGTCTAAACCTCCAAACTTGTCTGTGCACTCTGACAAAGTGATGTTGCGACCTAAGACTTTCTTCCTTCCAAAGGTGGTTACGCCTTTTCAAGTAGGCCAGTCCATCATCCTGCCTACTTTCTATGCATCCCCACATCCTTCTCATGAGGAAGAGAGACTCCACCGTCTGGACACAAAAAGAGCGTTGGTGTTCTATCTTAATCGTAAAAAAGATTTACGGGTGGACGATCAACTCTTTGTCGGATATGTGGGTGCGAAAAAAGGGAAGGTGGTGCAAAAACGTACTATCTCTCGATGGGTACTTCTTTGCATCAAAATGTGCTACACTTTGGCCAAGAAGCAACCCCCTGAGGGCTGGCGTGCTCATTCCACCAGAGCAACTGCTGCTTCCACTGCGTTAGCACGCGGAGTTCCTGTCCTGGATATCTGCCAGGCAGCTACTTGGGTGTCCCTGCACACGTTTGTTAAACACTACTGCCTGGACAGTCAGGTCCGTCGGGACGGCTACTTTGGTTGTTCGGTCCTGCAGGACTTCCTAGTATGATCTTGGTTCACAGAACACCTCCGAGGATGGCATTCCTTGGGTATCTATTCTAAGGTAAGGAATCTGCAACTAGAAGTCTCTATCAGATGTGCAAGTTACTTACCTTCGGTAACGAAATACCTGGTAGAGACATATTCTAGTTGCAGTTTCCTTAGCCAAACCCCACCCACCCCCCACCCACCCATCCTTCCAGCTTGTGAACTGATGTCTAGGGACAGGGATTCCCCCCTTCAGGTCCTTAGCTCTGGCGCACCAATCTCAGTGTTCTTAGCGGCTCTGCGCGTTGGTGTGGAAAGTCGTTAAAAGAAACTGACATCACTGCGCGAAGGCGGCATCTATGTACTACTCCCGACGTCATCACAGCGACTACGACGCCACCTACAGATGCGCAAGGGTATTGGTCAAAAAAAAATCTACGGATCCAGTCTGACGCCTGGGGGAAATTCTAAGGTAAGGAATCTGCAACTAGAATATGTCTCTACCAGATATTTCGTTACTGAAGGTAAGTAACTTGTACTTCTAGTTTTCAAGATCCATACAGCCTTGCTATCCTCTGGCACTGACCTTCAGTTAAGAAGAGGGGTCATTCAGGGTCTTGCCACCCTCTTCAGCTCATTGTCTCTCTTTATTTGCAACCCAACGGGAAGGGTATATCAGTTTTCGGCAGGATTTTTATGATATTGTCATCTGTGATCTGAAATGTAAGGGTATTCGAATATTCTGTTTTAACCTATTCTGATGTGCTAATGTCACCTATCCTGAAGATGTGCTCTGACCTATTTCCTCCTGTGCTGTCTGTGTTTACGGGGGCTATTCCAAAATCTCTAAAGTTGAGTAACAACAGAGGCAATGTTGGAGAGCCCTTCGTAGATTGTGACCAGGAACCCACTTGTGCTCTTAAGGTGTGAATTTAGCCTAAATTGTATTGAACATGCATTGGCATTGTGATCAGTTATGCTGTGAGTCAGTTTACATGCTAATCCTTATACATTTACCTAGAGGGTGCTGGGCACTGTAACATGTATTACAAATGATAGAAGGTGCAAATTACTAGTACATGTTTAGAAACCGTAGACTGGCTAAAGAAGTTGATGGAATAACACCTCGACAAGGGCAATTAGGGATAGCTGGTGTAGCTGCAAGTTAGAGTAATCACTTGAAAGGTCTAGATGGTGCTATCTGGTTTTATTATTATTAAGACTACCATAGTTGTTGAATCCTATCTGGATGATATTTTTCCCTGAGATGCCCACATCTGGTATGTCAGGTTTAGGCTTGACACACTTCAGTTATGTCCTTATACGGCTAAACTGGATCCCTAAGGAAGCATTCAGGGGAACAGTGGGAGTGACCAGAAAGGCTAAAAAATACTGTCCATGTTATTTTTTTTGTAAATAAAAAAAAGTACGCTTCGCAGGACAACTCTGCTACTCTGTTTAGGTGCTACAACGCCAGTACCCATAATGATGCAATGGCTTTATGCTACAGAGTGGGTGTAACACTAATTTACTGTAGTGCAATATACTTGGCTGTAAACAAGGGGTTCGTGTTTGGCTAGGGCGTTCTAAGTGGAAAACTGTAATTATTATGGTGTGGATCATTTCTTTTTATGATTGTTTTGTATTGTGTTTTTAATTATTTTATGACCAAGCTGAAACAATCTATTATGAACAGCTTCAAAAAATATTTAAGGCAGTTGTGCCTGCATTGTGATATCTCACCTGGTACTGTAGTGGCTTAGAGTTATCTGTTTGGATAGATGACAGTGCTGTTTTACAAAAAGATTGGTTAAAGAGGCAAGCTATTTTCTGTAAAAAAAAAAAAAATCTCCTGTAGTGGTTTGACAGTAGAGTTTCCTCTTGTTAACCTTCTAGATTTCGTTAGATGAGCAAAATATCTTAGGGTGCCTCATTAAAGATCTTACTTTATTTGAATGTGGAAAGGCTTTATTAGCAATCACTTGACACTGTAAGGCCACTTAAGGTTAAGGTGACTCATTTTGAAGACCTGCCTTTCCAGATATGTGAGGCTGCAAATCTCTATACCAAAGTCCCCATTTTTGCACAAGTTGGATAGAACAATTCCCATGGCAGATTTTATTTAAGGAATTTGTACACCAGCTCACTAGGGTGCCTTAATTTTAATATTAGTTAACACATATTCCTTTGCACATTGTGTTAAGAATGAGTGTTAAACTAATGACATCCCCAAAGACACTAAATTGCAGGATAGGTATTATTCTGGATGTACTCTGAAAAGGTCCACCTTCTGAGTTTGCTGAAATGCACTGTTAGGTCTTTGGATGTTCCCATTTCAGAAAGGAAGGAGCTCGGTTACATGTTAGTTGTTTTACTATGACTGTTTCCCACTGGTAGTGCTAGTTACCTGTATTTTGTTCTTATTACAGCATCATTAAGCCATGATAACATCCAGTCATCAAGTTTGAAGAGGGTGACTGATGCAGAAGAGACATTACGGACACCCTCTCCCAAGTCACCCACGAAGGACAACTTGGATAGCCTTCCTTCCTCTCCTGTCCCTGCTGATCGTGGCAGAGCAGGTGGGAGATCTGAAGAAGTGTCTGGTGATGAGAGTGTTGTATCTAGCCAGAGGTCAGACATTCCAGAGGAGGTAGTAGAATCGGAGGCAGAAGAAACCGAGCATCTGCTGTCCTTAAAGTTGGATTCTGCACTGCGACTTGATGTGGGGCTGACTAGTCCAACAGAACCCGCTTCAAAGGAAGATATCCTAATACAGGAAAATCAGCCTCTTGTCATTGAACTCGACCTGAACACTGAAAGTATTCCAAGAGGGGAAGAGAGCTTCGATAAATCTGTTCACAAAGACAAGAATCATGCTGCTGAAAGTCCACCTCAGAGTCTTAGCAGACTGGCTGAAGAACATGAGAGCCCACCCTCAGGACAAGTTTCATTCAGGAAAGAGCCATCATATTCTGACGATTTTGAAGTGTCCTCTCCGAGAAAGGTGGCCTCAGTTGAAGGGACACCTCGAGCTGAGACATACAGAGATGACTTTGAATCATTGTCTGCTATATCTACAAGGAATGAATATCACAGTGAGGCTCTTCCTGTACCTAAGAGTGAGAAGTTGCACCACTCCGAGGACTCCAGAAGCCAATCCCCTGACTTTGTCAGTGATGACGACATTAGTGAACATTTCAGCAGTAAATCTCTATCTCTGTCTGGTGGTGTTGACTCTGAAAGGTTACTTGTACTCAAACCTACAGCAGAATTACAAAAGGATGAGGATCAACACAGCAATCAAGTTGAAGTTGATGCTTTTACCACCCTTCCAGCATCTCCACCATCTCCATCGGATAAGGACTACTTTCAGAGTTTCCAGATTGGTAACAGAGTCCTGGTTAGCAATGTCCAGCCTGGAACCCTTCGCTTCATAGGTCAGACTCACTTTGCTGAAGGGTTCTGGGCTGGGGTAGAGCTGGATAAGTCTGAAGGAAACAATGATGGGGCTTACAATGGGACTAAATACTTTGATTGCAAAGTAAAGCATGGTATTTTTGCTCCTCCTCACAAAATCACTCACCTCGTAGCAGACTTTGATGAGTCATCAAAGGCACATGTTCAGGGTCCCTACTTAGAGGAAGGCACTAATAGGCTGCTTGAGCACAAATGGGAATTTCAAGAAGAGCCTAGACAAGTAGAAGAGGATAATCACCAAACAGCACTGGTCAAGCTACCTGCTGAAGATCAACCTGGCAAAACTATTCTGACATCCCTGGTGGAAGGTAAAAGCACACAGTCCAGCTTGAAAGAAGGGAACAGGCACGACATCTCAGCAAATCTGCAATCATCATTTCAAGACCTATCTCCAACAGTCTCACCTGATCGTACAGATGAGCATGTATCTGAAAAAGAATCCTCAATTCAAATCTTGGATGAGACATTTCGAAAACCCTCCACTCTAGTGAACCAGGCGAAAGAACTTAAAGTAGAGCAACAGTCTAATGAGGTGGTTGAGAAGTTGTCTACACCTCTCCTGGACCTTTTGACCAGGGAGAAAAAACACTTAGAAACTCAGCCTCTAGTACCATGGAGTGCTGAGCGAGTCACAGAGATTGACACCCAAGAGGAGAAGGTGACCTTGTTAACAGAAAGCCTTCTGCACACATATGTGAAGGACACGGTCAGGCAGTTGCAGGAGATCCAGAGAGTACGGCATGAGAAGATACACCTCAGCAACTGTTGTCTCAATAAAGAAGTGATACCTCAGCGTGAAGAGTCCCTGCCCAGAATACCACCATGGCAGGTACAGGCAGCTGGAGACTCAGCTACTGCTCTGCAGAGCCTCTTTCTTAACTCTCAGTTGGAAGATGAAAGAGAGGATGCTTCATCTCCAGACCTGTTCCCTCGACCGGTGAGTGCAGTCATTATAAATTACTATACCTATTCTGATTTTATTTTTTTTGCCAACAGTTTTGCTTGTTCTAGTCTGCTTCCACATATTTGTTGGAGACAACCAATTGGGGCACACATGCTTAAAATGAATATTTCAGTACCCATTCTTTCAATTAAGGACGGAAAAACCTTTAATCAGTCACCTTCAGATTTCCATGTATGCATTACTTTCACACACTCAACACCCATAAATTATTCTTACCCGGTCCCTCCCCCAAATGTAATACCCCCTATATTCTACTGACATTGCCTTTACTCGATCGGCAGCTTACCTTTTTATCGTTATTGAAAGACTCTCATTTGATGGATGAACATGACACACTAAATCCCTGCAGATTGGATGGTAGGCTCAGTTTTGTCTTATGAAATGCTAATGGGCATGAAGTATTCAGATCTCTGACCCCTTCACCTCCTATTGTCTCATATTCTCCTACTACGGCATCAGGAATATTGTTATAGCCACAGTAAAATGACCTGATATATACTTCTAAACATAGATTCCTCACATTTACAATATTCCCCAGCTGCCCTACTGGATCCGGATGGAAGTTTTCATAGCAGAGCTCCTGTGTGTTGGTCGTTGGTGCCAGAAGAATCCCTGTTATTTTAGGTCCACACTGCTAGTTACAGAGTTAGGCTGCATATAAACACCACCCTGAATGCTGACATCAGCTCCTTTCTTTCTATGCCTTCTAAAGGGGATCTGAAGTCTCCACTCTCGTCCATGATGGACCATCAAGAATTGTGCCTCTTGTGTTGAGACTTTGAGGAATGTATATGTCATGTAAGTAATTTGCCCTCATGCACCTCAAGATGATCCGGGACTGTGAAGCCAAGCTGTACATCTGATAGAGACATCTAGCCACACATTCCTTGCCTTTGATTTCCTTATGCTGGATCCAAAAGATTTTTGCGTAAGTGGTACCCCTGTGTGCTGGTAGTGGGCGTTGATCTGCTCCGCGTGGCGTCGTCCATGCTGGAAGTGACGTTGCGGTCAGCTATATAGGCGCCACATCGGCATGCTGACGTCAGTTCATTTCTTTCCACGCCAGTTAGCGCTGCTCTGGAGGAGAACTACCCATCTAGTGTTTCTTTACTGACTTTTTTTGAAGTTTTGTCAAATTCTTTTTTTAGTTATCTCCTGGTGTGTTGAAGATGTCTTTGAGAAAGACAGGTTTTAAACTGTGTGTTCCCTGTCACCATGCCATGTCGGTTACAGACCCCTGTTTGTGATGTCTCGATCACGACTACGTCATGCTCAGAGTGACGGGCCATGGCACCAAAGGCTTTGAGGGAGATGTCCCTGAAGCTGCTAGCAGCCCAGCAGCCAACACCACATGGTGCAACTCCTAGGAGGTCTCAGCCCCTATCGAGGGGATGGTCGTGGGACCGATACCAGAGCCCCAAGTACTCTTCGTCCACTCTAAGTCCTCGCAACATTCAGGTAAGAGGCACAAATAGTCGAACTTCTCATCCTTTGGCCGACGCAACGATAACAGAACATCAGTATTTGAGACATGGTTCTGCGGAAAAGTTGCTAGGTTCAACTTTGCACCTCCCTACTTTTCCAGGAGCCGGAGCGACCCCCGCTCAAGGATTTTTACAAGGCCATGCACCATGTATTTGAGCAGGCTGACCCCTCCGGAGCTCCTTCAGGCCCTGCAGTGTCAGAGGGGGCCCTATGGGGTTCCGCACCAGCGGCTGCCCAACGTGGATCCGATCACTTCTCCGGAAAAGCATGGGTCGTGCCACTGTGACCTTCCCCAGTGCCAGTCCTGATGCTGATGCTCCTGGTGGTGCCAGCCCCATTCATATTCCCAAATCGGACATGGAACTGGAGTGGAGTTGACCGACGCGGATAGGACTTGTGTGTCGTAGGTCCGCGCCTGAGCCCTTATTCTTAAGAGCTAGGCTTCAAGGAAGAATGGGAGGGGTCACTGGACCCTTTAAAATACCAGTTCAAGGCGGGCTTGCTGCAGGCTGTCATCTCCCACCTCCAGACTACGGCGGACGTCCTGCATTCACTGAGGTTCACTATAAACATGACAAAGTCACACCTGACTCCCTCTTAAATGCTCCTTTTCATCAGAGCTGCTCTGGACAGTTTTGGGCTTGTCCTCCTGAGCAGCGAGTCCAGGATATACAGGCTATGATACCAATGATTGAGGCTCTAGCCTGGATTTCGGTGAGAATTACTCTGAGGCTGCTGGGCCTTATTGCGTCCTGCATCCAGCCAGTGATACATACCAGATGGCATATTCGCGCTCTGAGGTGGAACCAAAAGTTCCAGTGGGCGCAATGTTGGAGGAATCTCTCTGGCATGGTCCAGATCTTGGAGAGAACTGCAAAAGACCTTCAGTGGTAGCTAACAAACCACAATTGGGCCAGAGGCAGACCCTTTTACCTTCCACAACTAGATCTCACCGTAGTGACAGATACGTCACTCCTGGGATGGGGGGGCCATCTGGGAGAGGTGGAGATCTGAGGTCTCGGATCTCCAGCGGAATCCGAACTCCATGTCAACTGGAGCTTCAAGCAATCCAACTGACATTTAAAGCCTTCTTACCCTCCATAAAGGGGCGGCTGGTGTAGGTGTTCACAGACAACACCACCACCATGTGGTACTGCAACAAACTGCTGGATAGGGTGGGGTTGTGTACTCTTTGTCAAAAGGTCCCGCTCCTCTGGACATGTCTAGAATAGAAGGGCATATCCCTGATGGTTCAACATCTGGCAGGTCTCTGAATGCCAGAGCAAACTCAGCTGCCTATGCCTAGCGATCACGAGTGGGGTCTCCTTCCAAAGGTGGTGCAAAGTCTCTTTCAGCAGTGGGGAGAACCTTTGTTAGATCTGTTCTCCTCAGAAGGGAATGTGCAATGTCATCAGTTTTGCGAGTTGGACTTTCCAAGGCGGGTATTGCTTGGAGATGCTTTTTGTCTTGAGTGGAGCTCAGGCCTCGTGTACGGCTTTCCGCCCATGCCTCTTCTGTTCACGGTGCTCAAGAAGGTCAGGAATGACTAGGCCCAAGTCATCCTTGTGGCTCCGGACTGGGCACAGAGAGTCTGGTATCCCAAGCTTCTGCATTTGTGCATTGATCCTCTGATGAGGCTGCCCATTCTGGAGGATCTTTTGTCGCAGCAGCAGGGGAGGGTCCTTCACCCGAACCTGTTGTCTCTCTGCCACCTTGAATGTAGATTGAGCTGTGATAGTTTACGGCTTTTAATCTTCCTCTTGAAATCTGTAAAGTCATTCTGGCAGCCAGGCATCCCTCTACCAAGACTGTATACACCTGCCGAAGGAAGACATTTGTCAATTATTGTGAAGAAAAGTGTTTTGACCCTCTTTCTGCCTCTTTCTCTGATGTTCTCTTTATTCTCACACTTGCCCAATAGGGCTCTGCTTTGGGTACTCTTAAAGTTTACCTTTCTGCTCGATCTGCCTTCTTGCAGCTGCTTGACAAACCCTTTTTATTTAAGTCCCCCTATTGTAAATAGATTCTTAAAAGGGCTTGTACTTATGTTCCCTCCTTCGCTCTTCATTATGCCTCAGTGGGACTGTAGGGAGCTGGCCTGGTGTGTGGTGGGCACCTATGATGTTCTCACCTTATACCAGGCCCAGGTATCCCTTATTAGTGAGGTATAGACAGTGTCTAGGAAGCCAGGGCTCTCTCGAGGTAGCTGTGGATGAGCAGCCAAGACTTACCCAGGAGACATGCAAAGCTTATGCAATACCACTGTAGTCACACAGCACTCACACACATGAAAGAACCACACAGTGTTACAAAAATAAAGGTACTTTAATATGGTAATACAAATACTAAAATACTGTGTAGGCAATACTCCACTAGCAGGTGAGTAAGCACTATTATATACACATTGGAAGTTGGGAATTGGCATAGAAAACAGTGAAATAACAGAATATAATAGGGACACTAGGGGGAATCCAAACCATATACTAAGTAAGTAGAATGCGAAAGTCAGTCCACCACCCAGTGATGTGGAATCGGTACAGGGGAGCTGGACGAACCAGGATCTCCAAAAGGTAAGTACCAGGGTGCCCCCCAACGACCAGGAGCGAAGAGGTAAGTACATGGTTTTTCCCCAATCCCACAGGTAAACTTTGAAAAAGGACTGCAATACCCAAGCAAGACTTGAAGAAACCAAAGGTGGATCCTGACTGAAGAGGACCTGCAAATGAGGGGGACCAAGTCCAGTTCGAGTTGGAATGTCCAGTTGGTGTAGGAGCCACAACCCACCCTTCTGGAGATGCAGGACCAGGTCTACGGCGAAGACAAGGACTCGGCTCTGCAGCACAGGAGCAGGAGAAGAGTTCCAGGAGTGATGCAGTCGATGTCCCACATATGAAGAAGAGTTGCTGTCAGTCAGTGGTGTGGAAAAACTACCAACAAGCCATTGCGAAGGCAAGAGTTGCAGAAGAAGAGATGCAGAGCTGCCGGGGACCAGGAAGGTCCAGGGGGACTCAACCCACGGGGGGAGTTCAAGGTGACCCCCAGCAGTGAGGAGAGTCTGAAGTCGAGGATGCAGCCCCCACATGCAACGTACAGGCAGTAGGCACAGGATTAGCAGTGAGGCCCACTCAGCACACCTAGAGAGGAGTCCCATGTCGCTAGAGCAGCAGGCAGGAGACACTGCTTTGCAGGGAAGAGTGCTGGAGGCCGGGCTACATAGAGCCTGAAGATCCCTTGGAAGAAGAGCCTACAATCCTTGGTAGCTGCAAGAATCGCGGTGCATAGGGTACTGTCCTGCAAGGAGAGGCAAGGTTTTACCCTCTCCCAAGTTGGATAGCTGGCATAAAGGACCAAGGGGACCTCTCCAGACCACAATCAGTGTTGCAGGATCCACACAGTTTTGCAGGAGAGAAGATCCACACAGCCAGTCATTGTTGCAGTTGGTGCCTGCGGATGCAGGGGAATGAATCCTTCACTCCAAGGGAGATTCCTTCTTGCTTCTTGTGTAGGTTTAAGACTTATCACCCTTGGAGGATGAGCAGCCAGGGAAATGTTGCAGTTGCATGAAGGAGCCAGAGAAACAATGTTGCAAAGCAGAGTCGTTTCTTGAATTGCAGATTATCGGTTCCTGGCGGGTCCAGTTGCAGTCCCAGTGGCCAGAAGACGAAGTAAATGATGCAGAGGAGTCCGGCTGGAATCTTGCACGTCGAATCTGAGGACCCACCCAAGAGGGAGACCCTAAATAGCCCAGGAAGGAGGATTGGTCACCTAGCAGGGTGACCACCTATCAGGAGGGGGCTGTGATGTTACCTGCTTGACCTGGCCACTCACATGCTCCCAGGGGCCTCTGCCCACTTTCGATTCAAGAAGGCAGAATCAAGTGGCCACCTGGAGGAGCTCTGGGCACCACTCCTGGGGTGGTGATGGACAGGGGAGTGGTCACTCCTCTTTCCATTGTCCAGTTTCACGCCAGAGCAGAAACTGGGGGACCCTGGACTGGTGCAAACTGGTTTATGCAAGGAAGGCGCCAAATGTGCCCTTCAAAGCATACCGTGGCTTGGGGAGGCTACCCCTCCCAAGCCATGTAACACCTATTTCTCCAGTATTGGAGTATTTCTCCAGTATTGGATCTTTCATAGATTCACATGCTTGAATCATTCTCTGTCGTTGAATTGGGAGTCCCACGGTAACTTAATAAAGCAGTATATTTATCACTATCATAGGCTATAATGGCAATGAAAAGGTCAGTTTAAATAGCCTATCCATGTCCTTTTTCAAAAAAGGGCCAAACTTGAACTATAAACAATCAGGCAACAGCACCCTCTAGAACACTCCCAACAGAGGCTGAGGACCTCAGATTTTCTACCTCATGTCGTGTGAAGGGAGTCTCCATGAGCTCTGCTCAGTTCGTCAGCTTTTACTTCTTTTCGGATCATCCAAGGTTATATTTCCTGTTTCATTTCTCTCAGCCTGGCACTAATATGTAAGAGTAGCAGAAAACAAGGTAAAAGACTACATAAATATGTCTAACCTTTTCCTCAAAAACTCTCACGTTCTGAGAGATGAGGCTATTATTGGGATTTAAAAATGTTAAATCTGTCACTAATAATGAGGACAGTGAGGATTCCTTCACCTCACAGGAGAGGTCAGAGGTAGATGTTGTGCCAGGCTACCCAGAAGGTGCACAAAAAAAGACTTACCATGAGTCTTCATAAGGCACTTCTCACAGAAAAAATAAAAATAATGGAAAAAAGACCCTCAACTCCCTCTTCAGCTCTGACAATACATCAGAGACCCTCATAACCTTACAATGTCTGAAAACCGCTGTAAAGACATCATTAACAGAGGTAGTTGATGACCATGTTGACTATTATTATCTCGTCTATGATGGTCTAATCTACGAATGGCCTCATCTACGATGGTCATCCATGACGGCCTCATCTACAATAGTCATCTATGACGGCCTTATCTATGATGGTCATCTACGACGGTCATCTACAGTGCTCATCGACAACAGTCATCTACAGTGCTTGTTGACGACAGTCATCTACAGTGCTTGTTGACGACAGTCATCTACAGTGCTCATTGACGACAGTCCTCTACAGTGCTCGTCAGCGACGGTCATCTACAGTGGTCGTTGACGAAGGCCTCATCTTTGATGGTCGTCTAAGACGGCCTCACCTACGATGGTCGTCCGTGACTGCCTCATCTAAGATGCTCATCTACGACAGTCATCCACAACAGCCTCATCTACGATGGTTGTCTATGGCATCCTCATCTATGATGACGGTCTACGTCAGTCTCATATGTGACGGCAGTATCATCTACGACGGTCTTCTACGGCGACTTCATCTATGATGCTCGTCTATGACAGCCTCATCTACGATGATCGTCTATGACAGCCTCATCTACGATGATCGTCTATGACAACGTCATCTACGATGATCGTCTATGACAGCCTGATCTACGATGATCGTCTACGACGGTCATATACGACAGCCTCTTCTATGATAGCCACCTGTGACACTCTTCGGTGTTTGTCTGCGACAGCTTCTTCTGATGGTTATCTACTATGATGGCCTTGCTTACAATGACCTAGACTATGGAACCACACCTACGATGGCTTCGTCTCTGTATGCTTTGTCGATGACGGCCTTGTCTATGACTGCATCCTCTACGACAGCCTCGTCTGCGGCGAAGGCCTTGTCAACGACAAACATTGTATACATCAGCCTAGTCGTTTACATCAGCCTCGCCAAACTTGATCAAAATACAAATTAAGACGAAAACACATAATCCAGGATAATTTAGTGTCAAGCATTAAGGTACCAATATGAGCATGTCTTCAGCAGTCAATATATTGGAGCACTATATGGAGCAAGTACACTACTCTGCCTCCAACTTCAGAGCATGTGGTCAGGTCTATGTATCTCTAATACTAGAGCTTCAGAGCATATTACACCCACAACTGGTGGATTTCACACCAGATTTATTTTGGTGGTTTTACATACCCTTCAGAGCGACTGACCGAACACTTTCAGCTTCCTATAGCAAACAAGAAATTAGTTTGTGTTTTTTCTTTATGATTTTAAATAGGAAAGCTGTAAAACCTATTCCAATTGCTCATATATCCAGGAGGAATTACAATTATGGAAAACCCTGTCATTCATAATTCCACCTAATCAGCAAGGACACTTTCTCATCTGGGTCCAGACTACTGTACGGGCTGCAAATTCACTGCCAATACAGGGACTGTGGTCAGACATGGCCACATAAATAAGATGTTTGCCGGTAAATTATAAAAAACAAAAATGCTGCTGTAGTGGGGTGAGATGTCATCATATATCAGCATAGATTGTGCTATAGATAAAGATTCAATAGGATTCCCTCAACTGGCAAGGTCAGTGGTCTTTGAATATTATGGATCAAGGCCACATTATTTAAAATTTGAGGTACAAGTATATTTAAAATGTTTATAGTACCATGCAGACGCTCTGTTTGCCAAGCACGTTGACGACTCGTTGCAAGCAGTCAAGGCTGACTCTTGACACTGCATGATCTTTTGGGGCATTACAATTTTGAATGAAACAATCCCGAAAAAGACACTTATCCATTGATAAGTATCTGACTTAGCTACCCTCTCAGTAGCCCTTAGGCTAGATTACCTACAGTGCCAACATTCTAGTGCTGATTACACCATCCAGTGGGAAAAACGTTGTCAGCTATGGCAAAAAATAGCATCGGACAAATAAGCCCTGGATCGCGTTACATATAGATATATGTTGCAGTACACCCAGTCTCTGCCATCTAATTCGGAAGGAAGTGCTAGCTACGCTGACCAAAGGTTCCATAGAGAAAGGCCCACATTCTCAGCAAGGATTAGGCTTCTACTGAGGTTTTGCATCATAAAGCAGAAAACAGAGGAGTGTCCACTCATAATACACCTCCAGAAATTAACAAGTATTTCCGGAAACAATCCTTTTATGTTGTCTCCTTCAGCACAAGATTTATACATTTTTGCATTCCCACTCATCAGAGTTATTCCATTTGGCTTCAGATCAGCTTTTTCAGGAAGGGTTTCCCCAACTTCGACAGCTCATTGATAAAAGCACCAGCGGCATTTCAAGTGTCCAAGACCACAAAGGCTTGCTACAAAAACAATAGATTCAATCAAACAAATAATTTCAGGTCCTGGTGAATTTTCACATAGGTCTGTCTTAGAGCTAGAACTTCCCTTTGAGGTAACAACAAATGTGCTTCCTTCAGTTCTTCAGCCTGGTCTAGTTTCTTCTGAGCCCTTGCTACTGTTTAATAAAGCCCTAACTGACACCCTTATTTGGGGGCACATGGTCTAAACCTTGTTCTTGCCCACCAATGAAAAGGCAGGTAGCCCAGTGCCACACACAGGTAGCTTGAAACCATGATTTTCTTACTGAGAGTTTGGTGGTCCAAGCTTCCACTTTCCATTGGAATTGGACTCAGCCCTCCAAATGAGTAATGGCCACAGAAGAAGTTCCAG
Organism: Pleurodeles waltl; assembly: GCF_031143425.1. NCBI lineage: Eukaryota > Metazoa > Chordata > Amphibia > Caudata > Salamandridae > Pleurodeles > Pleurodeles waltl. The sequence continues at coordinate 551,191,111 of NC_090443.1, read as the reverse complement.
AGGGTTTTTAAACTATCTTGTCCACTCTTTCTTAGAAGATGCCCTTGTTTATGTTTACAGCGTGGGTACGATTCAAATGGCAAGCTCATGGAACAGCTTCAAGACAATATTGCTACAAAATCTTTCTATCACCATCACAAGGTCCCACTTGGCACCCTCCTCTTGAATAGATGTAGTTTTGAAGAATAAGACTCACAGGAAGAAATCAAGCTTTCACACCCAAACTTGGTTGTTTCCCTCAATGGCACAATTTGCAGTTTTGCAATTCACATGTATGTCATTAGCTGAAGGTACCAGCCCACAACAATTACCGTTGATAGTGCTCTTTCTGGTGAATACTCTATCTAACAGTAGATTCCCCACCTTGAGAATATGCCCTAGGCGCCAGACTGTGTAGGAAGCTGGCTCTGTATATACTATACCAAAATGGTTATAGTGTGCACAGATTCCATGGGTTCCCCATAGCTTTAAAAGAGCCTAAAGCAGATAACACTAATGATCTCTTTTATGGCAGTGTGGTCGAGCGGTTAGGCTTATCGGAGGGTAGTGCACACAGTTGAGAAATGAGACCCACACTGATTACTCTATGTCAATTGTTTTATATAGCAAAAAATATAGTTTGTTACTTTATTTCTAGAATCAGAAGCTCTTTGTTGCAGGTAAGTACAGTTGTCAGTAGGTATCAAGCATATGTATCAAATGTACTTTGCTTGTTTTTTGCAGATAAAGCAGTTTACAAGTAACACTTTTCTATTTCAAAAGTTAAAGCTGCATTTCTTCATATGAGTCAATAGAGTCCTAGGGGAGGAAAAGTATTAGCACTGTTAACAGGTAAGTACACGTCTTACAATTCCAGTCTTTGGGGTTAGGATGTCCATAGGTCAAAGTTTGGGCTGACCCCAAAAGTGCACTGTAGGAAAATGGCTCCCTGTTGCAGTTACCCCCTACTTTTTGCCTGCTATTGATGCTGACTTGACTGAGAAGTGTGCTGGGACTCTGCTAACCAGGCCCCAGCACCAATGTTCTTTCACTAAAAATTTACCATTGTTTCCATATTTGGCACACCCCTGGCACACAGATAAGTCCCTTGTAAAAGGTACGAGTGGTACCAAGGGCCCTGTGACCAGGGAAGGTCTCTATGGGCTGCCGCATGTGTTGTGCCACACTATGCGACCCCTCACCTAACACATGCACACTGCATTGCAGATTGTGTGTGTTGGTGGGGAGAAAAAGTCAAAGTCGACATGGCATCCCCCTCAGGATGCCATGCACACAAAATACTGCCTGTGGCATAAGTAGGTCACCCCCACAGACCTAAGGCAGGGTGCACTATACCCCAGGTGAGGGTATAGCTGCATGAGTCTAATTCAATTCTTAGACATTGTAAGTACACTGTGGCAATATTAAGCATATGGTCTGGGAGTTTGTCAAAAACAAACTCCAAAGTTCCATAATGGCTACACTGAAAACTGGCTGGGAAGTTTGGTATCAAACTTCTCAGAATAATAAACCCACACTGATGCCAGTGTTGGATTTATTACAAAATGCACACAGAGGGCATCTTAGAAGATGCCCCCCTGTATTTGACCTAATCCTTCAGTGCAGGACTGACTGGTCTGTGCCAGCCTGCCACTAAAATGAGTTTCTAACCCCCTGGGGTGAGAGCCTTTGTGCTCTCTGAGGACAGAAACAAAGCCTGCACTGGGTGGAGGTGCTTCTCACCTCCCCCCGCAGGAACTGTAACACCTGGCGGTGAGCCTCAAAGGCTAATGCCTTTTGTTACAGCACCCGAGGGCATCCCAGCTAGTGGAGATGCCCGCCCCTCCCGCCACTGCCCCCACCTTTTGGCGGCAAAGCTGGAGGAAATAATGAGAAAAACAAGGAGGAGTCACCTACCAGTCAGGACAGCCCCATAAAGTACCCTGAGCTGAGGGGACCCCTGCCTTTAGAAATCCTCCATCTTGGTTTTGAAGGATTCCCACAATAGGAATAGGGATGTGCCCCCCTCCCCTCAGGGAGGAGGCACAAGTAGAGTGTAGCCACCCTCAAGGACATTAACCATTGGCTTCTGCCCCCCAGATGTAAACACCCCCCTAAATTGAGTATTTAGGAGCTACCCTGGACCCAGAAAATCAGATTCCTGCAACCTGAAGAATGAAGAAGGACTGCTGACCTGAAAGCCTAGCAGAGACGACGGATACACCAACTGACTTGGCCCCAGCCCTACTGGCCTGTCTCCAGACTCAAAGAACCTGCACAGCGACACATCCGACAGGGACCAGCGACTTCTGAGGACTCAGAGGACTGCCCTGAACCAGAAGGACCAAGAAACTTCTGAGAACAGCGGCACTGTTCAAAAACTGCAACAACTTTGCAACTTTAAAGCAACTTTTAAACAACTCTCTCTTCCCGCCGGAAGCGTGAGACTTCTCACTCTGCAACCAACGCACCCGGCTCGAGCTCCAGAGAACTAACACCCCAGAAAGGACTCCCAGGCGACTACGACGACGTGGGTAACATGAGTCGACCCCCCTGCACCACCACAGCGACGCCTGCAGAGAGAATCCAGAGGCTCCCCTAACCGCAACTGCCTGGTAACAAGGAACCCGATGCATAGACCAAGCACTGCACCCGCAACCCCCAGGACCGAGAGGAACCACCTACCAGTGCAGGAGTGACCAGCAGACGGCCCTCATCCTAGCCCAGTCGGTGGCTGGCCCAAGAAGCGCCCATGTGCCCTACTTGCATCACCAGACGACCCCCGGGTCCTTCCACTGCTTTCAATAGAAAACCCAAAGCCTACTTTGCTTATTGCACCCGGCCACCCCGTGCTGAGGGTGTGTTTTTTGGGCTTGTGTGTATCCCCCCAGTGCTCTACAAAACCCCCCTGGTCTGCTTCCCGAGGACGCAGGTATTTACCTGCTTGCAAACTGGAACCGGAGCACCCCTGTTCTTCATAGGCACGTATGTGTTTTGGGCCCTCCTTTGACCTCTGCACCTGACCGGCCCTGTGTTGCTGGTGCGGTGACTTTGGGGTTGCCTTCAACCCACAACGCTGGGCTGCCTTCAACCCACAACACTGGGATGCCTATGCCCAGGAGACCGACTGTGTAAGTGCTTCACTTATCTGAGAAACCTAACCAAACTTACCTCCCCCAGGAACTGTTGATTTTTGCACTGTGTCCACTTTTAAAATAGCTTATTGCCATTTTAACTAAAACTGTGTGTACTACTGCTTTGAATCAAAGTTCCATACTTACCTGTGTGAATATATAAAAACTATTGGCCTGGAGTTAAGTCTTTGAGTGTGTGTTCTTCATTTATTGCCTGTGTGTGTACAACAAATGCTTAACACTACCCTCTGATAAGCCTACTGCTCGACCACACAAAGCAAAATAATTGTTTTTGTTGCTCCCACTCCTTAGTTTTCCCAAAATCCAAAGTGGGAATTTCAGAATGGATTGAACAGTGCATCCAAGTCCTTTATGCACATCAAGATAGGTATTCACTAACACACCCTGGTACACTTGACAGTCAAGATGGGATTTACTATGGCCTAACAGGGCAAATATGCCTCTTATGAACATTTGTAAGACCGCCTCTTGGTAACTGTTTGAATGCTCTCGTTGATCACTACTGTGTTGACATCCAGTTAGGAGAAAATCACAAGGGGTTTAAATAGTATTACAGTATTTATTTGTCACAACCTTAAGAGGAATGGACACTGCTGTTCAGTTGTTGAACATTATGTGATCTGCAACACATGCGGCAGACAGAAATGTTATTTGCCTGTAGCAATTGGTTTACAGCATGTCAGGTTGTGTGTTTGCACCAACCACCCACCCCCATCGAATTGAAAAGTATTAACCTTAAAACTTTGCTTTACACGACATCTATACTTTACATCACACCGGGATACCTGTTTGGGGGGAATACAATAATCTAGGATGGAGACTGAAAACTGAAGCATGGTGGATTTTGGCAGCATGGAGAGTCCACAGCATGTGAGCTACTCCAAAGTGACAAGCTACAAACTGATTGTCACTGTGAAGTAGTGTTTTCCTTATATTGCATGCATTCCATTTCCCTTTTCACCTGTCTCTGTTTTGAAATTGTAACCAGTTAATTCTTACGGTATTCTGGATCAGAGCAAATGTTTTTTCTTCCTGTTTAGTGTTGTGCTTTACGTTTTTCCCTGCTAGGCACTGCTGAAAGTCTAATGACATGCTTGTAATTTCTGTGGTCTCTACATAAGTCACCTGAGCACAACCAGTTGTTTTTGTGTTCTCTCTGTTGAACAGCAGGCTTCCATTAGTAAGAATGAGTCTGTGTGAATGATATAATCTGTTGCTGTGATTGAAGCAGCAAATGGGGCTTTGTATGAACCTCACTTCCCCATGGTGAGGTGAAGAGCTAATTTGACATTTGATCTATTAGTGGTTTTTGATACAATTTGTAGATCTCAGTGTGATACTGGTCTGTCAGATTGCTGAATAAAGGCAGTAGTGTCGGAGAGGGAAAAGAGGGGGAGGTGCATTTTCAGAAAGTTCCATTACTTTCCAGAGTTCACCTCGTTTACTGCAAACTTTGTCTAGATTGCTGCTGTGTCTTCCAGTGTAGCCCTGGCCCAAGAGCTGTGTTGATTAAAGACTGATATCCTTTCTGTAAACAACTGGAGTTCTGCAGTTACCTTTGGGAACAGTCTGTAAGATTTGTGGACGGTAATCTGTTCTCTGTGAGGTCAGGCATTTGCTATTTTAGCACCTGGTAAGAAGAACTTGGTTAGGTGTGGTATACATGCACATATTCTGTTCTTTAGGAATTTCTATGCAGAGTCCACTTTGGGCTTTCCATGAGGTGAGGAAAAGGTCTGGACAAAGAAGTCAGTGGCATTTCATGTTCGCCCAGGTGGGATAATCCACCTTTTTGATTAGTAGATTCAGATGTGAAATCTTATGTAAACCGTTTTTTTTTTTTTTTAAGGTAGCAGATGATTTACCTTGCTGCCTCACTAGACACAATATATATCAAAGTGGTGTCACTAGGTTGGTTTGGGGTGGAATTCATTTTTTGGATGCTGTCAGGTACATAATCTCTATAGTAGGAGTGCATCCAACACACAACACAAATAGCTCTTCTGGGTCCTCTTCTGTGGCAAAAGTGATCCTGTGATCGGTCCTTTGTTACATAATTAGTACCACATACATAGGCGTGCATAATTTCAGGGCTTAAAAAGTTATAACCCAAGCAGATTAAGCTTTGTTGTGTACGTCCAACAGGGATACAGGCTGAGCAAGTTTAAGGTACATTTATTCTGATCTAGATTCTGGTAGATTGTATGTTCAAGATTGTTAAGTTGTCTGTGAACAATTTGATAGCTCAGCATTCCCTTCAATTTAAGGTAAGCATAGGTGAGTGTTGTCCTTGGAGATATGGGTGAAATTTCTGGGTGACAAATGGGGATGCATTTATGTCAGGTTGTGTGGATCCGTTTGTGGAATGAGGAGAATTTCATTATTATGCAGTTGTTGTGATAGTATGAGGTCAAAGAGAACTAGAGTGATTCACCTAGCAATATGCAAGTGCTTAATATGCTATTTATAAGTTATAATGTGACTTTAGTTAGCATTGATGTCTCTCAGCACCTCGGTTCTAGCACTGCCTGTGGGAATTTTCCTTGCTTTTTAAAAAATTCTTATTACATGCAGAGCATTTTTCTAAAGTAGGGCTTGCAAGGTAGCATCTGTTCCAGGTGATGATAACCCTCCATTTTCACTTCCACATTTGTTCCTGAGATTGATCTCTTATCTAGCTGTAAAGATGCCTAGGCCTGTGGGTCCACTTAGTTTCTCATCCTTTTCATTCACATTGATGTTCCTTCTCCTCCTAGGAGAGTCCAGTGTTTGGTACCAGCGGACAAGAAGAGCTGTCTAAGCGCCTGTCTGAACTTGAGCTCAGAAGGGACTTTTTGAGTGCCATTGGAGATGAACAGGACTGGTTTGATGAAGATTTTGGGATCAGCTCCAGCAAGGTCCCACCAACACAGTCAGAGGCTCCACTACCAAAACTTGAGCCAACCATTGTGAAAGCCCGCGAGGAGCCCATCCTGGCTGTGCCGCACACTGTAGCTGAGGTTGAAGGATTGGTACGAACAGCTACTGAGGAACTTTGGATGAAGAAGCAACAGGGTCATAGTCTCCAAAGCATCAGTCTTCCCCCAGCCTTTACAGATAGCAGCACCAAAGGGGGCGACCTTGAAAGTGTCAGCAAACGAGTATACAAACAGGTTTGTTACAAACTAAAGAGCTTCTGGCTGACATAGGTCAGTTCAAACTTGTTAACACCTTTTGGGGAAAAAAAGGCTTGTGATGGGGAGTTATGGACCATTTCCTGGGAAGTGATAAAGAACTTATTTGGGTTGTGGTCCTGGGATTCAGGGTACAGGTATGGGGAATTAAAGTTATGCACATTTAGTAGTAAGTGGGAAGGCATTTAGAGTCGTACAGTAGGAGGTTGCCAATAGGGATATGAGTAGCTGCCAAGAATAGAATCATGTTTTGGAGAGAGTTCTTGGTTGATGTCCAGTCTGTGTTTGCCTAGGGAGTACATAGTTGTTAAGCAGTTGTAGTTGATAGTAACATTGTGTAACAGACCTAGATATTGATTGATTTGAATTGTTTTTTTTCTATTTTCTTTTCTGAAGGCGGTGTTTGACTTGACCAGAGAGATTTTTGGGGAGATATTTGCTGATGATCCCAACTTACATCAGCCTGTCTGGATGAAGCCATTCAGGCCCACATCTGCATACTACAGAAGAATAAAAGATCCAGACAACTTAGAGGAGATCAAGGTATGAAATATACTGGAAAATCATATGAATGGATTGGATTAGTTTGGAGACCAGGGAACTCTACTGCCTTTTCCCTGCTGAGCTAGTACCAGCTGAATAGTACTGCAGCATATTTGTCCTTTCATGCTAATTTATGTTAACTGCCTCTATACATGTCTTGTACTGCCGACTGTTGAGACCTACACTGAAATGTTCTGGTGAGCCACTGTATATTTCTCGCCCTTTACAATACCCTGAGGTAAAGATTTGTTAGAAAGTGAGCTTGAATAGGTTTGCATTGTCAGTTTTCTATTTCTCCCCAGGAACAGAGGCTGATACAAACCCAAAGCAATAGTCATCCAAGCCTCTTCTTAATGGAGAGACTTTGTCACATACGTGCCCCAAAAGTAAATTGTTATCCTGATATTTAACTTGACTCTGTAGGCATTTGGCTATAGAGGACACTGATAAAGCTGTATTGGGGGGACCATGCTTATGGTAAAGGATTTTCAATCATCACAGCCAACATGGTTGAAAGTGTGTTACTAGGAGTGGAGAAACCTCACAAAAACTACTTGGAGTGTCCTAATAATCAAGTCTGCTTCACTATTTTAGGATGGCAGAATTATTCCCCTTAGTGTATGGCAGAGTTATTCATAGAGCTGACACTCTCCCTTGTATTCTCTGCTTGAATTTCAGCTTCTGGTTCATAGCTTGTTGATATAGCGCTGTCTTCCTTTCCTCAACCCAAAATAGTTTTTCATAATGTCCATTCAGAGACATTAAGATTTCACCTTTCTATCATTGGCCCTTGCCCGTGCCACCTCCCCAGTACCCAGAACTCTTATAAGCTTTTTGTGGGACAAAAGATTCCAATAGTCCCTCTAGATGTTTCTGCTGTATTTCCAGAGAGGCTGTTTATTAATCCTTGCAGGCCATGTCACTAAAGCTAAGATCTATGGGAACATGCAGATAATATTAGGAAATGGCTGCTTGCCATTGAAAGTATGAGTTTCTTGTTCTAGGCCTTAAGCTCCCAATTATTCTCATAAATATCTCTAACTGCAGATTCCTCATCTTTAGAATATCCTTAGGCACCATACTGGATCTGAACACTTTCACACAGCAGTGCTCCTGTGTAGTAGTAAGCTGTGCTGTGAGGCTCTCGGTTGACTTTGTTCTGTATGGAAGTGATGAATGGAGCCAAATATCAGCATCAGCCCTGTGTGTTGATGTCAGTGCCTTTATTTCTGCACCTTTAAATGCGGATCCAGAGCTCCCTTATCCCTTTTCCTGGTCAGTTGACAAGTTTTATTTTTCTTTAGAAGTTTGTAAGGGAACCATGGCGCCTCGAAAAACTGCAAGATTTAAATATGCTGGGGCTGTTGCAAACAAATGTTTGTGACAGACTGTCACAAGGTATGACTTTGGTGTTCGGGACACAACTTTAAGTCTTGTGAGGAACACACCCTCATGAATTAGAATGTGATCCGGTAACGTGAAGCTAAGCTGTATTTTGATGAACACCAGAAGAAACCATGAATGTCCTGCTCCTGCTCGAAGTCAAGAGGACAGATTTGTTCCCATCCCAAGACTGTTCCTGCAGCAGGCCCTGGTTGCTGTCAGTGTCTTCAGGTAACACTAAATCGAAGTCAAAGAGGAAAGACCAAAAATCGAGGTCTTAAGTAATGCCATGTTGTACATCTTTGGCACTCTTCCAGTTTTCTCTAGCAGGCCTTTGGGCCCCAAGAATTTGCAGTGGCCTCCAGTCGAATTACTGCCGGCAGATCCAGTGCACACTTCTACTCTAGCACCAAAATCTCCGTCAGTCTGTTCCACACCAGCTGTGATGCCGTCGGAGGAGGACTTTGCCTATACTAGTGTCTGACTCTGAGCTGAACTTCTCTCAGCCGCCACTAAAGTCATGTCCTGAATTTGATGCGCCCAATTCCCATACTGTCCCCTTCAGACAGTACAGTACAGTACAATGCCTCTGCCATGGTGCTGCCCTTAGCTACTTTCAACATTTTGGCTTAGAATTTGATCAGTCAACCAGACTCGTAGATCACAGTGAGAGTTGCTTCCCCTCTTATTATGGTGACAACAGTCTTCTCATGGACTAATAGTGGCTAGTGGGCTGGATACTTTCCTTGATGAAGTCATTTACGGAGGAAAGCACCCCTTTTGCTCTTGTGATTAGTAGAGGCTTTACACCTATACCTCCCTTCTGTGGAGGTAAAAACTATAGTACCCATAGTGGTGTTCAGCCTAGGCTCGCTTCCTCAGAGCGTTTGCTACCATTCAAAAAAGTAATTACTGACACATTGATGGGCACTTAGCCGAAGCTGCCACCTTGTCGACCTATGAATTGACAGATTGCCAGATTTTATACACCAGTACCAGGTAACTCTGATTTTCTGAGTCATTACCCAACTTCAGAGAGTCTGGTGGTTCTGTTTTCCACCAGAAAGGTGAACCCCAATTAATTTCTTTTGCCCTGTTCCCGACAGCCCACACCCCCATTCCCCTGACAGACAATAAAAGAAACTGGAGGCATGCCGAAAACATGCTTTCTTCAGCCAGCCTAGTCTTGTGGTCCGTGAATGCCAGTTGCCTCCCTGGCTGATGTATACTCATTCCCTCTGGGGCATGGTCGGTGAGACCATGCAGCAGTACGTGAAGGCTTGCAGATCTCCCAGCTCAAACCAATCAGATTGGCCAAGATGCAGCAAAGTACGTCAGACCATCTGGCCTGGATACTATTGATTGCTTGGGTTGTGCAGTTGCGCCGCACTTGCAGGATGTGGAAGTGAAAATGGAGGGTACTCTGGGGACGTCAGGGGGACCGTTGTGCAGTGCCAGTTGACAGGTCTCGCCTGTTTAGCAAGAAGACCAATTCGGCCCTTGAGCACCCTGAGGACAGTAGAGCCAAAATGCTTTTTTGGGTCCCACCTCTCCAAATGGTGCACCAGTCCTTTCGTGAGTGGAATTTGGACAGACACTGATGTCAAATTGTTGATTTCACCAGGGACAGTGATCATCCCAGTCCCCCAACCCTGCATCATCTGCCTCCAAGCAGGTTTAACTTGTTTTTAGTGGCACTTCTCCACCCTATAGAAAGGGGATCCAACGCTTTCTCATTAGGAGGCAAATAACTTCTAATGGGTGGATCCTCCAGATCATTCAACAGGGCTATGCCCTCTCATTCCTTTCCAAAGCGCTGCATATTCTACCCATATCAGAGCAGCTTTCACTGGAGCTCCTGCTTATTTTGTTGCTGGAGATGCAGGATGTCTTGTTGAAAAGTGCTGTGCACAGGATACCAACCTCAGAAATAGTGGCTAGTTGTTGCACCCAGATACCAACCTCAGAAATAGTGGCTAATTGTTGCACCCTCTATTTCTTTGTGCCGAAGGATGGAGGCATTTGTCCTATTTTAGATCTCCACCCTTTTCATGAAATGGTGGTGATGGGTGCAGCCCACCTTTGGAGGTTGGGGAAACCAGTTTTCCCTACCTAAAAGACTGGCCGTTGAGAGTGGGCACCCCATAGTCTGTCAAAGACCACCTCTACAGCATAGTGAACATTCTAACATTGTTCACAATTAATGTGCTGAAGTCACACCAGACTCCCTGTATTTGGGACCTTCCTGTATACAGTGCAGTTTAGTGCCTTCCCTTCCTCCCATCAAGTTCAGGGCATTCAGGCTATGATTCTAATGTTTCAGCCTCATTTCTGGGTCTTAGTGAGAGTAACTCTGAGGCTTCTTGGCATCCTGCATCTGGCTAGTCGGTTGTGTCAGATCTGCACTAGAACTTAAGTCTCAATAGCCAGCACCAAGAGAAGCTGTCAGATTCCATACAGGTTTCAGAGGAGGCAGCATAGGATCTGTGGTGGCAGTTGCTCGTCCTCAATGGGTTCAGCGGCTGACCCCTCTCCCTTCCCCACCCACAGCTGACGGTGGTCACGGATGCATCACTGCGGGGTTGGAGAGGTCATCTTGGAGAGGTGGAGTTCCCTTCTTCTGGTGGAAACCCAACTCCACGTCAACCTGTTAAAGTTGCAAGCCATTTGCCTGGTGCTGAAAGCCTTTTTATCTGCTTCAAAGAGAGCCTCCTACAGCTCCACACGGACAACATTGCCACCATGAGCTACTGCAGCAAGCAGGGATGTGTGGGGTCCAGGGTTCTGTTCTGAGAGGCTCTTCACCTTTGGAGTTGGCTTGGAAGTCTGGGCATTTCCCTGATTGTGACCCACCTGTTAGGATCTTTGAACACCACAGTGGACGAGCTCAGCAGATGGCGCCTGGCTGATCCCAAATGGTTGCTCTCCAAAGTGGCAAATGGCATTTTCCAGCAATAGGGAGAACCCAGGGTTGATCTTTCAGCACAGTTGAGAACGCTGAGTAACAGTTTATGAGCACTGGAGTTCCCAACAAGGCTTGCTCTTAAAGACCCATACTGGCTAGGGTGGCATACAGAACTCCTCTATGCCTTTTCACTCCTACCTCTCCCACCCCTTGTTCTGAAGCTCAGTAACAACCAGTCGCCAAATTGGGACAGGAGCTGTTCCCTGACCAGACTTCTGTTCGGGAGAATCTTCTGTCGTAGCTGCAGGGCAGGGTTTTCCACCAAGGCCTGCCCAGTCCACCCCCTTGCATGGAGACTGAGCAGCAGCAGTTGACTGGGTTAGATCTCCATCCTGAGGGTTATTATGTTATTCTTGCTGCATGGCGCTCCTCTACAAAGTCAGTTTATGCCAGGCACTTGCAAGACTGCAGAAAAAGTATGTGTCAAAGTGGATAGTCCTCTGCATGAAGATCTGCTATGCATTGGTCAAGGGGCAGCCTCCGGAAGGGCCAAGGGAGATGCTACTGTATTCACAAGTGGATTGCCAGTTCTCGACATTTCTCAGGATGCAGCGTGGGCGTCCATACACACATTCCTGAAGCACAATCTCCTTGACTGCGAGGTCTAACAAAAAGGGAATTTCACCTTTTTGTTCTTGCAGGATTTATTGGGTCTGAGCCCATTCCACAGACCCGCCACAGAATGAGGAATTGCTTTGGTATCTATTCTCAAGCTTGGGAATCTGCCTTTAGAAGTATTCATCAGAAGAACATGCTACTTACCTTTGGTAATGCTGTTTGTGGTGGATGCTCTTATCTAAATGCAGATTTTTTTGTCCACACATCCCCTTTCCACCCCACCCTTCTTTGGATCTGTGGAATGGTGTCTTTTGCAGCTCACGTTAGCATGCAGGGGTGGCGGTCATACGCAGCTGCGTTCGTCACTCCGGTATTGGACAAAATCAAAATAGAGCCTCACAGTGCCACCAACCAGTGCGCTGGAGTACTGCTGCATGAACGTTTCTGGACCCTGTGTGACACCTGGGGATATTCTAAAGTGAGAAATCTGTGTTTGGATAGAACATCCATCAGAGAGAGTATACCATAGGTAAGCAATTTGTTCTTTCCTAATGTGAGCAGACCTGAGGTTTGAGAATAAAATACTTACAGAATAAAAGGTTATCCAACATTCGACCTCTAATGACTGTTTAATGTCTGATGTTATACATCCCTTTGGTATTGTGTTATACATCCCTTTGGTATCAATAGGGATGCTGGAACTCTAAAACTATTCACTGTATCCCCACTAACTGACAGGGTTATTTCCACTACCTTGATATTTTGTATAGACTACATTAGATCAACTTTCCAGCAATCTATTGGATTTACTTTTAAAAACAAATTTGATTTCTATTTTATTTTTTCAGTGCAGACTTAAGGCAGAGCATGTGGCTCAAAAATTGCGTAAGGGAGGCAACATGCCATCATAAATGCAATTAAGTTGATTTTTCTGTCCTGAAAATGTCACCATTTTTGTACTTTGTATTTCAGCCATATTTAAAATGCATCTACAGATGGTTTAAGAACATACAAATACCCTTCCTTGTTGTATTTGCCAGTTACAGCTCACTACTTATAATGCTATTTGCAATTCCCACTTACACTGCTGCCCACTGTTGCAGGGTTTGTATAACTTTGGTTGTAGTACTTTAGAGTCTCTTTCATGGTTTGTTTGACTAGGGGATCAAACTACTGCTGATATGTCCTGTATAACAGTAACTTGAAAAGGAAGACTTTTTTGTATGGCGTCCCTTAATCTTGTTTATTAGGGTGAATTTTACAAACTGCTGCCATCATCTACAGTATTTTGTGTTGTTTGTTGGCTGTGACATACATTAAATCTGTTGCTTATTGGGAGAGTTGGTGAAATAGAGAGGTTCAGCTGTCAGTATATTAACCAAGTGATGTGGATTTTTTATAATTTTTTCTTAGCACTTTGTCATCTTGGTCAAACAAGTTAAATATATAGCAGAAAATTCCATGTATGGGCATACTGCTTTGGGGTTGACTTCGAATCCTCTTTTTGTGATGGAACTGTCTTTGATTAGAAGAATCTGGGATCTGTCTGTACATTGTCATTATAGGCTGGCTGGCGGTACTGTAACATGTACTCCTTTCTGATTCTCAGCTGTTCTTGACTGCTGAAGTGCTCAAGTTATGCAGCCTGAAGAAGGAAGAAAATGTGAAGACTGATTGGCAGAAAATGATGAAATTTGGGCGAAAGAAGCGGGATCGAGTGGATCACATCTTGGTAACATCTCTAATCCTAGCCTTCCAACTCTTCTTAAGTCTCATGACTGTTTTGAGGAAATGTGTGAAAACGCAGGAATTTTAGCAGCTGTTTTCCCCAAGACTATATTCTGAGAATCTTTTTTTATTCTAGGTCTCGTTCATTGTTTTAAGAGTTGAGCCTGCAGTAGCATGCACTAGTGCATGCGTATCGCTTGCGAGACTCTGTTGTATTTAGAGAAGGGCTTGGAGCCCGTCCATTGCTTATCGTTTGTTTGTTTGCCTGTTAGCTCTCATAATTGGTCATGGCATCATTTCCGTTCCTGTCCGTGGAGCAGGGACCAAGCACTGATTGGTTCAACTTAATCAGTGCTTGTCTGCTGTTCTTAACCTGACTGGGGTACTCTTTTGTTCTTTTTAACTTCTAGCGCCCTGCAAACAGAAGGCGTGTGACTGGAAAATACATGCTCAGCAGTACAAACAAAGTTTCAAAGTTGTACTTTCAGTAGTTAACTTTTTGTTTTATTTTGCTAAGTTTTCTTTTCTCAATTTTCAGTCATGTTTTGTTTTGTTTTTGTTTGTGGGCACTGTTATCAAAAGACGACTATCATCTTGTTCTAAATATTCTAAAGCAGCATTACTTCTTTCTTATGTGTAATTTTCGAAATTATGTTAAAACACAAAAGTGGGCAGTATGCCTCAATCCACCCCACTCCAGTCAATGCCATTCCACCCCACATAAATCCACCTCATTCCAATCCAAACCACTCGCCCCAAACTACTCCAATCCACCACACTCCAGTCCTCCCACCCCACTCCAATCCGCCCCACTCCAATCCAAAGAACTCTGCCCCATTTCAATCCAAAACAACCTGCCCCTCTCCAATCCACAGCGATCTGCCCCGCCCCAATCCAAAGCAATCTCCCCACCCTAATACAGCAACTCAAAACAGTCTGCTGCACTCAAATCCTAAACAGTCTGCCCCACTCCAATCCAAAACAATCAGCCCCATCCCAGACCAAAACAATCTGCTCCCATCCCATCCAAAACAAACCACCCCACTTCAGTCCGAAACAATCCGCTCCACTCCAATTCAGAACAGTCTGTCCTACTCCAGTCCAAAACAATCCTCCCATCCCACCCTACTCCAGTCTGTACACTTCAGTCCAAAACTGTCTGGCCCACCCCAATCCAAAACAATCTGCCCCACTCCAGTCCAAAACAATCTGCCCCAGTCCAATCCAAAACAATCTGCCCCAGTCCAATCCAAAACAATCTGCCCCAGTCCATCTAAAACAATCTGTACCACTCCAATCTAAAACAACCCCCACTCAAATCCAAAGCCATCTGCTGCACACCAATGTAAAACCATCTGCCCCACTCCAATCCAAAACCATCAGCCCCACTCCCATTCAGTCCACCTTACTCCCATTCAGTCCGCCCCACTCCCATCTAATCCAGCCCACTCAAGTCCCATTTGCCCCAATCAAAAACAGTCTACTCCACTCAAAAACAATCTCCCCCTTTGAGTCAGCCCCTCTATAATCGAAAACAATCTGCCCTATTCCTATCCAAAGCACTCTGCCCCAGTCCTATCCAAAGCACTCTGCCCCACTCCAATGCATAGCACTCTGCCCCATTCATATCCAAAACAATGTACCCTGATACATTCCAAAACAATCTGCCCACTCCAATTCAAAACAATCCGCCCCACTAAAAACCAAAACAATTTGCCCCATACCAATCAAAAGCAATCTGCCCCAACCCAATCCAAAATAATCTGCTACAACCCAATCCAAAACAATCAGTCCCACTCATATCCAAAACAATCTGCCCCACTCATATCCAAAACAGTCTGCCCAATACAGTCCAAAACAGTCTGCCCACTACAATCCAAAACATTCTGTCCCATTCCAAACCAATCCGTCCCACTAAAATCCAAAACAATTTGCCCCATTCCAATCCAAAACAGTCTGCCCCACTACAATCCAAAGCAATCTTCCCCACTCCGGTCCAAATGAATCTGCCCCACTCCAGTCCAAAACAGTTTTTCTCACTCCAATCCAAAACACTCAGTCCCTCTCCAATCCAAAACAATCTGCCCCACTCATATCAAAACAATCTGCCCCACTATAATATACCCCACTACAATGTAATCCACCCCACTTCCACACTCCGATCTGCCCCACTTCAATCCAAAATAGTCTACCCCACTCCAATGCAAAACAATCTCCCCCCCTCGAGTCTGGCCCTATGTAGTCAAAAAACAGTCTGCCCACTACAATCCAAAACATTCAGCCCCAGCCCAATCGAAAACATTTAGCCCCACTCCAATCCAAAACAATCTGCCCACTACAATCCAAGACAGTCTTTCCCACTCCAGTCCAAAACAGTCTGCCCCACTCCATTCCAAAACATTCGGCCCCAGCCCAATCGAAAACATTCAGCCCCACTCCAATCCAAAACAATCAGCCACACTCATAACCAAAACAATCTACCCCACTACAATCTACCCCAATCCAATCCAAAACCATCTGCCCCACTCCTACCCAAAACAATCCGTCCCACTCCAATCCAAAACAACTTGCCCCTTTCCATTCCAAAACAATCTGCCCAATTCCATACCAAAATAATTTGCCCCACTCCAATCCAAAACAATCTGCCCCACTCCAGTCTGAAACAATCTACCCATTCTAGTCTGTCCCAGTCTAACCCAAAACAATCTGCTCCACTTAATCCAAAATAATCTGCCCCACTCCAATCCAATAACAATCTGCCCCACTCCACTCCACAGCAATTCACTACACCCCAATCCAAAACAATCTGCCCCACTCCAATCCAAAACAATCAGCCCCACTCCAATCTAAAAAGATCTGCCCTACTCCAGCCTGCCCCACTATAATAAAAAATTACCTGCCACCACCCCAACACAAAACAATCAGCTCACCCCAATCCAGGTCAACAATCTGCCCCACTCCAATCTAAAACAGTCTGCCCCACTCCAATCCAAAACAGTCTGCCCCATTCCAAAACAATCAGTGCCACTCTAGCCCAGTCTGTCACACTACAATCCAGTCCACCTCACTCCATCCTATTCACCACACTCCAATCCTCCCAGCCCACCCCACTCTGCCGACTTCAATCCAAAACAATCTGTCTCACTCCAGTCTAAAACAATCTGCCCCGCTCCAGTCTAAAACAATCAGCCCCACTCCAATCCACAACAATCTGCCCCACCCCAATCTGCTCATATCCTATCCAATCCGAAACCACCTGCCCCACTCCAATCCAATGCAACTTGCCCACTCCCCCCAGAACCATCTGCCCACTCCATTTCACACAATCCCATCCAGTTCACCCCACTCCAATCTAGTCCACCCGTCTCTGATCTGCCCCACTCTGATCTGCCCCAATCAAAAACTGTCTGCCCCACTCCAAATAAATATCCTCTCTCTACCCCTCTACAAACCAAAACAATCTGCCCCACTCCAGTCCAAAACATTCTGCCTTACGCCAATCCAACACAATCAGTCCCACTCATATCCAAAATAATCAGCCCCACTGATATCCAAAACAATCGGCCCCACTACGATATGCTCCACTGCAATCTAAAAGTCTGCCCACTCCAATCCAAAACAATCTGTCCCACTCCAATTCAAAACGATCTGTCCCACTCCAATCCAAAACAATTTGCCGCATACCAGTCTAAAACAATCTGCCCCATTCCAATCCAAAATAATCTGCCTCATTCCAGTCCAAAACAGTCTGCCCCGCTCCAATCCAAAACAATCTGCCCTACTTCAATAAAGCAACCCAAGACAATATGCCCCACTGTAATCGATAACAATCTGTCCCATTTCAATCCAAAACAATCTGCCCCACTTCAATCCAAAACAATTTGCCCCACTGCAATCCACAACGATCAGCCCCACTCCAGTCCAAAACAATCATCCCATCCCCGTCCAAAACAATCTGCTTCTAGCCCATCCAAAACAAACAGCCCGCTTCAATCCAAAACGGTCTTCACCACTCCAAAACACAACAATCTGCCCCACACCAGTCCAAAACAATCTCCTGCTCTCCAATCCAGAAGAGTCTGTCCCACTACAATCCAAAACAATGTGCTCCATTTCATTCCAAACCAATCTGCCCCACTCCAATCCAAAACAATGTGCTCCATTTCAATCCAAACCAATCTGCCCCAGTCCAATCCAAAACATTCTGCCCCACTCCAGTCTAAAACAATCGACCCTGCACCAATCGGCCCCACTCAAATCCAAAACAATCTGCGCCACTTAACCCCTTAGCTGCTGGGCCTTCCCCCCCCTCCCAGTGCTGAGCCCTTTTTTGGCTATTTGGGGTAGTTCGCGCTTAGGCCTTCATAACTTTTTGTCCACATAAGCTAACCACGCCAAATTTGCGTCCTTTTTTTCCAACATCCTAGTGATTCTAATGGTACCCAGAGTTTGTGGTTTCCCCTGGAGGAGACCAAGAAAATAGCCAAAATACAGTGAAAATTTAGTTTTTTCCCCAAAAAATTGGAAAAAAGGTCTGCCGAAGAAGGCTTGTGGTTTTTTCCCTGAAAATGCCATCAACAAAGGGTTTCTGGTGCTGAATCACTATCTTCCCACCATTCAGGAACGGGCAGACTTGAATCAGAAAACCACATTTTTCAACACAAATTTGGTATTTTACTGGGACATACCCCATTTTTACTATTTTTGGTGCTTTCAGCCTCCTTCCAGTTAGTGACAGGAATGGGTGTGAAACCAATGCTGGATCCCGGAATGCTAAACATTTCTGAAAACTAGACATAATTCTGAATTGAGCAAGGGGTCATTTGTGTAGATCCTACAAGGTTTTCCTACAGAAAATAACAGCTGAAATAAAAAAATATTGAAATTGAGCTGAAAACAACAGCCATTTTTCTTTATGTTTTACTCTGTAACTTTTTCCTGCGATGTCAGATTTCCAAAAGCAATATACCATTTTGTCTGCTGGACTCTTCTGGTTGCGGGGATATAAAGGGCTTGTAGGTTCATCAAGAACCCTAGGCACCCAGAGCCAATAAATGAGCTGCAGTTAGTTTTCATTCTATACTGGGTATACAGCAATTCATTTGCTGAAATATGAAGAGTGAAAAATAGGTATCAAGAAAACCTTTGCATTTCCTAAATGGGCTCAAGATAAGGTTTTGAGGAGCAGTGGTTATTTGCACATCTCTGAATTCTGGGGTGCCCATACTAGCATGTGAATTGCAGGGCATTTCTCAAATAGACGTATTTTTTACACACTCTCTTATATTTGGAAGGAAAAAATGTAGAGAAAGATAAGGGGCAATAACACTTGTTTTGCTATGCTATGTTCCCCCAAGTCTCCCGATAAAAATGATACCTCACTTGTGTGGGTAGGCCTAGCGCCCGCAACAGGAAATGCCCCAAAACACAACGTGGACACATCCCATTTTTTTGACAGAAAACAGAGCTGTTTTTTGCAAAGTTGCTAGCTGTGGATTTTGGCCTCTAGCTCAGCCGGCACCTAGGGAAACCTACCAACCCTATGCATTTTTGAAAACTAGAGACCTAGGGGAATCCAAGATGGGGTGACTTGTAGGGCTCTGACCAGGTTCTGTTACCCAGAATCCTTTGCAAATGTCAAAACGTGGCTAAAAAAACACGTTTTCCTCTCATTTCGGTGACAGAAAGTTCTGGAATCTGAGAGGAGCCACAAATTTCCTTCCACGCAGCGTTCCCCCAAGTCTCCCGATAAAAATGATACCTCACTTGTGTGGGTAGGCCTAGCGCCCGTGACAGGAAATGCCCCAAAACACAACGTGGACACATCACATTTTTTGACAGAATACAGAGCTGTTTTTTGCAAAGTGCCTACCTGTAGATTTTGGCCTCTAGCTCAGCCGGCACATAGGGAAACCTACCAAACCTGTGCATTTTTTAAAACTAGAGACCTAGGGGAATCCAGGATGGGGTGACTTGTGGGGCTCTGACCAGGTTCTGTTACCCAGAATCCTTTGCAAACCTCAAAAAGTGGCTAAAAAAACAAGTTTTCCTCACATTTCGGTGACAGAAAGTTCTGGAATCTGAGAGGAGCCACAAATTTCCTTCCACCCAGCGTTCCCCCAAGTCTCCCGATAAAAAATGATACCTCACTTGTGTGGGTAGGCCTAGCGCCCGCGACAGGTAATGCCCCAAAACACAACGTGAACACATCACATTTTTTGACAGAATACAGAGCTGTTTTTTGCAAAGTGCCTACCTGTAGATTTTGGCCTCTAGCTCAGCCGGCACATAGGGAAACCTACCAAACCTGTGCATTTATGAAAACTAGAGACCTAGGGGAATCCAAGATGGGGTGACTTGCGGGGCTCTGACCAGGTTCTGTTATCCAGAATCCTTTGCAAACCTCAAAAAGTGGCTAAAAAAACACGTTTTCCTCTCATTTCGGTGACAGAAAGTTCTGGAATCTGAGAGGAGCCACTAATTTCCTTCCACCCAGCGTTCCCCCAAGTCTCCCGATAAAAATGATACCTCACTTGTGTGGGTAGGCCTTGCGCCCGTGACAGGAAATGCCCCAAAACACAACGTGGACACATCACATTTTTTGACAGAATACAGAGCTGTTTTTTGCAAAGTGCCTACCTGTAGATTTTGGCCTCTAGCTCAGCCGGCACATAGGGAAACCTACCAAACCTGTGCATTTTTTAAAACTAGAGACCTAGGGGAATCCAGGATGGGGTGACTTGTGGGGCTCTGACCAGGTTCTGTTACCCAGAATCCTTTGCAAACCTCAAAAAGTGGCTAAAAAAACAAGTTTTCCTCACATTTCGGTGACAGAAAGTTCTGGAATCTGAGAGGAGCCACAAATTTCCTTCCACCCAGCGTTCCCCCAAGTCTCCCGATAAAAAATGATACCTCACTTGTGTGGGTAGGCCTAGCGCCCGCAACAGGTAATGCCCCAAAACACAACGTGAACACATCACATTTTTTGACAGAATACAGAGCTGTTTTTTGCAAAGTGCCTACCTGTAGATTTTGGCCTCTAGCTCAGCCGGCACATAGGGAAACCTACCAAACCTGTGCATTTATGAAAACTAGAGACCTAGGGGAATCCAAGATGGGGTGACTTGCGGGGCTCTGACCAGGTTCTGTTATCCAGAATCCTTTGCAAACCTCAAAAAGTGGCTAAAAAAACATGTTTTCCTCACATTTCGGTGACAGAAAGTTCTGGAATCTGAGAGGAGCCACTAATTTCCTTCCACCCAGCGTTCCCCCAAGTCTCCCGATAAAAATGATACCTCACTTGTGTGGGTAGGCCTAGCGCCCGCGACAGGAAATGCCCCAAAACACAACGTGGACACATCTAATTTTTTGACAGAATACAGAGCTGTTTTTTGCAAAGTGCCTACCTGTAGATTTTGGCCTCTAGCTCAGCCGGCACATAGGGAAACCTACAAACCCGTGCATGTTTGAAAACTAGAGACCTAGGGGAATCCAAGATGGGGTGACTTGTGGGGCTCTGACCAGGTTCTGTTACCCAGAATCCTTTGCAAACCTCAAAAAGTGGCTAAAAAAACAAGTTTTCCTCACATTATGGTGACAGAAAGTTCTGGAATCTGAGAGGAGCCACAAATTTCCTTCCACCCAGAGTTCCCCCAAGTCTCCTGATAAAAATGATACCTCACTTGTGTGGGTAGGCCTAGCACCCGCGACAGGAAATGCCCCAAAACACAACGTGGACACATCAAATTTTTTCATAGAAAACAGTGCCTGCCTGTGGATTTTGGCCTCTAGCTCAGCCGGCACCTGGGGAAACCTAGCACACCAGCACATTTCTGAAAACTAGAAACCCAGGGGAATCCAAGATGAGGTGACTTGTGGGGATCTGACCAGGTTCTGTTACCCAGAATCCTGTGCAAACCTCAAAATGTGGCTAAAATAACACGTTTTCCTCACATTTCGGTGACAGAAAGTTCTGGAATCTGAGAGGAGCCACAAATTTCCTTCCACCCAGCGTTCCCCCAAGTCTCTCGATAAATATGATACCTCACTTGTGTGGGTAGGCCTGGTGCCCGCAACAGGAATAGATCACACAACGGTCAATGTTGGTCCTTACGTGAGGCAGCTGTTGACCCTGGGGTGATCCATTCCTGACGCAGGCACTAGGTGTAGGCACTCAAGTGGGGTAGTGTTTTTATCAGGACAGGTGAGGAGTCACTGGGTGGTAGGAATTTTGTGGATCCCAGCATATTCCTGTAGTTTGTGTGACAGAAATGCGAGAAAAATAGAGTTTTTATTCAACATTTCAGCTTTGCAGGGTATTCTGGGTAAGAAAACTTTGGGGATCCACACAAGTCACACCTCTGTGGACTCCCCCGAATGTCTAGTTTCCAGAAATGTTTGGGTTTAGTGTGTTTCTCTATATGGCCGCCGAATCCAGGGCCAAAAACACAGGTGCCTGCCTTACAAAACCAGTTTGTTTTGCCATAGATAATTTTGATGTCTCCACAATACGATTTGGGTGGTGGAATTTGGGGCTGAACTAAATTGGGGAGCTCGCAAGAGAGCACTCTCTCTCTCTCTCTCTTTCTCTCTCTGCTTGCCGCCGCATTCACCTGCTCTCTGGGTTGGGCTAACCCACTATTACCCAGTTGCACAAACAGCTTGCGAAGGGACAGCAGGACTGTCCTCATCACCTCCCTCATAATGTACTGGAAGAGGAGTTATCGAATGGGACTCCTCCGACTGAAAAATCACTCCCAGAGTCTGCACCATTGTCCTATCCCTCAGATGCTGTCTCAGTATCTGATGTCTCAGTCTCTGATCCTATGTCAGAGCGGTCCTCTATAACCAGAGTGCAGGCAGCAGTCATCCATCAAGATGCCATCTCTGCTATTGGCTAAACTGTTGCTCTAAAACACTAGCCTACGTAGACAGTCACAAAATCGATGGTGTGTGTGAGATACATGCAACAGTAGAGGCCACCTTACCTGCGCTTCTTCCCTCAATCAGCACGTTCTTTCAAGACACTCAAAAAACACCTTGTCACATACCATTCGTCACAGTCTTTAGCACCTCCTGCGCCCAGTCCAACAATCATTATTGGTGCTCCCACTCCCTCCTCCTAGTATTCCCTCATTACCACCCAGCAAAAGTGCCCTTCATCTCTCCATAGCCGCCCTCCACCCCGCACATACATTTCATTGGTATAATAGCGCAGGTAATGGCTGACTTTACTAATGTACTCAGCTATTTACATAAAAAACAGATTTGCTCTTTGCAGTAGGCATATAAACCCTCTGCGCTTCTTTATGGCACTAAAACTGCCACTAGACAAGTCTGACCCTTTTCCCCCCAGGGAAACCACACACACATTGACAAAAGTGATATATATATGACAGCCAACCACCTGAAACTCAACTCAAGCAAAACCGAAATAATCCTCTTTGGCCCACACAAAAACACCTGGGACCCCTCATGGTGGCCCACCACGCTAGGCCCTGCACCCACCCCCGCCAACCACGCACGCAACCTCTGCATCCTCCTAGACTCCTCCCTCTCGATGACCCAACAAATCAACGCTCTCACCTCCTCATGCTTCAACACACTCCGTATACTGAAAAAAACATTCAAATGGATCCCCACAGAGACCAGAAAAACTGTCACTCACGCACTCATCAGCAGCATACTTGATTACGGAAACGCCCTCTACGCCGGCACCACTCTAAAACTCAAGCGCAAAGTACACGCATCCAGAACTCAGCAGCACGACTCATCCTCGACCTCCCCGGACACAAACACATCTCTCCACACCTCAAATCCCTCCACTGGCTCCCCATTGACAAAAGGATCACCTTCAAGATCCTCATCCTCGCACACAAATCACTCCACAACACAGGCCCTGCCTACCTCAACGAGAGTCACCTTCTACACCCCTACACGAAACCTCCGCTCAGCTGACCTCTCTCTCGCCTCTGTCCCCCGCATCAAACACACCACCACCGGAGGCAGATCCTTCTCCTACCTTGCACCCAAAACCTGGAACGCCCTCCCAACCCACCTTCGCAAGACCCAAAACCTACTTCTTTTCAGGAAGGGCCTCAAAACTTGGCTTTTTGAACAGTGAACCTCCCAGCCCCTTTCCCTCCCCCTGCCCCCCTCCCCCTCCCCCCCCCCCCCCCCCCCCCCCCCAGCGCCTTGAGACCCTCACGGGTGAGTAGCGCGCTTTATAAATCTCTTTGATTGATTGATATATATATTTCTATCTATATATATATCTACATAGATATATCTATAGATATATCCATGTACATAGATATATCTACATAGATATATCTATATATATATAGATCTATATATAGTTCTATTTTTTTTAGTTGTTGTATAAATTTCCCCTGGTGGGGGCGCGATTGCACCCACGACCCTCCCCTTTCTTACGAGGCCTTCCCGAACGTGGGGAAGGCCGTTTTCCCCATTGAAGTAGGAAGCGGCCGCAAGGCTGCTTCCTGCTTTGATGGGGAAAACAACTTTGTAACGTCAGTCACAAAGGGGCGGGTGGGGGGGGAGACACAGAAGCTTCCGTGTCTCCTGGGGAAAGGAAAAAAATAAAAAAATAATCCTCTTGTGCGACGCACCCGAGGATTTATTAATACCCTTCCTGGTGTCGGCCACTGGTTGTGACCCGCACCAGGGAGGGAGTGTGGGCGTCGGCCAGTGGCCGACGCCCGCACTAAAAAGGTTAATCCAACAAAGTCTGCCCACTCCAGTCCAAACAAACTGCCCCACATCAGTCCAAAACCATCTGCTCCAAAGCAATCTGTCCTACTCCAATCAAAAACAACCTCACTTCCGTCTGCCCCGCTGCTAACCAAAACTATGGGGGTTATTACAACTTTGGAGGAGGTGTTAATCCATCCCAAATGTGACGGATATACCACCAGCCGGATTACGAGTTCCATAGGATATAATGGACTCGTAATACGGCTGGTGGTATATCCGTCACTTTACCGTCACTTTTGGGACGGATTAACACCTCCTCCAAAGTTGTAATAACCCCCTATATGTCTCACTTCAATCCAAAACAATGTGCCCCTGTCCAAACCAATCTGTCCACACTCCAATCAAAAACATTCTGCCCCACTCCAATTCGAAGCTATTTACCCCACTCCAATCTGCCCCACTGTTAACCAAAACAATATGTCCCACACCAATCCAAAACCATCTGCCCCATTCAATCCAAAACAACCTGCCCCAAATCAATGTGCTCCACTCCAGTCCGAAACAATCTGTCCCTCGTCAACCCAAACCAATCTTCCCCACTCCACTCAAAAGCATTCTACCCCACTCCAATCCAAAACAATCTACCCCACACCAGTCTCCCCCACTCCAATCCAAATCAGTCTGCCCCACTCCAAGCCTAAACAATCTGCCCCACTCCAAGCCAAAACAATTTGCCCCACTCCAGACGAAAACAATCTGCCCCACCCCATCCAACACAATCTGCCCCACTCCAGTCTGCCACACTCCAGTCTAAACCAATGTGCAGTACTCCAGTCAAACTAATCTGCCCCACTCCAATCCAAAACAATTTGTCCCACTCCTATCCAAAGCTACCTGCACCAAACCACGCTGGCCCACTCTAATACAAAACAACCTGCCCCACTCCAATCTAAAACACTCTGCCCCACTCCAAACTAAAACAATCTGACCCACTCCAATCCAAAGCACTCTGTCCCTCTCGAATCCAATATCAACACTAAGGAGGAATGAGACGTTTTTATGGGGTAAACCCCCAGCTCCGCAAAGTAAAAACTAGAATACAGACAAAAGAGGGATATCCCAGCTCTCTTAAATTTTAACCATCACTTGGTTATGTGCCTGACCTCATACCTCCAATATGCAATATTGAGCCGATTCCTGATACTGTGGGTCGTCCTAGCGGGGGAATCACTTGAGTGGAGTTCTTTTATGCACACCATTTGTTATCCTCTGCAGTTTTTGACTATAGGACCATCCCCCCTGGAAGACTCTATGATGCCTACACTACTCTGCTTTATTGACACGTTTGCTTATTTCTATTGTGCCTTCTTTAGGTAATTATATGTAGATATCTGTACTTCTGCAATACTCGTGCTGACAGTCAATGGAAATTGTGCCCCATTCACAATAAGGAATGTTTGGTAATTTGATTACCGTAGTTGGCCTGTATTCTCTCATTCCAACTATAACCACACCAGGGAAAGGGTCCCAAGGACGGTCTTGTATGTTCATATGCATACCTATTTAGCGGGTTCCAAATGTAGCAAACCAGGTTGGAACGCTCAACCATATTAGGCAGGGATTACACATAATTTGGTCCTGAAGAAAGCCGGTGACCCCTGGGTGCAGTTAAATGGTTGAAACATGTTGATTTTGGATGTCAAGGACCATAGAATCCTTTACACTGCACTGTTTTTTTTTTAATCTTGCCCAAGACTGTACTTATAAAATCATAGTTCTACGATCTATGAGGTAATTTAAATTCACTTAAATCCCTGGCTTTTTATCGAGAAGTGCTCCACTTACAAACACGTAGCTCACCCACTCACATTAGGTGTTGTGGGTATGGGTCCAATGATGAAGTAGGCCACAGATGGGACCTGTAGGTGAGGATGCTAATAACATAACCTAGATGTGTGGCTAGAGCACTAATTTACTTGGGTGCCTTTTGCTCGCTCACTCATAACCGAGTAATGGTTGTGATTTAAGAGAGCTGGGATAACCCTCTTTTGTGTGTATTCCACTCCAATCCAAAACAATCTGCCCCAATCCCATTCAAAACAACCTGCCACACATCTGCCCCACAGCAATCCAAAACAATCTACCCCACTCCAGACCATTCTCCTCCAATCCAGTTCACCTCACCCCAATCCAATCCACTCCATCCCAGTTCACCCTGCTACATCCCAATTAATCCCACTCCAATCCACCACAGTCCACCCCATACTAATCCAGCCCCCCAGACCAGACCAATCCACCCCAATCTAGTCCAATCCACCCCACTTCAATCCACTCTTCTTCCCTCTAACCCCCTCCAGTCCAGCCCACCCAACTCCAGTCCACCACATTCCAATCCAGTCCAATCCACCCCAATCTAGTCCAATCTAATCCAGTCCCTCGCCAATCTAATCTAATCAAATCCACCTCACTCCAATCCACCCTCCTTACTCCAAGCCATCCCACTCCAATCCACCTAAATCCACCCCAGGCCAATCCAGGTCACCTTTATCTCCCCCCCTCCAACCCAGTTCACCTCAGACCACCCTAATCCACTCTACTCCTCCATTCCAATCCACCTAACTCCAACACAGTCCAATCCACTGCACTCCACAGCAATCTAATCCACCTCACTACAATCTATTTCACCCCACTCAATCCAACTCAACCCACAACAATCTAATCCACTCTACTACAATCCAATTCATCCCACTCAATCCAACTCTCCCCACTCCAGTCCAACCCACCCTAATCCAATATACCCCACTCCAATCAAATCCACCCCACCTATTTCAATCCACCTCAGCCCAATCCCCCATCCAATCCATCCCACTCTAATCCAATCCACCCCACTCTAATCCAATCCACCCCACTCTAATCCAGTCCTACCCCTTCTACTTCAGTTTACCCCACTCCACTCTACTCTACCCCAGTCCACCCCATCCTACCCCAGTCCGCCCCGGGTCAGTCCACCCACGCCACTCCAATCCATCCCTATACAATCCAATGCACCATAAACCACCCCACTCCTGTCCAATATAGTCCACCTTAATCAACCCGACTCCTGTCCAGTCCCTCCCAATCCACCCAACTCCAAACCCCCTTAATCCAACCCACACCAATCAGATCCCCCCACACCAATCATATCCACCTAACTCAATCCAATCCACCTCACTGAAGCCAATCCACCCCAGTCCATTCCAACCCTCCCCACTCCAATCCAACCCACCCCAGTTTAGTCCACCTGACTTCAGTCCAGTCCACCACAATCCACCCTACTTAAATCCAATCCACTCCAATCTACCCCACTTCAGTCCAATCCACTGCAATCCACCTTACTCAAATCCAATCCACCCCACTCCAGTCCACCCACTACAGTCCAGTCCACCCCACTACAGTCCAGTCCACCCCACTCCAGTCCACACACTTCAGTCCAATTCACCTCACTCCAGTCCAATCCACCCCACTCCAGTCTAGTCCGCCCACTTCAGTCCAATTCATCTCAGTCCCTCACCC
Organism: Pleurodeles waltl; assembly: GCF_031143425.1. Taxonomy (NCBI): domain Eukaryota; kingdom Metazoa; phylum Chordata; class Amphibia; order Caudata; family Salamandridae; genus Pleurodeles; species Pleurodeles waltl. The sequence continues at coordinate 551,163,359 of NC_090443.1, read as the reverse complement.
TTCTTCAATCCCCCCACCTCAGTGCAATCTACCCACTCCAATCCTAACCACCCACCCAACCCCTCATATCCACACCACTCCAGTCCACCCCACCCCAAGTCAGTCAAGTCAACCCCAGTGCAATCCATTCCACCCCACTCTACACAAATCCATCCAATCCCACCCCAGTTCAATCCACCCCACCCAGCCCACCCCACTCCAATCCATCTACTCCACTCCAGTGCACCCACTCAAATCCACCGCACTCCAATTAATCCAATCCACCTCACTCCAGTCCACTCCATACTAATACACCCCACTCCAGTTCACCCTGTTAAAAAACAAAACCCAATCCAGTCCACCCCAATCTACCCCACTCTAGTCCTATCGCTTCAGTCCAATCCACCCACCAGAATCCAGTCCACTCCAACCAAACCTACTCCAAAACAATCCACCTCACTCCATTTAATCCACCCACCCCATCCGGTCCACCCAACTCTACTCCAATCCAGTCCACCCCACTCTATACTCTAATCCACCCAGGCTATACTCTAATCCACCCCACTACCTCAGTCCTGTTCAACCCACTTCATCCTATCCCACCACACTCACTTCATGCCACAACACTCTTCCACTGAACCATTGAACTCTACTCTCCTCCAATCAACTCTACGATACTCTACTACCCCTACTCCACTCTACAACACTCTTCTCTCCACAGCATTCCACGCCACCAACTTTTAGAATGCTGAGCAGTAGCCACACTGATGTACAACGTGGGAAAACACTTGCAAGACCCGATATCTCTTTTATAGGCGAGACCTATTGTCTTTGCCAATGCTTCTTCAAATCTGTTCTTTACCATAAATTATACTGGATTTGCCTCGTAGTGTAGTTCAGGATACAATTGTGTAGGAACTGTACTGCATGGTGATGAGTCACAAGGAAGTTTGCCTTTTCAAGTGAACAGTGTGTTGTGTACTTGGCAGGCAGCTATCATGTTACAGAATTAAACTTCATCACTTTTACACAGCATGCAGTCCAGTTTACAGCAGTGTGTCTGGAAGAAGGGCCTCTTATAGTTCAAATAATGTTTGCTGGTTTGAGGTGCTGCACAGGTTCACCTATATGCGTTCTGTCAGTGCCACCCTTCCTGCAATGGCAACCACCAACCTAATCTGGTAGTGTCCTCTTTACAATCTGAATCATATGGGTTCTAATTTATGATGACATGTTTACATTGCACAGGAACAGTTGACCTTGACCTCCCAGTTTTAAAAAGGAGGGGATAAGTGTAATCTAGCAGTGACAGGTTCGTGATGGCTATATGGCTTTTTAGGATGGACTAAACCCATTTTGTGATTGGGTAAGTGCTTCCAGAATCGGAAAATAGAGTTTATAAATGCATAACAAATTGCAGTTTGAAAGGGACATGTTTAGAGCACCCCTTCCAAGTTGTAATTTGTAGTGCTATGTATCAAGGTGTTGTGACAGCAATTTTGGTCACAAACCATTCATTGGTCACCACCTCCTTAAAGGTGGCCATTCTCGCAAAGGTGAAATGATCCTTGGGACCTCATGCCCTTTGTTAATGTTAAGAAAAGTAAAGTTTGCTTGGGCATGACCTGTGGTTCTGGGGACCACTGCCAATTCTTAACACCTTGGTTGCTGTGGTTTTTACCACCCCAGTGCTGAGTCCTTTTTTTAGATGTTTGGGGTACTTAAAACTTAGGCCTTCTGAGGGATGCTTCTGGCTGTAGATTCCTCACCTTTAGAATATACTGAGTCACCTGACTGGATATGTAAGATTTAACAGCAGCGGTAGGTGTGGTCATGCAGTTTCACAATGAATTCATTCCACGTCGGAAGTAATGAAGGGGCCGCATATAAGTACCACCACTGGATGTCATCATCAGTTCCTTTATTTCAGTGCTTTTGTATGTGGATCTGGAGCTCTTTCTCAATTTGTTCCTCATCAGTTGGTAAGTTTATTTTCTGAAAATGACTACTTTATCCCATGTACAAGGAAACTGTGTCCCCTCCTAAAACTACTAGGTTTAAGCCTTTTAGGAACTGTCACAAACAAATGTCTGTGCAAGAGCCCCAGGAGTTGTGTGCCTCTTGAGTTTCGGTTTGGGGCATGACCATGTCCTTTGAGCGGTATGCCCTTATGAATTTAAAGTTGATCTGATAGTGTGAAGCAAAGCAGTACGTTGCTAGGCAGTAAAAGAAGTCACTGAAGCAGACCCATTCTCATTCTCAGGGCCTTTCCTGCAACAGGTTCTTGTTGCAGTCTAAATCTTCCACTAATTCAAAGCAGAAGTAGAAGGCAGCCCCGCTGAATTCATCCCTGGTTCGCCACTCTCAGCCTGAGAAGACGTGAAGATGTCAGGGTGCCTGTCTTCCTAGCTCCCATTCCCTCACTGAGATGCCAATTCCGCAGCTGATTCTGTTGCACCCTGAGCTTATGGGGCCATTGGTGAATTTGCAACTGATTGAGGCCTTTAAAGCAGCCATATTGTCTATCTTTAGCACTTTAGTGCCCTAAGGATCCGCAGGGTTCTCCAGTCAAGTTACCACCGGCAGGCCCACCCGTGGCGTTGTCCGGCTCCTAAACCCATCGCAGGTTCCACTTTGACTCCAGAGCCAACTACCAGTTCTGTGCTAAAATGTCATTGACGCTGGTCTGATGGAGGAGGATGTGCCATGTAGGCCTTTCTGATTCCAAGCTGAATGTGTCTCAGCCCCCAGCATGGGCGCATTCCTACACCATAACAATGATGCTCTTGGTCCAGTATGACTCAGAGAGAACCATGCCGCTGCCTCGGAGCTGCACACCAGCGCTCCAACACCTTTTCAGTTCAGACTCTGACCAGAGTCAACCAGTCTTTGGAGATGACAGTGGAGATGATGGGGATTATTTTCCCACACACTATGATGATAATTTATTCATGGATTTACAGAAGGTCATTGGGCTGGACATTTCTCCGTACACTGGATTGTGTCCTCCCCTGGAACATGAATAGAAAAATGTCTCATTTGACATGGTAATGAGACAGGCAGCCGAGGTACTGAATTTACAACTGCCAACTATGGAAGTCAAAATTAACTTACTGACCGGAGTTGTGCAACCTGTGAAAACCACATTGAAACCCTGACTTCCAGTTAATGAAGTTCTGATTTGCATTGTTATGGGCACCTGGTCTAAACTTTGTTCCTGTCCTCCAGTGAACAGGCATAATCCAAGCAACCCTGCATTTTCAGTGCAGTTCCCTAGACCAGGATGTTTGGTGGTTCAGGCTTCCACCAGTAGGGTGAACCCAAACGCATTCCCTACGACTCCCCAGACAGTCAAAACAAATCTAGGTTTTCGGAAAACAAATGTTTTTCCTCAGCTAACCTGGGCCTCCGATCAGTCAATGCCAGTCCTCTGACCTCATCCTCCCCCATCAAAGCTATGATGTAGTCAGTTCCTGCTGTTTGCTGGAGAGATTTTCCCATGTTCAGTGGGACATGGTTGGCAAGACCTTGTTGACAGCCCTTAAGCAATTTCAGGGCAACTTGGCTCCAACCATCCAGGAAATATAATTGGTCTTGCATTATATTATTGACTGCTTGGGCAGAGCAGTTGGCACTAGCATGGTTCTTCAGCGACACACATATATGAGATCCACAGTTTTCTAAGATGACTTTCAAGTCTCTTTAATGGACATGCTATTCAATGGTTCTCGTTTATTGGGCAAAAAGTCTAATTCAGCACTGGAACACTTAAAAGAAAGCCAGGCTATGGCCCGTTCCTCAGGCATCTCCACTCCTGCAAAACAGTACTTTCAACAGTTCGCCTCTCTTAAGGCTACTCCACTGTACCAGATACGCCAAGGCCCACTGCAGCTACAACAGACACTCTAGTCCTTTTGGAGTAGGGAAGAGGTCCAAGCAGACAGTGCCTTTGCCATTAGAAGACACTTTTGATTTGCAATCACATCCAGGTGAGGAGCACATAAACAGAAATACAGAGTAATGAACAGGTGCTGTACACATTAAACAAAAAACCTGCATTGAAAAGATAGCATTTCGCAGCAGACTTTCAAAATGCTTAGAAAGTGTCAGAAATGGGCATTGCACACACACAAAATAGAGGATCCAAATGCCCTTTACCTCAAAGAAAGCATTTAACAGGTGGCACGAAAAAAAAGAGTTATTGTCCCTTGAGTGATACTGACAGCATCCACAAGGAATCTTCCAGTATCAGTAAAAACCATGGCTATATGTTTTTACCGCTGTTGGGAACGTGCAGTGTCAAGGTCACCTGTTGGCCCTTTTGACTTGTTACATGTATTGGACCAAGCATCATTGTTCAATGCAACCGTTGTGATAAGATTTCTAAAATGGTTTCCCCAGTACCCTTTGTAATGCCACAGTGGGATCTGTTTTCAACAATATTTTTATTAAGTTTATACATTCAACATATCACATTCCACACGATACTGCAAACATACATGATCATGGGAAATGATGTCTCAGATAAGTCGTTGGGATACATTGAGTGATCCATCTTGAGTATGGCCCGTTTCACAGTGAAATCTTTATTTGGTCCTCACTTCACTATGTGCACACCATCCTAACCAATGTAAAGCTGTCCACAGCATTTCCTGACGCTGAAGTCTCTGCTCCGGGTTGAAGTAACTTCGGCTGGCAGCGTTGAACTCCAAGATCTCTCAGTAGAGCCGACTTCCATTGCATTTTTCTCTTACAAAGTGGTACTGAGGTCCAGGGTGGCCTGTTTGCCAAAGGTTGCGTTTGCTTTTCACATTCACCAATTTATCATTCTCCCAACATTCTTTGCTCCACCTCACCCCTTGAAAGCAGAAGATAAGACTCTATTACTTAGATTCCAAAAGAGCATAGAGCTTTGGGTGGTGTGGCCTGAAGCCGATGGCGACAGTGGCAGATTGAGGAGCCCCTGATCCCCCGAGCCCAAACCTGATGTCATCCTGTAGTGCAACTGGCCCCCAAACACACCTGGAGAGAAAGGAGACTCCCTGGAGTGAGGGGGGCCCCCGTTTGAGCTGGAGCAGGCAGCGGAACAGGCCAAAAATCAGAGTAGGAGTGCACAGAGCAGCGCAAGATGGCGGCCGCTGCAGGTGAGATCGGGGCCAAGCGAGAAGGCCTCATGACATGGAGGCAGCCTGTAGATGACTTGGCTACTATGAGGGCAAGTGCGAGGGATACATGGTAGCTGTGGCAGCACCAGAGAGTGGCCCTGCAGGATCGGTTTACAGCAGAAATAAATGAGCAGGCCCCAATCGGCGGCAGTAGGAGGATCGGAGCCTCATTCCGGTGGTGAGTAGGTATGAGGGCGGAGGTGCTGTCAAGAACCCACCTGAGCAGATTTATGGTCCTGTCCAGGGCCAGAGGCAGCGACTGGCATATTGCGGACCTGAAGAGACGGGAGTGACTGCTGGGAGCAACAGGAGCGAACACAAGGAGGCAGAAGCTGAGACTCTGTTGAGATCAGTGGGGGGACTATAAGGAGGGCCAAAGAGGCAGTGCTTTCCCACCTCCCCATGTCTTAATATATGCTCACCGGATGGGGACTTGAGTGTTGAAGGAGGGCAAGGAGGAGAGGGGAAACCGGTGCCCCCCCCCCCCCTCGAATTTGAAGGCCAGTGCTCAAGGGCCCTTGACCCTGCAATTTGGCAGCGGCGACTGGGGTGCTGCTGAATGTTCATTGGAGACTTGGTCCCCCTGGGGAAGAAAGTGATGACCTCAGGCCCTGGGGTGGTGTGGCAGGGGGAGCAATCGGAGAATTATCAAACTACAATTGAGTGGGAGCTACCCTCCGCCCCATGTTGGATATGGCTGCCCATTGCGCCATCATTAAGAGGCACTGGCGGTGAAGGGCAATACCTGGAGGTTGGTGCTGGTGACAGAACCTGAGGGGAGGGACCCGTGGGACTCCCCAGCCTGGATCTAACATAGAAGACCTTGGTGTGATAACGAGAGGGGGAAACGAAGACTGAATGCACAAACAGCATGGAGCCTGGGGTCCACTGTGTCAAGGAGGACCTACTGGAGGATTAGGAGTAATATTGGAAGGTGAATCGCCCAAGAGCAGAGGCGGCCCCAGTGGGGAAGGCAGCAAGAAAAGGAGGACACTGCCTCACCGGTGGATGAGGAACCAAGTACGAAAGAGAATGCGTGGTAGGGTCCAACGCTGCAAGATGTAATTCAAACCATAACAGCCACAAGGGAGGTGTTCGAGACCAAAATAGACACTCTCGGGTCAGACTTGAGCCTGCTTAGAGATGACCATCGCCAGCTGTCAGAGCGAATCACCACTACAGAACAAGAGGTGGCGGGAATACCCCCAGCAGTAGCAGATCTAACCAACCAGCTGAGAAAAATTGAGGACATTAGAACTGCGGGCTGAGGATGTAGAAGATAGATGCTGACGCAATAATATCCGATTGGTGGGACTGCCGGAGCGAGTGGAAGGGGATAGTATGATAGATTATTTAGAAAGCTTTATTCAAGCTAAGCTCTCACAGGAACGATTGTCCCCCTTCTTTGCCCTGGAGCGAGCGTATCGGGTGCCGTGCAACACAGGGGTCCATGTCAGTTGTGGCCAAGCTGTTTTCCCTCGAAGTGCAAAAGCAGCGATCTACCTTTAATTTAACTAAAAAGAGACTGCGACAAATGGGGGTGCAATATTGGTGTTGTTTCCGGCACGTCTCAGAGTGGTCACTGATGACAAGGCCCTATTCTTCAGTTCCCGCAAGAAGTCTGGAATTGGATCGACGCCCATCCGCAGCCAGGGTCAAGTGGAAATCAAGGGACGCAGCGACCATTGGGACCTCGCAGAATGAGTGGGGTTCGACCTGGGAGTAAAATGACTCTATCTGGAGAGGAATCCCAAAACGAAAGGAGACAAGCAGTGAAGGCAGTGGTCCAACTGCGGGGTTCTGACACTGGATCCCTGCTTCCGACACAAGAAGTTCATTTAGAAGATTCGGAATCGGGCTCCGCCACAAATAGGTGTAGCACATCTAGTAAACTACTGCCCCATGTTATTCCTGGAACAGCAGACATCATTTAATACCTGGCCACACTGTAATCAAAGCCTGTATCATAAGCTGGGGGCTCAGAGGACACAACCCTCCAATTGCCTGGGCAGAAATTGACTGGTGACCAAAACTGTGAGATGCACAAGATTGCCTGTCATAAGCTCCTGAGTGGGGCTCTGGGTTGGGGGCTCGAACTGGAGTCCCAAGCTGAATATGCAAGTTAAGTGGAACAGTCCACGTTCTAGGGTCAGATATGGCCTGGGTTGGACAGGGAGCTATGCTCGATTTGTCCTGGGGGCGGGGTGAAGATTGTTGAGAGTTGGGAAGTTGAGTTATTGGGGAGTTAAAAGATTGCATCAATACCTGAGATTATGTCACAATGACAGGGGTACGGGTGACACACAAAAAGGGAAGGAGGACAGGGCGTATTGGCATCTACATTATCAGTACATCAAATGGATCCGTAAATGAGATATAAGATAATTTCCTGGAATATAAGAGGCATGCACACCATGTCAAAGAGATATAAAGTATTTTCATATTTGAATAGGAGAGGCATACATATAACATTTCTCCAGGAGACTTACCTCACTGCCCAGGAGGGGATAGCTCTACAATGTAGATGGCGAGGGGACATTGGCGCACTTCATGACACAGTCCTTAATAGTCTGGGGGGGACTTTAATTGGCTGGCGGACGTAGGGATGGACAAATCACATCCCCCGGTAAAAGAGTCTCCTGCAGTGAGACTGGCCCGGACTTTCCTAAATTGGCAGAGGGAATGGGGCCTAATAGACACTTGGTGAATGACACATCCCCACACAAGGGACTATTCCTATTTTTCCAGCATATATAGCCAACACATACAGCTGGATACATTCTTATATTCCCCGGATGTACATATCAGGATAACAAACACAGAATATTTAGCCCGCACGATCTCAGACCATAATCCGATTCTCATGAGCTGTGACTGGCACTGCACCAGGCCTAGGATACCCACATGGAGGCTTAAATCTGAAATGTTGGAAGACCAGGATTTTAAGGAAGAAATAGGACAGAGCATAGCCCAATATTTTGAAATAAATGAGGGGACAGACAAGCAAACACGTGGAGTGGGAAGCATTCAAAGTAAAACCAAGGGGCCACTGACTGGCCAAGGGGATGGGTGTGAGCGGGGGAGTTGTTGAAGGAGGTGCCACGCAGTCGCGGCTCACACGATGCAGAAGAGGCGGGCGGCACGTGGGTGAAGGGGGGGACTAACAGGAGGAAGGAGGAGGATTAAATAAAAAATTATAAAATAATTCAAATAAGACACCTCCTCCGCCGTGCACCACTCCATCCGCTCCTCTGCAAGCACAGGCTCCCAGCATGCCCTGCGCCAATCCTGACACTGCTCAGAGCAGTGTCAGGATAGGCTGGGAGCGATCAGCCAGGGCGCTCCTAGGCAGACTGGGAGCCTGTGCTGGCTCTCTTGAGCCCAGCAGCTGTGTTGCTGGGCTGAAGAGAGCCCTGTGCGTGCGTGTGTGTGTTTGGCCGGCCCGAGACGGCCGGCCATATATATATGCGCAGTGAGCATGCACTCCCCCTCATTGCTCGTCACCTCCATGGCCCCGTCCCTTTTCTCTTGAAAAGGAAAATAAACGAAGTTTATTATCGTTTTTGGAAAAAAGGTTTGCAGCTGTTGCTGCTGGCGGGGGGAGGGGGGGGGGCGATACTCTCCTCCCTTATGGAGGAGCCACCCCTGGTGTTACATGCTGAGAACGAGTTACGCCAGGCTGAACGGCAGGAGCACGAGAATCCAGATCAACAGCAACTTCTGTTGGTTTAGAGGGGAGAGGTAGCAACTAAAGTAGAGAGACTTCGCTGCTTTGATCACAAGGGGTACTTGGTGCACACCCATGGGGAGAGAAAGAGAGGGAGCAGGCACTTTGCTGGCTTGGATAGCCAGCCCCACTAAGAGAGGGACTCCAATTCTAGAAGTAGAAACTGACAGTGATGGGTGGGAATTTAGGCATGAAGAGATAAATGACTGCTTCCTCCAGAACTATACTTAACTGTATTGAAGTGCCTACACCTTTGAGACACCGGCGGTGAGGGACTATTCAGAACCTTTAGATATACCATGCCTTTCTTGTGAGAGGCAAAGTAACTTTGTGACCCTATCATACAGCAAGAAATTAAAGCGGCAATAAAGGGAATGGCCTGCGGGAAGACACTTGAGACAGATGGGTTCCCTGTGGAATGGTACATGACCTATGCAGCCCAACTAGCGCCCCAGCTCGAGGCCTTACATAAAGAAGCTTGGACAGTAGGATATATACCAGATACTACCTGGGAAGCACTAGTGGGTACCACTTTTGAAAACCGGAAAATCCCCCAGTAACGACAGGGCCTTTCGACACCTATTGATGCTGAATGTCGATTATAAAATCCTCAGTAAAATACTGATCGCACGCTTGAACCCACATATGCCTTGACTTATACACCCTGATAAGGCTGGGTTCATCCCAGGGCGTAACACGGCTATCAATATTAGACACCTGCTCTTGATCCAAGAATAAGGTGCGCCTGAACATGAGGGGGGCAGTGGTAATGGCGGTTGATATAGAAAAGGTGTTTGATAGTCTGGAGTGGGAATATCTATATGAAGTGATGTCACACATGCGCCTGGGGGAAGGCTTTGTGGCATGGACCAGGCAAGTACATATGGGACCAACAGCGAGAGTTCGAGCAAACAGGGTGATCTCACAGAGCTATAAGGTGGAGAGGGGGACATAACAGGAGTATCCTTTATCACCTCTGCCCTTCACTCTGGCTATGGAGCCACTGGAAGGCCCTTGCTCGCCTGGGAGCTCATTACCGGGGACTGCGAGTGAGGGAACATTGGCATAGGATAGCCTTATATGCTGACGACCTGTTGTAATTTCTAAAGAATACAGAGGGTGACCTCCTCGGAGCCGGGGCCATGTTAGATGGGTTCGGACGGATGTCGGGACTAAAGGTAAATGGACAGAAATCTTGGGTGTTCCCAGTGACTGCGGAGCAGGCGCAAACGGGAAATCTGGGCCTCCTGCATTGGGCCCCTAGGTGTATTTCCTACCTGAGGGTTAAGATTTACCATGATTGGAAAGACCTAGGAGATGGGAATGTAGAGGGTGCGATACGAGCCCTGAAATCCAGTATAGACTTCTGGAAGGCCCTCCCGCTGTCATTTATAGGCAGAATAGCGTTGTTGAAAATGGTTGCCTTACGCCGCCTCTTGTATTTGTTTTGGAGACTCCCAATATGGATACTTCGGGCGACCTTTAAAGAGCTAGATTCGACGATCGCATTGTTTATTTGGGGTTCAGCTCGCAGATGGGTAGCACTGACCACTTTGCAGAAGCCGATAGAGGAGGGGGGGGATTGGCGGAACCAGACTTTGAGTACTATCTGGCAGTCCAGCTCCAGTGGTTTGTTCAGTGGCTGGAGAGCAGGAGACTTGATAGGGGTGTAAGCCCATTTGTGTCTGATATGACTGTGCTGCGACTGACCCAGTTGAGGGCTAGGCGCATCTTCATATCAGATACTACAGAGTTCAGGGTGATCATACCAATTACCATGCTGAGAGCACTCCCTCACTTTGGGCATTGGAGGGGACTAACGGTTTGGGAGGAAACAGGGGCTTCTGCCCTGAGGGACCTTTTTAAGGATGGGGAGTTACTCTCCTATGAGGACTTCAGGGTGGAATTTGATATGCCACAGGGGCATTTCCTCTTTTGTAGGGTAGTCACAGCGACAATAGGACAGCATTGGGGATAGGCACTGTTGAGCCTCGTGCCCTGGTTAGCTGCTGGTATGTAGCCCTCTCCTCAGGCATTGTCAAGGTAGTCTCTTGCCTGTATAGGACTCTCGGAGGGGACCACCGCCGCCCGCTTGAAAAGCTGAAGACTAGTTGGGAGAAACACTTGGGGACTTCGATACCAGAGGGAGCTCGAGAAACCATATTAGACAGGACTCCATGGGTGTCTGGCAGTGCCCGCTTCAAGCTGATTAGTTTTCATGTTACACAGAGCTTATTTAACCCCTGAGGGAATTCAGAGATATTTTAGAGTTGTGGATGCGGGATGTCCCAGATGTGGGGAGAATTGAGCAGGACTAATGCATATGCTATGGAGCCGTCATCAACTCCAGCAATACTGAAAGGGGATCACAGAACTTCTGGCCATAGTAGTAGATAAGGTAATAGCATGTGAACCAGGGCACTGTCTACTGAGCTGGTTCCGACATACTGCAAAAAATAAGGTTACCAATAGGTTGCAAGATTTGGCATTCATATTATCGAATGCGAAATAACTAGAAAGCAGCGGGGGATCCCGATTACCGAAGTGGCATCATGAGATGGCAAAATGGGCAGCAATAGAGGAAGAAGTATTGCTTAGAGAGGCGAAGAGAAGGATTAGCACACTGGAGGTGGTGCATGCCTGGGAGGCACTGGTGTCTGACTTTATAGCGGCCACTATAGAGGAGGGGGCATCAACATGAAGAATCAGCGGAGGGCAATGATAAGATTTAATGGTACTGTACTTATTGAGCCCACCGCTGGTTGACTTCCCCTGCTACTGGGACACATATAGATAATGACACAAGTAGCTGAGAAGTGAACTGAGTGTGTCACTTGGAGTACTCTCTGGGAGATTATTGATATTAAGGACAGACTATTGTAGATGCAATCCAAGGGGGGATGAGTTAGCCAGGGTAGTTTGTTTATTGTTGATTAAGATCAAAGGATACCAATGGGCATTAGGAGTAACAAATGCAAAAATGTAAGTGAATGTCACAAGATTGAAGGATATGCTTATTATAAAGTTGCTTTTATCTTTATAATGTGAAGATGATAAATGAATGAGTACAGATGGGCCTTCTGTATTGGTACAAATTAATGAAATATGTTTAAAAAAAAAAAAAAAAAGAGCATAGTGCTTTTACATTGATCGTACCAAAGACCATTGGCTAGATGAACAGCTCTTTGTGGGGCTCTTTGGGGCAAATAAATAAAGGCAAGGCAGTGCAGAAAAGGATTGTCAAAGTGAATAGTCCTCTGCATTAAGATCTGCCATTCAGTGGCAAGTGGCTTGAAGGCCATTCCACCAGGGCCACGGGCACGGTCACACGGAGTGCCTGTCTTTGGCATCTGTTAGGCTACTATGCCGATGTCAATACACACGTTCAAGAAGCACTAATGCCATTACATTCAGGTCTGAAGGGATATGTATTTGCCCATTCGGTCCTGCAGGACTTTTTTGTTTTATTAAGTATTTTATTGCGTTTTCCAAAATTACAGCATTCTAATGAAACAAATAACAATACCCCACCCACCCACTGAGGTCACATCTAATAATCTCTGTCCTAGGCCACCCCTCTCTCGCCGTCCCATGATGCACATGCCCATCATCTCATTCCGGGGCAGCCATGTGTGTCCACCCAGTGATCCCTATCTAGTGGGTCACATCCAATTGCTCCCACCCACGCTCGCCCAGCCACTCCAAATTTGTCTGTTTTTTTTGGGGGGGGAAGTGGAGGGTGGTGGGCATCCTCTCCTTTTGTATATCACCCTTTCCTATGTTTAACAACTATCCTTTTCACGTTTCAATCTCTCACCGCCTGTACCACTGAGGAGCCCCACTTCTGGGTGTCCAGCCACTTCTCTCTCAGCCCAGAATAAATAAAAGCTGCTTTTAGGAAGAATCATCTGATCCACTCAGTATCCTCAACAATGCTAGTTGCACCCCAGACTATCATGAATGTCAGTGGAGCCCCCTAACCAGTGGGTCACTCCTTCCAAATACTTGCAGAGACTTAGACAATCCCGGAGTGTATGAAAGAACATACCCCTCTGCCCACAACCTCACAGTCACTTCTCATCTGTAGCTCTTCCCATTTTATGCAAGAGGACCCTGGTATAGTATACATGATGTAAAATCTTAACCTGTATCAATCTGCAGCAAGCCTTTATCACTATCACACTGGGGAATTGCAGCGCATCACCCCAATCTTTGTCCTTCAATTCTCCCATGTCCCCCTACTATCTGATCCTCAGGGGCTCCAAGTTCCCCTTTGTGTTTCTCAGCAGAGTTTGGTAGGTGAGAGAGATTGATTTGGTAAGGACTGGACCATCCAGCAATCTATACTCCAGGGGTGAGGTTTCCATAACCGCATGCAGCAATAAGAGGTGTTTAAACACTTGGAAGGATGCCATCTCATTTTCCACCCTAAGACGGTCAAAAGGAACAACCCCATGTGCATCCCACATCATCCAGTATACTGATCCCCATCTCGTCTCACTTCCAGAAGCCGAAAATATCCAATACTGCCCTCAATCGTGTGCCAAGCCAGAGCGGAATGGGTTCTTTAGTGTGAGGCACCCATGCCAACCCATTTCCATAATCAGCCTATGCCAAACCGCCACCACTGTCTTTGTTGCCAGGGAAGGAACTGCGGACACTCTCAAACCATAAAAACAATTCAGGTACCCATTCCCTCCCATCACCTTCCGAACTAGACATATATGCAGAGCTGTTAAAAACACTGACCCGTGCCGCCTCGTAGTAGCATACTCATTGGGGAATACAATGTCCCCCTCATACATTAACTCTAAAGAGTGGACAGCGCTGTACTTGCTGAGCACCCATCCCCCCCCCCCCCCCACCCTCCCCAGCTACAGCCCAGCAACTTTTTCAGCAGTGCATTGAGTGCCTTAAAAAAACTCCTTGTAAATGCTAAATGGCTGTTCTGTAGTATAAACGTAAAGCGAGGCAGGACCTCAATTTTAAACAGTGCTGCTCTACCCATCAGGAAGAGCGGGAGTGCTCTCTAGTGCCAAACATCTGACTCGTTCTCTGAAGCAGTGGTTCAAGATTATCTGCATAGTGGGTGTCCTTGCCTCCAGAGATTCATAATCCTAGATATTTAAAATGCCCCATTTCCATTCCTGAGTGGCAGGGAGTCTGCGCCAACCGACCCCCCCCCCCCCCATGTACCCATTGGAAAGATCAAGGATTTCTCCCAATTAATTTGCGTCCTGGAGTACTTCCCATAGATCACAAATATATTGCCTAACCTTCCCAGAGTCTAATTAGGGGCAATGATGTATATTAGCACATCGTCTGCATAGAGCAAGATGCGATCCTCCTAAGAGGGGTCCCACCTCCAACCCTCAATCTCAGCATCATCTCTCACCCACTCAGCCAGCAGCTCCAACACAAATAGCATCGTTGACAGAGAACAGCCCTCCACCCCCACCCCCCAATCTGAATGTCCAGGGAGAGGTCCCCATTCACCGTAAGCCACGCTGTAGTATTTGTGTACAGTGAGTGGACCCAGGCCAGAAATGTCAGCCTAAATCTCATCTCCAGGACTGCAAACAAGTAGGGCCACTCCACTGAATAGAAAACCGTATGGGTCATCAAAGGAGACCACCACTAGTGGTACCCACACCCCTCTTGCAGCCACAGTGTTGTTCTTGATCCTCTGAAGATTGAGTCTGACAGATCTCTGGGGCCTAAACGTGTTCTGGTCTGGATGAACCAAATCCAGAATCACCCCCCTCAGTCTATATGCTAAAGCATAGGTACTCACAAACATTTTCCCTGGGGCCTAAAGTTTTATCTGTGATGTAACAAGGGCCGCACTGATGCCTGCACCTTGTGGATCAGGGCTGGGAATCGAGTGATGGGGAAGCAAAGAATATACACATCTAGTAGCTGAACTGCACAATGTGAAACTAGAAAACCTAGGACCAGTCCTGGCTTCCTAACTTTACCAAGTTGTGTATCCTAGGCAATTGTTTTATTTCACTTTCCTCCTTTTTTTTCTTTATTATCAGATCTAAGAGGACCTAAAATGCATGAATTCAGGACGTGCACTGTACAAAACTTTCTCCTGTGTTTGATTTAATTAAACTATAATAAATAATAATTAACTATAATGCTGTTCATGTATATTAGAAGACAATGCAACACCAGGTTGGGGGGTGCACATAACAACTGACTTGCCTCTTAGTTCACTATTGGCATTGTTGTCAGGGTGGGTGGGGGAGAATTAATGGTTTGATGGCATGTGGGGCTGTAGCTAAGTCTGCCATCTAGTGTTGGGCTTGGAGTGTTACAAGTTGTTTTTCTTCGAAGAATCTTTTTGAGTCACAAGATCGAGTGACTTCTCCTCTTGGTGATGGTGCACATAGACATCGAGTCCTTTGTTAGATTGCTTTCTCTACGCTCTCGGGTTCAGACGTGTATTCCTCTCACTCCGGTATTCCTCGGCTCAGTCTATTCTGAACTCTTCTTTCCCCTCTTTCTTTCTGCAATGGTTTGTATTACAATCTAGTATTCTCTATCTAACTCATTTGAATTGAATTTCTGTGTTGGGAGTAGGTTCAACCGCCCTTTGGGGCGCCAGTGCCTGTCTCAGGCCTATTACTCCACGTGGTGTCGAGAAATGCAGGGCTAATGGAAAGCACTCAATATCGATTTTGCCCTTGATGCCATTCTAAATTCCTGCACGCCGATCAACACCAGGTGTGTAACCTCTGCTTGTTGCCAGACCACAGGGAAGAAGCCTGCGACGCCTGTCAGTCTTTCTGCTCCAAGATGACCCTACGAGACCGAAGAGCGTGTCAGTTGGAGATGTTTTCGATGACACCGGACGACACCCCTGATATCTTCAGGGAAGAGCATGTGCAGGAGGCAATCCACCAAGAAGAGGCTTTTCCCACAGGAGATTCGGGCTGCGATGTTCATTCAACCTCTGAGTATTACCCCGAGTCTCCATATAAACACTTTAAAGAAGCCACATAAGACGGTCGTCGGCCCACCACTGCATTTGGGCCATGGTCAAATCTGAAAATTACATTTGCATGCCCACCTTTGGGCTCAGCACCGAAAATAGCCAAGACTAAAACGTCTTCGGCATGGACCTCATGCTCGAAGCCTCATTCAGCCTCGGGATCAAGTCGAACCTTCGACCCAAGTGTTTCAGCTCCGACCAAAAAAAACATTTACCTCGTTTTGGAGTCCACGACTTCTATTCGACAAAAGGCTAGAGAGTTTTGGAATCGAAAATCCCAACTTCAAAACACTCAAGTCTTTCCTCGGATTTAACAGTGGAGCCTATTCTTGAAACAATTGAGGCTCGTCCGTGCCAGCTTCAAATCCAAAAAAAGAACACAACAAATTATTGCTTCTCCTCCAGTTCCAATTAAGAGGAAACGTACTTTCCAGTAAACTTTGGACTCAGCTCTTCCACCGAAGAAGCTCTCTGAAGACGAGGCTCCAGTACAACCTAGTCCTTCTCCTCCACACTCTCCTGTACTTCCTCTTACTCCTCCTCCACCTCTACAATCTCCACCCATTGTGGAACCACAATTTTCTCCACAAGGTTCACCAGCACCTCAGGAGATGACATGGAAGACATTCCACAGGACATAAATTATTCTGATTCTTATGATACTCCCAAATGACCCTGATTTATATCCTGCACAGCCTTCATGCCCTGAAGACGCACCATATTAGCAGCAGGTCATAACAGGGGCAGCTGCATATCATAATGTCCAAGTGTATTCTGACCCAATTGAGGAAGATTTTATATTCAACACACTAACTTCCACCCACAAAGAAAGTCTATTTCTTCTCATGCTACCATGCATGCTTAGACATACTACAGACATTTTTGAAGAGCCTTCCAGATCTAGAGTAATTACTCCAAAGTTGACAAAAAATACAAGGCAGCTCTTACAGACTTATATACATTAGGTCACAATAGTCCCCAGATTCCATTGTGGTTAGTGCGGCACGTCAACTTGCCATCAGTCAGTCAGATGCACCTTCTCCTGATAAAGAAAGTAAGAAATTAGATGCCGTAGGTAAACTGGTAGTGACACAGGCAGCCAGTCATTGGCATATTGCCTATTCCCAGACATATCACAATATGATAGGGCCCACTGGGACGAGATGGAAGATCTTCTCCAGTATCTCTCAGAAGAACACCGTAAAAAGGGACAGGAGAGTTTCCGAGGGCCAGACTTTTTCCAATAATACCATTAGGTGCGCAACTGATACTGCCAATACAGCCACACTAGCATTATTATTAGAAGACATGCTTGGTTAAGATGTTCTGGGTTCAAACCTGAAATACAATAGGCAGTGCTTAATATGCCTTTTTTGACAAGGAACATTTATTTGGGCAAGTTGACACCACTATAGAAAAACTCAAAAAAGACTCGCAGACAGCAAAGGCCATGGTGGCCTTATTCACTACACCACAAACAGGTACTTTACTTCACTTGCAATTTAGGGGATGTTTCAAGACAGCACCTACTGAGCCTTCCACCTCCCAAACAAAACAAGGCACACACTTTTACGACAGAGGTTCCTATAGAGATGCCAATATTAGAGATAGAGGGAAGGCATCCACCTCAAACACACGCGAGTGACTGGCTACACCTTCCACCACTGCACACTTCTCCAGTGGAGGGAAGACTACTACATTTTTACCCCCAGTGGTCCAATATTACCAGAGATCAATGGTTTCTATAAATTATTCAACATGGTTACTGTCTAGAACCCATTTCTATTCCACCAAATATTCCCCAGTGCACTCACAAACTTTTGCACGCGCATCGCACCCTCTTGAAGGAAGAGTTATAATCCCTCCTTCTCACAGGAGGTATAGAACCTATTCCCCTACCACAGCAAGGTTTAGGAGTATATTCCCCATACTTCCTCACACCAAAGAAAGACGGCTCATGAAGCCCAATTCTGAATCTTAGACTTTTCAACCTACACATACTTTTAGAGCATTTTCATATGGTCCCTTAGCAAGATGTTATTCTCCTATTACAACTACAAGATTATATGACAGCATTAGAGCTCAAAGTTGCATATTTCCACATTCCTATGCATCCTGCACATCGCAAATACCTCAGTTTTGTCATTGCGGGAAAACATTATCAATTCAAGGTTCTACCTTTTGGCGAACAACGGCTCCCAGGCTATTCTCAAAATGCTAAGCGGTAGTTGCTGCATTCCTCAAAAAACAACATACTCATGTTTTCCCATACTTGGATGATTGGCTCATCAAAGCCAATACCATCCAACAATGTTAGAAACACACACAGTAAACCTTCTACACAGTCTGGGATTTACAATCAAATTTCTCAAATCCCATCTCCAACCCTCACAGATACAGCCTTATCTGGGAGCAATTTTCAATATTCACTCAGGTCTGCCATATCCAAACTCAGCACGGATTCAAGCTTTCCAGACACTTCTGTCTAAGTTACAGGAGAACCATACTTTCACAGTCAGACTAGTGATGCAGTTACTAGGGATGATGGCCTCCTGCATTGCCGTAGTTCCTCATGCCAGACTACACATGCGTCCATTACATCAGTGTCTGTCTCGTCAGTGGTCTCAGTCACAGGATCATCTTCAGGATTTAGTGTTATTGGACTGCCAGACTCACCGCTCTCTGCAATGGTGGAATCCCACCAACCTTTCAAAGGGGCTGCCCTTTCAAGACCCTGTGCCTCAGATCATTCTCACTGCAGATGCATCACTGATAGTTTGGGGAGCTCACCTCAATAACCTCACAATAAAGGGCAGATGGGATCCCATTCAGCTGACTTATCACATCAACTGCTTGGAGTTACTAGCAGTCTTTCTAGCACTCAAAACATTTTTGCCACAAATCTCTCATAAAGTGGTTCTACTCCATAAAGACCACGTGACAAGTATGTATTATCTGCAGAAACGGGGGGGGGGACAATTTATAAGTGGGTAATTCACAATCACATTCACTTACAGGCAGAATATCTCCCAGGAATGGACAATACGTTTGCAGACCTCCTAAGGAGGATGCAGCAGCAAGTCCACAAATGGGAACTTCACCCACAAGTACTTCACCAATACTTTTACCTCTGAGGAACACCAGAAATAGATCTCTTTGCCACCATAGAAATTTCAAAATGCCAAAACTTTGCATCCAGATACTCACATCCTCAGTCCAAGGGCAATGCTCTATGGATGAGTTGGTCAGGGATATTTGCTAACGCTTTTTCCACATCTCCCACTCATTCCATTTCCGGTTCACAAACTGAGGCAAACCTCACTCACCATGATGCTTGTAGCCCCACATGGGCATGCAAACCTTGATATACAACATTATTGAATCTGTCTGTGGTTCCCCACTAGAAACGTCCCAAAAGGTCTGACCTTCTGACTCAAAAGCGAGGTCAAATCAGACATCCAGACCCCAAAACACTCAGTCTTGCAATATGGCTCCTGAAGTCACAGAGTTTGGATATTTATAACTTTTATCTGAATGTATGGACTTTCTTAGTGAGGCACGTAAACCTACAACTAGACAGTGTTATGCTGCAAAATGGAAACTCTTTGTATGCTACTGTCAACCTAAACACATTGGTTTACTCAAAGCATCAGTGTAAGACATTATTTGTTATCTGCTACATTTACAAAAGGCAAAGTTAGCATACTCTATTAGACTTCATTTAGCAGGTTTTGCTGCTTACCTCCAAAACAGACCACATATTTATTTGTTCAGAATTCCTGCAATTAAAGCATTTATGGAAGGACTTATGAGGGTTATTCTTCCCAGGATTCCTCGAGTTCCAGTATGGAACCTTTATCTTTTCCTTACTAGACTTATCGGTCCACCTTTTAAACCAATGCATTCCCTTTCTTTGCAATTTCTTTTATAGAAAGTTGCCTTTTTAGTGGCTAGTACATCTCTATGACTTGTAAGTGAATTACAAACTTTCACTTTAGAAGGACCCTTTTTCCAAGTACATAGAAAGCGAGTAGTCCTTAGGACAAACCCTAAATTTCTCCCAAAAGTAGTTTCACCATTTCACATTAACCAATCGTTTGAGTTAGCTGTCTTTTTTCCCCATAACCAGACTCAGTTGCTGAAAGAGCTTTGCACACCCTAGATGTTAAACAAGCTCTTATGTATTTCATTGATAGGACTAAAAGTTTAAGAAAATGTGAACCGCTTTTTGTAGCATTTTCAAAGCCTCACAAAGTCAATCAAATTTCAAAAAATGGAATTGCGAGATGGATAGTCAAATGAATTCAAACGTGTTATCTCAAAGCTAAAAGATAATTGCATACAGCTCCTAGAGCACACTCTACCAGGACAAAGGTGCTTCTTTGGCCTTTTTAGGAAACATTCCAGTAGCAGATATTTGTAAAGCTGCTACTTGGTCTACACCACACACATTTACTACGCACTATTGTGTAGATGGTTTAGCTCACCAAGAAGCAAATATTGGCCAGGCAGTGCTCGGGGCACTTTTTCAAACTACTCCAACTCCTACAGGCTAGCCACAGCTTATTTGGAGGGGACTGCTTTACAGTCTATGCAAAGCATGTGTATCTACAGCCACACATTCCATTGAACAGAAATTTTTACTTATCCAGTACACATCTGTTCTTGACATGTAGTGCTCTAGATTCACATGCACCTTACCTCCTCCCTGGACACCTGTAGTCATTGTAGTAAAATTCTTCTACAAATATTGCACATATGTATACACTGTGTGTGTGTTTGTGTGTGTGTGTGTGTGTATATATATATATATATATATATATATATATATATTTATATATATTCGATGGCATGTGTAGCTGCAGATACACATGCTATGCATGCATAGGTCCTGCCATCTAGTGTTGGGCTCGGAGCGTTACAAGTTGTTTTTCTTCGAAGAAGTGTTTTCGAGTCATGGGATCAAGTGACTCCTCCTCTTCCGCTCCATTGCGCATGGGCATCGACTCCATCTTAGATTGTTTTCTTTCCGCCATCGTGTTCGGACATGTTTCTTTTCACTCCGGTAGTTTGAGTCAGAAACGTACTATAAACTCTCTAATTCGTCGGTATTGTTTCGATCGCGTACCACCTATCATCGTCACTTCGGTACCGGCGGATCCAACTCCTTTACTCGCCCTTCGGGGCACCGCCGCCCAACTCGGACCTGGTCGGGCTGACCAAAGCCTCGCCGAAGCCTCCTGGACCGGACCCCATTTTGCTTCTGCCCTCAGTGCCAGGCCTAGTTCCCAAATACGGATCAGCATCTTGTCTGTAACCTTTGTCTATCTCCAGATCATTGAGAGGATACTTGCGAGGCCTGCAGATCCTTCCGCACGAAGAAGACTCTACGAGACAGAAGAGCGCAAAGGTTGGAAATGGCGTCGAGAAGCACCGAACGTCTCGACGTGGAGGAAGAGGAGCTTATGTACACTGCAGTCTCCGCTCGGGGTCCGACTCCGAGCAAGAGTCCGAGGAGGACAGACCGATTACGGCATGACAGAACGTGAGTACGCCTGCCCCTGTCCAATCCAAGCACAAGGCCTTGGGAATGATACTACCGGAAGGCCATGGCTCCACCTGCAATAAGACTTCTGGTGACCAAGCAACAACTTCAGCACCGAGAAAGGCCACGCCACCGAAGCCTTCGGACTCGAGCCGAAGTACAGGCTCCGAAATAGGCAAACACCGACCCATTGAGTCGAAGCCTCGAAAATCCCTGTCAGAGCCGAGGCCAACATCTACTCCACGCCTTTCGATCCTGAGGAAACCGGCTTTGGAGCCAAAAAGACCCATATACTCAGAGGAGCATGGACTTTCGAAACAGCTTAAAGAAAGCCATAGATTTTCGTAGGAACTCACGCAAATGGAGGAATTTGACGAAAGGCAGGCCAGAATTCATATTCATAAAGACACTGGCAAAATCCTAACTGCACCTCCTCTGAAGTCTAAGAGGAAGTTAGCCTTTCAAGGACAATTGGACACTGATCAGCCACCAGCTAAAGTGCCAAAACCCAAACAAAAAACTCCACCTCCTCAATTCTCGCCTCATCAGTCTCCTCCTCATTCTCCTCACCTGACTGTCTCTCCACTTACTACCCCTACTGCACAGTCTCCAGTACACTCTGCAGATTCACACCAAGATAATGTCGACCCATGGGACCTCTATGATGATCCCATTTCTGATAACAGTCCAGACTGCTATCCTTCAAAACCATTGCCCCCAGAAGATAGCACTTCATACACTCAGGTTCTATCTATGGCGGCGTCATACCATAGCGTAGCCATGCACACAGATTTTCTCTTTAATACGTTATCCTCCACTCACACTGCGTACCAGTCCCTTCCCATGCTTCCAGGCATGTTAAAACATGCACATCACATTTTTCACGAACCAGTTAAGGCAAGAGTCATCACTCCTAGAGTAGAAAAAATATATAAGCCGCCTCCTTCTGATCCGGCATTCATTACCCAGCAGCTACCTCCCGATTCCGCAGTTGTCAGTGCAGCAAGAAAAAGGGCTAACTCACAGTCGTCTGGTGATGCACCGCCACCAGACAAAGAAAGCAGAAAATTCGATGCCGCTGGTAAAAGAGTGGCATCGCAAGCAGCTAATCAATGGAGCATAGCCAATTCCCAAGCACTACTGGCTAAGTACGATAGGGCCCACTGGGACGTGATGAAAGATATCATCCAACATCTCCCAAAAGATCAACAAAAAAGAGCCCAGCAAATAGTCGAGGAAGGGCAGGCTATTACAAATAACCAAATTAGGTCAGCTCTAGACTCGGCAGACACAGCAGCAAGGACAATCAATACTGCTGTCACCATTCGCAGACACGCATGGCTTAGGTTGTCAGGTTTTAAACCATAAATACAACAGACTGTCCTTAACATGCCATTTAATAAAAAACAGCTTTTTGGCACTCAAGTTGATACAGCTATTGAAAAAATTAAAAAAGACTCTGACACTGCTAAAGCCCTGGGTGCTCTTTATTCTATACAGTACAGGGGTTAATTTCAAAAGCCTCAGTACAGGGGTGGTTTTATAGCCCAACCATCTGAGGCATCCACCTCACAATCAAAACTGTCTTACCAGCCTCAGTACCAACGAGGTGGGTTTAGAGGAACTTACAGAGGACAATTCCCCAGAGGTAGGGGAAAATACCAGCCATCAATGCAAACCTCACACACAAATCGGTGACTTGCTCCACATCTTCCCTCACCATACTTCCCCTGTGGGAGGAAGACTGCAAAGGTTCCACAAACACTGGTTACCCATTACAACAGACAACTGGGTATTATCCATTATCCACAATGGTTACTGCATAGAATTCGCACAAATTCCTCCAGATATACCTCCAAAAACCACACAAACTCTCCTCCCAACACGTTTCCATGTTGCAAACAGAGGTACAGTCACTATTACTCATACAAGCCATAGAGCTTGTACCACAACATCAAATAGGAACAGGGGTCTACTCCCTGTACTTCCTTATTCCCAAAAAAGACAAAACATTGAGACCAATACTAGATCTCAGAACCCTCAATCTTTACATCCTATCAGAACACTTTCATATGGTAACACTACAGGATGTAGTCCCACTGTTACAACAAGATTTTATGACAACATTAGACCTCAAAGATGCGTATTTTCACATACCCATCCATCCAGCGCACAGGCAATATCTCAGGTTTGTAATACAAGGAAAACATTACCAGTCCAAAGTGTTACCCTTCGGGATAACAACAGCTCCCAGAGTATTTACAAAAAAATGCCTTGCCGTAGTGGCAGCCTACCTAAGAAGGCAACACAATCATGTCTTCCCATATCTCGACGACTGGCTAATAAAATCCAACAGACAGACACGGTGTCAACACCATACACATTATGTAATACAAACCCTACACACTCTAGGGTTCTCAATAAACTACCAAAAATCTCCCTTACAACCAGCGCAAGTTCAGCAGTATTTAGGAGCCACACTAAATACGCAAACAGCACTTGCAAGCCCAAGTCCACAAAGGATACAATCATTCCACAATATATTACCACAAATTCAGTCAAACCGACAGTACACTGTCAAATTACCTGTGCAAATCTGCCTTGGGGAACACAATAGTCCCAAGCCTCGGAGGTTCCAAGAGGGTTGGGACAGGTGCCTTCCCTCATTGGCTGACTTTAGATCTGCCAATAAGGGAAGACAGCAGTCCCTCACTCCTCATAGAGAGGGGTGGGATCAGTGAGACTGCTGACCCCACCCCACTCTGTGGAGAGGTGTCAGTGATTGACATTCAGCCCTTCGCACTTCAGGGCTTAGAACTGAAGCACCCAGGTGCAAGGTAATCCGTGACACTCCCCCTCAGGATGAGGGGGAGGGCCTCGAGGTACTCTGCCATGCTGAAGTTGTAATGCCAACAGAAGCTGTGACTTTAGCCCGCCAAAGTTCAGTTCAGGCAGCCAGGAGCCTGCACATTTAGTGCATGTCTAGCTGCTGGCTGCCTGACCTGAAAATAGAGTTTTTGTCAGGCTGTCCTTTGCTCAGCCTGGCAGACGTTCTTTGTAGTGGCCAAAAGGGGAGGGACATGGCCCCTCATCCCATTAGAATAGGCCACGGATGGAATGACCTTCCAACTATTATTATTTAAGAAAGAGTGATCCAGTGCTTTTCGTATACATTCCCTGAGCACTGTGTCCCTTAGTGCTACTTCACTCATGCACCAAGGTCTGTGTTTGGTGGTATGGCTCCACAATGTTTAGGTGCAGGCAAACAACGGGTGGCCAGACAGGATTTTCAGGTCAATGTCAGTCTTAACAATTTGTGCCTGTAAAGCCGTGGATGTGAGAAAGAAGTCTGTGCACATATAGGATCTGTGTATGTTCAAATAGAATGTGTAGTCCCTCTCTCCCTGATGTTTTATTTTCCAGATATCTTTGATAGTAATATCTATTACTCAATGGAGCAGAGATTTGTGGGTAGGAGGGGGCGTTCATGGACCTGTAAGGCAGAATGGGTGTCTATCCTCTATAGGATGGAGGATCCCATTAAAATCGCCACCTATGATTATATGGTATGTGATAAAGCGTGCTACTGTTGGAAGAAAATGAACATAACATTTTTCTTCTGTTCTTGGAGGCATATATGGAATAGAGCGTCAGAAGAGGTTGCCCAACCAGCCCCTCATCCCCACCTTTGGCCCGCTGTATTAGCCTGATTTGTGTCTAGCTCAAAAGATAGTCCCCTGCTTAGTAATATGGCCGTGTCCTTTGTTTTTGAGGTATTAGTTGCATGAAATTGGGAAGAAAATCAGTATGATTTTAAACTAGGTACATCCTTTGAGAGAAGGTGAGTCTCCTGAAGGGGGGCTATATCTACTCTTGGATATTTTGCATTACAATTATGATGTCTGTCATGGTGGAGTGAGGAGATTTGCATGAGCCAGAAAGCAAAGCGTGGGGTCAGGTGATGGGGAATACTCCCCTTCTCCATACAGTGTATGGAATGAGCAGAGGTTGCAGAGCATATCAGTTAAAATATGTAGTTTGGTCAACACAGCAGTGTTTAATTGACAAGTGTGAACTGGTGGAAGTGTTAAAATAATAAATCAAAAACTGCGACATTACGACAAAAACTGATAAAACATTTTACTGTCTAGCTGTCTGGACCTCCGTTCTAGTCTGGTTGAAATGACGGGAGAGAGAGCTCTGAATGGGTACTGGAGAGCCCCAGTCAGTGTGTTGTAGGTTGCTTATAAACATTCCAGTAACTGTGTTGGCGCAAATCTTCAGATACTTTGGCTACAGGGCGAGGTAGGGATAGCCAGGGAATAGGAGGGTGTTCCATATTAGAAGAGTGCAGCAAGGACAACTTAACGATTTTGGGTGCCCTTGACCAGGCTTATTTTGAGGGCCAGTCTTCAGAACAGCTTTGATTTTATGGTCTAATTTCATCTCTTTCATGCCTTCTTTGGCAAGGTCACTGACAGTACACATACACAGTGATCCAAATTCTAAATGTGTTTACATCGAATATTCAGGGATAGTGACGTGTTTTCAATACTACAATACAGCAGCAGCTAATATTATTGAAAATATATCCTATCCCCCATTTCTCATACGTGACGTCCTATTTTGATCTAAAATATTTTTTATTGATGTTGCACGGTGTTGAAAAGCATAAGCATTTGTCTGCAAAATGTCTGTAATGAATTCCCATAAATCACCCATATAAAAATGAATTAAAGGGAAACAGCAAGAATTCTGCAGAACCGTGCTGGCTTCATCTTGGGGTCCCCTGAAAGGCTGGGGCCCTGGGCCAGGGCCTAATTTGCTCTTGCCTTCAAACGTTTCTGGAGGGCAGGGTCTGAATCTCCACTTCTTTGCTGTGCAAAGGGAAAGTGTGACATTGGGATGTTGTCCACATGGACTAGTCTGTCCTTTATTTGCTTCAGTTGTCTCTGTTCTTTGTGAGACTTATTTGAATGGCCCCCTAGGTAGGTGATTAATGTGTGCAGTCCTCCATAACCCTTGTTAGGCTCAAAAGGGTGCATGCGTTGACCTCTTCTGAATTGTGTGTTGCGCACCCTTGAAAGTGAACAGAAAGCGAAAGGGGAACTCATCTATAGGTAATCATCTCATGGTGAAGGTGAGTGGTGATCCTGGTGAATTCTCAGCGTTGTGCCAGGGAGACTGATGACATGTCTTGGAAAAGAGTTAGTGCAGATTGTAGTAATATGATCGGTTCTTGCTCTTGGGACGCAAGGAGAACAGCTTCTTTCTTGTTGAAGAAATGCACTCTGGTGAGGACAACTGAAGTAAAATTCTTCCTTTTCTGAAATTCAAGGACTACCCTAAAAATGCAGTTTAGGCATATCAATTTGAGATTTACATCTTGTAAAATGTGATGGAACAGGGCCTGGACACATACCTCCAAGCCTCTGATAAGCATGTTGTTTTTCCATGAGCAATTTTCCAAGGCCTCCAATCCGTCTCCCAAGTTCTATACGGTGTGTTCCTAATATGGCTCACCAACTAGTGAGTTTGTCCTGTTCGTGGGCACTGGTGGGCACAGCATTTTCTACTTGGTCGATACAAGTTTCGGCTTTTTGTGTGGAGTGGTCGAGCACTGAGATGGCCTTATTTATGTATTGACGCCAGAGCACTATATCTTTACAGAACTCTAGCAGTAGCTCTGGGATGTCAGACTTTGTCACTGGAGCTTGCATGCCGACATCGGAGATGGCAGGTAGGTCACTCTGGTGGGATTGGGTGTCATGACCTTGGTTCATCTGTTTTTTGTGCTTGTATTATATTTTTGATAGAAAATGCCTCAGCTGTGTTTGGCTTTTGCTGTGGCCATAGTTGTTTCACCTCTTTATTAGGCACACTGCGTTTGTCTGTCAAGAGTTAGAAGTCCAAGAAGTTGTAGGGTGTTGCAGGACCCAGTCTTGGGTGCTCAAATAAGGTGAGGGCTGCAAGTCACCTTGGCAGGATAACAAGGAGGGGGCGATGGGGCGAGATTCTGTAGTAATCTCCTTAGAAGTATTTGGGGATCGTGGTATCTTGTTTCATCCCTTGGTTGATGGTGGCAGCAGGACAGGTCATTACCCCCTGGGGTCATGTTGTGGCGCAGGTTAATTGTGTTGCTGTCACCTAAGACTGAGCAAGGTGTATTCTGGGCAGCTGGAGCTGAGGACAAGCAGGGCGCAGGTCAGTGCGCGGGTGCAGCAAGTTGTCTGAATCCCTGTGGGTGCAAATACAGCCTTATCACAATCAAGGATAGTGGTGCCAAAGCGTGCAATGATGGCTCTTGCTCAGCAATTTCCCAAGGGTGAGGGAAGGTCTAGTGTTAGAAGCTTCAGGGGCTGTCTAGTGAAACCATTCAGCCCGCATATGCCCCAAAGTGCAATGAACCTAACTAAAAAAGACGGGCTTTTGCAGGGCTGCCATTTTGTTTCATGATTGCTGCCAGCCCTGCACTACTTCAAGGTCCCAGTGCCCTCCTCTCGTCCCTGTGGGGACTGTACTCGCTATGGCCCCACTCCTCTGTGCCGATAGGTGGCGTGCGCTGTGTGGAAGGGTACATTCCCACGCTACAGGTTTCCATGTTGCTTGATGTTTGTTGCGGACGCCATCTTGGCCTCAGTGTTGTGGTTTCCTTCATCTCCCTGAGCTCGATGACCATGTTAGTAAGCACATTGCAGAGGGAGAATGGAGGCATACATTGCCTGAAGGGTAGCCTTCACTGCCAGATTGATGTTCCAGCATCAGTGAACTGCTCTTACATGCTGTGACAGGAGCTCATACAAGATTCATCTTCCTGGGTCCATGCCCACTCAACGATTTCAGTAAAGGGACAGATCCTTCAGAAGACTTCACTCTCAGGGGCCGCTTTCGAAGCCCTACATTCCTGTTTCTCCAGTA
This sequence comes from Pleurodeles waltl, assembly GCF_031143425.1. Classification (NCBI taxonomy): domain Eukaryota; kingdom Metazoa; phylum Chordata; class Amphibia; order Caudata; family Salamandridae; genus Pleurodeles; species Pleurodeles waltl. The sequence continues at coordinate 551,135,025 of NC_090443.1, read as the reverse complement.
TCTTTTCCTGGAAAGCAGCATTCATGTTTGCAATAACTTTGTGAGGTACATTAGTGAATTGCAAGCACTCACGCTACATTAAACTTACATTCAGGTTTGCAGCAAAAGTATAGTTCTAAGGACTAACCAAGTTATTGGCTAAGGTAATTTCTCCTTTTCACTTTAACCACACTATAGAGCTCCCTCCCTTTTTCCCCACATCCAGAAACAGTGGAAGAGAGAGCACTCAACATATAAGATGATAAGCAGGCTGTCCTGTACTAAATTCACAGGACTAAACCTATTTGCAAGGCAGACCAGGAGTTGTAGCCTTTAGCAGTCCTCAAAAAGGTCCTCCATGTCACACTCTACACATGTAAGAAGGCCTTCCTTGGGACCATTCCACTAGCTGGCATGCAAAGCAGTAACCTGTTCATCAACCAGTCAAACATTTACTAAACATTACTGTGTGGATGTTCTTGCCAGACACCAAGCTGTAGATGGCCAAACAATCCCGAGCACTGTTCCAAACACTAGCCCCATCCACATGCTAACCGCTTATTAGGAAGGACTGCTTTACAGTCTATGCAGAGTATGTGTATCTTCAGCAGCACATGATATGAACAGAAAATACCTTTACCATGCAAGCATTGTTTGTAGTATTTACCGCTGAAGATTTGCGTTCACCCTACCTTCTCCCCAGAACCTTTGGACTGGGATGCAGATCTCCTTTTCCTATACACAAAGCTTTAACAGTGCAGTTGTACACCACACACTTTAGAACACTCCATCCTACAATCACCTGTCAGACAAAAAACAATCTAACATGGAGTCTGTGCCCATTCGCAATGCCAGCCTAAGAAGGAGTCACCATATACCTTGTGACTTGAAAGTCTTCTTTGATGAAAAACAGCTTGCAAAAGTCTAGGTCCAACAGTAGATGGGAGTGGTATACAGAGCATGTGAATCTTAAGCACTAAATCCTACAAACAGATTAAAAGGTGCGCAACATTTTCCATCAGGTTTTTCTTGGCTACACTGGTTCCAAGGACGCAATTCAGAAACAGTTTCCTGCTGGATCATCCTCTGTTTTACAATCTGCTGTGCCCTTGCGTTGAAGGAGCCCCTGAAGGCTTCAGAGCCCAGTCCTTTGGGACAAAAGCTATGTCTTCTGTGTTGTACAGGCATGCTCTTGTACTTAATACGAAAATGGCAGCGAAATGAGCTTTGGTCCATACATTCATCAGGCATTACTGGGTTGACTGTGAAACCCTTTGGAATGATAATTTTGCCCGATCTGTGTTGCTAGATTTCTTGGTGTGATCAGCTCCTCCGACCTACCTCTTTGGGTGTACCGTTTTGATCTTGGTTCAAGAGATGAGGAATCTGCTTGTAGAATTATCCATCAAAAGAACAAGTTACTTAACTTTGGTAACAGTCTTTCTGGTAGACACTCTGTATAACTGCAAATTCCTTAACAACCTGCGTGCCTAACTTTTTTCAGAAGTAGTCTTGCCTGCATTCGTGGCAATTTTGGCAGTCTTTTCTCCACTGTAGATACGTTGTGGCTATGGTGCCCCTACCAGCGCAAGAGATATATATCAACTTTTCCAACTCCAGTCTGAAACCTGAGGGAAATTCAAGTGGTGGGGAATCTGCAGGTTGATAGATTATCCACCAGAAAGATTATTAGCGAAGGTATTTAACTTGTCTGGTACCAAGAAAGTGAGTTACTGTGTTCTACTGTCTGTCACTTACTGTTAAATTGCATGCGCTTGATCAACATGTATTATCAAGTTCTATGAGAAGCACCCTATTATCTCATGGTCCTGGAGTACAATATAAGAACGTTAAGTAAATAATAATAAAAATGGTTATTACCAGCTTCAAAAAAGATCCCTGTTGTTCGCTGGGTCTGGATCAATGTCTAATTAATCTACCACCTTTGTTCCCAGGTCCAGGAGTTGCATGAAGAAGAAGCCCAGTGGGTGAATTATGACGAGGATGAGCTCAGTGTGAAGATGCAGTTAGCTGATGGTATCTTCGAGGCCTTACTACGGGACACGCTCAGAGTGTTGCACAAGATTCAGGAGAAGCATATACAGATGCTTCTGGTGTGACGTGCCTGTTTTCCAGATTCTCTTGGATAATCGTGCAATTATTACTAATTCACACACTCCCCTGCAAGCCTTAGCTCAACATCTCTACTGGGTTCCATGAGCAGCACAGCAGGCAGAGTATGTTTTCTAGACCCTTTTCAGAAGCCTAGGATTCTCCTTAAAAGAGAGTGCATGTAGCACTTGCATAGTGATAGTTACATGCACAACTTCTGTTCCTGACAGCAACTGACTGATGAAAGCAGTTGATAGTTTGCTCATTTGGGGAATTTCTCTGCAAATCTGGACACATCTTTCATGAGTGTAACTAAAACATTAACCTGCAAAGAACAATCACAGAGTTGCGGACAATTGTCTTGGAAGGAATGTTCACCCCTAGTTTTAGGGTTTATCTGCTAATTGCTGACCTGTTAGCGATCAAGTGTGCCTGAGTTTGTGTGGCAGTGTTGATTGTGGAGATGTGTGCTGTCGGAATTGATCATAGTGTGTTATGTTTACTTTAATAATATTATAATAATTTATTACAAATAGACTAATTGTCAAAGCTAAGTGGAGATGCCGCTGGTCCACTCTCAGGTCTAGGATAAGAACTGCAAAGCCCCCATCTGAACTCGAAGGAATTTGAAGCCTCCACTTTTTGCAAAGGAGGTGATATATTAGAGCTTACCTTGGGATTTTAGATTCAAGGCCACACAGAGGGAACTTGAAGGACCACCAAGCCTTTCTGTGTGCGCAAGACATTTCTGGACCATATGGAGAATTGCTTTGCCACACCTTGGACAACGATTAAAGCGAGACAATTGGCTCACCATTAAGGGCCTTAAGGTGAAGCTGAAAGGGTGCCCATGGGGACTATCCCTCAAGTACAAAATAACATGAGTGTTGTTTTCCAGAAGCAATATAAAGGGACTGGCTTGAAGGTAGGAGGTGAGATGACAGTGTGGTTTGGAGGCTGGAAGTATGATGGGACTGATCTGTGACAGGACGAGAGGCTAGTGCTGACCTAACATAGGTGATGATGGCCAGCAGCAAGATGAACAACAGTGCATAAGTGCTATAATACAAAATGAACTGCAGCAGAACAACACGTGGGTGCAAGATATGAGGCTGTGAAGTGCCAAGTGCTATTCAGTGGAAGAGGAGACAGACCTCCTTCTACTAATTGAAGAAACCTCAGTGTTTCTGTGGGGAAGTGAAAACTAGAACATTAACTGGAGTCTGAAGAAGGGATTGAGGGCTACTTGAAACAAGAAAGCAGATGGTCATTTGAATAGCATATAGAATAATTGTGAACCCACACTGTAGTTTGTGAGAAGATTCTGCAGTCTCAATACTGTAGAATCATCCTGGGATAAATAAGTGAAACAAGGAAGGCGTACCTAAGCTGGGTTAACATAAATGAAGGAGTTGCAGCTCTTCAGTGATGGACAGAGGCATCATCACAGGCTCCAGTCAGTAGTAAAGTTTGAGATTGTAGAATCATCCTAGGTGACAAGAGTGGTTTAATCTCCGGATCAGTACAAGTAATTAGAGGTTATCTCTTGAGTAAGCACAGGGTGTTTGATCTCTAAACAGGTATGATAAGATTGAAGGGCTCCTGTAAGGGACAAGAAGAAATTTCAGGCCACCCATTTTAGAGACATTGCAGTACATTTCTCTGGGGATTGGATTACAGCTCTCACTGCCATCATACGATGCAGGTAGTGGGATTGAATGCCATCTTTATTTGCTGGAAGAGCATTGCAGGGCCACTCTACACTCGCCATAGTTAGGTGAAAGCAGGACCCCTCTGCAGGTTGGGAGGATAAGCTTCAAAATGACCCTGACGGGAGGGCAAGACATCTAGACCAGCATTCAGTTGTGAAAGAGCTCTTGAACTTTATAAATGTTTAGTAAAAAGAAGTGTCCTTAGCTTCCTGCTATACTTGAATACCATGTCTTCCATGCAAGTCTTTTGAGTTCCACGCATCAAAGACCTTCCAGCGAGAGACCACTCTTGTTGCGGAGTCACTGCTCAGAATTTGATGACATCTGAGATCTTCCGATGAGAGGCCCTACTATTTGTGCAGAATAACACCAGACCAGATTTTCACAGCAACCAAAACTTTACCATGAGAGATGCTTCCAGCTGAATAGTTGTCTTTCAGGAATCACAATTTCTAGCACCTTTCAACTTGTTACGCTTCCAGCCATGGAATCACTATTCACCTAGGCTTGTTGCAATTATGACCTACCAGTTGAACCCGTTTCTCACGGTGTTATAGAATCAGAGATCTTTAAACAAGATGCACTTCCAAGCTTGGCTTACATGGAGAAATGTTATTGGCTGTGGAAGGAGTTGCCTCTTATAGACTGGAATCACAGTATGTGCAAAAATTCAACAAGACATTTTCCTTATCACTCCAGAGGGAGTTATATCTCATGGTCTCAGCCTCTGAAACCTTCCAGTAAGAGATGTTCCAACTGTGGAATGTGTTGTCTTAGATTGTCAGTGCATCCAAGACATCCAGCAACAGATGTTCTGAGTCAAGATAACAGTTGTTTTTCTCAGATTGTCACATCAGGTAAGACCTTGCATTTACAGGTGTCGCCTATAGAGGAGGTTGTCACAGTATCCAGCACCTTCCAGTGAATGGTGCTCCCAAGCCTGGAGAGAGTTGTTTCACATAGAGGGTCTTCGATCTTGTACTCAAAAAATGCAAACCTATTTATAATTGTAAACCATCATTGTCCTAAACCAATGTGCCCTCACAAGAGCTTTTTATAAACTTTATTTTTCTGGGGAGGTGGAGTTTCAAGGTTGGGTACTACACAGTCCATTCATGGCACCACTTGCCACTAGGTCCAATCTGCAGTCTTCACACAACAAGCCTTGCAGACACATTTGTAATTATGAGATGTAAAATTGCTTGGTTTTTCTCTGCCTCCCTTGTAAATATCTTCTGTTAACTGTAAGATAAAACAGAGCTGTAAATAAATATTGATTTATAAATTGTAGCTGCCTTGTATGTTGTACTAGTTTGTGCTTAGGAACATAGTTAAACAATGTGGTTCTTCATCTAGGCCTGCAGCACCTTAGTTAACAGCTTGGTAGTTTCCACCTTGGCCAGATTCAAATTAGTATTGTTCTGGATATTAAAAACAATGTAAAGTAAATGGTGATACTGAGCAACACTGGTTGAAAAAGATGTGTTTAACATCATGGCCTCTCACCTTGATCTTTATACTTTAAATGTTTTCCTGTATCCATCCAACACACACACCTCTCTCTCTCTCTTTCTGTCTCTGTCTCTCTCTCTCTCTCTCTCTCTCTCTCTCACTCTCTCTCTCTCTCTCTCTCTTTCTCACTCACTCACACACACCCACACCCACTTCCCTCCCGCCTCTCACACATCACAGACACACCTCTCTCACACACCACACACACACATATTGTATTCTTGGCCCTTGCCTCACCCTAATCTAGTGTATGGGTAGAGGCCTAGGTCTATCCCTTGTCATGAGCAAGGTCCTACGGCCAGTCCTGTTACCTGTCCTACTAAAATCACTTCTCTTGGTGCTCACTTCTACATGAAGAGTAAGAGAAGCCAAAGAAAGTTGAGTCTTTGGTCAAGATCACCATCTCATCCGTCTTCTAAATCATCCCGGATAAAAAAAAAAAGAGAAGGCATGGGTTGAGATGAAGATCTGGGAGCCTCGTCCAGAGTCAGATGTCGAACACCTTTCACAATAGGATGATACATCGGGACTGATTTCAATTGACCGGGTGCCTGGGGTTCCGAAGGACCCAGCACTAGCTTTGGATCCACTTCCACCTTTGGAGCCATCTCCAAGGCCCCAGTTAGGAACCCAATACCCTGAGTTTCCCGGCTGCAGGGACGGCTCCTTCAAAGTTTCTGAATGTCATATACAGTATTTAATAGAGCCATTTTTCACACTGGAGCGCCTCTTGGCCCTGTGTGTTCTCTGTCCTATATTATAAGAGGAATGCCAGCGCTGTTTCAGTCTTTGCCGTTTACTCCCTTCTACCTTTTGCCCCAAGCGTCTTGGACAAATCCTCTTCTGACTCCAGCATCTACAGGATTAGCGCAGAGAATGTCATTGCCTCCTCTTTTGGAACCCAGTCCAACACAGTCGACAATAGAACGCAACATCTCACCAACAATACCATCTGCCCCGCAGGACACTCCACCAACCCCAGATCCTGTGACGCCAGCAGTGACCCCTTTGTCTCCTCCACTTCAGCCATTCTCTTTACCTGCTTTAAAATATTGTAGGTCAAGGAAAAAGCACAAAGGGTTTTAGAGGAAGAAAGTTTTCTCCAGTATTGGGGTATCTTTCATAGATTCACTTGCTTGAATCATTCCCCGTCGTCAAAGTGGGAGTCCCACGGTACATAGAAAGCAGTAGATTAAATTTTTAAACATTGTAAACAATGGAAAAAACATTAACTTTTACAGCTTATTGGAGCTATTATAAAAGACCCTAAGTCCAGCCAATCATGTGGCAGCACCCTTTAGAACCCTCAGCACAGAGGCTCAGTCTCTCAGATTTTCGAATACACATCGTGTGTGAGTCTCCCTGAGATCTGCTCAGTTTACCCTTTCCTGACAGGAAATTTTCTATATATTGTGTTTCTACATCGACAGCTGTGATTTATTCAACATGTCTACAGCAAAGAAAGGTTTAGTTCGACCTTGCAACACCTGTGGTAAGCTAAGGCTTCACTGTGAGGACCCTCACAAGGAGTGCATTTACTGTCTTCACCCAGAGCACAAGGTGAAGGACTGTAAAATTTGTAGAACCTTTCCCAGCAAGACCCTAAGAGACAGAGAAGCCAGGCTCCTTCTTTGACTTCAAAAACGCAAGACCAGAGAAAAACTCTCTGATGATGAGGACAGCCACGCCTCTGGGGCCTCAAGAAAAAGGAAGAGATCTGTTGAGAGTTTTTCTCCTAAAAGAAGTCAGGCAGCCAAAAAACTGCACTCTCTGAGGGGGAAAAAACTGATGAACTTTCCTTCAACTTCAAAGGAACATAGTGGCAAAGTTCGCTCTGAGCCATCCACTCCAGCTGCCACTTCAAGGAAGAAACTTAAGAGGCCATCTAGCTCTTTGCCACCGTTGACGTCAAAAATCTCAATATCTTCGACGAGGCCATCGTCGCCCATGATAATAATGTTGTCACCGTTGTCATCAACGACAATAATGTTGGTGAGTTTGAAGTATGGCTCTTCTTTATCCACCCAGGCAATAAAGATTTCAAAGAAGTTAACATAGTTGACGGATAAGAAATTAAAATCTGCATCATCAACACGCACACTGTTGACATCCGTGTCGACGGATAAGCCACAGATCAAAACCCCGTCAACGACAATCCCATCGACGCCGGCTCCATTGACAACAGCAAAGAAGACTACTCCGACGATGATCACACGGTCGACAGCACAATTTTCTTCACTGACTGTGGTGGGTTCCGGAGGATTTTCCTTTTTGCCCTTAAGAATCTTAGCAATACGGCGTGGATCTACTCAGCAAACACTACTGCCTTCACATACCTCGCCTATTAAGGTATCACCTGCGCCTCCACAACATCTTTTTGATGAGAAAGACAAAGAAAACTATTCTGACGATGGTCTATTTCCAGTGGCGTTTAGTCCTTCAGACCTAAGAATAAAATGCCAGGAAGAAGAAGAGAGTGAACAAGTATGTGTTCAGCACTCATTTCGAGAACAGCAGCAGTCAGGCGCCCAAGACCTAGTGTAATAGAAAGAACAGCAAAGAGGTTCCAGTTCTCCATAGTAGGAAGTTGGCTTTGTATATACTATCTCAAAGTAAGAAATAGTGTGCACAGAGTCCAAGGGTTCCCCTTAGAGTTAAGATAGTGGCAAAATTAGATAATTCTAATGCTCTATTTTGTGGTAGTGGGGTCGAGCAGTAGGCTTATCACAGGGTAGTGTTAAGCATTTGTTGTACACACACAGGCAATAAATGAGGAACACACACTCAAAGACTTAACTCCAGGCCAATAGTTTTTTTTATAGAAAAATATATTTTCTTAATTTATTTTTAGAACCACAAGTTCAATATTTGAAGTAAATACATAAAATGTAAGGTACTCCACACAGGTGAGTTAGGAACTTTGAATTAGAGCAATAGCATACACAGTTTTAGTAAAAATGGCAATAAGCTATTTTAAAAGTGGACACAGTGCAAAAATCAGCAGTTCCTGGGGGAGGGAAGTAATGGTTAGTTTGTCAGGTAAGTAAGACACTGACAAGTCTAAGTTCCTGGGCATAGGCAGCCCACCGTTGGGGCAAGGCAACCCTAAAGTTACTATACCAGCAGCACAGGGCCAGTCAGGTGCTGAGGTCAAAGAGGTGCCCAAAAACATAGATGCCTATGAAGAACAGGGGTGCTCTGGTTCCAGTCTGCCAGCAGGAAAGTACTTGTGTCCTCGGAGGGCAGACCAGGGGGGTTTTGTAGAGCACTAGAGGAGACACAAGTAGGCACACAAAACACACCCTCAGCGGCACAGGGGCAGCCGGTTGCAGTGTGCAAAGCAGGCGTTGGGTTTTGTATGAGAAACAGTGGAGGGACCCGGGGGGTCACTCGAGCATTGCAGGCAGGGCACAGGGGGGCTTCTCAGGCCAGCCACCGACTGGGCTAGGCCGAGGGCCACCTGATGGGTCACTCCTGCACTGAGGTTCGGTTCCTTCTGGTCCTGAGGGCTGCAGGTGCAGTGCTTGGTCTAGGCATCGTGTTCCTTGTTACAGGCAGTCGCAGTCAGGGGGAGCCTCTGGATTCTCTCTGCATGCGTCGCTGTGGAGGTCCAGGGGGGTCGTACCAGGTTACTCACGATGTCGCAGTCGCCTGGGAGTCCTCCTTGTGGTGTTGGTTCTCTGGAGCTTGAGCCAGGGACGTTGGGTGCAGAGGGTGAAGTCTCACACTTCCGCGAGAAGAGTGAGGTCTTCAAAAGTTACAAGAAAGTTGCAAAGTTGTTGCTGTTGTTGAATAGAGCCGCTGTTCACAGGAGTTTCTTGGTCCTTTGGTTCAGGGCAGTCCTCTGAGGCTTCAGAGGTCACTGCTCCCTGTCGGATGAGTCATTGTTGCAGTTTTCTTCGAGTCAGGAGACACACCAGTAGGGCTGGGGCCAAAGCAGTTGTTGTCTCTGCAGGGCTTTCAGGTCAGCAGTCCTTCTTGTTTCAGGATGCAGGAATCGGATTTCCTGGGTTCTGGGTCACCCCTAAATACTGAATTTAGGGGTTAGTTTAGGTCAGGAGGGCAGTAGCCAATGCCTTCTGTCCTGGAGGCTGGCTACATCCTCTTTGTGCCTCCTCCCTGAGGGGAGTGGGGCACATCCCTAATCCTATTGGGGGAATCCTCCAATCTCAAGATGGAGGATTTCTAAAGGCAGGGGTCACCTCAGCTCAGGACACTTTAGGGGCTGTCCTTACTGGTAGGTGACTCCTCCTCGTTTTTCTCATTATCTCCTCCAGCCTTGCCGCCAAAAGTGGGAGCAGTGGCCGGAGGGGCGGTCATCCCACTAGCTGGGATGCCCTGGTGTGCTGTAACAAAAGGTATGAGCCTTTGAGGCTCACCGCCAGGTGTTACAGTTCCTGCAGGGGGAGGTGAGAAGCATCTCAACCCAGTACAGACTTTGTTCCTGGCCACAGAGTGACAAAGGCACTCTCCCTGTGTGGTCAGGAACTCATCTGGTTGTGGCAGGCTGGCAGAAACTGGTCAGCCTAGCACTAGGAGTCGGACTGGTATTCAGGGGGAATCTCTAAGATGCCCTCTGGGTGCATTTTACAATAAATTCCACATTGACATCAGTGTGCATTTATTGTGCTGAGAAGTTTGATGCCAAACTTTCCAGATTTCAGTGTAGCCATTATGGAACTGTGGAGTTCGTGTTTGACAAACTCCCAGACCATATACTCTTTATGGCTCCCCTGCACTTACAATGTCTAAGGTTTTGCTTAGACACTGTAGGAGCATAGTGCTCCTGCACAAATGCCCTCACCTGTGTTATAGTGCACCCTGCCTTAGGGCTGTAAGGCCTGCTAGAGGGGTAACTTACCTATACCACAGGCAGTGTGAGGTTGGCATGGCAATCTGAGGGGAGTGCCATGTCGACTTAGTTGTTTTCTCTCCACAAGCACACACAAGCTGTGAGGCAGTGTGCATGTGCTGAGTGAGGGGTTCCTAGGGTGGCATAAGACATGCTGCAGCCCTTAGAGACCTTCCCTGGCATCAGGGCCCTTGGTACCAGGGGTACCATTTACAAGGGACTTATCTGGGTGCCAGGGCTGTGCCAGTTGTGGAAGCAAAGGTACAGTTTAGGGAAAGAACAGTGGTGCTGTGGAATGGTTTGCAGGGTCCCAGCACACTTTCAATCATAACTGGCATGAGCAAAAGGCAAAAAGTCAGGGGGTAACCACGCCAAGGAGAGAGAGAGAGAGAGAGAGACACACACACACACACACACACACACACTCTCTCTCTCTCTCTCTCTCTCTCTCTCTCTCTATCTCTCTCTTCTCTCTCTTCTCTCTCTCTCTCTCTTTCCCAAAAGAGTCTTCATTTTCTAAGTGGAAGAACCTGGAAAGGCCATCAGCATTAGCATGGGCAGTACCAGGTCTGTGTTTCACTAGAAAGTCCATTCCCTGTAGGGATGTGGACCACCTCAACAGTTTAGGGTTTTCTCCTTTCATTTGCATTAGCCATCTGAGAGTTTGAACTATGAAGTGAGTACCAAAAAGCTATGGTCTCAACTTCTTCAGGGACCAGACCGCAGCAAAGGCCTCCCTCTCAATGGCACTCCAGCGCTGCTGCCTGGGGAGTAACCTCCTGCTGATAAAAGCAACAGGCTGGTCAAGGCCATCATCATTTGTTTGGGACAGGACTGCTCCTATCCCATGCTCAGATGCATCTGTCTGCACAATGAACTGCTTAGAATAATCTAGAGCTTTGAAAACTGGTGTTGTACACATAGCTTGCTTCAGGGTGTCAAAGGCCTTTTGACAGTCCACAGTCCAGTTCACTTTCTTGGAGGTCAGTTCTGTGAGGGGGTGTCACTGTTGATCCATAACCCTTCACAAACCTCCTATAGTACCTAGTCAAGCCAAGGAATGCCCTGACTTGAGTCTGGGTTTTTGGAGCTACCCAGTCCATAATAGTCTGGATCTTGGGTTGGAGTGGCTGAACTTGGCCTCCACCTACAAGGTGACCTAAGTAAACCACAGTACCCTACCCTATCTGACATTTAGATGCCTTGATAGAGAGGCCTGCTGCTTGCAGGGCCTGCACAGCCTTCTTCAGGTGGACCAGGTGATCCTGCCAGTTGGCGCTAAAGACAGCAATATCATCAAGATAAGCTGCACTAAAGGACTCCAAGCCAGCAAGGACTTGATTAACCAACCTTTGGAAGGTGGCAGGGGGCATCACAGTAAACTGGTAGTGCCCATCAGGTGTAGAGAATGCTGTTTTCTCTTTTGCTCCTGGTGCCATTTGATTTGCCAGTACCCTGCTGTTAAGTTAAAGTTACTTAAGTATTTGGCAGCACCTTATTTATCTATGAGCTCATCTGCCCTTGTAATGGGGTGAGCATCTGTCATGGTCACAGAGTTAAGCCCTCTTTAGTCCACACAAAACCTCATCTCTCTCTTGCCATCTTTTGTGTGAGGTTTGGGGACCAAGCCCACTGGGCTAGCCTAGGGACAGTCAGAGTGCTCAATCACTCCCAACTCCAGCATCTTGTGGACTTCCACTTTCATGCTTTCTTTAACTTGGTCAGACTGTCTAAATATTTTGTTTTTGACAGGCATACTGTCTCCTGTGTCCACATCATGGGTACACAGGTGTGTCTGACCAGGGGTCAAAGAAAAGAGCTCAGCAAACTGCTGGAGAACTTGCCTGCAGTCAGCCTCCTGTTGGCCAGAGAGGGTGTCTGAAAAGATCACTCCATCTACTGAGCCATCTTTAGGGTCAGTGGCGAAGAGATCAGGGAGAGGTTCACTCTCAGCTTCCTGGTCCTCATCTGTAACCATTAACAGGTTTACATCTGCCCTACCATGAAAGAGTTTGAAGTGGTTCACATGGATCACCCTCTTGGGGATCCTGCTAGTGCCTAGGTCAACCAGGTAGGTGACCTGACTCTTTTTCTCAAGAACTGGATAAGGGCCACTCCATCTGTCCTGAAGTGCCCTTGGAGCCACAGGCTCCAGAACCCAGAGACGTTCTGCCCTGGCTGAAACTCAACCATAGCAGCCTTTTGGTCATACCACATCTTCTGGAGCTGTTGGCTGACCTCAAGGTTTTTGCTTGCCTTTTCCATGTAATCTGCCATCCTTGAACGTAGGCCTAGTACATAGTCCACCACATCTTGTTTAGGCTCATGGAGAGGTCTTTCCCAGCCTTCTTTTACAAGTGCTAGTGGTCCCCTAACAGGATGGCCAAACAGAAGTTCAAAGGGGGAAAACCCTACTCCTGTCTGTGGCACCTCTCTGTACGCGAAAAGCAGGCTGGGCAGGAGGACATCCCATCTCCCTTTGACTTTTTCAGGGAGCCCCATGATCTTGCCCTTCAGTGTCTTGTTGAATCTCTCAACAAGGCCATTGGTTTGTTGATTGTATGGTGTGGTGAATTTGTAAGTCACCCCACATTCATTCCACATATGTTTCAGGTAAACTGACATGAAGTTGGTACCTCTGTCAGAAATCACACTCTGGTAAAAATACCTATGAGTGCTTTGGCTACTGCAGGGGCAGTAGTGGACCTAAGGGGAATTGCCTCAGGGTACATAGTAGCATGATCCACTACTACTAGGATATATTGGTTCCCTGATGCTGTGGGAGGTTCCAGTGGACCCACTATGTCTACTCCCACTCTTTCAAAGCGGACCCCCACTACTGGAAGTGGAATGAGGGGGGCAACTGTCTTACCACTGCCTTGACAGGTGATACAGGAGGTGCAAAACTCCTTTACCTTCTGGAACATATTGGCCAGGAGAAATGGTTGACTAATCTCTCCCATGTCTTGGTTTGTCCCAAATGCCCAGCATGGGGAATGTCATGGGCCAAGGTCAGAATGAACTCCTTAATCCTGAGGCACTACCACTCTCCTAGTGGCACCAGGATTGGGATCTCTTGCCTCAGTGGAAAGGAGTCCATCTTCCCAATAGACCCTGTGAGTTCCACTGACATTTTGTTTTCTTGCTCAGCTGCTTGCTTTCTTAGGCCTTCAAGAGGGGGACACGTTTCTTGCCCCTTACACAGCTGTTCCCTTGGGGGTCCCCCTGGGCCCAAGAGCTCTACCTAATAAGGTTCCAGCTCCATGGACTCGGTTCCCTCAAGGGATAGAACATCTTCCTGAGAAGAGAGGTTCTGCTTATTTTGCTGTGCAGTAGTTGGTTCCCCAGTCTTCTTTCCTTTCCTCTTGGGAGGTTGTGCCATTATTCCAGGCTCCAACACTTCTTTTTCATCCTGAGCCCTGCCCTGTGCCCTTGTCTTGACACACACCAGTTCAGGGATACCCAGCATGGCTGCATGGGGTTTGAGTTCTACCTCAGCCCATGCTGAGGGCTCCAGATCATTTCCTAGCAGACATTCTACTGGGATTGCAGAAGAGACTACCACCTGTTTCATGCCAGTGACCCTTTCCCATTCTAACTAGTTTGTCTGTCACCATAGTAACACTGTCACCTGTATCTCTCAGGGCTTCTACTCTAGTCCCATTGATTAAGAGCTGAAGCCTGTATTTTTGCATGTTAGGCGGCCAGGCAGCAAGTGTGGCTAGGTCCACCCCACCCTTGGACACTAATGTAGGTTCAGTGTGAACCCTGATTTACTCTGGACACACTGTTGATCCCACCTGGAGACTGGCAATTCCAGTGCTAACTGGAGTAGTAGTTGTTGTGTGACTTTTCTTGGGACAGGCTTTGTCTCCAGTTTGGTGTCAATGCTGAGTACAGATGCAACACCAGGCCTTCTTGGGATCAAACATTTTACCCTTATACCCATTTGAGGATTGTGAATAGGCTCTGGGCCCACCCTCCTGAGCAGGTTTTTGGGGCCCTGTAGAAGACCTTTAACTTTTTCCCTTAAATGTTTCAACACTCTTCCTCTGGGGAGGCTTTGTGGCCCCTTTCTTTTGGTCACCCACCTGTGGAAGTCTTGGTCACCCTAGTCTTGACCCAATGGTCTGCCTTCTTTCCCAATTCTTGGGGAGAAATTGGACCTAGGTCTACCAGATGCTGATGCAGTTTGTCATTGAAACAATTACTTAACAGATGTTCCTTCATGAACAAGTTATACAACCCATCATAATCATTTACACCACTGCCAGTTATCCAACCATCTAATGTTTTGACTAAGAAGTCAACACAATCCATTCAGGTCTGGCTCGAGGATTTTTGAGCCCCCCTGAACCTAATCCTGTACTCCTCAGTTGAGAATCCAAAGCCCTCAATCAGGGTAGCCTTCATGAGGTCATAGGATTCTGCATATTTACCAGAGAGTGTGAGGAGTCTATCCCTACACTTTCCAGTGAATATTTCCCAAAGGCGAGCACCCCAGTGAGATCTGTTTACTTTTCTGGTTGCACAAGCCCTCTCAAAAGCTGTGAACCATTTGGTGACGTCATCACCATCTTCATATTTTTTTACAAACCCCTTGGGGATTTTTAGTGTGTCAGTATCTTCCCTCTCTATGGCTAGGAGCTGTCTCTCCAAAGCCAATCTTTTGGCCATCCTGGCTAACAGGAGGTCATCTTCATTGAGGCTGTCCTCAATGTTTCCAGAGTTACAGGTCTCCCCTGTGGAAGAACCAGTCTTTCTGACTATTATTTGTGCCCTGGGGTGCTGTAACATAAGGTATGAGCCTTTGAGGCTCACCGCCAGGTGTCAAAGTTCCTGCAGGGGGAGGTGAGAAGCACTTCAACCCAGTACAGGCTTTGTTTCTGGCCACAGAGTGACAAAAGCACTCTCCCCATGTGGCCAGGAACTCGTCTGGTTGTGGCAAACTGGCAGAAACCGCTCAGCCTAGCACTAGGAGTCAGACTGGAATTCAGGGGGTATCTCTAAGATGCCCTCTGGGTGCATTTTACAATAAATTCCACCCGGGCATCAGTGTGCATTTATTGTGCTGAGAGGTTTGATACCAAACTTCCAGATTTCAGTTTAGCCATTATGGAACTGTGGACTTCGTGTTTGACAAACTCCCAGACCATATACTCTGTATGGCTACCCTTACAATGTTTAAGGTTTTGCTTAGACACTGTAGGGGCATAGTGCTCCTGCACAAATGCCCTCACCTGTGTTATAGTGCACCCTGCCTTAGGGCTGTAAGGCCTGCTAGAGGGGTGACTTACCTATGCCACAGGCAGTTTGAGGTTGGCATGGCACTCTGAGGGGAGTGCCATGTCGGCTTAGTCATTTTCTCCCCACCAGCACACACAAGTTGTGTGGCAGTGTGGATGTGCTGAGTGAGGGGTCCCCAGGGTGGCATAAGACATGCTGCAGCCCTTCCCTGGCATCAGGGCCCTTGGTACCAAGGGTACCATTTACAAGGGACTTATCTGGGTGCCAGGGCTGTGCCAATTGTGGAAGTAAAGGTACAGTTTAGGGAAACACTGGTGCTGGGGCCTGGTTAGCAGGGTCCCAGCACACTTTCAATCATAACTGGCATCATCAAAAGGCAAAAAGTCAGGGGGTAACCATGCCGAGGAGGCATTTCCTTACACCCATCATATCTAAACATTCAGACTGTTTCCTTTACGACTTTAAGGAGGACACCAGGATGTCGGTTTGTGCGATCACGATTGTGGACTTCATCTGGAAAGAGGGCCTTAAAGTGATGCATGATGCAGACCCCTTCTTCCTTTCCAGCTGTGCTTTCTAGGCTGGACAACAAATACAAAGCGCCAGAAAATTCACCAGCCTGTTTAATTGGTCACCCTAAGCCTGACTTAGTAATATCTCAAGCAAACCAGCGCAGATCCAGGAGTCCTCCCCGCTTTTAGTACCCCCGAATAGAGAAGGAAGGCGCTTGGATTCAATAGGGAAAAAAGTTTTCAACAATGGCAGCTACAACAGTCAAAGCAGCCAACTCCTTGGCGATCTTAGGAAGATATGACAGAGAAATGTGGTCGGACATCTCCCAATTCATTGATCTCCTTCTTGAAGATGCTAGAGCTGAAGCTTGCAAAGTATTGCAGGAGGGTGAAAAGATATTTGCCGAAATCATAGACTGTGTTATAGATGTGTCATCTACAGGTTTCTGCCAGTTAGCCGGGGCGGCAGTATTAAGACGTCAAGGTTGGCTAAAGGCCACATCCTTCCACCCAGAGGTTAAAATGAAGGTCCTAGATATTCCTTACGATGAAGAATTGCTATTTGGCAAGCATGTCGATGATGCCCTTCAATCGATAAAGGCAGACACGGACACAGCTAGATCGCTGGGTACTCTGCTATTTAAAAGGCAGCCCTTTTGAGGGGCAAGAGAAAGAGGACTGTACACTTAGAGAGGCAGCCTGCACCAGTATCAGCAGCACCAGCCTTACCATGGTCAATTTCGCCCAACCACCAGTCAGCAGAAGCCCTAACGGCAACCACTATCTGCAGCCTACAGACATACCTCAAGAGAAAAGTCGACTTATAGAGGCAAAGACACAGCCAGAAAACACTGACCTCCATCAATTGACTGCAACCAACCCCATCCCAACACTCTGATAGGAGACGGAATTTCCAGATTCTACCACCAATGGTCCTGAATCACATCAGACCAATGGGTCCTCGATATCACCAAAGGGCATACCCTGAAATGTCAACAATCTCCTCCGGAGGTACCACCACAAGGACCCCCACCTGCCCACCTAAAAGAGCTCCTGGTACAAATTGCCAATATGATAGACGTGGGACCAATAGAGATCGTACCAAAGTCTCAGAGGGGAACCGGCTTCTACTCTCGCTTCTTCCTCATATGGAAAAAGACAGGAGACTGGCGACCTATCTTAGACCTTTAATTTTTAAACAAATTCCTGAAAAAAGCAGTCATTACGGATGATTGTTCTCCAGGATGTATTACGATTACTCAATCAAGGAGATTTTATGACAGCCTTGGACCTCCAAGACGCCTACTTCCACATCCCTATCCATCCCAGTCACAGGAAATTCTTACGTTTCAAGATTGCACCCACTACCAGTTCAGAGTGTTACCTTTCGGCCTCAGATCAGCTCCGTGAGTTTTTACCAAGGTCTTAGCTCCAGTGGCAGCCCACCTCAGGCAGATGGGAATCCAGGTGTTTCCATATTTGGACAATTGGCTAATAAAAGCACACACAGCGTCCATGGCAGCCAGGAACACAGCAAAGTGCCTGTCCCTCTTCCAGAGGTTAGGCCTATCAGTCAACCACCCAAAATCTCACCTAATACCGTCAAACAACATCACCTTTCTGGGAGCTGTATTAGATACGCAGCGAGCAAAAGCTTTTGCCTCTCAGGACAGGCAGAAGAGAATTCGAAGCCTAGCGCTCTGCCTCAGCAAAAGAAAGTCCACCTGTCTGGACTTACAAATCTTTTCTGGGGATGCTCTCCTCGTGCATTCCGTTGATATCATCTTCACATGAGAACACTTCAGCAACAGCTAGACAGTCAGTGGAAGCAGATAAGCCGATCTTTCTACGATATTGTCCAAATAACCCCAGCAACAAAACAAGCCTTAGAATGGTGGAGGAAGACCCCTCACATCTCAGGGGGTCTCTCTTGTCTGAAAGAGAAACCAGTACATGTTCTGACAAGACGTGTCTCTGGAGGGATGGGGCGCACACCTCGAAGACCTAACAGTGAGAGGGAGATGGAACATACAGGAAGTAGTGCTACACATCAACATGTTGGAATTAAAGGCTGTGTTCCTGGCGCTCAAAGCCTTCCTCAACAAGATCTAAGGCTCATTGGTTTTGATCCGAACCGACAAAACCACAGTTATGCATCATCTCAACAAGCAGGGAGGTACAAGATCGCCGGCGCTGTTTCACCAAGCGCAGGAGCTGTGGTATTGGGTGCTCTGTCATCCTATAACTCTCAGAGCAGAACACGTCCCAGGAATATCCAACACCTAGGCAGATTCATTAAGCAGAACATCAATGACCTGCCATAAGTGGGTGCTCAACCAAACAACTCTTGATCGCCTCTTACTTCGCTGGGGCATGCCCAGTCTGGACCTGTTTGGCAACAAGAGAGAACAAAAAATGCCTATACTTCGCAAGCTGGCAACCGCAAAGAGGGTCGAAGGGGAATGCATTTTTGATCAAATGGTCAGGAATCTATGCCTACGCTTTTCCCCACTTCCGCTAATCCCGAGAATTCTTCAGAAGATGAAGAGGGAACCTTGCCGACTACTATTGATAGCTCCAAGGTGGCCACACCAGTTTTAGTTTAACGGAGCTCCTGCGCCTCTCGAAACAACCTCACATTCGGCTGAGACCAATACCAGACTTGCTAACAATGACTCAAGGCCAGGTCCATCATCCCAACCTGACTTCTCTTCGATTTGCGGCCTGGCTCCTGAATGCTATGAATTTGACAACCCAGATATTCCACCAGACTGTTGAGAAGTGCTTGTCAGTGCCAGAGCCCAGTCTACAAATAAGACATACAGACTCAAGTGGAAAAGATTTTGTATATGGTGTAAAAACGTGGACGAGCAACCACACCTTTACTCAGCACTACTGCCTAGATGCTGCAGATAGGATGGACGCAGCGGTAGGCCAAGCCGTTATGCATAATCCATTTGCATAAGGTGAGCCAAAAAAATTAGCCACCATCCTCTAATACTAATGTTTACAGCTGAATATGCATATATATGTATAATTATGTGGATATGTATATTAAGATGCTGTTTTGCTTTCACTAATGACCGATCTGACAAAAATCTCTGGAATACACTTCTCAGTTCAAAGAAGACATTTATTATTATTTCACCACGAGGTTCCTAAAAAAAAGGAGATTAGCAGGTCGAAAGCAAATGTTCAAAAATAGTCACAGCAATGAAAGGAAAATATACCACAATGATTCTCAACTGCAATGTACACAGCAAATATATGTAGTTATGATTATGCAAAGTAAAGAATAACGTAAAAATTTATCACGTAGGGCCTACCTAACTCTTCGTCTTTCTCATGTCAGCAAGAAGATGACCCCGTTAAACTGCAAGAAAGAGATCTCCACCCTCGAGAGACAGATATGTCAGGCATTCGACGTCTAATCCTGAGCGAGGTCTTGGAAATTCCACCGCTACTGAGCAGGGCCACATTTTTATATCTTAAAGAACCAAAGGGCTTTCTAGAAAAAAAAAACCTCCCATAAAAAATAAATATTCAAACATGCTGGCTAATGTAGGTCAGAGATGAAAGGAACGTGTTGAGAATTGGCCAACATCCCAAGGCATTTCTCCCAAGGCCAAACCGTTCCCTGCTTGCACAAAAAAAAATAAGTCTGATGCATTCTTATCGTGCTGACTTACTAACTGTTCGGTGATAATATGTCCTAGCTCTTTGGTGAAAACAAGCACAGTTTACAATGTGGAAAAACACAGATGCATTTAACAAGGCAATGTCTAACGCTACGATTAAGTCAATAGGCAGCTAAACTGAATACTAAATGTATTCTGCAATTGGTGAACACTGAACAACTAATCCGGGTGCAACACAAAGTCAGTGGTCAAAAACACATATTTCACTACATTTCCACCCCTTCATCAATGACTGTGTACTTTTCTCTTATAAAAAAAAAGAAAACATCATAAGCAAATCAGGTTTGCATTGTATACAACAACATAATGAAATAATAAAAGCAATCACTATAATGTAATGAAAGTGGATTAACGTATTGATCTTATAAACAGTTAAACCAGACACACCTACAATGAAAAGACTGAAGCTTATATATTCTGATTGGGATAAAAACTGATTGAATAATGTCTCTAGGATAGCAAGTTGGTGTAGAGTTAGATTAAAACATCATGAGTTCTAATCATGTAAAGGTACACAGTCCACCTGAAAGGTTTGCAGGAATATGTGTACCCATACGAGAATAGTCAGCCAACTTGCAACTTAAACATGCTTAATGAGACTGGCAGCAGTCATCAGATGATAACAAGCCATGAGTTAGTTCCAGTGGAAAAATTTAATCAAACAGGTTGACAGAACATCCATGGTACTCTGTTGTTCCCATGTAGAACTTGAATCTGTGAAGGACAATTAACGCCAAATGGATCCATAGGTTTTGTACTTTAAAAGCAGCAGGAGCGTTGCACAAAGGTTATCAATCAGGTTCAAGTTGAGGGTGCGGTCCCTCCCCCGACCCCACACGCAAACGCCCAGAGGGAGAACACACAGCACACTCATGGTCAGTGGCAAGTCATAGTAAGATCTGTAAAAGAAACAAGTATGATTTTTCTTGCAAATAACATTTGTCATCTGAAAAGTGCTCTCCTTTTTTGGACAACTCTGTCTCCAGTCTGTATGAATAAATCAGCTTCTCCACTATTTAACAGAATAGCTCTGATTTCTATCTTTCCTGGTAACTTTCCTCTTCCCAATTATCTTTGACTGTTTGTGGGACCGATCTCTGTTGTGTGTGCTGACAAATAGGACATTGCAAAATCATAGTTTTTATCAAATCTACTGGAATGTGCATCCCTCTAATATCTGCCTACCTGTAATTGGCTTTTTCTCCCAGGTGTTCACATTTCTGGTATGCCCACTTAGCCATCCCCACCAAGTCAGAATTCTGGGTTGAACCCTTTTGCCTCTGAACTTTTGTCTTTGTCGTCTGCAAGGGAATTGAACAAGTGTTCAAGTGAGTCAGTGGGTCAATGAACATCAATGACTTGACTCTGTTTTAACATTTCCCACATTTCCTGCTACAACTCTTTGCTCCACACCTCCTTTGAATGAATGAACCAGTTATGTGCATGCCATGTGGAAGGCCAAACAGCTAATCCATTGGCATTGGACCAAGAATCAGTGTAAAAATGACACATCCCAGGCAGCACTTGTTTTAGAGTCTGATACGCAATGTACAACTCTGCATATTGGCTACTATTTCCTTCTCCTGTGGTGATCAAAAAACTTTTCAATAACTGGATTGTATGACACTGCGTTCCAATGTCTTTTAGTATATCGGTATTTGAATGAACCGTTCGTAAAACAAACATGCTTTCTATCCTTAGGGGACAAGAATTCAAATGGTGCACTCCATTTCACTGATTACTCTTTTACCTGTGGTACTTTCTGCACTCTCCCCCCATCCTGTACAGGGGCTTGTGACACCTGTCCATGTGGGGCTGCAGTGCCTGCCGGTCCTACTCGAGCCCTGTCTTGTATGTACCAGATCCAGTTTATGATACTAGCCTCTTGTGCATGTCCTATACGGTGAGATATAGGTGAACTCATCACCCACTGCATGATTGGTATTTCAGGTCTCAGAGTTACATTATGACCTAGTGTTATTTGCTCAGTATCCTCTAGAGCACAATAAGAAGCCAAAAACTGTTTTTCAAAAGGAGTATAGTGCTCCCCAAAGTAAGGTAGTTTTCTAGTCCAAAACCCCAGGGGCACCCTCGTCCTCCCCAGTTTCTGCCACGTACTCTGGTTTGCATATTGTCCCTGAACAGTTACATGTAACTCAATGTTTCCCTCAAGCACTGTACACAAATCTAATGCCAATGAAAACACTTTTGTTTCATCCAAGCACCCATCCCAAAACTTAGAAAGTCCTGATAAACAAGAAAAAACATTTGTCACAACATCATAAGGCATTTTAATTTCACATGCATTTTCAAACATGGTTTGCAGTGCTTCTTTTAATTCTCTGAACAAAAACATATTTACACTTTTAAATCGTGCACTCCAAACCTCTCCAACCTCTCTTCAGACTGTCCGATCTACGCCAAAATGTTTTGCTTTCACTGATGACCGAGTTGACAAAAGCAATGTATAACGCTACGATAAAGTCAATAGGCAGCTAAACTGAATAAAAAGTGTAGTCTGCAATTGGTGAACAGTGAACAACTAATCCAGGTGCAACACAGTCATTGGTCAAAAACACATATTTCACAACAGATGTTTATTTATACATGTAGATATTAACATCTTATGTTTACTGCTAATTATTCTGATTCAAGCATATTAATCTATGAAAGATACCCCAATACTGGAGAAGAAAATAAGTTACTTACCTCTAACTGTGGTGCTCCAGTATTGGTATCTTTCATAGATTCACATGCGACCTGCCCTTCTCCCCCATAGAGGCTCACCTCATGTTTCTCTCTTTTGGCCGTCACTCGTGCTAGAAAATCTGAGAGACTGAGCCACTGTGCTGAGGATTCTAAAGGGTGCTCTTGCCTGATTGGTTGGACTTTGGGTCTTTTATAATAGCTCTAATAAGCTGTAAAAGTGAATGTTTTTTCCATTATTTACAATGTTCAAAAATTTAATTTACTGCTTTATATATACTGTGGGACTCCCACTTCGACGACGGGAAATGATTCAAGCATGTGAATTTATGAAAGATACCAATACTGGAGAACCACAGTTACAGGTAAATAACTTATTTTCTTGCTATGTGTGGCTTCAATCCTTAAGATGATACAGAAAATGTAGACAATGATGAGCATGACCACCCATGTCTAGACCCCCACTTATCACAGCCTGAAAGATGCACGTGACTTAGATTCATCCCTGGAATAGGAGCTCCTATCTCCCTCAGGCATTCCTCTCCTAGATTTCCCCTCTTACTATTCTGTAGTAAGAAAAGCTGCTGACATGTTGGACTTAAATTTAGCTACAGCAGAATTAAAACTTTGCATTTTAACAGAAGTCCTTCATTCCTCTGTGCATTCATCTGAGCCTCTTCTACCATTCAACGATGCACTCACTGAGCCTATTTTCGCAATTTGGGAGAAATCAACTACCTCTACTTCGGTCTGTAGATCGGTCATAAGAAAATATAAGCTGGCCCATCAGCTCATCCTTTTTGCGTAAGGTTTGTGTTTTAAGACCTCATGCTTATCCAAAATGACCCAAAGGTAATTTCCTTATACCCCAGCAGACAGAAAATCAAAAAAGATGGAGCATACTACAAAGTGTTCTCAGCAGGCAACATGGCAAAAAAATCCCTCAATGCAACTTGCTTGCTAGGCAGATATGTACATGCTGTACTAGATGCCTCCCAAGCAGTCACCCCCAACCTCTCAAAAGATCTTAAGGCGTACTGTAAGGAAATGCCTCCTTGGCATGGTTACCCCCTGACTTTTTTCCTATGCTTATGCCAAGTCATGATTGAAAGTGTGCTGGGACCCTGCTAACCAGTCCCCAGTACCAGTGTTCTTTCCCTAAACTGTACCTTTGCTTCCACAATTGGCACAGCCCTGGCACTCAGATAAGTCCTTCTTAACTGGTACCCCTAGTACCAAGGGCCCTGATGCCAGGGAAGGTCTCTAAGGGCTGCAGCATGTCTTATGCCACCCTGGGGACCCCTCACTCAGCATATGCAAAATGCCTCACAGCTTGTGTGTGCTGGTGGGGAGAAAACAACTAAGTCGACATAGCACTCCCCTCAGAGTGCCATGCCAACCTCACACTGCCTGTGCCATAGGTAAGTCACCCCTCTAGCAGGCCTTACAGCCCTAAGGCAGGGTGCACTATACCACAGGTGAGGGCATATGTGCATGAGCACTATGCCCCTAAAGTGTCTAAGCACATTGTAAGTGCAGGGTAGCCATAAGAGTATATGGTCTGGGAGTTTGTCAAACACGAACTCCAAAGTTCCATTATGGCTATACTGAAATCTGGGAAGTTTTATATCAAACCTCTCAGCACAATAAATGCACACTGATGCCAGTGTGGAATTTATGGTAAAATGCACCCATAGGGCATCTTAGAGATGCCCCGTGAATACCAATCTGACTTCTACTGTGCGGCTGACCAGTTTCTGCCAGGCTGCCACAACCAGATGAGTTGCTGGCCACATGGGGAGGGTGCCTTTGTCACTCTGTGGCCAGGAACAAAGCCTGTACTGGGTGGAGGTGCTTCTCACCTCCCCCTGCAGGAACTGTAACACCTGGCAGTGAGCCTCAAAGGCTCACCCCCTTTGTTACAGCACCACAGGGCATCCCAGCTAGTGGAGATGCCCGGCCCTCCGGCCACTGTCCCCACTTTTGGCGGCAAG
Source organism: Pleurodeles waltl (assembly GCF_031143425.1). Taxonomy (NCBI): domain Eukaryota; kingdom Metazoa; phylum Chordata; class Amphibia; order Caudata; family Salamandridae; genus Pleurodeles; species Pleurodeles waltl. Next base: position 551,110,701 of record NC_090443.1, on the reverse strand, counting down.
GCTGGAGGAGATAATTAGGAAAACAAGGAGGAGTCACCCACCAGTCAGGACAGCCCCTAAGGTGCACTGAGCTGAGGTGACCCCTGCCTTTTGAAATCCTCCATCTTAGTTTTGGAGTATTCCCCCAATAGGATTAGGGTGTGCTCCCCTCCCCTCAAGGAGGAGGCACAAAGAGGGTGTGGCCACCCTCCAGGACAGTAGCCATTGGCTACTGCCCTTCCAGACCTAAACACACCCCTAAATTTTGTATTTATGGGAACCCCAGAACCCAGGAAATCAGAAACCTGCAACCTAAAACAAGAAGAAGGATTGCTGAACTACAAGTTCTGCAGATACAACAGAAGACGACAACTGCTTTGGCCCCAGCCCGACCGGCCTGTCTCCTGACTCGAAAACCTGCAACCAGCGACGCATCCAACAGGGACCTGCGACCTCTGAATCCTCAGAGGACTGCCCTGAATCCCAGGACCCAGAACCTCCCGTGAGCAGCGGCTCTGCTCAACAACCTGCAACAAACTTGCAACTTTTCTACAACTTTAAAGACCTCACTCTTCCCGCAGGACTTCACACACTGCACCAGACGCCCCTGGCTCGAGATCCAGAGAACCAGCACCACAGGGAGGACTCCCCGGCAACTGCGACACCGTGATTAGCCCGAGACGACACCCCTGGACCCCCACAGAAATGCCTGAAGAGAGAATCCAGAGGCGCCCTCTGACTGTGACTGCCTGTAACAAGGGACCCGACGCCTGGACCAAGCATGCACCCGCAGCCCCCAGGACCAGAAGGATCCGAACCTCAGTGCAGGAGTGACCCCCAGATGACCCTCTGCCTAGCCCGGGTGGTGGCTGACCCAAGAAGCCTCTTTGTGCCCTGCCTGCACTGCTAGAGTGACCCCGGGTCCCTCCATTGAAACCAATACAAAACCCGATGCCTGCTTTGCACACTGCACCCTGCCGCCCCGGAGCCGCTGAGGGTGTGTTTTGTGTGCCTACTTGTGTCCCCCCCCAGTGCTCTACAAAACCCCCCTGGTCTGCTCCCAGAGGACGCGGGTACTTACCTACTGGCAGACTGGAACCGGAGCACCCCTGTTCTCCATAGACACCTATGTGTTTTGGGCACCTCTTTGACCTCTGCACCTGACTGGCCTTGAGCTGCTGGTGTGGTAACTTTGGGGTTGCCTTGAACCCCCAAAGGTGGGCTGCCTATGCCCAGGAACTGAGACTTGTAAGTGCCTTACTTACCTCACAATATAACCATTACTTACCTCCCCCAGGAACTGATGATTTTTGCACTGTGTCCACTTCTAAAATAGCTTATTGCCATTTTAACAAAAACGGTATATGAGTGCTCTAATTCAAAGTTGCTAACTTACCTATGTGGAGTACCTTGCATTTTATGTATTTACTTCAAATCTTGAACTTGTGGTTCTAAAAATAAATTAAGAAAATATATTTTTCTATATAAAAACTATTGGCCTGGAGTTAAGTCTTTGAGTGCGTGTTCCTCATTTATTGCCTGTGTGTGTACAACAAATGCTTAACACTACCCTCTGATAAGCCTACTGCTCGACCACACTACCACAAAATAGAGCATTAGAATTATCTAATTTTGCCACTGTCTTACCTCTAAGTGGAACCCTTGGACTCTGTGCACACTATCTCTTATTTTGAGATAGTATATACAGAGCCAACTTCCTACACATACTTTTCAGAGTTGGTTGCGGATGGACAAGCCGCAACCAAACAAATTATCTAATAGAGACTTCTAGTTGCAGATTTCTTACCTTAGAATTTCCCCAGGCGTCAGACTGGATCCGGAGAGTTTTCTTCGAGTAGTAGACTTGCGTGCTGTTAGGTGGCATTGGTCGACTCTGTATCCGTCGTTGGCATCATAGTCGCCTTAATGACATCGGGGTCGAATATAGGTGCCGCCTCGGCGCGGTGACGTCTGTTCTTTTTTTTCCATGGCATGCACTGATCCGGAGGGAGCTACCCTGGTCACTTTTTGACCGGCTTCAACACTTTTATCAAATTTTATGGTGACTATTGGTGTGTCTAAGGATGTCCCCAAAGACCGGGTTCAAGCCTTGTGAGGATTCTCATCAAATGATGTCAGTGATGAATCCGCATCAGGTCGGTTTGTGGTGTCTGGAGAGTGACCATGACCCGAATTCGTGCTCCGAGTGCTGGGCCATGCGCCCAAAGGCTTTGAGGGAGCAGTCCCTAAAGCCAATGGCAACCCGGCGCACGAATCTGCATCGTTACCGGTCTCATTCGAGAGGAAGGTCTCGAGACCGGCTGTGGAGTCACCACCACTCGTCGTCCTCTGTCATTGGGACATTTGGGTAAGAAAAAGAAGTCAAAGAAAGCCAAGCATTCTTCGACTTCACCCCGTCGCTCGGACAGTGCGACACAGGAAGAATGTCAACAATCTAGGCCTCCGTCCGCAGAGCCTACTACTGGGTCGTCTCTGTGCCTCCCCGACTTTCCGGGAGCTAGAGAGACCCGTGCCTAACTAAAGGAATTTTATGAGGCCATGTGCCTCATTTTTGGGCATTCCGACCCCCCCTGCAGCGCCTTTGGGCCTGGGTAGTCTGAGGGGGGCACTTCCAGTTCCACACCAGCAGCTCTGGCCACCAAGAGTCCCACCGGAACCGTGCTGGTTGCACCACTGAGATCTTCCCCGGTGCACAATTGATGTCGACCCAATCCTAATCCTCGAAACCTTAGAGCCACAACAGCGTCGGCCAACGCTGCTTCTGACTTCGATGGGGCATTACCACCCTAGGTTGGATTCAGACCCTTTTTACTATGGGTATGAATGTGAGGAAAGGTTGGAGGGGGTCGCTGGACCCTTATGAATACCATCAAAAAGACCCAAACATGGACTGAGCTCAGGAATTGACGAGGCCAGTGGTCTTGCTACCTTCCCAGATACTGACATGCTGTCTCCTCCTACCGTGGCTACGGCAGAGGGAGTTTCTTACTCCATGGTGGTCAGTAGGGCAGCCGAGGTCCTTGACCTTGAACTGCCTACTGTTGCAGTCAGGCCTAATCTCCTGACGGAGGTGCTTCAGCCTGGAGCGTCTGCTTCAGAGCCTCTCCTTCCATTCAATGAAGCCCTCACTGATATCCTTCTGGGTACCTGGTCCAAACCCAGCACAGGGGCTCCTGTGAATAGGGAAATCGCTCGCCGCTATCTGCCTGCTTTGAATGACCCTAAATTCCTGACTGGTTACCCCACGCCTGAAAGCCTGGTCATTCAGACATCTTCGTCATGTGGTGCATCCCTTCCACTCCCCTGGATAGGGAATCAAAAAAACTGGGTCATCTTGGGAAGAAGATGTTTTCTTCCCCCTGTCTGGCATTGCAGTCGGTGAACACCGCATGCCTCTTGGGCCATTATACACGGTTGCGCAAGTTGTGCCACAGATCCCGTACGATCGTCTTCTAGGCTGTTGCTGACCGGAGAGACGCGGCCGAGTTCACCATACGATGTGGGTTGGATACGACTGTCTCTCTAGGTAAATCGGTTGCGTCGAAAGTGGCATTATGACGCCATGCCTGGTTGAGAACTTCTGATTTTTCAGGGGATTTCCATCATGCCCTCATGGACATGCCATTTGATGGCTCTCATCTCTCGGACATAAGGCGGATTCAGCGCTGGAGAAGTTTAAGGACTCCCGGGCTACGGCTCGGTCCTTTGGCTCCCGGTCACGTCCCTTCCCCAGCCTCTGCGTGACCAGGGACGTGGAATCCCACAGGTTTGTGGGACAGGAAACCAGAGGTCTGCCCAGGCCACACCGCCCCCAAACCTTCCTAATCGGTCCTCCTACCTCCGGCAAGTTGGGGGGCCATCACCTGCCCCACTGGGAATCCATCACGACTGACGTGTGTTTTGCAGATTGTCCGAAAGGGCTACTCCCTCCCCTTTGAGTCTTCCACTCTGGCCATGCTTCCATCTTTTGGCCACCTGATGGAGGATCACTTGGCACTTCTCCACGAGGAAATTAGGGCTCTCTTGGCCAAGGGGGCCATGGAGAAGGCTCCTGCACCAGAAATAGGCTGTGGTTGTTATTGCCGCTACTTTCTGGTGCCCAAAAAGGACAAGGACCTACATCCTGTTCTCAACCTCAGGACCCTAAATCTCTTCCTCAGGAAGGAGAAGTTCAAAATGCTCACCTTGGTTCAGTTCCTTTCTGCCTTGGACCCAGGAGACTGGTTGGTGGCTTTGGATTTGCAAGACGCTTATTTTCATATCCCCGTCTTGCCTGCCCGCAGGCGTTACCTACGATTCATGGTAAGTCACAAGCACTTTCAGTTTACCGTGCTCCCCTTCGGCCCTACTAGCGCCCTTCAAGTGTTCACGAAAGTGATGGCGGTGGTTGCAACTCATCTGTGCTGGTCAGGGACTTCAGTCTTCCCCTACCTTGACGACTGGCTTTTGAAGGCAGACACGCCCCAGAAAGTCATCTCCCACCTTCAGACTGCGACGGACCCCCTGCACATGCTAGGATTCACTATAAACATGCCGAAGTCACACCCGACCCCCTCTCAGACGTTCACTTTCATCAGAGCTGTTCTGGACGCAGCTCAGTTTTGGGCCTATCCTCCCGATCAGTGATTCCAGGATATTCAGGCTATGATTCCGATGTTTCAGCCTCTATCCTGGGTTTCAGGAGAGAATGACTCTGAGGCTGCTGGGCCTCATGGCCTCCCTCATCTTGTTAGTGACACGCCAGATGGCATATGATGGCTCTGCAGTGGGACCTGAAGTTCCAGTGAGCGCAGCATCAATGGAATCTCTCTGACATGGTCCAGATCTCGGAGGGGACTGCAAAAGATCTGCAGTAGTGGCTTTCAAATCAGAATTGGGTCAAAGGCAGATCCCTCTTCCTTCCTCAACCAGAATTTACTATAGTGGCAGACGTGTCACTTCTGGGTTGGGGCAGCCATATGGGATTGGCAGAGATCAGAGGCCGCTGGTCTCCGAGGAAGTCCGGACATCACATAAACCTGTTGGAGCTCTAGGTGATCAGACTTGCACTGAAAGCATTCCTTCCTTCTATCAATGGGAAAGTGGTGTAGGTGTTCACGGACAACACACCCGCCTTGTGATACTGCAACAAACAGGGTGTTGTGGGGGTACTGGACCCTTAGTCAAGAGGCGTTGGGCCTCTGGCCGTGGCTGGCACATCAGAGTATTTCTCTGGTGGTTCAACATCTGGCGGGTTCTCTGAACGCCACAGCATACAAACTCAGCCTTCGATGCTTAGTCGATCACAAATGGCCTTTAGATTTGGAGGTGTGGTGCAAGGCCTCTTTCAGAAGTGGGGAGAGCCTTGGTTAGATCTGTTCATCTCCACAGAGAATGGGCAATGTCAGCAGTTTTGCACGTTGGAGTTTCCAAGACGGTTCTCGTTCGGTGACACTTTGCGTCTTGAGTGGAGCTCAGCCCTCCTGTATGCCTTCCTGCCGATACCACTTCTTCCCAGAGTTCTAAACAAGTTCAAGAACGACTAGGCCCAAGTCATCGTTGTAGAAACAATGTGAGGCCCCCCCATCAATATTAACAATTACACTAATCAAATGTGTAATAACTCCAGTGAGTACTGTTAGAGAAGACACATCCTTCAAATTTGACACAAATTTCGCAATGTCCAATCAATCCAAAAGTTTATTGAACCAAATCTTCAAATCCCACGGCAACCATCCGTGGAAATACACTCCGAGCCAACACGTGTTTCGTCATCGGGTCTAAATTTGGTTAAACTGGGGATTTGCACACTTTATTTAACTATGGAGTTTGAGCATCTTGGTTTCTAACTTAAACAATTTGCTTACGATTTCCAGCCCTGAAGAAGTCGTTTGGGATTTAAGAATTTCCCATGTGTCAAATTTGAAGGATGTGTCTTCTCTAACAGTACTCACTGGAGTTATTACACATTTGATTAGTGTAATTGTTAATATTGATGGGGGGCCTCACATTGTTTCTATAAATTGTCTGGTTTAGTTTAAACCTTGAAGGGATGGGTGTTTTCCCTTGTGCAGGCACCCCATAGTTATTATACTTTGGCCAACTTGTATCCTGAGCGCCTTTTATTCCCCTAGTACTACACCACATTAGTTTTATTAAACCAAGTCATCGTTGTGGCTGTGAACTGGGCACAAAGAGTATGGTCTCCGGTGCTATTGAGCATAGCCACAGATTCTCCAATCAGACTGCCCCTTCTGGAGGATCTTCTGTCGCAGCAGGAGGGGTCGGTTCTTTATCCGTACCTGTCCAGTCTCCGCCTTCCTGTGTGGAGATTGAGCATGGCAGTTGACAGCTTTTGACCTTCCACCCGAACTCTGCGATGTTATCTTGGCAGCCAGGCATCCCTCCACCACAATGATATACGCCTGTCATTGGCATAAATTTGTGGCATGGTGCACGGACAAGTCAGTTGATCCTCTCTCTGCCCCTCTTTCTGAGGTTCTATTGTTCATTCTTTCCTTAGCCTGTCAGGGTTCTGCCTTGGGCACTCTTAAAGGCTACTTATCAGCTATCTCAGCTTTTCTGAGATTGTCAGATCAACCTTCTGTTTTCAAATCCCCTTTCTTGGGGAGATTCCTCAAATGTCTTACTCATTAGTATCCTCCCACTCCATTTATTATACCTCAGTGGGACCTAAGTCTTGTGCTCACTTACTTGATGTGTGCTCCATTTGAGCCGTAACACAATTGTCCTCTGCAGCTCCTTACCCTCAAGACTGTCTTTCTGGTGGCTATCACCTCTGCTCGCAGAGTGAATGATCTCCAGGCTCCTGAGAAAGTAGTGCTGCGCACAAGGGCCTCCTTTCTTCCCAAGGTTGTCACACCTTTTCATGTGGGCCAATCCATCACTTTGCCTACTTTTTACACACACCCACATCCTTCTCATGAGGAGGAGAGACTCCACTGTGTGGGTCCAAAAAGAGCGTTGCCGTTCTATCTTAATCGCACTAAAGATTTCCAGGTGGATGCTCTTTATTGGGTATGTGGGTGCGAAGAAAGGGAAGGTGGTGCAGAAGCATACCATCTCACAATGGGTGCTTCTCTGCATCAAAATGTGCTACACTTTGGCAAAGAAGCAATCTCCAGATGGTTTCTGTGCTCACTCAACCAGAGCAACTGCTGCTACCACAGAGTTAGTGCGCTGAGTTCCTGTCTTGGGCATCTGTGAGGCAGCAACCTGGGCATTTCTGCACATGTTTACAAAGCATTACTGCCTGGACAGTCACGTCCGCAGAGACAGCTACTTTGGACGTTGGTTCCTGCAGGACTTTTTAGTATGATTTTGGTTTGTAGCCCTCCTTCGATGATGGGATTGCTTGGGTATCTATTTTAAGGTAAGGAATCTGCAACTAGAAGTCTCTATCAGATGAACAAGTTACTTACCTTCAGTAACAAATTATCTGGTAGAAACATATTCTAGATTGCAGATTCCTTACCGACGCACCCATCCTCCCAGCTTGCGAACTGATTTCTAAGGACAGGGATTCCCACTAGTGCTTTAGATCTGGCGCACCACTCTAGTGTTCTTCATGGCTCTATGCTTTGGCGTGAAACGTCGTGAAAAGAAACTGACATTGCCCAGGCGGCGCCTATATTCGACCCCGACGTCGTCATGGCAGCCACGACACCAATGACAGACCAGAGTCGACCAACGCCACCTAACTGCGCACAAGGGTACTGCTTGAAGAAAAGTCTCTGAATCCAGTCTGACACCTGGGGAAATTCTAAGTTAAGGAATCCGCAACTAGAATATATCTCTACCAAGTAATTTTTTATCGAAGGTAAGTAACTTGTTCATTCCGTCATGTCCGGATATAGCTGATTTAGAAACCCAGGGCTATGATACATCAGTATCCTTTCATTGCCTTGTTTGGTTCAGGAATTCTGAATTCTTGCAGGACAGCCAAACACTAATGGACCTTCCATTTGATGGTTTCCACCTTTTTATAGCAAAGGTGGACTCTGCTCCTGAACGATTTAAGGATAGCAAAGCAACAGCTAAATTCTTGGGTCTTCAAATTTTATTAAGAGACTAAATACAGCATAAAAAAATTAGGGGCTTTATTCTTGTTTTTTCTTTTTGAGGCAGACAGCAAACACACAGTAAAAGTCTAATCCACTCGAAAGGCAGCAAAGGGGATGAGGTTGAGGACTAAAGCAGGCTATTTCTCTTCCCCCCAACCTCTTCCCCAACCACAGTAGGTTTGATTGTACCAGATGATAACCGACCAGCTGGAGGATGGGTGCCCTACTTGCTTCAAACATGGAAATCCGTCATGTTTTTGTCTTACAAATTGGGTATACTCTGCCCTTCCAACAACTGCCTGTACCGTGCAAATATTTGGAAATACTGCAACAAGCTGTCCAATCCCTACTTCTCAATTAAACAGTGAAATTGTTCCAGAGAAAGAATAGGTACAAGGATGCTATTCCAGGAATTTTCAGATATCCAAAAAGAACAGCAGGTTATGGCTGATCCTAGACCTCAGTATTTTGAACTAGTTCCTCAAAAAGGAAAAGTTAAAAATGATTTGCTCAGGTTCTGCTGGCACTGAAAGCAGGAGACTGGATGGTGTGTATCTATATGCAGGGTGCCTATTTCCACATCCCTATCCTGTGACTATGCAGGAAGTATCTCCACTTACCAGTAGGATCCGAACACTCTCAGTTCAAATACCTACTGTTCAGCCTCACTTGTGCACCAGGAGTCTTCCCAAAAGTGATGACAGTGGTAGTAACTTACCTCAGAAGGAAAGGAATTTCTGTACTCCCTTACCTGGATGCCTGGCTACTCAAGGCCCACACTCCTGATTTGCTGCTTTACCTCTTAAATGAAACAACTCAAATGTTGGACATCATTGTTTTTTTGATTAACAAAGCCAATTCTCAGCTGGTGCCATCTCAGTGCATACTGTTCATAGGGGTAGTATTGGATACCACATGGAATCAAACATTCCTCCCAAGGATTCAAGACATTCAGGCTACAATTCTGATGGTTATGAATGCAGGCGTTATTCCAGTTCTGACAGTTTTACTCCTGTTAAGTATGCCAGCTCCCTGCATTCTATTGGTCACACATGCACACCAGCATGAGGGCCCTCCACAGGTGCCTCTGCACACATTGGAGATCTGCTGACGTGCATCAGGATTTCAAGGGACACAGCAATGGATCTGCAGTGGTGGAGTGTGAGCAGATATCTTTCTCAAGAAAAACCTTTTCACCCTCTGTCGCTGGTGGTCACAGTGAAAACAGATGCCTCCACCTTAGGGTAAGGAGCTCACGTGGAGGAACTGAACATCAGGGGCCACTGGTCTGCAGACTAATAAAGCTTACTCATCATTCTGTTGGAATTATGGGCGATATGTCTAGCTCTCAAGGCCTTCCTTTCTTCCTTCTCTTTGTGGTATGTCGGTCCAAATCTTGAGAGATAGCACAATAGCAATGTGGTACATCAACAAATGGGGAGAAGTGAGGACTCATCTACAGAGAGGCTCCTACGACTCTGGTCCTGGGCACAGGAGCATCAGATTGGTGCAGTAGCCAACCACCCAGACAGAGTTGTCAACATGCAAGTGCACAGTCTCAACCATTATTATCTGGCACAAATGGTGTCTTCACTGAGAGGCAATCCTGGGCATCTTTAATTTATGGGGTAATCCTCATGTGGACATTTTTTGTTATGCATGACAACGCTCACTGCCTGAAATTCTGTTCCTGCCAGTATCCAATGCAGGGAGCACTGGGAGATGTGTTTTATCTCAAGTGGACTACTCAACTCCTGTACGTGTTTCCTCCCATTCTTTCAATTCCTCGAGTGTTGAGGAAGATTTGCGTAGACGAGGCTCAAGTAATCCTAATCTCTCTGGACTGGCCAGTTTGGTAAGCAGACCTTATTCACCTATCCCTGTGCTCTCCACTCAGTCTCTATCACCGGGCAGACCTCCTGTTGCCGTCACCCTGGCAGGTTCTACACCCCTAAACTCCAGAGCCTCATCCTGCATGACTGGAGATTGAGCAGTGAATTCTTTCTCTCAATCACCTAAAGTGGTGGACATCATTTTCTTCTTTAGTCACCTTTCAACCAAATTGGTGTACTCTAGCAGATGATATATTTTGCAAAGTGGTGTGCTCATTAATACATCGATTCCACCAAAGCCTATCTATCTGATAATCTCTCTTGCCCTTTACGTAGCTCAACAAGGCTGTTCAATTGAAAAAATTATAGGTTACTTTACAGCCTTGACGGTTTTTCTACACTCAAAGAATGAACTATTGTTCTTTAAAACTCCAGTTGTTTTATGATTTCTAACGGGTCTTACAAACAGATAACTCAAGCCTCAGTGGAGCCTTAATTTGGTCCTCACTTTTTATTGTGTTCTCCCTTTGAGCCCCTTGATAGTTGTCCTTTAAGGTTGTTGTCCTTCAAAAAATGTTTCTTATTGTCATCACATCAGTAAGACGTGTCAGGGAATTTCAGCCTATGAGTGTAAAACTACCATTTACTACCTTATTTCCAGACAAACTGATATTAGGGACCAAGGTTGCCTTCCTTCCTAAAATAGTTACTCCTTTCCACTTAGGTAAATCCATCACCCTTTTCATCTCCTGCCCTCCTCCTCACCCTAGGAAGGAATTAAAAAGACTACATGGATTTGACCCCAAAGAGTGCCCAGTTTCTAAAGTGACTGAACCAGAGAATTCAGACTTGATCAACTCTTCAGAGGATACATACAAAAAAATGAAGGCAAAAGCAGTTCACAAATTGACACTCTCAAGATGCATCATTCTTTGTACCAAAATCTGCTATTCAGTGGCACAAAAGAAGCTGTCTGTAGGTATTCATGCTCATTCCACCAGAGCTAAATCCTCTAGTTCTGTCCTAGCTAGAGCGGTTCCTATAGGAGATACAGGCATAGCAGCAAGTTGGTCCTCCCTTCACACGTTTGCAAAACATCGTTAAGATGTGGAAGTAAGAAGGGAAAGTAACTTTGCTCGTTCAGTTCTACAAGACTTCTTTCTTGGTTTAGTCATCCATGCTCCCATCTCAGAGTGTGGTACCGGTTGGGAACTTTATTCCAAAGGTGAGGAATCTGCTGGAAGATGTATCCATCAGAAGAACAAGTTACTTATTTTCTGTAATGATTTTTCTGGTGGATACAAAGTCTACCTGCATATTCCTCACCGACCCAGCCTCCTCTCCATGGCTCGGTTGTGTATTTCTGCTTATTCCTATTTATAAATATATCTTTACATACATATCTATTTAAATACCGAAGTAACTAAATTCATGTTCCACACATGTAACAATAATATATTGATAATTTTGAGAACTGCACCTATCTCAGTAGGTTAGAACCATCTGTTAGCCTTGCGGGTGTGGTAAAAAAGATCGTAAGTGGACGTCCGCAATCCGACGGGGCGCTTTACAGCTCCAATGATGTCACACGATGCTGCATGCAAAGCCTACTTTGAAATGGTGCCCCTGCCGGCGTGGAAAAACTATTGAAGAAAAGCTTCTGAATCCAGTCTGGTGCCTGGGATAATTCAGAAGGTGAGTAATCTGCAATTAGACTTTGTGCCCATCACAAAAAGCATTACAGAAGGTAAGTAGCTTGTTCATTTTGGTGCAGGTTTTTGTGTAGGGATTTTCCTAGTGCCTCCTAATTTTGTTGCTGTTCAAATGTTACTTGTGGACTGTGTAGTCAGAGGAACATTTCCGTGCATGACCCACAGCTGGAGAGTCCATATTGGTGTATGCGGGCCAAGATGCACACAATGTGAAGCGTAGCAGAATTTTCCTTCAAGCAGAAGGAAAAAGAGAACTACGATTTTCAATCAGGAAAGAGGGTTGCGGGATTCTAGGAAATGTCCAATGTGGCATCAAACTCCATCCTGCTCTGGCAGAACACTAGACACTGTACCAAACTCTGTCCTGCTGTGCCTCTGGGTCTGGGCTATGCCAGATTCATAACAGTATTGCTGACCTCGACTCCTGGTACTGCAAGATATAATCAGTAGACCACAGGAAGTTAAACCTGCTGGAAAGTCACCAGCAGCGTTAGTCTACCAAAGTGACAGTCAAGAGAGAACTCAAGGACTGGTTGGGCATCAAGTAGTGTTCTGTTAAAGTAAGCTGAGAAAGCTTGAGATGCCCAAGTGGGAACTGAATTAGAAAGTAGTGAACAGCCTTTTTTAAATAGTGGGTTGCAAAGGATAGACTTTTTCATGATAAGGAGAAATCGCAAACGTTCTGCTTTTGTCTCCAAGCTTCAGAAACCACGGTATGAGGAGTGTGGTTCTCCACAGGCAAGATCACTTTCCTCCCAGAACCTCCACTGCACTGATTGGTGCAGACTGATGGAGTGCAATTGACAGGTGCAAATGCATGAAAAAAATGGCAAAGATGGTTCCAAGAGTTGCTTCTCATTTCAAGATGTCCTCACTTTCTACTTCCAGAAACCCATCTGCAGAGTCGGGTTGCAGACTGTTGAGTAATTGGGTCTCAGCCAGGTATGTATGGAGGTAGTAGCAAACGTCAGGGTTGGCTCAGCCAACACTATTTATGATCAGACATGGAAAAACGCATGTGCCTCTTGCTCATTAAATGACCTGCATCTTGAGCCAAGCAAACCGAGCTCATGTGGATATCCGATGGATAAGGCCTTACCATGGTACCCTCTTTGTTCTACCTGTGTTAAGGAACATTTTGATCGTTCTGCTGCAAGTGGCTGCATCGATTATGAGTCTGTGGCACAATGGGAACAACAACAGTCTTTCTGGTGGCTATCATCTTCACCAGGAAAGTTAGGTTAGATTCAAGCTTAGTCCTCCAAGGTTTCACATTGATACAGTCACACTGCATACATTACCAAAGTTTACTTCAAAGGTGGTGCCTGATATGTAAATCAACCAGCTATATCCTTTTTCATGTTTTTGTAATGGATACTTCTGAATGTAAATTCCTCACCTTTGTAATATCCTCAAGAGTCACACTGAATCCAGATGATTTTTCAACATAGCCCCACCATGCCGGTAGGTGGCGTCATGCACCTCCACACAGACGACATTTCATCCATTAAGTGATGGTCAGAGCAGCCCTAGTGTACAGACATCAGTTCCTTTCCTTCTGCAACTTTGTACTCCGATCAGGAGCTAGCTCCTAACATTTTCTCATCAGTTGACAAGTTGTTTCTCAAAATTCTTTTCCAGTGTGAAAGGGAGCATTTCTCCTCTTAAAACTACAGGGTTTAAACCTTGTTGGGACTGTCTCAAGCAGATGCCAGTGAGGGATTCCCCCATAAGGTGTGTCTGTGATGTTTGGGTTCGGCTCTGACTCCAAGTCATCTGAGGCAGGTGCAGTTATGAACCTGAAGGCAATCTAGGATTGCAAAGCCAAGTTGTATGCCACTGAACACCGAAGGAAGCTGCTTAAGACTGTTTCCGCTCTTGGGGCCATTCCCACAACAGGTTTTCATTACTGTCTAAGTCTTTGGGGAGATCTAAGTTTAAAAAGAAGGCCAAGCAAGTCTTGTCCCAGCCTTGCCATTTTCTTTCTCAGAAGACAAGAGGAACTCAAGATGCCCCACTATCTTGCTCCCAGACCACCACTGCGGAGATGATTCCAGAGCTGTTCCAGATGCACTCTAAATTTTTGGGGCCCTCTGGAATATTGCCACAGATTGAGGCTTTAGAGGAAGCAACATAGTAAATCGTTTGCACCCTGCTGGCTCCCTCTTGAGCTTCTATGCGCCCCAGGGATCCACAGAGGCCTCCAACCAGGTTACCGCTGGCTGATCTATACCCTGTGCCAACTGTGCCTCCTAAACCTGTTTTGGTTCAGCTCTGACTCCATACCTAGCACCAAGATCCATACCAGTTCCTGCCACGTCAATGCCAGCCCGACTCTGTCCAAGCCAGGGGAGGACACCGTTCATATTGTCATGATTGAATTTGTCTCAACCGCAAATAAAATTTGCACCCTGGAACGGTTCTGACACACCCAGCTCCAGATCATTGTGATTCAGACGAAACAGTAACTTTACTTAGGAGCTGCCCTCCAGCACTAAAACAACTTTATGGATCTGACTGTGATCAATGTCAAACAGCTTTTGGTGATATTCGAGATGATGGGGATGAATGACCTCCACACTATGATGATGATGATTATTTTTATTTAGATCTACAAGAGGCCTGTGGATCAGGCGCTTCCCTTGACACTGGATTTTCCCTGGCCTTCTACAGAAGAGACAACCTCATTTGCTTAATTCATCAGATGAGCAGTTGAAGTCCTGGATTTACAGTTGCCTTCTACTGAGATGAAAACCAATGTCCTTACTGAAGTTTTGAAGCCTGGACATACTTCATCTGAGACATTGCTGCCATTCAACGAAGCCCTGATTGATACTATAATGGGTACCTGGGCTAAGCGTGGCTCTTGCCGACCTGTGAACAGACGGAGCATGAGACCACAGGCCTGCCCTGGTTGAGCCTGCCGTCCTGACGTAGCACTCTACTCCAGAGAGCCTAGTTGTTCAAACATCAACTAGCAGGATTAATCTCAACTCATTCCCTACAAACTCCACTCAGACAAAGTCGAAGAGAATGGAGGTATTTGGGAAATTGATGTGCTCTTCATTTAGCCTAGTCTTGCTTTTTGTCAGTCAACACCAGCTACTTGCTGGGTAGGTACTCTCACGCATTATGGGGCATGGTTGCTGAGATCCTGCGGGCAGTCCCAGAGGAATTCTGTGCCAATTTGGTACAAACTATTTAAGATGACCAGGACGCAGCCAAGTAGATTATAAGATCAGGACTGGACACTAATGATTGCTTAGCAGAGACTAGCCTGGTGCTCCGGCTGAGCACATGGATGCGATTCAGTGCAAGTCTGGTGATGATAAGGCGTCACTTATGGATATGCTTTTTTATGTGACTTGTCTATTTGGGGAGAAAGTTGATTCTGAACTACAGCACTTCAAACAAGCATTTACAATGCAGTGGGTCTCGCACTTGCTCGAGTTAGAGCTATTAGCGTTGTAAACGCCTAACCGGGCTTTTCTTGCCACATAAATTGAAAACGAAAAGTAATACAGTTTCACATAACAAGCGCATTCACAGCGCTACGGCCGCCATGAGCATTCACGTGAAAGAGACACACAAAAGGAAAAAGAAGTTTGCTAGCAGTCAAACGTATCAGCAAAAGTGCAATTAGCCATTTAACAGGTGTGATGTCCAAGGCAGTAACCAAACTGCCCCAAGGAGGGACAAACGTAGAACATTTACCAACGAACAAAGTATTTTTGAAGGGCAAGCCCACAAACGAGTGGTAGTGATGGGCGTGTGGTGGGCGTGGTTAAAAGCTCAGTTGCATACCAATACGTCGGAAAAGCAGCGCTTGCACGCTGCTATGCTCAACCTAAAAAGGAGAGCCGATCCATGCTCCTTCAGTCTCTCAACACCCGTAAGGCAGTATCCCTTACAGTTTTGCCTCTTTTGATTCTTGCCAAGGGTTTTGCACACAGGCATTGCCAAGGCCCACGACCCCAGCAACTGGCACCTGAGTCCTTTCAGAGTTGGGATCCAATAGACAACATTCAGGCCCACAGGGACAGTGAACTCCCCAGCCACATGCCCCTCCAGCAGCAGCCACAAACCACTACAGTTTACCCTTAGCTGCACATGACCACCCTGTAGGCAACAGTCCTCTCAAAACAGATGAAGATGCTCACACTGGCCTAGGTTCTATCTGCCGTGGATACAATAGACTGAATGGTAGCTGCAGGACTCCTATATTTCATGTTCTGCAGTCTCACAGGTGCAAGGTGGACTAGGAGTGTCTTCTGTTTGCTGTGCTCTCCTTCAGGCATACCCGTCTTTCCCTACTTTGATGACTGGCTGCTGAAGGCAAGCTTGCCAATCACTTGTGAACTGTAGGAGGATGGTTCAGTATATGGTGTACACCTATAGGCAAGGCACCCTGTACTGAGTCCAGGCAACCCTTAGTTGTAGTGTTAGTGGTTGCAAATAACCACAGCTCTCAAACAGGAGCTATGGAGAGCAGCTAAGGCTTATCGGAGAGGGTGTAAAGCAATTGCAAATACCACAAAATCCGGTCAGTAATGTTCACACGAAAAAGAACCAACTAATGTTAGAAAAATATTATTTATTAAAACACAGGCACTAAACTAACTTTGGTACATTTCCAAATCGGAGATATAAACACACAAAAGTATACTTAGAAACAGGTAAGTAAAAGCATAAAATAACATGGGCCCCTATTTTTGGGCAGGGGGGGCATTTACTAAACAAATGGGATAAGAAATTCACAACTAACCATGACTGACCTCCAAGGATCTTCAGGATCAGGGAAGCACTAAAACACCAGAGGTAAGAAACTAGGTTTCCCCAGGCGCCCGTGTGCAGAGATGTTACCCCGGATCAGGTGCCCATAGGATAACATTGGGAAGTTGCAGTTAGTTTTCATATTTCAGGACCATTTCCAGAAGAACCCAAGGAAACCCATTAAGACAAGGAAGGTTCGAGAGTGCCCCCACCTGTGGATAACCAGAGAAGTCGAGTATCTACACCAGGGAGGCCAGGTGCCTAGGGATGAATTTGTGTCAGAGCCTCTTGTTTGAAGTCATTGGGGACCTCTGCTGTCCAGCTGCTACAGTGACTCATGGACCTGGTCAGTGGAACCCAGGCATGGATTACCTGTGGAGAGAGAGGACAGAGTCCAAGCCACATGGAGGCGCACAGGGGGTGCAGGTGGGCAATGGCCACCCTTCTCAGAGATACTTCACTGTAGGACGGAGGTCTTGAAGATGCAGCTGTGGAGTCCGGGCAATGCAGAAGTATGTCAGGAATCGTCCACGAGCTGTCCCATGCCAGTTGTTGAATTGCAGATGGGTTAGTGGCCAGCAGGACCACCAACAAGCCTTGGCAAAAGCAAAAGACATGATGCAAGAAGAGTTGCAGAAGTGGGGACCAGCAAGGTCCAAGGGACTCAACCTATAGAGATAAGTCAGGGCCAGCCCTCAGCAAGAAGGAGAGGCAGCAGGAATCAGTTGGAGACTCCAGGAGTACCCTCTGGCAGAAGGCACAGGGAGTTGTGAGGAGGCCTCAGCAGCACAAAGATGGATGCCCAAGTTTCACTAATTGCAGGGAGGATGTCGGTATTGGAGCTGTGTGATGCTTTAGGCTGGGGCTTGTGGGAGCTAGGAGGTCTTCAGACTGAAGAGCCAATATGCCATGGCAATGACAAATAGACACAGTGCACAGGGGTTCCATCCAAGCAACTCAACAGGGACCACAAACTTCCCAGTTGCAAACAAGACAGGTCAACCTTCTGGAGAGCCACAGAACCACCACCTGTGTTGCAGAGCCTTGAAGAGTCCATGGGACAGCAGGATCCACAAACTGATCGTTGACATTGAGGTGCCTACGGATGCAGGGGAGTGACTCCTTCACTCCAAGGGAGATTCCTTCTTGCTGTCCTTAGTGCAGGCAGAGTCCTTGTGACTCTGGAGGATGCACGGACATTGCAGAGTCCTTGCAATACCCGGGGGCAAAGTTGTAGTAGGAGCCATGCTACCAGATGCAGGCTTGTCTTGGTTCCCGGTGAAGTCCAGCAGCAGAAGCCGGTGTCCAGGTCGCAGAAGTGTCTTGAAGAAGGATCTTGCAGACAAATCTAGGGAGCCCTTAAGTAAGCCAGGAAGTGGGTTGGAGAGCTTCTGCACTGACCCACTTATGGGGGGGGGGGGTATCGGAGATGCTACTCTGCTGGACTGACCGGAGAGATGCTCCTAGGGGCCTCTGCTCAGCTTATTTCCAAGATGGCAGAATCAAGTGACCACATGGCAGAGCTCTAGGCATCTCTGTAGGGGATGAGCTGGACAGGGGGTGGTCACTTCCCTGTCCTTTGTGGGTTTTTGCGCAGAGCGGGAGCCGGGGGCCCCTGCACTAGAGAAAAATGCTTTTGCAAGAAGTGCACCAAATGTGCTCCTCAAAGCAGTCTGGTAGCGCTCAGGAGCACCCCCATCCTAACCCAGAGACCCCTATTTCTAAAGGAGCTGGACAGGGTTTGGTCGCTCCCCTGTCCTTTATGTGTTTTGCGCCAGAGCGGGAGCCAGGGGCTCCTGCACTGGAGAAAATTGATTTTGCAAGGAGGTCCAAGTGTACCCTTTCATGCAGTCTGGTGGCAGTCAGTAGCACCCTCACCCTAACCCAGAGACACCTATTTCTAAACGAGAGGTGGTAACACCTCTCCTCTACAGGAAATTCTTTGTTCTGCTTTGGCCTGTCCGAGTTGAGCTCAGCAGCAGGAGGGCAGAACAGTGTCTGGGGTCAACGGCAGTACTAGGTTGCACGCAGACTCTGCAAGGCTGCACAGGTAGACATTGAGGATCCACCAAGGACCCCCCAAATTACATGGTACCATGCAACTAACACTGGAGTCGGTGTAGTTGCATGATTCCAACAGGTTTGATACCAAACATCACTAGGTTTGATGAAGCCATTATGTAGTTGGATATGTTGTGTTGACCAGTGTCGACTACATACCTTAAAATGGCTTCCCTGCACTTATAAAGCCCCAAAAAAAAGGGGTCCAGGATTTGTAGGGGCATCTCTGCCCAGGCAAGGGTACCCTCACACTTAGGACCATGCACCCTGCCCTTGGGCTGAAGGGCCTAACTTAAGAGTGACTTATAGGGTCTAAGTGCAGTGGCCGCAATATAAGGTAAACCTTATATCTGGGGTGAAAGGTACATGCACCATTGCACACAGACTACAATGGCAGGCCTGTAGACACACTACATGGGCTCCCATCTGAGGCCTAATACATACTGCAGCCAATGGCGGATGCCTGGTGTACCAATGCCCTGGGTACCTAAGTACCATATACTAGGGACGTACAGGGGTACACCAGTATGGCAATTGTGGAGTGTAACAAGTACTTATCAGCCAAATCTAGGTAGGAGAACACTGCCACTGGGGTCCTGGTTAGCAGGATTCCAGTGTACTTCAGTCAAAACACACTGACACCAGGCAAAAAGTGGGGGCAACCATGTCAGAAAGATCCCACTTTCCTCCATGGGCCACCTCCTTATGGTGGCAAACTTCCTGACATCATTGCAGTTCACTATCAACATTCCAAAGTCATATCTGACTCCTTTGCGTAGTCTCCCCTGGATATGGTCCTTTATCGGGCCTCTGAATCAAAAAGTCCAGAACACTATGGTTATGATCCTGATGTTTAAGCTTCGGTCCTGGGTCTAGTGAGGGTGGCCCAGAGGCTTCTTGGCCTATTGGCTATCTGCATTCTGCTCATTGACCATGCCAGTTAACATACCCAGGTTCTGCAGAGGCATCTGAAGTCCCAGTGAGCCCAGCACCAAGGGAACCTTGGCGGCTGCTGGATCTCAAGATGACTGGCAGCAGACCTCTTTTCCTACCCCACTCCAGACCTCTTTTCCTACCCCACCCCAGACCTTTTTTCCTACCCCACCCAGAGCTGACGGTGGTGATGGATGCATCACTGCTGAGTGGGAGAGGTCATCTGGGAGAGGTGGAGATTAGAGGACTCTGGTCTCAAGCAGAATTGTGTCCATATCAACCTACTAGAGTTGTTGGCCACTTGCTTGGCATTGAAAACATTCCTGCCATTTAAAGGGGGGCTTGTTCAGGTCCCCTCAGACAACTTCAGCGACATGGGGTATTGCAACAGGCAGGGTGGCATGAGTTCCTTGACTCCGGAGGTATTGCTTCTCTGGAACTGACTGAATCGTCCGAGTATTGACCCTGTCATGCACCACCTGGTGGGACCTTTAAAAGCCAAGGTGGACAAACTCAGCTGGTGACACCAAGCTGATTATGAATTGCAGTTATACCCAGAGGTGGCACATGGTGTCTTCCAGCAAAGGATTTCGCATAGAGTGAAACAAAGGACTCCGGTTTGTCATGCAACCACTACCTCTCCTGCCTGGAATTCTGAAAAAGATCAGAAACTCCTGGGCCAAATCATCCTAGTGGCCTTGGATTTGGCCAGGAGAGTGTGGTTCATTTGAACATTTGGTTATAAGAATCTGTCCTCCAGTCAGGCTGAAGCTTTGGGATGATCTTCTCTTGCAGCAAAAGGGTAGGATCTTGCACCCTTGCCTGAGCAATCTACACCTATAGAAGTGTAGATTGAGCAGCAGCAGTTGACTGCATTTGATCTCCCTTCCTCAGGAGTGGATGTCATCCGTGCAGCGAGATGCCCTTCTACAAAGTCTGTTTACGTCAGAAGATGGGACATGTTTGTGGCTTGGTGTGGCACACGAAATATGAACCTGTTGAAGGCTGCATCCATTGCTTGGACCCCAAAAGAGCATTGTTTTTACATTCATTGCACCAAAAACTATCGAGTGGACAATCGGCTCTTTCTGGGGTTTTCTGTTGCAAAGAAAGGCAAAGCGCTGCAAAAAAAGAAGCAGCAGCCTCCAGATTGTCTGAGGGCCCGATTAACTAGGGACAAGGCTGCTTCCACTGTCGGCACATTGTGTGCCTCTCCTGGATATCTGTCAGGCTGCAACATGGTCTTCGGGGCATACATTCTGGAAGTGCTGTTGGCTTGAAAGCCAGGTCTTAGGGAAAGGGCATTTTACCAGCTCTGTACTGCAGGACCTCTTGATTTGTGCCATTCCAAAGACCAGCTTCCTCAGGAGGTACTGCTTTGGTATATTTTCTAAAGATGAGAAATCTGCTGTTAGATAGTTGATGTTTGGGATCCTTGTCAGAGGACACGGACAGTGTCAAGGAAGAAACTGATGGGGCGCTAGTGTGGTGCTTATATGGCTGTCACTTCTGGGCAAGAATGAGATTGATGCAGACCTCCACAATACCACCTACCGGTGCACAGGGTCTGTGCGAATAGTCTAAGGGATCCAGTCTGACACCTGGAGAATACGCTAAAGGTTAGGAATCTATAGTTGAGTATTCACTTGAAAGAGTTTTATTGAAGGTAAGTAACTTGCTCTTTAGGTCATTGACGTCAAAGGCGGAGTAGGCCCTACATACATTCAGTGTCAAGAGGACTGTCTGACATCTATTAAAACAGGGCCAAGACACTCTATTAAACAAGTCTGTTTGTGGCCTTGGGCATATCCTGGCACAGTCAAGCTATTACGTAAAGGTATTGTAACCTGGTGGTTCATTTGCTTCATCAAGTTTGACACTGGTTTTGCTCTGAGGTAGCTGTCTGGGATAGCGATGGCTCACCATATGAGTGAAGGGGCAATCAAAGTGGCCCATACGTCACTGGTCGCCATTTGCAAAGGCGGTCTGAAATTTGTCCCTGACGTTCGGCAAGCAGTACTGCAGAGATGCTGAAGCAAGAGCAAATGCTGCTGCGGGGCAAGCAGTACTGAAGAATATATTCCAGTAATAATGCAACTCTCCGCCTATCTCAAAGTAGATACATTGCTTGTTGTTCTTTACAAACAGCATATGAAACTATAAAAGATACATTTGTAGAAAATGTTATTTGCTTGTAAAGTTGATTCCACAATATTGCTAACTTTCATAGATTCACATGTCACCTTCTTCGTTTACCTGGTGAATCTTTCCAATTACGTTCTTCCTTGTGTTCTATGCATTTAAGACATGGTCAGAAACTAAACAAGGGAGGCATCACTGCAGAATGGTGAAATATGGGTCAACACAAGCTCCACTGATTGTAGAAAAGGCCTCTAGGCTGAAAGGCATATCTGATAGAGACTTCTAGCTGCAGAGTCTTTACCTTTTAATTTCTCAGGCGTCATAGTGGTTCTGGAAACCTTTGCGTGAGCAGTACCCCTGTGCGGCATCGGGTGGCTTCTTTCTGTACCGCACAGTCGTTGGCACTGGAAGTGATGTTTCAGTCACCTATATAGATGCCACCCAGGCGCTTGGTCAGTTCTTTCTTTCTGCACCAGTTAGGAGTGATCCAGAGAAGAGCTACCCCCCTGTTGCTTTTTGGCAGCCTTTTTTCAACAATTTGTCAAATATTTTTTCCTGTGTGTCGCTATGTCAGTTACCGACCCTTGTGTCCTTATGTTGTCTCTAGCATGACCACAATTCAGTCATGCTTGGACTGCCGGGCTATGCCACGGCACTGAAAGCTTGGAAGGAGTGTCCCTAAAGCTGCTTGCAGCCCAGCAGTCAATGGCACATAGCTTGACTCCTAAGAGGTCTCGGTCCTGATCGGGGGACTGCTTCAGGAGCCCCTAATCCTCTTCATCCCACTCAAGGTCCTCGGGACACTTTGGGAAGAGGGACAAGAAGAAGAAGTAAATAAACTCAGATTTCACCTTGTCCATCAGCCGATGTAATGAGCGGGGAACATCGGTGTTCCAGGCACGTTCAGTAGAGTCGTTGCCAGATCCGACTCTGCACCTCCCTCCATTTCCGGTAGCAGGAGCAACCCCCACTCAAATTAAGATGCCATGCACTGCGTATTCAAGCAGGCAGACCCATCCAGTGCACCTTTGGGCCCCGGAAAGGTCCCATCAGGATCCGCAGCAACGGTTTCGACTCCGATGGAGTTTCAAGGATCCAGATCGGTGCTGGTCATGCTAACGTGACCTTTTCCAGTATCGAACCCAGCGCTGATTCTCCTTGCGCCCACTGACGGGCCAGCCCCATTTTCATCCCTGATGACTCTGAGTCAGAACAGCATCAATCAATGCTGATTCTGGCACCGACAGGGCCCAGTGGCTCTGTGTCTTTGCCTGAGCACTTTGTGGAACAGCTAGGCATGGGTGAAGAATGTGAAAGGGGTCCCTGGACCCTTTAGAAGACCAGATACTCTATTGAGAATTTGGAATTGTATGCAGAACTAGGAAATGCCAGTGAGCTGGACACCTCTCCAGATACTGCCTTAATCTCTCCACCCACCATGGCTACAGAGGAGAAAATGGTGGTGAAGAGGGCAGTGGAGGTCCTTGACCTTGAACTTCCCTAGGTGGTGGTCAAGACCAACCTCTTGACAGGAAGGGCTTCAGCCCGGGTCTTCCTCATCCGAACCCCTGTTGCCCTTTAATGAAGCAATGACCGATGTCCTTCTGGGAACTTGTTCCAAGCCCACCACAGGGGCTCCTGTAAACAGGACAATTGCCCCCTGCCATCCCAAGCCCCTGGTGATCCTAGTTTCCTCAGTCAACACCCCACCCCTGAGCGCTTGGTAGCCCAAGTATCAACTTCCATGACGTGTTCCCTGCCACTCCCACGGACAGGGAATCGAAGCTGGACCAAATTGTGAAGAAGATGATTTTTTTCCGACAGCCTGGCATTGCGGTCAGTGAACACTTCATGCCTTTTGGGCCATTACTCACTGACCCCATGGGATACGGTTGCGCAAGTGCTGCCACACGTCCCTGAGGAGTCCGGGCCATCCTCTCCCAAGCAGTGAAAGACTGGAGGAATGCAGCAACGTTCACCATTAGCTGTAGTCTGTATAGAACTGACTAGCTGGGCAGAGCGGTTTTGTCACCTTGTGGATATGCCCTTCGACGGAACTAGTCTCTTTGGAGAGGAGGCAGTCTCAGCGCTGGAGCACTTCAAGGGCGAGTGGGCTATGGCCAAGTCCTTGTGCCTCTCAGTGACACCACACCCCTGTCTGCCTTTCGGCCCTTTCATGGTAAGAGAAGGGGTGTGCCACCACACCAGCACTATGCCAGCCACTGTCCTGCACAAGCTCCCCAAGCTGTGCGAGGACTTGGGCGCAGTGCATGCAGATCCCATGGGTCTGATAGCCAGAAGTTGTCTGCCACCAACCCACAGGCAGCTGCAGCCTCTGAACCCTCCTAGCCTAGTTCTGCAAGACTGTGGATGCCCAGTTGGAGATAGAATCCAACATCTTCTCCTCCACTGGCAGTCCAAAACATCAGACAAATGGGTCTTGCAGATCATTTGGAGAGGCTACTCCCTTCCTTTCTAATCCTTCTCTCACCCAATATCTCCAACTCAAGAACAGTTGACAGAGAATCACCTTTCTCTGTCCCGAGAGGCCAAAGAAGCTATAGAAAGGGTTCCGATATCAGAAGTAGTTAGTGGTTGTTATTCATGCTACTTTTTGATTCCCAAAAAGAACAAAGATCTTCACCCTGTTCTGGTCTTACGAACTATAAATCTGTTCCTCAAAAAGAAGAAATTTAAGATGCTCACTTTGGCTTTGGTCTTGTCTGCTCTAGACCAAAGAGACTGGCTGGTAGCGTTGAACTTGCAGGATGCATTTTTTCACATCCCCACCCTGCCTACTCACAAGTGTTACCTGCGGCTCAAAGTAGTTCCCGACAGTGCTCCCCTTTGGGCTTACCAATGCCCCTCAGGTGTTCACCAAGGTGATGGCGGTGGTCGCTGCTCATCTGCGTAAGTTAGAGGTTTCAGTCTTTCCCCGACCTCTACAACTGGCTGTTGAAGGCGGCCTTGCCCAAGACAGTCGTCTCCCACTTTCAGAATACAGCAGACCGCCCGCATTCGCTGGAGTTTACTATAAATGTGCCAAAATCACACCTGACTCCTCCTTAGATGCTCTTTTTCATTGGAGCTGTTCTGGCCACAGTGCTGTTTCGGGCTCATCCACCCGAGCAGCAAGTCCAGGATATTCAGGCTATGATACTGATGTTTCAGCCTTTATCCTTGCTTTCAGTGAGAAGGAATCTGAGGCTTTTGGGCCTCATGGCCTTCTATATCCTGCCAGGTGGCATATGCAGACTCTACAATGGGACCTGAAGTTCCAGTGGACGCAGCATCAGGGGAATCTCTCCAACATAGTCCAGATCTCGGAGGAAACTGCAAAAGACCTGCAGTGGTGGCTCACAAACCACAATTGGGTCAAATGCAGACTCCTCTTTCTTCCCCCAACCAGATCTGACAGTAGTGGCAGATGCATTGCTCCTGGGATGGGGCAGTCATCTAAGAGAGGTGGAGATCAGAGGTGTAGGAAGTTGGCTCTGTATATACTATCTCAAAGTGAGAGATAGTGTGCACAGGGTCCAAGGGGTCCCCTTAGAGTTTGATAGTGGCAAAATTAGATAATTCTAATGCTCTATTTTGTGGTAGTGTGGTCAAGCAGTAGGCTTATCAGAGAGTAGTGTTAAGCATTTGTTGTACACACACAGGCAATAAATGAGGAACACACACTCAAAGACTTAACTCCCGGCCAATAGTTTTTATATAGAAAAATATATTTTCTTAATTTATTTTAGAACCACAAGATTCAAGATTTGAAGTAAATACATAAAGTGCAAGGTACTCCAAACAGGTAAGTAAGGCACTTTGAATTGGAGCAGTAACTTACACAGTATAGGTTAAAATGGCAATAAGCTACTTTAAAAGTGTATCAGCGACCCTTGACCCAAGGGTAGGTCGCTCCCCCTGCTGCTGCAGCTCCACTAGCCCAGGCTCCTGAAACCTCCAAGCAAGTCCAGCAAAACTACAATAAGTACTCCCCCCGCCCAGCCCAGCGCTACTCACCTCTTCTCCTGCTTCTTTCTTCATCTTTGATCTTCCTCTGTGCTCTCCATTTGTATTCTTCATCTGTGTTCTTCTTTCTTCCCTGCACCCCGTCCTGCGTGTTCTTTCTTCTGTCTTCATCTGTGTTCTTCTTCTGTGCTCTTCTTTCTTCCCTGCACCCCGTCCTGCGTGTTCTCTCTTCTCCTTTGTCCTTCTTCTGTGTTCTTCATCTGTGTTCTTCTTCTGTGCTCTTCTTCTGTGTTTCTTCCCTCGCTTCTGCACCGCGACCTGCGTGTGCTTTCTTCTGTCTTCATCTGTATTCTTCTTCTGTGTACTTCGTATCCTCTGCTTCTCAGGGCTCTCCTCTTCCTCGACTCTTCTCTCCTCCTCTTTACCCTTCCTCTTGGCTCTTCTCTCCCCTGTTCTTCTGTTCTGGACTCCTCGCTCCTCTTCTTCTTTACCTTCTCCTGGGCTCTTCTCTCTTCTGTTCTTCTGCTCCTCTTCTTCTTTACCTTCATCTTGGCTCTTCCCTCTTCTGTTCGTCTGCTCCTCGCTCCTCTTCTTCTTTACCTTCTTCCTGGCTCTTCTCTCCTCTCTCTTCTGCTCTTCTGCTCCTGACTCTTCTCTCTGACCTTCCTCACTCCCCTCCACCTCTGTAACCCCCCTCAACTATCTTCCAAACTCCCCGCCACCTTTAACCCCCCACCCCTATCTTTTCTCCCCTCTACCTGACCCCCCACACCCTTCGCTTTCCTGCCGCCACCTCCTGCTCGCCCCCGCCCCCCCTGCTCCCATTCGTCGCCCCCCTCCCGCCCCCAGCTGACCCCTCCTCCCCCCCTCCTCCCTCTTATGTCGGCCGCTGCCCGACAGAGTTAGCGACCCTTGACCCAAGGGTAGGTCGCTCCCCCCTGCCGCTGCAGCTCCACCAGCCCAGGCTCCTGAAACCTCCAAGCAAGTCCTGCGAAACTACAGTAAGTACTCCCCCCGCCCAGCCCCTCGCCCTGCCCCGCACTACTCACCTCTTCTCCTGCTTCTTTCTTCATCTTTGATCTTCCTCTGTGCTCTCCATCTGTATTCTTCATCTGTGTTGTTCTTTCTTCCCTGCACCCCGTCCTGCGTGTTCTTTCTTCTCCTTTGTCCTTCTTCTGTGTTCTTCATCTGTATTCTTCCTCTGTGTTCTTCTTCTGTGCTCTTCTTCTGTGTATTTCATCTGTGTTTCTTCCCTCTCTTCTGCACCGCGACCTGCGTGTGCTTTCTTCTGTCTTCATCTGTATTCTTCTTCTGTGTACTTCGTATCCTCTGCTTCTCAGGGCTCTCCTCTTCCTTGACTCTTCTCTCCTCCTCTTCTTTACCCTTCCTCTTGGCTCTTCTCTCCCCTGTTCTTCTGTTCTGGACTCCTCGCTCCTCTTCTTCTATACCTTCTCCTTGGCTCTTCTCTCTTCTGCCCCTCGCTCTTCTTCTTCTTTACCTTCTTCTCGGCTCTTCTCTTTTCTGTTCTTCTGCTCCTCTTCTTCTTTACCTTCTTCTTGGCTCTTCCCTCTTCTGTTCTTCTGCTCCTCGCTCCTCTTCTTCTTTACCTTCTTCCTGGCTCTTCTCTCCTCTCTCTTCTGCTCTTCTGCTCCTGACTCTTCTCTCTGACCTTCCTCACTCCCCTCCACCTCTGTAACCCCCCCTCCCCTATCTTCCTATCTTTTCTTCCTAACTCCCCGCCACCTTTAACCCCCCTCCCCTATCTTTTCTCCCCTCTACCTGACCCCCCCACCCCCTGCTTTCCCGCCACCACCTCCTGCTCGCCCCCGCCCCCCCTGCTCCCATTCGCCGCCCCACTCCCGCCCCCAGCTGACCCCTCCTCCCCCCCTCCTCCCTCTTATGGTGGCTGCTTCGCGGCCGCGCCAAAGGCAAGCCCGTCTGCGCCCGTCCGCGCCTGGACCGCGCCCAGCGCCACGACCCCTGGCCACCAGCACTCCCAAACCCTGCAGCACCGCTACGACCCCGTCACCCTCCATGCCCTCAACCCGGGGCGCTCCAGCACCTGCTTCCAAGCCAACCCGAAACGTACCCACGGACCCTTCGTATGTCACACCTGCAAACTCACCTTCCACCGCGAAATCACCACGCCAGCCAGCCCACGCGCCAACAACCACCTCAAATGCATCCTGATCAACGCACGCTCCGTACACAAGCACGCCGTTGAACTTTGGGACCTCCTGGACTTCACCGGACGTCGCCTTCATCACTGAGACCTGGATGAACGCCTCCTCAGCCCCCGACGTCGCCATAGCCATCCCCGACAGCTACAGGATCACCACGAGAGACCGCACCAACCAAGTAGGTGGAGGAATCGAATTGTATCACCAACTGCGCAGACAACCTCGCTCCCCTCAGATGCCTCCCAAGACAGACCAACACCAAAAAACCTCTCTGGTTCACCGACACCCTTAAGGAATCAAAGAAAACCTGCTGCACCCTCGAAAGCCTGGCGCAAGGACCACACCGCAGATAACAAGACTGCCCTCAAGAACGCTACCCGCGAACACCACCAACTGATCCGCGCCGCCAAAGTAAATTTCTTCACAGACAGACTGGACAAAAACAGCCACAACAGCAGAGAACTCTTCAACATCGTCAAAGAGCTCTCCAACCCTAACGCCAACGCCATCACTCCCTCACAAGACCTCTGCAACTCCCTCGCCACCTTCTTCCATCGTAAGATCACCGACCTACACGACAGCTTCGGACACCAGACCCAGCCAACCACCACAGAACCTACAACCCCAGCCATCACCCTCAACGCCTGGGCTCACATCAACACGGAAGAGACCAAAGCCACCATGAACTCCATCCACTCCGGTGCCCCCTCAGACCCCTGCCCACACTTCATCTTCAACAAAGCCGACGACATCATCGCCCCGCACCTCCAGACCATCATCAACAGCTCGTTTTCGTCTGCTACCTTCCCCGAGAGCTGGAAACACGCTGAAGTCAACGCCCTACTGAAAAACCTACGGCGGACCCAAGCGACCTGAAGAACTTCTGCCCATCTCGCTCCTCCCCTTCCCTGCCAAAGTCATAGAAAAGACCGTCAACAACAACTTACCAACTTCCTTGAAGACAACAGCCTACTCGACCCCTCTCAATCCGGATTCCGAGCCAATCACAGCACAGAAACCGCCCTCATCTCAGTCACAGACGACATCAGAACCCTGATGGACAATGGAGAAACGGTCGCCCTCATCCTCCTCAACCTCTCGGCTGCCTTCGACACCGTCTGTCACCGCACCCTAATAACCCGCCTCCGCTCCACCGGGATCGAAGGACAGGCCCTGGACTGGATCACCTCCTTCTTCTCCAACCGCTCCCAAAGAGTCTACCTCCCACCTTTTCGCTCAGTCCCCACCGAGATCATCTGCGGCATCCCACAAGGCTCCTCGCTCAGCCCGACTCTCTTCAATGTCTACATGAGCCCCCCTCGCCGACATCATACGCAAACACAGCATCATCATCACCTCCTACACTGACGACACTCAACTGATACTTTCCCTCACCAAGGACCCCACCAGCGCCAAGACCAGCCTGCAAGATGGAATGAAAGACGTTGCAGATTGGATGAAACTCAGCCGTCTGAAACTGAACTCAGACAAAACAGAAGTCCTCATCCTCGGAAACACCCCGACCGCCTGGGACAACTCCTGGTGGCCCACGGCCCTTGGCACCGCACTGACCCCCTCAGAACACGCACGCAACCTCGGTTTCATCTTGGACCCACTTCTCACCGTGACCAAACAAGTCAACGCCGTATCATCCTCCTGCTTCCTCACCCTCCGCATGCTCCGAAAGATCTTCCGTTGGATCCCCGCCGACACCAGAAAGACCGTGACCCACGCCCTCGTCACAAGCCGCCTGGACTACGGTAACACCCTATACGCAGGAACCACCGCCAAACTCCAGAAACGTCTGCAACGAATTCAAAACGCCTCTGCCCGCCTCATCCTCAACATACCCTGCAACAGCCACATCTCCGCCCACCTGAGACACCTGCACTGGCTTCCCGTCAACAAAAGGATCACCTTCCGACTCCTCACCCACGCACACAAAGCCCTCCACAACAAGGGACCCGAATACCTCAACCGCCGCCTTAGCTTCTACACACAGACCCGTCCTCTTCGCTCCGCCAACCTCGCTCTCGCCGACGTCCCTCGCATCCGCCGCACCACGGCAGGTGGGAGTTCCTTCTCCTACCTGGCGGCCAAGACATGGAACTCCCTCCCCACCATCCTCAGGACCACCCAGGACCACTCCGCTTTCCGGAGACTACTCAAGACCTGGCTCTTCGAGCAGCAGTAACCCCATCCCCCTAGCGCCTTGAGACCCGCACGGGTGAGTAGCGCGCTTTATAAATATTTATGATTTGATTTGATTTGACAGTGCAAAAATCAACAGTTCCTGGGGGAGGTAAGTAAGGTTAAGTTCCTGATGTAAGTAAAGCACTTACAAGTTCAGTTTCCTGGGCATAGGCAGCCCACCATTGGGGGTTCAAGGCAACCCCAAAGTCACCGCACCAGCAACACATGGCTGGTCAGGTGCAAAGGTCAAAGGAAGGCCCAAAACACATAGGCGCCTATGGAGAACAGGGGTGTTCCAGTTCCAGCCTGCCAACAAGTATCTACATCTTCGGAGGGCAGACCAGGGGGGTTTTGTAGAGAACTGGGGGGGCACAAACAGGCACACAAAACACACCCTCAGAGGCACAGGGGCGGCCGGGTGCAGTGTGCTTAGTAGGCGTCAGGTTTTCTATAGAAATGAATGGAGGGATCCGGGGGTCACTCTAGCGATGCAGGCACGACACAGGGGGGCTTCTCGGGCCAGCCACCGACTGGGCTAGGCAGAGGGTCGCATGATGGTCACTCCTGCACTGGAGTTCAGTTCCTTTCGGTCCTGGGGCTGCAGGTGCAGTGCTGTGTCCAGGCGTCGGGTTCTTTATTCCAGGCAGTCGCAGTCAAGGGGAGCCTCTAGATCCTCTCTGTACGTGTTGCTGTGGGGGTGCAGCAGGATTGTCTCAGGTTACTCATGAGGTCGCAGTCGCCTAGGAGTCCTCTCTGCAGCGTTGGTTCTCTGGAGCTCGAGCCGGGGGCGTTGGGAGCAGAGGGTGAAGTCTCACGCTTCCGGCAGGAAGAGTGAGTTCTTTAAAAGTTGCTTCAAAGTTGCAAAAATGTTGCTGTAGGTAAACAGTGCGACAGTGCCGCTGTTCTCTGGAGTTTCTTGGTTCTTCAGTTCAGGGCAGTCCTCTGAGGCTTCAGAGGTCGCTGGTCCTTGTCGGATGCATCACTGTGAAAGTTGTTTGAATCTGGAGACAGGCCGGTAGGGCTGGGGCCAAGTCAGTTGTCGTCTCCGTCGTTTCTGCAGGGCTTTCAGGTCAACCGTCCTTCTTCTTTGTGTGGGTTGCAGGAATCTGATTTCCTGGGTTCTGTGTCGCCCCTAAATACTAGATTTAGGGGTGTGTTTAGGTCAGGAGGGCAGTAGCCAATGGCTACTGTCCTGGAGGGTGGCTACACCCTCTTTGTGCCTCCTCCTGGGGGGAAGGGGGCACATCCCTATCCCTATTCTTATTGGGGGAATCCTCCAAAATCAAGATGGAGAATTTCTAAAGGCAAGGGTCACCTCAGCTCAGGGCACCTTAGGGGCTGTCCTGACTGGTAGGTGACTCCTCCTTGTTTTTCTCATTATCTCGCGCTCGCGACTTGCTGCCAAAAGTGGGGGCTGTGTCCATGGGGCGAGCATCTCCACTAGCTGGAGTGCCCTGGGGCATTGTAACACGAAGCCTGAGCCTTTGAGGCTCACTGCTTGGTGTTACAGTTCCTGCAGGGGGCAGGTGTTAAGCACCCCCACCCAGTGCAGGCTTTGTTTCTGGCCTCAGAGAGCACAAAGGCTCTCACCCCAGGGGTTAAGAAACTCATCTCAGTGGCAGGCTGGCACAGACCAGTCAGTCCTGCACTGAAGGACTGGGTAAAATACAGGGGGCATCTTCTAAGATGCACTCTGTGTGCATTTTGTAATAAATCCAACACTGGTCTCAGTGTGGGTTTATTATTCTGAGAAGTTCGATACCAAACTTCCCAGTATTCAGTGTAGCCATTATGGAGCTGTGGAGTTCGTTTTGACAAACTCTCAGACCATATACCCAATATGGCCACACTGTACTTCCAATGTCTAAGAATGGACGTAGAGAGTGTAGGGGCATATTGCTCATGCAGCTATGCCCTCACCTGTGGTATAGTGCACCCTGCCTTGGGACTCTAATGCCTGCTAGAGGGGTGACTTACCTATGCCACAGGCAGTATTTTGTGTGCATGGCATCCTGAGGGGGGGTGCTGTGTCGACTTTGCCTTTTTCTCCTCACCAGCACACACAATCTGCGAGGGCAGTATGCATGTGTTAGGTGAGAGGTCCCTTAGAGTGGCACAACACATGCTGCAGCCCTTGGGGACCGTCCTTGGTCACAAGGCCCTTGGTACCACTGGTACCTTTTACAAGGGACTTATCTGTGTGCCAGGGATGTGGCAATTGTGGAACAATGGTACATTTTTAAGTGAAAGAACACTGGTGCTGGGGCCTGGTTAGCAGGGTCCCAGCGTACTTCTTAGTCAAGTCAGCATCAATATCGGGCAAAACTTGGGGGGTAACTGCAACAGGAATCCATTTTCCTACAAGTGGACTCTGGTCTCTGGCGGAATCTGGACTCTACATAACATAAACCTGCTGGAGCGCTGGGCAATTTGGATAGCATTGAAAGCATTTCTTCCCTCTGTCAAGGGAAAGATGGTGCAGGTGTTCATAAACAGTACCACCTCCATGTGGTACTGCAACAAGCAGGATTGGATGTGGTCCTGAACCCTTTGACAAGAGGCTCTGCGTCTCTGGGCATGGCTGGAACAGCAGGGCATAATTCTGGTGGTTTAAAGCCATGGCAGATTCTCTGAACGCCAGGGCATGCAAACTCAGCTGTCGATGTCTAGCGGATCATGAGTGGGGTCTCCATTTGGAGGTGGCACAAGGACTCTTTCAGCAGTGGGGAGAACCTTGGTCAGAACTGTTTGCCACCCAAGAGAATGCGCAATGTGAGCAGTATTGCATATTGGAGTTTCCAAGGCGGCTATAGCTCGGAGACACTTTTTGTCTCGAGTGGAACTCAGGCCTCCTGTGCGCCTTCCTACCCATACCACTTCTGCCCAGAGTTTTCAAGAAGATCAGGAACGACTGGGTCCAAGCAATCCTTGTGGCTCCGGATTAAGCACAGAGTCTGGTATCCCGAGCTTCTGAAATTGAGCATTGATCCTCCAATCAGGCTGCCCCTTTGGGAGGATCTTCTGTCGCAGCAGCAGGGGAGGGTCTTCCACTCAAACCTGTCAACTCTCTGCCTCTTTGCGTGGAGATTGAGTGGCAACAGTCGATAGCTTCTGACCTTCCTCCCGAAGTCTGTAAAGTTACCTTGGCAGCCAGGCAGCCCTCTACCAAAACGGTATACCCCTGCTGTTGGCAAAAATTTATAAAATATTGTACAGAAAAGTCTATTGACCCTCTTTCTGCCTCTCTTTCTGATATTCTTCTCTTCAATCTTACCCTTGTCCAGCAGGGTTCTGCTCTGGGCACTCTCAAGAGTTATCTCTCTGCTCTGTCCACCTTCCTGCGGCTGCCTGACCAACCCCCTTTAAGTCCCCTTTTGTACATAGGTTTCTGAAAGGACTTGAACGTATGTTTTCCCCTTCGCCCTTTATCATGCCTCAGTGGGACCCGAACCTGGTTGTCACATACCTAATGTGTGCTCCCTATGAGCAACTACACAATTTACCCTCCGGCTGCTTGGCATCAAGACAGCCTTCTTAGTGGCAATCACATCTGCCAGGAGGGTGAGTGAGCTGCAGGTTTTATCATCCAGCCTCCCTGTCTTACTGTGTTCCCGGACAAGATGGTGCTTCGCACACGGGCCTCTTTCCAGTGGTGACCCCATTCCTTTTGAGGCAGTCTGTCACCCTGCCCACCTTTTATGCTCCTCCACATCCCTCGAAAGAAGAGGAGCGACTCCACTGTCTGGCCCCAAAAAGCGACGACGTTCTACCTTCACCACACAAAAGAGTTCCGGGTGGAGGGCCAACTCTTTGTGGGCTATGTAGATGCTAAAAATGGTCGGGTGGTACAGAAGCGATCTGTTTCGCGCTGGGTCATTCTTTGTATTAGGATCTGCTACTCCCTGGCTAAAAAGCAGCCTCCTGAGGGATTTAGGGCCCATTCCACCAGAGGAAAATCTGCAACCATGGTGTTAGCTCGTGGAGTTCCAGTCCTGGACATCTGCCAGGCAGTAACGTGGGCATCACAGCACAAATTTGCCACACACTATTGCCTAGAATGTCAGGTCCACAGAGACGTGCATTTTCCCCATTTGGTCCTCCAGGACTTTTTAGTCTAGTAAATTTGTCTGCTGCCCACTGCCAGGATGGTATTATGGCTTGGGTATCTATTCAAATGTAAGGAATCTGCAGCTAGAAGTCTCTATCAGAAGAACAAATTACTTACCTTCGATAACATATTATATGGCAAAGACAATATTTTGCTGCAGATTCCTTCCAGACCCACCCATGCCTCTTGAAGAGTCTGGGCTTTCAAGGTAAGTTTATTCCAATAAATATGCAGGACAGCTTACAAAGAACGACCACCACCGACACCGTCCCAACCGTTCTCCAGCCCAGTTCTCTTATGTCGAGTCTCGTGCAGGAATTCCAGAATGCATGGAAGACTCGCACGGAGGACTCGACATAAGAACCCAACACATCCTCCCCCTTAAAACATAAAAAATGTACCAAACTAAAATCAAACACAAAAAAAAAAAAAATACAACTGCTTATCCTAAAGTACAAAGTCACGAAATCTTCTGGGAAGCATCCTGTTTCTAGATGAAGCCATTCTCCTCACGTTGTTCTTCTCATACTCTTCCTTGGAGGGGCCCACTGACTCCTTGCCCAACACTTTCACACCACAAAGAGAATTCTTTCCCCGAATGTCCTTCGTTTCTTGCTCCACCTTGGTGGACTCATCCCATGTCCTGTTCTTTAGTTCCACCTCGGGAGCCAAGGACAACCTCTCCTTGTTCCAACAATTGCCATCCTCCAACATAACGACATTTTTGCAAATTTTGATGACTTTCCTTGGGCTCGAAAATTTAGATTCACCTTTCTGAATAATACGAGCACTTTTAATTTTGACATAATCACCCACCTTAACACAAACAGTCTTCCTTGGACTCCCTTTATATTTGTCCTGAGCAGATAACCTCTTTTCACTCACCTTCTCAATCAAACCCTCTTCAATTTCAACTTGACCCATCCATTTCCTTGTCAACTTGGTTGCAGGAACTCTTCCTCTCAATAACATAAAAGGAGACACACCCGTATCTGCATTGGGTGTAGTTCGAACCGCCCACAACAACTTCCTCAACTCTTCCTTGCAATTCAAACCCCCGACCTTAGCCAGTTGTATGTTTTCCTTGATCACCCTGTTTAAACGTTCAACCAGACCATTACTCCTAGGATGATAAAGGGATGTTTTAACATGCTTAATTCCAAGGAGCCTCAGGAAATCTGAAAACTGGGCAGATGTGAATTGACTCCCGTTATCTGTAAGTATCTCATCGAGAATACCTTCTCTGTCAAAAACGGATTCCAAAAACTCAATGACTTTATGAGAAGTAGGAACTTTCACCAACTTAAACTCAGGCCAACGACTATAAAAATCAATTAATAGTATACCATACTCCACCTGTCCATTCAGCAAATTAACAGGACCAATCAAATCCACAGCAATCTTACTCCAAGCTTTCACGGGCACTTCAATCGCCTCAACAGGAGAAGGAAGAGTGACCTGAGACTTGTCACTAATAGCAGAGGGCAAACAATCTCTCACAAAGTGCTCCACATCTCTGTCCAACCCCGGCCACCAATAATCTTCCCTTATTCTCCTCTTCATGGCACGCATACCAATGTGACCTTCATGTCCCAATGTTAATATTTTATACCTCAATCCTACAGGAACAACCATAGTTCCCGTACGCATCAAAATATTATTCACAACAGACAACTCCTCAAAAATGTGTTTGTACCCTTCACAATGTATAGATTTGCAAACCGACCATCCTTGTGATATGCCTCCCATAACTTCCCTCATTTGTTCATCCCTATCACATTGTAGTGCTTCTGTTCTTATCTCGTTTTCAGCACTTACATAACATATCAAGAATGCACTTCTGAGTTCAAAGAAGACTTTTATTGTTGTTAATTCTTCCCCAACCGCAATTTCGTAAGGGACGAATTATTAGATTTCAAGCACACGTTCAATGAAAACACAGTTTGCAATATACACAGCAGGTTATATTTATAAGATATTGAATGCAAAGCAAAACAAATACTTCACCGTGTGAGAAACTATTTACAGCTTTATCTTTCTAGGGTCTGCAAGCTGATGACTCCTGTCAGCTGCGAGAAAGAGATTTATCTACCCACACGGGATGCTGGCAACTGGCGCCAAGTTCCAGCACGAAGTCAGGCAGATTCGAATCTAATTCTCTGAAGCCTGTGACATCCGTTACAAAGGTGTGCCCCCTCCTCTCAGACTCGGGAAAACTACGCAAGCCTTTGGAGATTGGCCAGATCTCCTAGACTGCTCCTCTTCCCAGGCTCGAGCAGAGAGAAAAACACTCAATGTACCCTCTCTTATCAGGTCTAGTCTACTGTGAGAAGAAAACAGCTTGGTTCATCTTGTGCAAAAACACAGCTTGGAAAAATACAGCTTGGATTCTCAACTGCAATGTCTAACTTCACGTTAAAGGCAATAGGCAGCTAACCTAAATATCAAATGCAATGTCTAATGTCATATCAAAGCCAATAGGCAGCTGAGCTGAATACAAAATGCAATGTATAATATCATGTCAAAGCCAATAGGCAGCTGAGCTGAATACAAAATGTAATATATAATATCATGTCAAAGCCAATAGGCAGCTAAGCTGGATACAAAATGCAATGTCTAATATCATGTCAAAGCCAATAGGCAGCTAGACTGAATACAGCATGTCAAAGCCAATAGGCAGAATACAGAATGTAATGGCTAATGCAATGTCAAAGCCCATAGGCGGCTAAACTGAATACAGAAACTAATGGCTAATGCCATGTCAAAGCCAATAGGCGGCTCAACTGAACAAAACATACAATGTGCTACTGGTGAACACTGAGCAACTAATATGCGCAGTGGTGAAACACAAAGTCATTGGTCAAACTCCATTAATGGCATGACACACATGCTTCCCTCCATTCATCTTCAGTCACCGCACCTTCCAATTGACACTCCAGTGAGCATACTAGAACATCATCCTCATCTGTCTCCTCCTTATCAAGTACGCCAGTATGAGGAAGACGGGAAAGGCAATCAGCAAGAACATTCTTTGCACCTGGCACATATTCCACATGAAAGTCCTACATTTGCAATCTATACTGCCACTTGGCTATTCTAGGAGTGGCGCAGTGCGCACCTGAAGTGGAAAATAATTGCACTAAAGGTTTATGGTCCATCCTGACAGTAAAATGCACACCCCACAGATAAGGCTTGAAATGGACAATTCCCCACCAACACGCGAGAGCCTCTCTTTCTATTGTCGAATATGTTGCTTCTGCACCTCTTAGACTGCGTGAGGCAAAAGCAATCACTTCATCCTTGACATTCCTCCGCTGTAACAATACCGCTCCCAGACCCAGTTGACTAGCATCAGTCATGATTACAATTTCATCTTTGGTGTCGAAGGCCTTCAACGGTATGGCCAAAACAACTTCTTTTTTGATAGCTGCAAATTCCTGCTTACATTCATGACAGCAGTCAAATTTAACATTTTTTTTTTAAGAGAGACCTGATATTATGTGTTTTACTGGCACAATTGGGAATAAATCTGGCATAAAACTCAATGAGACCCATAAATGATCTAATTTGATCCTTATTACAGGGAGATTGGAAATCTTCAATAGCTTTGACCAAACTCTCCTTCGGTTCCACCCCTCGTTCTGATATTTTATAACCTAGGTAGTCAATTGATGACGTACTAAACTTACATTTGTCTGCACTGAGAACAATCCCTCTCTCACTCAACATAGATAATACTTGTCTCATCCTTTCATTATGCTGATCTTGATCCTTGCCAAAGACTAGAATGTCATCTTGGAAGGCAATAACACCATCCATATTTCCGAATAAGCTATCTACCACCCTTTGAAACACTGCGGAAGCGGAAGCTAATCCAAATGGCATGCGTCTAAATTGAAACAACCCTTCAGGCGTAATAAAGGCTGTCAAGTGCCTTGACTCGGGATGCAAATTGATTTGATGGTAGGCTGATGTCAGGTCTAATAAACTGAACACGCAAGCGTTACTAAGTGTAGATAGCATTTCAGCAATGTTGGGCAAGGGATGACAATCCACCCAAATTTGCGCATTAAGATCGCGCAAATCCACACACATGCGAATGGATCCGTTGGCTTTACGGGCAATCACTATGGGAGCCACCCAATCAGATGCGTCCACCTTTTCAATTATGTGTTGATCACACAATCTGTCCAACTCTCTTTTCAACTCTGCTCTCAGTGCTAAAGGCACTCTGCGTACCCTGTGAACCTTGGGAACGGCATTCTCCTTCAACTTAATCTTGTGCGCAAAGTTTTTAAACATACCAATATCATCCTTGAAAACATCCGGAAAAGCATCAAGCCAGATAGATCCTACAGACAACACACGGTTATAATTTTTGATTAAGATTACCTGATCGGGGTTATTGGGGTCCAATAAAATACCTAACTTCTTTTGATCCTCCCAACCCAACAAACAGGCATCATCTTTAGCTACATACACTACGCCTTTAGCTAAATTACCTTGGAAACTCAATTCAACCTCATACTCCCCCAATACTTCCACTGGTTTTCCACCATATCCCACTGGCCTAATATGAGACTTCAGAAGCTCAATATGGTCAAAATGTTCCTTCCATACCTTCTCACTCACAAGTGTGTAAGGTGAACCTGAATCAGCCACCACAACTATTTCATATCCATTGATTGACAATTTACAGGTAGGCCTCCTGAATTTATTAAAAAATACACTGTCGCAGCTATCACTGTCAATTTTAGAACCACCGGAAATAGTAAGAATTTCGTCCTCCTCACTGGTAGATGGATCTAAACCACCCCCATTGTCACTATGTAACTTAAAAATCTTATCCCTTGAAATCTTATCCCTTGAAATCTTATCCCTTGATCCAGACCTACACACCCTTGCAAATTCTCCTTCTTAACTGATGTTTCAGCTTTGACATTCACGTGAGATTTGTTAGACTTCTGTTTGATCATTGCTACTTTCTGGAAAGAATCCTTCTCACCGGCTGTGTTAATCTGTTGCATGAACATGGTAGTACTCTCAATTCTAGTTTCTATCTCTACCGCCTTTTCTAACGTTAAATTTGGAGTAGACAAGAGAGTTTCCTGCACCTTTTTGTTATTAGTCTTCTCAACGAGTTGGTCCCTTATCATTTCATCCTCACATGCCTTATAATCACATGAAACAGCTAACATTCTTAAAGCCCCCACAAAACTCGCTACTGGTTCGCCAGGAACCTGTAGTCTTTTGTAAAATTTGTTCTCTTTCCATAATAACATTTTTACATGCCTTAAATCTAGAATCCAGTGACTTAATAGCAGAAGCATATTCATCAATACCTCTATCCCCTTCACCCACAGGCAAAGGAACACATACTTGGGGAATGTGTTTTAAAATTTTGCGACCTTCTGGACCTAAACAATGACGTAACACAGCAAACTTTTTTTTGTGAGTAAAGGAGTCACCATCAAGAGCATCAAGATAAGCTTCAAAACCTTCCTTCCATGAATCCCAATCTGCCTCTGATCCTCTGATGAGACCGGATCAGGAGAAAACACAGGAGGAGGAAGGATGAAATGCTGCATGGTAACAAGTTAGTTATAAGTTCCCACTAATATAACTGAAGAGATGATATGCAAAAAGGTGTGCATATCACCGTTGAAATGGTCGAAGAATTATGAAGAATATGAAAACTACAGAAGATACACTAACATAAGATGAGCGTATCGCCGCTGAAGAAAAGTCTTGAAGACACAGTTTAATCGTTGAGGAAAAGAAATTCCACTCCTTGCGATTCACAGGAAGAACCAAAGTGAAAGCGTTCCAGTTGCTGAGGAGATCAATTAGAAGACGCACGTACACGAGGACGGAGCGTCCCAGTTGCTAGGGAACAGGAAATCTTCAAGCGTAGGACAGTGACGGAAAATGAAGCGCGCACGTGTAGATTAACACGTGCCACCAACGTACAGCTCCTCGAAAGATCTGCCTTAAAATCAGTAGGCAGAAACACAGCAGCAACGCTGAGGCCAGCAGCGCAAAACCGCACCCATGAAGTCCGGAACCACCAAATCCAGAACAGGGGTCGTCCGTTCAGACTGGTGCCTGAAGAAAAACCGGCACGGCGTAGAACACAGATGAAGCGCACACGTGGGCACAAGCTGTCCTGCAGTCCCTCGTCGCCAAATGAAGAGTCTGGGCTTTCAAGGTAAGTTTATTCCAATAAATATGCAGGACAGCTTACAAAGAACGACCACCACCGACACCGTCCCAACCGTTCTCCAGCCCCATTCTCTTATGTTGAGTCTCGTGCAGGAATTCCAGAATGCATGGAAAACTCGCACGGAGGACTCGACATAAGAACCCAAAACCTCTCTGCTCGGCAGACAGATTTCTAGGGCTATGGTTACTCCCCTTTCTGGGCCCTAGTTTGGACACACACTTCTCAGTTCACTTCATGACTCTGTGCTCCTGGTGTGGAAAGTCGTGAAAAGTAACTGACATCCGCGTGCCTGGGAGGCACCTATGTATGTGACCGCAACGTCACTTCTGGAACAGATGACAACACACGGAACCTAATGAAGCCACCCAACGGTACGCAGGGGTACTGCTATTGCAAAAGTTTCCAGATCCAATCTGATGCCTGGGAAATTTGAAGGTAAGGATTCTGCACCTAGATATTGTCTCTACCAGATAATGCGTTACTAAAGGTAAGTATCTTGTTCAACGTTTTCCTGACAGCCCATGGGTTGCCACCATTCAACTGAGGAGAGCTAGGACAAATAGGTTGCCTCCGTAATGCAGTTCATTGTTAGGAATGTGTAATGATTCCTTCACCACTGAAGAACAAGCAGCACCGTTTTAGGAACGTTTCTACACTTGTTTATTACTTACAAAGTTGCCACACAAGCAATGTTGTGCAACCATCAACCCCTACTCGTGGAGTAAACATACAGATTCTATTACATGACTTTA
Organism: Pleurodeles waltl; assembly: GCF_031143425.1. Lineage (NCBI taxonomy): Eukaryota > Metazoa > Chordata > Amphibia > Caudata > Salamandridae > Pleurodeles > Pleurodeles waltl. Next base: position 551,069,763 of record NC_090443.1, on the reverse strand, counting down.
CACTGTAACAAAGCCAGAATGTCCTGTGAACACTACATTAACTTTTCCTCTTGGGAAAAACTACAAGTTAAACTTAACAAAAATGTTTTAAAAATCTACTTTAAGGTTCCAAAAAACACATTTATGAATACTAAACAACGAACCACATCAATATTGTATACAAAATATGCAAGTTGGAATACTTCAAAAGAAAGTTGAATTAATCCAAACACACTGATCATGGATCCCAGGCTACTTCTTGGACCTATGAGGAACATGTCTAACTCGATTGCTCCGGTGAACCTTAGGTATGGTGTTTTCTGGTCCTATTGTTCCGCGCACCGCCACCCATGCTTTCAACATCCCCATTCCTTATTCTCACCAGACACCTTCAAACTATCCGAAGTGGTTCCACGTCTGGACTTGACCACTCTTGTCACATTCCACCAATTCGCACTATTGATTCTAACCACATTGCCACACACTTTGTCCACAACAAATGGTCCACCGAATTTCTCACCACCCTTTCTCATGTCAACCTTTCTTAATGCACACTTTGTCACTGATGTAAAACTTGACATTACTCACACAATTTCTATTGGTGAAATATTTTTTCTGTTAATTTTCTTTTTTACCCTTAAAACACCATTGTTCAACTCCATACCAACCTTCACCCACCTAAGTATCTAACTAGGGCATTTCTTGCTGTAAGATTTCCTACTCCTCAAAAGTTCAAATGGAGAAACATGGGTTGAAGATTGCAGTAAAACCATAACATAGACCGCACTGCATTGATCACAACACACTTGTTGGTGATGGCCCGCTGAACACAATGCACTAGCTCCCGGTTCACACGCTCCACTTGACCATTACTTTGGGCATGGTATAGAGATGTTTTTTTAATGTTTACCATCACCAGATTTCAAAAACTTGTCCACCTCCTCATTGACAAATTGAACCTCATAATTGGAAATAAGGAATTGAGGATATCCCTCACAAAAGATTTTTTTTAAAGAAACGTAATTATTGTTTTGGCATTTGGTTCTGCTACAAAGTTTACTTCTAGGAATCCAAATCAATTGCTACTAATGCAAAACAAAATTGACTTGGTAGCCTATTGAAAGGACCAACCAGGTCAATATCCACCTTTCCCCCAACCTCTAGATGGGCACTCAGTAGGCTGCAGTAGAGGTTTCCTAACTACTGAACCCTTTTACTGAACTGGCACATAGTGCACATTCTCCTACAAAAAAATTGACTTCCTTGTCCATGGAAGGCCACCACAATGTTTGTCTCACTCGTCTTTTGGAGAAGGTGGGTCCAAGATGCCCCTCATGAGCCATCATTATGAACTTGAACCACAACCCAATCGGAGGTACCAACTTTTCTCCTCTTAGGAGAAGACCATCATCTACCATCAATTCATCAGATACCTTCTAAAATGGTTGACATGGACTAGGAAGTAATTTTCTGTGGGCCAAACCTTGGAGATGTAAGACAATATTTCTTACACACCCTAATCTGACTCATTTTCATTCTTCCATTCATGCTCTGTAACAGCACACATTTCTTCTAGGTCCAATGTGGCAATCAAACATTTTCATGCATAGTGTCTTCACCATCATCCATATTGTCAGCTTATAAAGCAAACCTAGATAAAACATTCAGTACGCACATCGCCCCCCCCGTCTCCCTTCCCCACCACCCCAGATGTGCACAGTGTTGAAATGGTACTGCAACAACTTTGTTGTCAGCCTGGAAATTCTTGAAGTCTGTTCTTTGATCTTTTCGTCAGTTAGAATAGACACCATAGGTTTATGATCCATTTTCACAGTGAACCTTGTACCCCAAATATACAGTTTGAATATCTGTATGGCACACCAAAATGCCAGCAACTATTTTTTTCTGTAGTTGAAAAATAGGTTTCGGCATCTCTCAACATCCTAGAGGCATAACTAATGGTGTTTTCTAATCCTCTATTTTCCTGGGTAAGGATAGCACTGAGACCTTGGTTGCAGGAATCAACATTAATGCAACACAAAAGCTTAGGGTCAAAAGGTTTGAGGACTTTTGAACTGGCCAGTTGTCTTTTTTTACCCACTCAAAAGAATTCTGCCACGTGGCATCCCACTTGAAATGAACATCTTTCTTCAGGAGTATCGTCATAGGTTTTATGTGTGAGGCATAGTTTGGAATAAAATGAGCATAGAACTCACACATCCCCATGAATGATTTAAGGGTAGATTTATCAGTGGGAGCCTGTACATCAATTATTGCACTAACCAAACCTGGCCTTGGTTCGGTGCTATCCCCAGGAACAATATGTCCCAAATATTCGACTCCGTTTTTGCAGATTTCACACTTTTCAATCTTAAGAACTACCCCTTTCTCCTGCAAGATGGTTAAGACTTGATCAAGAATAGCTTTGTTGCCCCCCTTAGTTTCCGCAAAATTCAATACATCATCCTGAAATTCGACAACCCCTTTTATATTCCTGAACACCTGGTACATTATTCTCTGGAAGACAGATTCTGCCGGGGCTAAGCCAAATGGCATCCTGCAATATTGTAATGTTTCGATGGGAGGCACAAAAGCTGTGTAATGCCACCTGGTGGTATGCTGAGGCTAGATCAACTTACTGAACCACTTCACACCAGCCACTGCAATAAACAGATCAGATATTTTAGGAAGAGGGTGTGAACCTATCCAAATAGCCTTACTAAGACTATGTTAATTCACACAAACTGTCAGTTTGCCATTCCTTTCTTGAGCTACCAGGAACGGTGAAAGCCATAGTGACAATTCAATATGTTCGATTATTCCATTGTCACAAATCTTAATCAATACTTTTTCAAGATCTTCCCTAATGGGAAATGACACACTGTGTAGTTTGTTTCACCTGTATAGATCCCTTTAAATTTTAATTTTGTGGGCCCAAGGAACATGGCCGACGGGACGTGCTCCTAGTGAGCTCCCGCGCCCAGCGACATCCTTTAACGATCTTGGGGTGCCCCAGGCTGTGGGAACCCCTCTCTGGCAGTCAGAGGTAGGGCCGAGAGGTCGTGCACTGCACGGTTCCCCCTTTTGGCATCAAAGCAGAGCCGGGAGCGCGCGTGCCCCTCTCGGACCGCGCTGGAGACGGCGGCTAGGCCCGGGAAAGTCTAGTTAAACGGAGGGCGGCCGCATCAGTAGAGCGGATGGAGCGGAGGTCGCTCTGACTCGGCGGCCTCTATCCTGCGCAGGGGACGCCAAGGACTGTGGGGAGTGCAGCGACGCCCCAGGGAGACCCGATGGTGACAGCTGCATATGCAGCGGGACAGTAAAAGGGACTGGCTCAGTGACGGTTGGGCTCTAGACCAACTAAACCAATTAAGAAACACTGAACTACGAAAACAGCATCAATAGTATTAACGCAATTTCTCTATGAGGATGGTTATAAGGGAAAAGGGACATCTGGACTGTGATGCTCCATGAACAGGACTGCTAAAGGTTAGAGAATGAGATAGAACAACTGAACGGATGAACAAAAGACAGGGAATAGACTAGAACAGGACTAGAATGAAAAAGCAACCGCCTCTCTTCTGCAAAGTGTATTCTGTATAGACTAAGGGGGTCATTATGACCCCAGCAGTAGGCGATAATGTGGCGGTAGAATTATTACAATTCATACTGCCATGGTGGTAGCAGCCGCCGAGCCGGAGATAACAATCTCCAGCCCAGCTGCCGCTATTGTACCACGGGCGGCATTATGAGCTTGCCTACCGCCATGATTTTCGTGGCGTTCGCAATGCCACGAAAACCATGGTGGTAGGCCCTACCAGTGACAGGGAATTCCCTGTCACTGGTAGGAGGCTCACCCACCCCCAAACACTCCCCAGATGCCCCCAACTCCCCTCCATCCACGTTTCCCCCCCATTCACGCACACTCGCAGACACGCACCACACATACTCACACTGGAATACACACATTCATTCACGCATGCGTCCATTCATTCTCGCACACATCCGTATACACATTCACACTGACACACAGACATGCATTCACAATTCCATTTGCACATGCATTCTCACACATGTATACACCCACACAAACAATACTACACAGTCGCATTTACGCACACAACCCCACACACACACACATAACACCCCCCCACCCCTGTCGGAAGCCCAACTTATCTGCATCCAGGGGGTCTTCCGGCAAGGAATGGGAAGGGGAGCTGCTACCGCCAGCAGAACACCACCAGGCCGTATCATGTGTCATGATATAGCTGGCGGCGGTCTACTGGCGTGGCGCTGCTGGTGGTAGCAGCGCCACTTTACCACCTTCCGCCAGTATGGCCACAGCCGGATTTCTGCCCTTCTTGTGGCGGAATTCCAGCTGTGGTCATAATTTGGTGGACGGATAGTAGCCGTGGCGATGGTATTTTGCCGGCCGTTGCTGCGGCAGTAGGCGGCTTTTATCGCCAATGTTGAAATAAGGGCTTAAATCTATAAAGCATTTTCTCACACCGTCATTGGTCAGGAAATCGTACGTTCACAGTAGAACCAATAGGCCCTAAATTCTAAATCTAAAACATAACTAAACAGTCTTTCACACATCAATGATTGTCTCCTCTTCTCCCATTTCCATTATCAGGTAATATTTTTTGTTGCAATCATAACTCTAGGCAGTGCAGCCATTGTCCAGGCCTGGGAACATTTGCTTCTCATGCATCAAACCTACAAAGTATCACCTTCTAGTGCAGGACATTTCAGCAAGCAGTTCTCATGAGAACGTTTAAGACATTTACAAACCGCTTGGTCAGCTCTGTGTGAACAATGAACAATATTGATTATCTACTTCATCAACTTATTAATATGATCCATTAATGCATTTTATTCTACATGTGCACATTACTTAAACTAGAAGTGCAAATTCTTTATTAATTGTCGTACTCGTTGTGGTGGCCACTCAAGTGGGCACATTCGCCAAGGCACACTATTTTCTCTACGTTAGCCTAATCCATGTAAATTCTTAATTATTAATCAAGGTAAATTTATTAGTAATGAATTCAGCTTTCACAGTGCTACATACAGATTGAAAAGGGTTGGACTGAGGGACGACCCTTGAGGAACACCACAAGGAAGTTGAAAAGGGGCAGCTCTGTAGTCCCCACAGCTAACCATAATTGATCTCTCACTAAAAACAAAAATACTCCAATATTCCTAGTGCAGCTTCTCTCACCCCTTCCCGTTGTAATCACTGCACCATCAGCTGAGGGGAGATGGTGTCAAATGCTGCAGACACATCCAAAAGTACCAAAATGGTCCACTTGTCTGCATATAGAATCAGAATTGGCAATTAGGGTGGACTCTGTGCTGTGGTACTGCATAGACCCATGTTGGTATGGATCCAGACAACCATTCTCAAGAAGATAGTTAGTGAGTTCAAAATTAAGGTGCTTTTCTAGAATCTTAGCTGGAGCAGGCAGGAGAGAGATGGGGCGTACATTTTTCAAATCCCCAGTCACCACCAGGTTTTTCTTTCAGTGGTATGACAACAGCCTCTTTCCAGGTTGCTGGGAATACCCTTTACTCCAACACCTCTGCAAAGGTAGCTTCAAGTACCTTGGAGATATGATCCGTGGCCAATTGTAAAACCTTAGGCGGAGAGGGATCATCCAGAGAACTGGAAGTGATCCCCGCAAGAAGAGACTTGATTCTATCAGCTGAGAGTGGAGTGAACCATAACTAACAGCGGCTCACTCTCCATTCCTCCATCTGCCTCAGAAACTTTGTTAATGAGACCGAGGATGGTGAGGAAAATCAGAAATAATCTGCATGATTTTGTTCTTAAAAGACTCTGCAACCTTATCACAGAAAACTAGTGAGTTCTCTAAATCTTGAGAAATAGAGGGGGATGCCAGAAAGCGTACCACTTTAAAAAGTTATTCTGGGACATTAACTGCTGCCTTAATCTTTTGTGAAAAGAAATCTACTTTGGCTTCTCTCATGGCCTGTTTATAATTGCGTAGAAGTCCCCTAAGAGTAGCTCTCTCTATCAAATCTCGACCGATTTCCATTTATGTTCCTTGCGTCTATACAATCTTTGAAGCTCCTTGGTATACCATGAGGCTGAGGTTTTCCTACTACCAGCCAATCTATCCTCTCTCTTAGGGACAATATCTTCCACCGCTGACCTGACTAATTGGTTATATTTCTCAATCAGCAAGCTTTGCTGCCCTCCTCCCAGAACCCATTGTCTTTCAAACGCACGAGGGAAGGCTTTTCCCACAATTTCTAACTGTCTTAGAGATCAAAGGTCGATGCTCTATTACGCCCCCTCCCCAGCCTCAAAGGATAATAGACTATGATCTGTCCAGTCAAGTACCATGCCTGAAGAAGATCCTATCCAGGGTATGACCAGCCATGTGGGTGACAGACATGACCCCTAAACTCCAGCCAAAATTGTCCATAAGATCAAGAAGGGTATTAGTATATGTAGGAAGTTGGCTCTGTATATACTATCTGAAAGTGAGAGATAGTGTGCACAGAGTCCAAGGGTTCCCCTTAGATGCTGATCGTGTCAAAATTAGATAATACTAATGCTCTATTTTGTGGTAGTGGCAGTATGCTTATCAGAGGGTAGTGTTAAACATTTGTTGTACACACACAGGCAATAAATGAGAACACACACTCAAAGACTTAACTCCAGGCCAATAGGTTTTTATATAGAAAAATATTATTTTCTTAATTTATTTTAGAACCACAAGATTCAGAATTATGTAAGTACATAAATTGTAAGGTACTTCACACAGGTAAGTATGGAACTTTGAATTAAAACAGTAATGTACACAGTTTAGGCAAAAATGGCAATAAGCTATGTTAAAAGTGGACACAGTGCAAAAATCAACAGTTCCTAGGGGAGGTAAGTAATAGTTAGTTTCACAGGTAAGTAAAGCACTTACAAGTTCAGTCTCCTGGGCATAGGTAGCCCACCATTGAGGGTTCAAGTCAACCCCAAACACCCAGCACCAGAATTTCATTCTGTATTTTCAAATAAACTGGGAACTATGAAAGGGTTCCAACACTAAATCAAAATTGTTTTTTATAAACTGTTTTTATTGAGTTTTGGTAACGTAAAACCAACAAAAGCATACATACAGTGCAGATAATAGCAAGACATTACATCATCCTCACATAGGGGCACTGGAGGTCGACAAGTCCAGATTCAAGACATGTGACATAACCACTGTACGCACAGTACCCTCTATTCCGCCATCCAAACCCAGAGCATTGTGTGGCCAAACATTAAACAGGAACATATCCATACCATAGTTGGCCGCCCCCTTTTCATATAGCTCTGAGGGTGTCCCCATCTCCCTCATCCTTCGCACCACTTATGGAGCTTGTCCTCCACGCCTTCCCCCCCACCAGTAAACCGTTCCAGAAAGGTTCCCCAAGCAGCTACATCAGCGACTACCTTTTCATCTCTCCGTGTCAGGCGCATATGCTGCTCTTCGGCTGCACCCCATTCCAATAAGTCCCTGAGCCAACTGGAGACCAGCGGGCACCGGGAGCTCATCCAGCAGATTGCTACTCTACGTTTGGCCAGCAAAATGCCCTAACCTTGCGGCCTCTGTAACACTAGCAGGAGACAGATCATCAGCGCTACTTGTAACCCCAATTCAGTGGCCCCCCACAATCACTGCCATCACTTCCTGCCAAAAGTCATGCACTGCCCTGCAGGCCCAAGCCAGATGAAGGAAGGAAGCATCAAACATACCACAACTAGGGCAACACGCTCTACGGTTAAGGTCGATCCTCTTTAGTCGACTTAGTGTAAGATATGTTCTGTGTACAAAGTTAAAATGTAGCAGCTTAAATCTATGATTACAGGAAACCGCTCGCACCAAAGAAAGAGCCAGGTCCCAGTCAGCATCCGCCATGGGTTCTCCCAGGTCAGCCTCCCATGCCTTACCTTCCACACTAATCACACCTGGTTGATCCTCCCATAGAGCTTTATAAAACGGGGTAATCAAATGCGTCCCCTCGCCCCAGTAGATCAGACCATTCAGCGCCGATGAGGCCTCCGGAGCAACCGGGAAACTACTTCAGATCTCACTTCCACATTCTCGATTTTCACGTATTGCTGGAATTGACCCGCACCCAGATCAAACAAATCTTGAGCGTCCGCAAAAGAGAGAAGCTCTTCATTAGGGTTGAGATCCCCAGCCACCTCGCATCCTCTGTCTCCAAGCCCCTACCGACATTAACTTTTCCATGTCCTGAAATGGGCTAAGTCCCACAACTTCAGCTCCCTATCAAAAGGGGGCACGTCTGAGTAAATGTTTAACTACCTGCTCCTAAGTCCCAGCAGTGGGCTTAACCAAGGTAAGCGGCAGCGGAGTCAGATCTACCCCCGACATCAACATCTGTACCAATGACCGCCCGTCTCACGAGCCTGCATACAACCTCTTCTCCCAATTATCAGTGGCCCTCATCCACTGAGCAGCATACTGCAGGTTTGTTGCGTAATAATAGTGTCTAATGTTAGGGACCGCCAACCCACCCGTGAAGATCCTTCTGCAATACCTGAACGGCCACCCTACTTCGCTGACCAGACCAGAGAGAACAGCAGACTATCCAAACAATGAAAGAGCAAGGCAGCCAACGGAAATAACAAGTTCTGAACCAAGTATAGACACAGTGGCAAGAACACCATCTTAACCACCGCAGCCATGCCCATCACAGTGAGAGGCAACCTGTTCTATAGTGAAGGAGACCGAGCGTTCCAAGCCACCTACTACTTGCTCAACATTGTGTTTCTCATGTGCAGCCAAAGTATGAGTGACCCATATGCCCAAGTACCGAAAACTCTCAACCTCCTATCTAAGTCCTACTCCGGGCAGGTCAGCACGCGAAATCTCACGAAGAGAACCCCACGGGGAACAGGAGCAACTTTTTTCTGTTGACTCTTAGACCAGAGACAGCACCAAATACCTCCAGCCTCCGCTGCAGCATCAGTACCGAGACACGAGGATCCCGTACGTAAACCAATGCGTCATCCGCATACAGGGAGATTACATGTGTAGACCGTCTCACCTGGATCCCCCACGGCTCCATTTCCTCACGAAGCCAAATCGCTAGTGGCTTCACCGCTAAGGCAAACAAAAGAGGCGAAAGCGGGCATTCCTGCCTCATGCCCCTCCCAATCTCCCAGGAATTCGAGAGCTCTCCACCTACCCTTACTTATGCAGTAGGAGCAGTATACAGCAGCTGTACCCAACCACAGAAACTGGGGCTGAACCCCATGCCCTGCAAGACCTCTAAGAGATACCCACATTCAACTGTGTCTAAGGCCTTTTCCAGGTCCAAGGACACTAGTGCGAGCTCAAACTCCACATCTTCGGTCTCGTGTAGGATATTTGCCAAACCGCGCAAATTATAGGACGTACTGGCCAAGATCTTACAAAGTATCTTAGCATCACTGCTCATCATGGTAAGAGGGTGATACGAGGAGGGGTCTCCAGGATCCCCCCCGGCTTAAGCATCAAGCAAACAATACCCTGACGCATGGAGTCTGGCAACCTACTGCGCACTCGAGCTTCCTCAAAGACCTCCAGAAGCCTCTCCCGTTGAGGCAAGGAAAACGTTTCATACAACTCAACAGAAAAACCGTCACTACCAGAGGATTTGGACTTAGTCATTGCAGCAACCGGCTCACTCACCTCCTCAACAGTAATCGCAGTCTCGAGGGCATCCCTACTTCCCAGGCACAAGCACGGAAGGCACATCTGCTTCAGAAACACCCCCCACACCCTCCTCAGAGGAGGCAGCACCAGCTCTCGAAAGCCTTTGCAAGTGCGCCACAAGTTCGCGCAGAACGTCCTCGCGCTTTGTGAGCTATTTGCCATCAGCATTCCTAATATGCGGTGTAGGGGAGGGGCCTCCATCTCCCGTTTTAGAATCCACACCAGAAGTTTGCCAGATTTATCTCCCTCATGGTGCAGTCGCTGTCTATACCCTCTAATAGTATTCCGGCTTAAAGTATCCCAACAACTATTAACCTCCTTGTTCAACCTAAGTTCCTCCTGTTGTTTCATGTTCATGCCTGGTGGTTGCTGTTGCAAAACCCACAATTTCTTCTCCAATGCAGTAAGATCCTGCTCCAATTGTTTACGTACCTCACACACCATGCCAATACACACCCGCCTTATAACTGCCTTCTTAGCCTCTCATTCCAGGCCCCTAGTCTGTGTTGTGTTCCATTTCAATTGCATGTACTGTTAAATGGCCTTACCCACCCGTTCACAACACCCCACGTCCATAAGGAAGGCCAACTACGCACTGGAGAGGCAGCCGCTGCTCCCCACTGAAATTGTAACTGCACCGGTGCATGATCAGACAAGAATCTACCCATATGTGTGACATCCAGTACTTGCGAGCTATCAAGACCTCCCTGTAGGGTATGCGTATTATGGCCTTCATTACAACATTGGCGGTCTTACAGAAAGACCGCCGAAGCTGCGGGCGCCACTATACCACCAGTGCTGGCGCTATTTGTGGCTCCCTAATATGACTTTTTCGATGGGCCAGCGGACGGAAACAGCGTTTCCATCCGCTGGCCCAGGGGAAAAGTCACATCAACATTGCAGCCGGCTCATAATAGAGCCGGCGGCAATGTTGATGTGCAGCAGCACTCGTCGCGCATTTAACTGCCTGAAATTTGGGCAGTGAAATGCGCGATGGGGCTGTGCCTAGGGGCCCCTGCACTGCCATGACAAATGATTTGTCGCCATGGACAGGCTGGCGGTTGGAGATTATGACCGCCTGGTGGAAGCCTGGCGGTATAGTGGAGGGGTGGGAGTATGGTTGTGGCTAATGTGCCACGGTCATAATACAATGGCGGTACACCGCCAGCCTGTTGCCGGTGTTACCGCCAATGTACCGCCGGCCGCCAGGATTGTAATGAGGCCATTTGTGTTCTGGAATGACAAGTGTATTCCCTCCCCTCTGGGTGCAGCTCCCTTCAACCATCCCATAGTCCCAAATGTATCATCATCTCCCCAAGGGACTTCACCATCAAGGGCTTAGTTCCCACCCTCGGTGGGAGGCGGTCCAGATCACCGTTCAACATACATTTGTAATCCCTCCCCAAACTAAGGGCTCATCTACACTGTCACTTAAGATATCAGGTATTCTGGTGTAGAAGAAGGGATCGTCATTATTAGGAGCATATGTGTTGAGGATAACTATGTGTATGCCGTCCAGCATACCTTCCACCAGGACATATATTGGCCCTCAACATCTACTTCGCTGTATATGTGGGTGAACGGAACCCCCAATGGCATAGGATTGGCATAGGATAGACAGGACAGCACAAGAAGGAAAGTAGTCCATACAGGCGTACTACTAGAGATTGTTGCAGTCATTCAAACATTAAGTGCTACAGAAACAATTGAGGCGAAGACATGATTCATTTTGTGTTCCGGTTAGTTGAAGGATTGAGACCCGAAATTAGCCAGATGATTAAGAGTCTTTTGATTTGTTGGCAAGCCAATACAATTGATGAAGTATTGCAGTATGCTATGTACTGTAGTGATGAGATTGAATTGAAGCAGAGAAAGTTGAAAGAGAAAGCAATGGTGATGCAGATTAAAGCAGCACAATCAGGAATGCAAAGGAGTTTTCCGCAGTAGCAGGGAAACATGGTTTCCGAATCAGGCGAAAGGTAGAGTTTGAGTTGGAATTGGAAATGTGAATCGTGGTGTTGGTTTTGAATACGGTAGTTGCCCAGAATAAAATGCAGGCTATGAAAAAGATGTTACCTTGTCACACTTGCGGGGGCCTCGGACTTTGGAAGCGGGAGTGTCCGATGCTAGGACAGAAAGGTGTTGTTCCACAGATGAATTAAATAAATTCTTTCTCAAACATGAGAGGACCAAGAATGAGAGGTCAAAATTTTAATTTCCCAAATAATGTGAATCATGCGCAAGGTCTTCAGCCCATGCAACAGATGCAGATGCCCCAGTCACAGCAAATGTAACCCCAAGTCCAAATGGTACCTAGGCAAAAAATTCAGATACCTCAAGCCCCAATGGAACAGCAACAGATGATGCTTCCTCAGCAGGGCACAGGTCAAAGGTTTAACACGAGTAATAACTCAATACACCAATACCCATTACACAGTGAGGATGAATCAAACGATGACTGGGTGAGTGAGAATTCAGATGAAGAAGGATGTGTTTGCAACTTCATTAGAAGTAGATCAGAAGGGTCCATATGTGAAGGGAAAAGTGAAGGTTCACAAACTCTCATTTTTAGTCGAAAGGAGCTACACGCTCTACACTGAGAACTACAGTAGTTCCCAACTTGCCCCTTTCCGGGAAAACAGTGCAGACTGTAGGAGCTGCAAACCAGTATTTAACAAACCAGATTACAGAACCAGTTTCAGTTAATACTGGAAACTTCAAAGGCTTACACAAATTTGTAGTTTGTGACTCGAGTCTGGTTTCCTTACTAGGAAGAGATTTGCTTTGTAAAACGAGATGTTCAATTATCTGTTCAAATTATGGGATTGCCATTCAGATAAATAGTGATGATGAAGATGACCAGCCTGAAGGAACAGATTGTGACTCAGGGAATGAAGAGTACCCCTTGATCAGTTTCTTTCCTGTTTTTACACTGTAAGATCTTCCTTCTGACTTACAGAGAACAGTTAAGATGAAAGTATGGGATTTTTCGGATAAAGCCATTGGTCTAATCAGAGGAGTTGAGCCAGTTAAAGTCCCAGCCAAGCTTAAATGCAAGTTGCCCCCAGATTCCCCAGTTTCACATGACACAGGATACTATTGAAGGGGTTGCACCTATAATTGTGGAATTTGTAAGACAAGGCATTCTAAAAGAAGTATTGAGCAGCCCATGTAACTCACCTATCATGGGTTTACGAAAACACTGTGGAAAATTTCTGATAGTTCAGGATTTGAGGAAAATAAATGCTATTGTGATTAACTTTTGTCCAGTGGTGCCTAATCCGGCAGTGATATTGTTTCAGATCCCATGTGATGCTGAATGGTTGACCGTAGTGGACCTATCACAAGCATTCTTTTTTGTACCTCTTCATAAGGATAGCCAGTTTCTTTTCTGTTTTAAATTCCTTGACCGAGTATATTGTTGGTACAGAATTTCTCAAGGATTTTCAGAGCCACCGTCCATTTTCAATCCGATAATGAAGAAGAATCTGGAAACATTGGAAATCCCTTTCCAATCAATCTTGCTTCAGTACATTGATGATTTGTGGTTGCGTCAAAGACAAAAGAAGCATTCAGGCATGATACTATTGCCTTGTTAAATAATTTGGAAAAGAACGGACATAAAGTGACCCCAACAAAATTACAGTGTTGTCAGAAAGAAGTGAAATATTTGGGACGCTAAATTGAAAAGGGAGGTAGAAAGTTTTCCAGAGAGAGTCACAGCTATATTGCAGATGAATCCCCCATTTTCACAGAGAGATGTCAGAATGTTTCTGGGAATGGTGAGCTATTGTCACCTGTGGATTTCCAATTTTTCAATCATTTCAAAGCCATTGCAGAAGCTGACTCACAAAGAGGTTACTGATCCCCTAATATTAGACCATGAAAGCCTTTACTGAGCTGAGAGAAACTCTGTGCAAAGCTCTGGCCTTGGGAATGCCTGATGAGACAAAACCATTCATGTTGTTTTGCCATGAGCATGATGCATGTTCCTTGTCCGTTTTGATTCAATTTTTCTGCTATTTTGTACCCAGTTGTAGCAGTGTTACCTGGCTGTTTGCGAACAATAGCAGAGGTTGGTTTGAACCTCATTCAGAATGAGAGCTTTGTGATGGGACATCCTTTAACTGTTTTGGTCCCTCACTCCATTGAAGTTTTGCTTACTCGAACTAAGACCCAACATCTTCCAAAGTTGAAGTTGACCCGATATGAAACTATAATTTTGGAATCACCAAATGTTACTCTGAAAATGTGTACAGTGCTTAACCCAGCAACTGTGCTTTCAAAAGAAAATATTGAAATTGATAAATTGAAAGATGTTGAACATGATTGACTGTAAGCTACTGATTTGTGTACAAAACCTAGACCTGATATTAGAGATACCCGACTAGAAGAAAATGACCAAAATGTTTTTGTTGATGGTTCCTGTTTAAGATATAACATAGGAACATTAAGACCAGGATATGCTGTGTGCACAATTTCTGGTATACTCAAAGCTTTGTGGCTTCGGGGCGTGTACTTCCCACAAGTTGCTGAGTTAGTGGCTCTTACTAAAGCATCCCGTGTCTCTGCTCAGCTTAAAGTTATCATTTATACAAACAGCCAGTATGGATTTGGAATAGTCCATGATTTCAGTCAGCTATGGTCGCAGAGAGGTTTCCTGACCTCACCTGGTTCGCCAGTTAGGAATGGTGAAAGAATCCATGATTTGTTACAGGTTTTACAAATGCCTGAAAAGATTGCTGTGGTGAAATGCAGTGCACATTAGAGATCGTAAGATTTTGTATCAATGGGTAATGGATATGCTGATTAAGTTGCAAGGTTTTGTTCACTGGATTGTATATCTTTCAAAGACAAATGGGAACTGTTACCTGAAGAAGAGATTTGTATGAATTATGCTTTAACTGTGATTAACACTTGGGAAGAGATGAAAGCTCTCCAGGAAAATGTTGACAAGGATAAAAAGAAAATGTGGGTTAAAATGAAATGTGTGTAAATGGAGGATGATGTTTGGGTATCAGGGGAAGGCCAAATAGTCCTGCCAAATAATCTGTTGACTCAAATGGCTAGATATTATCATGGTTAAACATGTTGAAAGGGATGTTATGATTCGCACCTTTAAGCAGTTTTCGTTCAATCCAAACTTCAGACAGGTTGCCGAAGCAGTTTGCCACTGTTGCATCATTTGCCAACAAATTAATGTGGGTAAAAGGACTGTGGTTAATATGAGCCACATTGGAAGAGCAGGAGGTCCATTTAGCAGAATGCAGATGGATTTTATTGAGATGCCTGTGTGTGGAGGATTGAGATATGTGCTGTGATTGTTAGAATTTTTAGTCACTGGATTGAAGCCTATCCCACACAAATGACAGCCTTGCTGTAGAAAATGTATTGCTTAGGGAACTGATATCTCGTTTTTGTTTTCCGGTCGCCTTAGAATCAGATAGAGGAAGTCAATTCAATAATGAAGTAATTAGATTACTATGTTCAGCTTTAAATGTTGAGCAGAAGTTGCATTGTAGTTACCACCCCGAAGAATCAGAACTTGTGGAGCAAATCAATGGTACCCTAAAGTCGAGACTTGCAAAGATGTGTGCGTCCACAAATTTGAAATGGCCAGAAGCACTACTGCTAGTTCTGATGAGTATGAGAAACACACCGACAGGAAGACTGGGCTTTCGCCGCATGAAATCCTCATGGGCAGAGCAACGAGGTTGCCAGCGGTTCCTGACATTGCTCTTTTGAACATAAAACATGAATATGGTGTTGGACTACTGCAAGGGTCTGGCTGATGTGGTTCGCTCTTTCTCTCATCAGGTGGAGGCCACCACTGTGCAGCCATCCCAAGATCAAAGCCACAACCTGAGAGCTGTAGACTGGTTTGTGATCAGAAAACACATGAAGAAGACTTGTTTGGAGCCTCGGTGGAAGGTCCTCACCAAGTAGTACTAGTTACTACTACTGCTGTGAAGTGTGCAGGAGTTCTGAACTGGATTCATGCCAGCCATACTCGGAAAGTACCCTGGACCTGATTTGTGAAAAGTTAGTGCTGCCTTTGCGACATGTTTTGACGCAAAGCAGTGCAAAATATAATTATCTACGTTTGTGCTGCTTTTGCATCAAAAAATGATGGATGCAACGGTAGCACTAACTTTTCATAAATCAGTCCCCCGTCCTTTAGACAATGAAGAAGTGTTGTTCAGAGTACCAACAACATCAGGACAAACTCCAGAATCAGAGAAGGAATCTGGAGAATCAGAGACAGACTCTTAGCAGACCAAAGGCAATCCAGACACTCCTGTGAGAGAAGAAACAGAGGACCTACAGGAGTGTGACAGAGAGTCAACCTCCACTGAGTAAGCAGGAGAGTCTAGTCAGAGGAGGGCTCTCTCAGAAGCAGACGAACTTGAAAGGCAAACAGAGCAACTTACAGCCCCGGTGGATGGAGTTGAGTTGGATCAAAGTCAAACTGACTCCTCCAAAAGAAATCGCAGGTACATCAAGTCAAAATCCTGCAGAACCTGAAGAGGCTGAAAAGTCCAACATTGAAAAGAGCATTAACCAAGGGTCCACTGAAAGGAGATAAGTGGCCACAATCACAAGCTAAGTGAACAGAATCAATCACTGTGTCGACAATCAAAGAAGAAGTAGACACCACTAGAAAGGAAGATTTGAGTGATGGAGAGTTGAATGGAGATCGAAGACTGAAAAGAAAGCATATTGCAAATCGAAGATACGATGGTCCTGAATGGGCACATGCAACAACTAGTGATTGGCAAAGTGAATTTTTGTCATTTTGTTTTGATCGTGAAATTCCAGGTCAATGCTTTGGCACGTGAAGTTGGTCAATAAACTGAACTTTGAGAATTCTGTGCAGCTGAAAGAAAGAAAAGAGACATTGAAAGTAACCTGAAGAGACCTTTGAGATAGCCCGATTTGACAAGCTGATATTGACAGATTGCTGATTTTGACAAGAAGCTCTGGAAAATAGACTGAAAGCTGTAAATATCTGCAAAAAAGGTTTTTGTTTTGCTGCATAGTTAGATTTTTCCTTCTAATATCTGATTCCTTACAGATCATGAGTAACCACAACAGGTAGGCTGGAAAGAATAGGCATTGTAAATACATAAGTATTGGCTTAGCTATTATGTGTATGATATGTTTGTTATTCATTGAGAGTGTGAGCTTTCTCAATAAAGATGTAGCTAATCATACCTCTGCGTTATAAACTACTACTACACTTAAAGAGTTAGACAAGTTTAAAAGGGATGAGAAATATTTACACATAGATAATCCACAAGGAAATCTTTCTTCTAATGTTTTCTATCGCCTGTTGCATGAGAATGTTGAGTCAATGGATGTGAGAGAATGTTATGTTTGCACACAAATTCCTTCTTTGGTAGAGGAAGGGATAACCTACCATGGTTTGCCACTAACATATGGAATTAGTTGCAGTCTTTTATTTACAAGGTTCTACAACCAAGAATACATCCAGTATTTTTAATCAAATCATGATTTTGTGTTTTCGTTTGCTCCAATTATTAAGTACCTGAGTAGAGTGGCAGGAAAATAATATAGAATTAGTGAGAGGTTTCTTTGAACCTATATTGACATTTGGCACGGTTTACAGGCACAGGAATAACCTCACATGCTTGCTTACACCAGTAGAAAAGAACTTCTTAAATCATACTAATGATAGGAGAAAGGCATTAAAGAAGAAATTAGATAAGGGCTTAGTGAAAAGACATTTAGAAATGGCTATGCATTTAGTGAAATCAAAACACAAGGGGAGTCAGCTTTAGATGCACAACACATAGGAAAGCTTTTATATATATATATATATATATATATATAGGCCAAACTGATGTATTATTTGTGGGAATGAGTGAATGCAGACATGTGTTTCTCTCCTAGAGTAAATGGACTTTTATGTTAAGAGGACACAACCCAGCAATTCCAGGGGTTTATTACATATGTGGACCAAATGCTTACTACCGTCTTCCAAGAGAATGGTATGGCAAATGTTGCTTGGGATTAGTTTTCAAAAGATATATCAACTTGAGAACCTGAATAAGACACCTAAACTTAATGAATTACACCTTGATAGACCAAAGAGAGAATCTTACTCTGGCATAATGGGAGATATATTTGGAGCAGTGATTCCCTCCCAAAGGAGTGTGGAGTTTGTAAAGGCTGAAATTGCAACATTGTTGCACATTTATTCCTAACAATCGTAGAGAGATTAAAAGCTTTATTAACAATTTAACTAATATTAGCTCTGACTTAGAAGTTCTAAAAGTTTGTAAATGCTGAAATCGCAACATTGTTGCACATTTATTCCTAACAATAGTAGAGAGATTAAAAGCTTTATTAACAATTTAACTAATATTATCTCTGACTTAAAAGTTCTAAAAGAACCTGGCGTTTGGGAAAGGATTGGCAAAGGTGTTGATTCTGTGGAAAATTGGCTGGGCAACCTAGAAAAGTGTATAATTATGAAAAAATTACAGGTAATAGTGATTATTGTGGTCTGTATAATTGGAATATGGGAACTTCACAAAAGTGTATACTGTGATTAAAATGTAGAAGTTGGAAAATGATCAGAGGAGGGAAGAAATTAAATTAGAAAGATACTTTAGAGAAAATCAGAGAAAGAAATGACATGTAAAAGGTTATCCTGAAACAAAAATTTAGATAAACAAAAATTGTGTTGTATGATGTCAGGTGTGATGACACATTTAGTCATCAGAGGAGGGATTGTGAAAGCTGAATTAAATACTAATAAATTTACATTGATGAATAGTTAAGAATGTACATGGATTGGGCCAACGTAGAGAAAATAGGGTGCCTTGGAGAATGTTCCCGCTTGAGTGGCCACCACGAGTACGACAATTAATAAAAACAAATTCACTTATAGTTTAAATAATGTGCATGTGTAAAATAAAATGTATTAATGGATCATACAGTATTAATAAGTTGATGTTATGTATTTGCTTAAACAATGCTAGGCATTGATTAATTACGAGGTTTGGGCCTAGTAAACAGAGCCTCATGTTAAGTTGCATGGCATAAATAAATGTTCATAAATGTTTTGCGAAAGCAGAGAATTATTATTGTTCATTGTTCACACGGAGCTGATCAAGCAGTTTGTAAATGTCTTAAACTTTCTTTTGAGAACTGCTTGCTGAAATGTCCTGCACGATAAGTTGATACGTAAGTAGATTTGATGTGTGAGAAGCAAATGTTCCCAGGCGTGGACAATGGGCGCACTGACTGGAGTTATGATTGCAACCTGTCGATGGGAACGGGAGAAGAGGAGCCAATCATTGACGTGTGAAAGACTATTTAGTTATATTTTAGCTTTAGAACTTAGGGCCTATTGGTCGTACTGAGAATGCACGATTTCCTGACCAATGACGGCGTGAGAAAATGCTTTATAGATTTTAGTATATACTGTAGAGACCACACTTTGCAGAGGAGAGACGTCACTTTTTCATTCTAGTCATATTCTAGCCAATTCCCTGTCTTTTGTTAGTCAGTTCAGTTGTTCCATCCCATTCTCTACCCCTTAGCAGTCCTGTTTGTGGAGCACCGCAGTTCCAGATGTTCCTTTTCCCTTATAACCATTCTCTTAGAGAAATCGCGTAATACTATTAATGCTGTTTTTGTAGTTCAATGTTTCTTAATTGAATCAGTTCATCTAGAGCCCACCCGTGACTGAGCCAGCCCCTTTTACTTTCCTGTTGCGAATGCTGGCCGGGCGATTATCCAACTGACTGAGAAATCGCTGCTTGATGAACCACTGAGGAGAGGTATAAATAGACTACCAACGTCCAAATAAGGCCAGACTCGCTCAAAGCAACCCCGGCTAAATTGGTTCATTTATACGGTTTCCAGGTCTCTTCGTATGCGGATGATATGCAGCTCATTGTGTTCATCAGTAAGGATTGGGAAGAGGTCACAGACAGATTCTACAATTTTATGATGGAAGTCAACTGATGGATGAGCCAGAACTGTCTTAAAATGAACGGACAAAAGACTGAGATACTGGTATTTGGAACAGATAGGCCTATTTGGGGTAATGGTTGGTAGCCGGAATCTTGTGGGGCTTTACCATCCCCCATAATAGCAGACAAAAACTTGGGCATCATGTTCCATAATTGCTTGACTTTTGATCTACAAGTTAACTGAACTATTAGTGCCTGTTTCTGGATGGTTAAAACTTTAAAGAACAATTTATCATTTCCTTCCCAGCGAGCTCAGAATTCCAGTGGTCCTTGCTCTTATCATATTTAGACTGGGCTACTAAAATGGGTTACTTTTGAATATCAGTCAATGTTCTCTGCATAAGCTTCAGCTTATACAGAGTGGGGCAGCTTGTCTAGTATTAGGACTACCCAGTTCTGCTTCAGCTAGTGAGAGTCTTAGACACCTACACTGGCACCCGATTAGGAAGCGTATTACTTTTAAAGCTCTCTGTCTTACCCATAAGGCTCTTCTTGCCCAGGGATCTGGATACCTCCAATCCACAAAGAGGTGGTGTAGAAAGCTGGCTCTGTATATGCCACATCAAAATGAGATATAGGGGGTTATTCTAACTTTGGAGGAGCTGTTAATCCGTCCCAAAAGTGACGGAAAAGTGACGGATTTACCACCAGCCGTATTACGAGTCCATTATATCCTATGGAACTCGTAATACGGCTGGTGGTATATCCGTCACTTTACCGTCACTTTTGGGACGGATTAACACTCCTCCAAAGTTAGAATAACCCCCATAGTGTGCACAGAGTCCAGGGGTTCCCCAAAGGCTTAACAGAAGCTAAAGTAGATAATAATGCTCTCTTTCGTGGTAGTGTGGTTGAGCAGTTAGGCTTATCAGAGGGTAGTGCAAAGCATTTGTTGTACACACACAGACACTAGAAGAAGCACACACTCAATGACTTAATAGTCTGTTTTAAAAGTTGACACTGCAATTTTCAGAAACAGTTCCTGGGGGAAGAAAAGTTAGTACATTTTACAGGTAAGGACATGACTAACAATTCCAGCCTCTAGGGGGTTAGGAAGTCTACAGGCTGGGGTTCAAATTAACCCCAAACACCCACCACCAGCAACACAGGGTTGGCCGGTTGCAGAGGTCAAAGTTGAGGCAAAGTTAACATGGGCTCCTATGGAGAGTAGGGGCATTCGGTTTCAGATCTGCTTGCAAGTATCAGCGTCTTCTGAGGGCAGACCTGGGGGGTTTAGAGGAGCAGCGGGAGGGCCACAGGTAAGCACAAAACACACACCCTCAGAGGCACAGGTGTGGCCGGGTGCAGTGTGCAACCACAATGACATGCTCTCACTGCTTTTTTGAGGGGACCCAGGGGTGTCACTTAGATGCTGCAGGCTGGGTCCAAGGGGTCAGTTTTGGTAAACCACAGATTGGACAAGTAGGAGGGCTGCCTGCTGAACATTGCTGCACCAGAGGCTGGGTTCCCTAAGGCCAGGGGGCTGCGGGTGCAGTGTACCTTTAGCAATGGGTATCTTCGTCTGAAGTTTTCTTGGTCAGGGGGATCCTCTGGATTCACACTGCAGGCGTCGTCCTGGTGGACAGGAGAGGTCAGCCCAGGATCCTCTCTAGTCAGTTGGGCCACCTGGACATGGGCCATGGGCGTCGGGTTAAAAAGTGGTCAGGACTCGCAGGTCTGGGTAGACTCTGGAGTCCTTAGCTGTAGTTCCTTATTAGACAGGACCGCTGCCCATGAGAGTTCTTGGTCTGCAGTAATGCAGGCAGTCCTCTGGAGGCTTGGCAGAGGTCGCTGGTACTCTGAAGCAGGAGACAGGCCGGTAGGGCTCGGGCCAGGTCAGCTTTCGTCCTCCTTCTTCTCTGCTGGGGTTTCAGCTTATCAGTCCTTCTTCTTTCTTATGAAGTCGCCAGGAATCCGATGAACTGGGTTAAGGGGAATCCTTAAATCCTGGATTTAGGGGCATTACAGGGATCAGAGGTCAGTAGCCAATGGCAACTGTTCCTGAGGGTGGCTACACCCTTCTTGTGTCCACTCCCTTTGGGGAGGGGGACACAAACCTAACTCTATTTGTCCCTGTCCTCCAAACCAAGATGGAGTCTGCAGCAAGAGGTTCACCTCAGCTCTGGACACCTTAGGGGTGGTACCAGCAGGGGTGGTCACTCCTCCCTGCTTTCCCTAATTTTCCCGCTGGACTTGCTGCCAAAAGTGGGGCTTTCTCTGGGGACCGGCAACTCCACTAGCTGGAGTACCCTGGGGCACTGAGACAAGAGGCTTGAGTCTTTGAGGCTAACCACCAAATGTTACAGTTCCTGCAGGGGGGAGATGTGAAGCACCTCCACCCAGGACAGGCTTTTTTTCTGGCCAAATAGAGCACAATGGCTCTCATCCCATGTGGTCAGAAACTCATCTGAAAGTGGCAGGCTGGCACAGACTGGTCAGTCCTGCACTAGCAGTCTGGCTAACATGCAGGGGGCATCTCTAAGATTCCCTCTGGATTTCATTTCTCAATAAATCCCACACTGGCATCAGTGTGGGTTTATTGTGCTGAGAAGGTTGATAACAAACTTCCCAGTATTCAGTTAAACCATTAGGGAGCTGTGGATTTCATAATGACAAAATCCCAGACCATATACTCAGTATGGCCACACTGCACTTACAATGTCTAAGAATGGACTTAGACAATGTAGGGTCATATTGCTCATGCAGCTATGCCGTCATCTGTGGTATATTGCACCCTGCCTTATGCCTGTAAGGCCTGCTAGACGGGTGACTTACCTATGCCACAGGCAGTGGTTTGTGGGCATGGCACCCTGAGAGGGGTGCCATGTTGACTCTGCCTTTTTCTCCCCACCACCACACACAAGCTGCAAAGGTATTGTGCATGTGCTTCGTGAGGGTCCCCCAGGGTGGCATAATACATGCTGCAGTCCTTGGGGACATTCCCTGGCCACAGGGTCCTTGGCACCATGGGTATCCTTTACAAGGGACTTAACTGTGTGCCATGGGTGTGCCAATTGTGGAAACAAAGGTATAGATTTTCAGAAAGAACACCGGTCCTGGGGCCTGGTTAGCAGGACCCCAGCACACACTCAAAGTTGGCATCAATATCAGGCAAAAAATTGGAGGGTAACCATGCCAACAAGGGCACCTTCCTACAGGTGGTACACACCGAGCTGCCTTTTAAGATCCGAAGGCCTTCGGACAGTCCTAGTCCCTCGCTGTAAGAAGACTAGATGGGGAAACAGGGCCTTTTCGGTTGCAGGATCAAGGCTCTAGAATTCCCTTCCAATACATATTAGGAGGATGTAGGTCAATACATCTTTTTGTAAGCATCTTGAAACCTGGCTTTTCTCCCCGTAAATTATGTTTTTCCTCACTCTGTTCTGCTTAACTCGCTTTCAGTGCTTAAATGCTCATGGCCGAAACACACTTTACAAATATGAGTATTCAAACAACTGCTAAATAAACATGCGCTCTACAGAGAGATACCAGGATTTGAACGCTTGACCTACAGAGAGACCGTCAAACACTGTGCTAGTATTACACAGGTGACTCTGTTGTACTGTGCAGCAAAACATAACTATAACATTCAAACCAAACATCTTGCTAGTGGGAAACTCTGAATCATTGTATAGAGAGACAATTTAAAAAACAATCTTTTTCTCTGTCTCCTTCATCCCATTATGAACTAGAATAGACAGAGAGATAAATTGAGAGATTGAGAGAGATATTTAGAAAAAGAGAATGACAGACAAGAATTGAAAGGGAGAGAGAGAGAGAAAGGAGAGAGAAAGACAGAGTTTTTTATGCTTTTATGAATGATATACTTAGAATGAGATTTTTCCAGCGAAATTGAAAAGAAAAATGTATTTGTCAAGTAAAAAGAGGGAGATCACCTTTCGGTATGTACCGTAAACATTTGAAGTTGAAAGGAAATGAAAACAGGGAAAGGAGAAGTGACAGACCCACACTGGAACCCTCAACCTTCAGTGTAAGTGTCTGACACCTAAACCACAGCTGACCCTTTACTATGCAGTCTTGAGACGTAACTATGACATTCAAATCAGATGTTTATGTGGAAAAGACATAAATGTTCCATCACAAGGTATGTTTAATATTCAAAACACTACTACATAAACAAACATTCTACAACGAGATACCAAGATTTTAACCTTTATCCTACAGTGACAGTCCAACTGCTTTACTAGCATTACACAAGTGACTATGTTGTGCTGTGCAGCAAAACATAACTATAACATTCGAAACAAACATCTAGCTAGTGGGACATTTTGAAGTCAGAGAGAGAGAGAGAGAGAGAGAGAGAGAGAGAGAGAAAGAGAAAAAAAGAAAAGATTGACAAAGAGTAATTGAGTGCGAGAGGGAGGGGGTGGAGAGAGATTTCTTTTAGACCTTGATGAATGATATACTTAAAATGAGATGTTTTGAAAAGAAAAATGTATTTGACAAGTAAAAAGAGTGAGATCACCTTTTAGTATGTGCCTTAAATATTTGAAGTTGAAAAAGAAACTAGAGCAGGGAAATGTACAGTGTTGGACCTAGACCGGGACCCTCAACCTTCAGTGTGAGAATCAGAGACCTAAACTACTAGGCCACAGATACGGGGGCATATTTATACTCTGTTTGCGCTGAAATAGCTCGTCAATGAGATGCAAGGTAGGCGTTCCTGGGCAAAAATTGTCTCTAAGGCCCAGGTGCCTTATTTATCCTCCTGTGCAGAAATGGTCAGGGGTGTGGAATTTATTAAAATATCTACATGTCCAGGGGACAGGTTGCTTCTCAAATCTACTTGTCCTGTAAAAAGATCTACTTGTCCCTTTGGTGCCATGTAGTGTGGCGACAAATTATGGCAGCAATCTCATTATGTAAGAGCTCTGATAATAGCCTCTTTGATTATGCCAGGGCTACTACCATAGTAGGGCTTGAATACTTGCAGTTTCAATCCCTACTGTAGCAATTTCCTTATTTTGCCACCTTTCTGCAGATCTGCATACTGGGGCTGGAGGAATCATTAAGCAATAGTTCCAGGGCTGGAATGCCTTTGAGTCTGCAAACCTACTAACCTGCATGTTTTAAAGATTTTCACCAGCTTCTCTCTAATATTTTCCCATAATAAGAAAGGTTGGACATTTACTCCTGACATTGGCAGAATTAGAACTTCTTCCAGGGTTGGGAAGAAAGTGGCCGGAGGGAAAATGAACTTGCAAATGCTCAATAGATTTTCACATGAGCAAATCTACACATGCGTATTTACCCATGCTAAAATACAGTTCACAAATATTTTATAGGGGTACGACATATACCATGGGTGCACTTTTGTGACTTTAAGAATTTGGGGCCACATGTGGGTAGGTTCAGATTTGCGACCCGCAAATTGCGAGTCAGAGCGACTCGCAATTTGCGAGTCGCAAATCCGAATGTAGGATGGTGTCCCTGACACCATTTGTGATTCGCAAGGGCTTCGCAAATGCCCACCTAGTGAATAATCATGAGGTGGGTAGCAATTTGCGACCCCCTTGCGAATAGCGGCCCTCACAGGGATGGTGGCCTGCTGGAGACAGCAGACCACCATGTCTGTGACTGCTTCCTTAAAGGAAAACAAGATGCATTACAAAAACGAAAAATGAAACGTTTTCATTTCATTTTTTCAGAGCAGGCAGTGGTCCACAGGACCACTGCCTGCTCTGAAAAAATGTTTACAGTGACATTCACAATGGGGAAGGGGTCCCATGGGGACCCCTTCCCTTTTGCGAAAGTGTTAGCACCCATTTGAAATGGGTGCAAACTGCGATTGGTTAGCGCCCGCGTTCGCGGTCACAAAACAATCCTACATTGCACTGCGAGTCGCAATTAGGAAGGGAACACCCCTTCCTAATTGCGAGTCGCAAACCCGTTTTGCGATTCGGTAACCAAGGTTTGTGCATCGCAATGTGCTTTTTGCACGTCGCAAACAGCGAAAGTCCCTGTTTGCGACATGCAAAAAGCTACCTACATGTGGGTCTTGGTCCCTAATTAGGTCTGGTGTTAACAAAGACATTTTGTTTTTACTAAACTTCTATTTCTCTCTCTTTCGGCTGGCTTTACTGTGAGTGATCGCATTCTGCTCTTCCACAAGGAGCATATTGGCACACAAAGTAGTTTTGTTCAGTGTCAGGAACTACAGTGGCAATCAGTGACGTAACGAAACTGGAGGGTGCCCCTTTGCAAAGAACATAGAGGAGCCCCCTCTCCAGACTCACTCAGGGCAGGTGCTGTGCTGAAGGGGCCCCCTGGAGGGCGGCAGCGGGGCCTTTGTTATGCCACTGGTGGCAACGTGTGCTTTTAGAGTTCAACAACTTTTTGGATTTTTTTTGCCAGTGTTTGTTACAATGTTGAGGGCCTGGTAGCTCCCACAACAATAAAGTGTTACAAAAGCCATGTCAAAACAAGACACCCATTGATGAAACTAAAAGACTTATAAAAAATATGTCGGACCAGTTGGCTTTGTCAGTGTTTGTTTATTTTCATGCTTCCCATATTCGTTTTGAAAATGGTTACACTGATTTTCCATTAGAAATATTTTTAGGAAATACTAGCATGCATCAACACATTTTACTAAATGACGCTTCATTTGCATCTAATCAGAGAGCATTCTGGGAGCATTATACTTGGCCTCATAGCCTAAACTTTTCAAACGTGTATACACGTTTTTTTGTTTGCACTGGAACCAACGTCAGTAGTGAAGTGTGACCTTAAAACATTTATTTACAGCACTCACCCTAATAATGAAGGCTTTCAAATAATGAACCATAAATACAAGTTCGAACAGCATTATTTTTTGGAAACACATTACCTCAACTGCAGAGAGTTCCAGTCTCTGTAAACAGGCAGCCAAAAGGTTTGTGCTGCAGAGGGTTGGGCCTACTTGTCCCAAGGACAAAGTAAACATAAAAACTTGTTGCCCTGGACCCCAAACAAGATGTCCCGGGAGGGAGGCAGGCCTAAATAATGGCACTAAGCTTGCTTAGCACCATTATTTAACGCCTGGGTCCGGGCAGGTATTAGGGGACCTGTGGGCCTTTTTCCATGGTCAGAGACCATGGAAAGAGCCCACAGGTGCCCTTCCCTACCCCCAGGGACACCCCCCACCCACACCAGAGGGACAGAGGAGGATGGGGGGGACACCATCCCAGGTAAGTAGAGGTAAGTAAACATTTTGTATTTCTGTAGTGCCATAGGGGGGCCTAACTTGGGCCCCCCTACATGGCACTGGGCCCAATGGCCATGCCCAGGGGACATATGTCTCCAGGGCATGGCAATTGGGGTGGTGGGCATGACTCTGTCTTAACTTAGACAGGAGTCACGTCCATGGGGTTTTAATGTCAGAAAATTACGCTAGTCTGGTTAGAGGCATTATTTATGCCTCTGCCCATACTAGTGTCATCCTTTGACACTAAACCCCCTGTGCCCTCTTCGCCTCCCCCACCTGGCTAGAGTGCTTTTTTATGACGCTAGCTGGGCCTTTCCGCCGGCTACCGTCATCCCAGAAGTATGACGCCTGGCCGGCGTCTTGGGATGGCGCTAGCCGGCGGTATACTTTTTGACGCTAAACTGCATTAGCACAGTTTAGCGTCAAAAACTATATAGATCTGCATACTGGGGCTGGAGGAATCATTAAGCAATAGTTCCAGGGCTGGAATGCCTTTGAGTCTGCAAACCTACTAACCTGCATGTTTTAAAGATTTTCACCAGCTTCTCTCTAATATTTTCCCATAATAAGAAAGGTTGGACATTTACTCCTGACATTGGCAGAATTAGAACTTCTTCCAGGGTTGGGAAGAAAGTGGCCGGAGGGAAAATGAACTTGCAAATGCTCAATAGATTTTCACATGAGCAAATCTACACATGCGTATTTACCCATGCTAAAATACAGTTCACAAATATTTTATAGGGGTACGACATATACCATGGGTGCACTTTTGTGACTTTAAGAATTTGGGGCCACATGTGGGTAGGTTCAGATTTGCGACCCGCAAATTGCGAGTCAGAGCGACTCGCAATTTGCGAGTCGCAAATCCGAATGTAGGATGGTGTCCCTGACACCATTTGTGATTCGCAAGGGCTTCGCAAATGCCCACCTAGTGAATAATCATGAGGTGGGTAGCAATTTGCGACCCCCTTGCGAATAGCGGCCCTCACAGGGATGGTGGCCTGCTGGAGACAGCAGACCACCATGTCTGTGACTGCTTCCTTAAAGGAAAACAAGATGCATTACAAAAACGAAAAATGAAACGTTTTCGTTTCATTTTTTCAGAGCAGGCAGTGGTCCACAGGACCACTGCCTGCTCTGAAAAAATGTTTACAGTGACATTCACAATGGGGAAGGGGTCCCATGGGGACCCCTTCCCTTTTGCGAAAGTGTTAGCACCCATTTGAAATGGGTGCAAACTGCGATTGGTTAGCGCCCGCGTTCGCGGTCACAAAACAATCCTACATTGCACTGCGAGTCGCAATTAGGAAGGGAACACCCCTTCCTAATTGCGAGTCGCAAACCCGTTTTGCGATTCGGTAACCAAGGTTTGTGCATCGCAATGTGCTTTTTGCACGTCGCAAACAGCGAAAGTCGCTGTTTGCGACATGCAAAAAGCTACCTACATGTGGGTCTTGGTCCCTAATTAGGTCTGGTGTTAACAAAGACATTTTGTTTTTACTAAACTTCTATTTCTCTCTCTTTCGGCTGGCTTTACTGTGAGTGATCGCATTCTGCTCTTCCACAAGGAGCATATTGGCACACAAAGTAGTTTTGTTCAGTGTCAGGAACTACAGTGGCAATCAGTGACGTAACGAAACTGGAGGGTGCCCCTTTGCAAAGAACATAGAGGAGCCCCCTCTCCAGACTCACTCAGGGCAGGTGCTGTGCTGAAGGGGCCCCCTGGAGGGCGGCAGCGGGGCCTTTGTTATGCCACTGGTGGCAACGTGTGCTTTTAGAGTTCAACAACTTTTTGGATTTTTTTTGCCAGTGTTTGTTACAATGTTGAGGGCCTGGTAGCTCCCACAACAATAAAGTGTTACAAAAGCCATGTCAAAACAAGACACCCATTGATGAAACTAAAAGACTTATAAAAAATATGTCGGACCAGTTGGCTTTGTCAGTGTTTGTTTATTTTCATGCTTCCCATATTCGTTTTGAAAATGGTTACACTGATTTTCCATTAGAAATATTTTTAGGAAATACTAGCATGCATCAACACATTTTACTAAATGATGCTTCATTTGCATCTAATCAGAGAGCATTCTGGGAGCATTATACTTTGCCTCATAGCCTAAACTTTTCAAACGTGTATACACGTTTTTTTGTTTGCACTGGAACCAACGTCAGTAGTGAAGTGTGACCTTAAAACATTTATTTACAGCACTCACCCTAATAATGAAGGCTTTCAAATAATGAACCATAAATACAAGTTCGAACAGCATTATTTTTTGGAAACACATTACCTCAACTGCAGAGAGTTCCAGTCTCTGTAAACAGGCAGCCAAAAGGTTTGTGCTGCAGAGGGTTGGGCCTACTTGTCCCAAGGACAAAGTAAACATAAAAACTTGTTGCCCTTGACCCCAAACAAGATGTCCCGGGCGTATGGGAGGGAGGCAGGCCTAAATAATGGCACTAAGCTTGCTTAGCACCATTATTTAACGCCTGGGTCCGGGCAGGTATTAGGGGACCTGTGGGCCTTTTTCCATGGTCAGAGACCATGGAAAGAGCCCACAGGTGCCCTTCCCTACCCCCAGGGACACCCCCCACCCACACCAGAGGGACAGAGGAGGATGGGGGGGACACCATCCCAGGTAAGTAGAGGTAAGTAAACATTTTGTATTTCTGTAGTGCCATAGGGGGGCCTAACTTGGGCCCCCCTACATGGCACTGGGCCCAATGGCCATGCCCAGGGGACATATGTCTCCAGGGCATGGCAATTGGGGTGGTGGGCATGACTCTGTCTTAACTTAGACAGGAGTCACGTCCATGGGGTTTTAATGTCAGAAAATTACGCTAGTCTGGTTAGAGGCATTATTTATGCCTCTGCCCATACTAGTGTCATCCTTTGACACTAAACCCCCTGTGCCCTCTTCGCCTCCCCCACCCGGCTAGAGTGCTTTTTTATGACGCTAGCTGGGCCTTTCCGCCGGCTACCGTCATCCCAGAAGTATGACGTCTGGCCGGCGTCTTGGGATGGCGCTAGCCGGCGGTATACTTTTTGGCGCTAAACTGCATTAGCACAGTTTAGCGTCAAAAACTATAAATCAGGGCCATAATTTTACCATACAAGGTCAAATCTTAGCTATGGCATTCAAATCAAAGATGTATATAGGGAAAATACATACATATTCTGTCACTAGGAATGCTTAAAATGAAAAAAAACTACTAAACACTCTACAATGAGATACCAGGATTTGAACCACTAACCTACAAAGTGACAGTCCAAATGCTTTTCCAACATTACACAGGCGACTCTGTTGTGCTGTGCAGCAAAACATAACTATAACATTCAAACCAAACATCTTGCTAGTGGGGCACCTTGAAGTCATTGTGTGGAGAGGCTATTGAAATAACAATCTCTTGCTCTCTTCCATCCCATTACTGGGACGGAAGCGAGAGAGAGACATTTAAAGAAAGAGATTTGCAGAGAGGAATTGATAGAAAGAGTTTGTTTAGGCTTTTATGAATGATACATTTAAATGAGATGATTCTGGACAAATTAAAAAGAAAAATGTATTTGTCAAGTAAAAAGAGTGAGATCACCTTTCGGTATGTACCTTAAAAATTTGAAGGTTAAAGGAAATTGTTAGAAATGGGGTCTCTAGTTGGCAGTCGGTTTGCACCCTGTCCAAGTAGGGACCCCTACTCTAGTCAGGATAAGGGAGATACCCGCTCAGATAACCCCTGCTCACCCCCTTGGTAGCTTGGCACGAGCAGTCAGGTTTATCTCATTACTGTGTGTTATGTGCAAATGCTTTACACATTGCTTCTAAGTGAAAACACTACAAAAGGACACCACACCAGTTTTAGAAAAATAGGCAATATTTATCTATATAAAACAAGACCAAATACAATAAAAATCCAACATACAGTAAGAAAAATATGAATTCTGCAAGATTTACTCAAAACTACAGTTCCTTGAAGTCGATAGCTCCACCTGGGCTATAATGGCGTCGTGATCAACAAAACCAACAATTCAGGCCGGCTGCGGCGTTGTGGGCCAGCTACGGTATCGGGAAGGCCCGCAAACAGTACCTTGGATTTGAGGGCGTCCTTGTGGTGAGCTCCGGAGGGCGGCGTCACTGACGTCGCGGTGTCGGGTCCGGAGTCGGTGCAAGAGTCATTGGGCCCTTGAGGTCACACGAGTTGCGGGTCAAACTCCAGGCTGATGAATTCAGGTGCGAAGTGGGACGATGCGACGTGCGGTGCCCACAGGTCACGGTGCAAGCAGAGGCTTGGTGATGGCGTCCAGCGGCGTTGGTGAAACCAGGGCTGCGGTGTGAAGCGGGGTGGTGCAACGTGCGGTGTCCACAGGTCACGGTGCAGGCAGCGTCGTCCTCGTTGCTGAAGCACTGTTGTCGGTAGGCCCAAGCCAGCCGTGCGGGACAGGATGGTGGTTCGTGACCCTCACGAGCAGTGTCCACAGGCCGCAGTGCAGGCATGATGCCTGGTGACGACACAGGAGTCAATGGTGCTGACGTCGGTGGACCGAGGCTGCGTTGCGGGACGGTGCTTCGTGACCTCACGAGCGGTGTCCACCGGCCACGGCGCAGGCAGCGGCGCCAGTGTCAGCAAGAGCGGCGCCAATGGGGATGCCCAGGCTGCGGTGTGAGCAGGCGATGCCAGAGTGCGGGGACCACAGGTCGCGGTGCGAGTAGAGGCTCGGTGAAGTCGTCCTATGACGGCGTCGGTGAGACCACGGTCACGATGCGAAGCGGGGCAATGTGACTCCGTGTGGCGTCGGCAGGTCACGGTGCAGGTTGGCGGCGTCGTGGTGGGTTCTCCTCTTGAACAGCACAAAACACACAGTTCCCAATGCTGCAAGTCGAGGAAACTGAAGTCTTTGGTGTCCCTGAGACTTCCAACAGGAGGCAAGCTCTACTCCAAGACCTTGGAGAATTTTACCAAGCAGGACACACAACAAAGTTCACCTTTTGCACTCTTTTCAGGCAGAAGCAGCAACTGCAGGCCAGTCCAGCAAAGCAACACAGCAAAGGGACAGTACTCCTCCTTCAGCTCTTCTCCTGGGCAGAGGTTCCTCTTGATTCCAGAAAGATTCTAAAAGTCTGGGGTTTTGGGTCTTCTTTTTATACCCAGTTGGCAAACTTCAAAGCAAAGTCGCAAGTGTTTGCAAGATCCTTCCTTGTCCAGGCCAGGCCCCAGACACTCACCAGGGGGTCAGAGACTGCATTGTGTGAGGGGAGGCACAGTCCTTTCAGGTGTGAGTGACCACTCCTCCCCTCCAGCACAGATGGCTAATCAAGATATGCAGGCTACACCCCAGCCCCCTTTGTGTCACTGTCTAGAGGAGAGGTGTGAACAGCCCAACTGTCAAACTGACCCAGACAGACAATCCACAAACAGGCAGACTCACAGAATGGTATAAGCAAGAAAATGCCTACTTTCTAAAAGTGGTATTTTCAAACAGACAATTTAAAAACCAACTTCACTAACAGATGTATTTTTAAATTGTGATTTCAGAGACCCTAAACTCCAACTTTGAATCTACTCTCAAAGGGAATCTACACTTTAAGGATATTTAAAGGCAGACCCCATGTTAACCTATGAGAGGGGTAGGCCTTGCACAGAGAAAAACGAATTTGGCAGTATTTCATTGTTAGGACATATAAAACACACTAGTATATGTCCTACCTTAAACATACACTGCACCCTGCCCATGGGGCTACCTAGGGCCTACCTTAGGGGTGCCTTACATGTAGTAAAAGGGAAGGTTGAGGCCTGGCAAGTGGGTACACTTGCCAAGTCGAATTGGCAGTTTACAAGTGCACACACAGACACTGCAATGGCAGGTCTGAGTTGTGTTTACAGGGCTAGTTATGTGGGAGGCACAACCAGTGCTGCAGGCCCACTGGTAGCATTTGATTTACAGGCCCTGTGCACCTCTAGTGCCCTTTACTAGTAAATCAAATATGGCAATCATGGAAAACCAATCAACAGTACAATTTCTATAGGGATCAATTGCACTTTAGCACTGATTAGCAGTGGTAAAGTGCGCAGAGACAATAAACCAGCAAAAACAGACCTCAAAAAATAGGAGGAAGAAGGCAAAACGTTTGGGGATAACCCTGCAAAAAGGGCCATTTCCAACAGAAATGAAATCAAGGAAATGACACATGAGAGACTTATACTGGAACCCTCTACCTTCATTCATGTTTATGGTGAATTGGCAGTAAAGTTCTATCACTAAGAATGTAATATATTCAAAAAGCTATTAAATAAACAGACACACCATCATGAGACACCCAGATTTGAACCTTCAAACTACTTGGTGACCGCCCCAGAACTTTACCAGCAGGACATAGGGGACACTGTTGTGGTGTGTAGCAAAACATAACTATAACGTTCGGACCAAACATCTTGTTAGTGAAACACTTTGACGTCATTGTATGAAGAGACCATTAAAATAACAATCTCTCTCTGCCGTCCCATTATATGAGAGAGAACAAAAAAAAAATTAACAGAGATGAATTGAGAGAAAGAGTTTCTGTAGGCTTTGATACACTTAAAATAAGATGTTTCCGGGCAACCTTCTCCCTGGCAAGAGAGCTTTACTTGCCATAGCACATCTTGTTGGATGTGCTCTAACCTTTTTCACATCAATACCCACTTGTCCTATAACCCATATAACCCATCTTGCGATAGTAGCCATACTTACTACTCCAAATGCTTTTACATAAGAAAATATTTGGTTTTCTCCATCCCTTCTATGTTCCAGAATTTGACTTTCATAATTTATTAAACAATCTACCACACACAACTTCTTATAATCATCAAACCTTGGATAAAAAAAATGATTCTGACATCGTTTTTGTTCTTTCCCAAATCTCAAAATATACGCTATAAAGACCATACATCCTGCTGCTTACTTCTAAGGCTTTCACATCTGATAATGTTCTGCAAGATATTAGACACAGTAAAGTTGACAATTTTACTAAAGGTATCTTCAAATCCAAATACATATTCCTTGGCCATGATTGGAAATAAGTTAGTATGCTATTGACATCCCATGTGCACTCATATCTTGCCCTAGGCGTTCCCTTCATCTTCTGATAAAGATCAAATCTCGTCTCCAGACCCTAACTGTTTTCTTTTGTTGTCATTATCATGTCAATAGTCTCTTTTACCTGTGGCTTCGTCTCCTGTTGTCTGAGCCTTTTTAAGTTATCCTAACTCAACCTCTCCTCTATAATACCAACTCCACACTTTTGATCAGAGGCCATACTTCCCTTATAAAATGTTCCTCTACAAACAACATAATACCCAATAAAATAACCTTATTCCTCAACTTGCTTCATGTTCTACTCCTCTAACCAAATTGTGCTGCCGTCTCTGTTGCATTTGAAATCGCGTCACATGGAATCTTCACCGTATATTCTACATTAGTTAGACATATTTATACCATTTTAAAATGGCCGCCAACTTGTGTGATGTGTGCGCGTTATTTATATTTGCTGGGTGGCTATTTCATTAGGTATTGATCCGCGGCTCCCGGAACGCTGTGAAGACAATGGTGGGGTAAGAACTCATTCCATGCGCCTATTGCAAGATCGATGTTAGCACGTGTTAGCACACAATACCTGTGCCGGAGCACCGGCTCGTGCTTAACCACTATGCTAGTCAGCCTCCGAGTCTCCGTGTGAGCTCGAAACGGCTCCGTCTTTCCTAATAATCTTAGCTTTACTTAATAAACCGAACCCACGATCTAAACTGCGCTGAGGCACCTATTTTTAAAAAGAGTGACGAATTCAACTGAATTAAAACACACACCAGGCAGCTTCTGAAAATTAGAAGCACAGCACACACTATACTTCACTCAATATTGCCCCGAACAAAATGAAATACATTTATTTACTTTAGATTATCATAAACAATATCAAATATATTTACACACTCTCTCATGGTACTTATCTTTCTTGAAACAGCATTTAAAAGAGTAAGGGCATTCTATGCAGGGGATATTTATAGTGTGTTCCCAGTATTCTGGTTCTACATTTTGTGTAAAAGATTTTTAAAGGTGCTGCTTTCAGTGGCATTAAAAGATGTTATGCATAATTATAGTCTCCTGTCTTGTAATAAAATCTAGAGGCAGATATTGACTCTACCATGTTTCACATATGTGGGAGATGAGTTGCTACCAACTTGAAGAAGCAGGGCTCTCTGCAAACATAACTTTTCTCACTACTGCCACAGAGTTTACCTCCCAGATCGGGGAAGAGAAAAAGTCCTTGGGAGATGCTCTCTTCACTGACCAGATGGGGAAGCTTGTGAATGGCCTTTGGATGGTTTGCCACATTTACTTAGACTAATAAATTTCAAGAGGTCCCTGAATACCAAAATGATACTGATTGCTGCATTTTTGTATCACCACTTCTAGTGTTGAGGTCTCCTGTTCTACAGAAGAACTTCATGCAACCCTCATTCTTTGTCTTTCAGTTCAGAGGGTGAGGTTGATTATTAACTGCTACCTTCTACTGCTAAACATGAGGACTGGACCTAGAAAGGTAACGTATGCACATTATGCTCCGAAAATTCTTCCTTGATATGATGACTTATTGTTCAGCGATTATTTGGATGTAGCAGAACTTAAGAAATTCCTGCAAACATTATCTGACAGTCTACAGTAGCGGTTCCCAAACCTTTGACTTCTGTGGACCCCCACTTTATCATTACTGGAACTACTGAATCATTATTGGAATCTGGAGACCCCTCACTGAGCCAATACTGAAAGCTGGTGACCTAATCTGTTAATATTATTTACTTTTCTAAGCAGTTGCGGACCCCCTGAGGAGGCTTTGTGGACCCCCAGGGGTCCCCGGACAAAAAGTTGGGAAGTAGTGGTCTATAGGGTATACATAACACATCAAGTAGAAAAAAAGCCTGCTTAGTATCACTTCTGTGGATTCTTTGCATCTTCACCTGGTTATCAGAGACGAGACATGCTCTGAGATGTAAATCTGATAGTAGCTACATCTTTGTGTAACATTGCTTGACTGCCCAGTAGACTGCCATTTTATTCAAAAGAATCAGTACACTTCAGTCTATTTACTGGATGTTTCTGAGCAGTGCTCATCACATCAGGTAAGGCAGCAATCACCCAGACGCTGCCCCTAAAGTGTGTTAAATCTTAATAAGCTGTAAACACTACTCATTCTATCATATGAAGGCAGTTGCAGCGTCTGGTTCAGGTGTTAAGAGCTGTGTTGCATTAAGAAAGCAAATTCTTTGAAATTAACCAAGACAGTGTATACTACTTTCAAAATTAGAACTAGGGGGATCTTCACTCAATGAAATTCTTGAGAAAATATATTTTAAGATAAAAGCTATAATCAAAGCTAGTGACATGACTACATGAATGGTCTGATACTGCTTGCATGAACATGTGAAATGAAGACTGAGCCCCTAATTATGACACTGGCGGTAAATTCTGCTTTCCGCCGCGGTGGCGGATATCCGTTCACCATATTATGACACGCACACACGCCAATCCGACAGAATACAGCCACATACACAAATCTGCCAGACCCAAAGGTCAGTGATAAACTGCCGGTCTCAAAACCCACACCGTTATGCCAACAGAACAACGCCCATCATATTATGACCGACGAATCACCACAGCGGAGATTCAACGGCGGTAAACCGTTGGTGGTACATACCACCTTGCTCACAATGGACACCCACATACAAAACAACACTACATTGGCTAATTCAAACAACACACACCTGACACCCATACACACCCCACACCCACACCATTATAAAACACACCCACATTACCCACAACCCCTTACGAATACAAATCATTGACACAAGACTGACACCAAGATCACTGCGACAACTAGAGCCACGCACCACTCACACCTATGCACCTATCAGGCACTCCACATCACACACCCCAACCCTCCCTCACCAGTACACATCACACAACACCCATGGCACCACAAAAGCACCCCGTTTCACTGAGGAGGAGTTAATGGTAATGGTGGAGGAAATCGTCATGGTAGAGCCACAGCTGTTTGGAGCACAGGTGCAGCAAATATCAATAGCCAGGAAGATGGTGCTATGGCAGAAAATCGTGAACAGGGTCAACGCCGTGGTACAGCACCCAAGGACAAGGGACAACATCAGGAATAGGTGGAACGACCTACAGGGGAAGGTATGTTCCATAGCAGCAAGACACCAACTCGCTATACAGAGGACTGGCGGTGGACCCCCACCTCCTCCCCTACAACTCACAGCATGGGAGGAGCACGTTTTGGCAATACTGCATCCTGAGGGCCGGAGATGGAGCAGGACTGGACTCTGGTAAGCCAACTTTCAACAATTATAACCCACCATATCTGCATGTCATCACATACCCTCACCCTCACTCCCATCACTCCACTCCATCCCACACACTCCACCATCACATTGCACTAATCCCAATGCCAAGCCCTGCATGCTAAACCAATGCATGGACACCTCTCACAGCCCTGCATGGACACTTATCACTAAAGCATGTACAGCATAGGGAAACTAACAATCCCACCATACACCAACATACACAAGTAAAAGCTGGCAGGGTAACACCAACCATAGAGGGGAAGCCAGGGATGTAGAAAATGTCATTCACAAGAAGCATAATACATCATTTACATCTCCACAGGTACCCAAACCAATGTCACTGGAGAGGAGGTTCCATCACTATCCAGTACCCCAACAGATGAGGCCCACAGTAGTATCAGTAACTCTGGTCTTCGGGATCTGGACGATCTACCTTGCCCATCAGGGACCACTGGACAGCCCGGTCACCCAAGCCCAGTCACAGACCACCACAGAGCCTCCCCCATCAGGAACCAACACCACAGCACCCACCCAGCGTACCCAAACCTCTGTCCCAAGGACACGTCAGTCAGCAGTGTGCCCACCTGTACAGGGACGCAGGCCACACCTCGCCCACAAGACAGTCAGGGACCTGGGGTCAATGGCAGTGGGCACAACGTTCAGGAGACAGGCAAAGGCCAACAGGGAAACTAGGAGGATTGCTGTGTGCCAGAGGGAGGACAGGAGCAGGGAACCGACTCTCCAGGAGGTGCTCCCAGAGATCCTGGGAGCCATCAACATTCCCAGGACACAATGGGCCAGATCATAGATAATGTGCAGGAGAAGAGGTGGCTGGAGGAAGGACAGTATCAGGGGATCAGGGAGGACTTGCAGGCCATCAACAACACCCTGATCTCCATAGCAGGGGTGCTGGCAAACATGGCCAACATTATGAGGGAGGAAGTGTCACACCAGCAGGCCCCTGCTACTAGCCAGTCATCTATACAGCCCTCCACTTCCACTGCTGCCACAGGACCAACAGGCCACCAGCACCCCAGCCCCTGCAGAAGGTGAACCACCTGCAAACATTCCCTGAGATCCAGACAGAAGCCAGAGACACTTGACAAGACCCTCCCCCAGGAAATTAGACTCTCCTGATTGTCCCCCTTGTGTCCCTCTCAGTCACCTTGTCCACCTTGAACTGCCATTCCTCCCCTTCCTATGTCCCCTTGGACAAAGCACCTGTGCCATGAACAGACTGGCACAATACCCTGGACTTTCCTCCATCATCACCCCATCCCATTGCACTTTCACCTCTATATATTAACACTACAATAAACACCCTTTGATAAAAATCGACTTTGAGTATGTCATGTGTTTCAAATGTGTATTGATTGAAACAGCTACAACTATTTAAAATGAACTGTACATAGAATGAACATAGAATCAATGACCTGCAGCGGGCTGTTGTGATCACACCAGGCATATTTGTCAAATGACCAACATCTGCAAATTGAATAGCCAGAGGTAACAGTAAGTGGGCATGGAAGTTGGAAATACCAGCATGCCAATGTCGCACAGAATACAACCAGACATTGAAATGTGAAGTTGCACTGTCTCACCTGTATGTCATTGGAAGTACTGACGGATCACAGATGTTCTGTTGTCCACATCCTCATCCTCTGCCTCCTCATCCTCACAGTCCACAGGGTCCACTGCTGCCACAGGGGCATCTCCAGGCTCCTCCTCGTGCAGAAAAGGTACATGACGCCTGAGGGCCTGGTTGTGCAACATGCAGCATGCCACTACTGTCTGGCAGACCTTCTTGGGTGAGTAGCACAGGGATCCACCTGTCTGATGGAGGCACCTGAACCTGGCCTTCAGGAGGCCAAAGGTCCTTTCAATGATCCTTCTGGTTTGCCCATGTGCCTCATTATAACATTCTTCTGCCCTTGTCCTGGCATTCCTCACAGGGGTCAGTAGCCATGATAGGTTTGGGTAACCAGAGTCACCTGCAAATACTGAGGTACAACATTTAGTCACACACTATCTATATGGCCAACACCATAGGCATACACCAACATATACTGGGTAGAAACCAGGGCTCACCTATTAGCCACACACTGTGCTTCTGTAGTTGGGTCATCACATTTGGGATGCTCCTATTCCTCAGAACAAAGGCATCAGGCACCGACCCAGGATACTTAGCATTGACGTGGGAGATGTACTGGTCCGCCAAGCACACCATCTGCACATTCATGGAGTGGAAACTCTTACGATTCCTGAACACCTGTTCATTCTGGCAGTGGGGACAAATGCAATATGTGTTCTGTCAAGCGCACCAATTATAATGGGGATATGTCCCATTGCATAGAATCTGGCCTTCACAGTGGCCAAATCCTCACCCTGGGGGAATGCAGTGTAGCTGCACATGTGTTTTATTAAGGCAGACAACACTCTTGTCAGCACTATTGAGAACATTGGCTGTGACATTCCTGCTACCAAGCCCACTGTCACTTGGAAAGAACCAGTTACTAGGAAATGGAGAACTGATAGCACTTACACAAGAGGGGGGATCCCAGTGGGATGATGGATAGCAGATATCAAGTCAGACTTCAAATGGACACACAGCTCTGTGATTGAGGCCCTGTCCAGCATATAGGTGAGGATAATGTGCCTGTCCTCCAGTGTAGCCAAGTCCACTAGGGGTCTGTACACAGGGGTATGTCTCCATCTTCTATTCATCCACAGTGGTAGGTATCCAAGGGACAAAGGAGTGAGGAGGCTGTCACAAACTGAACAATGGAGCCACAGCAGTACGCAAACATGTTATGGGACAGTGTAATTTGTGAAGTATGTGCTTATTTATCCTGTGACGCAGCATTAATCCTTAGGCCTGTCCCTTCCCCACCCCTTGAAATGGCGTGCGCCTGTCCTGTGTGGAGGGACAGGTGGAAGTGAGGTAATGCTGCTGACGTGTGCCGTGGCAGTAGGTGGTCGTGAACCACTGCGCAACTCCTCATTGGTTAAAATTGGGCCCTATGGGGCACTGTGGCTAATGGTGATCTATGCCAGCGGTGAGGGTATGCACCCTCGCGGATGTGACCGCCATTTTCTATTATATTTATCACTTGTTTCCTGACCTTCCATAGGAGAGGACCTACACTGCATGTACTGCTGTGACCTGTGTCTAGAACCTACCATGGCCCGTGTGACCGTGGAAAGCACCCAGCCTTCATTTCTGAGGAGTTTGAGAGACTGTGGATTGGGTCCTACCCCAGTATGGACTGCTGTATGGGCCTCCAGACCAACAGGTGAGTACACTGTGGGCATGATGCATGTGGCATGAATGTATGGAGTTGTGTGTGAATGCATTGTGTAAGGGGGTGGGTGGATCTCCTCTCAGCGGTGTACACGTTGTATGCTGGGCTATGTGTGTGCCAGTGGTGATGGAAACGGGTATGGTGGGCCATTCGTGTTACTGGCTGGACTGTTTGTCTAATGGTGTTCTCCTGTCTGTATTGCCTCTGCAGGTCAGCGCCCATCACAAAAAGGGTATATGGCATGCCATCGCCAAGGAGGTGCCGACCCTGGGGGTCTATGGCAGGCGGAGCACCCACTGTCGGAAACGGTGGGAGGACCTGAGACACTGGGCGCGGAAGACCGTGGACGCCCAGCTGGGGATGGCCTCCCAATGAGGAAGGGGTGCCCGTCGGACCCTGGCCCGCATACTGGCAGTGCCTATCCTGAGCTGGATGGGCGCTTGAGGGCATCACAGCAGCCACAAGGGGGTGAGTACAGTGACCATCATTGTAGCTCACGGCTGTAGGGGTGGTATCCGGGTGGTGGTTGTGTGTCACTGGGTGCCCCTAGGCCAGGACAGACATAGCAGCATAGGTCCTCTGGTGGCTAAGGGTCTGAAGGGGAAATACTGCTTACCTAGCTTGTTAGCATTCACTACTGGTCAGGGCTGCGTGGGTCCCAGGTGTGCTGCAGTTGGGAGTGTGTACACCTCCTCATTCCTTGTTGAGTAGCCATTTCACTTGTAGTGCAATGCATAGTACGTAGGCCTGTTCCCTGTCTCTGAAGGTGCTGTGTACGCTAACGGTGGTGTTGGTGCATACATTGACCCAGTGTATACTTTGTCTCTCTCCCCCACTTTCTTGTTTTCTCATCCTTTCCTTATGTGCAATAGTATCATCCGGCGGAGGAGCAGAGGCACCAGCGACAGAGGGAGCTGCATCCCACAGGATCCTAGAGGCAGAGTCCACCGACGCTGAGGGCACCAGTGGGACGGATGGCGAGGGGAGCACCGCGGCGGAGACTGGAGGGGACAACACAGACTCAGATACCTCCTCTGATGGGAGCTCCCTGGTGGTGGCGGACACCTCTGTGACCACTCCAGCTGCATTTACAGCCGCCACCCCCTTACTAGCACCGCCCTCCCAGCAGCCCCTCACTGAGTTGCCCGTGCCTGCTCACCCAGGAGGTTGGGCATCTCCTTCGCCCCAGGCACCTCATCCCCTGTCCCAGTAGTGAGCCTGGCTGCCCTGAGTGAGGAGGCTATTGACCTCTTGAGATCCATCTCTGTAGGGTAGTCAACCATTGTGAATGCCATCCAGGGGTGGCCGCCCAGACGCAGCAATCTAATGCATTCCTGTAGGGCATTCACAGTAGATTAGTGGCCCAACAGAGATCGATTTAGGCTCAGGCCTTCTCTCTTATGGCAGCCATTGTCCCTGTTTCAACCGTCCCCCTCCAACTTCTACTTCCCAGTCCCATTCTCCTCAACCCCAACCCATCCCAAGCACACAGCTAGACGGGCATGCACACAAGACCCAAGAGTGTCACAGGCAAACACAAGCACCACACTTCATCCCACAGGCACCCACACAAACACCATCCAGTTGCAGACACAACAACATCCACTATTTCCACTGTCTCCCCTCCTCCACCTCCCACCCAGTTATGTCCACACTCACACCTCTATGCACTAGATCATCATCCACTGCCAGTATCATCACCACACCAAGCAGAACACACACCTCACTGGCAGACACCTCCACAACATCCATGCGCATGTCCCCTGTGTCCTCTCCCACTGTGTCTGTCCCCCTCTCCTAAAGTACACAAACGCAAGCACTGAGACACCCAACAGCCATCCACCTCACAACAGCATACAGGCCATGCACCTGCACCCAAATCCAGCAGGCAAACACCTCCAACAACCACTCCCTCATCCTCCACTCCCATTACTTCTCCCTCTTCCCGCCCCAATGTCCCTAAAAAGCTTTTCCTTTCTCAGATTGACCTCTACCCTACCCCTCCCTCAGCATCCTGCATGTATGGCCAGGGTAGCAAGGACCCAGCCAAGCACCTCAGCCAAACAGTCCACGGGCTCAGTGTTACCAGCACCTACTCATGTTGGAAAAGATTCCAGGCCACAAATACTGACGGGGAAGGAGCCTGTACCACCAACAAAGAAGGAGAAGGAGCCTGCACCAGCCACAAAGAAGGGGAAGGAGCCTGCACCAGCCACAAAGAAGGGGAAGGAGCCAGCACCACCAACAAAGAAGGAGAAGGAGCCTGCACCAGCCACAAAGAAGGGGAATGAGCCTCACCACCAACAAAGAAGACAAGATAGCCTGCACCACCAACAAAAAAGGGGAAGGAGCCTGCACCAGCCACAAAGAAGGGGAAGGAGCCTGCACCAGCAACAAAGAAAGGGAAGGAGCCTGCACCAGCCACAAATAAGGGGAAGGAGCCTGCACCAGCAGCTGTCACGGAGTCCCCACCACCAGCCTTGGTTGTGCAGCCATCAGAGAGTGTAGGGGCTGAGCAGTAGCCTCTCACAACCACCACCACAGTGCAGCCATCGGAGGGTGCAGCGGCTGAGCATGAGCCTCCCACAATCACCACCACAGTGCAGCCGTCACCGCTGGCAGATGCCATATAGTCCATCCTCCATGTGCTGCTGTGCGGCCTACCCCCTCCAGAACCAGTGGGTAAGACACACACCAACCCCAGCCTCCCCAGGATCAAGAGCACAGGGCACAAAGCCCCCTCCAGAGCATGTGGGCAAGTCACCCATTTGAGAGACTGTGGCCTTGCACTCCCCAGGACCAAGCACATGGGCATGTTGCCCTCCCCAGAGCATGTGGGCAAGTCACCCACTTGAGAGACTGTGGCCTTGCACTCCACAGGACCAAGCCCAGGGCATAT
Source organism: Pleurodeles waltl (assembly GCF_031143425.1). Classification (NCBI taxonomy): domain Eukaryota; kingdom Metazoa; phylum Chordata; class Amphibia; order Caudata; family Salamandridae; genus Pleurodeles; species Pleurodeles waltl. The sequence goes on along the minus strand of NC_090443.1, from coordinate 551,026,252 downwards.
TGACCCCTCCAGAACCAGTGAGGTATTCACCAACTCCAGAGACTGTGGCTTTGCACTCCCCAGGAGCCTTGCACAGGGCATGTTGCCCCCTCCAGAACCAGTGGGGTATTCCCCCTCTCGAGAGACAGTGGCCTTGCACTCCCCAGGTCCAAGCACAGGGTATGTTGCCCCCTCCAGAACCAGTGGGGTATTCCCCTACTCGTACATATCTGTTGCATTGCCACATCAACTTATTATTTTTGATGTTGATCTTATTACAATCACTTCAGTCAATTCCTGTTGTCCTTGCATTATTCTGCTGATTATCAAGGACAAATTGATTTTCTTGTGCATCTGATTTTGTGTATGGTGTGTGTGTGTGTGTGTCACTCTCGTTTTCCTCCCTCCCTTCCTTGTGTGCTAGGCTGCTGTAGTCACCGACGTCGTCTTTGCTGGCGTTGGTGTTCCAGGTCAAGCATGACGTAGAAGATAATCAGAAAAACACGCAGTTCAGGTTCCATGGCGGCGTGGTTCTTCCCAGTGTCTCCAATGGTGAGTCCTTTGACTTTTGTTTTCTGTTTCCGCAAGGCTTCTGATAGCGTTTGTACCGCCCTGGAAAAGATGGCGGATTGAAGGGGCTCAATATGGTGGGCGGTACTTTATCTACCGCATGGCTGTAGGCGGCTAGCGCTGTGGTGATTTGTTTCCGCCCTGGCGATTGGTGTGGTATATTGGCTGTCTTTCGGAGATATCACCGCCATGGTCATAATTTGGCGGTAGTTACCGCCAGCCTGTTGGTGGTATTTCCACCACTTCATCAGCCACCGCCAGGGTCGTAATGAGGGCCTAAGTTTGGTAAGGCCACATCCACAACAACAAATATTCTAGGTACAAATTACATAGATAAAAGTTTTGGTGAACTAGAAAGAACGTAGAGAGCAATTGACTGTTTACTTCAGATATAGAATCTATCCAAATCAGTAACATCACACCCAGTCACAAACCTTCTCCAAGCTGCTGCCCTCGTCTTGATCCATTCACACTCTTGTCCAGTTCTCTGTGTTTTTATAATAGAGGCACCGTTTGAGCACTGTAATGCAAAATCCCTGCATATATTTCAATGTATGAATATGCTGAGGCACCATAGTGGCCACAAGATTACAGTTGTGACTCATTCTACCTAGAAAGTGACAACACTGGCCTATCCACAGTAACGCTTGGCCCACTGGCTTCAGTTCCTGCTTTTCACTACGGTATCAGTGCACATCTGTTTCTCACTCAATTCTTCAAAGATTATCACAATTTTTATTCAACCAGTTAATTTTTACTTCCTAAGGTCTATGGGTTCAAGCCTTGTCAACTGTGTTGCAGTTAAGTGTCTTGTCTGATTACCACACAATCTACATGTGGAGCCTGGGGCCTGGCCATGATCCTTCCACATGACAGTCCTGTGCCTCAAGGCACAGGAAGGACATCAGGGAGCAGAAATTCTAGTTGTCGCCATGTTGGACCACTTTACAGCTGTCCCCACCTCCCTCTGTGAGCCTTCTGATACTTTTGTGAACCAGATAATTAAGACCCAGCCAAACAAACAGCTCTGACCCCAATGCTGCCCATCTTTGTACTTTCCCACAGTGTGCCTCTGCAGAAGCACCTTTGGCTAAGAGTCTGGCACCACTGGCAACTGAGTGTGATGCTGCTTCCAACATCAACTTCAAAGCTGTAGTCTCAGCCCTTGAAATCAGAGGAAATCCTTCTAGTGACTAGAGAGAAGGTAGAAACTTAATTTGAGAATGAGTCTCTTGCTTACAATCTGTCCAAAGGTTAGTATATATGGAGGAACTCCTTGGTTCAGATGCAGACATGCTTCATATCAAGGGCCTGGATTTTAGGCACGCAGAAGATAATGATTCAGAGGTGGATAAGTCGTCTCTCCTACTACTGATGGTGACTATACTTACACCTCCAGAATTTCAGTGGTTTTGTAGTCCCTGTTGGAAATGGCCCTCTCTGCACGGTCACCTCCAAACCTTTTGTCTTTATCCTCTATTTTTTGGCTGAATTTGTTTTTATTGGCCTTAGGGACCTGTACAATTTACCACTGCTAATCAGTGCTAAAGTACTTATGCTCTAGCCCTAAAACATGGTGCAAGTGGTGTATACAAATAGGCATATTTAATTTACTTGTAAGTCCCCTGTGGCATAGTATGCCATATACCTAGGGTCTGTAAATAAAATGCTACCAGTGGGCCTGCAACCTTTATTGTGCCACCCACACATGTAGCCCTATAAAAAAAATGTTCCAGGCCTGTCACTGGAGCCTGAATGGAGTGTCACACTGCCAAGTCAACTTGGAATTTAAGCCCACTTGCCAAGCCTAAAAACTCCCAGTTATTACATTTGTCCCCCTTAAGGTAGGCCCTAGGTAGCCCATAGGGATGGGTGTGGTCTAATTGAAAGATTGCACATGTACTTTTAAGCTTTACATGTCCTAGTAGTGAAAAGCTCCCAAATTTGTTATTCACTAATGTGAGGCCTATCCCTCCCATAGGCTATCATTGGGGATTCTGTATTACATTTATTACGCTGTAATTCCTGATTGAGAGAAGGGAGATTATCATGTTTGGTACCCACGGATTTGTAATAATAAACCCTCTTTAATGTTAAAGTTGGATTTATCATTACAATTATGAAAATGCCACTTTTTGAAAGTTGCCATTTTCCTGCCCTTAGCCCTTGGTGCCTGCACCCTGTTTTGGGTCACATGACTGGGTGCAGCTGACAGACTTTGTGAATTCCTCCCAGAAAGTCAAACAATAGTGGGATTAGGTGTGCCTCAATGGGCCATTAACTGGCCTGATAGGGTGTCAGACCTGAGCACAGCTCCATTTGCACCTGACTAGGCAGTGTCCTGTCACCTCACAATAGGCTTAACAGACCTGTATTGTTACTGCAGCTGCTTGGAGCCAGGGCAGAGGATGCAGGAAACTCTCAGAACTTCATAAAACCTTTACAAAAACCTTTCCCATCGTCTGGGACCAGGGCACCAGGGTAAAAAATTAAAAATAAGGCTCTCAGACCCACTCTTCAGTTCACTACTGGACCTGCGGAAGGACTTTAAGAGGACTGCGTGCCGCTGTGACCTGCTATGCACTCTGCCAGACTGCTGCTGTACCTGGAAGGACTTCTTTGCTGCCTGGAGCCTGCCATGAACCCAGCCCTGCTTCTACACCTGCACCCAGGAATACCAGAGGTGACGTCAACGGCTAGTTTGTTGTCCTCCTGTTCAGAGCCACAGGAACATAACAGGCTTCCACCATCTTGAACCTGCACCTGGACCTACCGTGAGTGAGTCTTGAGCCCCAAGAGGTCTCCATCACTTCTGGACCCTTGGTTGTGGTGCTAAAAGTGACCAGATGTCCGTGGTTGGTGATTTTATCTTTAAAATCTGGTGCTTTTAAATCTAGTTCTACTGACTGGAGTTTGGTGTCAAATAATGTATTAAGATATACTCTATTTTTCTAAATTGGTTTAGTATTTGTATTATGTTGGGTTTTCACTTTACTACTGTTTGTGTGCTGCATACATACATTACACATTGCCTCTTAGTTAAGCCTGACTGTCTTTTGTGCCAAGCTATTCAGGGTTAAGCACAGGTTAATTTAGTGGCTTTTGTGCAACACCCTTCATGGGATTGTGGCTGTTGCTTGACCAAGGCTCATACCCCAGTCAACCAACAACCCAAATTCTCACAGTCCCAGAAGGGCAAAATTTCCTATTCTTTGGTCCTGCCTTTTGAGGATGATTGTTCATGGTCATTGTGCATAAAGCAGCAAACCATTTAAAACTGTGACCATTTAATCTGTTGAGCCCAAATCCAACCATGTTGCTGAAATCTTGCAGCTGTCTTTGGCAGCTCCAGAACCTTTTCTATCTCTCAGTGAGGCTGTATTTGATCCAGTGCTGCGCTTTTTGGTTTAAACATCTTCCGTAAACTTGAATCCCAATGCTTGCCGTAAAGCACTACCCAAAGGTGAGTCCAGATGCCTTAACACCATGCGATACAAAACTTGTGCTTCAGACAGTCTCGTCTTCCGCACTCCAATGGCACTGTTAGGCTTGGCATCCTTGGCGTGGTCTCCCCTAACTTTTTGCCTCTGTTTCCCAGGTTGTTGATGTGTGCTGGACTCTGTGTTTGCTGTTTTTGTTACTCTGGGCACTCTACCACTACTATCCAGTGCTAAAGTGCAAGTGCTCCTGTGTAAAATGTATGTGTAATTGGCCTTCCATGATTGGCATATTTGATTTACTATTAAGTCCCTAGTATAGTGCAGTAGAGGTGCCTAGGGCCTGTAAATCAAATGCTACTAGTTGGCCTGTAGCACTGGTTGCACCACCCACATTAGTAGCCCTGTAAATATGACTCAGACCTGCCACTGCAGTGTCTGTGTGTGCAGTTTTTTAACTGCCAATTCGACTTGCCAAGTGTACCCACTTGCCAGGCCTAAACCTTTCCTTTTCTTACATGTAAGGCACCCCTAAGGTAGGTCCTAGGTAGCCCCATGGGCAGGGTGCAGTTTATGTTTAAGGTAGGACATATACTAGTGTGCTTTATATGTTGTCTTGACAGTGAAATACTGCCAAATGTGTTTTTCACTGTGCAAGGTCTATCTCTCTTATAGGTTAACATGGGGGCTGCCTTTAAATATTATTAAAGTGCAGAATCCCTTTGGGAACAGATAGAAATATGAAGCTTAGGGTCTCTGAACTCACAATTTAAAAATACATTTTTTAATAAAGTTTGTTTTTAGATTGTATGTTTGAAAATGCCACTTTTAGAAAGTAGGCATTTTCTTGCTTAAACCAAAGCATTCTGTGACTCTGCCTGTTTGTGGATTCCCTGTCTGGGTCAGTTTAACAGTTGGGCTGTGCTGGGAGGAAGGGGTGGAGTGGTCACTCACACCTGAAAGGGCTGTGCCTGCCCTCACACAATGCAGTCTCCAACCCCCTGGTGTGTCTCGGGCCTGGCCTGGGCAAGGTAGGATCTTACAAACAAGAGAGGCTACTTCAAAGGCAGAAAGGGGTATTAGTAGGGGACCCAAACCCCTGAAAATTAGCTCACTTCTGGAATCAAGAGGAACCTCTGCCAAGGAGTGTAGCTGAGAAGAAGTGCTGCACTTGCCTGGGACTGTGCTTTGTTGGCCTATCCTGCAGTTGCTGCTTTTGCCTGTGAAAGAGAACAAAGACTGGACTTTGTTGCGCATTCCTGCTTGAGAAGAATCTTCAAGGGTTTGAATTGAGCTAGCCTCCTGTTGTCGAATTCTTAGGGCCATCAAAGACTTTCCCTGCCAGCACCTGGACTCTCTACTAAGACTCCCACCTTGCCAAGAGCTCCCTATCCAGTCTCTGGGCCCTTGAGAGGTGAAGCTGGCAGCCAAGAACTGAAAATCAATCCACAGAACCCCATACGGGGAAATTTACGATGAACCTTCCACGACGCGCGGCCTGCTTTGCGGCTGAAATTGATGCTCCATCTGCATAGCGGCTGGGAGATGGACGCAACGTGGCTGGAAAAACAAAGCACAGCACCCGCTTACGGAGGCTGATGACGCAAAGCCACACAGTGCGGTTTTCTAACACTGTGTAAACTGATTTTCCACACATCGTCCCTGGGTGTCCAAGTCAACCTGACTCTGCGAGTATCTGAGGTGCCCCATCCGGAAATTGACGCATCACTCTCTTGCGAGGTAGAAAAACGATGCATACCCAACTGGAGAAGGAAATGATGCACTGCCTCACTTGCGAGTAAGGAATTGACGCATCGCTGACTTTTCCGATGCACGCTCGCCCCTGCGGCTCTATCTTTGACACTAGCTAGGTACTTTGTGTAACTACAGCATTCTCACTGTTTTCTTACTATTTAAAGACCTAGGCCCCCATTACAGCCCTGGCGGTCGGTGATAAAGCGGCGGTAACACCGCGAACAGGCCGGCGGTAAAGGTAAACATTTTTTAATCATGACCACGTGGAAACCGCCAACACATACAGCCACTTTAACACTCCGACCGCCATGGCGGTAGCAACAAACACCACGCCAGTAAACGCCAACAGCCAGGCGGAAGACAATGTACCACCCACAGCATTACAACCCGCCCATCCGCCAGCTTTTCCGGGGCGGTACCAACGCCATTAAAAGCACGGCAGAAACACTACTCTGAAGGGAAACAACTCACCTCTCGACACTCAAGGAAGAACCAGGATGCCGTGGAGCCCGAACTGCAGGTTTTCCCCATGCTGGTGTATCTTCTCATACACCAGTAACACCAACGCTGGCGACGACGACCACAGTGAGTACTGCACCTAGCACACAAGGGAGGGGGGGAGGAAAAAGAGAGTGACACACAGACGCAACACCCCCACCCCGACTCACAACACTATACACACAAACACATGCAACAACATTACATGTACACCCCTTAACCCTCTGGAATAACGCAAGGACAAAAGGAATGAAGTAAAATGAGTGTAATATTAGCAATACTTAGAAATACGTTCAGAAAGCAAAAACAGCATGTACAATATATATACAAAAGGCGGGACAATGTCCACACAAAAATTGTCCGAGGCCCACCGGGCCAAAACACATAGGCCTAGACTTGACTCCTGCCTCAATACGGAGAGAACACTGCAGGGGCATCAGGTTGAAAACACACAGACACCTCAGGGGGGCAGGCAATGGGGGGGCACCTCAGCCGGAAGATGGTACTACGCCACTGCTCCTGGAGGGGGCTTCATGCCCACTGCTTGGTCCTGGGGAGTGCAAAGCCACAGTCTCTCAAGTGGGTTGTTTGCCCACTGCTTGGTCCTGGGGAATGCAAAGCCACAGTCTCTCTAGTGGATGGCATCTTCCACTGGTTCTGGAGGGGGCTTTGTGCCCAGTGTGCTTCATCCTGGCAAGGAGGGGCTGAGTGGATGGCTTCTTCCACTGGTTCTGGAGGGGGCTTTGTGCCCAGTGTGCTTCATCCTGGCAAGGAGGGACTAAGTGGATGCCTTCTTCCACTGGTTCTGGAGGGGGCTTTGTGCCCTGTGATGCAGATGCTTGGAGTGCAAGGTCACAGTCTCTCACCTGGGTGTCACAACAACAGCTTCTGTAGGGGCCAGGACGCACTGCAGCCCATGTAGTCACCACTACATACTGCTCACCGGCGGTGACGGCTGCTCAGTGAATCACAGTTGCGCTGCAGGTGGCGGTGCTGGCAGTGGTGGTGGTAGCCTCCAGGCCTTCACCTGCATCCTCGGACGGCTGCCCACTGGGGCTGCTGCTGCCGCCAGTGGTGCTGCATGCGGTGGTGCAGGTGGCGGTGCTGGCCGCAGTGCAGGCACTGGTGGTGGTACCCTCCAGGCCTTCACCTGCAGCCTCAGACAGCTGCCCACTGAGGGGGGCTGCTGCTGCCAGTGGTGCTGCTTGCGGCAGTGCAGATGGCGGTGCTGGCCGCAGTGCAGGTGGCTGTGCTGCCCGCGGTGCAAGTGGCAGTGCAGGTAGTGGTGGTGATAGCCTCTAGGCCTTCACCTGCATCCTCGGATGGCTGCCCACTGGGGCTGCTGCTGCTGCCAGTGTGCTGCTTGCGGCAGTGCAGGTGGTGGTGCTGGCCACGGTGCAGGTGGCGGTGCTGGTGGTTGTGGTGGTAGCCTCCAGGCCTTCACCTACAGCCTCGGACGGCTGAAGTGCTATGGTTGGTGTTCTGTGCCCCTTCCTGCCCTTGGCAGATGGTAGTGCCTCCTTGCTTCTGCCAGCTGGAGTCTTTGACTTGGCATTGCTGGCTGGTTGTGCCTCCTTCCCCTTGCTGGATGCTGTCCCCTTCTTGCCCTTGCCAGGTGGCGGAACCCTCTTGGCCTTGGCAGGTGTTGGTGGCACACTGGCTGGGCTGACGGGTGCCTCCTTGGAGCCTCTCACAGCTGCAGAAACCACAGCAGACGTGGACTGGGTGGCTGAGGTGCTGGGCTGAGGTCAATGGTGGTGAGGAAAAGCTTCTTAGGGACACTGGGGCGGTTGTTGGATGTGTCAGTCTGCTGTGTTTAGGTGCAGGTGCATGAGCTGGATGCTGTTGTGAGGTGGATGGCTGTTGGGTGGATGTGTGCTTGCGTTTGTGTACTTTGGGAGGAGGGGGCACAGACACAGTGGGAGAGGACACAAGGGGACATATGCATGGATGTGGGGGTGGTGACTGCTAGTGAGGGGCGTGTAGGGATAGGCATGCTGGTGATGAAGGTAGTGGATGAGGATGTAGTGCATGCAGGTGTGAGTAGAGACGCTACTGGGAGGGAGGTGGACGACGATGAGGAGGGGGACACAGTGGAGGCAGTGGATGTTGTTGTGTCTGCATGGGGGTGGTGCTTGTGTGAGTGCCTCTGAGATGAAGGGCCAGATGTAGCAAAGGTCTTTACCCATTCTGTGTCTATGGGAAAAAGTGTTCGTACATATGGCCCGAAGTGTGGTGCTTGTGTTTGCCTGAGCTACGTCTGTGTGATGATTTGGGTGTTTGCTGGTCTGAAGGTGTGCTTGGGATAGGCTGGGGTTGAGGGGATTAGGACTGGGTAGAGGACGTTGGAGGGGGGAGGCTGGAGACGGGGACAATGGCTGACATCAGTATGGATGCCAGAGCCTGAAATGCTCTCTGTTGGGCCGCCATGCCAATGTGAATGCATTTGTTTGTTGCAAATGCCTTTCGACACCCTGGATGGCATTCAGTATGGTTGACTGCCCATCAGTGAGGGATCTCATGAGGTCAATAGCCTCCTCACTGAGGGCAGCAGGGCTGCCTGGGGCAGGGCCTGAGGTGCCTGGGGCGAAGGAGATGCTCACCCTCCTGGCTGAGTGGGCACAGGAAACATGCTGAGGGGCTGCTGGGAGGGCAGTGCAGGTACAGTGGGTTGCGGCTGTACCTGTTGTTGGGGTGGGCACAGAGGTGTCCGCCACTGCCAGGGAGCTTCCATCGGAGGAGTCGCTGTCGGTAGTGTCCCCTCCTATCTCTGTCGTGGTGCTCCCCTCGCCCTCCGTCCCACTAGTGCCCTCACCATCGGTGGATTTGGCCTCCAGGCCCATGTGGGATGCAGCTCCCTCCGTCGCCGGTTCCTCTGCTCCTCCGCCAGATGATGCTAATGCAGCCCTACGCACTAGCCCATACACTACCAGTTACAAAGCTAGTCACCAGCCCATGGGGTACATTGCCTAACGCCATTAGCTGCATACCTGAACCCACAGGACCCTGCCCAGTAGTAGATGCCCACTAACACTATTGGGGTTTGGAGTGCTACAGAGTCTGCCCAACAAGGGACCCACCCTGCCAGTTCGCCCTGGCCTAGGGGCACCCACAGCCCAAATCTCCACCCAGGTCAAACCTTAAGGCACGCAAAGTCATGATTCTGAATCTGTACGCACCCCCTTGTGGCTGCTGGGATGCCTTCAAGCGCCCATCCAACTCCGGATAGGCCACCACCAGGATGCGGACATCAGGGGGGTCAGGGTATGACGGACACCCCTTCCTCATTGGGAGACCAGCCCCAGCTGGGCCTCCGCCGTCTTCCTTGCCCAGCGACACAGGTCCTCCCACCGTTTGCGCAGTGGGTGCTCCGCCTGTCAAAGGCCCCCAGGGTCTGCACCTCCTTGGCGATGGCACACCAAATACCCTTGTTCTGATGGGTGCTGACCTGTGGGAAAATATGCATAGAAAAAGGGATTAGTCATACCATCTGGACTGTTACACTCAGCCCACAATATCCCTCCCATCCTCTTACACACGGACATTGACCACCAGACATGCAGCACTCTGCCCAGGACATCTCAGCCCCCCCCCACACGAGGCTTACACACACAGCAATCCATACATCCATACATTCATGGCCCACGCATCAAGCTCACAGTGTACCCACCTGTTTGTCTAGAGGACCATAGAGTAAAGTGTACTGGGGTAGGACCCCATCCACCATTCTCTCCAACACAGGTCACAGCAGCACTTGCAGTGTAGGTCCTCCCCTGTTGAAGGTCAGGTAGCAAGTGAGTGAACAGATAGAAAATGGCGGTCACATCCGCGGCAGTGTGTACCGTCACCGCCGGCGTACATCGCCATTGGCTCCTGGAACCCTTAGGGTCCAATGATAACCAATGCGAAGTTGCGCGGCGGTCATCGACCGCTGACCACTACGGCGCACAATGCCAGCGGACTTACCCCATTTCCACTTGCCTCTCCTCACAGGTCAGGCAGCTGCCATTTCAGAGGGGCACAGGCCATGGCACCTAGCTGCGTCACAGCAGACATTGGCACATCAACTGACTCTCTAATTCACATACTGTTTCTGACCAATAGACTTGATAGGGCCACAATCCAAGAACTGTGTGCCTGATTTCAGCTATCCGCCAGCCCACAGGTATCCCCCCATTAATGCAGGTCGTGTCAGTGCTCCATTTCCTGGCAAGTGGTTCCTTCAAAGCGACAGTGGCCATGGCATCAGGGATGTCTCAACCAATGTTCTCCAACCTGCTGACCACAGTGCCCTGCTGAAACACATGCGCAGCTATATCGTATTCCCCCAGGTGGAGGATTTGGCCACATTGAAGGCTGACTTCTATGCCCTGGGACATATCCCCAACATCATTGGTTCCATTGATGGTACACATTTTGCATTTGTTCCTCCCTCCCCCCCCCAAAGAAATAAACAAGTGTTCAGGAATAGAAAAGGCTTCACTCTCTGAATGTGCAGATGGTGTGTATGGCGGACCGGTACATCTCCCATGTGAATGCCAAGTATCCTGGTTCTGTGCATGATGCCTTTATCTTGAGGAATAGCAGCATTCCATATGTGATGTCTCAGCTCCAGAGGCACCGGGTGTGGTTAATAGGTGAGCCCATGGTCCCCACCCAGTTGATATAGGTATATGGGTGTGGGTTTGGCCCTAAGGGTGAGTGTGTGGCTAACAGGTATCCCTCGATATTTGCAGGTGACTCTGGTTACCCCAACCTCTCATGGCTATTGACCCCAGTGAGGAATGCCAGGACAAGGGCAGAGGAACATTACAATGAGGCATATGGGAGAACGAGGAGGATAATTGAGAGAACCTTGGGCCTCCTGAAGGCCAGATTCCGGTGCCTCCATCTGACTGGTGGATCCATGTACCCCTCACCCAAGAAGGTGTGCCAGATCATCGTTGCATGTTGCACAACCTGGCCTTAAGACTCCACGTGCCTTTTCTGCATGAGGATGAGCCTGGAGATGGTCTTGTGGCAGCAGTGGAGCCTGTGGAGAGTGACGAAGAGGAGGCAGAGTAAAAAGATGTGGACAACAGAAGTACATTCATTCAACAGTATTTCCAGTAACACACAGGTAAGACATTGTAACTTCACCTTCCATTGCAGTTTTTTGTTTGACATTGAACATGGCAGCCTGATTTCCCTATGTCTATGGCCTATGGCCACTCACTGTACCCCTTGGCATCTCTATTTTCAGATCTCTGTACCCCACTCTGGCTCCTGGTCTGTTTACTGCTGCCTACTTCAGGTCATACCTATGTAAATATTACAGTACATTTCAATTGCAGTGTTTACAGTTTGTTAAACTAATACATATGTCAAACAGTTGACAGACTCCATACTTGAATTTGTTCAAAGGGTGTTTATTTAGGTGCTAATAAGTGAAGAGGGTATTGCAATGGGCTGGGTTGCTGATGGAGGGAAGTCCAGGGTAGATTCCAGTCTATGTGTATCACAGGTGCAATGTCCAAAGGGACATAGGAAGGGGAGCAATGGCAGTTCAATGTGGACAGGGTGACAGAGTGGGACAGAAGGGTGACAATCAGGAGAGTCTTATTTCCTGGCAGAGGTCTTGGCAATGTTCTGTGGATGCTGCCTGGATCGCAGGGACCATTTGTGGGGGGGGAGGGAGGGGGGTTCTCCTTCTGCAGGGGGTGCCGTGCTGGTGGCCTGTTGGTCATGTGATGGGGCCTCCTGTCCACTAGCGGAGGTGGAGGGCTCTTCTTCAGTGTAGCTAGTGTGAGGGGCTCGTTGGTGGGCCACTGCCTCCCTCATGGTGTTGGCTATGTCTGCCAGCACCCCCTGCATTGGTGACCAGGGGGGTGTGGATGTCTTTCAGGTCATCCTTGATCCTCAGGTACTGTCCCTCCTGCAGCCGCTGGATCTCCTGCAACTTGTACAGTATCAGGCCCATGGTCTCCTGGGAATGGTGGTATGGTCCCAAGATCCCTGCAAGTGCCTCGTGGAGAGTGGGTTCCCTGGGCCTGTCCTCCCCCTGTCTCACAGCAGTCTTCCCAACTTCCCTGTTGTCCTGTGCCTCTGTCCCCTGAACCGTGTGCCCACTGGACACACTGCTGATTGACGTGTCCTGGGGACAAAGGTATGGGCCCGCTGGGTGGGTGCTATGCTGGTGTTTCCTGAGGGGGAGGCTCTATGGTGGTTTGGGACTGTGGCAGGGTAACCGACTGTCCAGAGGTCCCTGATGGGCCAGGTTGGTCCTCGTGATCCAGGCGTGCAGAGTTGTGGGCCTGTTCGGGGGGGGGGGCTGGATGTGGCTAGCACCTCCTCTCCGGTGACGTTGAGTGGGGGTCCTGTGGGGATGTAAATGCAGTGTTATTGTATTTGCGTGTGCCCTCTTGTGCAAGGATATGTTTCCCTCTATGGTTGGTATTAGCAAGGCAGCTTTGGGCTGAGTGAGTTGTGCTTGCTTTGGCTAAGTGATTGTTACTAGTGTGCATGCTGTGCTGATGGGTGTCCACGCAGGTCTGGGATGGGTGTCCATGCATTGTTGTTGCATGCAGGCCTTGGTATTGGGATGGGTGGGTTGTGATAGTGGGGTATATGTGAGGTGGTGGATGTGATGGGGTGAGGGTAGCGGTTTGGAGTTTGTGATGGCATGCAGGTAGGGTGGGGGATATAGTAGTAAAGATTTTACTTACCAGAGTCCAATCCTCCTGCTACTCCTGCGAGGCCCTCAGGATGCATGATCGCCAAGACTTGCTCATCCCATGTTGTTAGTTGTGGGGGAGGAGGTAGGGGTCCACTGCGAGTCCTCTATACAGCTACTAGGTGTCTTGCAACCACGGAATGCACCTTCCCCCGTAGGTCTTTCCACCTCTTCCTGATGTCATCCCTTGTTTTTGGGTGCTGTCCCACGGCATTGACCCTGTCCACGACACTCTGCCATAGCTCCATCTTCCTAGCAATAGATGTCTGCACCTGTGATCCGAATAGCTGTGGCTCTACCCGGATGATTTCCTCCACCATGACCCTTAGCTCCTTCTCAGAGAACCTGGGGTGTCTTTGTAGTGCCATTGGTGTAGTGTGAGTGGTATGTGTGAGGGTGTGTAGGGAGATGTATTGGGGTGTGTGCTGTGAGGTGCGTGGATGGTGTATGCGTGATGGTGTTATGTGGCCCAGATTGAGTGGGTGCTCCTGGCTTGTCTTTCTCTCAGTTGGCAATATTTTTTTCCGTTGTAGGGGTTGTGGGTATTTTGGGTGTGTGTTTTATACTGGATTGGGTGTGTGGGTGTGGTGTGGGTATGTGTGTCAGGTGTGTGTAGTTTGAATTGTCCAATGTGGTGTAGTTTTGTTAGTGTGTGTATATTTTGAGCGCAGCGGTGTGTACCGCCAATGGTTTACTGCGGTTGAATGTCCGCCATGGTGATTCGTGGGTCATGATACTGTGGGCGTATTTCTGTTGGCGTAACGGTGTGGGTTTTGGTACCGCCAATTTATCACTGACCTTTGCGCTGGCGGACTTGTGTGAGTGTCTGTATAGTGGCGGATTTCTCTGTGTGGGTCATAATACCCGTAGCGGTATACCGCCGCGGTCACGATATGTTGGCGGCCGCCAGCACGGCAGTAGGCGGCATTTACCACCAATGTTGAAATGAGGGCCTTATTTTTTTGAAAATTCATATCTTGAATTGTGTATGTTGGATATTTGTTGTTTTGGTCTTGTTTTGTTTAGATAAATATTACCTATTTTTCTAAACCTGTGTTGTGTCATTTTGAGGTGGTTCACTGCATTACTGTGTGTGTTGGTACAAATACTTTACAGATTGCTTCTGAAGTTAAGCCTGCCTGCTTGTGCCAAGCTACCAAGGGGGTAAGCGGGGGTTAACTGAGTGTGATTCTCCTTTACCCTAACTAGAGTGAGGGTCCTTGCTTGGACAGGGAGTAACCTGACTGCCAACCAAGGACCCCATTTCTAAAAGGCACACACCTCTTTGGATGGTGTGCCCAAGCCCTTTAGGCGACAGCAACACTGGTAACAATTAGCCTTCCATAGTACATTAAAGGCCAGTATTCCGAGTTGGTTAGTGGTGGTCTTGATGCCTCAAAATAGATTCTGAATTGTGGAATAGACTTGGCTGACATTATGGTTCATTCTATGGCTATGGCAGTTAGCTTGCTCAGGCATGCCTGGATGCACTCCACTGGTATTTTCATACCAACACCTATCCAAGCCTGTTTACAAACAACCAAAAGAAGGAAACAAAAAATGGAGAATGAGGGGAGGGCTAGCCAAGGAAAGTTTCATGAACTTCTTATCAGTAAGTGAAATGTTGTGAGATATTTGTTCCTTTGCAAGTGTTTGCCAAAGACTCTTGAACCACATTGCAATGGGTGAATGTTCTTTCTCTTTACAGTAAAGAGCAATCAGTTGTTTAAACGCTCCAGACATATAGCAGATTGTGAAGATTTGGTTGTACTGTATGATATGGCTGTGGGGCCTTATTGTACAGTACACTCTCCAATACCATCTTGGGTTCAGGCAGGTACATTTACTTAACCTTAAGCTCAACCCTGGGTAGCTCTGCCTGCAAGAAGAACAATGTGTAAAGCATCTAACAGTAGAAAACATTGGTATAAGAAAGACAAAAAAGAAAGAGACACAACAACACTTTATACAAATAGAGCACATTTGAATGAATGTTCTAGAGTCCTTGATCATCAAAATCCACCAGAGGGTTCCAGAGAAATTAATGTTTAAAGCATTACATTTAAATGTTTTATCAACCACAAACCAGTATTGGTCAACAAAAACTTTAGAAACTTTTGAAAAGTTTGAAAGAGTTAGCCCGGCAACTCCGACCCGGCCAATTCCAGCAGGACAGAGGTCTAGAAGACTAGTAAGATTACTTTTGTCAATTACCTAGCCAGCTGAGCGTTTTTGAAGCAAAATCCAAACTTTACAGGACAACTGCCATAGATGACAATAGAGTGGTTCTGATACTGAGGGATGCAGGCAAAGGATGCTCCTGATGCTGTGCGGTCTACAGGGGAGTCAATTATGGATGGGTTCTTGGGTGACGTGTGGAGACTTTGGCAATTAATCTCTGGGTTCCCACAAAGTCCTCTTTGCACTGGTAGAAGGGCTGCTGTGGAAGGCCTTAAGTTCTTACAATTGTTACCGAAAAAATGGAAAAAGAAGGCCCACTTTTGCTAATGCATGAATTAGAAGAAAATGTGTAGAATTGTACATGATCAGAGAAGAATACAGGCCTAGAATGTTCATGATATCCAAATAGAGAGCCCAGGATAGAGAGGATGCAGGGGTGCAAGGACAGGGACAAGCAGAAACATTTATTCATAATGCAGCTTGAAGTAGAAGGCCACAACATGAAAGCTTGACTCATAACTTGATAACACACTCACAGGGGGGGCGCACATTCTGATCCACGGTCACAAGGGAAGTGTACACCATGGTGGTTTTGGAAGGGGAACACAATAAGCTTTGATGCTTGAAGGCTGGCAGCTGTGCAAGGGAAGATAGACAGAAATGTTTCCAAGCGTGGAGTTAGCAAAGGAAGGACAAACCGATAGGCTTCAGAACGTGAGATCAAAAGGCACTTTGGTTATTAGCAAATGTGTCCATGACAGATGTGTAACCTTCGCTTTTCTGTAAATGCGTAATTAGATGCTTTCCCAAGGAGAAATATTGCTTTGTGCTAACATAAGTGGAGATGACAATGTCCCAAGCAAGCGCTTAAATCAAAATGCATGACAAGTGATAAGACGCATTCAAGGTATTTTAAAGCTATAAAAGAAGCTGTTCCTGATGACAAAGTTGAGTGCGATATGAGTCACGGAGCTGTGCTGCCCTCCCGGCCGTTATTCATAAATGCTCATACTATTTGCCAAACACAGTTGTGTCAGGCTGCAAACCTTTGGTGGGTTTTAGCATCCCTTGGTTGCAACACATCTGGAACCAGATTCATGGGTCCAGCAGACACAGGTCTGCTGTCTTGGATAAGTCCCTTGAAGTGCCTGGTGTCTGACGGCATGCAAAACTTTTACGGTAGCTACCAACTTGGCGATTCGGGCTCTTACAGGAATAATGTCCCTGCTTCTGTTAAGGGGGCCAGCCAACTGACTATGGAGCCACTGCTTTGATCTCGGGTCATGAATAAACTTATCCCCAAGAACTTCGACAGGGTCCACTCTCTACTAGCTCAAACTGCAGCAGGTGCAGTCACGCCGATGCTACAGCCTCTCTTTGTGCGCTTTCCACAGCTGTAAGATGATCTTCCTTTCATCATCTCTATAGATCCATGGTGTACTGAAGTCTAGGATGCCAGGGGTACCATATTTATGACAAGGAAATGCCTTGAGGGGACAGTGAGGTCACTAGCCAATGGTCTAGTTGGTCACCTCCTCTTTGGTGATGAAGTTCTTGTCTGGTGGGGCATCTGGCTATCCCAGAGTGCAACATTCTTGCCCCTTCCAAGATGGCACAAACCCTCCTTGGTTGTCAGGAGCATGGTAGCCCTCCCAGAGATGTGGGTCCCTAAGGGCTACATGCCCACGAGAAAACCGGTTCTGACACTGGGTTTCCCTCTTTGTCTCTGTCTCCACCCGTCTAAGGGAACAAAAGGAAGCTTTCTCAGTAGTGTTATCACTGTTTGCCCTTCAAAGATAACTTTCCCTTCGAAGCTCACCTTTTGGACTAACACCCTGAGTGGGCATTCTGGAGGAGGAGGTCACACCTCACTCTGCGACTACTGTCTTTATTCCTGAGCCTGAGAGTCATTCACACATCTCCTCAGGGATGTCAGAAAGCTGCCTGTGTGCAATGGTTTTGGTGAGGCCACTGGACTAGCTGGACCCAGAGTGGCAACTTTCTAAAAGTTGCTAACTTTAAAAGTTACATAAATGTCAACTTGAAAATCAAGTCGCATTTAATGCCATGATTTATTTGATATCTTACATGACCCAGTTAGGTTGTCCCATTCAGGAGTTTGCCGAGTTGGGGTGCCAACCGGTAACCCTGTGTTAGCCAATGGGTCTTCTAACGTTATCGACAGCAATTTGGAAGTGTTACTGTTAAGGCATATAACAAAATGTCTTACTTAACAAAATACAGCTCCCTACCATAGGGCTCTATAGGCCTTCCTTAGGGTAGATTTATAAATATTGTTAAAGGATAGAGTGGCTTTGTCATTAATGGTAATGGCAAAGTTGAACTGGTAGTTTGACACTGCCTTTCCAATATGCAGTGGCAGGCTGGGGGCCATGTTTTTACTTGTCCCACACACAGTGGAGTGGCACAACCAGTGCTGCAGCCCCGTGGAGACACTCTGCCTTACATGCCTTGTTAGAGACTTATAAGTAAGTCAGTACTTGCTGTTTCGGGGCACCCAATTCAACATAACTTTTGTAAAAAATGGACACTGTCAATGAGGTTTGGACAGCAGATCTCAGTGCCCTCTCAGAGTCAAAAGACCAGCAGCTGTTAGTCCAAATAGGGGCAAAAAGTGGGGGTAAACCCTCCAGTTTCCTTACACAGATTATCACCCAATCCGTTGGTTGGAGACATAGCTCTAGGACCAGGCTTAATGGGTAACACAAGGTTCTCCTTCCAAAACGTCTGAATAGCTGGAGAGGAACACTTAGGTGGTCATTACAACCCTAGCGGACAGTGTTAAAGGTGCGGCAATACCGCAAACAGGCCGGCGGACAAAGAAGGGAATTATGACCGTGGCGGAAACCGCCAACATAGACAGCCACTTTAACACTCCGACCGCCACAACGGTACAGACAAGCAGTGCGGCGGTCACCGCCAACAGACAGACGGAAGACAATGTACCGCCCACAGTATCACAACCTGCCAATCCGCCACCTCTTCCGGGGCGGATTCACCGTGGATAAAAACATGACGGAAACAGCTTTTGCAATGGGAAAACGCTCACCTCTACACATCCCACGAGGAAGGAGGACACCATGGAGCCGTAATTACAAATCCTCCCTGCCCTTGTCTTCCTGCTCATCTACGAACGCCAGCAACGGCGGCGGCGAAGACAACGGTGAGTACTGCACCTACGACATAGGGGAGGGGGGAGGCAAAAGTCAGGGGGACACACACGCAACACCCCCACCCCCACCCCCACCCTCGCACATTACAACACACACCAATGCATTTCCAAACATCACAGTAACAACCCTCAACCCCCCGGAAGAATGCAAAGACAAAAGGAAATCAGTTCAAAAATTGTAATGTACCAAATACATTTACCAAATATATACAGATATATATATATACAGATTCAAAAGTATATACATTACGAGAAGTAGTGCAGGTATGCACATATCAATGTCCGTGCACCACTGGGCCAAAAATGCATGGGCGAGGCCCACACTAGATACCTGTCCACAAACGGAGAGAACACTGCAGGGGCATCAGATAGAAATACAACAGGCACCTCAGGGGGAAGGGAAGGGGGGGCACCTCAGCTGGATTACAGCACCACGCCAGATCCACTACGGGGCTCCATGCCCATTGATGTATCCTGGGGAGTGCAAAGCCACAGTCTCTCAAGTCTCTGCAGTGGTTGGTTTGCCCACTGTTCCATCCTGGGGAGTGTAAAGCCACAGTCTCTCAAGTCTCTGCAGTGGGTGGGTTGCCCACTGTACCATCCTGGGGAGTGCAAAGCCACAGTCTCTGAAGTCTCTGCAGTGGTTGATTTGCCCACTGTACCATCCTGGGGAGTGCAAAGCCACAGTGTCTGAAGTCTCTGCAGTGGTTGGTTTGCCCACTGTACCATCCTGGGGAGTGCAAAGCCACAGTCTCTGAAGTCTCTGCAGTGGTTGGTTTGCCCACTGTACCATCCTGGGGAGTGCAAAGCCACAGTCTCTCAAGTCTCTGCAGTGGTTGGTTTGCCCACTGTACCATCCTGGGGAGTGCAAAGCCACAGCCTCACAAGTCTCTACAGTGGTTGGTTTGCCCACTGTTCCATCCTGGGGAGTGCAAAGCCACAGTCTCTCAAGTGGATAACAGTCTCCACTGGTTCTGGAGGGGGACTGGTGCCCAGAGTGCTTTATCCTGTTAAGGACAGACGGAGTGGATGCATGTCTTCACTGGTTCTGGAGGGGGAATGGTGCCCAGACTGCATTAGGCTCCCCGTGACGGTTCCTGTTCCATCACTGTCCCAGCTGTACATGCGATGATGATGCTTGATGTGGCGGTGTTTTCCTTCTTCAGCGGTGCTTTGCCCTGTTCAGCGGTCTTCACCATGGCGGTGAATTCCTTGTTCAGCGGTGCTTTGCCATGGAGGTCTCTGACCTGTTCAGCGGTGCTCTGCCCTGTTCAGCAGTGTCTTGCCCTGTTCAGCATTCTTCACCATGGCGGTGAATTCCTTGTTCAGCGGTGCTTTGCCATGGCGGTCTTGGACCTGTTCAGCGGTGCTCTGCCCTGTTCAGCGGTGCTTTGCCCTGTTCAGCGGTCTTCACCATGGCGGTGATTTCCTTGTTCAGCGGTGCTTTGCCATGGCGGTCTCTGACCTGTGCATTGGTGTGTGGCATGACGGTCCCTCATTGCCCAGTGGGGCTGTGGCAGCCGGGGCCCTCCTGGGCACTGACTCCGGTGGTGGTCTCCTGACCAGTGACGATACTCCTGCTCTCCTGGGCAATGACTCCGGCGGTGGTCCCCTTACCAGTGACGATACTCCTGCCATCCTGGGCAATGACTCCTGCGGTGGTCCCCGGACCAGTGACGATACTCCTGCCCTCCTGGGCACTGACTCCGGCGGTGGTCTCCTGACCAGTGACGATACTCCTGCCCTCCTGGGCAATGACTCCGGCGGTGGTCCCCTGACCAGTGACGATACTCCTACCCTTCTGGGCAATGACTCCGGCGGTGGTCTCCTGACCAGTGACGATACTGCTGCCCTCCTGGGCACTGACTCCGGCGGTGGTCTCCTGACCAGTGACGATGGTGCTGGCGGTGGCGTCCCGGCCGCCGGGGAGGATGGCGCCCTTCTCCGCCGTGCTGCTCTTACCAGACTGTGCAGACTTCTTCTGGCACTTCACCAACTTTGGAGGACTCCCAGCTGACTCTGCAATCCCCCTGGGACCCTTGTGAGCACTTTTGCCGCCAGGAGTCTTCACCCTGTCCCGTCGGCCACTTTCCAACTTGAGATGCTTTACAGGGGGTGGACTGGCAGTGCTTTGGCTCCGTGTCACACTGCCTGCCCTGGTGGCCGGTGCACTCCACACACCTGTAACACGCACCACTGGTACTGGAGTCTGGACTTATGAATTGGAGGGGTGGGGGCAAAGAGGTCAACGTTGCTGAGGGAGAGTTTCTGACGAACACTGGGATGGGTAGCTGGAGGGGGTCTGGGAGTGGAGGAAGAGGAGGTGGTTGTAGGAGGTGTCACTTTAGGTGTTTTTGGGTGCAGGTGCAGGTACTAGAGGCTGTCGTGAGGTGGATGGATGTTGGGTGTGTGGGTGCCCGTGTTTGTGTACTTTGGGAGGGGGCGTCACAGACACACTGGGAGAGGACGCAGGGGATGTGTAAATGGTAGTGGGGTGGTGAGTGCAGGTGAGCGGGGTGTGGTGCTGGGTGTTCTGGTGCGAGTCCTAGTGGCTGTAGATGTAGTGCATGTGGGTGAGAGTGTAGACGACACTGGGAGGGAGGAGGGAGACGACGAATAGGGGGACACAGTGGAGGCAGTGGATGTTGCTGTGTCTCTATGTGGGTGATGCTTGTGTGAGTGCCTGTGGGTTGTGTGGTGCCTATGTTTGCCTGAGCTACTTTTGTGTGTTGAGGTGTATGCATGCTTGTCTGATGGTGTGCTTGGGATAGGCTGCGGTACAGGGGATTGGGTCTGGGTGGAGGAAGTTGGAGGTGGGAGGCTAGACACAGGGACAATGGTTGCCATCAATGCTGAGGCCAGAGATTGCAGGGTTCGATGATGGGCAGCCTTACCAGAATGAATGCCCTCCAGGAATGCATTAGTGTGTTGCAACTCCCTTTCTACACCCTGGATGGCATTCACAATGGTATACTGCCCAACAGTGAGGGACCTGAGGAGGTCAATGGCCTCCTCACTGAGGGCAGCAGGGGTGACAGGGGCAGGGGCTGAGGTGCCTGGGGCGAAGGTGATGCCCACCCTCCTGGGTGAGCGAGCACGGGCGAATGCTGAGGGGCTGCTGGGAGGGCGGTGCTGGTAGGGGAGGTGGCGGCTGTACCTGTAGAAGTGGGGGGCACAGGTGGTGCCGCCACCACAAGGGAGCTCCCATCGGCTGACGAGTCCATGTCGCTGGTTGGTGATCTGGTGACCGACGTGTAGCTCCCCTCGCCCTCCGTCCCACTGGCGCATTCTGAGTCCGTGGTGTGGCCCTCCATGGCCATGTGGGATGCAGCTCCCTTGTGCTCCGGTGCCACTGTACCTCCGCCTGATGATGCTGATGCACAAAAAAACAGAGAGAGCACAAAAAGGGGGGGGGGGAACGACAGAAGAAAGACAGGTTGAGTGCATGGCTTACCGCTACCGTTGGCAGGCAATACAGACACAGCAGCCCCCTCCACTACGCCGTGCTCTTGGCCTCTACAGATGCAATTCCTGGGATATGGCCTACATGGCTATGGTGGACATCTGCACACATGGATGCCACAGGGGCATGTATACCTGTACTTGGCCCTCTACTGAGGTGGGGTGGAGTGGCACATGGCCTGCATTACGGAGGGGCCTAGCCTACGTAAGTCGCCCTGGCCTAGGGAAACCCACAGCCCTCCTCCCACACCCAGACCCCTCAACTGCGCACAAAGTCCCCAGAATGAGGGTATACTCACCCCCTCGTGTCTGCTGTGATGCCCTCAAGCGCCCATCCAACTCTGGGTAGGCCACCGCCAGGATCCGGAACATCAGGGGGGTCATGGTGCGACGGGCACCCCTCCCACGTTGGGAGGCCATCCCCAGCTGAGCCTCCGCCATCTTCTTGCTCCAGCGGCGAATGTCCTCCCATCTTTTCCGGCAGTGGGTGCCCCGTCTCTGGTGGACCCCCAGGGTGCGGACATCCTTGGCGATGGCACGCCAAATGTCCTTCTTCTGGTGGGCGCTGACCTACATGACATGCACAGGGGAAGAAGAGAAGTCATTACCAACTGCACCGTCGATGTGAGTGGCCCCCATCCCTACCCTTGCCATGTGGCACATGCATTCACAGTCCTTCATGTTACCTGAAGCCTGCCCCTTCCCTCTTACAACCAGCCCTCTCCACCCAGGCATAGCCCAAACAACGTGCTCCCTGTGTACTTACCTGTTGGTCTGGAGAACCGTAGAGTAGCGTGTATTGGAGGAGGACCCCGTCTACTAGCTTCTCCAACTCCTGAGCAGTGAAGGCAGGGGCCCTTTCCCCAGACGCAGCAGCCATTGTCTCTTCCAGACCGAGGTCACAGCAGCACTTGCAGTGTAGGTCCTCTCCTGTCGAAGATCAGGTATCGAGTGATTGAACAGATAGAAAATGGCGGTCACGTCCGCGGCGGTGCGTATCATCACCGCCGGCGCACTTCATCATTGGCTCCTGGGACCCATAAGGTCCAATGTTAACCAATGCAGCATTGCGCCGCGGTCTACGGCAACGGTGTACAACGCCAGCGCAGATACCTCACATCCCATTGTCCCAGTTTAGAGGTCAGGCAGCTGCCATTTCAGGGGCCCACATGGCTTCTTTAACTACGGCGTCACACATACCTTGGCCTACACTCGACACACATACAGGAAGAGTTTTGTCTTTGGTGTCGTGTTCTGTGTATCTGTGGGTACATACCTGGGATTTTGTTGACTCTGTGGTCGCTGTTGTCCTTCCTAGGCACCGTCAGCTGGGACATTTGAGAAGATGGCGGAATCCTCCGGTGTACAAACCGCTGATGGACCTGTTGACAATGGAGGAGCGACATTTAATCATCACCTACAAGTTTGACCGTGCCACTATCCAGGAACTATGTACCCAGTTGGAGCCAGACCTGATGTCACCAATCCGCCATCCCACTGGAATCCCCCCTGACGTGCAGGTGCTGTCAGTGCTCCATTTCCTTGCAAGTGGGTCTTTTCAGGCAACAGTGGCCATGACATCAGGGATGTCCCAGCCTATGTTTTCCAACGTGTTGTCCAGAGTGTTGTCTGCCCTGCTGAAACACGTAAGGAGCTACATCGTCCAGGCTAGTGTCGGGGCCCCTTGGAGTGCCACGGTGTCCCTAATGGTCTTTTGTATGTCCTTCAGCACCCCTACGATGGTGCCCAGGGCGGAGCTGATGGTTGTGAGCTCCTCCCTGAACCCCAAATACTGCTCCTCCTGCAGGTGCTGGGTCTCCTGAAACTTGTCCAGGACCGTCGCCATCGTCTCCTGGGAGTGGTGGTATGTTCCCATGATGGAGGATAGGGCCTCGTGGAGAGTGGGTTCCCTTGGCCTGTCCGCCCCCTGTCGCACAGCAGCCCTCCCAGTTCCCCTGTGTTCCTGTGCCTCCGTCCCCTGGACCGTGTGCCCACTACCACTGCCCCCAGGTCCCTGTTGTTGTTGGGATGGTGGGTTCTCCTGGGTTCCCTGTAGTGGTGGACACACCGCTGATTGACGTGTCCTGGGTACGGAGGTATGGGCCCGCTGGGTGGGTGCTGTGCTGGTGTTACCAGGGGGTGGAAGGTCAGTGTTGGGCTGTGCCTGTGCAAGGAAAACCGACTGTCCCGAGGCCCACGATGGTCCGGGCTGGTCATCAGGATCCAGTAGGGCAGAGCTGCTGTCGTCACTGTGAGCCTCTTCTGTGGGTGGAGTGGAGTTGTCTGGACCCTCCGGTGTGGTGACGTTCCTTAGTGGTCCTGCAGGGATATAAGAGCATGATTATTGCATCTGTGTGTGTAATTGTGTGCAATGGGTGGGTGTTTGTGTACCCCAGTGCAAGCATTCCTGTCTTTGGGTTTGTATGATGATGGTTAGGGGGTTGTTATGGGTATGTGCAGTGAGCATGCTTTGGTGAGGGGTGACCATGCTTAGTTGTGTCATGCAGGGCTTGGTGTTGGGATGAGTGGTTTGTGTCACTAGTACATTAGTGAGGAGTTTGAGTGATAGGGGAGGGGGTGAGGGTGGGGGTGTGTGATAGCATGCAGGTAGGGTGGGGGATATGATAGTTAAGATTTGACTTACCAGTGTCCATTCCTCCACCGACTCCTCCGAGGCCCTGTGGATGCATGATGGTCAAGACTTGCTCCTCCCATGTTGTTAGTTGTGGGGGAGGAGGTGGGGGTCCGCCGCCAGTCCGATGTACCGCGATGTTGTGCCTGGAGACCACTGAACGCACCTTCCTCCGTAGGTCGTTACACCTCTTCCTGATGTCCTCCCGATTTCTTGGATGCTGTCCCACAGCGTTGAGCCTGTCCACTATTCTGCGCCATAGCGCCATCTTCCTGGCTATGGATGTGTGCTGCACCTGTGAGCCAAATAGCTGTGGCTCTACCCATAGGATTTCCTCCACCATGACCCTGAGCTCCTCCTCGGAAAACCAGGGGTGTCTTTGGCGTGACATGGGTTGGTGTCGGTGATGTGTGGGGTGGTGTAAGTGTTGATGTGTGTGTTGATGTGTAGTGGTATGTGGTGTATTGTGCGTGTAATGTTGTATGCGTGATGGTGTTGGGTGCCTCTGTGTGGTGGGGTTCTCAGTTGCTGTGCTCTCTGTCTCTCTGGCTTTCGTCCGTGAATTGTGGTCGTAGGGGTTTGTGGGTGATGTGGGTGTGTGTTTTATATTGAATTGGGTGTGTGGGAGTGGTGTTTGTATGTGTATCAGGTGAGTGTATTTTGAATTGTCCAATGTGGCGGTGTTTTGGAGATGTGTGTGTATTTTGAGCGCGGCGGTGTGTATCGCCAATGGAATACCGCAGTTGAAAGACCGCTGCGTGAATTCATGAGTTGTGATAGCATGGGCGTGTTTCTGTTGCCGTGACGGTGGAGGAATAGTTTTCGCCAGTTTATCACTGACCTTTGGTGTGGCGGACTTGTGTGGGTGTCTGAATTTCCGCGGATTCCGAGATGTGGGTCATAATAGCTGTGGTGGAATTCCGCAGCCGCAGCGGTGTATTGGCGGTCTTCTGGACGGCGGTAAGCAGCTTTTACCGCAGATGTTGTAATGACCCCCTTAATGTGTAAAGAATTGCCAGATGTCTTGTTACAGTACCAAGATAGGGTAGATGCTGAGGGGTCAAATCTGTCCAGTCTAACGGGTCAAGTACTTTTGATACTTTGCCATGTAGGCTGATTCCCTTTGGGAAATGCTTATGTTATATTTAGGTTTATCTCACCAGATCTTATCACTTTATTTATCCTGTATAGACTTCCATAGATCTGTCTCCTATCCAGTTTGATGGGATGTTTAAAAAGTTGCTTCAAGTCTTAAATTGTGCAATATGTTCTAGAGATGAGGCCTTCCTTACCCTCAAAGGTTTGAAATAATCATACTCCTTGTTTTAAAAGCTTCTAAAACAGGCACAATATGCAACATTCACTGGAACTGGCATCCTGGGGTAAATAATTACACAATTGTACTGTCATTTTTGCTGCTTTTGTAGGGGCCACAATTTTCAGCAATGCCACCCTTTCCCTCTAGTCCAAACCCCACAGCGTTTTTTCTGCTTCCTTTATAGGAGAGGTGTATCTAATGCATGATAGCAGTAGTAGCTCCAGTATATTCCATCTTTCACTGGTTAGTTCTGTCGAAACAGCTTTAATATACCCTTCCTCCATTTTCTGAACCATTGTGAGTACATCATCACAGATTACTGAGAGTCACAGTTGATAAGCAACAGTTACGCCCCCCTCTTTTTGACCACTTGCCAGGAATATCTGCCATTTATCAGCAGGTGCCCCTCAGCCCACTTCTAGATCTTGGAGGTGCAAAACCTGCCTTTGGGGCGAAAAGGGGCCATAGAAGTGATGCCCAGAGAGGAGAGGTACAATGAATTTAATTTCCTCAACGTCTTTGTCCTGTCGAAGAGTGATGGCCTCAAGCCCATTCTGGAATTGAGGCTGTTGCAGTTCTTTGTTCATCAGGACAAATTGAGATTGCCCTCTAAGTTAGGTTTGGGTAGCTCTGAACTCACAGGATTGCATGGTATCCCAGTATCTTGAGGAGGCAATTATATTAATCTGATGATCCTCCTAGTTTACTGTCATTAGCGCTCCTTCGAGGTGGGGTCCCAGCTGTACCAATTTGCTTTAGAGCAATTTGGTCTCATGTTTTCTCTGCAAGTCTTCATCAAGATATAGGCTTTGGTGGCTCCAGGACCGTAGCCTCAGGGAGGGCCGAGCGGGACCTGGCCAGCCTATATTTAAGTCTGGGCCCCTAAAATACCGGTATCAGATTTGTTGAGCTTTTCTTTCTCTTTAATCATGGTAACGTTTTTTTCTACCAGCATTAGCCCAGTGCCTGGCTATGTGTTCTCAGAGGCTGCAGCACTGCTCCTCTTTGAACGGATGGGTAATATGGTAGTGAGTGAGCAGGCTGGGGGCTGTTTGTCGACCACTGCCTAAGTGTGCTCACACATAGGCCAGGGTCCTCCTTCCAGTGTCTTTGGAAAATAAACTGGCTCAGAAAGTTAGAAAGTAAGCAGATGAAGAGTGGGGCCAGACAAGGCACTATGGGGTGGCATCACTAATACACTCAAAGAAAAGATGTATCAGTCCAGCAATTTCAGTCCGCTGAAAGAGGAAAGAATTAATGACAGGCAAACATGCATTGACAGTGTAAAGCAGCAAAACTATGAAAGTCTACAATATATGAATAACTCAGTGCTCTGTTGTTTGGAAAACTGAAATTCTAGACCTCCGGCGGAGTATCTTTTCTATAGGCTTGTAATTAATAACCTGTGGCCTGGACCCTATCACCAGAGACCAAATAGCATGGCATACTCTCATCCAGGCATCTGTCTCTGACGCGTAGGCTCTCATTATTCTAATGAGATTACTGGATTTGGGCAGCAGAATCATTTGTACTGTAGAGGACTGAGTCTAAACCACTACAGGTGACACCTGTCTGCCTAAAAAGCGTTTTGTTCCAGCTAGCTAGCATTGCCCCATCCCCACCCAAGAGCAGGGATGATTGGGCAACCGAGCGCATGACACAATGGACTCCTCAGGGAAATCGTGGTCACTCTGATCTCATCCGTTTCTCTCAGTTACGTTAGTCTCACATATACAAGGACAATCAGATGCAGAATATATTTCAATAAGGTTTTATTGAAGTAACTGCATCTTAGATAATAAAGCATGTACCTCAATAACTAGGACGATGAAGCATGACAGGATTAGAATTGTGGCAAGGAGAGTGAAGCATAAAAATAACGCTATCATATTGTCACTTAGAACCATTAAAATAGCTTCTACCTAGGATAGGTTAGAGCACAGCATGTAAAGCTCTAATTCTGTCCTTCAGGTTCCCCTGGGAAGACATCACCTCTCATACCTGAGCAAGAGGCCTGTACTCTACATAAGCAGCTGCAGCGAAGCAATCAGCGTACAGTAATGGTCATCTGGCTGGAATCTCCCTCTAACATACATGGGTCAAAGTAGTGTTTTATAATAAAACAACTGATGTTCCAAGAAAGGATCCCCACTTAAAAGTGTGTATGTTTCTATGAACACTAGAGGCAAATTGTTACCACGTTTGCCGGCAACCTAACTTACTGCAGCCTTGAGAAAAGCACAGATTGAAAGGAATGTCTTAAGAACACAGTGCTGGCAAAGAACAGCTAGATAGAGAAAATAAAACAAGACCGCAAATGTGGCTATTGGTAAACTAATAAAACAAAGCTGATCTAGGTTAAAGTGTACAGCGGCAGGCCTAGTTTGCTAAAATAACTTGTATGAAGCTATTACTAAAATGGCTACACAATGCCCTCCCCTTGCTGGTTCAAAGGTGGTTCAAATCCTAATTATATACAAAAGCCACTAAAATTCAACCTAAGGCATATATAAGAATGTCAATAAAGACAAGTTAAAAGAAACTTGAGCATGTGTAAAAAGGACAATTTAAAAATGTTAACTGTGGTGTTAAAAAAAACGAATTTCAAGAGTCAGAGTCATTTTGGAATTTGCCAATTGAATCCGGGATAATTGAAGACAGGAAATCTTCCACTTCGGCAGGTGGTAAAATAGGAAGTTCATCGCCAAGGAAAACCAAGGAGCATTTGTCGTCCAAAGCCTGAGCTCCAGCCACGGCAGCAGCATACCATGGTGTGCCCAACAACATATTTAGAGCTGCATCATCCACAAAGGGCAACTCATAAGCAGCTTTCTGTAGCAAACGCACCCTCAACGAGCATCTCTGGCAATGAGCCCTCAGTGAGATTATCAACAGGTTAGCATCCAACGAAAGCAAGCGCTGCGTAGAAACACAAACTTTCAGTGCATGTTCGAATGAGCACCAGAGGCACTGAAAAACAGGCTGCACACAATGCAAAACCGGTCTGAATGACGGAGACCAGTCACACTCCAATTGCTCCAGGAATGATGCTCCAAAGTACTGCATCACAACACAGCTGCGCTGGTTGAAGCGCTTTCAGTCCTCCTTGTTGCAGCGGGACAGCCATTGCGCAGAAAAAGTAGCAGGAGCAAAATGCCACCTATTATAGCCAAAGTTATCGGAAATCCCCTGAAAATACTGGAGAATATTGAGTGGATAGCTGAGGGTATTAAGCCGAATATAGAGAAGAAGGTGTGAACGAAACCATAGCCTTAAAGAAATTTGCGATTCCAGTAGTACTGGACGCATTAAATATTTGTCCCACGAGCTCACCAAAGTATCTCGGAAAGTTGGTACTTAAAAGGGACTCTATGACTGTATCTCTGCTGATGACCTTGCAACCTTAAGCGCATAGGTTACCGTGTGCAGATGTGAGCGCCGCATGTTTTTGAAACATAAAGCCTTGAGTCTGCTCAACTTGTCAAAATTCACATTTGAAGTAGCGATATGGGGCCAAATCTCAGCTACTTCCCTCTGTCGTGTAGGAAAAAGGAAGTACGTTCCCACAGCATGTAACAATTTTAGAGACCGAAACAACATAAACTATTCCGGCTCGCATCCCACAACAATTCTCACTATTGAGGAGGACATAGCTGCCATTCGAGAGCACCTGGAATGCAGGTCTAATCCAGGGGATTGGGACTCCCTTCAGATAACAAGCCACGTTAGCTGCTGAAGCATTACATGCCCCTGCAAGGACAGCTGTTTACAAACCATCAAATGGCTGCCAGAAGTCTCACATTCACTACTGCTAAGAAAGACCTCTTTCATTTCATACAATTGAGACATTTGTACGAGAAGTGTAGATCCTACACCTCTTGGATGTAACTATCTCCTAGCCTTTCATATCTGCCTACTGGAATGTGTTTTAAGCAGGACGTAAATTGAAGTGTTGAAATAGGCAGATTAATAACCCCGTGTATCAACCACTCAGCAGATGGTATTTCAGCCACAGTAAAAGGCAACTTTTCTAATTTCTCAATATTTAACATGACATAAGTCGCTTATTTCTTAGCCATTAGTTGTTGTTATTGCGTTAAATTAAATGTGGAAAATATAACCCCTTGCGCTAATGTGTTGCCAGAGAACGCGACCTGCCTTCAGTGTTTGTAGTGTCCAACCCAACTGCAGAATGGACCTTAGTTGACTCTGTCTATGGTGTAAAGAAGACATGTCTCTTTGTAGTGTCTATTGCAGAAGAAGCGATGTTGTTTATTATCCAGTCAGACAGGGTATTAATCCCATTAACTACAACAGCTAATGCCTTCTGTAAGTTTTCCTGATCTATTTGCCTTAACCGGGCAGCAGCTTCTTGTTTAGAAAGCTTCCAAATGTCATTATAAACTGCGTATAAAAAGCGCTTTCTGCATTGTTTTCTGGGGCCTAACAGGAAATCCTGTAGGTCAGTATTATTAGACAGAAGACTGAGGTGATCTCTAACTGCATCTAGTGAGGAACTCTTTAACCATTGCTGACATAGTTTCCCTACAGTGTATGTTATTACTATACCCGCATGTTCAGATGACAAATAGCGAGGGTCAGCCTACTTGTTCTAAAAACCCCCGTGGAGTTTATAAAATGTTTATGACACCCATTGGTATCTATTGGCCACAATAACCACCTGCCAGGACGTTAAAGTGAAGCATTAAACAGGCCATTCTGGACCCATTCATCGAGCTGATCTTCAGTTGCATTTATATAAGTTTGCAGTTTGTAAAATTTTGCAGGGGCAGCAATACCGGGCGCATTCAATTCCTTCATTTTGTGCTAAGCCTAAACAACTTGTCTGTAGTACTGTTTCATTTGGAATATCATTTGAACAGGTATCAGGCATGCTCTAAATAAAGCTTCCTTTCCCCTTATTTGCCAATTTTTTTGTTCCCCACACACTTTTTAAGTCAATTGACTTCGTCCAATGTTCATAGCCTTCTATAGCCAACCGGGAAACAAAGGACTCCGACTAAATTAATTTCGTATCTGTCAATAGTATATGTACATTTTCCATTAATGGCAATTTAAAAAAATATGACTCAGCATTTTTAACATTGTGCCCACAAAAATATGCAAATTTTTCAGAATACGTTTTAGAACTCCCTTGTGGTGGAGTCAGACAGTGTTCCCATTGTGTGTAATTAAAAATAGTCTTTGGGGTACTTGCTCTGTGAATGAAATGATGTCTATAATAATTATAGCACAACATGTCACTATAATTCTCTTTAGATTGATAAACATCCTCAATTTCAAATACAGTTAAATACTGCAATTCAGCAATCATAGAATCAACTGTTTTCACAATCCAGTCATCAGAAACAGCTCTGGGTATTATTACATCGTTCATTGAAAGTTTAACCACGTATGGTATTTGAAAGACCTCCGTGGGGCCGTATATATCAAATGTGGCTTTATCCCAAAAATCCCATCAGGAATTGGTATTGTGGAAATGTTCACAGAAGACAAGTCTCTGCGGATCTTGTGAGAAGAAAGATGGGGTTTTAGGACCTCATCAACCAGTTCAACTGTTTATCTTGCAGGAAGGTAATGACCATGTATTAGTAAAAAGAAAGTAATGACAAAGCAAATTTAATTTGTAGGAGGAGAACTGCTAGGGGTCTCCGCGGTGGTTCACAGTAAATGATGCCATCCGTCTGTGTAGAAGTTGTGTCAAATCGGTCAGTAATTTCTATATCGTTTGTTGTAACAGATGTTAGTTGAACTAATGCAAGATACTTTTCCACCCTTCCCAAGGTCGGAGAGGTGTCAGCGGTGCTGCTCAAAACTTATAGAGGGAAAGCTTGGCCAGTAGTGAGAGGGATTCAGGAACTACTGGCTGTTCCTCTTGGTCTGCTGTGCACGATTGGCCACATGGTGTAACTTGACATTGTCAATAGATACAAAACGGTTTTCTTTACTGCCAGGCAACGTTGGTAGACTGACAGTTCTGGTACTGTGTATTACCAGGACTGGGACTGGTGCACGATAAGAAGGGTCAAACTCCTTTTTCACAGCAACTTTTTCACATACTAGATGCCCAACCTTTGGAATCCAGATGGTAAATGTTATTGGTACATCCTTAATTCCTGCGGAGGTAGCACTGGCAGAAGCATTGTCTTCACAGAACTGTTGTAATTCCTGCAAGACAGTAACACGTTCACTTATGTCAAAAGGTGTTTCTGCTGCCTCCATGCCAGTACCATCAAGATCTGGAACATACATTTGAATTCCAAACAGGCACTTGTATGAAGTACTACCCCCCAAGGGACCTTCTAGGCAGATTATTAAGTGCTTTCTGGACTCCATACAGGTGATTAATCCAACTACGACCCATACCTAAAACTCTGGCTGTTAAGGACTGCTTTAAATCACAGTTTCTTCGCTCCACAACACTTTTTCCCTCAGGATGAAATAGAGACTAGCAATGGAGTTGGGCCCCTAATGAAGCTATGGTGTCCCTGAAAGCCCTTGAGGGAAAAGCAGGGCCCTGGTCCGAGTGGAAAGCCGCAACTGCATATGTGCCAATAAAGACTTGCAAATCTTTAATAACAGTCCGAGCGTCAGCAGAGCGTTGTGGCCACACCCATAGAAATCTGGAGCAAGAGTCAACAGCAACTAAAATTTATTTCTATGCACTGTCCAGTGTCAGGGGACCACAGTGGTCCAAGTACACACATTGTAAAGGTTTGTTGAAAATTAGCAGGGGTGTCTGCAGTGGGCATTTGACAGTGGGGTTCTTAATTTGTTGGCAGATGTCACAACAAAGGACATGCTGCTTGGTCTGTTTGTACAGACCTGGCCACCAATAACGTGCTTGCAATAATTATATTTTAGCCGTCACACCAGCAGGGGCAGATGCAACCCCTTCATGTACTGCTTTAATCAACTCTGGTCTTATGTCTTTGTTGAGAATTACTTAAACTCCCACTCCTGGTATTTTTACTTCTGCGTCAAGAAAGCCTCCTATTCTTTCCCTCTTACTCGTATACCCACTGAGCAGCAAATGACTCTCCCCATACACCAACTACCATGGGCACATCAGACCTTCAAATACTTGGGCGTTCAAGTATATCACTCTATGTCAGACCTAAGAGAAGGGAATCTAGCCTGACTACTCCGCTTCACCCGAGGCTCCTTGACATTCTGGAGCTCACTGCCTCTATCACCTATGGGCCGGACAGCCATAGCCAAGATGCTAATATTACTGAGATTCTAATATTACTTTACCGTGCTCCCGTTATCCTTGCCAGATCTTTTTTCACAAAGTACACTCCTTACTGACTGACTTACTCTGGGGCAGGGCCAGACGCAGAGTAGCACTAGCCATTACACAATACCCACAAGAAGACAGCGGACTCAGCATGCCGAACCTCGAATTATATTACGCAGCATCCCAACTTCAATGGGTCACCATGTGGCTCAACGAACCGGCCACCCCAGAGTCCATAGCAAAAACTGCTTACACAAAACCAAAAACGATATTAGCATATTTGCTAGCAGGACCCCCCCCACCCACTAAATAAATCACCTCTACTGGACACGGCCAGACACTGCTGGCGGAGATATCTACAGGGCAGAAAGCTGACCCCCCCGATTCGCCCCTGCTACCAATGTCACAGGTGCCGGGCATTCACACTCTTTCCTCCTACCATGATATACGTGTGACTAATACCCTGAGTATGGGAGACCTCTATTCAAGTTCCAAAGCAATCACGTTTTCAGATTTGGTAGCAGCGGACGTAATGCACGGGGCCTTCATGTCATTTAATGCCATAACTAATCTCCTACACAACCTCTGGGGACGCAGTCCCAACGAACCAAATGAATCCCCTCTTCTTACTGCAATACTCTCTATGGGCGGCGCAAAAAGCGTCATCACAAAATTATATAAAATACTCCTAGCAAGTAACTGCATGGCCTTAACTCAGGCCAAACACCGTTGGGACACTGTCCTTGCTACACCAATTACCCAGAAATCCTGGGAAGCAGCCCTTATCTCGATTAAGTCTGTATCCCGTAACTTTAGGCTAAGATATACGCAATTTAACTACATACATCAATCATATCTCTCCCCAGCCCGTATCCATATAATATACCCACACTCTAAACCAATGTGCCCAAGATCCGCCACTCCTGCAGCTACTTTTTACCTTATGGTCTGGGAATGTCACTCGATAAATACCGGCTGTGCCGCATCATCGAAACCACAGCAGACGTAGTAGACCACGTCCTAACCCCTACTCCAGAATCCTGCTTGCTTGGCATACGCCACCGAACAAAGGGAGATAAACACATCCACAAGTTTGTAGACTTAGCATTTGTGATATATAAATGCTTGATCGCCACACACTGGAAGGCCCCAAACGCCCCTCCTCACTCTGTTTGGCTGCGGGACTTGCATAGTTACACATTGGCAGAGGCTCAAACATTAAGACATCTACAACACAAGGGTCAGATACAGGGAGGAACTGAAAGCTGGGACCTTTTTGTTGTAAGAATAGAATCCAGAGACGACACGTATCCTCCGTGAGACGCTCCTCTAGCACTGTATTGACATGAAATCACCATACTTACCCAAAGCATAAAAGCAATTGTCAAATTGAGCTTCACCCAACCGCGAACTGAAGCGTCAAGCTCACGCGCCATTTACCCGCCAGCCCTTCTCCGATACTGCTACCTAGCCACACTAAACACATGCAAAGCATTGATACCCTTAGCGCCTGCATAGCCAAATGCTACCATCATTTTTTCTGACGCCATTACATATATCTAAGTACAATATTCGCTATGACTAGTGTTAAAAGTTACTCAATGTTAAGTTGTATGCCAGTACGCTAAAATGTAATCGTATTGTACAAAAAACTACAAATACGAAAAGATATGCACGTGCAGAGAAGATGTGAATTCTCTCACTAAGTTAAGTGGAATGTACTGCTGCTTTTGTAATATGTTTTGAATCATGTTGAATAAACAGATGAAAAAAAAAAAAAAGAAAGCCTCCCATTTGGTTGGAATATTTCGCAGGAAATGCTTTTGTATAGGGCGTGCCTTCAGCCGTGGCTTTCACGGCAGCCCATATGTCATCGTCCAGTTTTGTTCCAGAACGAGTTACTGCAGCAACAGCAGAAGTGGCTACTGCCGATTTGGCTGCTTCGTCAGCCAGTGTATTTCAAGCAACGTGTATTCCAACGCGCTGGTGTCCAAATGTAAGTACAACATGGACGTTTGGTAGCGTTTCCTTCAGATTCGCTACGTTCCCCCACAGAAGTCTGTGTTTGATGGTGTTACCTCTGAACCCATTCTGGCGCCAGTAATGCAGGTATTCATTGAGGGACTGGACACAATAGTACAAATCACAGACAATCAGTGTTAGCTGTGCAGGATCCCTATGTTCCAGTACCATCACCAGAGCCTTTAGCTCTGACAGTTGTGCAGTGCAATCCCCTAGGGTTTGCGTGAAAGTATGTTGTGGATAAAATGTATTACCCTCCATGTAGCCACTTACGACTGCGGAAGCAGCGGAGTATTGATGCTTTGTGCCTATTGCAGGTTGTGCTAAGCCATCCGTCTAAACGACTCTTTAATATTGATCAGTAGGCAATGTAGTTGCCGGAACTGGGTATTCTAGTTCATATTGCAAAAAAAATTGACTTTGTAGTTTTGGGTCGAAGATGTAGTCAACATCAGTGGCTGTCAAAGACTTTGCCCATTGAATCCAATGTGGATGTAATGCTTTAGAGTTTTGAACGCTGGCTTTGGTAACAGCCTCGAGAGCTGGGATTGGAGATACAACAATAATGCATTTCCCCTGGGCCAGGAGTCTTTCTTTAATGACAGCCATCTGAACAGGAGTGAGAATTTTCTCAGTGGGAGCAAAGTGTTGTTCTGCTGCTGAGTACAAATGTGATTTGTATGCAATTGGGACTATCTCACCCTCATTGAAAGTTACATTGGTGAAACCAATGGCACCAGCAATTACTTTGATGACCAGATTTTTTTTATTGTCCCTTCTGTGTAAGTGTTGTGCTGCAAGCATGACTGTTTGCAAAACTCTGAGAATACGTCTGTGTTCGACTGTCCAGAATTTACTGGAAAAGTCAAGATGTATTAAGTCACATAAAGGTTTTATGCGTGATGCGTATTGTGGAATGTAAGTTCTGCCAAAATTTAGGAAACCCAATAGTGATTGGAGTTTTTGAATGGTATTTGGAGCTTGTAATTGCGCGCATGTTTCCAAGAATTGTGGTGCTAGGCTCTTTCATACACTTGATAGCTCGTATCCAAAAAACAGGACGCTAAGGAAGGCTATTTTCTTTTTTTGAAGTTCAATTTGTAGCCGAATTTGGCAAATCCTTCAACAATGCCGGCTACCCGTCCCAGATGTTATAGTAGTTCATCATCCATTAGATATATATCATCTACACAGGACAATGCTTCAGGGTCAATATCGTGCAATATTGAAGTCACAGAAGCCGCAAACAGTCCTCTACTGTTCTTGTACCCCTGGGGTAAACAACAGAATTTTTTTCTGGGAGCCTAGTGCGGTGAAACTTGTTAGGTCTCTAATATCAGGTGCTATATTTTAGCAGAAAAAAACATTCGAAATGTCAGTGTTATTTTGTATTTTTTTGCACTCTGTGTTGTTCATGACTGCTGTGCCGTGAGAGTTTTGTATGGCATATGTGCATAATGTCTGTAACCTAAGACTATTCTGTACGATTATTCATTGGTGTGACACAGAGTTCGATTACGCCCTGGTACTCCAGTTGTGTAAGGATTTCCCTCACAGGTGCTTTATCATCACGTTTTATTGGGTACTGGGGTTGAGGTTGTTTTTTAATTGGAATTACATAATAGGGGGAATCTTTATCCCACCATACGTGGTTGCGATATAACGTGGGTGCCTGTGCCAAAGCCTAATCGATGGCATAGGATTCTGCGAGCTCATCGGGAACAAGAGGTGAGAAAGAAAGTTTGATAACATCTTCCCCATATGGGCAAGTACGGACGAATTCAGGTGGCCAATCCCTTTCGGCCAAGAGAATATCATAAATGTTTATGACATGGTCCCAAAAGATTGCGTTGATTGTGCGTTCAGTGTCTCCTTCTAACTATAACATTACTTTGTACACCTATCAGGCGTGGAGACACGTTTGTCTGCAGTTTCAACTTGTAAGAAGTCATCAGTTGCTTTCTCCTCCAGATGCTCTTGAAGATTCCGGTGAACGATTGTGACCTCTGCCGCGCTGTCTAATACAGCTGATGCCCACTTCTTGTTCTTCAATAGAGCCCTCTTCTTGAGTGGCATGACGAATCACAATTGCTGCCACTTTTTTCTTTTTGAATGGGGTTTTTGTTGGGGAAGTTTCTCTTCTTTTTTAACAGAAACTTCTGTAGAGCGTTCTGATTCCTGTCTCGGTTTCACATACTCTGTTCTTCGCTCTGGCAGCCCACCTCTCTCACTGCGTTTTTCCAGTGAGTTCTGAAAGGAACGAGATTGGCGTGTATCAGTATATTGATATCTGTCAGGCGTTTTTATATTATCTCTATTTATGAGATTATATCTAGTCTGTGGGGTCTCCGTATGCGGAGATTCTTCCCTTTCTTTTTTAGGTGTTTGTTTTATTTTATCCCAGCATTTTTTAGAACCCTTAGGAGCTTGCTTGGTAGAATCTTTATTAGATTTACCCTGAATTTGTGGTTTTGTAGGTCTGGCCCCCCGCTATCTCGACCAATACTAGAGTAGGTCTCTGCGATAATCTTTGGCAGCTCACGTTCTTGATCCTGTGGAGGAACATCCGGGAGCTGCATGCGCACTGCTAGTGCAACTGCTTCCCTTTTAAGATTACTCAGTATAATGGAAGATACAGTGGCAAAATTGCCCATAAGTTGCATCCTTAAATCCAGGGCCGGGGCAGCCTTGTATTCATCTTGAATTTGTCGTAACACTTCCGGTAGATTGGCAAGTGTCTGTGTTCCATGTGTGGTAGTATAGAGCATGGCAAATCCCGTGCCCCAAGTATTGCAGTTATCTACTGTGGGAACCATACCAAATGGCAAGCACATAATTATTACTATATGCTTATCCTGAGGTCCCGTATAGGGAAATACAGCTTCCAGTGCATTTATTTTTTGAGCTAACCAAAACGGAATCTCTTCTCATTTGGCAGGTACTTTACCCATGATCTAATGTACTTTTGCAGGATTAATGCCTGGCGTTACTTCATGTGGTTGCACCAGAGCAGCATGTGCTGGGTTTGTGTTTAATGTTTGCATTACAAACTGTACTAATCGTCTGTATATTGTTGTCAGCTCAGCATACAAGCGACGGACTTCAGCTACTGTTAAATTCGCTGCAGCGGGGTGAGGTGTATAAGTGGCCAATAATGGCCAGGTTGGACCATCATTACTTAGAGGACCTAACCTAACATGTAGAATTGTATGGCTAGGGCGCCATCATGCCAATTATTACGTTCTTGGTAAGATAGAGGTATTTCTAAGTATGCATATGCTCTGTATTGTGCAGGTGTGTTTGCAGGTGTATAGTGATGAAATGTATTTGTGTTCCCATCAGCTGCTGGAAATGTGACCCAAGAATAGAAGATTTCTGTTTTATAGGCTGGATGAACCTCAAGAACAAATGTAACTGGACCCCTGGGCCGTTAGGCGATGTGCCAGTAAATGTGCAGTAAGGGTGGTCACATATTGACTGCAATTGCTACCTGTTGTGGGTTCGCCATAATAAAGGGTGAATTTTGTTCAGAGATAAGCACACCAAATGGGGATTATCCATTTAGAGTTAAAGCT
This sequence comes from Pleurodeles waltl, assembly GCF_031143425.1. NCBI lineage: Eukaryota > Metazoa > Chordata > Amphibia > Caudata > Salamandridae > Pleurodeles > Pleurodeles waltl. Next base: position 550,987,657 of record NC_090443.1, on the reverse strand, counting down.
TGAACAACCTACAGTGTTAGGTAGGTACTCCCTACTTAGCTGAGGAGAAAAATCCTCAGTACCAAGGACGGTTCCGTATATAGTAGTGAGGTATCTTTATATGTAGTGACACAAAGATACTCAGGAGGACCCGAATATTAGTGCCTGACCAAATGTTGGTGGCGCCATGTCACGTATGCTCTCACTTTTCTAATGAGACTACTGGATTTTGGCGGCACTATCACTTGCACTGTGGGGGACTGAGTATAAACCCACTACAGGTGACACATGCCGGCCTAATCTGGGTTTTGTTCTGGCCAACTAGCAGTGCCTCATTTCTACCCAAGAGCAGCGATGATCGGGCAACCGAGCACATGACACAATTGACTGCTCAGGGAAATCGTGGTCACTCAGATCTCATCCGTTTCTCTCAGTTACATTAGTATCACATATACAGGGACAATCAGAGGCAGAATATATTTCAATAAGATGTTATTGAAGTAACTGCATCTTAGATAATAAAGCATGTACTGTAATAACTAGGACGATGAGGCATGACAGTACTAGAATTGTGACAAGGAGAGTGAAGCATAAACATAACGCTACCATATTGTCACTATAACCATTAAAATAGCTCCTACCTAGGATATGTTAGAGCACAGCATTTTAAGCTCTAATTCTGCCCTTCAGGTTCCCTTGGGAAGACATCATCCCTCATACATGAGCAAGGGGCCTGTAGTCTCCATAAGCAGCTTCAGCGAAGCATTTAGCAATCAATGTACAGTTGTGGTCATCTGGCTGGAATCTCCCACTAACGTACATGGGTCAAAGTAGTGTTTTTATAATAAAACAACTGATGTTCCAAGAAAGGATTCCCATGTAAGAGTGTGTATGTTTCTATGAACACTAAAGACAAAGGGGGTCATTCTGACCTCGGCGGTAAAAGCCGCTTACCGCCGGTCAGAAGGCCACGACAATACCGCCGCGGCCGCGGTCAGCCGCCACGGACATTCTGACCCACAACTGCAAAACCTCCGAAAATCCGCCCTCCACTGCAGTCCGCCACATCAGCGGCCAGCGGTAAACTGGAGAAGACCAAACCTCCACCGCCACGCCAACAGAAATACGCCCATCCCATTATGACCTGCAAATCCACGCGGCGGTCATTCAACCGCGGTATTCCATTGGCGGTACATACCGCTGCGGTCAAAATACACACACCTTTACAAACCCCTACCACATTGGACAATTTGAAAGGCACACACCTGAAACACATACACACACCACTCCCACACATCCAATACCATATAAAACACACACCCACATCACCCACAAACCCCTACCAACAAAAACCAGAGACGAAGGAGAGAGAGAGACACATCAGAGAATAGAGAGCCAGACACACAGAAGCACACCGCAACATCACACACACCACATAGAAGCACAAAGCACCACACACCAACACACACATCATCACATACACCACCCCACACCTCATACACACCACCCCATGGCACCACAAAGGCACCCACGCTTTTCGGACCAAGAACTCCGGGTCATGGTGGAGGAGATCATAAGAGTGGAACCCCAGCTCTTCGGCTCACAGGTCCAGCACACCACCATAGCAAGGAAGGCGGAGCTCTGGCAGCGGATCGTGGACAGGGTCAACGCGGTGGGACAGCATCCCAGAAATCGAGAGGACATCCGCAAACGATGGAACGACCTACGGGGGAAGGTGCGCTCGATGGTCTCGCGACACAACATCGCAGTCCAGAAGACTGGCGGGGGACCCCCACCCACTCCACCCGAATTCACAACATGGGAGCAAGAGGTACTCAAGATCCTGCATCCCGATGGCCTCGCTGGAGTACACGGAGGAATGGACTCTGGTAAGTACAAGGCCAACCACTTCACCCCCCCCCCCAGCATGCTAACCCCCACCCTCACCCCCAACCCCCCAGCACACATCCTCCCTGAGAATGTCTCCCCAGCACAACCCACCCAACACCAACCCCTGCATGCCACCCCCAAACTATGGACACCCATCACCTAAGCATGACCACTGCACATACCTATCACCCCCCCCACAAAACACCCTCACAACACCTCCCCCAAGGGAATGCCAGCACTGGGGGACAAGGGCACCCATAAAACGCAAGCTAATGCACACACAGAAACAATAACCATACCCTCTTACCCCATGCAGGACCCGAACGACAACACACCGGTCAGGAGGGACCAGAAATGTCCATCCCACCCCCGGAACAGGCCCCTAGTGATGACAGCAGCTCTGTCGACCTGGAACCTGATGACCAGCCCGGACCATCGGGGACCTCTGGGCAGTCGGTTCCCCTCACCCAGACACAGGCCACTGCAGACCCAACCCCCTCTGGGAACAACAGCACAGCTCCCACCCAGCGGGCCCATGCCTCTGTCTCTAGGACAGGTCAAGCAGCGGTGTGTCTACCACTACAGGGCCCCCAGGGTAACCCACCAACCCAGCAACAACAGGGACCTGGGGGCAGTGGGAGTGGGCACACCGTCCAGGGGACAGAGGCCCAGGGAAACAGGGCAACTCGGAGGGCTGCTGTGCGACAGGGGGGGGAGGAGAGGCCCAGGGAACCCACTCTCCAAGAGGCCCTCACCACCATCATGGCAGCCTACCACCGCTCACAAGAGACGATGGCGACGGTACTGGCCAGGTTCCAGGAGATCCAGGCACAGCAGGAGCAACGCTACATGGGGTTCAGCGACCAACTCAGCAACATCTCAACCGCTATGGGGAGCATAGGCCAGGCCCTGAACCGTATAGAGGACACGTTTCGGGACCATGTGGCATCACACAGGGCCCCTGTCACTAGCCAGGAACAGGAACAGCCTACCACCTCCGCCGGCGCTAGTGGACAGGAGGCCCCACCACAACGACAGCCCACCAGAACCCCACCTCCTGCTGAACAACAACCGCCCCGCAAAAGGAGCCTGAGATCAAAAAAACCGACAGAGTAGGATGTCAAGTCCCCCGCCAGCATCACATACCCCCGGAAGTCCTCCCACTGTTCCACATTGCCACCCTGTCCAACCTTGAACTGCCCCTGCTCCATCCTGCCACAGGCATATGGACAATGCACCTGTGAGACTGAGAACTGGACTCCGCCATGGACATTACTCCACCCCCACCCATCACTGTTTCACTATCATGTACCAATATCTATGCACTAATAATAAATAACACATTGCACTGAAATCAATCAGGACTCAGCCTGTGTTATTTACAAATGTATGAGACATTACATATCAATTACGTATAATTAACATTGTGAATTACACATACCGAGGTAACTTAGCATTAGTCCATGGGCCAACCAAGCCGAGGTCACGCAGTGGCTCATACAGCACAGAAAAGGGAAGGGAAAATCAAACATCATGTTTATAGGTCTGGGGGGAAATCGACAAAGTTGAAATGCAGGAGGCTTTCAGGAAATGTAAAATGGCATGGGTGATTATTACCTGTGTGCTACTGGAAATACTGTTCTATTACTCTGTCCCTGTTGTCTGTGTCGTACTCTGAGTCTTCCTCTTCTTCACTCTCCGCAGGCTCCACAGCTGCTTCAACACCACCATCTGCACCATCCTCCTGCAGGAAAGGAACCTGACGTCGCAATGCCAGATTGTGAAGCATACAGCAGGCCACGATGATGTGGCACACCTTCTTTGGTGAGTACATCAGGGATCCCCCAGTCATATGCAGGCACCTAAACCTGGCCTTCAGGAGGCCATAGGTCCTTTCGATGATCCTCCTAGTTCGCCCATGGGCCTCATTGTACCGTTCCTCTGCCCTGGTCCGGGGATTCCTTACTGGGGTCAGTAGCCAAGGCAGGTTGGGGTAACCAGAGTCACCTATTAGCCACACACGTTGTCTCTGTAGCTGCTCCATCACATAGGGGATGCTGCTATTTCGCATCACATACGCGTCATGCACTGACCCTGGGAACTTGGCATTTACATGGGAGATGTACTGGTCAGCCAAACAGACCACCTGGACATTCATAGAATGATAACTCTTCCTGTTTCTGTACACCTGCTCATCGTCTTTTGGGGGTACCAAAGCCACATGGGTCCCATCAATGGCACCAATGATGTTGGGGATATGTCCAAGGGCATAGAAATCACCCTTCACTGTAGGCAAGTCACCCTCCTCTGGGAAAATGATGTAGCTCCGCATGAGTTTCATCCAGGCAGACAACACTCTGCTCAAAATCTTAGAAAACATAGGCTGAGACATTCCAGATGACATGGCCACTGTGGTCTGGAATGACCCACTTGCCAAAAAATGGAGGACTGACAAAACCTGCACCAGAGGGGGAATCCCTGTGGGTTGGCGGATGGGGGACATCAGGGCTGGCTCCAGCTGGGCACACAGTTCATGGATAGTGGCACGGTCAAGTCTGTATCGAAGTATTATATGGCGTTCTTCCATTGTCGACAGGTCCACCAGCGGTCGGTACACGCGAGGATTCCTCCTTCTCATCGCAAGTCCCAGCGGACGGTGCCTAGGAAGGACAACATGGAGCACAGAGTCAGGCAAACCACAGGTACGTACAGACAGCTTGCACAGTTGAAGAATGGCAATGGGTTGAAAGGCGTGTATGTGTGGCAATGCAAGGCCTAGGCCTGTGTGTCGCAGTCAACATTAAGCCATGTAGGCCCTTGAAATGGCGGCTGCCTGACCTGTGAAGTGGGACAATGGGATGTGAAGTCAATGCGCTGGCGGGGCACACCGTGGCGGTAGGCGGTCGAAGACCGCGGCGCAAAGCCGCATTGGTTAACATTGAAGCCTATGGGTTTCAGGAGCCAATGACGATGTGCGCCGGCGGTCGCGGTACGCACCGCCGCGGTACGCACCGCCGCGGGCGTGACCGCCATTTTCTATCTGCTTAATCACTCGAGACCTGATCATCCACAGGAGAGGACCTATACTGCAAGTGCTGCTGTGACCTCGGTCTGGAAGATACAATGGCTGCTGCGACTGGGGAAAGGGCCCCTGCCTTCACGTCTGAAGAGTTGGAGAAGCTCGTGGATGGGGTCCTCCCCCAGTATGCGCTACTCTACGGTCCTCCAGACCAACAAGTGAGTACACCGGGTGCACATGGAATGGGCTATGCCTGTGTGGATTGGGGTGGATGTAAGTTGGTGGGGTGGGGGGCGAATGAGGAGTGCAACGCCCGTCAGATGAGAGCATGTGCCATATGGCAAAGTTGGTGGGGGGGGCCAATCACATCTAACATGCAGGTCATTGATGATTTCCTCCTTTCCACCCTGTACATGTCAAATAGGTCAGCGCCCATCAGAAGATCGAGATTTGGCGTGCCATCGCCAAGGAAGTCCGGAACTTGGGGGTCCACAACAGACGGGGCACCCACTGCCGCAAGAGGTGGGAGGACATCCGCCGCGGAACAAGGAAGACCGCAGAAACACTGCTGGGGATGGCCTCCCAACCTAGGAGGGGTGCCAGTCGCACCATGACCCCCCTGATGTCCCGGATCCTGGCGGTGGCCTACCCTGAATTGGATGGGCGCTTTAAGACATCACAGCAGACACAAGGGGGTGAGTATCAGCACATTCTCCTATCTTTCTGCGCAGTGGAGGCGTCTGGGTGGGGGAGGAGGGCTGTGGGTGACATTAGGCCAGGGCGCTTTCTGTAGTGTAGTCCTCTCCCTTAGGCATGGCCCTGTGCCCCCGGCCCCCACCTCTGTAGGGTGACAAGTACAGCCATTGAAGGTCCAGCATCTCCCATGTGCGCGTTTGACGTCTCTTGGCCTGTTGTCCTAGTCAGTAGTACTGAGTAGTGTACCCCGAATGCGCGGCTTAGTGCATTAGGCTCCTGTGTCTGTCCTCTCCGCCAACGGTGTTGACATTGCATGCACTCAACCTGGTCTTCTTTTTTCTCCCCCCACCCTTTCTCTTCATCTTCTTGTGCATGTGTGCATTAGCATCATCAGGCGGAGGAGATTTGGCATCGGAGCACGAGGGAGCTGCAGAACACAAGGCCCCGGTGGGCCCAGGAACAGACACCGAGGGCACCAGTGATCCGGAGGGCGAGGGGAGCACCACGACGGGGACCGCTGGTGAGAGCAGCGACAGCGACACGTCCTCAAATGGGAGCTCCCTAGTGGTGGCGGCAACATCCGTGCCCCCGCCTCTACAGGTACAGCCGCCACCCAGCGCACCAGCCCCGCCCTCCCAGCAGCCCCTCAGTCTTCGCTCCGTGCCCGTTCGCCCAGGAAGGCGCGCGTCTCCTTCGCCCCAGGCACCTCAGCCCCTGCCCCTGTTGCCCCTGCTGCCCTCAGTGCGGAGCTCATTGACCTGGTAAGGACGCTCATTGTTGGGCAGACGACCCTTTTGAATGCCATCCAGGGTGTGCAAAGGGAGGTGCAACAGAGCAATGCGTACCTGGAGGGCATTCATTCGGGTCAGGCTGCCCATCAACGAGCGTTCACTGCTCTGGCCTCAGCACTGACGGCAGCCATTGTCCCTGTTTCCAGCCTCCCTCTTCTTACTGCCTCCAGCCTTTCTCTGTCACCTGTTCCTCAGCCTATCCCATCCACACCATCAGACCAGCCTGCACACACCTCAACACCCAAGAGCAGCTCATCCAGACACAAGCACCACAGATCCCACAAACACTCACCCAAGCAACACACAGATGCAGACATGCCAACAGCCACTGCCACCCCTGTGTCCCCCTCCTCCTCGTCTCCCTCCTCCTCGTCTCCCTCCTCCCTCCCTGTGACGTCTACACTCACACCTGCATGCACCCCAACATCAGCCAGTGCTTCCATCACCACCTCACCCTCCAGTACAGTCCACACTCGTGCAGTCACCACCCCCACTGCCATTTACACGTCCCCTGTGTCCTCTCCCACTGTGTCTGTCACCCCCTCTTCCAAGACACACAAACGCAGGCAGCCACCCACCCAACAGCCATCCACCTCACGACAGCCTACAGCACCAGCACCTTCACCCAATGACAGCACACCTGACTCTCCTACAACCACCTCCTCTTCCTCCACTTCCATCTCCACTTCTCCTACCCTTTACCTTGGCCCTAAAAAACTATTCCTGGCTAACCTTGACCTCTTTCCCTCCGATGAGCTCCCCCTCCATCTTCAAAGAGTCCCAAGAGCACCGCAGCCACCACCTGCCCAGCTTCGGGTGTCACTGTTGTGCATGGGTTCTGGAGCCCACCCTTTGCCAGCAGTGACACATCGATCAGCAGCAAGGGCACGTCCAGCCCCCCCCCCCCGGCAAGAGGACCCGCAAAAACAAGGGCCGCCGTGCGAGGACCGACAGGGCTGCCCCCAAGGAGCAATGTGCGGCCACTTCACCACCCACACCATCTAGGGGAGGCAAGGGCCCGAGAGCCCCATCAAAGGAGCGGAAGGGCAGCAGGAGCGCGGAGAAGGTGGACCCCACATGTCACATCCCAGCTGGGAAGGAGGACACTAAGGAGGCCAGGAGTCCGTCCCCGAAGGGTCCAGAAACGTCACGGTCCGAGGGCGACTGAGCAGGGAGTCCAGGCCAGGCCTGGCTCCCTTGACCTGCTGGATGAGCACCGCTGAACAGGGCCCGCGGGGCAGAAGAGCTCCGCTGAACAGGGCCCGCCGTGGAGAAGAGTACCACTGAACAGGGCCCGCCGTGGAGAAGAGCACCGCTGAACAGGGCCCACGGTGCAGAAGAGCACCGCTGAACAGGGCCCGCCGTGGAGAAGAGCACCGCTGAACAGGGCCCGCCGTGGAGAAGAGCACCGCTGAACAGGGCCCGCCGTGGAGAAGAGCACCGCTGAACAGGGCCCGCCGTGGAGAAGAGCACCGCTGAACAGGGCCCGCCGTGGAGAAGAGCACCGCTGAACAGGGCCCGCGGTGCAGAAGAGCACCGCTGAACAGGGCCCGCCGTGAAGATAGGCACCGCTGAACAGGGCCCGCGGTGCAGAAGAGCACCGCTGAACAGGGCCCGCCGTGGAGAAGAGCACCGCTGAACAGGGCCCGCCGTGGAGAAGAGCACCGCTGAACAGGGCCCGCTGTGGAGAAGAGCACCGCTGAACAGGTCCCGCGGTGCAGAAGAGCACCGCTGAACAGGTCCCGCCGTGAAGATAGGCACCGCTGAACAGGGCCCGCGGTGCAGAAGAGCACCGCTGAACAGGGCCCGCCGTGGAGAAGAGCACCGCTGAACAGGGCCCGCCGTGGAGAAGAGCACTGCTGAACAGGGCCCGCGGTGCAGAAGAGCACCGCTGAAGAGGGCCCGCCGTGGAGAAGAGCACCGCTGAACAGGGCCCCGCCGTGAAGATAGGCACCGCTGAAGAGGGCCCCGCTGTCTCAAGCACCGCTCCGCTGGGCCCCTTCTTCTCAAGCACCGCTCCGCTGGGCCCTTCTTCGCAAGCACCGCTCCGCTGGGCCCTTCTTCTCAAGCACCGCTCCGCTGGGCCCCGCCGTCTCAAGCACCGCTCCGCTGGGCCCTTCTTCTCAAGCACCGCTCCGCTGGGCCCTTCTTCTCAAGCACCGCTCCGCTGGGCCCCGCCGTCTCAAGCACCGCTCCGCTGGGCCCTTCTTCTCAAGCACCGCTCCGCTGGGCCCTTCTTCTCAAGCACCGCTCCGCTGGGCCCCGCCGTCTCAAGCACCGCTCCGCTGGGCCCTTCTTCTCAAGCACCGCTCCGCTGGGCCCCGCCGTCTCAAGCACTGCTCCGCTGGGCCCTTCTTCTCAAGCACCGCTCCTCTGGGCCCCGCCGTCTCAAGCACCGCTCCGCTGGGCCCTTCTTCTCAAGCACCGCTCCGCTGGGCCCTTCTTCTCAAGCACCGCTCCGCTGGGCCCCGCCGTCTCAAGCACCGCTCCGCTGGGCCCTTCTTCTCAAGCACCGCTCCGCTGGGCCCTTCTTCTCAAGCACCGCTCCGCTGGGCCCTTCTTCTCAAGCACCGCTCCGCTGGGCCCCGCCGTCTCAAGCACCGCTCCGCTGGGCCCGCCGTCTCAAGCACCGCTCCGCTGGGCCCTTCTTCTCAAGCACCGCTCCGCTGGGCCCTTCTTCTCAAGCACCGCTCCGCTGGGCCCCGCCATCTCAAGCACCGCTCCGCTGGGCCCTTCTTCTCAAGCACCGCTCCGCTGGGCCCTTCTTCTGAAGCACCGCTCCGCTGGGCCCTTCTTGTCAAGCACCGCTCCGCTGGGCCCTTCTTCTCAAGCACCGCTCCGCTGGGCCCCGCCGTCTCAAGCACCGCTCCGCTGGGCCCTTCTTCTCAAGCACCGCTCCGCTGGGCCCTTCTTCTCAAGCACCGCTCCGCTGGGCCACGCCGTCTCAAGCACCGCTCCGCTGGGCACCGCTGTCTCAAGCACCGCTCCGCTGGGCCCTTCTTCTCAAGCACCGCTCCGCTGGGCACCGCCATCTTAATCACTGTTTATGGTTCACTGTGCCCACCATGCCTCCTCCTTGACCAGTGGAGACTGTCATCCACATGATGGACTGTGGCTTTGCACTCCCCAGGATGGTACAGTGGGCAGCCCACCCACTGTAGAGACATTGAGAGACTGTGGCTTGGCACTCCCCAGGATGGTACAGTGGGCAGCCCACCCACTGTAGAGACACTGAGAGACTGTGGCTTGGCACTCCCCAGGATGGTACAGTGGGCAGCCCACCCACTGTAGAGACATTGAGAGACTGTGGCTTTGCACTCCCCAGGATGGTACAGTGGGCAGCCCACCCACTGTAGAGACATTGAGAGACTGTGGCTTTGCACTCCCCAGGATGGTACAGTGGGCATGGTGGCTCCTCGTGGATCTGGCGTTGTGGACTCATGTGGCTGTGGTGCCCCCCCTTCCCCTCCCCCTGAGGTGCCTGTAGTTTTTACATCTGATGCCCCTGCAGTGTTCTCTCCAAAGGACTCAGGTCTCCTGTGTGGGCTTTGCCCTTGTTTCTCAAAACTTTGGCCCACGGACATGATGAATTCGTAGGATGTGCAGGACTTGTTACTTCAGTTATACACTGATGTGTATGTCATTTGTTTTCTTGTGAATATCTTTCATGGTTGTACGATATTTTTCAGGAGCTTTTTGGTACATAAATATTTATTCCAAATTTGATTATGTCCTAGCATTTTTCAGGGGTGTTTGGGTGGTGTCACTGTGACTTGTTGCTCTGCATTGGTGTTTACATAGTTGGGGGGGGGGTCGCATATGTGTGTGCCCGTAACCTTTCGTCCTCCCCCCTCCCGTGTGTCGTAGGTGCAGTACTCACTGTTGTCGTCTGCGCCAGACTTCGTACTTGTGGTAGATGAGAAGGTAGACGAGAGCAGGTAGGATGTTTAATTCGGGTTCCATGCTGTCCTCCTTCCTCCTGGAGTGCGTAGTTGTGAGCGTTTTCCCGTTCGTAGTCTGTTTCCGCCGTGTTTTTATCGGCGGTGCTCCCACCCCGGAAAAGGTGGCGGATTGGTGAGTTGTGATAGGGTGGGCGGTACATTGTCTGCCGCCTGGCTGTTGGCGGTGACCGCCGCGCTGTTTGTTTGTACCGCCGTGGCGGGCGGAGTGTTAAAGTGGCTGTCTGTGTTGGCGGTTCCCGCCAGGGTCAGAATTCCATATTTTTTACCGCCAGCCTGTTGGCGGGTTGGTCGCCGCTTTAACACCGACCGCCAGGGTTAGAATCACCCCCAAAGTATTACCACGTTTGCTGGCAACCTTACTGCAGCCTTGAGAAAAGCACGGAATGAAAGAAATGTCTTGTTTAAGAACGCAGTGTTGGCCTAGACAAAGAACAGCTAGATAGAGAAAATAAAAAAAGACCGCAAATGTGGCTATTGTTAAAATAATAAAACAAAGCTGATCTAGGTTAAAGTGCCCAGCGTCAGGCCTAGTTTGCTAAAATAATGTGTAAGAAGCTATAACTAAAATGGCTACACAACACCTCTAATCTTCAGTGAGAAACTGCTGCTCAAATCTTACAGTTAAAAACACATGTACATTCCCTACAAGATGACAAACATTGTTTGTGACAGAATTAGAATTAGCCCCCACATTAAACTTTTGACCCAAGCAATACAAAAGATTCTGCTACACCGGCAAGAGGAATACCAAGCACTCTTATTCAGCATGCTCTACCTGTGTTTTCAAAATTTTCCACCATTTTCTGCCATTCTCCTGTGGGATAACATTGAAGCAATTACGCAATCCCCAAAAATTTCATGGTGCTGGATTTCTTAATCTTGCTTTTTTATGTAGGCTTCCAGAGTAGCCCCCCTCTGATCAATTTCTTGGAACTGGTAGCCAGCAGCTCTTTCACTTGGCTGTCTATAGCTACCAAGGTTACCTGTGATAGCACATAGGTCCTTCAGCATGTCCAACATGAGGGATTAACTCTGGGTCACGTTTGCAATCTAGGATCTTCTACAATGTGTTTCATTACTTTGGTGTTATGACACAGTGGCGGTCATTACAACATGGGCGGTAAAAGCTGCTTACCGCCGTACAGAAGACCGCCAACACACCGCTGCAGCCGCCGATCTCCGCCACAGCTATTATGACCCACATTTCGGAATCTGCCAAAATTCAGACACTCACACAAGTCCGCCACACCAAAGGTCAGTAATAAACTGGCGAAAACAAAACCCCCACCGTCACGCCAACAGAAATACGCCCACACTATCACGACACACGAATCCACGCGGCGGTCTTTCAACCGCGGTACTCCATTGGCGGTACACACCACCGTGCTCAAAATACACACACTCTTACAAAACACAGCCACATTGGACAATTCGAAATACACACACCTGATACACATACACACACCACTCACACACACCCATTACCATATAAAACACACACCCACATCACCGACAAACCCCCACGACCAAAAATTCAGAAAGAAGGCCAGAGAGAGACAGCACCAGCAAGAACAACACCATCCACAGGCACACAACACCATCACCCACAGAACTTCCACGCACCTCACACAACACACCACTACATATCAGCACACTTATAACCACACAATCCACCCCACACATCACCTACACCACCCCATGGCACGGCAAAGACACCCCAGGTTCTCGGAGCTCAGGCTCATGGTGGAGGAAATCGTCCTGGTAGAGTCACAGCTATTCGGAGCACAGGTGCAGCACACCTCAATTGCAAGGAAGATGGAGCTATCACGAAGAATAGTGGACAGGGTCAACGCAGTGGGACAGCACCCAAGAAATAGGGAGGACATCAGGAAGAGGTGGAACGACCTACGGGGGAAGGTGCATTCCGTGGTCTCAAGACACCACCAGGCGGTTCAGCAGACTGGCGGCGGACCCCCACCTCCTCACCCACAACTAACAACATGGGAGGAGCAGGTCTTGGCGATTCTGCATCCTGAGGGCCTCGCAGGAGTAGGTGGAGGAATGGACTCTGGTAAGACACATCTAAATTATTACATCCCCCACCCTACCTGCATGCTATCACATACCCCACCCTCACCCCTGGCACTCCCAACTCCTCACATATGTCCCAACATCACAAACCACCCATCCCAACACCAAGCCATGCATGCAACAACAAAGAATGGACACCCATCACTAAATCATGACCACTGCACATACCCATACAACCCCCTAAACCATCATCACACAAGGTCCCACATAGGAATGCAAGCACTGGGGTACACGGTCACCCATCCATTGCACCCCAAGACACATACAGAAGTAATAACCATTCTTTTATACCCCTGCAGGACCCCTACCCACCGTCACCGGGCAAGAGGGTCCACACATGTCCACACCACCAACAGAAGAGGCCCACAGTGATGACAGCACCTCTGTCCAACTGGATCTAGATGACCAGCCCAGCCCATCGGGGACCTCAGGACAGTCGGTTCCACTCACACTGGCACAGGCCACCACAGACCTTCCCCCCTCTGGAAACACCAGCACAGGGCCAACCCAGCGGGCCCATACTTCCGTCCCCAGGACACGTCAATCAGCAGTGTGTCCACCACTACAGGGAACCCAGGATAACCCACCACCCCAACAACAACAGGGACCTGGGGGCAGTGGTAGTGGGCACATGGGCCAGGGGACGGAGGCCCAGGAACACAGGGGAACTGGGAGGGCTGCTGTGCGACAGGGAGCGGACAGGCCAAGGGAACCCACTCTCCACGAGGCCCTCTCCTCCATCATGGGAGCCTACCACCACTCCCAGGAGACGATGGCAACGGTACTGGCCAAGTTTCAGGAGACCCAGCGCCTGCAGGAGGAACAGTATATGGGCTTCAGAGAGGAACTCAGAACCATCAGCTCCACCCTGGGCACCATCGTAGGGGTGCTGAAGGAAGTACTCAACACCAGGAGGGACACTGTGGCTAGTACAAGGGGCCCCTGACACTAGCATGGACTGCTCACCACCTCCGCCGGCGCTAGTGGACAGGATGCCCCGCCACAGGACCACCACACCAGCACCCCACCCCCTGCAGAGGGAGAACCACCCCGCAAACGGTCCCTGAGATCCAGGACAAAGACAGAGCATGAAGCCAAGACCCCCGCCTAGAAATGAGACCACACTGATTGTCATCCTACTGTCCCACTTTGTCATCCTGTCCATCCTTAAACTGCCCCAGCTCCATTTCCTATGCCCATTTGGACAATGCACCTGTGAGACTAATAGACTAGACTCTGCCATGGACATTCCTCCGCTATCACCCCTCACCATTTCACTACCCTCTCCAATATTGAGCACTTAAATAAACACACTTAAAGCACAAAACAATCTGGAGTCTGTGATTTCGAAATAGTGTATTAGCAATTACAGTGACAAAATGCTCTTCCAATTGTAATGTCAACATACCTATGTCACACAGCTCTAGTCCATGAGGAATCTAAGCAGATGTCACACAGTGGGACCCACATCTGTGAAATCGTAAGGGAAAGTGACAACTCAGTGACCGTACACTGGGTGAAAACGACAGACAGTAGAGAGGTAGTTGTGTTAAAGTACATGTAGTAGGCAGGTCTGTACTCTTACCTGTGTCTCACTGGAAATATTGCTGGATCACTGAGTCCCTGCTGTTCATGTCTTCATCCTCTGCTTCCTCGTCTTCACTGTCGACAGGCTCCACAGCTGCCACAACACCGCCATTTGGACCATCCTCCTGGAGAAAAGGCACCTGTCGTTGCAATGCCAAGTTATGAAGCATACAGCAGGCCACGATGATCTGGCACACCTTCTTTGGTGAGTAGAATAGGGATCCACCTGTCATATGGAGGCACCGGAACCTGGCCTTCAGGAGGTCGAAGGTCCGCTTGATCACCCTCCTAGTTTGCCCATGGGCCTCATTGTAGCGTTCCTCTGCCCTTGTCCTGGGATTACTTACTGGGGTCAGTAGCCATGACAGGTTGGGGTAACCAGAGTCACCTGCAAATGGGGACAACAGTTAGACACACACTAACCTGTAGGGATAACCCCAGACCCAGACAACCATTCCCACTGACTTGCCTCCAGGTGCTCACCTAATAGCCACACACGGTGCCTCTGGAGTTGACCCATCACATAGGGGATGCTGCTATTCCGCAGGATGTAGGCGTCATGCACTGAGCCAGGGAACTTGGCATTCACATGGGAGATGTACTGGTCGGCCAAACATACCGGTTTCTGTACACCCGTTCACTCCTGTTGGGGGGGGGGTCCAAAGCCTCATGGGTCCCATCAGTGGCACCTATGATGTTGGGGATATGTCCCAGGGCATAGAAATCACCTTTCACTGTAGGCAAATCCTCCACCTGAGGGAAAACGATGTAGCTCTGCACTTGTTTCAGAAAGGCAGACAACACTCTGGACAATACGTTGGAAAACATAGGCTGGGACATCCATGATGCTATGGCCACTGTTGTTTGAAAAGACACACTTGCAAGGAAATGGAGCACTGACAGCACCTGCACTTGAGGGGGGATTCCTGTGGGATGGCGGATTGCAGACGTCAGGTCTGGCTCCAACTCGGTACACAGTTCCTGGATTGTGGCACGGTCAAGCCTGTATGTGATAATCACATGTCGCTCCTCCATTGTCGACAGGTCCACCAACGGTCGGTACATCGGAGGATGCCACCATCTTCTCACATGTCCCAGCGGACGGTGCCTATGAAGGACAACAGCGAGCACAGAGTCAAACAACTCAGAGGTATGTACCCACAGTTTACCCAGAACACCAATCATACACAAAAGGTGGCCTGTATGTGTGTTGAGTCTAGGCCTAGGTATGTGTGACGCAGTTGGAAATGAAGCCATGTGGGCTCCTGAAATGGCGGCTGCCTGACCTCTAAAGTGGGACAATGGGATGTGAGGTAACTGCGCTGGTGTTGTACACCGTCGCGGTAGGCGGTCAAAGACCGCGGCGCAATGCTGCATTGGTTAACATTGCACCCTATGGGTCCCAGGAGCCAATGACGATGTACGCCGACGGTGACGGTATGCACCACCGCGGACGTGACTGCCATTTTCTATCTGTTCAATCACTTGATACCTGATCTTCGACAGGAGAGGACCTACACTGCAAGTGCTGCTGTGACCTCGGTCTGGAAGAGACAATGGCTCGAGTGTCTGTGGAAAGGGCCCCTGCCTTCACATCGGAGGAGTTGGAGAAGCTTGTGGATGGGGTCCTCCCCCAGTACACGCTACTCTACTGTCCTCCTGGTAGAGTACACAGGGAGCATGTTATATGGGCTATGCCTGTGTGGAGAGGGCTGGATGTAAGAAGGAAGGGGGGAGAGTGCTGCGTGCATGAAAGACGGTGAATGCATGTGCCACATGGGAAGGGTAGGGATGGGGGCCAATCACTTTGACGTGGCAGTTGGTAATAACTTCTCTTTTTCCCCTGTACATTTCATGTTGGTCACCGGCCACCAGAAAAAAAGTTTTTGGCGTGCCATCGCCAAGGACGTCCGGACCCTGGGGGGTCTACCACAGACGGAGCACCCACTGCCGTAAAAGATGGGAGGACATTTGCCGCTGGAGCAAGAAGACGGCGGAGGCTCAGCTGGGGATGGCCTTCCAACGTGGGAGGGGTGCCCGTCGCACCATGACCCCCCTGATGTTCAGGATCCTGGCGGTGGCCTACCCGGAGTTGGATGGACGCCTGAGGGCATCACAGCAGCCAAAAGGGGGTGAGTACACTCTCATTCTGCTGACTTTGCGCGCAGTGGAGGGGTCTGGGTGGGAGAGGTGGGCTGTGGGTTTCCCTAGGCCAGGACGAGTTCCGTAGGCAAGACCCCTCCGTAAGGCAGGCCATGTGGCACCCCAGCCTACCTCTGTAGAGTGCCAAGTACACCTAGTCTTGCCCCTGTGTCATCTATGTGCGCAGATGTCGTCCATAGCCTTGTAGGCCATTTCCCAGGAATTGAACAGTGGAGCCCAAGAGGGCGGCGTAGTACAGGGGGCTTCTGTGTCTGTCGTGTCCGCCAACGGTAGCAGTAATGCATGCACTCAACATGTCTCTCTTCTGTCTTCCCCCCCTTTTTGTGGTCTCTCTGTTCTTGTGTGCATTAGCATCATCAGGCGGAGGAGCAGTGGCACCGGAGCAAGAGGGAGCTGCATCCCACATGGCCCTGGAGGGCGACACTACGGAGTCTGAATTCACCAGTGGGACGGAGGGCGAGGGGAGCTCCACGGCGGGGACAGGAGCTGAGACCAGTGACACAAACTCGTCCTCTGATGTGAGCTCCCTTGTGGTGGCGGCAACATCTGTGCCCCCCGCATCTACAGGTACAGCTGCCACCCCCCCCTACCAGCACTGCCCTCCCAGCAGCCCCTCAGCCTTTGCCCCTTGCCCGTTCACCCAGGAGGGTGGGCATCACCTTCGCCCCAGGCACCTCACCCCCTGCCCCCGTCACCCCTGCTGCCCTCAGTGAGGAGGCCATTGACCTCCTCAGGTCCCTCACTGTTGGGCAGTCTAGCATTTTGAATGACATCCAGGGTGTAGAGAGGCAGTTGCAACAAACAAATGCATTCCTGGAGGGCATTCATTCTGGTCAGGCGGCCCTTCAGCAAGCTTTTCAGACTCTGGCCTCAGCACTGATGGCAGCCATTGTCCCCATCTCTAGCCTCCCCCCTCCAACTTCCTCCACCCGACCCAATCCCCTGCACCTCAGCCTATCCCAAGCACACATACAGACCAACATGCACACACGTCAACACCCAAGGGTAGCTCAGGCAAACATAAGCACCACACATCCCACAGGCATTCACGCAAGCATCACACACATGCAGACACACCAACATCCAGTGCCTCCACTGTGTCCCCCTCCTCCTCGTCTCCCTCCTCCCTCCCAGTTTCGTCTACACTCACACCTGCATGCACTACATCTACAGCCACTACGTCCCTCTCCAGCACACCCACCACCACACCCCGCTCACGTGCAGTCACCACCCCCACTACCATTCACACGTCCCCTGTGTCCTCTCCCAGTGTGTCTGTGACGCCCCCTCCCAAGATACACAAACGCAGGCACACACCCACCCAACAGCCATCCACCTCACAACAGCCTCCATCGCATGCACCTTCACCCAAAGTCACCAAACGTACACCTCCTACAACCACCACCTCTTCCTCCACTCCCAAACCCCCTCCAGCTACCCGTCCCAGTGTGTCCAAAAAACTTTTCCTGTCCAACCTTGACCTCTTTCCCACACCTCCCCCACCCCGTCCATCTCATAGGTCCCGAACTAGCACCTCAGCCACAACATCTCCAGGACCAGTGGTGCCTGTAGTCACCGGAATCTGGAGTGCACCAGCCACTAGGGCAGCCAGTGTGGCACGGAGCCAGAGCACAGACAGTCCCCCACCTGTGAAGCATCAGAAGTTGGCCAGTGCCCGGTGGGAGAGCAGCACGGAGAAGACCGCCATCATCCCCGATGCCCAGGAGGCCACCGCCAGCACTAGCCCCGCTGGGCCATGAAGGACCGCCGGAACTAGCCCCTCTGGGCCATGAAGGACCGCCAGCACTAGCCCCGCTGGGCCATGAAGGACTGCCAGCACTAGCCCCGCTGGGCCATGAAGGACCGCCAGCAGCTGATACCCTGCAATGGAGACCGCCATCTCAAGTACCGCTGCACAGGGCACCGCCATCTCAAGCACCGCTGCACAGGGCACTGCCATCTCAAGCACCGCTGAACAGGGCACCACCATCTCAAGCACCGCTGAACAGGGCACCGCCATCTCAAGCACCGCTGGCTCATGAGCGGCAAGGGCACAGACGCAACTGAGTCCGTCACGGGGTGAATGATGCACTCTGGGCACAAAGCACCCTCCAGAACCAGTAGAGAGATACATCCACTACCTCAGTCCTTGGCAGGATGAAGCACTCTGGGCACAAAGCCCCCTCCAGAACCAGTGGAGAGATACATCCACTACCTCTGTCCTTGGCAGGATGTAGCACTCTGGGCACCATGCCCCCTCCAGAACCAGTGGAGAAAGGCATCCACTCCCTCAGTCCTTGGCAGGATGAAGCACTCTGGGCACAAAGCCCCCTCCAGAACCAGTGGAGACTGTTATCCACTTGAGAGACTGTGGCTTTGCACTCCCCAGGATTGAACAGTGGGCATGTGGCCCCCTCGTGGATTTGAGGTCGTGCACTCAAGCGGCTGAGGTGCCCCCCCTTTCCCTCCCCCTGAGGTGCCTGTTTAGTTGCTGTCTGATGCCCCTGCAGTGTTCTCTCCGTCATGGTCGGGGATCTTGTGTGGGCCTCGCCCGTACCGTGTGGTCCCAGTGTTCCATGGACGTTCTTAGAGCACTACATGGACTACTATGCTTGGTATATATTATGTACATGGTGTATATATATATATATATTTCTGCATACTTGCTTTTAATATATTACAATGGTTACACTCATTTTCTATTGTCTTTGCATTCTTCCGGGGGGTTTGGGGGGTGTAACTGTGATGTATTGATATGCGTTAGTGTGTGTGTTGTAGTGGGTGAGGGTGGGGGTGCATGTGTGTGTCACTGTTTTTTCCCCTCCCCCCTCCCCTGTGTCGTAGGTGCAGTACTCACCGTGGTCTTCGCCGCCGGCGTTCGTCCTCCTGGTAGAGGAGCAGGAAGACTTGCAGGGAGAATTTGGAGTTCCGGGTCCATGGCGTCCTCGTTCCTCGTGGAGTGTGTAGAGGTGAGCGTTTTTCCTTCAGGATTCCTGTTTCCGCCGTGTTTTTATCCGCGGTGAATCCGCCCCAGAAAAGGTGGCCGATTGGCCTGTCATAATAGTGTGGGCGGTACATTGTCTCCCGCCTGTCTGTTGGCGGTGACCGCCAAGCTGTTTGTAACGCCGTGGTGGTCGGAGTGTTAAAGTGGCTGTCTTTGTTGGCGGTTTCCGCCACGGTTGTAATTCCAAATTCTTTACCGCCAGCCTGTTGGCGGTGCTTTAACACCGACCGCCAGGGTTGTAATGACCACCAGTGTGTCTAATGATAAAGAAACAAGGGACATGGTGCATGCTACTCCAGCTTGTGGTGGCGCAGTCTTTCTTTGGGCCTCTGTTAGGTTTCATGTGTAACATCTGAGCTCCGTTCAGGTCCCAGACCTACCAGAGGTGCTAAAGGCAAGATTCCTAAGGTCCACAAGAATTTGCTGAATTCCTGTCCTCAGCATGGCTAATCCTGAGGGTATTGCGCCACAGGGGTGCTTATGAACACTGATGTAGGTCTTGCATGTGAAACTTGAATTGAACATCAGATGACGTGTAGCATGAATCACATTATTCACCAAGGTGGAATTTGTCTGCTTCATCCTCATCTCACCTTAGCAATAGGCATATGTCTGTCTTAGATACACAGGTTCCAAACCATCAATAGGGCCAAATTCAGTGTAAGACATTTTGTCCCAGAACTGAAAATATGCATGCCAGTCTTCAACTTACCCACCCTGATACCATCAGTCTCATGTCTTTTCCCATTTTTATAGCAAGGTACTTCTTGAACCATTTCAAACATGCTGTGGATTGTGCAAGAATACACATCAACACGTCACACAAGTTTAGTTTGCTGTTGCTTTCCATGGGGATCACTGTCCTGGTGCTGGACCTTGCTTCATGAGGGGGAAACTGAGGCTGAATTAATCTTTCAACGTGTGCCTGGCGATTGGGGCATTTTACTGTTAAAACCGCACTGTGCTGCCATGACTCCAAGATCTGGTGCCACCAGGTTCAGAGACAATCAGCCTAGTTTCAACCTGATCTGTGGCCCTTCCAATGTCAGAGCCTTAGAGCCAGAGATTTGTTTGTGGTTGACTTTCAGTCTATGACTACAGAACATTCAGGGCCTTCAGTACAACCTACAGACACAAATAATCTTTTTTGACCTCTTCTCTTCCACTTCTCGATCTGCCCTGCTTTACCATGCAGTGTCACAGGTCAGTGGGAGTCTGGTGGGGCACAGGCTGAGATAAGAGGTGCCTTGAAGCCTATGCATATCTTTGGGTCTGTGCCTGTGTTCTTGTGTACAATGCTACCTATATGTAAGTGGGCCTGTCTCATGCTGCTAGACCTGCATGCCTGTATGATATTAGATATTAGGACTGACTTTTTCTTTTCTTATTTATTTTCACTGAGAGAGGTGCGAGTGCTGATGGTTAGACAATGAGGATTCTGAACAGGTTTTTAGAGACCTTCCATATTCTCACTTCCTCTTCTATTGTATGTATGTTTCAAGCGGAAGAGAGGCTACATTGGTTTTTATAGAGGGTGGCTCCTTGGAAAAGGTAGGGAAGCCTTAAAGTACTGTTTATGAGTACTACCAGGTGTTGCCATTCTGGAAACAATAAGGGTTGCTTTTCAAAAATGAAAATACAATTTTGTGTAAATGTAGGAAATCAGCGTTTTCTGCGTGGTCACCACAGATTTGTCATCTTTTGCTGGGCCCTATAATTTACTGGCTTTAGATCTCTGCGCTTTACCACTGCTAAACAGCAGTTGAGTGCTAGTGTTCCCCATTAAACATGCTTGAATTGGCATACTCCTGTTGGTATAGTTAACTTACCTATAAGTTCCTAGTATTTGGTATAAGGTGTACCCAGGGCCTAGAAGTAAAATGCCACTAGTAGACTACAGAATCTATTGTACCATCCATTACGGTGGTAGTGCAAACATGGTTTTAGTCCTACACTGTATAGCCTGACTGTGACAGCTTAAAAAACTGTATTTCGACATGTCATAATAAATACAGAACAAAACCTCCCTTTTAAATATTAATAAGTAATCTTTATGTAGGATGTGTGGCCTACAAGGCAAGGTTCATTATATTTAAAAGTAGGACATTTAGAAATATTATGTTAACATGTCCTTACAGTGATTATCACTTAAAAGCTTGTTTTCACTGCGGCTGGTCTAGACGTCCCATGGAGAAAACTAGAATTCATATTAAAATGCTAGTACTGTATCTCGGGAATGGGAGCTGGAAAACTGTTTGTAATAGTTATGAAATTCCAATAAAATGATGAAGTTGGATGTTTAATAAATATTAAGGGAAAGTAACTTATAGAAAGTTACCTTTTCCCTGCCTGCAGTTTCTAGAGGCTAATTTGCATTGGCTGTCCAACTTCTCCTACCCTGGGATTAGCATTTGAAAAGGTGTGAAGTGCCTCAGAGGAGCTGCACAAGAGGTTGCTGTGATTGACAATTTGACCTGAATGGGCATGTGATGACTTCTTTGAGCTCCGCAAAAGGGCAGGGACTGTTAGCACCCTTTTTTTAAAATGACAGTCTCAAATCCTGCTTGAGTATCAACTCCTGCTTGACAAGCCTGCTGAGTTTACATATAATACTGGGGATGCACTTGAAAGGAAGGGAAGTGGGATGTCAATACAAATCTTATATATCCACTAAATGGTTGGTGGAAAATCATTTCATTGTTCTACCAGACTTCAATCTCAGGGTTTATTGGGGGTGCAGTGGCTGCTGCAAGCTAGATATTGGTGTTACATATGTGAGAACACTAGGATTACGTTAATGCACTCCCCTCGAAAGGCGTGGCCACGGGCGTCAAGATGGCAGTCGCACTCTGAGAGTGCTCTGGACCCCTCCGTCATCCGCCTAGAAGGCCAAGCCGTTCCACACCCGAAGGGACAGATTAAAAGACCCTCCGAGGGTCTGTTGGTGCTGCTGGACCGAGAGCCGAAGAGCTGGAGAAAATCCGACTCCGGAATAGGCCCGAGGCGATCCAGGGCCGGAGCTGTGAGACGGGCGGGGTCTGCACTCACCAGGTGTGACCCCGTGGAGAAACAAGCCGGACCAAAACTTGAATCCGATGGGTTACGGAGAAGAGAAAGTGGCAGGCAGAAGGGAGATCGCTCCCTGAGTGGGGTCAGGCTGAGTAGTTCAGGCGCCGAGCGAAAGGGAGTGCCAGTCGTGAGGGGACGGATCCTGTCCCGGTGAAGCCGGAGACGTGAAGGGGCTGCACCGGGCGCCGCTGACGAGTCGTGCCGGCGACTTGGTTCTGAGGAGCTGCGGGCCGCAGAGCCTAGGGTTAGGCCCTGTGTTCGAGCCTGCTCCTTCATCGCCGGCCTAGATCTAGCACCGACAGAGAGGAGCCCTGCGGCCGGGTCTGGGGGCCTTGACGGGCCGTGCCTGCTCTGAGACGCTGGCGGCGGCGGGAGCGGTGGACCAGTGGCAGCGAATCCTGGGATCTCCTGTCCCCGGAGCCCACGGCGAGGGGACGATGGGAGGAGCTGCCGGGCGGGGCTCCAGCAGGTCGCGCACGGCCGTCGGAGCCTTCGCAGACGGACCATGAGCTGGACGCCGGGCCCGCGTGGTGAGTGGGCTGGCCCCTGGTGACACAGGGGGGAACAATAAAAAAGGCGCCTGGGGCTGGGACACCGGCCTCAGCTCTTCCTGCCCGGGAGGGCCGCCTGAGAAGACAACTGGGGGCCCATTGAGCGGACTCTCTGCCCCACGAGGGAGCGGGTCTCTGGGGGAGCCGGGCCGCGGCCCCATCCGGGGATCGCAGGGGCCCTGCTGCACCTGCCCCGGGGGTGCCGCGGGGAGCCCTGACACCAAAAACATCGAACCCGGCCTGTTGTGGGGGCCTGTGGAGCCACAGATTGTGTGCCGGAGTGGCACGTGTCTGGCCCAAAGAAACCGGACCAGGGCAGGAGCCCGCTTCCCCACCCTCCCTGGCCTTTGGCCGCGGACGGCGCAACACCTGAGCACCGGTGCTTCGAGGGACACTCTCCTCGAGTCGGAGGGGATCCGGAACCAAAATGGGAAAAGACAGGGCTGCCAGGCAACCCCCTGCCTCACAACAGAAAATCGAGCAATACACCATCCCTGCGACCCCCAATGGAGATGCCACTGTGCCGCCGGGGGCCTCTACACCGGACAGAGTAAACGCAATCCTCATGGCTATCCAGTCCTCACAGCTGGCAGTAGAATCCAAAATAGGAGAGGTGCGCGTGGATATGGGCCTCATTAAACAAGACCTCAGAAACACAGTGGGCTGCATAACGGAGGTGGAAACCAGAGTCTCGCAAACTGAAGACGACCCCGCTGAACTTAAAACTAAGGTGGCCCAAATGCAAACCCGGACTAGCGAGCTCCACCAAAGAGCCGAGGATGCTGAAAATCGCTCCAGAAGAAACAACCTACGCTTCATGGGGTTCAGTGGAGGCGAACAAAGCGTCCAAATTCTTAGAGAGCTGGATCAAGTCCTGCATGCCCGACCAGACATTGTCACCATGGTTCTCGATCGAACGGGCACACCGGTCACTGGCCCCCCTGACCACCTCCTGGGGGCCAACGCAGGCCGATGATCACCCGCTTTTTCAACTTCAAAGACCGATACAGTCCTTGCAGAGGCCATACGCGCGGCCGACCTCCTCTGGGACAATCACAAAATCCTGGTGTTCCCTGGCTACACCCGAGAGGTGCAGAACAGGCGTCGGTCTTACGAGCGAGTCAAACAAAAGCTTAGAGCCATGCATCGCTCCTATATGTTGCTGTTCCCCGCACGCCAAAAAGTCATCTTGAATGGAAAGACCTACTTCTTCGACTCCCCGGAGGGAGGCATGGACCTGGCTGACGGAAGAGGCTCTTAAACCCCGTAGAGAACCCAGAGAACAGACGGACGCCTCGGCGGGGGACCACTCCCTCCCCCGAAGGGAGCGGAAAAGAAGCCAATGACACTCTGGACCTGGGTGCCGAGATCGAGCAGACCCCATAGACTTAGCAAACGGGGGCCAGGAAGACGATCCGGGGTCTGACTTGGGAGAAGCACCGGGAGCCACCCTAAGTGGTGGTGACTCGATGCAAGGAACTAAGGAGGTCAATCTAAGTCAGTCCCCGACACTGGGCTGACAAGAACTACCTGACCTGTACCAAACCGCCGAGCCCTGATGGACTGGGCCCGAACCGAATTGATGGATGTATTACGGTTAACTTTCCAAACAAATATTGCAGGAGATCCGTGCACCAGGAGGAGTCCACCACTCCACACTAGAGCTAAAATGGGCACTAGGGTGACAGATGCTTCTTGGGTGGAAGTATGGGGTGGGGGGGAGTTGGGGGAAACTACGTTTACATCTCAGTTACAAGTTAATGTATATATAGGTTTTCTTAAATATGAGGATTTTTCTTTCTCTTGATCCATGACGTGAATTGCTTAGACAGATACACTTGGTACGTGGCCCGGCCTCTACACACTCTACCCTTCTCACGTGTTGCTCCCAATGATTAAAATTCTGCCCTGGAATGTAAACGGCCTCCTGGACAAAATTAAAATATTAGCGATATATAACACCTTGTGCAGAGACACACCTGCTGCGATCCTGTTGCAGGAGACACATCTCCTTGGGACCAAATGCCCCATGCTAGCCAGAGGGGGATACGACAGAGTCTATCACGCATGCTTCTCCGGAGGCTCCAGAGGAGTAGTTATCTTACTTCACCACTCACTACCCATTACAATAACAGCCACACACACTGACCCATTAGGCAGATATATGGTGGTAACTGGGCTAATACACGGACGACCCCTTAACCTGGTGAGTATATATGCCTCCCTAGCAGGACTAGAGACTCTTCTGACCTCTCTCGGGCAGACCATAGTGGACCTCCCCCAAGGTATCACGTTGATAGGAGGCGATTTCAAAGCAGTGCTACACCCTGAGTTGGACATATCAGGAATTAGAACGGCCAACCGGTCATCCAGAGCATCAACACTTAGGGACTGGGCTGACAGCCTCGGCTTGTGCAAAATATGGAGAGCCGGGCACCCCAAAACCAGACAATACACACACACATCAGCTGCACATGGGTCACACGCCAGGATCGATCTCATATTCGCCCCAGCACTAGACATAGCTGGTGTTACAGGAGTCGAGATCCTTCCCCACGGGGTTTCCGACCATGCACCTATGCAGGTACGCCTGGGCGGAACCGACCCAAGTAGCAGACCTACTTGGAGACTAAACAACTGGTACTTGCAGGATGAGGGATACAAGGAAGCAGTGAGAGTTCGATTGATGCAATACTTTGAAGAAAACATAGGATCAGTGCAATCTCCGGGCACGATCTGGGCAGCATGTAAGGCGACAGTTAGAGGTCATGCCAAGCATCTCATCCGAGTGAGAGAACGCGCCCGTATCTCCAAAGTAGACGAACTAGTATCACAAGCAGTGCTCCAAGAGCGCAGACATCTTGCCTCCACCTCGACCCAGGACCTCCGCCAGCTCCTGAAGGTGCGTGAGGAGATTGAAGCCCTCACCCTGGAATCCGCCAAACATATGTGGAGGGCCTCCACCGCCCGAATATACGGGTGGGGAGACAAAAATGGAAAACTCCTGCATTGGCTGGCCACGCGGCCAATGGTCAATAGAATCATATCCAAAATCTCGGATAAGTCCGGAGCACTCACTAGAACCCCTAAAGACATTGTGCGGAGCCTCACGACTTACTATGCGCACCTATGCAAAGAACACTCTTGGGCCCAGGTGGAGAGAGACTCCCCTCTCCTTGGCGAAATCACTTTCCCAGAGTGTCTCCTACAATAAGAGACATGCTCGACGAACCGTTAACATGAGAGAGGTGACCACTGCAATAGCCGCATTGGCCTCGGGCAAGACCCCCGGCCCGGACGGCTTTCCAACAGAGCTATATAAGGGATGTAGCGACATATTAGGGCAGCGCCTCCTTAACATGTATGAAGAAGCCGAGAGTAAGGGCCACTTCCCCCCAGGCATTGATCAAGCTACAATTGCAGTGATTCCTAAAACCCAACCTCCATCACGAAATTGCGCAGAATACCGGCCCATTTCCCTTTTAAATACCAAAGTTAAGATGCTCTCCTCAATCCTGGCAACAAGATTAAAACCCGTCCTCCCACCATTAATCCACCCTGACCAATGTGGCTTCATGCCCACATGGAACACCAGACACTGCATTAGACGCCTTCACTTGGCCCTGGCACACCGTGGTGCCCTAACTGACTCACCCAAAGCTCTACTCCTCCTAGACTTCGAAAAGGCCTTCGACACGGTGGACTGGTCATACCTGCACCAGGTCCTAAAGAGCAACGGGATAGGTCCCAGATTTCGGAAACTCGTGGAACTTCTGTACTCCCAGCCAATGGCCAGAGTGCAGGTAAATGGAGTTGTGTCGGACCCTTTCCACATAGGACGTGGCACACGCCAGGGTTGTCCCCTATCCCCACTACTCTTCGCGCTTGTAATAGAACCGCTTGCAAAACTGCTCAGAGATGACCCTCTGATCGAGGGATGGTCCTGGCCCTCTGGTCCAGAAGATCGTGTGGCGCTTTACGCCGATGACGTTCTCCTATACATTGCTAACCCGGCCACAAGCAGTCCGCGTATTCTACAGATCTTAGACCTTTTCTCGGAGGCCTCCAGCCTCACATTAAACCACTGCAAATCCCTACTGATCCCACTACATCCCCTAGGGACTGCATTGACTGGCAGCAGACCATTCCTATCCGTCGAAATAGTTTTAAGTATTTGGGAGTTTCTGTTGCCCTCATGCCAGAACTAACATGGGAACTCAACATCACGCCACTCATAACCAAAGCTAAAGCCGACCTCCAGCGTTGGCAAACCCTACCTCTTAATTTACTTGGGAGAATCGCACTTTTCAAAATGATGGTTCTCCCTAGACTCCTCTACCTGCTACAGAACTTCCCATACTCAATCCCCAAGAGATGGTTTAAAAACCTGGACTCAACAATCCGTCAATTTCTATGGAATGGCTCCCGCCCCCGACTGGCACTCACTACATGCCAGCGAAGTGTATACGATGGAGGTCTAGCGATGTCAAACCTATACTACTATAACCTCGCAACGCAAGTCATCGTGGTCAATGACTGGGTCGGAGGCGGTTGGTCAGATCCTGCTTACAGACTTGAGCTCCGCACACGGAATTACTCAGGAGTATTCGACGCCCTCTACGGGTGCCCAATTCCCAGTTCCATCCCGAGGTAACTAAGGTGACGTTAATGGGGTGGAGAGACGCCCAGAGAATCACTGGTTGGTGGAAACGAATTACCAAACAAACTCCACTGTGGCATGGTAACATTCTTGCCGAGGTCACGGGACTGCAGGGGTTTCGGAAATGGGATGTCATCGGGATCTCCACGCTGGGGGATGTCTGGGAGGGATCGCACATGAGGTCCTGTGAAGATCTCCAAGGAACCTTCTCCCTGAGCAAAGTGCAATTTTATAAGTACCTCCAGATCCGCCACGCCTTAGCGACACACATACAAATTGACGCGCCTGTCCCAGAACACTCCCCAATGGAGGCGAAGGTACTAATGGGCAACCTAGGCAAAGGAGGAATCTTGCAGATATACTGCTCATTAATAACCAAAACATCCAGTCCTCTAGATAGACTTTGCGAAAGGTGGGAGGGATGGGTGGGGAAAATTGAAGAGGGAGATTGGGAAGAGGCCCTAACGGCGCCAGGAGCCCTAACTATATCCTCCAAACTCCGTCTTGTGCAGTCCTACTTTCTACACACTGCATATATGACACCCAAGAGACTACACGAAGCAGGTCTCCGCTCCACGGCTACCTGCCCAAGATGCCCCCAGCTGGAAGCAGACTTCTATCACATGGCATGGTTATGCCCAGTCATAGAGACCTACTGGAGAGCAATTGCAACACAGATCTCCAGAACCCTACAGACTGATCTAACCCCAGACCCACTTCCATTCCTTTTGGGGGTGATGTGGGACACTGACCAGGGAAGAGCGAAAAGAACCTTTTTGGGAATAGCATGCCTGGTAGCCAAAAGAGATATTATGACCAAATGGATGACAGAAGGGGCGCCATCCCTAAACAAATGGAGGCAGGGAATGGACTGGTGTGCACAACAGGAGAGACTGGTATATGAGGCCAGGGGCTGCCCGGGCAAATATGATAAGATTTGAGGAGGATGGGAGGCCTTGACGGGTGACTAGAATATAGAAGAACCTAACACATTTGAAACACCAACCCCACAAACGGGCCCATACCCGCATGGACCTTGAGCCCTCCCCCGGTCATGTACCGGGATCCCGAGAAACCTATCTCCCCACTACTGTGAGGTATGGTCACCGAAAGCTAAACCCTCGTTTGGAACTGGTCCTTCAGCACCAGGACAACCCAAACGCCTATAACAAACGCCACTCAGCACTCATGGACTGGGAGCAATCCCCTTTATTGCCTTTATTTTAATTTATTTTAATTCAGGTGATTCTACCCGATCTTACTTCTGTTTCCTTTTCATAGTAAGACGTTATACAGTATTGTATGTCACTTGGTTGAAAGATGCTTATGATGTTAAGTTTTCTTTACTTCAAACAATAAAAAACTTCTTTATAAAAAAAAAAAAATGCACTCCCCTCACACACACCGATCCTTCAGAGCCCATGTTTAGTGTGGGGGAAGACTTTTGTTATCCTGAAAATGGCCAAAGTGGGTAGGGTTGACCCCAGAAACTTTTACTCCATTGGTTATGGGATGCCCGAGGTCCTTCCCATCTACTAGCTCAAGCCAGCATTAAATGTGACACCTCCAAGCATCCAATTATAATTGCTTTCTGGACCTGAAAAAGAGCAGAAGAGTGCTGGACATGTTGTCTATGACCTGCGAGGAGCCCTGAGGGCTTGGACCTGCTCCCTCTTCATCCCAGAACAAAGAAAGTGGACTCCAAGGTGTATAAGGCTGACCTCTTGTTCAAGCAACAGGGTTAAAATAACTACATCATGGTGCCTTTTCCTGGAAGTGTCCATCTGACTAG
This sequence comes from Pleurodeles waltl, assembly GCF_031143425.1. Lineage (NCBI taxonomy): Eukaryota > Metazoa > Chordata > Amphibia > Caudata > Salamandridae > Pleurodeles > Pleurodeles waltl. The sequence continues at coordinate 550,958,403 of NC_090443.1, read as the reverse complement.
TGACAATTGGACCTGAACTGGACCCAGCAGTTGGCCTCTGCCTGTGAGTCTCTAAGTGCCTCACCTAAGGTACTGGGGGCAGTGGGGGCATTAGAAGTGTACTACGGTCATGGTTTGGGACATAAATGACTAAAGTCAGAAGGTCTTTGACCAGGACAAACCAGTTTGATGTACTCGACCTGCTTTCCATCACGGCCACCCTCAAATTGCACCTCAGTCTCGTTCTGCTGTGACCATTGACTAACATTGGCAATTTGTACTTCTTAGCACTATGCCTACTTTAAAAAAATTAAATTCATTCCTACAGGTCCCCTTATTTGAGTGTTTTCATTTTGTTGTCATTATGTTTATTACATTTTGTCCTAATTGTTTTAATTCGCTTTGAGATTTTTATCATTTTTCCATTTTGACTTTATTACTGCATTAGTACTGCACAAATAAATTATAAATTGCCATAAGTTAAGCCTATCTGCTCTGTGCCATCGCTACCAGGGGTTGAGCTTAGAATAATTTAGTGACATTGAGGGTTCACCCTGACACGGGTGATTATTCCATGAATTAGGTAGTCATGCATCCCAAGTAATATTCCAATTTCTTACAGTAAGCATTTAGAAAATGTTACACTTTTTCTATGACTGACACAAAATAGATATTTTGCAGTAAACTATTAATGGTAACTTAATAACATAGCTCATAAGGTTGGTGGGTCTGGAGCTGACATCTGTGTGTAACTTGCAGTCCACATGTTTGAATCCCTTCATGGCAATCTCAGACTTTGACTTCTGCAGTCAATAACATGGGTACAATTAGGTTATCTGACAGGACTGTGTAGTGCTATAGGGATACGAAAAATACAAAGCTAAATATGAACAAGCAACATGTAAAATGCACGTTTTTTTAATTTGTGAGAATTAGACAAATGCGCTGAATGGGATTGTAGGAAGGTGTGTGAATCAATGAGGAAAATATAACCCACCCAGCAAAGTTATGTTGGAAGCATGTCCTTGTTCCTGAACTGAATTTATAATTTATCAAATTTTCTGAAGAGAAAAAAATTGTAAGAATCCTGCAGCCATGCTCTAAAATTATATTTTAATGCCACCCATTTTTCACAGGTTTTACAGAATAAAGATTTTCGAAAATGTAAAACTTACCACTGTTCCTCCCATATATTCTTTGGAGAGGTACAGCCAAAGGTAAAACATTGTTTAAGATTCGTCCCATTTTCACCTTTGTTTATATATACCAGATATCACAAATTTACGAAAAGGTTCCTTGTGAGAGAGAGCTGCTAGAACCACCTTTCAACCCTTCCAACTTGTTAACATTGTGTTGGGTTCACTGGGCTTTAAAATGTATCATATGCCACATATTGTCCCTGAACCTCGTTGGGGTAACACTCCCATGGACCCATGGAAAAATGTTGTAGATTCACTTTAATTTTCCTAGCGATTCTTTGGGGGAAACTCAAATGAAAATGTCTCAAAATACCATATAATTTTCACTCAACACACTTTACATGTATTATTTGTCTCACACTCACTTCCGCAAAAACCTTCAAGGAAGGATAGCACCATAATGTAAAATACAAAAGCAAAAGACATTTTAAAATCTCTCAGTATTGAAACTTTGTTTAAAAAAAGAATCGTAGGATGCTAGAAACCCCTCCCACCCACACCACCATGGCCTGACTCTTTCCTTTGTGTTATTATCACCGAGGCCATGAACCCCAAAGCAAATACTCCGGGCTTTGGGCCTGGGTGGCTCCTTTCTTCAGAAGATCAGGGGTCCTTTTAATTCAATACTTTGATGACTGACTGGTGAAGACGGCTTCCCATGCCTTAGATTCAGACCATCGGGGCACACTGTGAATCTGCTTTATCAACTGGATTTCTCCAAAAATCAGCAAATGTTCTGCTGTGGAACTCTGTGAAAGCCATGGTAGCTTCTACTCCCCTCCCCGGCGGTGTTCCAGAGCTGGAAATTGGCCAGGCGGCCCCTTGGTCTTCAATGCATACCTTTGCTAAGTATTAATGCAAGGTGATTCTGGTGCAGTGCAGATTGAGGGATACTTTCTTAATGGTTTAATGAGTTAACCAGAGCTACCTTGTCACATCTCTCAATGCATGTACTGCATTTGGACTCCTTTAAAAAGTGAGGAATTCACCTGAAGAAAAGGTTACTTCTGTAACAGTATTTCTTGGATACTGTATCTTCCTACTGATTCCTCACTAGCCTTCCCTTCCGAGACAATCCAGTTCATATTATGTTTCCACGGTATCCAACTTGTTAATTCTGATGTCTTACTTTCTACTGCCATTAAGCTTTAATGTTTCCTCTATGAACGCCATGTTTGGTGGAGAAGAAAGTAAGCACCCGACACCAGTGTGTCAGACAATACCCTATATAAGCCAGGCTTGTCATTTTCTGTGTGGGCAGAGCTGTGACTAGAATCATATGACCCGACCTGTTGTCCATGAAAATTTGTCTCTATAGTAAATGTTTCCAGTGCCAGTATAGCAACGGGGGTGCCGCCCACCAATGTTTTTCCACCATCAGGCCACACGGGCAGCCTGAACACTGCCGGCCCAGCAGGGAACAGGGCCTTAACATTGCAGCCAGCTCATAATGGAGCCAGCTGCAAAGTGTTGGTGCAGCAGCTCCCGTTGTGCATTCCACTGCCCGTAATTCAGGCAGTGGAATGCGCGATGGGGCTGTGCATAGGGGCCCCTGAGTCCCCCATTCCGCCAGCCTGTCCATGGTGGTATAAACCACCATGGACAGGCTGGCGGATGGGGACTCGTAATCCCCAGGGCAGCGCTGCTTGCAGCATTGTCCTGGTGGAATACAACCGCCGGGACCGCCAGGCTGCAGGCTGGCGGGAGCCTGGCGGTGTCCCCGGTTGGACCTTGGCGGCTCCGCCATGGTCATATTGTGGCAGTCGGACCGCAATGACCACGACGGTCCGACCGCCACTGTGACCCTGGCGGCCTGGTGACCATCAGGGTCATAATGACCCCCATAGTACCCACTAGAAATATTGTTAGCAAAGGTAAATAACTTTTTAATTTTGCTAATCTGACATGCCAGTTGTCACAAAGTTTATCAATGCATTGCTAATATCATAATTTCTCTCCCAGAAAGAAGAGTGTGAAATTACCGTCCATCTACAATAGGAATCAACTGCTGATTCAGAGTTTCTAGCAAAGGTCACATTTATCACAAAGATTCCCAAAATGATGCTTATGTCTCAACACTTTGCCACTTTGTACAATGATTTTATGTCCAATTCCAGTCCACATAGTAAGATTAAAGCCACTTTATGAACAATTAGGAAGAATTGTTTCCCTCTAGAGACTAGGGCTGGTTTGTGCCTTTATTCTCCTTGTTTTATCCATGACCTTTAACAAAGTAGACCATAATAGAATTCGGGGCTGGTATTTTTGCGATTAAAATCATTCTTATCAAATTATACCCATTGTGTGAAAATAATTGCCCGCTTCTCCAAAAACTACTGGAGTGTCCTGCGACATCTCTCATGGATTTTCACCTATGTCCTTTCCTCTTCAACCCTTACATAGCTTTCCTTAAACCCATGCTCAGCATCCATTACCACATGTACATCAATGATACCCACAACCATTGTAGGATATTTTGTACAAAGCTACTTCCAGTGTAACATTGTAAAGTTGTCGCCTTGCATAGGAAAGCATGCAAGTATGGATTGCAGTGCAACATAGCACCTTTCTGATTTGTTGCTCCAAAACCATTCGACCATACGCCTACGGTCTGCCTCCGAAAACAATCTCTTGCTGCTCCTGTCACGATGAAACAAGCACTAGCAAGTGCAACAGGTCTTGCTTGCATTCTTATTCAATTCTGGTAAAACACTCAGTGAACCATATGGCGGTGCCGTTAATCCATGCATCTGAAATTACAAGCACTACTTTGTCACAACAAAGTAAAGAACAAATTCGGTGGCACAGTGTGTAAAGATGTAACTGTCCTTGATGTGCCAGTTCTCTGTAAGGGTTGATCAGTAACATCAGCATTTAGCAATACATAGCTAAAGCTGTCTGAAGGCAGACAGTAACAATTCATGAGGCAGTCTCCCTGGTTCATTCTTTTAGGACTCAACGATATCCTTGCCTCTTCACCTCGAGGTGCCGTTCTGAAAGCAGTAAACCAACCCCTTCAAATGCCCATATCTTTTGGCAAGTATAAGAACTTGACTCAATTCAAGTATTCTCTTGGTGTTTCTCTAATTCCTCCCCATTCCATTGCTCAACAAGTGTTGTGATTCAACCACCCGGGTCTACTAGTGCTTTAAACTAGCAATATATTAAATGCATGTAAAGGTGTGTCTCTGCTTTCTTAAATGATATATGTAGTTGATTGTAAAGCTGTTTATCCCAGGTTTCCTCATGATTAAAACTGATAATAGTTCTACAATTTAAACTTGCCCATATAAAGTGAAAGGTTCTATTTTACACTGAAATCTATCCCGATAGCAGCCTGTGCCCTGAAGCATCATGTGGTGTAACAAACAATAACGAAAGGAAAAATTAGAACACAAACATGATGGAAGACCATTATTGACAAATTTACAAACATACATAAAAGTCCAAGAACAGGTCCTAATGTGCACACATACAAGGCAAAACATGCATCTGGTTCCTGATACCAGTAAGGCAAATTACCTATGCAGCAATGAACAATGTACACAAAGTTTTGTTGTTAGGTCAGGCCTACGTGACATTACACACTCTGTCTGCTGCGAAGCACATTGGGCCAGATGTATGATCTTTTGTTTTGCGACTCGCAATTTGTGATCCGTTTGGGAATTGCAAATTGCGAGTCGCAAAACAAAATTACAACATTGTTAAGTACACTGTTTGCGATTCCCAATGGGATCGCAAATGTCCAACCTCATCAATATTCATGAGGTAGGTCGCAATTTGCGCCCACATTGGAATGGCTGCACTCACAGGGATGGGGGCATGCTGGGGACAGCATAACACCATGATGTCTGTGACTGCTTTTTAAATAAAGCAGTTTTTTTTTTACTTTTTACTGCAACCCGCTTTCCTTAAAGGAAACTGGGATGCATTTCAAACAAAAAAAAAAGAAAAGTGTTCTTTTCATTTTTTCAGAGTGGTCCGTGGGACCGCTACCTGCTCTGAAAAAATATTTTCGCTTTCATTCACAAAACGGAAGGGGTCCCTTAGGGACCCCTTCCCCTTTGCAAATGGGTTAAGACCAATTTGAAATTGGTGTTAACTGAGATTGTTTTGCGACTGCAGTTGTGGTCACAAAACAATCATACATGCCACTGCGACTTTCAATTAGGAAAGACGCACTTTGAATGCCCCTTCCTAATTGTGAGTCACAATCCCTATTTTGCAAGTTCGTATTTGCATGCCGGCTCGCAGGATAGGGATGGAACATTGGAAAAGGCTAAAAGTGAAAATCGATTTTTGCAACCGTAAAATTGCCTTATACATCAGGCCCATTGTGACTTACCATTAAAATAGAGGGGCTTGCCATCCACCCATTGCTTACCATTCGTCGGCTTTAATTGTCACTCTCTAGTGCTTAGCTCTTTCTCAGCTGTAGGGCTTTATACTAAGGCCCATATTTATACTTTTTTTGCATCATTTTTTGGCGCAAAAGCGGCGCAAACTTGCAAAATACAATTGTATTTTGTGAGTTTGTTCTGTTTTTGCGTAAAAAAGCAGCGCAAATGTGGCACAAAAAAAGTATAAATATGGGCCTAAGTGCTTGAACTTGCCATCATATTTCAAAGGGCTCAGAAGCCCGTAGGTTTCACCCTTTGTATTGCCAAGAATGTGAACACTGTGGCACATTTTCAAACTAGTAGAAGTCCCAATAACTATACTTTGGGGGACTTCGAAATCTACCTGTGACAGGACAACGCTGTCTATAGAGGTACTAAAAAGGAACATTTCCACAAAATAGAAGAAAGTCACTAGTATATCACCACACCTTGGGAACCCACCATCCATCACTGGCTGCACATTGTGCAGATGAGGTGCAATGAATTTGTGGGCCAACTATGTTCTGTGGTTGAAAGACATCCTAACAAACCAGATCATGACACATTGTGATTATTTTACAATACCACATAATGACATGAAATGTGGTTCTCCACTCCTGTAAGGGAGCTTTTGAGTGTTATAACCAACTCTACAGACATTCCCTTTTAACAACCAGGTCATAAGCTTATGTAGATATCTAAACTTCGCTCTTGGGATAAAAACAGAGCTAGTTCAGAAGACATACAGCAGCCCTTGGCAATGGGTTCACTGTCCTTAAGTAACATTAAAAAAGGTAGCCACAACCCTACAGACCTCTCAGACTCATCACCAGTTTTACACTGTTTAGCTTGTATATCTATTTGTCTTCAGATGGACACTTCTAACTACAGATTCCTCACCTTTTTAATCTCCCCCAGAACCAAACTGGATTGGGAAACTCTTGTAATAGTTCTTGCATATGTGGCAGGTGGAGCCACTGACCTCTGTCATAATTCAGTTCTGTCTCCACACATGCTGACACAGAGCCACATTTAGGCACTACACCTGCATGCTGATGTTGGTTCTATTTCCTCACCCTTCAGCGCAGATCCAGTGCTCTTCTTTTTTGTTTTTCAACTTCTTTACCAAAGTTTTCTCCCCAAACTGTTGACAGTGTGCAGGGATGACACTGCCCGCCTCCCTATAAAAACAAATAGTTTTAAACCTTTCCAGGATGTCAGTTATGGACTGCATGACTTCTGCCTTTCATGCCTCGTCAATAAGCATGATACTAAATCCTCCAAGAAATGATTCATTATTCTTTGAAAGGCCACTACGGAGCCAGGAGCTAAACTCTACATTGCCAAGCACAAGTAACCAGGTTGGTCGTGGGGACGTTCTCAGTCTCATTCCCAGTCCTGTTCCCCATCTTCAAGTAAGTCTAAAGCAAAGTTGAGAGACAAGTTGGAAAAAAAAACACAAGGAGTCCAAGTGAGACTCTTTGACTTCTTAATGCTCCTACAAGATGACTCAAAGCTGGGACACTAAGGGCATGACTGGCTTAAACATTTGACTCTTACCTGATTCAGTTGAGGAGCTGATGCACCATGAGTTCCCCAGGTCATTGTTGACAATATGGCAAATCACAGCCTTCAAGGAGGACATGCTGCAGCTCTTTAAGATGGTTCCAGACCTTTCTGGTGTGTATCTGGGCCCCACAGATCCACAGGGGACTCTTTTTGGACTTCTGCTAGTGGGATCTCCCTTGATGCAGACTAGCCCTGTACAAACTCAGCCCAGTGTGGTGCAAGGATGTGTTTCAATCTCCATCCAGCATGCTCTGCTGGTTTGTTCCTTTGTCTGTGGCAGCCTTGTTCCAGACTCGCCAGTACTAGAGTCTACACTGATTGCGGAACTAGTCAAGGGTTCAATTAGGGTGTGCTGTAAAATCACATGGTCCAGCATCAGGTTGAGAAAGTCTCTGTCCTCCTGTTTCGGGGGCAGTATTTGAGTGATGGAGGCCATCTTTTGCTCTGAATCTGATGCTTTGGAAAGTCTTGAGTATGTTCACTATAGTAAGATGACCATGAGGAAGCAGACCATTTGCCTCCTCCCCTGATTACACTAAGGCTGGCTTGTATCTTGATCTCAAACATACCTGTGGCTAGGACACTTCATTGGAAATTAAACTAAATTCACCCATAGGGCATCAACAGAAAAAAGTGCTTACTCTGTGGCTGTGGTCCGCAGAGCCAGAGAGGTATCTGTTTGCAGCTCCCTATAGAAGAATAAGGCCAACCTGCTGACAGGAAATTTACAGTCCAGGTCTTCAAATTTGGAGCCCTTAATGCCCCTTTAAAGAAACTCTGTCTGAATCCCTCATGATGGCGTGATTTAAATTTTGCTCTACTGCTTTAGTCAGGCTTCCTATTGCATGATGACACAGACCTGCTCCAGGTGATCCAACATAACTAACGCCACATCCTACTCCCAGAGCCTTAGAGTTCAGTATTCTAAGAGCATATTTAATCCAAAATATTTTCCTGGAGCTCCACCAGAAAGAGAATCGAAAGAAATAGACTCTGTGTGAAAGGGATTTTTTTCATTGGCAACCCTAAACTTTAATTTTTTAAAGCTGTTGGATTAAAATAATTAGGAGAAGCGACCACTGGGGACTTTGACGGGGGAGACACCTTGCCGCAGCTGCTGATGCATGGCGTCAAATCGGACCACCCGGTCCCGTATTTAGTCAAGACCACTGCAAAGGTTTGGGAGAGAGTGGCTCGGAAGGTCCTACTTAGAGCCCTTTTTAGTAGGAAACTACATTAGTGGGATATGGCTCCCTTTAAAAGCATAGATGATGATATGTCTATGGAGCACTGGAGACTGGGAGGGTGTCAACATGCAGGAGATGTCTACCCTGGAAAAAATGTTATAACCTTTCAGGAGGCCCGGGACTCTTTTAGGATCGGGCTGGCCAAATTCGTACACTACGCTAAATTGGAGAACGTTTCGAGGGAACTCTGGACTGAGTTTCCTGCAGAGCTGCATCCTTCCAGATTGGATGTGGGGGACGGACGACACCTCATCACTCTTTTCTGCAAAAGCCTAAGGGGGGGGCATACAACATGAGCATTTTGCAGCATGTGGGGCCTGGGAAAGAGAGTTAGGACTACTCATCACAGCTTCTGACTGGGCGAGCGCAACATGTCTGGCACGCAGTGTGCTGCAATCAGAGATTAAAGCTACTTCATTTCAATTTCCTCCAAGGTATATATATCACTCCATATCAGCTGAACAGAATGGGCTGCACTAGGGGAGCTATGTGCACATGCTGTGGTGAGAAAGGCAGCTCCTTCCTGCATCTGACTTGGGAATGTGCCAAGATTCAGGAATACTGGGGACAAGTATTGCCACGTATTGAGGTTGTTACTGGGATACAGATCCCTCTAATGCCACTGGCTTGCTTACTGGGAGTGGTGGTGTTGGCTTAAGGTCGAAAAATCCCCTAAAACGTATGTAAGTGGCTCTTCTTTTGGCAAAATGCCGTGTGGCTATTGTATGGCTGGACAATAGGGTGCTAATGATGGATCACTGGCTGAGAGATCTCCTGGATTCGTGGGGGGGGGCGGCAGCAGAGCAGCTTATGAGTCCCTCACGTACTGATGAAGGTGCCACTGATGAGATATTTGTGTGTGCTCGGGTGCTAGAACAGTTTCCCAGGCAAAATGAACAGAGCTCTGATAATACCTCTGAGGGTGAGGTTTGAGTGTGAGGTGGGATGTTACTCTTGTCTATTTTCTGATGACCAAGTGTAGTATTACTGTTCTTCTTTATGAAGCCTTAGTTCTTTACCAAGGTTCATTCCACAAAGTGCATTGATCATTATATGTACTGCCCTGTACCTTTCACTTGTGGCAAATGTGAAGAGATCAAATCTGTAACCACTTTCAATATGTACTTGATGGAATAATTTGTGTGTGACTGCACTTTGACACTGTATGATTCTTTGTTTATTTTCTTTGAAACCAATATAATACAGATTAAAAAATGTAATGCTGTTAGTCTCCTTGGTCACTACACTACAGGTTTTGTGGCGTGGTGAGCAAGGTTTTGTCCACTATACCTGAAGAAGTTTGAAGCTTCATCACCTAGACCAGGGTTCTGCAAAGTTGGTCCTGGAGAGCCGGGTCCATGCCAGGTTTTTGGCATATCCACATTTAGAAACAAGATGTTTCAGAAATCTACATTTTTTTAAATGTGGATATGCTAAAAATCTGGCATGAACCCGACTGTCCCGGACCGACTTTGCAGAACGCTGATCTAGACAGTACAGGATGACCAGGACACAGCAAAAAAATATTTTGAGGTTCTGATCCTTGGGCTATGGGAACTAGCTTTGGCACTAGACACTATGCTTGGATATGTACCAATAGGTTTTCAGGGATGTCCATGCCACTTCACAGGTAGTCTTTTCAGCAACCATTGTGGCCGTTTTATGGATCCAAGCGTATGGATGGTTGTAAGGGAAGACTTCACGAGCAGATGTTCTCTCCTGGCAGTACCGCTGCCATGCCTCCTTAGTTTGCCCTCTATCAGCCATTTGTGGACAGTAGGGCCCAAATTCAGCATTGTCTCCCCCATCAGTACTCTGTTACATCAGACCAGTGGGTCCTTCAGCTTGTTTGACAAGGTTATGCTGTACCATTTTTATGCTGCCCACCCCAGGTTTCTCCAGTTTTGCTCGGATATCAGCTGAACATGCCACTATTCTTTCCCAAGAAGCGATGATGTTGCTCCAGAAGGGAGCGATTGAAATCCTATCCAAGCCAGAGAGAGGTGTGGGTTGTAATTCCTGATGCTGCCTTGTCCACAAGAAGGACAAATTCATGAAGTGGCTTTTGAACCTCAGTCTTGAACTCATTTCTCAAGAAATAGAAGTTTACACTTGCTCAGGTTCTGCTGACCTTGTACTCGGAAGACTGGATTGTGTCCCTGGACCTGTGGGATGCATACCTTCATGCATACCTACTGAAGTATCCCCACTTTTTCTGTGGGGTAGAACCACTTCCAATTCACTGTCCTATTATTGGCATGACATAGGCCCCTGTGGTGTCTGTGAAGATATCAGCCTATCTTTGTAGGGCAGGGATCCATGTATTCCTGAATCTAAACAGCTGGCTGTTGGGAGGGTGAGCTCGCTCATCTAGTCTTACACTACCTTCAGACATCTGTGTTGTTCTTCTGTTCTCTGGGATTTTTTTTATATCAGTGAGCCCAAGTCCTGTCTTCAACATTTTCAGTGGCTTCTCTACAGTCCATGAAGGCTTTTCTATTGCTGCAGAGGGTCCAGGACTTTCAGGCTATGAGCCTGATGTTTCAAACAACAACTAATGCCACAACATTGACAGTTGAGAAGCTGCTTGGTCTTCATATGCATGCAGTGAGCCCAACACTAGGGACGCCTCACAGACAGGATTCAGCTCTCTGACAAGGCAGCATGTGACATTCAGTGCTTGATGTCTGGTACCAACCTGACGTGTGGCAGGCTGTTCCCTCTGAAGGAGGAGGAGGTATCGGTGGAGGTGCCTCTGTCAGCGCTTGGTTGGTGAGGTTGCCTAAGCAGAGATTTGTTCTTCCTTGTAGCAACAACATCACATTAGTGGTCAGAAATCAAATTTGTTGAACAGCTCAACAGTAATAATGTCTCAGATTTTCTAATAGATGTTTTCAATAAGGGAGACATTTCAGATACTCTATTTGTGGACAAATTAGTGAAACTCAGTTCCATACAGATTACAAATTTCTCCGAAGAATATGATATTCCTCACATTACCACAGACCTCTATTATCCCCCACTGCAATGGGCAAGCAGAAAATTTAGACCGCTACCTTAAGGATAGCATAGTTTTACAAAAACTGATTGTTTATGTTTTTCCTGTACTGGGCTGGAGCCTACCCGGACCAACAGAACACAACATAATCATACAGCTATGCTCCATTTTCTCAGCATCACTTAACTCTAAAATTACTTAATTTCCACTGCTTCCTGCTCAGGACCATAGCAGGTGAATATGCGAGTTTTACGTTTCCGGTCATGCCAACACATCTTCAACAATGGTGTAGGAGGGTACAAGGTCCTTAGGTAGCCAAAACTCATTGTGAGAGAGTGGCACACAAACTGACAGGAGCTATAGAGGAGATGCAGGTTTACATTGTACAATAGCTAACAGCTGTCATACTGTAGGACACAGCGTATAAGCCACCTAAGTGCAGGAAAGGCGAGTGGGATATGACTCCTCCTCACCGGTCAGGTTAGAAATTGCGAGGAAGGCCTCCAACAATCCCACTGGCCCTTATTTTTATTTTCAGACTCGGATTCAGTTCCATAGCTAGTCATAGTTAGTCACAGCATGTTCCCAGGTTTTTCCAGGCCGTTGTAGACCCCGTAGCAGGTAGAGGCCTTTAAAGAGGCTATGCTGCAGATTTTCAAGACATTGCTGGCTCCGACCAGAGCACTTTCGGGCCCCATGGAGCTGCAGGGACCTACAGTCAGGCTTCCAGGCAGCTGGCTCTGCTGGCTCTGCGTCTGCACCAAGTGCTTCCTGAGGACCCATAGCCAGGCCCATACCAATGCTGGCCAGGCCTCCACTCCAACTCCAAGGTCCATGCCAGTCCCTTCTATGCCAACGCCAAAGCTGACTTCAGTGGTGTCTGTACCAGAACTGGTCTCAAAGCTGATCTCAAACCCCGAACCTGTGTCTGCCCGCCCCATGCTAGGCTGTGAAATTACCAAACCGCAGCTAGTAGTGATTGACTGAGACCTTTGGGCCCTTCCACAACACAAGTATTACCGGAGGCAGGAGGCTCTTTTTGGTTCTGACTCCTACGTGATTCAGGGCCTGCAAAAACATTCACCATGATGCTGTAGATGACTAGGAGGCAGACAATTTGGTCCCCCCTCACTCAGTGGCTATAGGCCTTTTCTTGAACTTACAGAATACCATTGGGTTGGACTCCTTTGCCTCACCAGAAACTGCACTGCATTCACCAACTGGTTCACCAAAGGAGGAAAGCACCTCTTTAGCAGGAAAGGACACATTTCCAACTACCTGCAGCTGGGATGAGACTAAATCCAGTTTGCTAACTGAAATTCTCTAACCAAGGCACGCTTGCTCAGTCTCTTTTGCCCTTTTATGACATGTTCATTGACATTTTCATTGCCACCTGTTCAAAACAATGCTCATCCCCTGCAGTCAGTCAGTCTGTGGCAAGGCCTGAGACCCTGGCAACCATAATTACCTAATAAGAACCTCTACACCTGAAAGCCTTGTAGTACAGGCATTGAAAGTGAACCCCAATACCTTTCCTACTAATTCTACAGACATGGAATTGAAGGGTATTGATGCTTTACGTAAGAAGATATTTTCCTGAGTCAGTCTGGCCTACACTCCTTGAATGCAGTGTATCTTCTGGGTAGATACACACATGCATTGTGGAACATGGTCAGCAAGATCTTGCAAGTCATCCCTATGTACCTGATGGTGTCACTTACCACATTGATACAGGATTGTTAGGTTGCAGTGAAATATGTGTTTGCCTTTGCCTTGTTACCACTGACTGCATAGGCCACTAATCAGCTTACTACCACTGCCTGCATAGGCCACTAATCAGCACTGCAGGAAATCCGCCTTTTCTGCTTGGTCATCTCAGATTTTATGCCTTTTCCTGGACCCTATATTTTTGCCGGCTTTAGAACTCTGTGCACTTTACCTATAATAACAGGAGCAAAGTGCCTGTGCCCCCCCCCTTTAAATATGGTATAATTGACATATTCCTGACTGGCATATTTAACTTGCAAATAAATCCATAGTATATGGTGTAGGTGCATAGTATAGAGGGAGCAGGTCCTGTGCCAGCTCCCCTGCAACAGGTCTCCCTGACTGTTGCTGCAGTCCGCATTCCCACTGTTGACTGCTGTTTGACCTCTCTCTCTCCACCTTTACCTGCCTCTCCTCTCAGCTCCTTGCTCTGCCTCTCAGCTTTTTCTGCCACTTTTTCTCAGCTTTTGCCTTTCATCCTGTCTTGCATTTCAGCTGCAGCGGTGGCTGTTCCTTCCCCTAGACCGCTGTCAATGCCTGGAACGACCTACCCCTCCTCTTTTGAACAGCACCCTCCCGTGCAGACTTTAGGAAGACACTCAAGACCTCGCTTTTCGACAGACACCTCGCATCAGAGTGTCCAGTTACCTCCAAAAGTGACAGTGCCAGGTTCTACAAATACTGATTGATTGATTGGTACAAAGTGCACCCAGGACCTGGAGGATAAATGCCACCAGGGGACTGCAGCACTTATTGTGCCATCCACTACAGTGGTAGTGCAAACATGGCTTCAAGCCTACCCTGCGTAGATGACTGTACTAGTCTAAAAACTGCAATATAACCTGCCAAAATAAAACCTTTTGACAGTCAAATGCAGGCCCGTAGCCACAAGTTTTTTTTTTTTTTGGGGGGTGGGGGGGACATGGCCCCCGGTGATGATTATATGAAGGAAAGTGTCCGGCCATGGTGGTGTGGGTGGGAGGGGTTTCTAGCATCCTACAATTTGTTTTTAAACAAAGTTTCAATACTGAGAGATTTTACAATGTCTTTTACTTTTGTATTTTACATTATGGTGCTATTCTTCAATTAAGATTTTTGGGTAAATGTGTGAGACAAATAATACATGTAAAGTGTGTTGAGTGAAAATTTAATGGAATTTTGAGACATTTGCATCTGAGTTTCACCCAAAGAATCGCTGGGAAAATCAAAGTGAATCTACAACATTTTTAAATGAGTCCACAGCAGTTTTAACCCAATAAGGTTCAGGGCCAAAATTGGCATCTGGTACATTTTAAAGCCCAGTGAACCCAACACAACATTAACAAGTTGGAAGGATTGAAAGATGGCTCTAGCAAGTCTCTCCCACTAGGAACCTTTTTATATATATATATATATATATATACATACACATATATACATATCAAAGAATATTAGCCTTGTTCACAGGTGAAAATGGGACGAATCTTAAATATTTTTTTTACCTGAGGCTGCAGTTCTCCAAAGACTTTATGGGAAGAATAGTGGCAAGCTTTATATTTTCACAAATCTTTACCCGTAAAACCTGTGAAAAATGGGTGGCATTCGAATATAATTTTAGAGCATGGCTGCCGGATTCTTACTAAAGTTTTTTTTTTTCCAGAAGATTGGATGAATTATAAATTAAGTAGAGGAAAAAGGACATGCTTCCGACATATTTTGCTGGGCGGAGTTATATTTTCCTCATTGATTCACACACCTTCCCACAAACCCATGAAGCTCATTTGCATTTGTCCAATTCTCACAAATTACGGCCCATATTTATACTTTTTGACGCTAAACTGCGCTAACGCAGTTTAGCGTCAAAAAGTTTTGCGCCGTCTAACGCCATTCTGAAGCGCCATGCGGGCGCCGTATTTATGGAATGGCGTTAGACGGCGCAATCAGACCGGCGCTGCCTGGTTTGCGTGGGAAAAAACCACGTAGACCAGACAGCGCCGGCGTAGGGGGAAAATGGCGCATGGGCGTCTTAAAATGGGGCAAGTCAGGTTACGTCGAAAAAATCGTCTTAACCCGACTTGCGCCATTTTTTAACGACGCCCATCCCCCATCAACATGACTCCTATCATTGTAAAGATAGGAGTCATGCCCCCTTGCCCAATGGCCATGCCCAGGGGACTTCTGTCCCCTGGGCATGGTCATTGGGCATAGTGGCATGTAGGGGGGCACAAATCAGGCCCCCCTATGCCACAAAATATTATTAAAAAAAAAAAAAAAAAAACTTACCTGAACTTACCTGAATGTCCCTGGGGTGGGTCCCTCCAGCCTTGGGTGTCCTCCTGGGGTGGGCAAGGGTGGCAGGGGGGGGTCCCTGGGGGCAGGGGAGGGCACTCTGGGCTCATTTTGAGCCCACTTGTCCCTTAACGCCATGCCTGACCCAGGCGTTAAAAAGCGGCGCAAATGCGCCGTTTTTAGCAACGCCCACTCCCGGGCGTCTCTTTTGCCCGGGAGTATAAATACCACGTAAAGGCCTGGGAGTCATTTTTTAGACGGGAACGCCTCCCTTGCATATCATTAACGCAAGGAAGGGGTTCACGCTAAAAAATGACGCACATTCCGGGAACTTTGGCGCTATTCGCCTCTAACGCCATAGTATAAATATGGCGTTAGTTTGCGTTAGTTTTGCGTCGAAATTGCGTCAAAAAAAACGACGCAATTTCGGCGCAAACGGAGTATAAATATGCCCCTAAATAACTTGCATTTTACATGTTGCTTGTTCATATTTAGCTTTATCTTTTTTATATACCTGTAGAACTACACAGACCTGTTGGATAACCTAATTGTATACATGCTTTTGACTGCGGAAGTCAAAGTCTGAGATAGCCAGGAAGGGAGTCAAAAATGTGGACTGCAAGTTACACAAAGATGTCTCCTCCAGACCCACCAACCTGATGAGCTATGTTATTCCGTTACCATTAATAGTTTACTGCAAAATACCTATTTTTCTATCAGTCATAGAAAAAACGTAACATTTTCTAAATGCTTACTGTAAGAAATTGGAATGTTATTTGCGGTGTGGGACTACCCAATTGAAGGAATAATCACAACCCTTGTCAGGGTGAACCCTAAATGTCACTAAATTAATCTGAGCTCAACCCCCTGGTAACTATGGCACAGTGAAGACAGGCTGAACTTAGGATAATGTATAATATATTTAGGCAGTTCCAAAACAGTGATAGAATCAAGATGTAAAACGATAAAAATCCCAAACCGAATAAAAAAAAAATAAGTCACAATTTAATAAACAAAATGCAGACAAAATTATAACACTCCAATAAGGGGACACGTAGACATGAGATGTTAAAATTGTAAGTAGGCATAGCGCTAAGAAGTGCAAATTGCCAATAGTAGTCAATGGTTGAGGTAGACCGAGACTGAGGTGCAATTTGAGGGTGGCCGCGATAGAAAGCAGGTTGAATATATCAACCAAGTCCTGGTCAAGGATTTTACCTTCTGACTTTAGTAATTTAAGTCCCAATCCAGGGCAGTAGTACACTTTTAAAGCACCCCAGTATCTTAGGGGAGGCACTTAGAGTCTCACAGGCAGAGGCCAAGGGCTGGGTCACTAGTCAGATGGGTAATTCCAGGAAAAGGCCCCCCTGCAGCAGTTTTAACCCTGTAGCTTGAACAAGAGGCCAGCTTTATGCACCTTGGAGTCCACTTTTTTGTCCTGGGATGAAGAAAGGCAGGTCCAGGCCTTCAGGGCTCCTCCAAGGTCATAGACAACAGGTCCAGTACTCTTCTGCTCTTCTTTATGTCCAGAAGGCAATTATAATTGGGTGCCTGGAGGTGCCACATTTAATGCTGGGTCCAGCTAGTAAGTGGGAATGACCCCTGGGTATCCCATAACCAATGGAGTAAACGTTTCTGGGGCCAACCCAACCCACTTTGGTCATTTTTAGGATGGTGAAAGTCTTCTGCCACATTAAACATGGTCTCTGAGGTCTGGGTGTGGAGTAGGGGAGGGCATTATGGTAATCCTAGTGTCCTCACATTTCTAACACCAATATCCAGCTTGTAGCAGCCACTGGACCCCCAATAAAACCTGAGACAGACGTCTGGAACAACAAAAGCAGGATTTTCCATCAACCAGATAATGGATACATAAGAATTGTCTTGACATCCCACTTCCCTTCCTTTCAAGTGCGTCCCTAGTATTATATGTAAACCCAGCAGCCATGTCAAGCAGGAGTTGATACTTAAGCAGGATTTGAGACTGTAATGTTAAAAAGAATGCTGGCAGCCCCTACCCTTTTGTGGAGTTCAAAGGAGTCATCCCATGTCCATTCAAGTCACATTGCCAATCACAACAACCCATTGTGTAGCTCCTCTGAGGCATTTCACAACTTTTCAGATGCTAATCCCAGGCTAGGAGAAGTCGGACAGCTAATGCAACTTAGCCTCCAGAAACTGCAGGCAGGGAAAAGGTAAATTTCTAGAAGTTACTTTCCCTTAATAGTTATTAAGAATCCAACTTCATTATTTAATTGGAATTTAATAACTATTAAAAACAGTTATTTCATTATTTTTGCAGCTCCCATTCCTGAGATACAGTGCTAGCATTTTATTTTGTACTCTAGTTTTCTCTATGGGACATCTAGACCAGCCGCAGTGAAAAAGAGCTTTTAGGTTCTAATCACTATAAGGACATGTTAACATAATATTTCTACATGTCCTACTTTTAAATACAATGAACCTTGCCTTGTAGGTCACACATCCTACATAAAGGTGACTTATTAATATTTAAAAGTAAGGTTTTGTTCTGTATTTATTATGACTTGTCGGATTGCAGTTCTTAAGTTGTCACAGTCGAGGACTGAAACCATGTTTGCACTGCCACCTTAATCGATGGTACAAGAGGTGCTGCAGTCCACTAGTGGCACTTTACGTCTAGGCTCTGGGTGCACCTTGTACCATATACTAGGGACTTATAGATAAGTTAACTGTAGCAACATGAGTATGCCAATTCAACCATGTTTAAAAGGGAACACTGGCTCTCAACTGATGTTTAGCAGGGGTAAAGCATATAGAGATCTAAAGCCAGCAAATTATAGGGCCCAGCAAAAGATGAAACATTTGTGGTGACCACACAGAAAACACGGATTTCCTACATTCACACAAACTTGTATTTTCATTTTTGAAAAGCAACCCTTAATATTTAGTATTTCCAGAATGGCAACATCTGGTAGTACTCATAAACAGTACTTTATGGGCTCCCTACCTTTTTCAAGGAGGCACCTTCTATAAATACCAATGAAGCCTCTCTTTCGTTTGAAACATACACGAAATAGAAGAGGAAGTGAGAACGTGGAAAGTCTCATCCTCTCACCCCTGAGCACTCACACCTCTCTCAGTGAGAATAAAGTAGAGATGGAAAAAGAAAGCCAGTCCTAATGTCTAATATCATACAGGCATGCAGGTCTAGCAGCATGAGATAGTCCCACTTACATATAAGTAACCATGTACAAAGGAACACAGGCACAGACCCAAAGATATGCATAGGCTTTAAGGCACCTCTCATCCCAGTCTGTTCCCCACCAGACTCCCACTTACCTGTGACATTGCAAGGTGAAGTAGGGAAAATTAAAAAGTGGAAGAGACCCTTTTTGGCTGTAAGTTGTACTGGAGGCCATGAATGTTCTGTAGTGACAGACTGAAAGTCAACCACAAAAAAATCTCTAGCTCTGACATTAGCAGGGCCACAGATCAGGTTGAAACTAGGCAGATTGTCTCTGAACCTGGTGCCACCAGATCTTGTAGCCATGGCTGCACAGTATTGTTTTATTCATAAAATGCCCTACTCGCCCAGGCACATGCTGAAAGATGAATTCAGCCTCAGTTTCCCTGTATTAAACAAGCTCCAGCACCAGGACAGTGATCCAAATGGAAAGCAACAGCAAACTAAACTTGCATGAAGTGTTGATGTGTATTCTTATACAACCCACAACGTGTTTGAAATGGTTCAAGAAGTACTTGCTATAAAAGAGGGAAAATATATGAGACTGATGGCATCAGGGAGGCTAAGCTGCAGAATGGCATGAATAATTGAAAGGTTCTGGGACAAAATGTCTTACACTGAATTTGTCCCTATTCATGGCTTGGAACCTGTGTATTTAAGACAGCTATATGTCTATTGCTAAGGGGAGAAAAGGATAAAGCAGACAAATTCTGCCTTGGTGAATACGTTGATTCATGCTACCCATCATCTGATGTTCAATTCAAGTTTCACATGACAGACCTACATCACTGCTCATAACCACCTCTGTGGCTCACTACCCTCAGGATTAGCAATGCTGTGGGCTGGAATTCAGCAACTTCTTGTAGGCCTTACAGTCTTGCCCTTACCATCTCTGGTAGGTCTGGGGCCAGAACGGAGTTTAGATTTTACACATGAAACCTCATAGAGACCCAAGGAAAGACAGTGCCACCACCAGCTAGCGTAGCATGCACCATGCCTCTTATTTCTTTACCATTAGACACACTCTGTCATAACACCAAAGTAATGAAACAGGTTGTAGATGATGATAGACTGCAAACCTGACCTTGGGTGAATCCCTATTGGACATGCTGAAAGACCGATGAGCTATCACAGGTAGCCTTGGTAGCTATAGACAGCGTAGTGAAAGAGATGCTGGGTACCAGTTCCAAGAAATCGATCAGAGGGGAGCTACTCTGGAGGCCTACACAAAAAAGGAAGATTAAGAAATCCAGCAGCATGGAATATTTAGGGACTGCGTGATTGCTTCAATGTTGTCCAATAGGAGAATGGCAGAAAGTGGTAGAAAATTTTGAAAACACGTGTAGAGCATCTTGAATAAGAGTGCTCGGTATTCCTCATGCCAGCATAGCAGAGGCTTTTGTGTGGCTTTGGTCAAAATTTAAATGTGGGGGCTAACTCAAATTGTGTCACAAACAATGTTTGTCAGCTTGTTGGAAGTGTGCATTTGTTAGTAACTGAAAGACTTGAGTGGCAGTTTCTCATTGAAGGCTACAGGATCAGTGCCAGTACCAAACAGCGAGGGCAAGTTTCTAGAATAAAACCCCCCACTAGCCAGTCAGTGACCTTCTTCCAGTAACTCCCTAACTTCAGGGCCAAAACACATACGTGAACAAGACTATATAACACACGAATTGTATAAAAACATATTTTTACAGCACCCTATGCCGCTCCTTTCCCATTTCAAAGCACTGTAAATAACAGGTGTGACTTAACAAATTTATCAACTTTGGGAAGCAGGAACGCTGAGTCTGCTCTGTTGTCATGCGAATTTGTGAGCTGCAGATGACTGTTGAATGTCAGAGGCAAGCATAACTCTTTGACCATTCTCTCTGGCGTCATGTTTACTATCAATCTAAGAAAGACGTAATTTTGCGCATGTGAGCCCTGATATTGGCCCAATTTCTTCGCAGGTGCAACACTAAATCGAATGACAACAAATAATGTATTTACTGCAAGCTATCACTGAATAAAAGCTCCAGGTAGCCAAATCAGGAACACAAACTCACACAAGCACACTTGCAAACACACACATACACACTCTCCCAAGCAGGTACACAGACACACAATCTCCTGCTTGCTGTGCCCCCACTGCAGTCTGACGCTTTCACACACAATTTCACAGGGAGAGAAGTTGGTGTTGGTGGACCTTAAGCTGAAGCAGGCACAGGCCATACTAGATTTGAAGCTGAGTGTGTGCAACGGGCAGCAACAGAAAGTGCACGTTGGATGCAGCAATGCTAGCATGCCCAACTAGAGAGAGAGAGATGCCTGGATGAGAGTATGCCACGCTATCTGGTCTCTGGTGATAGGGTCTAGGCCACAGGTTATGAATTGTAATCCTGTAGAAAAGATACTCCGTCTGAGGTCTAGAATTCCAGTTTTCTATGCAAGAGGGCACTCACTGATTCATATATTGCAGACTTTCATAGTTGTGCTCCTTACACACTGGCAATGAACGTGTGCCTGTCGTTATTTCCTTCCTCATCCAGCCGACTGAAATTGTTGGATTGATACATCTTTTCTTTGAGTGTATTAGTGATGCGACCCCATGGCGCCTTGTCTCACCTCACTCTGCATCTGCTTACTTTCTGAGCCAGTTTATTTCCCAAAGAGGCAGGAAGGAGGAACCTGGCGTATGTGTAACCCCGCTTAGGCAGTGGTCGACAGATAGCCCCCAATTTGCTCACTCACTACCACATTACCCATCCCTGCAAAGAGGAGCAGTGCTGCAGCCTCTGAGAGTACGCAGCCAGGCACTGGGCTAAAGCTGGCAGAGAAAACGTTACCGTGATTAAAGAGAAAGAAAAGCTCAACAAATCTGATCTCGGTATTTTAGGGTATTTTAGGGGGGCCAGACGTAAATATACGATGGGCGGCCGGGCTCGCCCTTCCCCGACCCACACACGTGGCTACGGCCCTAGATTGAATCCCAGTAGCTCCTGTATATCTCGGGACCCTTGGACCGGTTCTGACAGCCACAGACTGTAAACAAAGCTTCATTAAGAGGACTGATACCAAGAGGACAAACAAGAATTTGCAGACTTTCTGACATTCCGTAAACCCCCATGTTACTTGGCGGCATATTTAAGAGCCCCTAGCGCCACCGGAGCGGCACTTTTTGTAAAGCTCCGGTGGCGCTATGCCCTGCGCCGTATTTACAAGGTGGCGTTAAGCCACTTTTTGTGGCTTAACGTCACCTTGTAAATACGGCCCTTCACACGCAGCACTTCACACGCAACATGTGTACTTTGCCACAGCAACACCTATTGTATTTTGATGCTGCCCCAGATTTACGAGTTTTCGTAAACTTGAGGTAGCGCCAAAATCTAAGGCCACCTCAGGTGTGGCATTAGAGTGCCACACCAAGGAAAAATGCTATAATTTCTCCTCGTTTTTGCTCTTTCTATGTGTGCTGCATTCTGCAGCACACATGGAAAGAGCAAATTGCCATTGGAGATTGTTTTTGTGCAGGAAGGTGTTCCTTCCTGCACAAAAACAATCTCCCCTTCAAGACAGCTATCCTTGCACTACGGGCAAGGATGGCTGCGTTGGCGCATGGCTGCAATTTAGCGGCAGCGGAAACACAGGGGTGCGCCATATTCAATTAAATATGGCGCATCCCTGCGTTGTGAAAATGACGGTGCATGATGCTGCCAAATTTGTCGCAGAGCCATGCAGCGTCTTTTTCCATTAAATCTGACCCTTGATGATGTGTAGCATGTTTCTACATAAGTTTTATAAACGTCTTCTTTGGGGTCGTCTCTGGCGTTCAGAACTTTCTGGAACGTGATGGTGTATTGATGCTCATTATTCTATCTGCCCTACCTTTTAATGTGTAAATAAAGACCTAGGGGTAGATTGAGAGGACAGAGAAAATGATCGATTTTCCAACAGCTGCATCTTTTGCAGTCTTACTTTTATCACCTTATGTGGCATTCCATAGTTGGTGGATATCCTTCTAGCAGAGATGCCTCGGGTTCCGCAATCTTGTCTGGCAAAGTTTAGAGTTAAATCTACCATAAATGCGCATAGAGAAGCCTGATTTGTCATTTATGCTAAAGTTATTGACAGGTAGGTATAGTGGATTTTCAGTTAAAGCTCTCTATAGGTTCTTCCTTACCTTGCTGCCAAACACCCCAAGTC
This sequence comes from Pleurodeles waltl, assembly GCF_031143425.1. NCBI lineage: Eukaryota > Metazoa > Chordata > Amphibia > Caudata > Salamandridae > Pleurodeles > Pleurodeles waltl. The sequence continues at coordinate 550,935,586 of NC_090443.1, read as the reverse complement.
ATGCTATGTAAACCAGGCACTAGCAATATACCCCTGTGTAGAGGTACATTTTCAATGTCCACATTTGGTTACAGAAATGTAATAATCTGACGCTAGTGTAATTTATTCTAGGACCCAAAGGGTTTATCTAATGCTGAAGACAACCATTTTGATGAATAAGCCACCACCATCATGGCAGAACAGTCTAAACACAGAGGATTTTTAAATGTCAGTTTGGTTGTGGACCTAAATCTGCCACAGTGGCGGACGAAAAATCTACCCGCACGATTCTAAATCTAGGTCTTCAAGTTTTTTTTCCTTTTTACCTTGTTTTATATGTACAAAAAAAAAATAGGGGACACGTCCACGCCTTTCAATGCTCCTAAATTACAGAATGTACTCAGTTGTGTAAAACTGGTCACTTTAGAAGAGTCCCTGCATTACTGCACCTTGCCAGTTATCGAGCTATTTATACATTTTAAAGGAATTATTTTATTTGTGATTACTACATTCAGGAACGTAACACAGGGCCCGTAATGCTGGGGGCTAGCTGACCCTTCACTTCCCCCCATTCAGCCCAACTCACATTATGGGAGGGCCCCATCATTCTGTGTTACACCACTGCCTACGCCATGCTGTATCGGAATGCGTCCCTTTTTTGCTTGCAGGAATAAGCCATGTTTGCTCTACCTGGCTATCTTTAGAGTTAAGTGTACAAAGGGAGTGACTTGGTTGTCCAATTGGAGATTTGTAACTCGGGCAGCCCTGGGACAACAGCAATAAATAACTAGCAATCCCAGGCCGTGCCAGGGTCCAGAGAAGATGTCTTTCGTCAGATGCCTAAAACATAACAGGTATGAGTAAAATTAATATTCATGCAGTCATTGGAAACTGCTGTGCCTTTCATGCCCCAGCACCAAGCACCTGCTCCGTGGCGTGTGCTACCTTTTCTGCTCCCTGGCTATGGACTGATGCTGCCCCTGGTCTGTATCCTCCAACCAATCAGATTCATCGAGCTCTCGAGGTTCCCATTTCCATGAGTGAGTAGTTCATCCAGTCCAGGATTTTTTCTTTGCACTTTTTGTATTTGTAGTCCAATTTATGCAATTATAAAATCATGACCACAGGCCTTAGAATGGAGAGTAAAATCCTCAACTGGATGAGCTGCTCATGTATGGACATAGAAAACTTGCGAGCTCTTTGTTTTGGGGGTATTACCATTATGTCCCATCACTCATGATACTGTTGTGCTCTCCTCAGAGATGTCAAATTTCCCAGGTCCATGCACGAGTAGCTCATCCAGTCTAGGTACCTGCTTTGTATTCTGGGGCTTGTAGTCCTGTTTATCACAGTATAAAATCAGGACTACAAGTCGCAGAATGCAAAGTAAAACCATGAACTAGGTGAGCTACCCACGCATGGACTTTGCTTTACATTTTGGGGCTTGCAGCCTTGATTAACTCATTATAAAATCAATACTTCAAATCCAAGAATGGAAAGCAAAAATCAGGACTTGATGAGATACTCTTGCACTGAGCTGGGAAATTTGGAAGCTCTTGTTTCCTCTTTGAGGGCATGTGCCACATATCCCGGTTTTAGGGGTACTGCGGCTATTTTGGGGGCAAATACTACATTCTGTGCAATCTCTCTTTAAATGGGTGCTATTTCAACTCTATCAAATCAATGCCTCTTTAGACATGTCCCTCAAAATGCCCCTAAAAGTCTTTTGACCGCCATCCTCCTGCTACTGAATCTACACCCCCTTGGTTTTCCATGCACAGGGGCAGATTTATGAATAATTCCTGCAATGCAGCAAGTACACTTCATGCGCTGTGTTGCATGAAGAGGAGAAGGCTGGACTGCTAAGATAAGGCGCTGTTTCCTTTCTCCCAGTGCTGGCGCCAAAATGCGCATCCTTCTGACAGTGCATCGTGCTTGCGTTCGGTAAAGAATTATTTTTGAAACTACCCTTTAACACTTTTCCTGCTTTGTACATGTGGCAGCCCACATGCACATTAGGGAAAACAATATAAGAAATCACAACATTTCTCCTTGTTACATCTGCCGTGAGGAGACATACAATTTTGGGGCAAATCTGTGTCTGTGAATGTATGTAGAAATGGATTTGCCTCAACCAAAGGGTGATTACATGGGAACGCCCAAGTACAGAGCATGGAACGCCCCCTGGTGGGAAGAATGTAAAAGCAAAGGACAGAACTTGAGCTTGTGCCCTTGGTGACGTGGTCATCTATAAATGCTACTAATCATTTTTTCTCTCTAGTGTTAGTGCCCCTCTCTCTGCTGCAACATATGTGTTATGTCCCATTCTGATTCCGGGGTCGTGCTTAGACACCACCTGGAAGCATTTACCAGTTAATAACAAACACTTGAAGACGATGCCGTTGGCTCAGTGTAGGCCACCAGGAATCCAGCAGTAAACTTGATTATATCTGAAAGCCCCTCCCCCCCCAACGGCATAAGGGTGAAGTGTGGAGTATTTTCTTAAACAATATGCAGAATGTGACAAATCTGCCACAAAAACGCTCAACCTCCAGTTACGTAAATGGAAACTGTGTGTGCAGCAGGTGCAGTGGCACCGGGACCCAGAGGTTTGAGGGGCCCATTGCACTGGCGACCCTCGTGGAGCAGTACCTGTCCAAGGTAGGCACATGACAGTAGTGTTACAGGTGCTCCCCATAAATCATGCCAGTCTCTAGGCTGAGGGTGTGCTCGGGAAGATGGGTGCCAGCGTATTGTTTTTAATTTCTTAGTGACTCTTAAAACATGCCTGCTACTCGCATTGTTTTTAGTAAGCAATGCCTTTTTTTAACTTCCTTTTGTTTTTCCAAGGAGTGTTGACGCTGGACCATTAGCTCTAAGATACTTGTATCTGCATTTGAAAGTCTCTTGGTTCCACCTCACCGAATGGGCTGTTTAACCTTTGACTTCTTTCATTAAGAATGCATGGACCTAAGTAAGGGCTTTGCTAATGGTTTTTAGAACTGCTGTGCAGGATTCCCAATGGTGTGCACCATTGCTGAATGAAAAAAGACACTATGATGCGGTGGTTGCATCAATATGTAGGCACAAACGTCTACAAAATTAGGTAAACAGTTTTTATTTACCGTTTTCGATTGGTAAATATAAAAAATTATGTAGCACAAAAGTGGTTTTTTTACACGTGGGTGGGGGAGCAACATGGAGAGTTGGGACAGGAAGGAATTCAGGTGGCGAATCAACACTGAGGGAAGGGGAAGCAACAGGTGAAAAAGGAGGAGGATGAGAGTGGGGGAAGTGACACTGAGGGCAGGTGTGAGGAGAAGAAGCGATGTGGGAAAAGACAGGAGGGTGCAGGCATGGAAAGCAGCACAGAGGACAGGTAGGAGTAACAAGAGGCGAGAAAGGAGGAAGGCGCAAGCGAGGAAAGCAACACGGGGGGTAGGAGTGGGGAGGAGAAGCAATGGGTGAGAAGGCAACATGAAGCAGGCTGTGGAGATGCACGTGGGTGAGAAAGCAACATGAAGCAGGTTGTGGAGATGCACGTGGGTGCAAAAGCAACAGGGGAAGTACACAAGTGTGAGCGCAAGAAGGAGGGAAATGGGAAAAAGCACCGGGCGACAGACAGCAACACAGAGTGCAAGGAGAGAGAAGGACATGAGGGAGACAAATGGAAAACACATGCGCTCCTTTGGCGTACCTAACCCCCAAAAACATGTAGTGCTTGAAAAGCAAGCAGGGGAAGCACAGAAGCCAGGCAATAAAATGAGACGGTACAGAGGATATGCTCCGCTCCATGGGAGGGACAAACAGAAGATTGATGAGCTGGGACACAAATAAGGAGCAGGCAAGCGAATGACTTGAAAGCCAACCAGTGGTAAACAACGGGGAGGGTTCAAGTCCCTGTATGTTCTTGGTATACCCACTAAGTATGTCTCACAACAGAGAGCGCCTGCGTTGTACAGTAGTCTTAACTTAAAAAACTAAAAAGGCACAAAGTCAGAAATTAAGTTTTATTTTGCATTTCCTAACTCTGCCAAGTAATATATTATCCGTTCCTGGCTTTTTGACCAAGAGCATGTTGCACTATGGGGCTTGTAGTTTTGCTTTTAACACTGTTATTATGGGATCAAAACCTCAGCATGCAAAGGGCTGCTGGCAGAAATGTTAGAATTTGTTGACTGTGCTATACATGACATGGAGTCACTTGTCAGCTCTCTTAACAATTTACAAAATCATCTCGTCCATATCAATATTGCTTGTTTTACATGTGCACCCAATATTAAACTCTGCTCACGTATTTTGGGAGGGTTCATTTAGTCATTTACATCATGCATTAAAAAGCACTTGCAATGGGAATTGTTTAGGAGGAAAATTGTATACTGAGCTTCAAAACACAACAAAGGTACAACATGTGTAGTTGCAGCATAACCCTTCCCTAACACAAAGAATAAGAAAAGGACAGATTAAGGAGGGCCCTGTTGTCTCATACATGCAGAACAGGTACAAAACCAATAGCTAACACACTAAAGAGATAGGGAGAGCAATTAAAAACTGTTGTACGTCCACTGGAAAACAGACACAAACATACAAGAAGTATATCACTCATGAAAGAAACAACCAAAGCTCTTGTGGAATCGCCCTATATTCATGTACTCCTCTAGGATTATGAACTCTCACCTGCCTAGTGTGTATGCATCATCAGGGTGTTTCACATTTAGCTCTAGGAAGCGTCTGAGAGTACTACTGTTCACTGGTTGTACAGCCTCCTGGTTTAGGGTTGTGAAGTTTGGGCGAGGCTATGTGCTTTATATTGATATTTATGCTCCCCTTTGGTGAACTGTCATACCTAAATTAAAACTGTATGTGGGTGAGATAAAAGTGTTTTTACTAATGTCTCCTGACCACAACATTAAAAGCAAGAGAGTCAAGCAACCCTGGTTCTCTTTTCTGTCAGTGTGTTTCAGTGCTCGAATATTGCCCCTAGGGTTAGGCATCTTCTTCAGGCCTACAGGTCCCAGTACCTCACACAAACTATTGTGAAAAGTGTCCGGTTCATAGGCATATTACGCATGTATCCTTTGTGTTTTCATAAGATGAGGCAGCAGCAGTGGAAACACCCTTTCTTTGTGGAACAGGTACTTCTTTGGCAGGAACAGTGCAAGCTTCATCCTTCAGAGGACAAGTACAGCTAGAGCAGAGGCAATGCAAGCTTTCTGGATCCCTGGACACATACAAATTGTCACAGAACAGGTATAGAATGGCAGTAGCAAAGAAAGGTTGTCTCTCTTACAGAAATCAGCAAGTGGAATCTTCCATTGGTGGCAGAACAGATTCAGCAGGGTAGACTAGACAAGCTTTAATCATTCACAGAACATGTACAGTTAAGGCATGAGTTACGTGTAGGTTACAAACACATCTCTGGAGCGGGTGCTTAAATCACTGAGAATACTGTAGAGGTGAATGACTGAGTAAATATATGAGTTCTGACGCAGGTGTCTCTTAGGTGATTTTCCATACCATCATCCTGGTAATCCTACTTCTTTCACTCAAAGTCTTGCAGTCACTGCTATAACTCCTGGTGTCGTAGCCTACAGTCTTGCTGTCGTCACCTCCTTCAGATCTACCTGCTGCCATTCACATGCACACTTAGAGCTCGAAGGCTGAGCCTTTGCTATACCAATAGAGAAGACACTCTCTAGTCGTTGGTGTGAAACAGAATGGCGGGAGAGACATGTGCCCAGTACTGCCACTTAAAGACAAAAAGGTAAACACAAGGGATGGCATACCACTATGCTACTCGTTTTTTCTCTGCACAGTTTGTTTGTTTTCACCCTCCCACTCTCAGATCTCAATTACATGGTCCTTTTACAAGCAAATAGGCACACATTACTTTCCCTCTTTCAAATCATTCTTTCCCTAGCAAATTCCACTTTCTTGCCCTTCTCACATGCTGTACCCCCTTACACTGTGCCTTCTCTTCCTCCTGTCCATTTCTTTCTCACTTACACTTTCTAATTAGCACTTTCATGTTTCAGAATGAGGCACTATCGACTTAGAATGATGCTTGTTGAATGATTGCAGACTTAAGCCAATACAGGGATGATTTTAAGATGAAAAACGAATATTTAGTTGTGAAAATGGAACAATTAAGATTTGGGGCCATTTACAAATTACAGTAGTTTATGCTGATTCTTTGATTTTCCACATATTGAGAAGTAGAATTACCCTAGTAGGTAAGAGGGCAACACCCACTGGGCTGAGAGGGCTTTAGACCCCCATTCTCCCTCCTCCCGCCCCTACCAGCCTCCGTGGACTGGGTTGAGCTTGCCAGTCAGGATGCCAAATGCCATCTCAACTATGGATCTGCTCTGACCTTTCCTCTAAAGTCCGTTTACCGATCACCCACCCTTCATTGTCTCTCTGAATGGCTCCCCGTCCCCCTGCAGCCCCTGGACTTTCTGCCCAATCGAGATATCTGCATAAACAAAACACACCAAAGCAAGCTAAATGCTGTGTGTGAAATTATCAGGTCACACCACAACAAAAATGCAAGTTTAACGCAGGTTAGAGGTATTTTGCTTCCTCAATTAAATTTAACAAAATGTGTATGACATTTTAATGTAACTCTATAGTTCTTAGCCATTTGTTTTATTTTATCATTACTGTGAAATCATCTACATCATGCAACTCTTTTTAAATGAGAATAAAACAAAAGAAATGTTGCATTCTGGCTTGTAGTTATTTAAGACTGTTCTATCGGCCTTTTTGTTAATGCATGTGTGTTTGTGTGCATGCATACTAGAGATAGCGGAGTCACAAACTAACAGGGAGAGCAGAGCCAGCTCCGAGCAAAGGGGGATCTCAGATGAGCAGAGTCCTGAAAATACATGTTATGTAAATGTATCCACCAAATCACATAAAATATAACAAACTCTCTTCAAAGCTAAAAAAAAAAAAAGTGTATTTCTTTAACACATGGAAGCTTTGATATCATTAGGGCACGTTATAGCACTTCACTAAGTAGTATTTATTAAGTGATAGTTTTGTACAACTGGTAGTCTGAACTCACATATTCGAAAGTGCTTTCATAGGCGATAATGAAGAAAAAAAGAGATTTTGTGAAATAAAATATTTGTCTAAGATAATACAGTTTAAGTAAGGAAGCCGTGATTTATCCAGGTTTTTACTCCGTACATATCAACCAGTATATGGGTATGCATTTGCTTTTGCTTTTGCTCATGTTAAGGCTTTGTTTTTACCGATTAGTGCATTCTGCCTCAGTTTTTAAAATAGAGTGCAAACTCGACCCGAGAGTATTGGCGATTTATGTAACTATCAGTTACATTACACAAGGTCACATGCATTGTTTAAAGGCACAGGGAGATTTTGTGATTTGCCCAGAATCATATGATGTTGAACCAATGCTGAGACTTAAACCTGGTTCCCGAGTGGGCAGCTCTGGCCGTAACACTATATCCCAGATAGAAGGAGGGAGGCAGAACCCATAGGAAAGCTTGGATTGTTATCGGCTCGAGGTTCCAACAGGACCTGTAACTGAGCCACAGCCTGGTTTCAGGCTCAAGCTTTCAGTAGCTTGGCCACCTATAATGTATATGTGCATGTTTTCGTGTATGGTAGGGGTATAATGACCAGTATTGTGCCTTCCAAATCAACTTCTGGGACATCTCATTCTTTCATCCAAGATTAATGAAATGGGTTTCACTTATTTGATGGCAGTACAATTGAAAATTACAGTGTTGTAAAATAACAAAATCTACTGTAGCATTCTTTAGAATCTCTGCGAACGATTATACCCCAATCCACAGCTCACAAAACCACCTCAATTAAAACCAATAATACATAGTCCCTTCTAGCCACTCAGTTCATCTCTTCCAATCACTTGAATGATGCCACAAAGCCCTTACGAATGCTATTATCTTATTCGATTTGATTTATAACAAAGATACACAAATAAATGAGTGGAACTGTTTTTCTGAAAGCAGAGGCCTAAACCTAATAACTGATATTCCACTTCACTAACTGTTAACCTCGGTTTTCAGGAGTAGTGGGCTATTCACCTTAAAGCAGTTTAACACAACATCTGGGATGGTAAGTGCTATATAAATGCAATTAGAACACAAACCTATTGGCCATATGTACAAACATTTTTTGAGGTTGCAAACTGCCCGATTCTGAGAATCAGGCCATTTACGATCTCAAAAAAGCATTTTGTAATGTACAAATACCAAATTGTGATTCAGTAACCTGTTTCTGAATCACAGTTTGGTTATGAGATTCAGTATTGGAAAGGGCACGTGTTTAGAGCGCCCTTTCCAAATCCTGAATTGCAGAGATTTGCTTTAATGTTTTATGACTGAATTCCAGTCACAGAACATTAATATTTTACACCTCTGTGAAGAAGGTGGTAACCCATTCACGAACAAAAAGAGTTCCCCAAGAGACCACTTCTCCATTGAGAATGTAAACAAAAATAGTTTTAGGAGCAGACAGTGGTCCCTTAGGAAAATAGGCTATATTTAGAAAAAAAGATTGCTTTTTTTAGAAGCACTCACAGACATGGTGGTCTGCTGACCCTGGCAGGCCAACATCCCTGTGATGGTTATCATTGCTAATTGGTCGCAAACTGCAACCTCCCTCATTAATATTTGTGAGGTAGGTCGAATTGCAGCCTACTAGGAAGTGCTATTTAGTAGTACAAAGTTTTCATACATGAGGAATTGTGATTTCCTAATTGTGATTCAGTAAGAATCACAATTTGGAAATCACAATTCTTACATTTTGTACATTTGGGGCCAGATGTATGACATTTTGTTTTGCGACTCACAATTTGCAATCCTTTCGGTGTGAAGCACACTGTTTGCAATTCCCAATGGGGTCGCAAATTACCTATCTCATCAATATTCATGAGATAGGTCACAATTTGCGACCCCATTGGGAATGGCCGCACTCTCAGGTATGGTGGCCTGCTGGGGAAAGCACACCACCACCATGTCTGTGACTGCTTTTTGAATAAAGCATGTTTTTTCTAAAGCAGCCCATTTCCCATTGGACCACTGCCTTGTTCTGAAGAAAGTTTTGAGCCCCCCTTCCCGTCTGCGAATGGTTACCACCAACTTGAAGTTGGTGGTAACTGTGAATGTTTTGCGACCGCATTCACGGTTGCAAAACGTTCAAACATGCCAGTGCTTTTTGGTTTTAGGAAGAGATGCCCTAAACACGCCCCTTCCTAATACCGAATCGCAAAAGCAAAATGCGATTCGGTAACAAGTTACCAAATCACATTTTGCCTTTTGTACATGGCAAAATGCATTTTACCGGTCGCAAAAGGCTCAATGGCCATTTGTGACCTGTAAAATGGTTCGTACATCTGGCTCCAAGGCCGTAATACTTCTTTCATCAAAAACAATGTGTCAATAAAAGTTAGTCTTACAGTGGGTACAGGCTACAATATGTAAAGAAAGAAAAGTTTAGAAATACTTAAACAAACCAGCTGAAGTGATTTTCTAATACAAGAAATAGCACTATATAAGCCATACCTTTTCCTATATAATGCATGAAATCATGTCCTGAGTTGTTAGTATTGGTGAATTTATGTAAGAGTTTTCTATGGACCTATAGTGACTTTATTCAAATGCTTCATAAGTGATGTACCACTGCCTTATTACACTACAAGGAGCAGGCATCAAAGAGTGCCATATCACCGTGGTGAGCTGCGAGTAAGGGATTTTCGAGGAGTACACAACCAAAACCTTTTGCTGAAAGTAGTGGATGAAAGAGTTCAATAGTTATCCTCAGTCAAGACTTAATTGAGCATGCTATGTTAGTATGTAGCATGGCCAAAAGAACTAGCAATGTAACAACAATAGAGAATTAACTTTAATACAGGATGCCCTACTACACGAATGTCATACTAAGATTTGAAGAGTAGCCTTTTTTAATGGTTTTGAGGGAAATCCGCACTGGTTGTGAAAGATTTCAGTTTACCAACTTTCAAGCTAAAATGCCAGTCATGCTAGAGGAATAAAAGTGAGAATGGTGTTGCTCTGGCAAATTAATTTTATGCACAGTGCATGTGTGTTTTTGAACCCCTGAGGTGATGAGGGTTCAGCTTCAGCTTTAGTAAAACATCCAAGATGAGTGTGCAACTGCACTATGTGTACACAATAGGAACATTGCAGGGGGAATTTTGCTGATTAGTTCCAAAGGAGACATAGAAGTATTCATATCAATCTGATTTGTGCTGGAAATCTTAAAGAATTATCCCTACTAAAAGTGGTCAATGTGGAACAGAAACACAACTGTCTGGAATTAATATGATTGCTCAGAAAAACTCAAATGAGTGATCTTTTAAGGAAGAGAACCAGGATTTCATCTGTGTGAGTATGGCCTACTTGGATTGTCACAAACTATGAACATTGGATCTCAGAACACCTCATGTTTTGCAGATGCTCATTCAAAATGACTTTGTTCTTTCACCACATACCACCACTAGCGATAAGTCCTGAATACTATGTTATGTTGTAATACACCATACTTGTTCCTAGACTTCTTATTAGTTAAAATCCATACGCAATAGCCTGAACTATAAAGAGTAAGTAATTCATTTTATATCATTAACATGTGATTTTGAAATGCTAGTTTTTTTAAATCAAAAACATTTAATAGTCAATAGTCCTGATAGCCTTAAACGTTTGTAATGCACTATGCCCTCTAGGGGCTAAATATATGGTTACACTGCATAACTTTTCCCATTCATTTTTGTGGTTATGCTCTCCCGGGCTGATTGTACAGTTACATGACCTTGTTTCTTCCAAATGCTATTTTTATTATGGTGTTCTCTAGGGGCTGTTCTGAGCATTGCAGTCAACAAGTTATAATATTTGGGGCACAAAAACCACCCCATAATGCTTTGCAGAGCATTACTTTTCCAAAACATTTTTGCTCATAACTCAACCTGTGGTGGTCCTAGGTCAATGGGACCACCTTCAAACTCTCTTTCTGTCTACATCATCTCTGGGTCCGACCACACATGGTTAGTGGGGACCCCAAACTAATAACTCCTCCTACCATTCAGTGTCTTTTAAGCTTCCTCGTGGCTACAACTTTTGTTTTGCAGCTTGTAGAAATTTTGTTTTAAAGGCTTGTAGCCTCCAGGGGCTAAGAATATGGTTACACTGTATGTTTTTTCATGGGGTTATCCCTTCTATGGGCTAACAATATGATTACATGACCCTGTTTCTTACAAATTATATTTTTGTTATGGTGCCCTTTAGGGGCTGTTTTGTGCCTTACAGTCTAATGCCAACAGTGTATTTCTGATAAAGGTTTATAAGATAATTGTACATGTTTTTATAATCTCTCCTTATTACAATTATGACCATAATTCGGGCAAACTTAACATCCTTATTACACTATGACTGTTTGAAGACTCTTGATATGTTTGGGTGGCCCTTCTAGTTTATTTCTCCTCTGTGGCTGTCTTATGTCGTTTTGGGGGGAATTGTGTTAGCCAGCCAGCAACTCTCATGGCGGGGTGGTGAGAGTGGTATTCTAATGGAATTAGCATCGCAGATTTTAATTTAGATGCTAAATGAAAACATTTGCATTTTTTGCTGCAGATAGAGAAAGGGGGTAAATAGATGTGTTTTAGTTATATGCAGGGCCACTGGAATTATATGGCAGGAAAAGGCGAAATTATGAGGCAGGATTGACCAATTTATTTGGCAAGAAAAGTCCAACTCTGAATTTACAGTGCCAATAGCTCGAACTCAAGCAAATGTTAAACATATTGCATTTCAAATGCCTGCTACTGCAAAGCTAAGGGAAGGGGGTCAGTTTCCGTGGTTGCATTTGGGCCCATTTAACCCTTGCAACGCAACTGCGTGTGCACAGAAACTGCAAATGGTAAGTGAAGGGGAGCTTGGGAAATGTAGACAAGTGGGCTCAATGACCATTCAGATGGGTGGACATATGTCTTTTTACAATTACAAGTGTCTTTTAAAAAAAACAAGTAGTCAGACTGCTATTCTATACAAGCCAGGGCCAGCTGGAAGTATTACCAGTGCCAGCGAGTTCTTGGCGCTTAAAGTAAAGTAAACATGGACTTTGTTATATGTTTGCATCCGAATTGACTATGAATATATTTGTCTGCCTTGCTTTACCAATGCCCGTGTGCTCTTTGGCCCTCTTCCACCAGTATTCCGGCCTTACTAGCTGTCACAGGGTTGTCACTCAGGCTCGCTCTCTCACCACTGCCCCTCCCTCGGGCGGGTCCCATCAGAGATCCTCCCTTATCCCGCCCACGCTCCGCCTTCTCCATCTCCAGTCTCCGCAGTCTCCGGCCGACCCTGCAGCTCTGGCCCCGAAGAATGATGCCGGAGATGCGCGTGCTGTGGCTCCTCTGGGCCCTGTGGGCCCCCGCCTGGGCCGGCCTGTACTCCCGGGAAGACCCGCTGGTCGTCTTGGACTCCGACTCGGCCCCAACCTTCCTGCTCAACTCCAGCAGCGCCTGGTTCGCCGAGTTCTATGCGTCCTGGTGCGGACACTGCCAGAACTTTGCCCCCACCTGGAAGCAGCTGGCCTTGGACGTGCAGGGTAAGAGACCCCTCATTCTCCAAACACCCCACCACCACCAAAGAGAGAACGCGAGGCACGCAGCCACCCCCGGAAGGCTAACTGCGTCTAAAGACGCACCTCTCTAAACGGAACTCCACAAACATGTCAACCCAGAAGAGACAGGCCACTTCCACTAGACCACACACAGCGAGAGACCCCCAGAAGGAGACTCTTCACTCTGACAGCGACACCAGAGCCAGCGCACAGCGAGTCACCCCCACACAAACGGGCTCTTCCCTAAACACAACCTCCCGCTCCCCCCCCCCCCCACAAAAAAAGACCACTTTCTGCTAAAACTATCGAAGGCGAGAGAGAGTGCTCGAGTTAGACCCCCGCAGAATAGCCCACCCCTGCACTCCTTCTAAACCGACACCCCCTAATCATGTTTCAGACCAGCAGTGGACACCACTTTCCATTATACCGTTTACAGCGAGAGACATCTGAGACCCTCCACTCTGAGAGTGAGTGTGCGCACAGCAAGCCCACACAGACTTGACGATATTTAAAACAGACTCCCCAACTTGCTTCAGTTCAGTGAGCCTTAACGAGTGGCAATCCACAGCAAGACAAGACTTCTCCAAATCTCTACCAAATTGGATTGAAACTTTACCTCAAAGTAAATGTGTATCTCCATGAAAATGTTATTGATTTTAATTATTCATTCGAGTTCCATCTTATTGTAATAATCGACCTTAAATCCTGTTTCAAGACTCTTGACAATCCTGCCCCTCGTTTCTCTACTTCTGTAGACCTTTTAGGTTTCCCATGTCTGTGCGTTAATAGCGCTACCTGTTCAGATGTTTTGCTTTTAATTCTGAGATTTGTAATCCTTATTTTATAACGGAACTACAAGTTCCGTAATGCAATGGGGGAAAACCTGACTGGGTGAGTTACTAGTGCATGGACCTGGTAAACTTCACATCTCTTACTTTGGGAATTGGGCACTCTTCCCTCAGCCCTTCCTAGGATGAAGCCTACAATTTGGAGGAGTGCTCAAACAGGGGCTTAATATTTGCCCCCAAATCAAGTCGTTCTTCAACTCAGCATTCCACCATCCTTGTCTAAATGTTGTTCTCCCACTGCTCCATTACTCTCACAAAATCACACTAATTCTCACTGTAGCCACGTGAAGCTGTGGTTTATACACTGGTCTCCACTGTATATCTCTGTCACACATAGGGAAAGACTTCAAAACCACATAGATTGCATTTTGTTCTGAAATGATAAGGTAGCTTCACATTAGGCCTGAAACCCCTTTACTGGTTTTCAATGAAAGAAAAAGTGACACTTTAAAGCCCTTTGTGTTGTATAACAAGGCTCTCCATGCCCCTCACAGAACAGCTTGTCCCACAACACTTGAATAGGAGCTCGAGGTCCACCCATCAGGCCTATTATTGACCTGACCATTCAGATTAGAGGGATGATGGTCGGTCGCTCTATGTCAAGGGCTTCTCCCTGTTGAAGACTGTACCTTTGTATTTGAGACGAGAAAATGACTACCACAAATTGAGAAGTTTCTGAAAGACCCACCTCTTTTCCTTGCCATTTACTTACTTACGCCTACTACTCCTCATGGGGTATAGGTCATTAACGAGGACACCCCAGCCATTTCTGCCCTGGGCTTTTCTTTGACTCTAGGTGTTAACCTTTTCCTTGCAGTCAGCCTCAAGGCTTCAACACCAGCTGTTTCTTGGCCTTTCTCTTTTTCTTTTACCCTGAGTGTGCCAGATGAGGGCTTGCCAGGTGGTGTTTGCAGGCTTGCAGAGGATGTGGCCTATCCAGCCACAGCATCTTTTCTTGACTTCTTCATAAACATGGAATTGGCATGTAGATAATCTTATCTTCTCCACAATGGCCATTTCCAGCTGTACTCGAGCCCTCCCTGCTCAGACACCTAAAACCAGCTTCACCTTCCTCACTCAGGCTTGCAGGACTCTGGCTCTTCCTCTGGAAGCCTCATTTTGGGGACATATTTGACTTCAGGTATTGCCAGGGCTCTCTATCCCTGCTGAGTAATTGACTAGATCTGCATTACTGGTTACTTGCAAATGTACAGTTTTTAACTTGCCACACGCGTTCTTACATGTGCCCTGCAGAAAGCTTTCTGGTGCCACTGCAGGGTGGTTAGATGTGCTTTACACAAAACCCAAGCAAATTAAATATTTTTTGCTTCCTTTTAATTTTTGAAAAAACGAAGGACAGCTAGTGTGTTTCACAACTGTGTCTATTCAATTGGTTATATTGCTTTGGGAGTTCATATTTTAATTTTCAGGACATTTCCATTTCAACATGTAGTTCCTTAAAAGTAAAAGGTTTATGTCTCTTCTATGATATTGTGGTGTCCAATTAACCAGCTGATCATAATTGAAAACTGATCCGTCCATCCCTTATTATAACCTCTTATGTTATGCATTATGCAGCAATATGTCCAATTTGGATTCTAATGCATTGCCTCATTTCATTGTGGTCGTAATAGGAACCACCCAAAGAGACCACAGAGGGAGACCCCACCCGCTCATATACCCTAAACTCATTTTCCAAACCAGTAAGCCCACAGCTTTAGAGTCCACCTAGGGACCTCATCCACAAAACTCCCTAGGGCCACAGAGACCTACGTAAGAGATCAGCCACCAGAGAGCGAGAGGTACTTCCAGAGAGATTTCTGTCCACGATATCTGCAAAGAGTAGGTACACCAAAAGAGATCCTCCTTCCAAGTCCTTTTAAATGTATTCGAATACGTGGTGTGTTGTAGCAGAACACTGGTCATTTTTAATGTAAATGAGGGATGGGCTTTTACAATTGAAGGTCTTTTTAGGGCTGTAGACCCCATCACAGGCACTTACCACCCATACTTCGAGGCACACATGGAAATCCTGTCCAGAATGGTTCTAGCACCAATTATAGAAGCCCTCATCCAACGCAAGAGTTCCAAAACCCTTCAACACCATGTTATGTTTTATATAGCTTTGATACAGTGCTTGTACGCTCAAGGGTTTTTTCAGCCCTAGCAAAGCACAGTATACAAATTCAGCAATTGCCCTCAGAGGGTCAGACAAACATGTTTAAGTTATTTCCTAAAGCAAGGAGATGTGGAATTCCCTTAACTCCAGGGATACGTAAGGTGTAACAGTGTAAGGGAGCTAAGTAACAAAAAGTCCTTCACCAACACTTCTGAGTCCTGAAACAAAGATTTCTCTAGAGTTGAGAAACAGAAGAGTGCAATAGTCTGGAGGCGGAGTACTGGTTGTGCCTGCTCTCCAGGAGCCCAGGCTAAGCCCCAAAATAAACCTTTGAAAACTTTAAAGGTAACCCTGTCCTGGAGAGGAAGCCACTGCTGCTACTTCAAGATAGGAGACACACCGGTAACGAGAGGGCTCTGACTGCCAACCCAACAGTGTTATTTTGTGTGACCTTAAGTTGCCTAACTAATTATTTAGCTATCCCAAGGCAGAGGCGTTGCCATGAGTTACGCACCACCACAGTTGAATATCCTGATGGCACTAATCCTAAATCTAGGATAGTGTCTTACCTTTGGCACCACCTGTTGTCCTCAAGGGGTTTCTTGTTCTAACACTAGATTCAAAATTCGTTTATCATAAAGGTTTAGACTTTCACTTTTTTCATCCTTTTAATAGTCAACTGAGTTCTCCAATGTTATTTTACATCTTTATTATTTTGCATTCATTGTAAATACTTCCAGATGTGTATTACTTGTTCCCCCATATGAATTATAATTCAAAATCCCCAATGCATTTTGGATGTGTGAGGGTTCTTCATCGGGGGTTTGTAAACACCCACTGAGAACCTTGCGAGTTCAGCCTCCAGCAAACAAGGCACAATCCTCGCAGTAGCAGCTGCTGCTAGGAAGGGGTTGAGCGGTGGGGTGCGTGGGGCAGTGCACGGAGCAGGGGGGAAACCAAAAAAAAAAACTTACCTGCCACCTCGGTGTTCTGCCGCTCCCACCACCTTGATTCTTCTCATCTTCCTCCTCCTCCCCACCCAATCCCGATGCTTCTCTCATGCTGTTATCAGCACGAGAGAAGCATAAGGAGTGGCCCAAGCGGGTAGAAGTGCCACTCAGGGAGGGAGTGGGAGCCAGTGGTTGGTCTCCACCTGGCTGTGCAACACGGCCGAATGAAGAGTTCTAAGTGCGCATGTCGGTTTGGATGGCCGGCCAAACAAACTGACACGCGCACTTAGAAGGGTACGTACCACTCCTCCTCTCCGGCGATGTGGGGATGGCTGACCCCGCCCTCACTAAGCAGAAAAATAAAGTGATAATAAAATACTTTTATCATCACTTTATTTTTCTGTTTCAACAACAGGGCAACGCTCCTCCGCCATAGTGGATGGGCCGCCCCTGAATCCTGACAGCCTCAACTGAAATAGGAGACAGCAGAGATTTGTCTTTCAACTGGAGATACAAGTCCAATTTAAAGAACATTATTTTCACTCTTCTAGTTGGAGTTAAAAGATCTCCCAAGAGATGGAGTTAGAGGGGAGAGTTCTAAAGATCCTGCAAATGCTTGCTACCTGAGCTCAGATTTCACAATGTAGTTTAAGCCAACGCCTTTCCATCAGCTCATTGATCCCACACCCCCTTATGCCCTCCTGGAAAACTACACTTAATGCACCCCCTTGAAACAGAAGAATTGCGGAACCTTCTGCCTACATGCAAAATGAGAGCTTCTGGGGGCCAACCTGAACTTTGTAAGGTAAGACTCCATCCACAATCATTCCAACTAGAGACCCCCGTCCAAAAAGAAGCACCTAATGGAGAGGCAAGCTCCCCATCTAGAAAGAGAGCGGTCCCCATGAAACACCACAACCCAAGGCCCCTACACTCTTTGTACCAAAAGAAACACCCATCAACAGTGTCCCTTACATTTTCATCCATCTGTTGAGAACACAACAAACATTTGTGATCGCTGATTCTGTAGCTACTCCTGGAAGAAGCTGGGCGGTGACACGGAAGGTACGTGCAAGCACAAGTGAAGGCCCCTCCCCTGTGGAATTGGCTTGCTGCCTGAACACACCGGTTCAGCATTGCTTGCTCACCAGGCCCCATAGCTTGTATAGAATCGTCACCTGATGGTAAAATATCCAGGGGTTCGGCAATTTACATTGCAGCCCCTATTGTTAAGCAGAAAGGCACTCTTTCCATAGGTCTAGCCTTCTCCTGTATGTCTTTTTACATAGACTGACATGGTGGGCCCTTGTTATTCCCACTGACCAGACCCTGTCCCTTCCACAGAGAGGACTATTTTCTAAATGGAGCCAGAGACTCGTGATTTACAGAGACCATATCGTAAATCCCCTCACCCACCCGGCGAGACCACCCCTCCATGTTGCTTCTGTGCACAAACTTTTTCGGATCCAGTGATACTTGAGATAGATTTGTTACTGGTACAGGTAGGTTACCGGTGTGTTCATTTGGTTGTGTGCACCATGAGAAGGCAGGCCTGCAGTAATATGTTTTCATACTAGTGGTATCTCTGCGTTAGGTATAGGTCCCTGTTGTTAGACTGACATCATCCAGTGGAACGGTAGCTTTATAGCAGCCAGATGCGCACACCTGGGAGGAGAGCACAGTGGTGTTCAGTGGACTCCCATGTGGGGGAAAAGTATGCTCTTTCACTGGTACCACCTTTGCAGATAAGGTTAGGGTTGCTACCTATTTAAATGTTCTCACCTTACCCTGTTTCCAGTACTGGGCTTTTCTTTTGAAAATCACTGCTATTGGGAGTGTTCAATTGATTCAATAGAAGTACACCAAAATGACAAATCCCGGAACACAGCATGTTGTCAAATGAAAGCCCTAGATTAGAAACATGGGACCAGATGTATGAATTTTTTTTTCACTCGCAAACGGTGCGAATCGCAAAAATCGGCCGTTTGCAAGTGCAAAAAAGTGGTCTGCGATGCATGAAAGGCATTCTCAGACCACAAATAAGAAATCGCAAAAATTAAGATTTCTTGCGTTGCATCCTGGTTTTGCGATTCGCAAAATCCACATTGCAAGGAGATGCAGCAAAAAATCGCAAATTCTGATTTTTCGCAGAATGGCATTTTGCACATGCAAAATACCATGAAAAGAAACCAGGTGGTAACCTGGTGCAAAATTTAAAAATGCATTTTAAATGCATTTTTAAATTGTACATGTGACGCACACATGCCCTTTTGGCATGTGTGCACCTCACATGTCCCCAAAAAAGTTTGGGGTGCAGCAGAGGGGGCCTTAGGCCCCCAGCACCCTGGGGTTTTGCATCATGCTGGTCCAGAAATCGCAATTTTGGAAGTGCAAAAAATTCACAGATATGGGCCAACAGGCCCATAGCTGCGAATCGGGCAGGCACTTTGCGAGTCGGTAATAGCGATTTCTTAAAAATCGCTATTTCCGAATCGCAAAGGGCCGTGATGATACATCTGGCCCATGGTGTCCTATTGACATGGAGCAAGGTCGAGCGGTAATCCTTTCCAGGGGCATAAGAATTCGGGCAGCCGTTCCTGAAACTACATCTGTACAGCACTTCGTCCCACTAGTCCTTGCACAGCATAGCTTTTACTTAGGTTATTAATAAAGCGTACACGCGCTGCAGCTTCTTGGCGCGACTTCTGCACAAATTAACTAGTCTGCATTGTAACTGGCAAGAGTATGATTTTGTTTTTGGTGAATGGACGGCGCTTCTGCAACTTTCTCAATTTCGGTGTTCAGCAGTAGATTGCATACGATGCAGATGTTCTGATTTTTGATGCAAGTGCTTGCATTTTGCTCACTCAGGCCTATTGGAGGCGAGCTTTAGTGGTTTCAGTAATAAGTGCAGAATGCAGGACGTTGTCAAGGTGCATGTGAACTGCAGTAACGTTCTGGAGCATGTGAATTACAGCGGTGAGATTCTGGCTCATGTGAGGTGCGGGGATGAAATTCTTATGCACATGAACTATCTGAATGAGATTCTAGTATATGTGAACGATGTGGATGAGATTTTAGTGTTGGGAGTGAAGATTCTGGTGCTTGTGAGGTGCAGTGATATTATTCGGTTGCACACAACTTTACAACACATGCCTTTATCACGCATATACCTTCACCACGCAAGTAGGTATAAATAAGGTAAGTTAAACAGATCTGTCTACCTGTCTGTCTATATATGTGTGTGTGTGTATATGAGATCCCCATTCCCCCCACACTTTAAAAATAAATAAATATATATATATATATTCTTATTGGGGGAACAACTCCAAACCCCCCCTTTATTTATTACTCTGATCAACATATGCACCTCCCCATCCCCAAACCTTAGAAACACACTTACCACGTTGTATCCTTACCCACCCCTAAACCCTAAAAACCACATTGCAACCCAACCCAATACCGTTACCCACTCCTAAGCCCTAAAAATACCCTTACCACACTATACCCCACCCATCCCTAACCTTAAAAAATCAAAAATATATATAAGAAATAGGGACTCTAGTGACCCTGTCTAAGTAAGTAAGGATCCTCACTCTAGTAGGGTAAGGAAGCAACACAGCTAAGATAACCACTCCTCACCCCCTTGTTAGCTTGGCACAAGCAGTCAGGCTTATCTCTGAAGCAATTTGTAAAGTATTTGTTCACACACACAGTAACGCAGTGAAAACACCACAATGTACTCCACACCGGTTTAGAAAACTTACAATATATATCTGGGTCAAAAAAGATGAAAACAACAAAAACCCAACATACACAAGTAAATATACACATTTTTAAAGATTAAATCTTAGTAAAGCGATTAGAAACGCAATAGCTCCAATTGCGGTTATCATTGCGTCTTGACGGTGCTGTTCCCCACAGTCTGACACCACTCGCAAGGGAGTGTGTGCTGGATAAGAAGTCGCACGGACACGAAGTACAGTACCTTAAAAAATGAAGAGGAAACAAGGACATTGCACAGTCGGGGAGGTGAGTCGTCGCTGAAGCCGGTGCGGTGTGGTTCCTTACTTGCAAGCAGGGGAGGTGTGAGGCGTTGGTTCCTTACAGTTGCAGGGGAGGTGATGCTGCATTAGTGGTGAGGCATTGATTCCTTACAACAAGGCAGGGTGGAGGAATCCAGCAGGTCAAGATGCGAAGAGGCAACTTTGCAGTGCGCGATCCCACCCTGAGGCCATAGGTGCTGTGGCAGAGTCTGAGTCGGTTTGTCACGGTTGTTGGTGACACGGCACTCAGAACTCATGCTGTGGTGGGACTTTGGAGGCACTGCGGCAGCGTCGAGCCTTTGCAGCAGGTTGTCGTCATTGCACTTAGCTGGCACCACTGCCCTGGTGCAGGCAGTGACGCGGAGTCCGGCAGTCAGACAGCGGCGCCGGTTCCAAAGTCGCTCTGAAGTTTACGTGTTTGCTTTCTTCTTAATTGCACCAGCGCTCACTTCCAAGGGCCCAGGGACTTGATTTGGCACCACTTGGCAAGTCAGGACTCTCAGCAAGTGAGCCCAGGTGCTGGCAGGTGAAGTCTTTGATGGCCCTGAGACTTCTAAAGAGGAGGCAATCTCAGTTCAACTCCTTGGAGAACCTTGGAAAACAGAATGTAGAAAACAAAGTCCAGTCCTTTCACTCCCAGGACAGAAGCAGCAGGCCAGCACAACAAAACAACAGGCAGACTGGCAGTTACTCCTACAGTATCCAGCTCTTCTTCCTGGCAGAATGTCCTCAGTCCAGAAGTATTCTAACTCTGTGGGTCAGAAGTCCAGTACTTATACCCCTTTCTGTCTTTGAAGTAGGCAAACTTCAAAGAGAAGTTTTTGTAGTGCACAAGACCCTGCATTTCCGTGCCCTGGCCCCAGACACACTCCAGGGGGTTGGAGACTGCTTTGTGGGAGGACAGGCACAGCCCTATTCAGGTGCAAGTGTCAGCACCTCCCACCACTCTAGCTCTGGAAAACCCATCAGCCTGGTGATGGGCCATCAGGATATGCAGGGCACACCTCCGTTCCCTTTGTGTGACTTTCTAGAGCGAATGCACGAACAGCCCACCTGTCATCCTGACCCAGATGTGTATTCAGCAGACCGGCAGAGGCAAAGAAAGGTTAAGCAAGAAAATGCCCACTTTCTAAAAGTCAACAAAATATGGGGCTACCCATTAATCCCCTAGGTACTGGGTACAGACAACATGCAAATATTAAGTGCTCCTAGTGGAATTATTTAAGTACAGTTTTTATAAAAATCCCAGTGGTCACATATATCCAAGCTCCAATCAATGGAAAACACACCTTTGTACTGTTCAGATCAACTGTATTAACAACAAATTAAATTCAAATGGCTAGCAGTATATAACAAATGTAAAATCAGTAGTCATCAACACTGTGCACACCCCTGCATAGATCACAATGTATTACTATAAACCGTTTTATCTGAAGATCCAGGGAGGGATTGAGAGTCGCCTCTTGACACAGGCTAATTAATCTCCAGTCCAAGCTGTGTCTTGGTGTTACATTCCAGCGTGTCAATGAGTTTGAAATGTCGGCGTTTCGATCTGTCATGGCAATCAGGAGTCACTCAGACCATCATCAGGACTCAGTACTGGAAAAGGATGTAAAACCAGCGTCATACCTACATACAGTAAAATTCAGTGTAAAACAGTACATGATATGAACCAAATCACACTGTGTGTCCTGCCTGTTAAACCAAAGAAACACCCAAGGAAAAGATATGGATACTCCACCAAACCAACACCTATCAGAGTAAACACCAAAGATCACACCAAAAAGGAAGACTTAATAAAACAAGAAGTCTTACCACATGACTTAATCAAATGTGAGCGCCTAAAACCTAAAGTTTAAGGGGCACAAGTAAATATGTGCTATTTTGTCTAGAGATCCCCGACATTGTCCATAAATAAATCTACTTAGACACAAAAGGCTCAACTTGCTGCACACTGCCACTAAAAACACAGGAGGATTCAACCTAAAATGAAAACCCAGGAGTACACTCTAATCAGCCTAAAGGCAGATGATATCTGCTAAAGGATAAGCATGATGAATAATATATTGCTCACCTTCCTAACGTAAAATTGCAAGCTTCTGTCCCAGATGATGTTTGATCTGCAAAGATGAGTCTGCAACAAATGCTAACTTCGTACCGTGCACGCTCAATTCAGGAAGTGGAGCCCATGAAGTCACATGACCTCCACTGAAACTAGGGCGGCCATCTTGTAGTATCAAAATCTGCATCCTCAACCTTTAGAGTATATTCAAAAAGAGGCTGCTACGTTATGGCTGAACTTAGTAACACGGCTGTCATTTCCCGAAAGAGGAAGAAAGACATTCATCTATCCCCTCAAATATCCACTCTCTAGTCCCGAGTATCACTATCCTTGTGAAAGCCCATTCTAAACCGAGAAGAATCCCAAGTAATCAAATGATGTTTGCAAAAACTGTACTTAAATAATTCCTCTAGAAGCCCTTATTATTTGCACTTTCTAAAAGTGGCATTTTCAAACTTGCATTTAAAAAAATCTGCTTCACCAAAAGATGTATTTTTGAATTGTGAGTTCAGAGGCCCAAAACTCCATATCTGCTCCGAATAGGAAATTACACTTAAAAGATTTCATGTAAAATAAATTTCAAGGCAATCCCCATGTTACCCTATTGGAGAGACATGCCTCGCAATAGAGAAAAACGTATTCAGCAGTATTTCGCTATCGGGGCATGTGAAACATACCAGTATATGTCTTTCCTTTTAAATACACTGCACCCTGCCCGTGGAGCTACCTTGGACCTACCTTACGGGTGACTCACACATACTAAAAGGGAAGGTTTGGGCCTGGCATGTAGATGCACTTGCCAGGTCGAAATGGCAGTTCACAACTGCACACACAGGCACTGCAGTGGCAGGTCCGAGACATGTTTATAGGGCTACTCATGTGGGTGGCACAATCAGTGCTGCAGGCCCACTAGCAGCATTTGATTTGCAGGCCCTGGGACTTACTAGTAAATCAAATATGCCAATTATGCATAAACCAATCACCAATACCTTTTTAGAGGGAGAGCATATGCACTTTAGCACCGGTTAGCAGTGGTAAAGTGCCCAGAGTCCTAAAGCCAACAAAAACGGATCAGAACAATATAGTAGGAAGAAGGCAAAAAGCTTGGGGATAATCCTGCAAAAAGGGCCAGGTCCAACAGTAGGTAGTTATCGTTAGGACCTAGTTTCCAGAGGAAAAGCATTTTTTGTTTTGCCACTAACCTTTGTGCCGTTTGATGAATCGTCACAAAATGTTCAAAATTAGTAAGGCAGTCAGTTCAGCTGCTGTGTGGAAAGTTTCAGGGTAATTCGTCAAGTGGGGAGGTAAGAACAAGGAGGGGTCCCCAAAACGCTTTCTCCCCATGCAATTTCCCATAGGGATTTTGAAAACAAACCCCATGTCACTGAATGGTATTACTCCAAATTTTGCAGAAATGTTGCTCTTGGTCTGGAAAGAGCCCTTTTATGATTTGTTGTAAATCTTTTCAGTAGTTATCGATATATTTAAAAGAAAAAAAGAAAATCAAATTTGTATATTTAGAGGCGCGAACACTTTACGAATCCCACCAATGTCATGACAGTATATCTAATTGGTTGCTATCACTTAAACCAGAAAGTGTTGACAGCCATTTTGGGAACCCCCCCTTCCCTTATATACAGCTTGGGGACCACCATCTCCCCGGAGCCGGCTCGTTCAAATTAAAGAAGGGTTCTGTGCCCCACCCCCCCTCCTCCTGGGGCCATTAGTGCTTTGGGGACCGCCACCTACCTCTCACCTCAGGGCTGCCTCTTGCTATGTCCCATGGCAGTTTGCTTTCGCTTGGCAGGAGCTGCAACGACTCCTGCAAAGTGAGAGCAAACACTAATACTGCTCCCGGCAAGCGGGAGCTGTAAAACTGCTCCCGCTCACCGGGAGTTGAGTTTTCATCTGTTTTTCTGCCCGCTGTCATAAAGGCAGGGAAACAGATGAAAGGATTGCTCCTGCACGCAGGGAGCTGCATTTCTTGCAGCTTCCTACGTGTGAGAACAATGCCGGCTAATGCATGAGGGGGAGCCCGGCTGGGACCGTGGGGACATTCACACTCTCATCATTGCACACTGGTTGCCCTGGGTTGGGCTAGCCCCGTGGGATGGAGACCTCAGGGCCAAAATCATCTTGTGTGGGATGAGGGGGGCACATGGCCAGCGGGGATGTAGCCAATCCCCGCCACGCATGGGGAAAAGCCCATGCGTGGCACTTAGTTTGGTGCTTATTAGCCGCAGGGCCTAGCCCATAGCCAGATTATATGGCCAACCCCGGCCCCGCACGGCAATGGTTGGATTAACATAAAGTAATTAAATATTACTTAACGTTTAAAAAAAAAAAAAAAAAATCACTGGAAAAAAACAAATCAAATGTTCAAAGGTTACAGGGTTGTTAGAGTTGGTAAACAGAATTGAAAAAACAAAACATAGAAATTCACTTTAAAACCAAAGGTTACAGGGACGTTATAAATTAGGTTTACATTTTTCTTGCACAAACTCATAGAAATTTAGCAGTTATGATTATGGTTATCTTAAGTAACTATAACTCGTGCCCTATGGTAACTATAACTCGCGCCCTCACCATGCACTGCTAATTACCCCAGATATTACATCACTCATAA
Source organism: Pleurodeles waltl (assembly GCF_031143425.1). NCBI lineage: Eukaryota > Metazoa > Chordata > Amphibia > Caudata > Salamandridae > Pleurodeles > Pleurodeles waltl. The sequence continues at coordinate 550,910,326 of NC_090443.1, read as the reverse complement.
CATATTTTATAACATCCTTGATCATATCAATGTAACATTTGCAGTAAAATTATTGCTGAGATAAATATATGTTATGTTATGTTGTTATCTTAGTGAGAGGACTGTGCTGCCCTTTTAATTATTGTTTGTTCTTTTAGACTTCCGTCTTTATCCAGCCAGGGTAAAAGAGCTTGGACTCCTGCACAAATAGATCAATCTTTAAGGACATACTCCTTTGTGCGCTACTGGAAATTAGAGTTTTTGTTAGCATCATCCGAGTTAATCTGAAATATCTCACGGCAAGGCCTTTTTTTGTGATTACATCTATCATTAATACCTTTTAAAGCCTGCATCTTTTGTTTGTTACAGTGTAAAACGTAGCCCATCTGAACCTTGATTTTAATCCTTTTTACTTGTGGAAGAAGGGTTAGATTGTAAGCAGTATTGGAACATTACAATGTTGAGAGCTACATTGAAGACGATGGAGTAGTTCCGGGCTTATAATGGCTGGTATTGGCCCGGAGCGCTAACGTTCCAATGTTTGTCCTCCTGTTTCTCCCTTTCTGATTTAGAACATTCTACCTTAAGTGGGTGGAATGTTCGAATAGCCTTACTTTACTTCTGCCTCGACTGTATAGCCCTCGGCAGCAGGCCACAATGCTGTATTTGTGGACCTCTTTGTCTTGTGGCTGGAGGCTGACAAGGAGTCTGCACATTTTTCTTCGTTTGTGTCTTAGAGATGGCTGGCCGCAAAGGAAATGTCAATCTCTCTCTCAGTTGAGAAAGTCTTTCCTACTCAGAAATTGACTGACGGCTTGCATTGGAGCTCCCTGAAAACCACGCTCAGATAGGTGTGTGATTGTCCCAGGGTTGAATCCCTTGTAGGTGCTTTAGTATTGCCAAGCGTCTCGCAGCTGTTTGAGATGAGCACAGTGCCAGTCTATTAGTCTTGCCCTGGTTTGGCCCAGGGTGACCTTAAAGCAACCAAAGATGGAGCAGCCAGAATCACACCATAGTCACCTGCAGTGTTCCATCTTGTGCATACCTACTAAGCAGCAGGTCACACAGGATGTTTCTTCATAGACTTGTTGAATTCAGGGTTACTTGCTCCCAGAATATATTTTTATTTATTTATCCAAAGACTCCAGCTTTGTAGCTACCTTCAGTAGATGTGAGAATGTAAAATCTGGTAACAGAAGAAAACCTGAAAAAGTCACCACCCTGAAAGACAGATTTGTACCTTCAGCAGATATTGAACACTTGAAAACGTTCTTGCCATTAGGTGGAGCAAGAATTAAAAAAACAAAACGAAAAAAAAAAAACATTTAAATCGTGAGATCTCAAAGCAAGCGTAATAAATTGGGCATTTTCTAGTGATGTGCCTTCCTGAACAGCAGCATTTTGCCTCGAAGACTGCACTGGCTTACCGCACCCAAGAACAATGAGCGGTAATTAGTAATGGGATTTAATTTTATGTTCCAGTTTGAGACGCTATGAGTGATGAGTTACACATTAAAGTGCTTTACACAATATAGGAACGTTGTGTAACCCAATATATGTGAACGAGTGTAACATTAATGATAGGACTAATGGTTTTACATTGCGTGCTATTTCCGTATCCGGGCCAAGAATTCTCTCTGTACTTTTTTTCTTTTTGGTTGCGTGTGAGGTGAAAGAAGACTCCAACAGGTATACTACCAGCATCTTTTATAACATTATGTCATCAGCAGGTACTGTAAAAGGGCCAATCTGTGTATGTAAAACATCGAATAACACCATCCTGTGTCTGGTAAAACAGACTGCAGAACCTAGAGCATCTCCCAATCATTAACTTTCCACAAGTTGTCAACTCTCATATGACATTTAAGGCACCCCTTGAGCTTGCTTTTTGTTTCCAAGTAATCCTCCTATGGGGAACAGGTCACGTCCCGCTCAATCATTATACCTCCCCATCTGAGCTCTCCCCTGATGTCAAGGTGTCCGCCTCAGGGAGCCTTCCCAACAAATATGCCCAGAGTTGGACAGCTGCATTCTCACCCTCAACAGTGCGTGATATTCTCGTGTGGGTTTCCTCAGTTGCCCCCCATTCCAGAATGTCTCGTAACCCTTCTGTAAACAGTGGTGTCTTGGTGCTCATCCAGCCTCTCGCCACTCCTTTTCGCCAGTAATAAAGCTAATTGGATCATTCTACAGTGAATCTTGCGCCCCCTGGGGCGCTCCATTACCCCCAGAAGACAGATCTGCAGCTCCAGGGGGACATGCATTTCCATAGCTATCTCAATACGTGCCACAACCTGTCCCCAAAAAGCCTGAACCTGGGTGCAACACCAGGCCATGTGCAAAAAATTTGCATCAATCGTTCCACAGCGTGGGCAGGTGGCCCGCCTAGTTGGATCTGTTTTATTTAATCGTTGTGGGATGATTATATGTACAATGTAAATAATTTAAATGCAGGGGTTTAAATCTATTATTACAGGATATCTTACGAACCAATCCCAGTTCTTTCTCCCATTCTGCATCTATAGGTACGCCCAGGTCCCTCTTCCACATACTCCATGTGGGATACCGGCATGACACCACATCGGATCGAAGGGCTTTGAAAAAGAGTGTTATTAGGTGCCTACCCTCGCCCCCTTCAAGGAGGCCACGGGAAATCCCACCCAGATCTCCCATGTTACACTCGCCAACGTTGTGTAATGTAGAAAATGGTATGGGCCTATCCCAAAGGTGTCCTGAGCTTCCTGGAAAATAATAAATGTGTCCCCAGGGTACAAGGCCCCCGCTTCCATACATCTTCCCTCCCTCCCTCCCTCCACTGTGCCATGGACATGATAGAGTCAATATTTTGAAAAAGCCTCAAATCCCATATGCTCGGGGTTCTGCTAAAGGGATTATCCCCTAAAAAATTAGGGTACGCTGGGTGGCTCCCAAGTTAAGGTGGGAGAGCAGCTCTGTTTATATGGAGCACTGTACAACACCGACATTCGAAATCTGCTCACCTCAGACACGTATTTTTTAGCAGAATATTTAAACATAGGAGAAGCCCAATGCCATATACATCGAGATAGAAAAGTGGCAAATCCTTTTTGGCAGTGTCTTTAGCCTAGGATTAGCACGTGCTATCCACGCCAAGCCAAAAAATTACAAAGGCATTTTACGATTTCAGGCACAGTATTACAGCTTTAGACTGATAGAATACCATCCAAGTCAACCTGGAATAAGTAAAAGCAGCTCTCGACACATTTCGCTCTTGTTGGAGCCCATCAGAGAAGCATAGTTCAGCAGTCGTCCCTTTTAGTGTTATACAAATTACAAGCACCAAATCCTAGGCAGTATGTCTGGGATCAGCATGCAGCATAGGATGCCTCACTCTGATGTCAGTTGCGTACGTGCGAGCATCTCTTGAGCTATACCGCCTGATCTGTGGAGTTCAAATGTTACTTTCACCCGTTCTAATCTGTCTGGGAGAACAGATTTCAGACAGACCCCGAGTGTTGGGCAACCGTCCGCTTGTGAAAGAGGACATTTCTTGATAAGGTGTGCGTGCACAGTGTGGTCCTTGGAAGCAGTGAATGATCTGTGGCTCTTTTTCTTTGCCTCTTGTTTCTGCTGCGGTGTTTTTCCAGAAATTAAAGTAAGGGTGATGCAGGCAACACTGATTTCTTTTCCTCTGAAACTTTACTCTTGATTGGCCAAAATGGTCATGGCAAAATAAGTGTTTACTTTGATGAGAAATTGGATAAAGTAGTCAGATCTGGTCAGGTCATCCTGCAAAACAAAACCTGCTGAGGTTAATGTGATGGCAACATTAAATTGGTTGATGATTTAACATTGCTTACATTTCTGCTAAATAGTTGAAAAGCACTTCAGTTCTTATTGTCCCTGTTAGAAAATGTTTTTTTCTTAAAATATTAAAGTGCCACTTGACCAGCTATTGTATATTTTAATCTCCTACCTTAAGCATTTCCTTCTTCTCCTGAGGTGCAGTTACTTGTTCAAAGTTTGGAGCTGAACTTGGTCTTTTGGAATGGTTTATGGCAGATCACTTTCATGGACTTTTGTGGCCCCTCTACGAAAACAGCTCTTCTGTGCCATTGTGTTGACATCTTTTTCCACCAATATATGTGGAAATTGTTTAAGTGGGTGCTGCTTATATTACCCGTAAGAGAATAGCCTCGTCTCAGTTCCCTTTGGTTTGGTTTACCAGATGACGGCATTTCACCATGGGCATTGTACGAGTCCTGGGTTTGCATTTAGCAACACATTGCATTCTAGGAGTTGTAGTCCTTTTTTAGGTCGAGCGTAGCACCGCACAAGCGCTGCTTTTCCTACTGTTTGTATGTATCTGTGCTTTTAACCATGTCCATCTCACGCCCTTCACTAAGTCGTTCATGGGCTTGCCTTTCAAAAATCCTTTAGTTGGTAAATGCTTTATGTTTGTCCCTCCTTGGGGCGGTTTTGTTATCGCCTTGGCCATCGCCCATTGCATGGATAATTGCACTTTTGCTGATATGTTTGACTGCGAGCAAACTTTTTTCCTTTTGTGGATCTCTTCACGCTCACACTCATGGCGACCATTGGCTCGCTTATGTAAAACTGTTTTACTTTTCATTTTTTAAATTATGTGGCAAGAAAAGTCCTGTTTGGAGTTTGCAATGCTAATAGCTCTAACTCGAGCAAATGCGAGACCCATTGGATTGCAAATGCTTGTTTTGTTTTATATGCCTTGAACTACCTGTGTAAATGACAGTGGAATGCAAAAGACAAGCCTATGACCTTCCTAATGTCATGGAACCATCTGGTAACCTTACTCGTGGCACATCAGGTGCCATATTATGCAACATGACTGGGGAGCACCGCGGGTATATGCACCAGCTTCTTATGGCACCGGGCAACTTCTATATCACAGAAGTGGCCAAAGACCCTTCTGCTGCACCTTCTGTAATATAGATGATTTCTAGGGAGTGCACACTCCATTGCAAATGAGATTGCTCGTTTGCCCTCTTGTTGATGCCGTATTACAGCAATGGGCTTTAGGGCAAAGGTGTTGGGAGGTGTGATAATTATGCAACACATATGAGGAGCACCCACCAGTGAGGAGGATGCTTGGGGGGTACCAATCGGCGCACTGGGGGGGAGGGGCGGCTAAGGAGGGCTTCAAGCTACGTGTGTGTGAGTGTTACTCACAATCTGTACTCCTCCCAAATGCTTGTTTGCTCTTGAACGTGCATCTCTAATACAGTGCGGGTGCAAGGGCGAAATGCCTGCTCTTATTCGCATTGGGAAATGCCCCTTCGCAAATTAGGGAATGCTCAATTGGAATCACCCAGGCGCAATCCATTTTCAAGCCTGGGGGGGGATACTTTCTGTAATAACAAAATTTCCATGGGCAGGGTCACCAAAACAAGTGGTCCCTATTGGTGAATTAGATAGCTATAAGAGTGACTGATAATAGCAAATTGGGGCTGTTTTGAACTTGTAAAGACGTGCTGCATAACTGTTTTGTAAGGTATGGGCGGCTGCATGGATTTGAGCTTGTTGCAGGCAATGTTTGTTTTATTATCAGGGAAATCTAAAGTAGCAAGCATTAGTAAAGCCAGTAGTTCTCGCCTGTGAAAGGTATTGGCTTTGTCAGTGTTCTTATCCATGTTTGAGAGCAGCGAGACCACTGTGCAGCATTGCTGGCAATAAAAAAAAAAAAAAAAGAAAAAAGAAAGCCATGCTGTGGGCAGCGCAGGCCAACTTTGGACATTCAGGTTAGGTGAGTGTGTATCTCCCGTCTACTATTATTTGCTAGGAAGTGCTATTTTGCACCTTGCAAGAAATGTCGATCTTTTAAAAAAAAAAATCTTTTATTTTTTTTAAGGGTGCATTGCTGTTTTGTGTTAAAGACTGGTGTTCATATTTTACCTGTATAGAACAAAATTAACAAAACAGGGTTGACCGCTATACAGGCAACGGAGAAAAACAAGGCACCAGTACAATACGAGTATGGTGAGGAATAGAACCTGAGCTGTGTAAGTAACACCGCTCCATCAAAACTCAGGAAATGTATGGAATGTGAACTTCCACACACTGTTCCAGTATTACAGTTCACACTTGATGCTCGTCCACTGACATTTACGTGTTACCTTTCCCCATTGGCATGGCTTCATGCAGTATACACTTCTGCGTTACGCAGAGGCGCACTTTGGTGACTTTTAACTAACGACCAAGCGCGCTGCGCATCCCTTCCCTAGAGATGCACAATAACAGGGGAACACTGAAACTAGGCGCACTGTAGGGGTACAGATGATCTGCCCTGGGGGCCAGGACTTTGCAACTGGGGAATCGGGTTCGAGTGTCAGCGTCGACTCAACGTCCTATTATTCTGGGCACATCACTTGTTCTCCCCAGTGCCTAAAATAAATGTGACCATGTGTAATATTACTGATTCTCAATGCAAAGCGCTCCAGTGCCCGTGGGGCCAAGCTATAGCCATTCAGTAGGGCCATGCGAGGGAACTGAAGCACATGGGTGAAATACTAACAAGGAGAGTGAACAGAAACTCGTGATTTTGAGCAACATTGGAGGGGGAAAAGCATACAGTCGAGACAGATGGATAGAGCATGCATTCTCGGATAGTGCTTGAGGGGAAAAAAGAAAAAAAGAGTTCCTGAGAAGCAATCCCTCATGAGAGAAGCTAATGAGAGAGGTGATAAAGGGGCTATGGTCCATGGGAGGGACAAAGACATGCAGGATGGCCTGAATCAAATAGAACCAACGAATATAAAGAAAGCACCTTTGAGTGACAAAACAAAAAAGCCAATGGTAAGCAGTAGGAGTGATGCGTTCCTAGGTCATCTTTCACCTGGCCTCAGTATGTCCTTACAACCAGGCACGAGTGCTGACTAGTGAGCTTCGATCTGAAAACTGGTCCAGGAGGCCAAAAAACGGATCCACACACTGGCCTGTCAGACCACCCTGTCGGGCTCTACCTGATTGCCCCATAGGCCAGTCCAATCCTGCCCACGGTCCTCAAACAGCAGGTGCAGTCGACTTGCTCTCCCGTTAAACCTTCCTCCCCCAGGGACATTGTGATATATGGCCACTTGTCTTGACCGATCTGCTTCATGCTGGTTGAATGCTCTGAAAGAATCTCACAGATTCTGTGCTGGCACGAAGATAGAGAACACTCCACTTCATTTGCCAGGAGTCTGGCAGAGCTGCCAGCTCGGGCTCTGCCCAGATCCTGGAAGGCTGCCTGGCTATATCAGCCTCTTCTTTTGTAGATGTGTACATCTCTGTTCCAGCGCCCCAGACGGCTTGCCAATAGTCAGCTTGTGAAGATTACTAATGACTCTATTAACGATCCCTCATCTTAAACTGACACCTGACAAGCTAATTATAATATAATATATATATTTTTTTAAAACGTTGAGCATATCTGAGCATTGGAGACACACAACAGATCGTGCAATTTAAAAATATTAAGTTAAACCCAATCCTCAGTTGTCCCAGCTCGCCCACCTGTCCATGTACTTTTTCCTGGCACATCTTTTATTGTGTAATTTCTTTAGCTAGTGATCCCCCCCCTCTAATCTCCAAGCCTCGTGCACAGAACAAACATTGAATTCTGGAAACTAGACAGTTGTCCAAGGGCTCTAGTGAATATGTACCCAACCTTGGCATCAGACTGCTAAACGTGGAAATGCTTTTCGTGCCTGAAGGCAGCATGTGCTATGCATTACACCGGTGCACGTCTGCCCACTGCTGGAGTACTGGATTTTAACATGAAACAGTCTTTAACAGTTCCTTCTTGGGCCCTATCCTGGGGAGGCCTACCCTTGTGGCCTTCAGTGTAGTTGGCCATGGGATCGTGCACCAGATTCTGAAGTTGCACAAGGATCACCCTGGTCATGATCTGATTGTTCATGGTAGTAATCTCAGCAGGGGTCTAACCAAATGTTGCTTTAGGCCAGGACCACATGTGGCACTGAGCTCTGCTTCTTCCCTTCCCATCGTTGATTTGCCTGTGATGCCACTCGGTGGGCTCGTTCAAAGTCAAACATTTGGTCATCGGTTTTCTGATCACCATAACGAGTAGAGGTTATGCTTCCCATCCTGTGGAACTGGCTCCAGCAGAGGCTATTTTTGTGGCAAGGATGGCACTGTGTGCAGAAGCTTGAAGTACAGCAGACGGGTGATGATCGGATTCTAAAACAAGAATCTAAGCTTAGCTGGTCAATGAGTACACCCTCAAGTCTTAGGGTTTGATCAGTTGTCTCACGTTTACAGCTCCCAGCGGAAAGCCTTTAAGGAGCTAACCCTCCGAAGGCAAGTTTCTTCTCTGATTCGAAGAGGCTGCGCTAGCGCAGCAGTTGCTTCTCTGTGCTGCACAGGTTATCAAAATGTGACTGGTTATGGAACTCTTTTGTAGACCGGCTTTTCTTCACGTTGATTAGAATGTGACTGCTGGCCCAGCCATTTCACCTGATACATGCGGACTGGACTAAATGTGGTTGCTCACATGAGTTTTCTCCGTAGCTGAGCCTATTTGTAATAATATCCCCCACTATGAGATGCACTGGCTTCGAACACAGTTCTTTATGCAGCAAGCCTACAAAGCACTGTTCTCTTTTGCACTGCACACCTTTTTTTGGTCAAAGCCTTGAGATACAAAACCAGACTAGCACCCACAAGGTACAAGACAATGCCCTAAGACTCTGCCATTGCCATGACCATTGGGGGTTAGGACCCTGTCCTAATCCAGGAGGCCAAGACCTAGCCTTCTTGAATCCAGGCTTGTATTCCGATTAGAAACTATGTGTCAGTTTGTGTAAAAGACCTGCACCAACCTTCTACGTCAGCAACTATGGCACCAGGGCCTGACGACATGATCTTGGCCACGCCCCCCTAGGATATCTGGAAATGTTTTTTTTTTTTTTTTTTCTTCCAGTTCACGTTACGTCGCCTTTAGGTGCTGATCCATAAAGCAGGGACTCCATCAACCCCACCCCCCCACACACACATGCACACAAAGGAGATATGTTTCAGTAACTCTCAAACATATGGCATAAGCTGATTTTCTTCTTAACTGTCTGAGAAATAGTACTGCAATCAAACAGTTGACTAGGGGCAGAACGTCAGACAGTGATAACTTCACAAAAGAGTTTAAGACTTGATATTCCAGGCTAGTGCAACAGCTCTTAGACCTGTATTGGGCAGCAACTAAAGTGGGAGCTTGTACGTTCTACCACCAGGGATGCTATGAGTGGCACTCCCAAAGCCAAACAAGAACCCACCAGAGACAGCCTCCTACCACCCATTGTTAATGTTGAACCAAGGCTGCAAAATCATACACAAAAAAACCTGGATATCACGATAGCAAGAGTCTTACTGGACCCAATCCATCCAAACTAATCAGGCAGGTACACAGCGATTGCTCCACATACATGAACAACCCTCTTATGATGGCCAAGTTGCAAGTAGTGGCTACCACTGGCATGAGTGGTTGTTTTGCCAAACTGGGGGTTGGGTGAGAAATCTCAGGATGACTCCTCCTCCTCCTCCTACTACTACTACTACTACTACTACTACTACTACAACACTCATGCCCACCAGCCTGCATGTAAGGAGGAGCACTACCTCCATCCCGGGGTGTACGGATGGGAATGATTCAAGGATGCCCACTCTCTCAGCTCCTACATTCTGTGATGGGAGAGCCGAAGCAAGCTTCACTTTGAGTCTGACATTGCCTGTGCGATGAAGCAGAACGACTTACCCACGGTAAAAATAAATAGGGCAAAATTCAAATGTGTCCTATCAAAAGCACATAAATGGTGTGCTGTGACCTTGGCTTATAGTAGGTGGCAATAGATTCATGAAATGGCCTCAGGCAACCAACGCTGTTCCTTGACTGAGTCAAGATTTATTCCTAGGAATGATTGTTCCATAGCTGGGATGGTGTTTTTTTTCCATGTGTTTTGGGACAGCTTTTGCCTTTGTGTCACAAGAACTTCAAAAATCTCCACATATTGTGAAGTCCACCCCACTTGTTTCCAAGGAGAGACTCATCAAAGAAATGAATACTCTATTCTGACCAAAAACCATTCTGACCACCCCCACCAAAAATTAACTAAAGCACTCACGGGTGCGCACAAGACACTGCACAAACCATTGAAGTATACTTGTCAAAGTAAAACTTCACTTCAAAATTGGAAACCTAGCAGACTGAAATCAGCCGGGTGGACAGGCCTCATTCTATGTCTGAATTAGCCATCAATATGGCCTTTCCGATGCCCTCATATTTTGACAGCCTGGGCAAGTAAGGCATAGGGGACTGTGCATAATGAAGTCAGTTGCATCACTGACTGGGGATTTGTTGGATGAATAGAGATTGTATGTAACTCTAAATTGGCCTGACTCTTGGGCACAGTCAACTGGGGAGAACAGGCCAGGTTAGTGAAAGGAGGATAGCTAAATGGCCCCTCTCTCCAGCCCATGGACATTTTTCTCAATCTTTTTTCTCGGTGGTCCTATAGGATTCGTGAGCAAAGAAATCTTATTCTTTGTTACATTTCTGCTGCTGGTGTAATTTGCCAGGACCTGAAACTTGTCACTGGAAGCCAAATACAACATCTGGGCTGCTTGACCATCTCTGTAACAGGACAACAGGCAAGTCGTAGCCGGCTTCGCTCACATGGGGAGAACGGGTGCGGCGCGCAAGGTTGAGAGTTTTCAAGGGGTAAAATTTAATAAATAAAAACTTACCTGATCTGCCGCGCTACTCCTCTTTTTCCCATCACTGCAGGCACAGGCTCCCGGCCTGCCCTGTGGCAAATCCTGATGCTGCTCAGAGCAGCGTCAGGATTGGCTGGGAGTATGTGCATGCTCTCTCCAGAGCCTACTGCGGATATGTGTTTGGCCAGCCTGAGACGGCCAGCCACACATACATGCGCACTGAGGGGAGTGCACAGTGCACTCCCCTCACTACTCGTCACCCCGTGGCCCAGCACGGGGTCCCCTTAAAGGTTTGGGGGCCAGTGAAGAGGGTTGTTGATGATCAGACCATAGTTATTAAGGGCCTGAACGAGCTGAAAATGGATAATAAATTCAGAGTTGTTCCTAGTAGGATAAGAAATTCAGAATTCTTGCGAGCAGGGGTCCCAAATTATGTTTTGCCCAGGGCCCTCAAAATCCTTATGATGTCCCTGGGTAGAGGCAGCATTCATAGGAACAGATTTTACATGCTACACCTTCTACATCCATTGTAGCACAGACCTGTTGAAATCCAGATGCGCTGTCAATACCACGGTGAGCCAAGTAATTTCTCGCTGCAGAGCTTAAAAATCTTGCACAAGAGGACGTAAGAATCTGAAACGGGTTCCGCAGACATGTTGGAACAGTCCCAGGAATTGAAAACCTTGTCCTGCTCCTCAGGCCGGATTATTTTATTATTCTTATGTGGGCCCGCAAACAACCGAGTTCATAATTAAATGCTGCTTTGATGTGTACTCCAGATTTTTGTTGATAAAAGAATTGGCAAAGCCAGGCAACGAGGACACGCGGCCGCCTCACTGCAGAGCTAGGAACCTTAACATGAAGGTTTAGTTTTAACTACATGCTAGTTGCTCACAAACTTAGTTCAGATGGTGTGATACATTTTGAAGGTGTATTCTGGAGATACCGTACTCAAACAGTTGGTGTGGAGGTCCAGGTACTGCCTGCCTCTAGGAGGTGTTCAACTCCCAGTGATCTCAACTTCCGAGGCTCCCAGGTTTTTTTTAATGGTTTGCAAATGGTCAGTTTATCTGGTGTTACTCTACTGGCCTCCATCAGCCTCTGACCTTTATCAGTGGGTTACCAGTATTGCATAACTGTCTGCTTCTCAGTCATCATTCATCTCTATATATCCCAGAGCCAGGTTCGACGTCTGTCATCGCCTGTCTTCAGTGGTCTCTGAGGTGCTGTGGACCTGCAGAGGTGCTCAGAGAAGACCACACCAGTCCTGCTGAGTTGTGGGAGGCAGTGGTGGGGGAAGGCAAAGGGTGACAATTTCCCTGTGGTCATACTTATAATAAGGGGTGGCAGTGTAGTTGACCAGCCAGAGCAGCTTGCAGTCTGCCTCCAGTATGGTCACTTGCCTTCTAACATCTGATATTCCTTTTCTTTTCTTACTCTCACCCGTTCTTTCCTTCCCTCTACCTCCCACCGAGAATGACCGAAGTATTCAAGGACAGTTGAGGAGAGGAGCGAAGTGCAGGCTTTCCAAATATACAAAGCTACTAGCTGTCCAATATTTCAGTGGCTCAATTCTTAGATAAGCACTGAGCAAAAAACAGGCATTGTAGAATGGTTCGAGGAGTACCCCGGATACTTTAAAAAAAAAAAAACTCTACAATTACATGGGTGCTATGAAAGAAGGTGGGAGTTTAAAACCTGACAAAGCCCCTCGTATTCTGAATTTCGGTTTAAAAATTATTTTTGCAAATTAGGACACCACTGAAGGGTTTCCAAAGATCAGGTTCCTCCTGTCTAGGTAATCACAAGTTGGGCCTAAGTACATGCTGCTTCAAACTGGTGCTCTGCAGCAAATCCAGGTAGGAGCTGGAAGGAAGATGGCACGGGTCCCACAGGCTGCTGCCCCCTTTCTTACAAAATACAACTGCAGGTGAAGGTTATTGTTGAAGGTATGTACATGCCAGTATAAAATGCAACAAAACTGTGACCAACCTGTTTCCACCAAACCTCGGCTCGGTCCATCATTCTGTAGTATGCCCGTTCTGTCACGCTTCCTACTTTGTCTGGATTGTGTGATAAGTGCCCCACCTTGTGGCAATTTACCCTGGTTGTTGCACAGAACAACCTACTCTGGATGAGCAGTTTCACTCTGCGCACTCTTAAATATGATTTTTGGGTAGGGTGCACTTCAAGAGTAATTTTACGCAATGGGCATATTGTTTCTAACATGCTAATCTGATTTTGCCTTCATATCACAACTGTTCTATCAAGCCAGGATGCATGAATCCTTCCTGCTAGATCGCAGGCCTCATACTTCACTGGTATCGAACAGATGCCCTCCAAAGAGCATCTGCTAGCGATTCAAACATACCAACACTGTTTAATTGAGTTTGTGACTCTTTTGAGAGCTTTGCCAACTGGTTTGAAGGATACAGAGTTACTACTGCAAAGATTGTTGATGGTTCTGTATCATAATCCGACCCCAGCCTACTTGGACAAATATCTGGTGTTGTACTAAGTGTAGGCATTTTCGAGACTGTGTCTCAGAAGTCATTGAGGAGGACTACAAGTGGATCATAAAATACTGTCTAGTGATATTGCATAAAGAAAATCTACCTCTTCCTCACCTGTAAGTAGGTCTGCTAAGATTGAATCGATATTGGTGGTGGAATCTCCTGTCCTAAACATAGGTTGGTAAGGTTGAGCCTTTTGATAAGATATTTGGACACAAATTGTGCCTAAGTCTCTAGAGTAAGTGGTTTAAAAAACAAAAAAGTATTTATTTTTTTATTCAACACAGTTGATCAGTCATTTTCAGAATGTGATCTCTTCATCCTGGAGGGCCTCACTAAGCACTGGAAAGGAAGTTTAGGCATTAAAGTCACCTGGGGATTGTTCCTATCCAACTCAAGCTGAGTTCTCTTTCCTTAAAACTCTACAATTATTCCCCAATAGGCAATACTTTTGGCCCCCTGTAAGTCCTTAGTAAAGGGTACCCCTGATACCTAGGGCATGGGTACCGAAGTGGGTCCGCAAAGGCTGCAGCATGTATTGTGCCACCCTCAGGGACCTCTCATCTAGCACTTGCAGATTGCCATTGCAGGGTGCATGTCTTGGTGCAGCTAAAAGTGAAAACAAGACCAAGCATGTGGCCTTTGTGCCATATCCCTAACACAGCATGCAATATATGTAAGTCACCCGTACGGCTGGCCTTCCAGCCCTAAGGAAGGGTGCATTACATTGCATGTGAGGACGTATCTGCATGAGCAGATGTGCCCCTGCTATGCCTTTGTCGATTCTTAGACATAGTGAGTGAGCAGGGAAGCCATTTTAAGTACATGTGCTGGACACTGGTCAATACGAGTTCCCCAGCTACATAATGGCTTCACTCAAAACAGGAATGTTTGGTATTCAACATCTCATATGAATAAACCCTCAATGATGCCAGTGATAGATTTATTAATACATGCCACCCGAGGGCACCTTAAGAGGTGCCACTGGAAAACCTACCAACAACCTGTGTGGAGACTGACTAGTTTTAGTCAGCCTGCTACCACCAGACACAAGTTTGACCTCCTAGGGTGAGAGCCTGTTCTCTTGGGCGGCCAATCACAAAAACTGTTCTGGGAGAGGTATTTACACACCCCACCCAACAGGATGACCTGTGAATCTACATTCCAAGGCAAGGTGCTTCCAAGAGGCCCACTGCCCTTGATAAGCACAGTTGGCTTTCCTCACAGGAGAGTTGCTGCCTCCCTTGCCCCAAAGCCCGTTTAGTACTTGGACAGTTGGGAAATATAGTATTCAGGAAGTTGTGTCCACCTCTCAGGTCAGTCCCACCCCTAAGGTGCACTACCTGATGTGGACACAACTTTTAGAAATCTGCCATCTTGGGGTTCGCAGATTTAGGAACTCTGGGATGGGGTTATGCCCACTTTCCACAGGAAGTGGTCATATAGGCGGTGTAGTGACCCCAGGAGTAAGTAGCCCATCGGCTACTCCTTACAATCTCTGAAACACCCCTAAATGCAATATTTAGGGAAGCCCCTGACACCAGGAAAGCGGATTCCTGCTGCCCTATGAAAAAGGACACTCGAGAGCTGCAAAGCCAGAGGAAGAAGCACCTGACTTGGCCCCAATCCTAACCGCCTGTCTGCTGTTCCCGCTGATTTGCGCCAACGTCGGCTTGTCCTGCAAGCTGCTCTGACTCCAAAAGCCTGGGAGGACTGCCTGCCTTCAACAAATACATAGGGACTCCTGTGGAGCAGCAGAGCTGCTTCCCTGCATCTTGCAGGCAACCCCAGGAGACCTGAGAGGACTCCAGACCACAAACCGAGACACTTGAAAGCACCACTGCATCTGTGCTGCACATCCAGCTTTGAAGTGGACCACCGGTGCCAGCACGGTTCCCCAGCCCTCCAGAGACGAAGCCCACCGAGGACTTGCCCACTATGGACCCTCCGACGTCACCTGCAGCCTTTGCATGCAGGCCTCCTCAACCGCAAGTGTTCCGGTGAAGAAACCCTGATGCCTCAAGACACCCCTGCACCCGTCGCCCCTAGATCATGGAGAATAGGACCCAAGGTGTCTTCACATCCCCGGTCATCCCAGGATTGGAACAGACTTGTTTATTCCCCCTGCTGGATCCCCAGTCCTCACCTGCAGCATCTTTTTGACTAGACTGATCCCCATTGACTAACATTGGGCACCGGACGCTGTACTACATCTCTGCACCCAGCCGCCCAGTGTGACCTTTTGGTGTGGTTCTGACCCTTGCCCAATACTCACGTTGAGTCCCGGAGATTGGTCCTATAAGTCACTATACTGTACCTGTTTTACCGTCTTTGTTTGCCCTCCATAGTATAATATTGCAGCTTCCAAAAATTGCACTTTCGACTTTTCAAAACGGTAAAAAATCTTCTTGCTAAATGTACGTACCTGAATGAATTAATTAATGCTCCACCAGCCATGTTTCTTGAAACGAATAATATCAAACGTAGACCTGAATTCAAAAGAATCTCTTTGTGTTATTAACCTGCACAGTAGAACCCCTGTAAGGGGCAAATTAATGGAATGTACCTTATTTTACAGTGAGCAGTGCATGCAATTAGGTCTGCGGCAGTGTTTTTCAGTGTTTTAAAAATCTCCAAATAGTTCAATTACAGGCTGTTTGTCTTATATGAGATACTTCTGGCCCCTCGTGTGTTGGCAGAAGTGGACTGTAAGTTCTTGCGTACCTAAGGTGGCCCTCTGGCCTTTCAGTCAGTGTATCACCTGGCTACTATGTACTGTTAATGTTTTATTTATTTAAAACTAATACTTGGTGTTTTTAATGGATTTTATATTGGTTTTCTCATGCATGTGAAAGGCAAAAAAGAACATAGATATTTTTGCCTGCTAAACATTTTCAAGTCGTGCATCACTGTGAGCTGTATTATGGCCTCCAAGCCTTTACACATAGCTCTGGTGACATCGAACAGGTGTTGTTCCAAGGTCCTCGGATTTTGCTATGCCTTTGTGGGTACCCTCTGATCATGAATATACTTCCTCTGCTGTGGCACATATTTAATTCCCCTATTTACCACTCCACCACGATGGGGGCTACATCAGATCTCCAATAACGAGTGATACCCTGTTTTGTGACAATAAGGCCTATTCCCTCCAGGATTCTATACTCCGGACCCTTGCCATTCATCCATCAAGCCCAAAAGTGTGAACTTGGGAGTCATTTTGATAGCTGCAGGACCACTTTACAAAGTATTGTGTGTATGTGGGACTAGTATTTCTTTGATCAGACACTTCCACATTATGTGACTCAAGGTGGCCACTCCTCTCGCACATCTGGAATACTTCAATCCCATGCCACCTCAGTATCTAAAATGCACTCACTGTAAATGAGTTGATATTGAGATAACTCTTGGTATCATCTTCACTTCGACTGTTCTGGCTTCTCCTAAATGTCCAATGTCCCTTTCTTACTTTTCCTGCAGCTCCTCAGGAAAATTCGGGGTATTGACTACAGACTACCACTAACTTACAGATACAGGAAAACCCCTTCCCCACCAGGGGTTCCAGATTTAATTGTGCCTGGAGTGGATCCACCTGAGCCTGTGTAGTCGTCTGAGGGATGTTTCACCTGTAAATAGCAGTAAAGCTGTGTGTTGTACAATGCAAATTCTTTCCCTAAGCTCCAAAATGTTCCTAGACAACTAATTCCTGTTAAACTGATCCAGGAGTGCACCTGAATAATTTTGAAAGAGTTGTGGAAATAGGCGAAGCAATTACAATTGAGAGCGAGTTAAGTCCATTTGAGTTTAGGTAGTTTGAATGGGAACGAGTTGACACCTGTGGGAGTGGATGGTTGGCATTTGGGTAGGTTTGTTAGGCCTTGCAGGTAGGGAATGTGTCACTTGTTTTCTTTTTGTATCATGAGGTTGCTCATGCAAGATACCCAGACTGATAATTAGAACGTTCCATACTTTAAGGAATTACCAGAAAATAACTGAGCCAGAGTTTTGTATCGGGGAGCATGTCTAAGTGGCAAACATTTCATCTAGGGGCTGCCAATGTCCCTCTACGTGACTCTTCCTGCTAGGTATGCAGGATGGTGTGGTGCATTTCCGTGTATCACATGGTGTTTTTTTTTTTACCAGAACGTGAGGGAATGGGACATGTTAAACACCTGTTGCTAGATCATGCTGTACTCTTTTGCTTTTTAATGTAAAATATTTCAAATTTATTTGATTGCTTGAGTATTTGGACCAGAAATTTTAGGCAGAATAATGGCAAGATAGGAATTAAGTATCATCCGTATATCATTGTGATAAGGTGGCACTTACAGGATAAAACATCTATCGCCCTCAGAGGTCGAGTCTGACCTTTTGACTTCGACAGGAGTGTGAAATCATTCAGTCAGACACTGCGAACCAGTAAACATCAAGTGTAACATCAAATAATCAACATTGTCAATTGGAGTCAGTAATTTAAACACACCATGACCTATGTGGCCATGAATCACCACACCAGTTTAGTAAAGTTTAAACATCTATTGTCCTTTAAATTAACAATGCTAAGATCACATAAATCATGTGCAGAACTAAATGATAGAAATACAGAAACATCACAGGCTGTCCAAAACGCCTGAAGAATCTCACTCTAACTAAAGCAGTTAACATTAGACACTCCAAAAGAATAATGAGGAATAACAACAGAATTAAGTGGAAACTAGAAATAGCATACATTTAGTTTGTGCGGCTGAATGAATCACAATTTGTTAATATACATTCAAAATTAGATATTAGGTTTGGCGTCCCTAACCAACACTCTAATTTGAAAAGCATGTGTGGGCTACATGCAAAAATAAAAGTAATCATAATTTAGAAAACATCTAACTATGGCGCTAACCAAAATAAGCAGTTGGATTTTCTAAGAGAGAAAAGCCTGCAAGAAAGACAAATGCACATTGATTATACCTCTCTAAATGCATCAGCAATCAGACTCTTCATCAGCAGAGCCCTGGAACATCAGGTCTTCAAGCAACAGCATCAGGACAGGAAGGGGAAACAGTTCAGCAATGTTGGGCCTAATATAACTGAACTGTTAAAATCATAGGCAAAGAGCTAAGCAACATCTGAACAGAACTGAAGCTAGATGGAATCTGACTTACATCACCTAAAACTTTGCTAAATCCCAAAAGTTACTAACTAAGCCTCTATTGGACATGACTATGAGGTGCTTTAGTTTGAAGCCAATAAGCATCATCTGTGCTTCAGATGTATCTCTTCATGTTTTCTGCATCCAGGATTGGTTTACGCTGTCACTCCTCTTGTGTCCAGTCACCTTCTTCCGTACAAAAATACATTTAAGCAATGTGGAAACATAACGTACTTGCTGCCAAAAACTAAAACTCGAGCAAGAACAAAATATGCAACATGAAAACACAACATAGAGCACTGAGGTTCTTTGTTTTAATTAATTATTTTTATCTCAAAGAAATGTACAACATGAGCAGTAAAGGTAGGATAGAAATGTCCACTGTGCAAGTCACAAAGGATGTTTGAAGAAACATTATTTTGCAAAGTTAACATTCTTTTAAACATTGTGCCTCTGGAAAATTATTAAAACGTGAGGCCTTTAAAATTATGATAAAACATGAAGAATAAAACATTTACTTAAAATTAAACTATTAACCTTTTAGTACATAATAATAATCGTTAGTATATTTAATTATGATAAAATATATTTGCATTTGACATTATTTCATTTAGTAATACTTTATAGTTTATGGTGTCCACCATATCAGCTGCATTTATTTTTCTAACACATGGTTTTCAGATAGGTCTTTTAATACATTTATTTCACATTATGTTGCATTGATACAATTTTATTAATAATGTTTGCTCTCTAGCAGTGGCATCCATATAGAAACCAGTTTAGAAGGGGACAACAAACCATGCATTACAGCCGGTGGTTGGTGGATGGTTGATGGTATGTTTCCCATAAATCAGCACTGCTTGTGGAGTAGCTGCGCTAGTCTTAAGTTTCTGGGTATTGGAAACCGCATGCCTAGGGTGTCTTCTGGTTAAAGGTATTTTAATATATTTTGTACGTTGCGCATAGCAGCGCAGAAGCGCTGCTTTTCTGATGTGATGGCATGTATCTGGGCTTTTAAAAGGCTTGCCTTTCAAAAATCCTTTCTTTTAGTTGGCAACTGCTTTACGTTTGTCCCTTCTTAGGGCGGTTTTGGTACCGCCCTGGGGACCGAGCCTGTTACATGCATAATTGCATGTTTGCTGATGACTTTGACTTTGAGCGAACTTCTTCTTCCTTTTGTTTGTCTCCTTCATGCTCACGGCGGCGCTTCAAATTGGCTTGCTTATGTCAACTGTTTTACTTTTTTATTTTCAGTTTGGGTGGCAAGAAAAGTCCAGTTAATAATTTTCAATGCTACTAGCTCCAACACGAGCAAACGCAAGACCGCAAAAGCTTGTTTCTTTCTTTGAAGGTGCCCAGGCAGTGATCGCTGTAGGGTCCAGAAGCACTGTTCTCTAGTGAACAGGAGCAATAACCAGAACAACTTTGTACCATTCTCAGGGTATTGGGGGCTCCAGGCAAGATGTGTTTGGCGACACTCTGCTTGAAACCCTTTAATCTTATGATCCACTTTTATATCATCCAATCGCTCATGTTAATAAACATTTTTGAATTATATGTTAAACTTTCAGACGTTGGAGCACAGAAAAACAGCCGAAAGATAAAGCTACCAGGCGTTCACCAGCCATATAGTGCAAAAAGAAAGTTTGAGCAGGCATTGATGACACACATTGTTGCACTATCTAGATTTTTTTTGCAAACTAAATATTTTAGGTGTCCCTAATGATACTTCCCATTCTCGGAAAGAAATTAAAGTTTAGTGGCTGTTTCATTAAGACCTATGCCATATTGCTTGAAATTGTAGTTTAACTGCATCATACTCATAAATATAAAAATACCTTCACAACTGGCATTCTTGCTGCAAAAGGGAAAATCAAAGCACTGCTTTGAGAAATTCCATCATTCCAGTGGATACAAATCTAAGCAGTATCTCCCTAATTCCAGTCCTAGCCTCCTCTCTTCTTTCTGTGGGTCCTGCTTCTCCTCACACAGTGACCTCTGGTGCTGCTGAGTGAGAGACATCGGAGGATGAAGAGCAGTAAAGAGAATTGTATAGCGACTAGAGAGAGGTGCAAAAGAGGGAGCAGAGAAGCAGAAGCGGGGATGAGGTATAGAGGCGTGATGTAGAGGGAGAAGGATATGTAGAGAGAGGGAGAGCGGTACACGAAGAGGTGGCGGCGTCCACTGTGCGTTTTCATTTAACTCTCGTGGTATCTGACGCCCTCCGCCTTTGGTGTGTTGTTTCGTTTGTTGTCTGACGCGTGCCCCTGGTGTCCGCGCGCACACTCTCGTCAGTAAGTTGTTATGGTTTTTGGTGCCGGGTCCGTTTTCGTATGCGCTGGTAATGCCCAGGCCCTGTCGTCTGTCCGGTATTATGGTTTACGCTGCTAGGGTCTGAAGTGCTTTTACCTATCTGTTTACATATGGTCTCTGACGCCCGCCATGGGTCGGGGTCCGAAAACTGTGGTTTTGTTTGAGAATGTGTGTGTTTTTTTCTTTAAGTGAGGGTTTCCGCACTCCAGTGATACGTTTTACTGCAAGGTCTTGTTACTCAGTTCTCAACGAAACGGAAAAAGCTCTATCTTGTGGCCGCGTCCTCCGGTCGGGGTGGGGTGCGGTTTTGGGGGGGAGAGGGGGCTGGTTATGTTTTGCTTCCTTCCCCTTCAGAAGCGCGAGCCCGTGGCGCCGGGGAAGTGCGCCGGGTCTGCGGACACACGTCCGGGCTGATGGGGGATTAGCTTTCTCCTCACCTCAGCGTCCCGGGGGATCAGAGAGGACCGCAGAGCTCAGGAGAACACAGGCCGCTTGTTTCTCCAGAGCTCTCCCAGCTTGAAGCAGCCACAGCTTCTGGGGACAAGCTGTGTCAACAGTCCTGCCGTCCTCACCTGAGGGCTGTGGGAGCCGCGGGGAGCCGGCTGCCAGAGCAAAGCATTGTGGAGTCCGCTGTAAGGGCAGTAAGGCCAAACAAGCTTTGCAACGCAATAGGTCTCGCATTTGCTCGAGTTACAGGTATTGGCGTTGTAAATTAATCTCTGGACATTTCTTGCCACATAAATATTACTGCATGCAGGTAAAACGACCCGGGAATGCACATTGAAATGGCTCATACACTTGCAAAATGAATTTCTCATCTTTCTTTAATTTTTCCGTCCCCCTACTGTTATAGGTCGTGACTGAGAATTGCTTTGGAAGGACCAGGCCGGAAAATTAAATGTTGTGTGGTTTTAACGATATCAAGCTTAGCGAATCGAGCTGATCCTCTTGTTAGACAGCTATAACGAGCTAAACGTCATACCAAAGGTTACAGAGACCTTACAGGTTCAGTCTCCAGAGACGTTGTACCAGTACAGATCGGGCTTGAGGTTCCACAACAATGCTAAATTAGTAGCATGTGCGCTCCAGCTCCAAGAAAATACCAACAAGTGCCTCTAACTCAACATGAATTACAGCTAAAAGATCATCTTCAAATATAGTTTAGAAATCCCAATAATTTTGACTCCACGCAATAGCTAGTCAGTTTAATAAAATACACGTTTAGCTTTCAAATACAAGCATTTCGTTTTACATCAATAATGTTAATCAACCATACAACAACCTGTAATGTTTTCGAAAAAAAATATTTTCTTTGTGAAATAGTAGCTTTTCATTTATAGCAAACATACATTACTTAACAGCTTGTCAGTGCTCACGTGGACAACTGTGGCTCAGTCTTATGTGGACATTAATCACAATCACATGCTGAGGATACCTATCATATGATGAAGGTTGCCACCACCATTTAGCTAAGAGTATCAAAAATATGCCAAAGCCCACCACTATAATGCGAAGGCCTCCAGTAGGCCATGAACCACTCAGTAACTAACGTCCAGCATGCCAACAGTAAGCAGAGCACAGCCACCAATGTGCTAGAGGTAGCAAGCACTATTCCAGGGATGCCTACAGTTTAACGTGGAAAGTTATTATTATGCCTTGAATACCCACAGTTTGCAAAGAAATGGCAGCAACAAGATACAGTTATCATTATCCCAGGTATCAGCACTATCATGCCGGAGACTGCCTCTGTATGCTAGGGAGGCCCACTTGATGCCACAGGGTGGCTGCAAGCAAGGAGCACACTGTCTGCCATGGACGTAGCAGAATAGGGATATCACACCACGCATTTACCCATCTCCTACACTCAGCTCCTGTTCCAGTACCCCTGCTTTGCGTCCACCAGACCTCAGTGTCAGCTGTCATTCTTTTCCAGTACGTACCGTACGCACCGTACGCAAACTTGCCTTATGACCTACATGCTGGGGCTTTAGCAAAGTCATCATGTGAATCAGTGTCTCTCTCTCTCCCTAGTGTGGTGTCCCTCTTGAATGGTGATTGCAAGCTTTCTGTCTGCAGTCACTCTGCATGTTTGAGGGTGTGACCAAGCCACTTCTTCCAAATGCCTGGGCTGCGCATGTTCGCTGATCCTAGGCCCATCACACACCTGTGCAAGAATTGGCCCCACACAAATCCAGTCTTTCTGAATAATGGTAGAACTTATGATGGGCTCCCACACATTATGCCTGTTAAAGTCGCCACCCACACTTGGAAATTGTCCCTAAGGGAAGTTGATACAGACACGCCCACTTCCAGATAACAGCTGAGCTGGTGTTCCGGCGTGATTGGAACGCAGCCATTTTAAGGATCGGGCCAAGAAAGACTATAGCATTTGATTACTCCCTGCTTCGTTTGCCATTAGGACGACAAAGAGTACTTCTCGGCTGCAACATCTAAACGAATAAAAACAACGTTTTATTTACCATATTTTTATTTGTGACTTTTGTTGAGCCACAAAACGTAACTAATTTGGGTGAATCCTTAAAAGAGTTTACAAACAGCATTGTAATTTTCATTCTGACGCATATACACAGTATGGAAATATAGGTATACTCCTCCTTTACTGTCCAGTAATGATCTGTAACGTTCCACAAACCAAAATGTCAATGTTTAAATATGTTTCGGAGTGTATTTTTTTAAAAAATAATTAAAACATGACAAAGATATTTTTTTATAACGTATTTCTACTTTGATATTCATTATAACAAGCATACAAACATTGCCATTTTTTGGGGGGGGGTGGAGGGGAATGTTACAGATCGTTACTGGACAGTAAGTTAGGACTATACCTACATTTGCATACTGTATAAACGCGTCGAAATGAAAACTGCAATGCTGTTTGTTACTAGTTTTAATATTTCAATCCCCAAAGCAGTTACGCTTTGTGGTTCAACAACAAAGGTCACAAATATAGTATGGTAAGTGAAACATTGTTTACATTTTCGTTGTAATGCCTCCCGTGGAAGACGTTAGTTTTGTTGAATGAAATGGTAAAAAGACAAGCGTGGTAATGACTGTCGTTTTGATGGTTTCGTTGTAAAGGTTTTGCGTTCTGAAGCTGGCTTTAAAAAGGCTGTTTCCCTTATTCCATACATGGTGCTGTCTTAATTATGTAACAGTGTAAACAATGTGAGTAGCGCTCTGATACCCCCGATCGAGTTCACGCTCTGAGCGCTGTAGCCGCCACCGCAGCCACAAAGTGCAGACAAAAGAAACAGGTAGTTTGCCCACGCTGAAGAATATCAGCAATCGTGCAATTATCCCTATAACAGGTTCGGTGTCCAAGGGGGTACCCAACCCACCCCGAGGTGGGACAAACATGAAGCACTCACCAATGACATCAAGTGATTTTTGAAAGGCAAGCAGACGAATGAGTGCAAGCAATGGGCGTGAGGTGGGCATGTTTAAAACCTCACAATACTTACAACAGGTCAGAGCGCTTGCGCTCCTGACCTAAAAACATCTGAAGAGCCTGTAATATGTGGGTCCGGTCACCTCAGAGTATTGAGTGGACAGTGTGATTGATGGGCAGGACCACTGGAATTGTGTGGTTATGGAGGCCCAATTTATGAGGGAGGGTTGTCTGAATAATGTGGCACATTCCACAGCATTGTTTCGCTATTTTGTCTTTTTAACTAATTATCACTCTGTGTTCAATAGCTTCACTTTATTAGTATCAGTGTAACGCTGCTGTACTGCAAACAGGTTTTGTTAATGCAAACTAGCAAGCAACATACTTTTTTGTTGAAACCAACACATTTTGTAGGAGATTGGATTTTGTGGAAAGTGCAGTGAATTCATAAGTATGTGAAAATGGTGTGGTTGCATTTTCCCCTAGGGGAGTGGCCTAACTATAGGGCACAAAAGCTTAGAGCAGATGATTTTATGTTGGTGGGCCTTAATTGACTTCAGAGGGGAGGTAAGCGGAGAGGTGCCAGGCTCTGGCCAGGTGGGGTGTTTATTATGTCCCTGATATACAGAGAGAAATTCTATTCTAAAGCAACCTTAGGAAAGAATAGGTTTTTCCTTTGAGGCCTATTTGTTTTGACAATGCTTTTACCCGTGTTGTACATCATCGGCAAGATGCTGTGCTGAATGAGGAAAAGTGAACTGGAAAAAAACACACACTTTTATGGTGGATGGGCCGCAGCAATTTGCTGTTTGGTCATCGGCAAAAAGTATGTTAAAACAAGCATTTGCAATACATTGGGTCTTGCATTTGCATGAGTTAGTTATTAGCGCTGTAAATTCCTAATTGGATTTTTCTTGCCACTTAAATTGAAAATGAAAAGTAAAACAGTTGCTATAAGCAAGCTGATTCAAAGCGCCTTGGCCGCCATGGGCATGAGCGTGAAGGAGAGACACAAAACGGAAAAAAAGTTCGCTCACAGTCAAACGTATCAGCAATCGTACAGTAGGACTCAGAAGCCGCCAGCAGGCCCTTACCCCAACACTGGTCATACACCAACCGACAAGACAATTATTTAGTTGGAAGAAGTATTTATTTTATATATTTACATTAAAATCAAATACCATTAATACATTTATGCAAATCATTTTATGCAAAATACTCTATTAAACATTTCACTGCACCTCCACAATTAATAAATACTTTTATAGGTACTTTTTCCTTTGTAACCATAAATCATTTTTGACAGGATCCCTTCCTGTCCTGAACCTCCTTTGGACCACACAGGGACTGGTCGTCACCTGTATCCCTCCCTGGGGGGAGGGGTGGGCGGTACCCCTGCTTCCTCTGTTCCTTCCCCTCATGCTCAGTGTTCCGCACCCTCTCCAAACACCAATCAGCCAAGGGGTGTACCGGGGTGTCCCAGGGCATGAGCCCCGTGAACACCCCAGTCATCTGGGCTCCCTACCCCCAATCTGGTGTGTCCATCCGCAGGTTGTTCCAGAACTTCAGGATCCTATCTCTGTTGTTATACCGGGGCTCCACCCTTGGGGTCCCCTCTGTTGCTTCAGGTTACTTTAGTCTGTCTTCTTCCGCCTTCCTCTTGCCCACCCGCGCTCTGTTGGATGCCACAATGTGAAAAACAGGTGAAAAACAAGTCCTAAGGTGCAACACACACTCAGTTAAACAGCAGTTATCCTGCAAAATTTTTGTTAAAATAACATAAACAGCAAACTCGAAGGACCGGCTTTTAAAAGTAATTTCTCAGTTCACTAGCAGGCCAATATCTTAGTGTTTACCCCTGCCCTAGCCACAGAACAAAGCAAATATTTTTACACAGAATCAACTTAGTAATTCCCCCTGGAATAAAATTTTTGGGTTAAAATAACACAAACATTGAAAACATTGGTTAAACAATTTGTCTGAACATCACCTGGACCAAAAGCTTGTGAGTTCACACGGAATCAACCCAGTAATTCCCCCGAAATAAATGTTTGCGTTAAAATAACACCAACATTGAAAAACAATTTGTTAAACAATTTGTCTAAACATCAGCTGGACCAAAAGCTTGTGAATACCATCGCGTTTGAAAACAGACTACTGAAAAACGATCGCGCTGTGCAGAAAGACCAAAGCAATGCAGGCTATCGATGCTTAAAATATCCAAGTTAACCACTACCGGTGTTAATAACCGGATCCCCCCAAACAAAGTGTTATGGGCGCATGGAAGCCCTAGCAGGTGAGAGCGCACACACCACTTACTCCTAAAAACGGAACCCAGCCACCGTGCGCACACTCACCTTATTTGCCCGTTTTACGCGCACCACTACCAAAGATTAGCGCGTCCTGAACCCTGCTCCACGTGGCCCCGAGGCCTGCTGCTGGCTCTGCTCCTCTTCCTTCTCCGAGATCGGAAGCGGGATAACAAGATGCCTGGCTCCGAAGCCCCGAGGAATCCGATAAATGGGGAAAAATGCGCGTCAACAAAAAGCCTGACCGTTCAGGCCGCCGCGCCAGGAAGAAGAAGGCCGAGCCTTCTGGGGGGGGCGCTTTTATGCCCCCCACTGGCTCGCGGCGGCCCAAACTGGTTCAGCTCTGTCGTCGGACCTACGTTCCCCCAAGTTGCGCTACTTCCGCTCCTACACCTCGCGAGGCATGCGAGCGGAAGCCGCAGGCCAGCCCGCGCACAACTAGTGTGAGGGTCCGGCCCCCAGCGTCCCCAACCCCTAAGGGGCCGCGCTCCCCCCATGTTGGGGTGTGGGGGGGTGCTTTTCCATTATCCATGTAACAGGGGCAGTCCGCAGGGCGGGAAAAAATGCTCTAAGGAGGGACAAACTTAAAACATTTACCAATGATAACAAAGGATTTTTGAAAGGCAAGCCCAGGAACAAGTGAAAGTGATGGGTGTACGATGGTCATGGTTAAAAGCCCATAATACTTACAACAGGTCAAAGCGCTTGCACGCTCGACCTAAAAAGACTGTTGGTGGAGTGAAGAAGCAGCAGAGTGGTGCAGGAGGATAAGAGGGCCAGTATTGGGAGTGGGAGCAGGAGGGAAAAAGCAGCACTTCATGTAGAAGCATACAAGCGAAAAGCAACACTGAGGAGAAGCACATGAGTGAGTGCAACATATAGAGCAGTTGGGGACAAGCACATGTGCAAGGAAAAGCAAGATCAGGGTGGCAAGAGGGGAGAGAATTCAGGTATATGAGGGAGACACCTGTAAAACACATTCACTCACATGGGATGTTTAACCAAAAAGAAACATTTAATTCCTGCAAAGTAAACAGTGGAAGGACACAAGTAAAGAGGATATGCAGTGATGAGGGGCAAACGCTGAAGAGGAAGGCAAGCCCTCACAAAGCAACAAATAAAAAGCAAACTGAAAATAGGTTAACCAATGGCAAGCAGTGGGAGAGCTCTAAGCCCACTGTAGCTCACAGTAGGTATTTCAGAATCAGAAAGTGTGTCCTGTCTAGTAGACGAGTCTTAGAAAATGCTGTTTTTAGTGAAGAGTGGCAGCGAGCTGCTCTATGTTGGGCCATCAGTAACGTCCTTAGCTCCTCGTGTTTTGTCTGGAAGGCAGTGCCATTATGGAGGTGGGTGAGGGGCTCCAAATATCCCTTAAAGTGCCTCCTCCTACTCCTGATAAAAGATTAGACTGTTGATACTTTTACACTTTTATGGTGACCTGACTGCCAAAACAAAGTTGGCAATCATATATTTGACTGAATTGTTAAAAAGGCTAACTGAACGCTAATGGAGTGGGGCGCACCTAAAATATGTTCTGAGCTGCCAATTTTATAGAATTGCGAGAAAATTCGTGTGTCCCTCTCTGGAAGCTGCTGATTTTTATTTATATTTTATTTTATTTATACAAGGGGAGCACTGAATTAAACAGTGTGAAGGCAGTTGACTCAATGTGACCCTTAAATGCTCTTGGGATTGGCTACATCAGCACAGCATGAGCACTGGGGTACAGAGAATCAGGGCCCAGCAGTCCAGTATAGAGTAAGCAGTAGGGTGTGTATGGTCAAAGTTCATCAGTGAAGAGTGCAGTGTGACCTTTGTAGTGTTTGTAGCCAGGATACTTCAGTTTGCTGGTCCACATGTCCCGTGTGCATCAGTACACAGTATAGAGTGAGCCAGAGGGTCTATAGAGTAAAGATACATCCACGTCTGAGCCATTGGGTCCCTGGACCTAGGAGGATAAAACTCTTCAGGAAAGAGGGCAGTTGGGACATCAGGTCTGAACATAGAGTATTAAGTATGGTAACTAGATGCTGGACATCATGGCGTATAATTTAGAGTGAGCATCAGGTGTATAGTGCTAGGGTGCACAAGGGCAGATGGCCAATATACATTTATAAATTACATATAGCGAGTTTTGGTCTCTAAATGGGAATAATTGTCGGTGTTTTATGAGTGACAACACATCATTTCAGAACATTGTGAGTGGTTGGTCATCTGTGGTCAATTCAGTATGTAGTGTATGCTGAAATCCGTACAGAATCCTATCCGAGCAGGGCATGTGAACAATGCCACAGATTACTTTTTGTGAATTAAAAAAAAATATTTGACTCGTATGTCTGATGTCATTACATTACCTAGATTTTTGAGCGGGAAAGATGTTGCACCAAACTGGGTTCTAAAAGAAGCAACTTGCACTCTTTCTTTCCCCTTTGCTTACAGTTATTCCTTTGCAATTTTCATTAGCACCTTTTTACACTCCATCTCACGGTCTTCAGTTTGGCTTGTTCCTCTTGCATAAAGTTAATTTACTCTATTTTCTGGTGTTGCCTTTCTCTCCTTTTCAGTCTTTTGTTGCGGTTTTAGCTCACTTGGGCTGTCGCCAGCTGCCCGTACTCTGTTGAGCTCTCTTATACTTTTCTCACTCCCACCTTTGCTCTGTTACATTTATGACCCTTTCCTCGTCTCTTCCCTCACTTGCCAATGCTTTCGCTCCACCTTTTTTTCACTATCTCTGCCCATCTCTTGTACTCTTCCCCATTTCTTTCCCCCTTGGCTAACTCTCTATAATTTGCTCTTTAGGTCAAGCATAAGTGAACGGCTTCTTGTATACTGTGGACTTAAAGCCATTTCATTTGCTCATTTGAGTCTCAATTAAAAATCCTTCCTTGCTAGTGGTCAGTCATGCCTGTCAGTCCCTCCTTTTTCTCTTTGGAACCAACTACTGTATAATTACACTTTGTTCTGTTTACCTGATCTTTAGTGGACTGATCTTTAGTGGACTTTTTTCTTTTAGTTTCTTTCTCTTCAGGGGCTCTTCCCTTTTCGTTTGCAGAGCATTCTTGCTCTGTTTAGCTTAGTTCTAAACAAGGCTATAAATCAGGCTGTTATCTTAGTCACATTTGGTCTCTGTGGGCTCTCTGCGCCCTCTCTCGGCTTCCTGCTCCTGCAATTCTTTAACATGGATTTTCACGTGTGCCTGCCTCCGGTGGTGAGAGGGAAGCCGGAGGCTTGTTTATTTAAGTACTTGTTTATTTAATTACTTGTGTTATCTTTGCAAAGCTAAGGTAGCCCGACCCAAAGGTATTGGAGGCCTTAGATAAGTACCAGCTACATTGCACAAGGACATATTCATTTTTTGGAGGCACGGGAGATTAAGTGATGTTGAGCCAAAGTCAGCAGCTCTAGTCATTGTGCCACACCTTCTCCCTCTTCTATAAGGTTTCCGCGGAGCACATGAGGCATTCCAGCTCCTTTCAGTGCTGCAGCACGGCTTGCCACGCTTTATTTTTACATATGGCACAGCTCGCCCACCTCCATTTTTATTTGTTAAACATAATTTCAGTACAGTGTCTCTTTATTGTTATTGTTATTCCTTTGGTGCCTCTTTACTTTATTCTTTTTCGAGGGAGAGTTTGAACACCAGTAAGCATGGGCTTAACTTCAGTGCCCCATTGCCGCCCTCCACCACCAGGTCCTTCTGTCTGCCTCTTGACTCCGATTTTTCATCAGTTGCGGCCATGATTTAGAGGAGCGATCGGAGTCTCCTTGGACGGACCCATTCTGTTAAGAGGTTGTTATGCTGCAGCAGTACATAAATACAAGCCTCCAGATTAATGTCATTGTTTGGCTTTGAGAGCGGACGGAACCCTCCCTGTCCACTCAGTTTACAAAATTGTTTAAAATGCATGATGTGTTATATCATTTTAAAGCACCGAGCAACGCCTTGTATATGCCCCTCCACCTCCCAGTACCAGAGGTAGTCGCGCAAAGCTTAACCAGGGCCTCCTGGCACAAGAAGCCGTCCTCTGTTAGCAACCTGAGTTCCTTAGTACTCATAGTTATAACCGACAGAAGATTCTTCATTAGAGTCAGCGACACCCTGATTTGGGCCAGTTTAACTTCAATTACACCGTTTAATTTGTCAACTCAGTTCTGTCAGGGGAAGGCAGTGTCAGTAGTAGACCACATCAACAGGCGGAATTTTTTTTCCCAGGTAAGCACCTTCAAAGTGCTCTCATTTCTGAAAGATGTGATATATGGGTTTGTTTCTAAACAAAAACAATTATTAAACATCAGATAAAAGAAATTCCATTTCTTTGTATAGTACTTGTACGACCGGGCAATTGTTATATCTGCTGTGTTTAGCGTGTCGGATGAAAACGAGAGGGTGCTCTCACTGCCAATCATGCCCATGTTGGAGGAGCAATTACTACTGTCATAGCACATGTGGAAATCTCCGCTCATTTTGCTGGTGAGTTTTCTAGCCAGCCAAGTTCAGTATAGTTAATTTCTCTCGAAAATATGCATTTGCTCCATTTGGTGAAGCTGCTGATCGGAGCTTTTAGTAAATATCCTTTTACGCAGTTCATGGCAGAGCAAAATCATCTTTTATAGAAATGAAGCGCTTCGGTTATACAGTGATATTTAAACTCATTTCCTGGGCTATCAGTACTGCATCTCCAATCCCAAATGAATGGTCCTTTCCAATAGCGAGCTTAAGCACAGAGCAGAATCACTTGGAGACAATTTCGGCATCTGACTGTTTCTGAATGGTCTGTTTTGTCCCTTATTACACTTTGACAGTTTAAACACTCTGTATGTTTGGGTGACCCTTCTAGTTTATTTCTCTTGTTACTCCTCCGTGGCTGTCCTGTCTCTCTTTATTTTGGGAATTGTTAGCCAGCCAACAATTCTGCTTGTGGGGTGGTGAAAATATGAATTTACAACACCAATAGCGCTAACTCAAGCAAATGCTAGACTTATTGCTTTGCAAATGCTTTGTGTTTTAATTCTCTTTATTTGAGCTTTGCTCTCCTTTTACTCATGGTGTTGTATTGCCAATCCTTACACTTTGCATGTATCATGGACCCAAAAGCTATGGGATAGTAGGGGGCTTAAGTATTCAACACAGTTGACTGATTTATGCCTCAAAAAAGGCAAATTATGCACCATATGTGTGGCAGTATTGTTCCAGTCTTATCATTTAAATAAACAAACACCACTATGGACAAAGGTATGAGTACCCTCTAAATCTCTGAATACAACAATAAGCAACTGAAAGTTTAGCAGTTAACCTTTGCGAATGGTCTACTCAGCGTGACTTTTTTTTAAATGAAGTTTTAAAACTTTTGAGCTATTTGTTAAAATCAGCAAATTATATAGGAAATAGAAAATTATGCGTTGAGTGTGGGAACTTCACATTTGTGCCGGAAAATATTCGGAATCTCTTATAATAATAACTTTTATTCAGTATTAAAGAATTCATCCATATAATCACCAATACATTTGTTGATATAGCAGTAAAACCACATATAATAAAAACACCCATCAAGAATATAAACATATAAAACCTCATTCATAGAAAACAATAAGATAGAAAAATTCATTCTAAAAACTCTACATTATTACGCCAAGTAATAGCTCCCTTCAGGAATGATCCCAGGCCCTTCCACACCAACACATCTGAGGCCATTTGCCACCACATAAAAGCAGGACGATATTGCACGAAACCCTTGGGCCTTAGGAGAGGTAATAAAAATCGAGTTCTAAACGGTGCATAAAAAACACAAAACAATGTAAAGTGGGACAAGGTCTGTTGGGACACCCCATCACAGGGGCAGGGTCTAATACATTTTTCCCCATATTGACCTAGCGGGAAGCACAGATTACTTCTGATGATCCCCAGACAGAATCGGGTTATAAGAGACCTTTCCCTCACATCCTTTATCTCTAAGAGATAGCGCTCAGGACCCACCCACATCTTTATCATGATGAAATCCCTGATCAATTTTTTTCCCTAAGGCCTCCCCCTCCCTCTTGGTCTCCTGGATTCTCAGAAAATTGTCCTTAACCCATTTCTTATCACTACTAGTCAGGCCCTCAGGATAATCAAACAAATCAGGCCGCCCCAAATCATAAGCCATCTTCCTTATGTGCATCAGCCAGGGAATATTCTTTACATTGTCGCAAGCCAAACAATCCCTTAAGATATCCCTATTAGGAGTGGCATGTTCATTACTCCAAATTGAGATCCATAGCAGAAGGGGAGCCAACTGGATAGTGTCCTGCACAAACTCAAGCTCCAGTTCCAGATGAAAGCAAAAACCAGGGATATTTTGTCCAACTCCCAATAGCCTTCTACAGAACCGATTTTCTTCCACCGTAAGGGCTCGGGTGTCCCTATACCCCCAAAGTGCCGCACCATACAGCAGGACAGGGAGGCATTTCCGCCTATAGATTTCAAGCAAAGGCTTGATAGGTTTACTACCTACCCTTAGAGCAAAGTCAAAAGTCGCACCAACTGTTGCATGAAAAAGCACACCCCTTCTGGCAATACAGGGTTTCCAAGATCCTTTCTCATCAAAAATAACCCCTAAGTATGGAAACTCATGGACCCTACTCATACTTTGATCCTCCACCCTTAGCTCCCCCATCCTGCCTCAAGGGTCTTCCACAAACCATAAAATGTGATTTCTTAAAATTGACCTCTAAACCCAAAGCTGACACAAAGGAGGCATAAGCTCTAACTATTTCCCGGAGACCATTCATAGTGCTGGCCATGAGGACCGCGTCATCCGCGTATGTCAGCACAGGGATATCAGTACCATTCACCTTTGGGACATCCCTACAATGTTCCACCAAAAAATCAGACAATCCATTTGTATATAGAAGGAACAAAGAAGGAGCCAGAACACACCCCTGGCGCACACCCCTTGAAAGCTTAAAAGCCTCTGAGCATTCCCCATTAGGCCCCACCCTCACATTTGCAACCGTCCCAGAATGGAGATATCGGAGCAGCTCTACAATATTAGGATCCAACCCTAGCTAATTTAACCTCTCCCATAATATAGACCGGTTCACCTTATCAAAGGCACAACTAAGGTCCATAAAAGCAAGATAGAGCGTACCTTTCCTGGCCTGCGTGTATTTACCGATCATCATCAGTAGGTTGAGACATTGTTCTCGTGTACCGAGGCATTCCCTAAAACCATACTGGTCCCGGCTTAAAATATCATTCCCTATCATCCAGGCCTCCAGACGCCTTAAAATAATCCGTCCCAGAATCTTCACAGAAGAGTCCAGGAGAGAAATAGGGCGATAAGACTTAGGATCATTTTGGTCACCCTTTTTAAACACTGGGACAATACATGCCTGTCTCCAAGAGGCAGGAATACCCACAGTAACTGCTGCATTGAGGACATTTAAGAGAATAGGTGCCCATAACTGGGGGTTAGCTTTATACAAGTCAGAATCTCTTAATTCCAGCAACCCTGCTTGAAACATCCACTTTCCCTCTTTGTATTTCCATTAGTCCTTGCTCTCTTCCTTCTATGTGTTGTGTATTCCCCATGGCTCATGCTTTGGTCGCTTAGCCTGTGCTGTTGTCTCTAAAGTCATTGTTATTGTTACGGCAGGTAGCACTTTACTGTGGAACCTGAGGTTAGTGGTTATCGGGTATAGTCAGGGTCACTGGAATTATGCGGCAGGAGAGGGCCCAGTTATGCTGTAGGGTTGAGTAAATTATGCTGCAAGAAAAGGCAAATTGTGTGGCAAAATTCACCACATTTTGTAATGTTCTTCATCATTTTTAGGTCGAGCATAGCAGCACGCAAGTGCTGTTTTTCCGATGTGTTGGTATGTATCTGGGCCTTCAACTATCCCCACTGCACACCCATCACTATCACTCGTTCATGAGCTTGCCCTTCAAAAATCCTTTATTTTTGTTGGTAAATGCTTCACGTTTGTCCTTCCTTGGCGCGATTTAGTTATCGCCTTGGACATCGCCCCTGTTACATGGCTTATTGCACTTTTGCCGATGCGTTTGACTGTGAGCCAACTTTTTCCTTTTGTGTGCTGCTTCACACTGATGCCATGGTGCTTTGAATCGGCTTTCTTATGTGAAACTGTATTACTTTTCAATTTCAATTTATGTGGCAAGAAAAGTCCAGTTAGGAGTTTAAAACGCTAATAGTTCTAACTCGAGTAAATGCAAGACCCATTACATTGCAAATGCTTGTTAAACTTGGTAACACTCTATGGGCATCGGTTGCACCTCATTAGTGCCAGTTTAACATAAAAATATAGCAATAAGCAACAGAAAGGTGACCACTCCAGCTTTGCAAAGGGTCTTCCACTGCGCAACAACACTTTTTGTCACATTTTTTGTAACTTTTAAAGTGTTTGAATTTGGTAAATTCTGCACATTATGCGGCAGATGGTGGGTAATGTGGCAAATCTACATTTATGTGAAAATCTCTGCGGCCGCACAATCACATAATTCCAGTGTCTCTGGTTATCGTTGATTATTAGGATTCATCGGTGCTCTTAGGGAAACCATTCAGCGTCTTTGTGATGGATTAAATTAATAGGAGTTATGTGTGATTGTCAGTGGGAGTTCATAAAATGGTGGGATGTATAGATTGGCTAAAGAAGTTCAGTTATTGCTAGATTACAGAGATACGATTGTCATCCACAGTCTTTGACCCTGTTAGTCTGCTCTGTTTTTCACATTTGTCGCACTCCTTTTCCGTTGTTCGAAATCCCTGGCCCCTTTACATGTCTTCTTTGCATGTCCTGCTGAGTTGCCCTTTATCACCTCTTGACTAGTTCTTTTTTTACGTGTTATTTGCACGTTCTCCCCTTCTGTTATTTGTGCTGTTGTTGTTTGCTCACTAGAATTGTTTATGCGTTGTTTGGACTCTCCACTGCTCTCATTTGTTTGCTCATTGTAGTTTATTCTGTCACTCCAGTTCGCCAGCGCTTGTTTGTTCATTTGCTCACTCTAGATCTCTTGTTCGTTCGCCCTCTGTACTTGCTAAAGTTTTTGGTAATGAATAATTGGTAATAAAAAGTGAAAAAGAAAAAGTTCGTGACTCATAAACAAAACCAGAAACTTGGTGCTTATCTGAGATTAATGAGGTTAATGAGCAGTGGTTTACAGGTTAGGGGCCCTGAAAATCTGGACTGTGTGGAGACATGCCAAAATTGCCCTGTAAACTATAGAGCCAGTGATTGAATTGTTGAGGGGTCAGCAGATGAGGATAGCTGTAAGAAAAGTGCACTGCGATAGCAAATGGCCCCCATGATCTTGCGCAAGTAGACATTGTTTAATTTTGGGATTGCTTAAAATTTAGGACCTCTGCAGGACAATGGGCATGGGGTATGAGCAGGTGGCTACCATCAGCATGATGGGAAGTTAAGAGAAAGTAGGGCTTGAAGGATAGGTCTACTTAAACAAGAGAGCACAAAAACTGAAAACTGATATGAAAAAGTCAACCAAGCTCTTTCCACCCAACAAAAAGATTCCAAGGACGTGAGCCCGCAGAGGTGGGAAACGTGGTGAAACTGGCAGCTGACCAAACTGGGCTGTATCTTGTCTTGTCAACCCAGTACATAACATCTAATCTGCCTTCAGAACTGCAGAACTGTTCAGCTCCAGATAATCTTCTAAACCTATCCCCTCCAGGCATTATGCTTTATCCCAACTTTAAAAAAGGTCTAAGCTGCTTAGTCGGGCACCAGCCTTATCCCTCCTCAATTAAGAGGGGGGCTGATGTCAATCAAACTACACTCATTGACTTTAGAAGTAATGGCGAAACTCCGGACTTGAGCATTTACTTAGTGAAAATGAGTGTTTTTAAAAAACCTTTATTCCTCCTGCTACATGTATTCAATTTGGCGCTGCAGTGGTGATCGGGGCACGGTTCTCATTTTTAAGTCTGGCCTTCAGACATTGTTAGCTGCCTCGCCAACCTCATGTAATCAAAATCATTTATAGAGAAAAAATACATACATACATAGAAGCGCTTTGGGACAATCCTCTTACTCATTGATATGTTCAGCTGACATTCACATTTAGGTTGTGCACACTACAACGTACAGTATGGGCAGATGAGTCCGCTGTTTTAGCCACCGACTTTTTGTTGTTGTGCGTGGCAGCATTTGGCTTGAGTACTTGTACACATCGCCCTACAAAGAAGTGCCCTAAGGTGCCAGGGCTGGTGCGCCTATTGTAGATAATTATTTTTCATTCTGTATCATTTTTAGATTTGTTGTGACAATGCAGCTGTCACTAGATGTACTGTGATCAACTTAAAAAATAGTTTTCAGTAGTTCTACAGAGAGGCTTTGCGGTGCCCACATGTTGGTAGCCATGAGTAGGTTTTCTTTGTGCAGAAGTGCCTTTACTGAAAATAGTGTTTCCCTTCAGCACAGCTTGATTACTTTATGTATCAGCTTTCTGAGCCAGCAGCAGTAGGGCTGACTGAGCTTGAGCTTTTAGGGGCACACACAACATTGTAATGCTGGATAACTGGATGTTTACAGTGATTGCTTTTCTCTTGGAGCAGCACAGATGCGAGGAGTGCTCTCACGAGGAATGTATTGCAGGCTCGGCAACCTTACTTTCGTCATTCATTTTAGATTTTGGAGTGCAGTTTTATGATTCATAGTAGTATGGAAGGCCCAGAAACCACACTAGTTTGCAGAAGGTTTGTCTGACTTGACAGTGCAACTGTTACTTGACCTTATGTGATCAAGAAAAAAAAGCTTTCAGAGTACAACTGAGAGAATGGCTTAGGCGCCATCCAAACCTTTCTCCTGGGTACAGGATTTGATTGTACCCCATTTCTGTACTTCCACTGAAGACTCCTTGTATTGTGCTTTGTACCTTGTGGTAAGGCTTATACTTGGTTATGGATCAGACCTATAGCCAAATCATTGGCTTATTATGAAATGTTATGATAAAGGTGGTAGACGGATATAGTTAGTGTGAAAAGCATATGTTAAAGTTAATATACATTTAAGTATGGATAGTTATCACCCGGTATTAAAGCCAACAGCCAGGCCCTCACAGATTACCACTGTGGCCAGTAATTTTGGTTACCCCATGCAACAAAAGATGGACACAGAAGGTTTGTTCTATGAGAATTGTTGGCAGACCCTCATAAGCGAGCTTATGGTTGCCATGTGGAAAAGCTTACTTTCAAAATAGTAGGCTGAGTTTGCTATTGTGACAAGCTACTGGCTTGATTAATGTGCCGGGTAAAGATTATGTCCAGTGCTATCTGCCTGCTCTGCTTATTATGAAAAGCTATAACAAAGACAGCAGGCCTAGTTTATTTACTGTGAAAAGCATGTGTCTTTAACAGTGTTTTGTTGTCACATTGTGTTAAAAGCTATACACAGGTATTTTACATGTAATCTCACAGATTACTGTAGTAGACAAAACTTTTGGTGTTTGCCACCCACTGTGACAGCCCTGTGGGTTTTTATTCTGGCGGTTCTCTGTAAGCTCTACTGAATGAAAGGGGTTGTATATTGAAATGTTAGAACTTTACACATGATGGTTGCCAGCTTTTTGTTCATTTGATTAGTTTTGTGTTATAGTGCCAAATCAATGGAAAAGGTTATAGGCCAAGCTGGTTCATTTGGGAAACATTGTGTCAGATTCCTAAGATATTATGAACCATTTGAAAAAGCCAGTAGGCCTGGCATGCCCAAGAAGAATTTAAGGCAATAGGCCTTTAAGGATAGATTGTTATTGCACTGTGCTAAAGCCTGTTTGCAGGGATTTTGTTACATGGAAACTTGGAGTAAGCATTACTGTTTTCTAGTTATACAGGTATGAGGTCAATCAGCATGTTGTTTAGTAAGCATAGGTGGATGGTGAAGGTTAGGTGTTTTAAATTGGTCTTTCATTTTCACCTTCTTTTATAGTATTAAAGGCGGTCCACGATGCAGATAGTTATCCAAGCAGTATTGATTTTTTTCTGTCATTGTAATCTTTAATCTCTGGATTATTTTTTTTAAGTGCTTTGCTACTTTGTTGCATCCTGCTTTTATTTTGAGCAAGTGTAGAGTATTCTGAGATGGTTCTTATCAAGTTATGATAACATTCGTGTTGCTTACTTTTGCATTTTTGGTTAGTGCTTTGAAAGAGTATTTAGTCTTGAGTGTGTTTGATTTATTTTCTTTTAGATTTTAGCTGTAGGTTTTTGGTAATGGGTGTATGGCTATGGATTTCCTCTATTTTCCAAAGTGAAAAGTGCTATTTTCTCGTTGCTGAGATCTTGCAGAACCACGTTTCTGTGGTTTTTTTTTCCAGACATCTTAGTTTGATGTTGGCAGGGCACGTTCATCTTGAAATCCATCGAGAATTCAGTTGTAATTATGAAGTAGTTTGGAAGAATATGTACGGTTGAGTAGAGAGAATAGAATGGAACCAGGAGTCGACCAAGTAGCTACCACTACTTTAGACATGTGTTATTGTCTTCAAGACTTTCCAGGTTTCACCTAAGAGACTGAGAAGATATTACTCACAAGTACACAGTTTGATATTTGTGTACACTTGAATAAAGGCGGTTATACTTGCAACACTTATCTCAAATCCTCCTGCAGGACTTGAATGCAATCCTTTTGATCAGTAATGCAGTCAAGTGTGGATCCCTAGATTTGTAGGCCAAGAGCAATGTGTAAAATTGTTGTCCTATAGGAGGATTTGAGAAGAGCATTCCATGTTAAACTGTTTTTGTTCAGGTTTAAATTTAAGTCTCTAGTTAAGAGATACTTGCATGGCTAGATCTTTTGGTTGGTCATGAGTCAAAGCGCTTCTCTCTAAAGCCCTTATTGTTTCTGTGATGTTGTAGATATTGTACCTATATGGGTTTGATGAGAGAATCTTTACTTAACTCATAAGGTCTTGGAAGGGGAGTGTGTTAAGGATGTCTTAGGACAGCTGTGCTTGAGGTTTTCCCTGTAGAAGAGATCTTTTCTCCAAATCTAGTACTATTAGGTTATATCATTCTTTAGACATCTAGTACTATTGGCCCAAACACAGGCTCTAATGCAGGGCTAAACAGTGTTATGATAAGGGCGAGAATATCAAGATTGCAAAAAATGTTGATAATGATGGATGTAGCGATGGCAATTGCAGATCAACAGTTTTTATAAGGCCACCTCTGATGCAGCCTTTCATGATTGCATCAGTTGTGGGATGGTTCAAAAGCATTATGATTAGATATCAATTTCAATGGACCTAGATCATACAGTGTTGTTTGAATACTTCTTTAGGTAATGATAGATCACATTGGGTTTTCTGCAGTCCTTCTAGGACGGGAGTAGCTTGGGTGACCCATTTAATGTTAATACATGTCATCAGTTAGGTCCCATGTCTGAAAGTGTTTTTCAAAGGTGTGTCTGTTGTCAGAGGAGTGTAAAGTGGTAGATTCACTGTAATGTGTGATGTTAGAGGGAGGAGCAGCACTGTTAATTGTACAGGGAGTTGAGTGTGCTTATGTTTGATTAACCAAGAGTCTTCTGTGCTTAGTGGGCTGCATTGCTACTGAGGTTGTGATTCTCAGTGACGGTGAGGAGTTCGCTTTATTTGGTGCTGAAAACGTCATGCATTAGAGGTTGTTGTCCTTATTTGCACTGACAAAAAATACTTTTGAGTTTTCCTCATTTATGAACGAGGCAAAAGGAAGAAGGTATGCGAGTGTTGATGTGTCTGTTGTGAAGTCAAGATAATCACTTGTTATTGGATTTTGTGATCAGGTCTGTATCTGCAGGGTTATCTGTAATGTAGTATTTGTACCCTGTGTCTGATATGGGGTGAGAAGAGTCTGAAGCTCCAGGCGCGTTTGAGTCCTCTTTGAGGTGACCGATCATTTTCTGGCTGATGTGTATGAAGGATGCACGGAGGAACCATTTCCTTGTGCCGGGAGGTAGGAGATGGGACAGTGGAAGGTAATCATCGGTGGTACTAGGGGAGTGGATTTGATGCCCTTCGAGTTGAACAATGTAAAAAAAGATGTGTAACTTGATATCTGAAGATTGAATCACGATTTTACCAATATCGTGTTTTATATGTAATCTATGGTTTTGTTGTGAAGTTAAAAACGTCTTCCCCTACGGAACTTAAGAGATCTTGGATACGTGAAAAAGTACAAAACCTAGAGGGACTGTAGTTGGTCAATAAAATAGGTCAGTTGTGATTCCACCAATCCCTGTGTTATTAATCTGTGCTGTGTGTGTTTGGGTTGGTGGTCAGGGTATGTGAAGGTACTGTGTGGTGTAAATATGTGGTATCCGTTTGTGAGGTAAAGTACAAAGGCTTATTTATTGTATTTTTTATATTCAAGGGACAATGAGGATCTTTCTGTTGTACTGTATTGTAATTGCATTTGTATTGCGCATACCTACCCACGGGATGCTCTTTATTGTATAGGGCATCTGCAGAGCCTTTATTTTAATAAATTATGCAAATATTTCTATAAGTAGGTAAACAGTTTCATAAGTTGCTACAATTTGTTTTATATCTTACAGTAATAAAAGTTGTAAACACCAGCTATATGGGTTGCAGCGCAATTTCAGCAGTTAAAGTAAAAGGTTTTCAAGTTTCTGCAGTACTTGTTTTGTATCAGACAATAATAATAGTGCCTAAAGGTAAGTATATGAACACTACAATGATTTACTTGGAGCGTATAAGTGTGGCCAAGGTAATGCAGGGCAATAAGATAATTACAGCAACAGAAACGGGTAATTGCCTCCAAAATATTGGGTGAACTGGTTAATGTAGGGGACTGAGCTGACGCAGTAGGTAAGATAATAATTTATAATAATAGCAGGTACAGCATAATTATAGTAGATTAATTAACTTTATATTCTGTAACCACACAGTGTGGGGGCACTGTTTTTAACGAGGAGTGCAAAAATCTAAACCATATTTACCATATGACACTATAAATTCCAGACACTCTGTACCACCATATGGCCATAGAGCAACGAGTGGAAACGGAACAGACTCTCTTTGGGGGAGTGCGTGTGATCGAGTGGGGGAAATTGCAGACTTGTAAAGTGAAGGCCGCATATCTAAGGCTTGAGCACTGACCAAAATCTGGGCAAACCACTAGATCTTCTTTTACCTCATATTCTAAATATATGTAATGTTTGGAACAGCACATAGTGAGTAGCATTGACAGTTATATTTACATTAAACTTGACAGCGCTACCGCCTCCCCTAGTGTATGTCCTGGTTAAGTCTCGGTTTTGACAGTACAGCTGTCAAACGGACTAGTTGCTAGGACCTCCCCTTTCAACCATTGGCTTTCTTCAACCACCTTCTTTTGAGCTATTGGTTTGAGACTTTGTAAGTCATATCATGTTGCACTCGAGTATACATGGCTCGCCTAATGCTATTGGTTCATTCTGTGTGTTCTTCCTCCTTTACACGAGTGGTTGCATTCAACAGCAGGACGAACTTCTTTAAAAGTAAAGCCCTTTCCGCTCGTTTCTGCTGGCTGCCTGGTGTCTATATTAGCACATTAAACCCAGCCCTCATGCCTTTGCCAATTTTTTTCCCCTTCACAGTCAACCTGACCCCACTTTTTTATTTAAAGAACCTGGACTTTGAGATGGGCCTGCTGCAACCCAATGGACTTTGCATAACGTTGTA
Organism: Pleurodeles waltl; assembly: GCF_031143425.1. Taxonomy (NCBI): domain Eukaryota; kingdom Metazoa; phylum Chordata; class Amphibia; order Caudata; family Salamandridae; genus Pleurodeles; species Pleurodeles waltl. Next base: position 550,868,268 of record NC_090443.1, on the reverse strand, counting down.
TGAATCACCTCGAAAAAAAGAGATGCAGTAAAATGTCAAAAGGTTGTGGCCATTCAAGGGATCTCCAGCAAAATATATTTTTTTAAATGTGTTTAAAGTCCAATGGTACCTCCTCCCCCTCGGAAAAAAACTCATCTCAAACCGTGGATATAAAAGCTCATCTGACCATGCACTTCAAACGTGTTTTATTATTTGCCCAACGTCTGTCTTGATGTGATTTTTAAACTTCACCAGACCTTAAAATTGAAATAAACGGCCTCGATTGAAGAGGGAAGTATGGTTTTGGTTCAGACAGAAGTTTCAGACCTTCCGTGTCTCACTTCTCACGGTGGCCAGAAGAATGAAATGCACCCTCCGTGTCTGTTTTATCTGAAGTCAGTGGAGCGGTGAAGGGCAGGCCCATAAAACACACGCAGCGCCCCTGACGCCGCTGGCTCTGAAGCACGTCTCAAGCCTGGACAAACTGAAACCAGCTCCGAAAAGAATTCTGTGTGTGCTCGTAAAATAAACGCAGCGTTTGCACAGCGCCCTGCCGTAAGACATCTGGTCCTTACCGTGTAAGGAACAAGGCGGCATGTGTACATTGTTTCCAGGAGCCAAGTTACGCCTTTAGAAGCCCTGGAGTATGCATTAAGAGTTATTGCCCTGGGTTGCGGGTGTTAACCGCTGTTAATTATGCATGAGCCAAGGGCAAGGATGCATAACAAGGGAAAAGAGCAGTTAATCACTGTTACTGCATGCGGGCTCTAAGGCCAGTTGTACCTGCCCCTATATCTCACGCCCACTGACATTCAATCCAGACACTCCGTCCACTTCATGTCTCTGCTTCACACTTTCTCATGTTGCTAGCCAACATATTAAGTCCGCCTCAGCTTTGTAAGCCCGCTGATTGTCTGAACTACTGCCCTTGGCACATTGTTTGAATGTTTAGTGTAAATACTCGCAGTGCTTAATTTGTAGAGAAATAAGTGCCAGGGCCCTTGTCAGGAGACCTTTGCAGCTTGCACCATCACCCATTGCGCTACTTATGACAATTCAGATTTTTTAGACATAAAAAATGGCTAATCTGCCTCTCAAGCTATTTTTATAGCTTTGAGTGCCAGGTGTTACTCATTTTTATTGTATATAGAATTATTAAACTGTTAGGCTCTCCAGAAAATTGGACAAATAGCGCCACCATGTGGCTGGCTGTCATATGACCCGGTGTTGACAACTAAGTGCCGGTGCCCAGCACCGGAAACCACTGGCTCAAATAAAGCACTGCCCATACTCACCCTCAGCTGCAGCTCTCATGTCAACTCCCATTTTAGATGGACCGGGTAAGAGGTGGTAAGAGTCCAGTCATTCCTGTGCTAGCCTTATTGACCATGTATCCAGTCAATAATTCATGTCTGGTCAGACTGTGTTGGGTGTTACCAATTGTAAAACGTGCATTAAAAATTCAGACTTATAAAGAAATTTGCACAACAAATGTGAGTCAGAGTAGTGTGTGTTCCACGGGAAGCTGATCTCTGTTTGGGCCCTTTGGTACGTACATCAGGCTCGCTTGTTGCCAATGAGATGCTGGGATCCAGAGGATGGTGGCTGTGATTCGTAAGGCAAGGTTTTGGCCCACGGATTTAAAACCAAGCAAGGAGAGAGGTGTGGGCGGAGGGATGAGTTTGTGCAGAGGCTGTTCCTGCAGTTCTTCTGCCTCTACGCAAAATCCAACTTGAAACCCACATTTAAAATCTAAATGTCTCTTCCAACCCCTTTTCTTTCCCAGAAGTCAGCATAACAATTTTTGTAGTTACAGGAGAGTAACTGACAGAGTATGAGTAACGGTTCACTAAGTGTATCGCTCTTATTTACTTTGAACAGCCTTCATGTAATACTGGAATGTTTGTCCAACATGTATTATGTAACGTTTTCTACGTGTATTTTGTGTCGGTATGACCGATCTGTGGGAGTGATGTTCTGCAAAAGTGTCTGGAGTCAGCCAGTGCTGATCTCTTCTGATGTCATCAATAGAAAGATGAGGCGAGGAGACAGTTGGCAGCAGGAGTAAGAGGAGAGACCGCTCTGGTGTAGGCAGAAGAAGCAAAGCCCAGCAGCCACAGGATGTCTTAGGAAGCCTTTGTACAAGTAGCTCCTTATACGTTATGCTGGGCCTCTCTTGGCTATCCCAAGAAGGGCCCTGGTTCCTGCAACAACTGTAGGTGTTTCAGTGAACTAGACTCCTCTCCTCCTTAATAAGAGTTCCAGATGGAAGGAGCACCCAGAGATAGCTAGTATTTCAGGTGAACCACCAAGATTCTCAACATTAAGGTACAACATTATCCTGACGATTGCCTGGCCAAGAGTAACTGGGAGAATGCTGTGGAAGAGAGTGAAACCAAGAGAATGTTGCATACCATAGTCCCTGGGACACCGCACCTATAAAAGAAAAATGAATACAGTTTGTAGGAAGTTGGCTCTGTATGTACTATTTCAAAGTAAGGAATAGTATGCACAGAGTCCAAGGGTTCCCCTTAGAGGTAAGATAGTGGCAAAAAGAGATAGTACTAATGCTCTATTTTGTGGTAGTGTGGTCGAGCAGTAGGCTTATCAAAGGAGTAGTGTTAAGCATTTGTTGTACATACACACAGGCAATAAATGAGGAACACACACTCAGAGACAATTCCAGGCCAATAGGTTTTTGTATAGAAAATATATTTTCTTAGTTTATTTTAAGAACCACAGGTTCAAATTCTACATGTAATACTTTGCATGAAAGGTATTGCAGGTAAGTACTTTAGGAACTTTGAATAATCACAATAGCATATATACTTTTCAAATAAAACACATATAGCTATTTTAAAACTAGACACTTGGTGCAATTTTCACAGTTCCTAGGGGAGGTAAGTAATTGTTAGTTCTTGCAAGTAAGTAAACCACCTACGGGGTTCAAGTTTGGGTCCAAGGTAGCCCACCGTTGGGGGTTCAGAGCAACCCCAAAGTTACCACACCATCAGCCCAGAGCCGGTCAGGTGCAGAGGTCAAAGTGGTGCCCAAAACGCATAGGCTTCAATGGAGAAGGGGGTGCCCCGGTTCCAGTCTGCCAGCAGGTAAGTACCCGCCTCTTCGGAGGGCAGACCAGGGGGGTTTTGTAGGGCACCGGGGGGGACACAAGTTAGCACAGGTAGTACACCCTCAGCAGCACGGGGGCGGCCGGGTGCAGTGTGCAAACACACGTCGGGTTTCCAATGTAAATCAATGGGAGACCAAGGGGTCTCCAGCGATGCAGGCAAGGGGGGGGGGCTCCTCGGGGTAGCCACCACCTGGGCAAGGGAGAGGGCCTCCTGGGGGTCACTCCTGCACTGGAGTTCCGATCCTTCAGTTCCTGGGGGCTGCGGGTGCAGGGTCTTTTCCAGGCGTCGGGATCTGGGAGTCAGGCAGTCGCTGTCAGGGGGAGCCTCGGGATTCCCTCTGCAGGCGTCGCTGTGGGGGCTTAGGGGGGACAACTTTGTTTACTCACAGTTTTGGAGTCGCCAGAGGGTCCTCCCTGAAGTGTTGTTTCTCCACCAGTCGAGTCGGGGTCGCCGGGTGCAGGATTGCAAGTCTCACGCTTCTGGCGGGAAACGCTGTTGCCTTTAAGTTGCTCCTTTGGAAACAAAGTTGCAGTCTTGGGTGAACAGGGCCGCTGTTCTCGGAGTTTCTTGGTCCTTTTAGAGCAGGGCAGTCCTCTGAGGATTCAGATGTCGCTGGTCCTGGGGGAAGCGTCGCTGGAGCAGTTTTCTTCCGAAGGGGGGAGACAGGCCGGTAGAGCTGGGGCCAAGGCAGTTGGTGTCTCCGTCTTCTCTGCAGGGTTTTTCAGCTCAGCAGTCCTCTTCTTCTTAGGTTGCAGGAATCTGAGTTCCTAGGTTCAGGGGAGCCCTTAAATACTAAATTTAAGGGCGTGTTTATGTCTGGGGGGTTAGTAGCCAATGGCTACTAGCCCTGAGGGTGGGTACACCCTCTTTGTGCCTCCTCCCAAGGGGAGGGGGTCACATTCCTATCCCTATTGGGGGAATCCTCCATCTGCAAGATGGAGGATTTCTAAAAGTTAGTCACCTCAGCTCAGGACACCTTAGGGGCTGTCCTGACTGGCCAGTGACTCCTCCTTGTTATTCTCATTATTTCCTCCAGCCGCCAAAAGTGGGGCCGTGGCCGGTGGGGGCGGGCAACTCCACTAGCTGGAGTGCCCTGTGGTGCTGGAACAAAGGGGGTGAGCCTTTGAGGCTCACCGCCAGGTGTTACTGCTCCTGCCTGGGGGAGGTGATAGCATCTCCACCCAGTGAAGGCTTTGTTACTAGCCACAGAGTGACAAAGGCACTCTCCCCATGTGGCCAGCAACATGTCTCGAGTGTGGCAGGCTGCTAAAACCAGTCAGCCTACACGGATAGTTGGTTAAGGTTTCAGGGGGCACCTCTAAGGTGCCCACTGGGGTGTATTTTACAATAAAATGTACACTGGCATCAGTGTGCATTTATTGTGCTGAGAAGTTTGATACCAAACTTCCCAGTTTTCAGTGTAGCCATTATGGTGCTGTGGAGTTCGTGTTTGACAGACTCCCAGACCATATACTCTTATGGCTACCCTACACCTACAATGTCTAAGGTTTTGCTTAGACACTGTAGGGGCACAGTGCTCATGCACTGGTGCCCTCACCTATGGTATAGTGCACCCTGCCTTAGGGCTGTAAGGCCTGCTAGAGGGGTGACTTATCTATACTGCATAGGCAGTGCGAGGTTGGCATGGCACCCTGAGGGGAGTGCCATGTCGACTTACTCGTTTTGTCCTCACCAGCACACACAAGCTGGCAAGCAGTGTGTCTGTGCTGAGTGAGGGGTCCCCAGGGTGGCACAAGATATGCTGCAGCCCTTAGAGACCTTCCCTGGCATCAGGGCCCTTGGTACCAGGGGTACCAGTTACAAGGGACTTACCTGGATGCCAGGGTGTGCCAATTGTGAAACAAAAGTACAGGTTAGGGAAAGAACACTGGTGCTGGGGCCTGGTTAGCAGGCCTCAGCACACTTTCAATTCAAAACATAGCATCAGCAAAGGCAAAAAATCAGGGGGTAACCATGCCAAGGAGGCATTTCCTTACACAGTTGTTCTATATGGACCATTTATTCACATTAAAACAATGGTAAATAAATATCACATTGTTGCCCAGTTAACTCTCGAACAGAGATAGCTGATGGTCGAATATAAGTGAAGTTTATGGTAGTGCTAGAGCCACAAGGTAAATATGAGGTGCAAAGTACTCGTTATATAACCACAGTTACAACCCTTCAGAGTTCTGTGGCTAAATAATTTCAGTTGCCTGGGTAAAGTTGAAATAATATTTTTTTTTTTGCCAGCACTACGGCTCTCCCTATTCTAGTCCTAATTTATTTGTCCATTGGTTAACACACGCTTACCAAAGTATCCAAGTGGCAGCAGTAAGATTCATGCATTTAACATTCGTAGATTCTTAACTCTGACATATATATACATACATACAAACCAATACCATCATTAGAGTATCTAAAGAGTTCAGCTCGACTGAGACTCCTTTTCTTATTCTACTCACACAGCCCCAAGGCAAATTAAGAAATGGGAGGGTTTACTCCTGCCATTGACAAAGCACAGAAGTGCGTAGATGATGGTGTCAGTCAGTAGAACAAGTTAAGTGCTGTCAGTAGAAACCTGCTGCTGCCCGCCTGTTAGAAATGGGGTCTCCAGTAGGCAGTGATTTGCACCCTGTCCAAGTAGGGACCCTCACTCTAGTCAGGGTAAGGGAGCCACACAGCTAAGATAACCCCTGCTCACCCCCTTGGTAGCTTGGCTCAAGCAGTCCGGTTTATCTCAGAGGCAATGTGTAAAGTATTTGTACAATCACACAGTAACACAGTGGAAACACTACAAAAGTACTCTACACCTGTTTAGAAAAATAACCAATATTTAACTGAGTAAAACAAGACCAAAACAAAAAGAATCCATCATTCACAAGTAAAGATATCACTTTTTCAAAGCTTAAGCAAGTCTTGATCTGTAGGAATCAATGTATTTATCTCTCTAGCACAAAGTTACTGGAAATGCTTCAAATACAAAGACGATGTGGACCACAGGGGAGGTGAAGCGACAAAAAGCAGAGCGATGCGTCAGTTCCTTACGGCAAAGGGGAGGTGATGTGTTGATTCTTTCCTTGCATGAAAGATGATGCGTTGATTTCCAGACAGGCAGCTTTGGTTCTTTACTGAGGTGCGGGGTCGGTGAGAAACTGACGCTCCAGATACGATGTGTGGAAAATGCAGATGCGCTGTGTTGATGAAGTTGTGGTGAAACGGGCGCTGCGTCGATTCTCCAGGCTTGGGACAGGCGCTGCGTTGATTTTTCAGCCAAGGTGCAAAGGTGCATGAATTTTATCATTCAGGTCACCAGCTCACAATTCCAAGGGCCCAGGGACTGGAATTGGTACCACTTGGCAAGTTAGGACTCTGAGCAGAAGAGCCCAGGCATTGGTAGATGAAGTATTTAATGTCCCTGAGACTTCTTAACAGGAGGTAAGCTTAGTTTGAATCCTTGGAGAACCTTGGAAATCAGGATATACAAAACAAGGTTCAGGCCTCTTACTCCCAGGACAGATGCAGCAGGCCAGCACAACAATGCAACATTCAGAGGGGCAGTCCCTCCTACAGCATCCGGCTCTTCTTCCTGGCTGTATGTCATCAGTCCAGAAGTGTTCCAAAGTGTGGTATCAAAGGTCCAGTACTTATATCCATTTCTTTCCTTGAAGTAGGCAAACTTCAAAAAGAAGTCTTTGTAGTGCACAAGACCCTACCTTTCCCTGCCCTGGCCCCAGACACACTCCAGCGGGTTGGAGACTGCTTTGCGTGAGGACAAGCACAGCTCTATTCAGGTGCAAGTGTTGGCTCCTCCCACCACTCTGCCTCAGGAAGGCCCACCAGAAAATGCAGGGCACACCTCAGCTCCCTGTGTGGGATTGTCTGGAGTGAAACCACAGACAGTCCAACAGTCATCCTGACCCAGACAAGTATTCAGCAGACAGGCACAGGCACACAATGGTTAAGCAAGAAAATGCCCACTTCCTAAAAGTGCCATTTTCAAACTGACAATTCAAAAACCAAATTCACCAAAATATGTATTTTTAAATTGAGTTCAGAGACCCCAAACTCCATATATCTATCTGCTCCCAATCGGAAATTACACTTAAAAGACATTTCAATGCATTCCCCATGTTACCCTATCAAAGAGAAAAGTCTTGCAACAGTGAAAAACAAATGTAGCAGTATTTCACGATCAGGACATGTAAAACAATCCAGTACATGTACTACCATTTTTAATGCACTGCACCCTGCCCAAGGGGGTGGTTTGGGCCTACTTTAGGGATGATTTGCATGTAGTAAAAGGGACGGTTTGGGTGTGCAAGTGGGTGCACCTGCGAGATCAAAATGGCAATTTGAAACTACAGACACTGCAGTGGCAGGTGTGAGATGTGTTTACAGGGCTACTCCTGTGGGGTGGCACAATCACTGCTGCAGGCCCACTAGTAGCATTTGACTTACAGGCCCTGTGCACACAATGTGCACTGTACTAGGGACTTACTAGTAAATCAAATATGGCAACCACGGATAAACCAATCACCAATACGGTTTAAACAGAGAGCATATGCACTTCAACACTGGTTAGCAGTGGTGAAGTGCTTAGAGTCCTAAAGCCAACAAAAACAGATCAGAAAACAAATAGTAGGAAGAAGGCAAAAAGTTTGGGGATAACCCTGCAAAAAGAGCCAGGTCCAACACTGCCTTATAACTTAGACTACAGTCTGTGGTGTACGATGGCACCCCGCATTTTAACTGATTCAGAACATCTGTATCTGAGATGTGGTCTGTGTGAGTGTGTATACTGTAGCTGGTGGGAATTTCAGGGGGAGCCTTGGGAACATTTTTCAAGAGTTCATGTTGTGCTGCCCAGCCTGGGGCTGGGCTCAAATTTTAAACAGTTGCATTCTACCTACTGTACCAGCTCCTGGCACTACATCTGCAAGTGCACACTTGCCAGCATTCTCTCACCAAAAGAGGAAGGATCTTTCGTAATGACAGTATTATGGTGTTAAATATAAGGCCTTTGTTCCTGTCATCACGGGAAGGTACATAAACTCTCTGAGGTTCTGGTACATGTTGTGCTCCTCTTCCTATCCCCACTGTCCATCCTCCATCCCCCCCAGAACCTTTCAAGGCGGCCTATGTCACTAGGGGTAACCTTTCTCTATCACTGACTTTTAAAAACCATCTATGAAGACTATACCTTCCAGAATTACTGAATTAGAATCCCGCTCTGCCTATCCACCTGAGTCCTGACCTCCTGCAGCACACCTCTGCTATTCAGAACCAGTGTCTTTTCAAGCAACTCTGCCTATGCACCTCAGTCCTGACCTCCCGCCGCACACCTCTGCTCTTCCAGAACCAGTGTCTTTACAAGCGGCTCTGCCAGTGCACCTCAGTCATGGCCTCCCGCCGCACACCTCTGCTCTTCTAGAACCAGTGTCTTTACAAGCGGCTCTGCCAATGCACCTCAGTCCTGACCTCCTGCAGCACATCTTTACTGTTCCAGGACCATTGTCTTTTCAAGCGGCTCTGCCTATGCACCTCAGTCATGGCCTCCCGCCGCACACCTCTGCTCTTCCAGAACTAGTGTCTTACAAGCGGCTCTGCCAGTGCACCTCAGTCATGGCCTCCCGGCGCACACCTCTGCTCTTCCAGAACCAGTGTCTTTACAAGCGGCTCTGCCAGTGCACCTCAGTCATGGCCTCCCGTAGCACATCTGTACTGTTCCAGAACCAGTGTCTTTTCAAGCGGCTCTGCCAATGCACCTCAGTCCTGGCCTCCCACCGCGCACCTCTGCTCTTCCAGAACCAATGTCTTTATAAGCGGCTCTGCCAGTGCACCTCAGTCATGGCCTCCCGCCGCACACCTCTGCTCTTCTAGAACCAGTGTCTTTACAAGCGGCTCTGCCAATGCACCTCAGTCCTGACCTCCTGCAGCACATCTTTACTGTTCCAGGACCATTGTCTTTTCAAGCGGCTCTGCCTATGCACCTCAGTCATGGCCTCCCGCCGCACACCTCTGCTCTTCCAGAACCAGTGTCTTACAAGCGGCTCTGCCAGTGCACCTCAGTCATGGCCTCCCGGCGCACACCTCTGCTCTTCCAGAACCAGTGTCTTTACAAGCGGCTCTGCCTTTGCACCTCAGTCATGGCCTCCCGTAGCACATCTGTACTGTTCCAGAACCAGTGTCTTTTCAAGCGGCTCTGCCAATGCACCTCAGTCCTGGCCTCCCACCGCGCACCTCTGCTCTTCCAGAACCAATGTCTTTACAAGCGGCTCTGCCAGTGCACCTCAGTCCTGACCAGCAGCACATCTGTACTGTTCCAGAACCAGTGTCTTTACAAACGGCTCTGCCTCTGGGATGATGTGCAGGGTCAGGAATGTTGTGTGCCGCTTGACGGTGATGTAATGGTTGCAGATAATGCCTGGATTGATGCAGGTTAGTTACACTGTAAACGTGGTTACAGTCACAAGGAAACAGAAAATTGTCGGCTCTGCAAACACGGCTCTATTTAGCCAAGGTTGTGCAGGACCTGCCCATAGGGAGATTGTGATGCTATGCAAGACGACTGTCTGGAAAGGGTGCATCTGTGCGCTTCAGCAAATACAACCCGAGCTCACATGAGGCTGTTGAAACAGAGGACCACGGGGCTATAGCGGGTTCAGAGACGTCATTTTTAAGTGAAAAGGATATCTGGTTAGTGATGGGTGAGTGAAAATCCACAGTTTTGGAGCTATGTTAGCAGTATCTGCAAACTGAACTCTTGAACTTGCGGTGGAAGTTTTCTTGGAGTGGTTCTGTTGCAGTGCAGGGGGCGCACATTCCTGCCAACACCTGCCATGGTCGCACAGCAAGGAAAGCATACCTTTTAAGGAGCTCGTCACACATATGCTCTTTGTTTAAGACACATTTAAAGATGCGCTAAAGTTCTCCATACGGGCTCCCCTTTTATGGGATGGTATTTGTAGGAACCTATAACCCACTGAAGAGTCACTGTTAACACTCGGCTACAGTGTAGCTACCTGTATCCGCGGCCTTGGATCCTATGAACCTCCATTGATCGTCTGTTTCTCACTTTCGTCACTGAACTCGCCTGGCTCGCAGCGCACAAGCTGCCGGACGGCCTTTGGAGCCACAAACTCCCCCCCCTCCCCCGGCAAAGGACACCCCTCCCTCCAGATTCACTCAGACCAGGTGCAATGATGAGGGGCGCCCCTGGAGCTTGTGATCCACACCCCACCCCTGCTTCACGGGGGCTGCGGGGGCCTTTGTTACGCCAGTGCGGGGCGCAGTTCAGCCGCACCCGCACATTGTCTGCATTCTGTTGGAGCCACAACATGGCTTTCTTCTTTTCTCTTCCAGCCAGGTACAAAGGCGTCATTTTAAGGGCGATCGGCTCTTCTTTTGCTCAAATATCATCCGAGGGGTAGCCATATGGATCCCAGTACCTAGATGCCAATGTAATGGAAGGAAACAAAGGCACACAGCTGATCATCTAAGAAGAATTTTAGAGACACTATGACTTACAGACAGGTTTTTGACTTTGCTAAACCTAATGTGTAAGAGATGTGAATGCACTCTATGAATCCATCATTTATCTCGGAGTATGAGTGATTACACTAATAATGCTTTAAATGACACCTACTAACTCATCTTTATCCCAGTGTAGGATGTTGGACCGCTTTACATTACTCACAGAAACACAATAAATCATAACAGTGTGTAAATCAATGTACAGGAAATGGTACTTAACAGAAGGAGGGTTATAAGGTGTACGAATCACATATCACCCATACTAGTAGATGTTATATGTAAATAGTGAACAGCTGGGAGAAGCACAAAGTTGTGATATAAAATGGAAAGCATTGGTTGGGGTTGTCTGACTAATAAGATTTTATTAATTCCCAGAGAAACACTGCTTAGGAATCTTAGAATAACAACAGATTGTGGAAAAAAAAACGATAAAGATCCAAAGCAATGTCTTAAGTTTGCAGGCACTTCCTTGATGCTGGTAATTAGATCACCAAAGTAGAACGATTGCAACTTATGAACTGAAAGTAATAACATTTATCTGTGTGTCAAAAGCAGTAGCTCACTTAACTATCTACATAAAATACAAATCTGCAATCTGCATGTTGCACAATGTGCATTACAGCACACACATTAACCTTCTATGCTACTTCATCAAGCAAAACTGTGATTGGACAAAACACAGATTTCTCCCAGGACAGCATTAACCACCAGAATTATCTTACAACACATCTAATCCCCTCTAAATTACTGGGCAGACAGACATTTCTGCAGCAGGTGTCTTTACCCTCTAAGATATTTTAAAATACAGTCTCGTTTTGACCAAGTAAGTAAGCTAGAATGATTTGTTGTCACACATGCCCTGGTTGCAACTTTCTTTGGAGCAGTTTAAAATAATAATAATAATAATGTATAAATTGACTATCAGACTTTCCTTTTCAATCCCTGCCCCCCTCGTAAATTCACCCCCTTTCCTCTGCCAATCCTCTTCAGTGCATCCTTTTTAGGTTTTGCCTGAGACAGTGCATGCATGGTCACCTGTGAGACATTTTATAAACTAAAAAGGGCTTAGAGCCCACCCATTGCATCTTATTTGTTTGTATCATTGTCACTCATATTTGCTTAGTGTCCTTCTGCAGATTACGCTGGGATTTAGGTACTTTTTTCTTTCTTTCTTCTCCCCCATTTTTGTTGTTGTTTGTTCCACCTCCCTCCCGTATCAGTATGTGTACCACCACCACACCACCCTACCACCCAGTGCTTAATTTGTAAAAATAAATGTGTCTGTGCCCAAACCTCTCCTCTGAAACATGAGGCTGCAGCAATTAAATGTGTGAGCATGGAATACTGAGGTAGCACAATCCTGAAGCCATCTCAGGCCTCTTTAATCCATTTACAGGCACTCCTTGCCACTTCAGCTCACTCTTGCAGCTCTCTGCTTTCTCCCTTTGTGAAGGTTTTTCGTTTTTCTTTTCTTCTGCCTTTCTCATATGTTTCTTTTGCTCCCAGTAATTGCTTGAGGCAGAAAAATAAGTGCTGGTGCTCAAAAATAAGGGCCACTCCCCCCCCCCCCCCCCCCCCCCACCGGAAACCACTGGCCCAAATTAAGCACTGCTACCACCACTATACACCACACTATCACCACCACTCTTGGAACCATCACCACTCTACCTCCTTACCACCACCCTACCCCTACCACCAAACTACCCTAACCATGACCACTCAATTCCCCACCATCACCCGACCCTAAGCCTCACTAACCTAACCATCACAACTCTCACCACCACCCTAGCACCACCACCACTTCTCCACACTACCACCATTACCCTGCCCTAACTACATCACCTTAAACACCACCTTAACCACAATGAAAATACAGGTAGGTAGTAGTGGTTAACAATCGCACCTCTATATACTTGTGTATGAATGGGTATATTGTAATTATAGACCATTGAAAACATTTTGGGTTTGTGCTCTATAGGTAACAAGCACCCTACTGCCATGGGTGCAAATTGACATTGAATCCACAGTTCCATTGTGTATCATAAGCAAACAAAGATACCACAGCACTCAAATAGAAGTCCAAAATATGCTAGAAGTCCATAGAGTAAGGATTTGTATGGTATTTCAGTGGTATGCTTTATTGAAGATACATTCTGTAATCTTGAGTGTATTCGTGATAGAACAACAGTTGACATGTATCTTAACGTAATTACTTTTTCAAGGCCAAATTATGTTGAATAGGAGTGTCAATACATGCTCCAGTGTAAGCAGTCGCATGGAACAGAAGTGTATTCAAGATGAACCAAAGAAGTAACTGTTGCCGCTCATTATGCTTTGTTGGGATGTGTCAAATGTAGTAGCAAATCTAGAAGCTGTTTTTGTATGTATGGGGTTTTCTGCTCCAGTATATCAGTTAGCCTCTGAAAATGGTAGAAACCAAAAATAACCCTGTAGCCCACGTGTACTACAATGGGCAAGACACTTATGTTACAGGAACAAATGCTGAGTCCAAAAGTGTTCCTTATCTAGGAGTCGTATCTAAGAACCATATATACAAACGTCTAATGTCCAGGACGTCCTACATACAATAGAACAGGTGGAAAACTTGATAATATTCCTTAAAGAGAATGATGCTCAAACTGTACAACTAGATTGACACGGGACATTTGTATAAGGTTCTTAGATAAGGCTCCTAGATAAGGAACACTTTTGGACTCAGAATTTGTTCCTGTAACATAAGTGTCTTGCCCACTTTAGTACACGTGGGCTCCAGGGTTATTTTTGGTTTCTACCATTTTCAGAGGCTAACTGATATACTGGAGCAGAAAACCCCATACATACAAAAACGGCTTCTAGATTTGCTACTACATTTGACACATCCCAACGAAGCATAATACCTACTACCTCTCTAACCACCACCACCACACCTCTTTGCTGTCACTGCTAGAGAATATCACAGTTGTTTTAGATGTCACCTAAAGATTTGTTTCCCCTGAGAAAATCATAAATCCTTGAATTCTTAAATCTCTTCTCTGTGAATGTCCGGGCATACACACTGAGTTAATTGAAAGTGGATGTCCTATTCAGCCCCATTGTCCAAACTGTGCTCAGAAACCACATTTCTATAGGCGGACTGTATTTTGAGCTACTGTGAAAAAAGAGATATAGGGCCAGATGTAGCAAAGGGTTTTTCCCATTCTGTGTCAGTGGGAAAATGTGTTCGTACATATGGCCCATAAACACTTATTGTTTGTATATTGAGTCTTAAGTAATCTACTGATTCATAGAACTGAAAGTGACTTTGCAGCAGGTCATCTCTGACATTCCTTTAACCCTTCCACTGAGAGCACATCATTATACCTGGTCTGTGTTTATAGCTATCTCTGATACTGGGCGATAACTCTAGGTCTGCCCTCTTTGACCGCGCAGTAGTGAACTCCTCAGGGCATTGGTTGCTTTCACTCCTTCCTGGTTCATGAAGACTGACAGTACTTAAATGGTTGAACCACAGCCCCACCCCCGATAATCTCTTGCACAGGAGAATGGGAGGGTAAAACTATACGCTGTATACTCCTCTTCTTTAGTATAACATTTGTACTTGCTAGCACTTGGTGGTACTAAGTGTAAGCCAAACACAGTTGAGAAGACACTACTCATCCTTGCAACTTTGTCAGCAATTACTCCCCCTGCTAATGTATACTGTCTGCTTCAAGTGGTGAGGGGGAAATATTTTATTGATGCAGTTTAATGTGTGATGTTGATGGGTCACTTTGTAACCTGCAGTAAGAGGGACAACTGCACCACATTCATACAAGAGAGTGGCTTAAACAAATTCAGTTAGAATGTCACACCGAAAACAAGCAGATCGGGAATCTGATCTGAACACATGTCCAGCCTCAAGTAATATCAAGGCTTAGGGCAGCTGCAGTCAAGTTCTAATTTTGGCGGGTAGCTTCAAAACATAGATAATTTGCTGTGGACACCTATGCGCTACATCAGTGGCTCCCAACCTTTTGACTTCTGTGGACCCCTACTTTGTCATTACTGGAACCCGGGGCCCCCCACTGAACCATTATTGGAATCTGCCCCCCTCTTACAGAGTCATTCCTGAAAGCTGGGGATCTCATCTGTTAATATTATTTAATTTTCTAAGCAGTTGCGGACCCCCTGAGGAGGGTTTGCGGTCCCCAGGGGTCCCCGGACCACAGGTTGGGAAACACTGCGCTACATGACCAAGTTGTTAGGCTCCATCTCTGTTGCTCAGTATGAACTTTGGTGCTATAGCGAGGTACAAGTAGGTGCATGAAGTAGAACCTTACATGGAGGGGCACTTGTGTGGCCTGGAGAACAACCTACCCCCCTCATCTTCCCTGTGACAGTGGAGCAAACGAGGCAGCGCGAGGTAGAAATGAGTAGGACCCCTATCCCCTCTCCCTGCATACATTTCGCTCAACCCATTTCTCCCTCGGTCTTCATGTGTTTCCTCAGGGCCTCTGTGTGTCTCTTCCCAAGACTCATCCTCCCTCGTTGCTGAAGTCCGGTGCCGCAGACTCTGGCCTGCTGCAGCCATCGTCAGCCCAGGCGCAGGGGTGACCTGCTACACTGGGCAGCCCTGCTCACCATACAGTGGTACCTCCACACAAGCCCCTTAAAGGCACACCCAGGCATCCTAGAGGCAGACCACACACACTATACTTGATTAATGAGCACTATCTAGATGGGTAACAATTAACACCCGGGTGAATCTGCGCTTTACAAATACACGTTATGTTAAGTGTGTTATGTTTAGGGAATGCCTCTTCATTCACTCAGAGCTTTCCCACGGCAGCCCGGAAAACCCAAAGCCAACGTGCAAGGGCAGGCTGGAGGCGGCTGGGCAGCACCCGCGCCCTGCCTCCCAACAACAAGCCGTGCTCCGTGCCAGGAACTCACCTCCATTAACAAAGGGATTGCACGCCATGCGCTGTTTTTCAATGCACGGACATTGCGAGATGGAAGGGTTGTTTATTGATTCTTGGATTTTTACATAAAGCGAGCTAACCCTGATGTGTCACGGCGCTTTACAAAGTAATACACAATCCAGACTCGTAGTTTAGCTGCAGCGCATTTTGATGAGTACAAAGGTTATAAGTAGCTAGTTACAGTCAACTAAAGTCCTTCCTTAAGGCCGTTTAAAGTGATGCATGAGTGAGAAGCTGAAGTGTGCAGGTGGCCAGACACACAGCTCCCCTCTGCTAGGCTGGAAGGCCCATCGCAAAGAAGCAGGCCTCCCGCCTGTCTGGGCTAACCTGCCTCACACGCTACCAGTGACTCGCCGGGCAGTTTAGGGCTGGCTCACAGAGGATACAACTTTCTTTATTCATTGGTCCTCCAAATCACCACATACCAGCACATGGTTCCAGAAGAAACCATTTGTACCTGGTGAACTGGAGTTTCCACCCTGGTGGCTTTTTACAGCAGTAACAGTACCGCTAAAAGGTGTGGCTTGTTCCATGCAGCATTTGCGGCAGAATGTAACATCCTAGTGTGTTCTTTATTATCTGCAGTGAGGTAGGAGGCCACATCTGGCTGGGGTGGTGTTTTATTGAAGGCTGTGATGCAGAGACGTAGGATGGTGGAACATGACCAGGGTTTCCCTTATTCCATGTAGTGAGTGAGTTAGGAAGGGGACCTGGCTGGGCTGTTTTGTAGTACATGCAGTGAGATAGGCATGATAGTCCCATGTGGCCAAGGCTTTCTTTGTCTGCAGTGAGAATTGTGTAGCCATATCTGGGACGCTATCCATTGCATGCAGAGGTGCAGGAGGCTAGACATACCTGGGCTTTCTTTCTTTCAGACATTGACACTGTGAGAAAAGAGGGTAGAGTTGTCTGGGGTGTTATTTATTGCATGCAGGTAAATTACAGGGTAAGACACGTGTAGGGTAGGGTGTTCGTTATTCCATGCAGTGAGGCAGAGAGTTACAGGCTAAAAATGCCTTGGAGTGCCCTTTCTTCCATGCAGTTATAGAAGATGAAAGGGAAGTTTTTAATCCTGACAGTCTTGACAGTTATTTCTTGCAGTGCCCGGTGTCCCTACATGCACTAGTAGATACCATTTCATGCAGTGGTCCTGGATAATTGCACAATTGTTGACTTACTTCAGCATGGGTGAACTATTTTTTTAAATTTGTATCTCCGCCTTGTGCTCCATGGCCCTCACAGGGCTTACAGCGTCAACAGCACAAAGTCCATCGGCAGTATTGGAGCTGGTCACATTGTTCATTCACACTGTTACATAATCAAAGTCATTTCTTTTGGTTGTTCCTTTCACGCTCCATAGCCTTCCCAAAACACTTATAATTGATACATGCTTTACTAAAAGACACAGAAATCCACACGCAGCTCTCCCGGTACGGCAGGAGAGCCGATACTACAATACTCACTGCACTCTGGAAAAGTCGCCCCATAATGCTTTGCAAGCATTCTTTTCAAAACATTTTTGGCCATAAGTCAGTCTGTGGTGGTCCTAGGACAATGGAACACCACCAAAATGTTCAGCATAACACACTCTTTCTGTTTGTCATCTCTGAGTCCCTGTACCAGGTTAATGGGGTCCCCAAAATAATAACCCCTCCCACTATTCAGTCCCTTTTTAAGCTCTCTTATGGCTGGAACTTTTGTTTTACAGCTTGGAGTAGTTTGTGTTCTACGGGCCTTAGTACTGCAGTGGCCCTGCTAGGCTTGACAACGAGTAAGGCACTACCCCCTTTAGGTGTTAAGTATATGGTTGCACTACATTACTTTGGGCCATTCTATTTACATGTAGTTATGCCCTCTAGGGGCTAATTATATGGTTACAAGACCATGTTTCTTACAAATTATATTTTTGTTGTGGTGCCCTCTAGGGGCTGTTCTGAGCATTACAGCAACCCCATTGACCTGGTCAGTAAACTGCTCTTCCCCTGTGTAGCTCCACCGGTAAGTGCAGCCAGACTTGAAGTTTGACCGTGGTCAAAGTTGAGGCCCTCAGCCTCTTTGTTCCGTCTTCTCCCTTTCGTGCCTTTCTGCCTCTAGCGGGCTGTATTGTGCCTTTTTTGTGCTTTATTGTGCCATTTGTGCCTTTTCTGTGCTTTTTCGCTTTCTGTGTTTTCTATCTCTTTTTTCTCTTACTCTCACATTCTCTCTAATTTCTGTCTATCTCGCATTTTCTCTCCTTTCACTCTTCCCTATCTCTGCTGCTGATGCACCCGCGTCCCGCCCCCTTTTTCGCCCCGTTTTTCCGGCTCCCACCTCTCAGCTGTCCTCTCCTCCCCCTACTTAATGGCGGCTGTGCGCAGCGGGCGCGCCAAATGTGTGCCAACGGGAAGCCTGTTTACACTCAACAGCGACCAGCACCAGGACTCCTGGACCTCCTGCCTGCCATCTCTACACTCCAGCAGCATTCCACGCACTCAACCCAGGACGCACCAACAGCTGCAAACTAGCATCACCAACCGACACCCAAGGACCCTTCAGCTGCTTCCACTGCCGCCAATCCTACACCACCACCACCAAGACCTTGGACCCAGCACAACCCACCTGCAACAACACACCCACACCGAAGATCCTGAAATGCATCCTCCTTAACGTCCTCTCCCTCCATAAACATGCTTCTGAAATCTGGGACCTCCTTGACAGCATTACCCCGCACCTCACGTTCCTCACCGAAACCTGGACCAACACCACCTCAGGCCCAGATATTGCTATCGTCATTCCCCAAGGATACAAGATCACCCAGAAAGTCTCCCAGGGGGGATCGCCATCATCCACAAGTCTAACATCCGACTGAGCACACACTCCAAAGACCCCACAAGCCTGATGGAACACCTTCACTTCGTATTTCAACCCAGCCCTAGATCCACCCTCAGGGGAACCCTCATCCACTGCTCACCTGGCCCCCGTGCACCCTTCTCTGACTCCATCACAGACATCACTGCACAAGCTATCGAAGCCACCAACTACACCCTGCTGGAAGACCTCAACTTCCAACTCGACAACCTACAGGACCCCAACACAGCATTCCTCCTACACCATCTCCACAACATAGGACTGTGACAGATAGTGACGGAACCAAGGCATTCAGCAGGACACACCAGGAACCTCCGTCACCTTTAGCCACACCACCGAACTTCCATGGATAGACCATTGCTGCATCCATTTCACCTTCAACACACCCACCATCATCAGACCCCAACACCAACCATCTCGTAGAAGCTGGGCAAGAATCACTAACGACCAGCTCACCGCCACCCTCTCCAACTCCGCACCCTCCATCGCACACAACGACGACCCTAACACCGCAGTCCGCACTTTTCACAAATGGATCGCTGACTGCGCCAACACCGTAGTCCCCCCTCAAAAAGAACGAAAAGAACAACAGCACCCTCGCCAAGAAAGCCACCTGGTTCACCGCAGACCTCTGAGAATCCAGAAGCACATGTCGACGCCTAGAGAAAATCTGTAGAAATATTAAATCTACAGAATCCCAAAGCAACCTCAGAGATGCCATCACCGCACACCACCAACTCATCAGAGGCACCAAAAAGAAAGCAATACAAGAAAAAATCTCCTCACATGGACACAACAGCAAGGAACTCTTCAGCATCATCAAGGAGTTCACCCAACCCAACAACGAAACAACAAACACCCCACCCTCACAAGATCTCTGCAACAAACTCAACACATACTTCCACCACAGAATCAAGACCATCTACGACAACTTCAACTAGGACAACCCACGGCAGAACCCCCTCCACCGGAAACCAACACCAACAAACCAATGATCGGCAACTGGACCCCTTCACCACAGAAGATACACTGAAGACAATGAAGACCATGCACTCCGGGGGCCCCCACGGACCTATGCCCCCACCACATCTTCAACAGAGCCGCTGACATGATTGCCCCCAAGCCCTGCCTTACCATCAACTGCTCCCTAGCAGACGCCTCCTTCCCCGACGATTGGAAACACGCGAGATCAACCCTCTCCACAAGAAACCTCTGGTGGACCCCATGACCTCAAGAACTTCAGGCCCATCTCCCTGCTCCCATTTCCAGCGAAGGTCATTGAGAAAGCCATCAACAGCCAACTCACCACTTACATCGAAGACCACAACATCCTTGACTCTTCCCAATCTGGCGTCAGAAAAAAAAACCAGCACCGAAATAGCCCTCCTAGCCGCAACAGACGACATCCACTCCGCTTTGGACAAGGGAGAGACTGCGGCCCTCATCTTGCTTGACCTATCGGCGACCTTCGACACAATCTCCCACCACACCCTGACAAGCAGATTTCATGAGGCTGGCATCAGAGACCAGGCCTTCGACTGGATCCAATCCTTCCTCTCCGGCAGAACCCAATGAGTGAGACTCCCCCCTTCCCCCTTCCTCTCCGACCCCACACCTACCACCTGTGGAGTTCCTCCAGGATCCTCCCTCAGCCCCATGCTGTTTAACATCTACATGGCCCCTCTAGCTGCCTTTGCATTGTTTCCTATGCTGAGGACACCAAACTCATCCTGTCACTATCCAACGAACACAGCCAGACACAACTTCCGCGAAGTTATGGGAGCATTCGCCAACTGGATGAAAAAAAGCTGCCTACAACTCAACACAAACAAAACAGAAGTACCCATCATGGGCCCTCAACTTGACATATGGAACGACTCCTGGTGGCCACGCACCCCCACGAACCAAGCCCACATCGCGATCATCCTGGACTCCAAATAGCATGGACCGCCAAATCAACTGTGTCACATCTACCTGCTTCCTCACCCTCCGCCTCCTACGCAAGACTTTCAAATGGATCCCCCTCGAACACAGAAAGACCGTCACACACACCCTTGTTACCAGCAGACTGGACAACGGCAAAGTGCTCTACACCGGTATCAACAATAAACTCACCCACAAACTAAAGAACATACAGAATGCCACCGTCAGACTGGTCGTCAACATTGTCACATCTCTCAGCACCTGCACACACTACACTGGCTTCACATAGAGAAAAGAATCACCTTCAAGATCCTCACCCACGCACACAAAGCCCTCCACGACACCAGACCAGCCTACCTGAACACGCTACTCAGTTTCCATGTACCCCACAGGACCCTACGCTTAGCCCAGCTCTCTCGCGCCGAAGAACCCGCATCAGGAAAACAAGAACAAGGGGTCACTCTTTCTCCTACCTCGCCGCAACAGCCTGGAACCCAACGCTCCACCTCAGACAGCCTACACTCCTCCTCAACTTCACGAAGGAGCTGAAGACCTGGCTAATTGAAGAACCTCTGCATGGATGGACGCTCCACACCCCTTCGCGCCTTGAGACCCTTGCGGGTGAGTAGCTGCGCTTAACAAACACTGATTGATTGATTGATTAAACATATTACAATATTTTCTACACTCTGTTGTGCAACAATGCTTTGCAGAGCATTCATTTACAAAACATTTTTGCTCATAACTCTGCCTGTTATGGTCCTAAGGTAATGGGGGCACCTTCCAGATGTCCACCACAACCTGCTCTTTCTGTCTAGATCATCTCTGGGTCCCCATGCAAGGTTAGTGGAGACCTCAAAATAATAACCCCTTCCTCCATTCAGCATCTTTTTAACCTCTCTCATGGCTGGAGCTTTTGTTTCACAGCTGGGAGTAGTTTGTGTTTTAAGGGTCTTGTTTGTATTATCATTGCAATAGGCCTGCTAGCCCTGAAAATGTGTAATGCACTACATCGTCTAGGAGCTAAATATATGGCTACACTGCAGTACTTTGTCATTTTCTTTTCATGTGGTTATGCCCCCTAGAAGCTAACTACAAGGTAACATGTTTCTTACAAATCCTATTTTCAATGTAGTGTCCTCTCTGGGCTGTTCTGAGCATTACAGTCTAATGCCAAATGTTTATTTCTGATAAAGGTTTTTGTTGGGTTTTTATGATAATTGTATATGTTTTATTAATTTCTTCTTATTGCAATTATGACCATGATTCAGCTAACTTAACATCCTTGTTACACTATGAGTGAACACCCTTGATAAGTTTGAGTGACCCTTCTAGTTTATTTATCTTATTAATCCTCTGTGACTGCCTTGTTTTGGGAATCTTGCTAGCCTGTCACCAACTCTGGTGGTGGGGCGGTGAAAGTGGTATTCTATTGGAATTAGCATGGCAGATTTGAATTGGGATGCTAAATGACAACATTTTAATTTTTGGCTGCAGCTAGAGAAAGAAGGTAAATGGAAGTACTTAAGTGATATGCAGGGCCCCTGGAATTATGTGGCAGGAAAAAAAAGACCAAATTATAAGGCAGGTTGACCAATTTATGTGGCAAGAAAAGCCCAGTTCACTTTCTCAATGAATGCAGTGAGATTTCTCATTTTATGTAGTGACGTTTCTCGTAGTGCTGTTTCACCTTTCATGCCGTTGTTGGATTCTCAATTTGTGCAGTAATCTTTCTCATTGCATGTCATGCTTAATTTTTCAGTACACACAGTGGTCAGTTTCTCATTTCATGCATTTGGATTTCTCACTATATAGAGTGCTAGGATGGGGTCGGACAGCTGCATGCTCTAGGGTTGAGTGCATGTTGCTGCCCAGAATCGGTGCCTCACTGCTCCCTTGCGTGTCCTGCGACAGGTGCTGCTTAGGTTCCCAGCAGGAACAGGCTCTTCAAGTTCCTCTGCACCGCCTCCATGCTCTGCCCGTGCTGGCACAAGAAATCCCCAGCACCGAGGCGAGTTCTGTAGCTGCCAGTCCTGGTCCCACCCCAGGCTTGGGGGGGGCGCACAGTGTGTGCCAGGAATGGAGCCTCGGGGATTAGGAGTAGAGGCGTATCCAGCACCCATTTAAAAAATGCACCGAGTTTCTCTATTGCGTACACATACTGACTCAACATTTTCCCACTGATATTCAAACGCGTTATCGAAAAAAGGGCACTGTCTTGTTCACTTTGAGCGTGTTTAAACACAAAAACAGCAATTATATGCCTAATTTTTATAATTTATCAGAATGTCTATAGGGCGTTTTGAAAGATCGATGTTTCTGACATCCATACACAAATCATCCAATTAACTCAAAACGTTTTTAATTAATCAGAAACTATTTTCTTTTAAATGGTTATCCACCTCATAATTACCCCTGGCATTTGAAGCTGAGGTATGCTGAAACTCGTTAAAAAAAAATATATATATATAATTTCAACATTTGTTTTCACGGGTGCTTAGTGTGACATTTATATCACTAAAATGGGACCTCCCTTGCATTTTGGGAGTTTTAATGAAAGAGATTAAGGCAAGTCTTTAGGCTGGATAAGTACAATGTGAAATTGTGGCCGGATGTTTTCATGGCTACCAGTTAATCATGTCAGGCTGCATGAGTTATTTATGCACAGTCAGCTTATTTCTAGGAATTCATTCAATGCCTTTGCATCAGGAACTTCTCCTTGCAGCTCCCACTGGGTACTAGCCATCAAGAGAGCTTTTGGCACACAAATGTTTGACCCTACTTTATCTTTTCTAGATGCCTCAGTGGTGTTCTTTAATTACTGCGACAGATCAGTAAATGTTTGGACAGAGTCAAAGGGGGATGGTAATCGGATGACAAAGACAACAAGCATTTGCAATGCAATGGGTCTCACATTTGCTCGAGTTAGAGCTATTAGCGTAGTAAACTCCTA
Source organism: Pleurodeles waltl (assembly GCF_031143425.1). Lineage (NCBI taxonomy): Eukaryota > Metazoa > Chordata > Amphibia > Caudata > Salamandridae > Pleurodeles > Pleurodeles waltl. The sequence continues at coordinate 550,844,938 of NC_090443.1, read as the reverse complement.
ACCAGACTTTTCTTGCCACACAAATTAAAAGGAAAAAACCGAGCGAGATGGCGCTATGTTGAATGCAGCACAATTGCGCTAAAATTGAAAACGAACTAAATGAGCACGCTCGCGCTATGTAAAACCCAGCGCAATCGCACTACGCGGAAAATAAAAAGATAAAGTAGTCCAGAAACCATGCTGAAAACATGGAGCCTCGTATGTTTTCAGTAGTTGGCTGGTGCGCTTGAGGAGGGCTAAACACCATAAAAGGCATGTTGTATGCATGCCTTTCACTAATTAAATCAAGCGGATTTTAAAAGGCAAGCCCACGAATCAATAAAAGTGACAGGCGTGACATGAGCGTGGTTAAAAGCCCAAAGAGAGATTACAACAGGGGCAGAGCGCTTGTGCACTCGACCCTGAAAACTGGAGGTCTTCCCTTGTCCCTCCACCACCTGTGACTGCAAAACTCAGAGGTCCCAGTTCACATGGATGGTCTTGGTGTGGGGGCATTGGTTTCCGAGGGGAAAGAGGAGGAAGAGGATAGGAAGAAAAGAAGTTACTGCTCCACACACAGGCGAATAGTTTGTGTCAAGTACAAGGAAAAAAGGGGCAGTCATTGTGGAATGGAGACTGCTTCTACATAGCTAAATTAATTTCATAATAACAAGTCAGCGGTGTAGATTGGTCAGTATGATTTGGTAGGGGAGTGGTGGGGGGCGCATTGCGAGCTTAAGATTTCCCAACAATCACGCTGGCACATAATGTTAAAGTATATTTTACGACAATCAGGGTGCACTAGAGGGCCTAAAGGGTCAGAAGGGGCAGTAGAAAGGGGGAGGGATGTGGATTGGTAGGAGTACATAGTAAGAGAAACACATTATTTTGTAAAATAACCAGCATTTTTTAAGTCTTTCCAAACTGAGAGAGGGAAAGAGTGTGTGCTTGTGTTTACTGTCTGTGGTTAAAAATTCCTGGTGAAATCCGACAGACACCTCATCATACCAAACTGAAAACACCTGTACCTAATTACTTATCACAACATGCATTTAGTTGTTTTTTTGTTGTTTCTGTTGCTTAGTCCCATTTTTCACCTGCTTTATGCCCTCCCACTATCCCTGCCCACCTCCCAGGACTACTTATGGAGGCCGCAGCATGGACGTGCTGCAATTGCACCAAAGCGCACCGAAGGTAAGCCTTCTGCACCTGACAGCGCCTAGCACCAGGAACCTTGGTCCTACTGCCTCCCTGAGATATACTGCTGCCGAAGTCCAAGCCCCTAGACCCAGGACACCGCAACAACAGCTGCTGCACCTCCCCCTTTACCACAGTAGGACCTTTCACCTGCTGGCACTGTCTCTTCTCATGCAACACCAAAGCTCCTGCATGTACGGCGACCACCACCACACCTACCACAACCATTCCAGACAATCTCCACTACCTCCTGCTCAACGCAAGATCTGTGAGCAAGAACTCCACCATAATTTGGGATACCATCACCTCCCTCACCCCAACGTCATGTTCTTCACCAAAACCTGACTCAACCCCACCTCTGCACCGTACATCGCCTCAGCCACGCCTGATGGCTACAAGATTGCGCACTGAGACCACAACAACAAGCAATGAGGTTGAATTGCCATCATTCCCAAGAAAACCATCCACTGCACCACCAACGCAGATGACGTCACCCCCATCATGGAACACCTCAACTTCCAACTGAGAACCAACAGCAAAACCACCATTAGAGGCAACCTCCCCTACACACCCCCAGGACCTCGCCCCAGTTTCTGCAATGGCATTCCAGATTTCATCACTCCACTCACAATCGACCCTGAGAACTACATGTTCCTCGATGACCTCAATTTTCACCTCACTGACCCAAACAATACCAACACCACCAGCCTCCCCGAAAGCTTGAGCCACATTGGCTTCATCCAAATGATCACCAACCCCACACACATTGCAGGACACACACTCGACCCGATCTTCATGTCTGGCAACACATTCAAGTACAGACATGTCACCTAGCTCACCTGGACCGACCACACCATCACAGGATCCTCTGGCACCACCCCCAAGCCACCCAGCATATCACACCGAAGCTGTAACTAGATCTCTTAGCCAAGTGACTGACGCCTTAACACCACCCCACACCAAAAACAACCTAGAACAGGCGGTCGAGAACTTGAGTCTCCCTCAGCAAACCAACCAACCTCAAAAGGTCATCCAAGCAAGTCTGTTGGTATACGACAGATCTAAGGACCATAAAGCACACCTGCAAATGACTCGAAAGGATATGGCGCACCAGCATGGAGCCCACGGACTGAACTTTTGAAACCGCCCTCAACCAATACCACCAATTCCTGAAAAAGACAAAAAGAAGCGCCCTTACTAGTCGCATTGAAGAGGCTCCAACCCCAGCAAGAAACTCTTCAATATCATCAGATTTCTCCAGCCCCTCAGCCACCAAGAACATCATCACCCCTTTGCAAGAACTCTGTGACTCCCTGCAAACTTCTTCCAAGACAAGATCATCACCAGCTACAGAAATTTCAAACCCCGACCCACCGACCTCCTCGGCCATCTCACCTCCACGAATGAGGAACGCAACCAACCTCTCCCCACCTCAGACCACCTCATCACGCAAGACACCACAGCCATCATGATCTCTGTCCACTCAGGAGCACCCACGGACTCCTGCCCCACCACTTCTTCAACCTCTGGAGCAAGAGCTCACTGCCATCCTCAATGCATCCTCCTCGACTTTTCGGCAGTGTTTGACACAATATCACACCATGCACTATTCAAAGGGCTCCACAACATTGCAATCCAAGAAGACGCCCTCAAGTGGATCGCCTCCTTCCTCACTGTAGAGCCCAGAAAATCCCCCTTTCACTCTTCACCTCAGAACCCAAGAATACCATTTGCGGCGTCCTTTAAGGTTCATCCCTCAGCCCTACCCTGTTCAATACTTGCATGACTCCCTTGGTCAACGTTGTCAGATCACATGGACTGAACATCATATCCTGCGCCAATGGGACCCAGCTCATCCTCTTGCTATCAGAAGACCACTCTAACCAACTTCCGCATGTACATGACGAACATTGCCGACTAGTTGAGAGACAACTGCCTACAACACAACACAGACAAGATGGAAGTGCTGGTCTTCGAGAATAACACCTCCCCATGGAATGCGCCTGGTGGCCCCCTGATCTAAGACCCTCACCTACTCCAACCAACCACGCCCGCAACCATGCCATCATCCTGGATAGTAAGTCTACTATGAAGAGACCGGTCAACCGTATTATCCGCCTGCTTCGTCATCCTTCGCTTGCTCCACAAGATTTTCAAATGTCTCCCCATCGACACCAGATACATGGCCACACAAGTCTCGGTCATCAGCTGACTGGACCACGGCAACATACTCTGCGTAGGGATCACCTCACACCTCCTCAAGAGACTTCAAATGGTTCTTAGCTCAGCGCCAGACTCATCCTAGACCTCCCAAAACGGACCCACATTACTCCCACATCAAGAAGCTCCACTGGCTTCTGATTCAAAAGAGATGCCAATTCAAGATGTTGATCCACACCTTCAAAGCCCTCCATAACCAGGGATCAGCAGACATCATCCACGACTGCGCTTCCACCCTCCTTGCAGGCACCTGCGCTCCACCTCCCTCTGCCTCAGCCGCATCAGCCGCAGCAACAGTGGAGGATGGCCCTTCTCCTACCTTGCTGCAAAGCCCTGGAACAACCTCCCACTTCACTTATGGACGTCATCATCTCTACTGAGGCATGTGGGGGACCGTGTGGCAGCTCTTTAAGACCAGGGACCCCCTGCTGTAACGGAGTATGGGATACTAGTTGTCCTGCCTTCTGCTCACTTTCGAAATACTGCCTTCGGTCCTGGCAGCTGGCTGGCCTGGCCCTGCCTGCGGGGCCCCTAGGTGACAAAAAAGATGCTGCCGGGAAATTCCTGTGCCATGCTGTTATGGGGTGAATGTGGCAGTGTGGAGACTCCGTCTGGCGGGGCCTCCCCCAATACAGATGAGCAAGGCGCACCTAGCACCATAGCATCCTAGGGTGCTTCTCTGAGGCCTTCTTGGCTACTTGTTGGCCCGTCTGAGCATGGGGGAGCGGCTGTGGATGCCCTGGTTCACTGCACCCCCTCCTGTTGGGTGGCCGACTTGGGATGTGTTGGGACTAAATAGACTGGGGAGGTTTCTCCATGTGACCATACTTTCAGAAATTCTCCTGGCAGCAACACCACCCTTGAGATGCCCTTTGCTATGGTTGTAGCCTGGTGACGCACATCGCCCCTTTTGTCAGGCAGGACCTCCACAAGACGACAGAGTGAGTCACAGCAATGGAGACACATATTTAATCTTCGGAGGATCAAATTGTTGAAATGCAAAACTCGCATATCCAAACTACTTGATGCCGCCAGATGCCAACAACTCCTGATGAGAGGATCAAGGAACCGAGTGCCAAATGCTTCTTCACTAACTGGCTTAAAACATGGGTCCCATCTGAAAGTTTCCCCAACCCCTGAGACCAGTTATTACACAACTCCTCAACTGCCACGACAGAGACATTATTCTCAGTGTTGCCCTCAAACTGGGAACAGTTACCCACGAAAACAACAAAATTATGCTCTTCCCTGATTCCATCAGGACGGTACAGCAGCAGAGACGAACTTTCCAAGATTACAAGCAAAAACTGCATGTGATGCACCTCGACTACATCCTGATGAGCAAAACTCAGTCCACCACAACAATAAATCATTCTTATTTTGTATGCCAAAATCTGTATGGTGCTAGGTGGAAGAGAGGAAGATCCTGCAGCAGCGACAAATGAATCTTGATGTAGAGCCTGGTGCCTTGAAGATCACCCAGGCCACAGCAAAAGAGATCCCGGAGGCATGTGAAGCGCTGGAGCAGTAGCCCTCTGCTTGTGCCCGGGGCCTCTGACCAGGAGGCAAGTGGCTCGGCTGAGCATGAGCTGAGGACGGGGCTGCGCCACCAAACCCTGCCACCAGCGGACGATTTCATCCAGCCATGCCTGGGATGGGGGAGATGTCCCTGGTCAGTGAAAACTGAAGCAAAGTGATAATACTGGGCAGGTGATGTGCATTCTTCACACATGAGGACTCTTATTTCCAGGCTGCATGGGGAAATGGTGCCCACTGCATCTTCTGTATGCACAGAGCTATGCAAATAGGTAAGTACCTGCTTGGCACTGACTAAGGCAGTGATACTCAAAGTACGGACACCGGGTCGCATGCGGCCCTCCTGACCTTTACATACTGCCCCCTGCTCAACAAGACCACTGGGCTGCTGTTTACTCCGTGCTAATATTACAATATATATCAAATTCACTGGCCAGCATTTAAAGGTTAATTGAAGTTAGACAAAGAAGTAACTATGGTGTCCAGTACTGCTTAACTTTAGGAACATCTTCATTTTTAAAGACATTTTGCAGCAAACCTTTACAAATATGATAATATTTCTTCATAATTCACCTTAATAGATCAGATTAGATCATTGTATTGCATTGAGAAGTATTTTTTAAAATGTGATAGTTTTCAAATATGAAATTAGAAGCGTTCATGCTTTCCACCCCCGCCCCCCACACTGACAATGCTAAGAGCAAATTAGTTGTCATTGCACCCTTTAGCTGGCCAGGGTTGCTTTTATACCTGAACCACATTCGTTTATTAAATCACACAAGGGAAAAGGATTTATACTCTGGGGATCCTAAACTCATGTATTTTGAGGTTCTCCTGTGTGTAATAATGAAGCAAAAGGAAGTAAAGTGAAATAAAACAATTGCCTAGGATCACAGATTTTGGTGAACTGGAAAAGCAAAGATTGAGCTCAGGTTTCTAGTTTTACACTGTGAAATTCAGCCACTAGATATTCATGCTTCGGTTCCCCTACACTCGACCCCTGCCCTCCCACTAAACTGCCACCTATCAATGTGGCCCTCGGTCACACCACAGACCAAAAATTGTGGTCCCTCATAAAATGTTTGTGAGTACTCATGCACTAAGGGTTTTAACAGTGACTGATAACCCAACACCTTTTGCCTGAACCGCTGTAGACAGTGTAAACCTGGCTTATAAAGTGTTGTATTAACAGTTCTGCTAATGAGGCAACATATACGTCTTAGATTGAAGTGTGGGGTGGGGGCTGTTAGGGAAAAGGGAAAGGTTCAACTGTGTTGCAGCCTAGTTGGCTGCAGGGAGTTGAGGTGTGTGATGTACCTGTAAGCAAAATAAACAAGTTGTCAGGCAGCAAATCCCCCGCTACCCCTCCAGCTTTATGACTTTCTACAACAGGCACAACCCCAGTCACCGGGATTGGTCAGGGGTCAAGGCAGCTGCCCACCCACACAGTTATATACATGGTGGTCTTTTGTGGGACCCACAACCGCTATGCACTCTACCTCTCAGAGTATACAACCTTACCAATGCACCATAATCTCCTGAAATGTAAACAGACTGAACAGTAAAATCAGAATGAGTGCGGCCATGCTGTTCATTCGCAAACGTGCCCTGGAGTTCCTCCAAATCTGATAAACTCCCCTATTGGGCACCAAATGCGACTTCCTTTGGCGGCATATCGATACAAGAATTTTCACTTTGGATTAACACAAGGCACCAAGGTAGTGGCCACCATTCTACAAAATACTTTTCCCTTCACTCTGTCAGACATACAGACTGAATCCCTAAGTTATGTGATGATCCAGGGGCAGGTGGACGGACATTTGTGGACACTCAGAGCTTAACACCCACCCAGGTTGCAGGAGAGCACACTTAAATAACATTCACCACTACTACTGAGTGCACTGCCTAGGATCATAATTGTGGTAGGTGACTTTAGTTTGGTAATGTGAAGTATGATGCACCGACCCTTGCAGCACACTGGACCCCTGATAGAATCGGCGACTTCCCTGGAACTAACTGGCACATGGCATACATGACAATTCACCTACTACTCAAACGAACACAGCTCCCAAATACACACAGATAACATTTTCATTCAGGTTGCTGCTGCCATGAATCAGGTATGCTTTTCCCCAAAGGGACTTTCGGACCATGCCTCTGTAGAACTATGTCTCAGAGGAGAGCAAGGCTATCATGCTTCATGTGTCAGGTTCTGTTGAAACAACCTTTTGGACCCCAATATCTGAAACATGTCAAGGTGCTCTACAAAAATCCCAGGAGTCATATCTGGATGAACAGAGGTCCTGTCCTCACCCTTACCCATAAAGTGCAGCACACGCCAAGGATGTCCCTTGCTGTCTGGATGCACCTGGATGTACAGGTGTCTGGTTTCCAGTGGCCTAGTGGACTCAAAGATACAGTATCATTATATGCTAACAAACTGCTCATTTATGTCCAGCGGCCTTCACAGTCCATCCCATGCCTTCTGCAGATACCTTAGGCCTACTGATGAACTGGGAGAAGCCCACCTAACTGAGGGTGGAGGATGAATTGCTGGAGTTGCTTTAGGTTTTAAACTGCAAGTCATTGCAGATCACATTCAATGTTTAGGTCATCAATGGACTAAAAAAAGTGCTGGGACCTCATATTGCACCATTGCTCCACCACAATTAGCACAAACTGGCAAGTCGGGCAAGCTGCCTCTATCGATAATGGGGCGAAGTGCCATTTACAAAATTGTCTCACTCCTCTCTTATGACTTCTAGAATTACCCCTATCCACTTCTAAAACAGTTCTTCCAACCCCTGAAAACAATGCTCATTTGTTTTCTCTGGGCCAATGGCACTCCTCGAGGCCCCTTCTTGAAGTGTGTATAGTCCACTTTTGAGGGTGGTTGTAATATAGCAGACATACAGCAGTACTATGGGGCTTTGCAGCTGGTCAGACTCAATGACTGTTTTGCAACAGATCAGTCTCTGCTATGCGACTGGATTTAGATCTACTGGAATCACATGACCTTCAGGCTTTATTGTACGGCAGCCCATCACCAGTGAAACACCGCTGTGGCACAGGGCACTAGCCCCACATGTGGGAGCCCTGAAGTGTTTCCGCACATGGGAATGCAGAAGTATATCCATACAGGGAAATGAATGGTCACACAGCCACATAAAGACGTTTGACCAGCTAACGGAAGACTTCGAGCTTAGCACAACACAATTCTTTAGATATTTAATACTTTGCCACGCCTTGGAGCCCTATAAAGATAAACTTGAGGCAGTGCTGGAACTTAGAGCTCTAGAGACTAAGGTAACAGTAGAGCACTGGGGAAGAAAGGCATCTTCCACGTTCATAGATTCCTGCTCCTAAATACTCTAGATCCCCTTTTGGTCCCTACAGATAAAGGGAAGGGGACCAGGGTGTTGTGTTAGTCTGCCATGTTTTATCTGTTTCTGCTGCCATGTTACTGTATTACACGTCAGAAGTTAATAAGAATGTCATCTATGTACGGATAATGGGGTGCGGTTTGTCTCACATGCTATGATGGAGTTTTTGAAAAGCATGAATGTTTAACATTTTACAACTGCTTTGTATAGTCCACAAGCAAATGGATTAGTAGAAAGAGTTAATACAGTGCTCAAGGAGATTATTCAACTGACTAACATTAATGGAGGCCTATTCAAGATGCAGTGGCAGAGAGAGTTTGGTGCTATCATAATACGCCACATTCCACAACAGAGGTCCCTCCGTTTGTGATGTCAAGAGTTAAGCATTCATGTAATGAGTTGTCTCGGAAGTGGGTAGTGGAATAGACTAAGGTGAATGATAAAATTCCTGATAGAAGTCAAATAAGAGAAAAGATGGAAGGATCACAAACTGCAAGCAAAGCGAGATATGATCTACTTAAAAATGTGAGAGATGTGCAATTCAAATTAGGAGAGGAAGTTACAGTGAGAAGGCCTCGGAAGCTAAGCCCGAAGTGGTCAAAATTTTATCCTGAAACCAAGGTTGTGAGTGTTTCCAGACATGTGGTCCAAGTGGAAAATTGTAAGTGGTGGAATAAGAGAGATGTTGTTAAGGTTTCAGATGGAAATGGAGTTTCCTGGACGGATCCGATTAGGAAAGGTGCAGTAGGACGAAACTATGGGAATAGTGGATTTTTGATGAATCTAGCTTGTGGTGACCAAATAAATTGGAGTTTAGACGAGAGGAGTGAAGTGCAAAATGTGGAACTAGGAGGAAGAGTACTGATGTTGATGTTGTCCCCGATGATTTAAGGGGTAGACTCAGGAGGAACATGAACAAACCCAAATATTAAGATGTTTATAAAATGTTTTATTTTATTTATATATATATATATATATATGTTCGATGGCATCTGTAGCTGCAGATACACATGCTGTGCACATCCCGCCATCTGGTGTTGGGCTCGTAGTGTTACAAGTTGTTTTTCTTCGAAGAAGTCTTTTTTCGAGTCACAAGACCGAGGGACTCCTCCCATTTCGACTCCATTGCGCATGGGCGTCGACTCCATCTTAGATTGTTTTTTTTCCGCCATCGGGTTCGGACGTGTTCCTTTTCGCTCCGTGTTTCGGGTCGGAAAGTTAGTTAGAATCTCGGAAAAATCGTCGGTATTGTTTGCGTTCGGTATCGGGTTAGTTACAACAGATCGACACCGAATTAAGAAGAGCTCCGGTGGCCCTTCGGGGTTTTTTTCCATCCCCATCGGGGCCTGGTCGGCCCGGCCACGTGTCTCTCCAAGGCTGATGGAACGGACCCCATTCCGCTTCTGTCCAAAATGCCATAACAAGTATCCATATACAGATCATCATCTGGTCTGTAACTTGTGTTTGTCACCAGAACACAAGGAGGATACTTGTGAGGCCTGTCGAGCGTTTCGGTCCAGGAAGACACTCAGGGACCGAAGAGCAAGAAGACTGCAAATGGTGTCGGCGCCGACAGGACAAGAGCGTTTCGAGGAGGAGGAAGAAACATTCTCCACCCAGTAGTCGGACTCTGAGGAGATCGATCCAGAGGAAACGCCTAAAACCGTGAGTAAGACGTCGAAACCAAGAACTCACGAGAAAAGCGCTAAAGCCCAGGGGACGCCACCGCCAACAGGCCATGGCTTAACCCGAAAAGTAGGTGACCGTTCATCGGCACCGAAAAAGGGCGAGCTGGTGTCGAAGTCATCCGACTCTGGTCGAGATACCGGCACACAGCAATCTCGGGCCCGAGATAGTGGCTCAGAGAAGATTCGGCACCGAGACAGCAGCACCGAAACGGGTCGGCACCGAGAGAGCACGACGCCGAAAGTAAAAAAGGTTTCTTCGGAGCCGAAAAAAGCAGCCGAAAAGGTTTCGGTACCGTAATATCCGGCCTCGGAACCGAAAAACAGTTCCTACACTGAGGAACAAGGACTGTCCACACAAATGAAGACACATAGATTTGGAGAGGAATTACAGGCAATAGAGCCAGATCACACACAAAGACGGCTCTTTATTCAAAAAGATACAGGGAAGATCAGCACTCTTCCTCCAGTCAAAATGAAACGCAAGCTTGCCTTCCAAGACAAGGACAAACAGCCACACGCAAAGGTGGCTAAACAAGTAACACCGCCACCATCCCCACATCACTCTCCGCAACCATCACCGGTAGCCACTCCACCAATGATGCAATCCCCAACTCATACAGGAATGAGTCGAGATGACCCTGACGCATGGGACCTTTATGACGCACCAGTGTCAGATAATAGTCCAGAATGCTATCCAGCTAAACCATCGCCACCAGAGGATAGTACAGGCTATGCACAGGTGGTGTCAAGAGCAGCGGCATTTCATAATGTCAGCCTTCATTTAGAGCCCATTGAAGATGACTTTCTTTTTAATACACTGTCGTCCACACACAGCCAATATCAGAGTCTTCCTATGCTACCCGGAATGCTAAAACACTCCAAACAAGTGTGTGAGGAGCCTGTTAAAGGGAGAGCCATTACTCCAAGAGTAGATAAAAAAATATAAACCGCCACCAACAGACCCAGTGTACATTACACAACAGCTAACACCAGACTCTGTTGTAGTGGGAGCAGCGCTCAAAAGAGCCAACTCTCATACTTCAGGAGATGCACCACCTCCAGATAAAGAAAGTCGAAAATTCGATGCTGCAGGCAAAAGGGTGGCGGCACAGGCAGCAAACCAGTGGCGTATTGCAAATTCGCAAGCTTTGCTAGCCAGATATGATAGGGCCCATTGGGATGAGATGCAACACCTTATTGAACATTTACCCAAGGAGTTCCAAAAAAGAGCGCAGCAAGTAGTAGAAGGAGGACAGGGTATCTCCAATAATCAGATACGGTCAGCAATGGATGCTGCAGACACAGCTGCTAGAACTGTCAACACAGCAGTAACAATTAGGAGACATGCATGGCTGCGTACATCAGGATTTAAACCAGAGATACAGCAAGCTGTGCTGAATATGCCATTCAACGGACAGCAGTTGTTTGGGCCGGAGGTGGACACTGCGATCGAAAAACTTAAGAAAGACACTGACACGGCCAAAGCCATGGGCGCACTCTACTCCCCACAGAGCAGAGGCACATTTCGAAACACACAATTTTGAGGGGGGTTTCGAGGGCAAACCACAGAAGCCACAACCTCACAAACAAAGCCCACTTACCAGAGCCAGTATCAGCGGGGAGGTTTTCGGGGACAATATAGAGGGGGACAATTTCAAAGGAATAGAGGAAAGTTCCAAAGTCCCAAAACTCCTCCAAACAAGCAGTGACTTCAAGGTCACAAATCCCCAACACATAACACCTGTGGGGGGGAGACTAACCAAGTTTTACAAACATTGGGAGGAAATAACAACAGACACTTGGGTCTTAGCAATTATCCAGCATGGTTATTGCATAGAATTTCTCAAATTCCCTCCAAACATCCCACCGAAAACACACAATGGCCCTCATTCTGATTCTGGCGGGCGGCGGAGGCCGCCCGCCAGAATTCAGCCCTCCATAATACCGCTCCGCGGTCAAAAGACCGCAGAGGGTATTATGAGTTTTTCCCTGGGCTGGCGGGCGGTCTCCAAAAGACCGCCCGCCAGCCCAGGGAAAAACTCCCTTCCCACGAGGATGCCGGCTCGTAATCGAGCCGGCGGAGTGGGAAGGTGCGACGGGTGCTGTTGCACCCGTCGCGTATTTCACTGTCTGCAAGGCAGACAGTGAAATACATTTTGGGGCCCTCTTACGGGGGCCCCTGCAGTGCCCATGCTGTTGGCATCCAGGGGCCCCGCGACTCCCCCTCCCGCCATCCGGTTCCCGGCGGGAGAACCGCCAGGAACTGGATGGCGGGAGGGGGAGTCGGAATCCCCAAGCCGCTTGGAGGATTCCTTGGGGGCATCGGGAAACCGGCGGGAGACCGCCGGTTTCCCTTCTCTGTCGGCGGTGCTCCCGCGTGCCGCGGCCCTGGCGGTTCTATACCGCCAGGGTCGTAATGAGGGCCAATATGTCAAAACAACATATAGATCTTCTAGGACTAGAAGTTCAGGCATTGCTACAAAAAGAAGCAATAGAGTTAGTACCAAAACAACAAATAAACACAGGAGTTTACTCCCTGTACTTTCTGATACCCAAAAAAGACAAGAGTCTGAGACCTATACTAGATCTCAGAACATTAAATACCTACATCAAATCTGATCACTTTCACATGGTTACATTACAAGACGTAATCCCACTGCTCAAACAAGACTACATGACAACACTAGACCTAAGGGATGCATATTTCCATATACCAATACATCCTTCACACAGAAAGTACCTAAGGTTTGTATTCCAAGGGATACATTACCAATTCAAAGTGTTGCCATTCGGAATAACAACTGCACCAAGAGTTTTTACAAAATGCTTAGCAGTAGTAGCTGCACATATCAGAAGGCAGCAAATACATGTGTTCCCGTACCTAGACGATTGGTTAATCAAAACCAACACGCTAAGACGGTGTTCACAACACACAAAATATGTCATAGAAATCCTCCACAAACTAGGTTTCTCAATCAACTACACAAAGTCACACCTTCTGCCATGTCAAACACAGCAATACTTAGGAGCAACAATCAACACAGCAAAAGGGATTGCCACTCCAAGTCCACAAAGAGTTCACACATTTCACAATGTGATACAGACCATGTATCCAAATCAAAAGATACAAGTCAAACTGGTGATGAAACTACTAGGCATGATGTCTTCATGCATAGCCATTGTCCCAAACGCAAGGTTGCACATGCGGCCCTTACAACAGTGCCTAGCGTCACAATGGTCACAAGCACAGGGTCAACTTCAAGATCTAGTGTTGATAGACCGCCAAACATACACCTCGCTTCAGTGGTGGAATACTATAAATTTAAACAAAGGGCGGCCTTTCCAAGACCCAGTGCCTCAATACGTGATCACAACAGATGCTTCCTTGGTAGGGTGGGACTCACACCTCAACCAACACAGCATCCAAGGACAATGGGACACTCAACAGAGACAGCTTCATATAAATCACTTAGAACTACTAGCAGTATTTCTAGTGTTTAAAGCATTTCAACCACTAATAACCCACAAACACATTCTAGTCAAAACAGACAACATGACAACAATGTATTATCTGAACAAACAGGGAGGGACACAGTCAACACAATTGTGTCTCTTAGCTCAAAAGATATGGCATTGGGCGATTCACAACCACATTCGCCTAATAGCACAGTTCATACCAGGAATTCAAAATCAGTTAGCCGACAATCTCTCTCGGGATCACCAACAGATCCACGAATGGGAAATTCATCCCCAAATACTAAAAACTTGCTTCCAAAGATGGGGAACACCGCAAATAGACCTATTTGCAACAAAAGAAAACGCAAAATGCCAAGACTTCGCATCCAGGTACCCACATGCTCACTCTCAAGGCAATGCGTTATAGATGAGTTGGTCAGGGATATTTGCATACGCTTTTCCCCCTCTCCCACTCCTTCCGTATCTAGTAAACAAATTGAGTCAAAACAAACTCAAACTCATACTAATAGCACCAACTTGGGCACGACAACCTTGGTACACAACATTACTAGACATGTCAGTAGTGCCTCATATCAAACTGCCAAACAGACCAGATCTGTTAACTCAACACAAACAACAGATCAGACACCCGAATCCAGCATCGCTCAATCTAGCAATTTGGCTCCTGAGATCTTAGAATTCGGACACCTAGACCTTACACAAGAATGCATGGAGGTCATAAAACAAGCTAGGAAACCAACCACAAGACATTGCTATGCAAATAAGTGGAAAAGATTTGTTTATTACTGCCATAATAATCAAATTCAACCATTACACGCATCTGCTAAAAACATCGTAAGCTACCTACTACACTTACAAAAGCCCAAGTTAGCTTTTTCATCCATTAAAATACATCTGACTGCAATTTCGGCTTATCTGCAAACTACGCATTCAACTTCATTATTCAGAATCCCAGTCATAAAAGCATTTATGGAGGGTCTGAAAAGGATTATCCCACCAAGAACACCACCAGTTCCTTCGTGGAACCTCAACATTGTATTAACACGACTCATGGGTCCACCATTTGAACCCATGCACTCATGTGAGATACAGTACTTAACATGGAAAGTAGCCTTTCTAATAGCTGTCACATCTCTCAGAAGAGTAAGTGAAATACAAGCATTTACCATACAAGAACCCTTTATACAAATACACAAACATAAAGTAGTTCTACGCACAAATCCAAAATTCTTACCTAAAGTCATTTCACCGTTCCACTTAAATCAAACAGTGGAACTTCCAGTGTTCTTTCCAGAACCAGATTCTGTAGCTGAGAGAGCATTACATACATTAGACATCAAAAGGGCACTAATGTACTATATAGATAGAACCTAACAAATTCGCAAAACAAAACAGTTGTTTGTTGCTTTACAAAAACCTCATACAGGGAACCCAATATCCAAACAAGGCATTGCCAGATGGATAGTTAAATGTATTCAAACCTGTTATATAAAAGCAAAGAGAGAACTGCCTATTACACCAAAGGCACACTCCACTAGAAAGAAAGGTGCCACCATGGCTTTTCTAGGAAATATTCCAATGACTGAAATCTGTAAGGCAGCCACATGGTCTATGCCTCATACATTTACCAAGCATTACTGTGTGGATGTGTTAACAACACAACAAGCCACAGTAGGACAAGCAGTATTGAGAACATTATTTCAAACAACTTCAACCCCTACAGGCTAAGCCACCGCTTTTGGGAGATAACTGCTTACTAGTCTATGCACAGCATGTGTATCTGCAGCTACACATGCCATCGAACGGAAAATGTCACTTACCAAGTGTACATCTGTTCTTGGCATGAGACGCTGCAGATTCACATGCGCCCACCCTCCTCCCCGGGAGCCTGTAGCCGTTCGAAGTTGACAAAAAATAAAACTTGTACATTTGTAAATCTGTAAATATATCACTTTTAGTCACATTATGTACATACTTACTCCATTGCATGGGCACTATTACTATATACACAACTCCTACCTCACCTTCTGCGGGGAAAACAATCTAAGGTGGAGTCTACGCCTATGCGCAATGGAGCCGAAAGGGGAGGAGTCCCTCGATCTTGTGACTCGAAAAGACTTCTTCGAAGAAAAACAACTTGTAACACTCCGAGCCCAACACTAGATGGCGGGATTGGCACAGCATGTGTATCTGCAGCGTCTCATGCCACGAACAGATGTACACTGGGTAAGTGTCATTTTCCATATATATATATATATAGTGGGGTAGTTCGTTCATTTTTTGGTTTTGTTAGGTTATGAAGAGGGAAACGTTGTGTTATTCTACCATGTTTTATCTGTTTCTGCTGCCATGTTACTGTATTACATATGACAGAAGTTAATAAGAATGTTAGCTATGGAATGTTTGCCTCTGATTGTGTTGGCGTGCTGATAGTGTTGGAGGTTTTGGCAGTTGGCTGACTGTCGGAGCTTGGAGCATGTTCTGGGACGAAGGTGTTGACAAATGAATATTAAAACTACAGAAATTTACCCTTGACGGCTCTGTGTGCATTTTGCCGTCACAACACAAGGCCCACGTACTGATGAGTGGTTGGTGGCAAAAATGTCTCTACATTGTCTGACAATCTCTGCCCGTCTGCGGTTAATACATTTCAAATATTAAGGAGAACTTACTACCACCCCACCAGGCTGTGGCAGATGGGGAGGGCAACCTCACCGACCTGCTTCAGATGCGCTAACGCACAGGGCACTTTTTTTTTGCATGTGGTATGGTCCTGACTGGAGGTGGTGGGGTAGTGGCAGTTGATTCACAGAGAATTGATGGCAGTGCTTGGCCCCCGATGCCCCTGAACCCCAAGATGACACTTCTGGCCATAATGGGCGATTGGGAGGGGAACACTGGCACCAGTACTCTGGTGAGACTCAGGTTCTTGGCGGCTAAACAGGACATGGGCATGTAAATGGAATGTTAAATAGCCCCCGCGCCCCAGTGTGACTGATTGCCAGATTTGTATGGACTGATGTCCGTCCGCAGAGAGAACGGTTTGTAAAATGACTGGATGTGCAAAGAAACACACAAAAAACTGGGGCGCGTGGATTGTACGGCCACAGGGAACAATAAATGTCTCTTTTGTGTTTTTCCCCTCACACGCCAAGTGTGGGGGAGGAGGTGAAGCCGCCAACTCTGAGATGTATAACTTGTCTGACATAAATGCAAATTTACTTTACTTGCAAGTCATACTATTTTACCCCTAAACCGATTACTGGAAATAAAAATACATTATAAACAAAAAGAAAAGCGGCCAGTGCCCATTACCAGCTTCCCTTCTATTGTGATAGCACACCCGGGCATTGTTTAAGGTTCCCAAACCCAAACGTGCTCGTCTGACTTAGTTTATACTGTCAGCAGCACTTTCTTTTGGTGTATTAGCGATAAACGTTACAACGTGATGCTAGATGAAAGAAGCACCATAGCGCTTTACAAAGAGCTCTCTACTGTTCCAGGCTCACCTGATAGCTCCAGTGCTAACAGGTATAAATTGCACCAGAACTGGACAAAGTCTAAATGTAAACTCAGTCCAACCTGGTTTTCGCACCCACGACTACTGGAACTGATGCGCAGTTGTATAAAACTACTCACTTTACATGGCCATCTTAGTGCTGGTTGGACACATTCAGCAGAACAAGAAAAAACCAATGAATAAATTCAACCCAGTCCAAATATCTGATGGAATCCAAAGTTGATTTGCTCTAAAGCATGGGTACTCGCAAACATTTTCCAAGGGACCAAAATGTTTGGTCTGTGACGGGCCTGGGAGCCGCATTGATGTCAGGGCGGTGGCAGTCGGGTGGGGTGACCTGCTTCTATGTTTGAGTTAATAAACTATAGTGTTGTTTATGTATGATAGGAACCCAAGCGACCCATAAAGTGCACATACCAAGTGACTTGCCTCTTTAATTTACTATTGGTGGCATTCTCAGGGTAAGGGAAATAATTAATGTTTCCAAACTTATGTTTGAAAACTATCACTTTAAAAGGAATACATCTCAATGCACTGATAAAATAAATTGTACTAAGGCGAAAAGGTTCTGCATGTTAACTAAATACACTTAATTAATTTTGAAGAGACTGTCTTAGTTTTACACTTATGCTGCAAGATGTCTTTAAAAATGAAGGCGTTTCTAAAGTTAAGTGCAGGAGTCCCTAGTTACTTCCTTTCGTTAGCAACAATTAAGTTTGAAATAAATGATTGTGTGTGTATTTAATATTTTTGTTAGTGTGAAGTCGAGCAAACAGCTGCCCAGTGCTCCTGTTGCCCCAGGGGCCGCATGTAAAGGTCAGAGGGGCCGCATGAGGCCCGCAGGCCGTACTTTGAGTATCCCTGCCCTAAAGTCAGCACGTGCACCTCCGTAGGCAGCTCCCCGGGAACTGAGCAGAACTGCCTGTGCTCGGCCTCTTCTGGTGACCAACGGTGCAGCAGAGGAGGAAGTAGGAGGCGCGCAGCTATGACCTGCAAGCAGTGACTGCTTGAAGCAACACGCAACACTACAGCATTACTTGGGCTTACAATGCGCGTTTTTCACCCCTGTATAGAAGAACACCAGGCAGCTTCTTGTATTCCCTGTTTGAGTGCTTGTAAGTTTTGCCAAGCTTGCTCAGTGGCTATAAACAGTGACGCACCAAGAAATAAAATATTCCATCATGAATTCTGATTATTAGCCCCTCATGAATCGGGGTGTTGCCGATTGTAGGCGGTGAGGTTGAGAAAGAAACCTCTACACTTAAGTTCTTAATAAGAAATCATTTCATTTTAAGTTAATGGATCCCTTGTGAACTTCTACAGATTGTCGGTTAGTTCTGGCGGTTGACAATAAGCCCACTATTGACGACTTGGGGTTCTTGGTATAGGGTTGTCCCTGCATCTTGTAGACCAGGCACCACTACCAGTGACGAACAAGGACTGATTTCAAACAAAGGGGTACCCAAGCCACCACCTGAGTCTTCTTTACCCTGCATTCTTGCCACATGTGCATCATAGATATGGTGTGCGAGAAATGAGATGCAATACTCACCCTGAGAGGAGCAGGCCCATTGATGAAGCATGTCCTGTGTTATGGATGAAGGTGTGCCTTCTACTCACTTACAGCGACAGACCACATATCCGGATCTATGACTGGATGGTCAGCCTTCTTGCTGAGCTTTAAATGGGACTCAGACTCGTGTTTACACAGCAGTTGGCAAAGAAAGTATTTGGGTCTGGCTTATTTAATTTCCTCTCCCTCACTGTGTTATATAGCTGCATTCTTTTTCTCCTTTCAGGAGTTCTCACTCGCATTTGGTGCCTTTTTTTCCCTTCTGGAAAACCATCTTGTTTACTCATTTCAGCTTCTTCCCATTTGTCTGGTCCTCTGGCAGACGGAAGTGAACAACCTTACTTTCACATGAAGAAAGTTATGGCCATTGCCCTTGCCACTGTGGCACCTACAGAACATTAAGTATTGGCAAAGCCAACAGGTCTGTCCTTGGCAATCTGGTACAGTGTTCTCACTTTTTATTACAAGCATATGACGTAAAATTAAAAAGAAAAAAACCAGTATTGTGCGGCTTAACCATGGCCACCATATGCTTCCATTATTTTTTTTTAAATAAGTTAACAATCCTAATAATTTCAACAGAGCAGTATGGGTAATTACTAGCAACCACATGTTCTTGGAACGTGTACAGTAACCCTTTCTAGTTTTCCTACACAACACAGAAAAATAGGAATCTCGTCGGCACCTAGATAAGATATCCAACTTCAAAACAAGTTCTTCACGATATAGTAAGTCAAACACAAGGATGACTGAAAAAATGTAAAGAATGCAATGAAAAAAGCACTAAAGAATTGATTCACCCTCTTATCACTCATGATTTTCACACTAGCGTTGGAACCTCTGGCAATATGAGTCATGGAGGATCCTCTCATTAGAGGGCTGAATTTTGTGTATGCAGATGACGTGTTGGTATATGTGGCTGAACCTGAACTAAGTATCGCTAGATTGCTGCAAGTGTTTGAGATATTTAGGAAGCACTCACGATACAAAATAATATGTGGGTAAGTTGCACTTATACCCATTAAATCCCATGACACTGTGATTGCTGGTATATTGCATGATATAGTTGGCCACCAAGGGCTTTCGATACCTAGGCATCTACGGAACCATTGACAGCAAGACCTTTCCAAACTACATCTATATAACTTGCTCGAGGGGTTTAGAAGAGATATGGGACACTGGCAATTCCTGCTGCTTTTGTTAATGGGAATCCGGTCAGGTCATATTTAAGATGATCTACCCACCAAGGCTCCTTTACACCATTCAGAATACACCCTCTAGGATCCCTGCTTACTTCTTCAAGAAATTAGAGACGGCTATTCAGCTGCTGCTATGGAATGGGGTGGGGCGGCCAGGCACAGCATTAAATACATTTGCAAAGGTAGTATATGTCAAGGCCATATCCATTCCTGATATCAAATAATGCTACTGGGGCACGCAGTTGATTGGGTGCTCACAACCTAAGAGGAGTCGGTGATTATAATCAACAGGAATGGAATGGGAAAACAGGGGATACCCAGCAGCACTGTACAGACGCAGGCCTGCTAGAACTTTGCAGACCCTTCCTCGAATAGTGGTGACAGTTTGGAGGGAAGCCACAAGGTTTTTGGGATGGGAGGAGACCCTCTCATAAGACACTTGCCTGTGGGGAAGTGATATTCTGTCAGGGGTGGGTAACCATAAAGGCCTCAGCGGGTGGGACAAAATTGACATACGCAGGCTGGGAGATATTTGGTCAGGTCTAGGCATGATTTCCTTCAGTACTCTTCTGTAGTAGTTCCAGATGCTGGTATCTAAAATATATGCGGAATAGACACATAACTAGAGTACCATATTAAAAAGGGTACAACACTCGCTGAATCATCCCCATTAGAGGACAGGATGCAGAGCGAGCCCTTACACAAGAAAGCAGTATCACTAACATTTACAAAAGATAATGAACATCTCACCTGACGTCATATAAATACTCAAAGAAATGTGGGAGACCTTGAGGAGGAGTGGTTCAAGTCATTGGAAGCACCAAGGGAAGTTGCAATCCAGTCAGTTTTATGATTAATCTGCGTATTATGCACAGGTCATACTACTCCAGAACAATGCAGACACTAATGGGAAGAACTGACTGCCTCAGAGGCTGCGCACACCTGGGCTCCTCTTGTGACATTAGATGGTCATGTCCAGGGGTTCAGGAGGAAATACTCTGATGTATGGATTTGGTTCTAGGAAATCCAATGGAGGAATCTGCCAAAGATGTATACTAAATATATGGGAGTATGATGGGTTTCTCAAGTACTCCAAACTGTGGTGAATCTAGGTGGGGTGGTTGCGATAGAAAAACCTTGACAGACAATAGGAATCTGGGAGCCAACCAATCATGTCCTTGGAGCTGCCAGTCCCGGCAAATTGGAAGGAAGACTTGGACTGGTGCAGCTGGCAGAAAAGTAAATCGACAAAAGTACAGGTTGCCCTAACAATTGGATTAAGATTTGGGAAGCATGGTAAACCTACCACCGATTTGAGTGTATCAGCGCGAAATGAGATGTAAGTTTATAGTGATATCTGAGTGGTGAATTGCAAAGGCTCTATTCTGCAAGTGGTGAATGAGGCCAGTGAATGCTATATAAGAGCAATGAGGCTGAAAACCCTGAAATCTGTGTATGTGTGGTGTCAAACAGTTGTTTTGACCAATAAAAAGATTTATTTCAATAAATGGTTTCCTAGCCCTAACAAAGAAGTATGCCTCATTGTAGAAGGATATGCACATGTGAAGCAAAATGCTGTCACTCATAACACAAAGGGGCCAGTGGTTGAAATGGCTGAGATTAATTCAGGCATTCCATCCATCACCTTGTTGTACTTGCAGTTTATGCCTGACGTGCAAAGGATATGCCCTTTTACGCCCTATGTGTGATGGGTATGCCCTATGTGTGATGGGTATGCCCAGACTTGGGTTCTGTGCTCTCTGTGCCATATGACTCAAACTGTCCCTCAGTGATGAGACCTTTGTGGTTCTTTCTGGAGGGGACATAGTCTGGTATTTCCGGACAGACTGTTTGTATGAAAAGCAGGGTCGGTACTGATTTACATAAAGTGAGCCTTTGTCTAGAGTGACATGGTGTACTGGGATGCAGCTGGGGTGATTGCTAGTGACTGAGATTAATTCAAGCATTCCATCCATCACCTTCTTGCTTCAGTGGCTGAAGTGGGCTGACCTATTTATCCATGTGTATGCTGTGGTGGGTGGAAGCAAAATGGGAATGATAGTTAACAGACTAATGACAAAAGAACTGGCCCATAGTACCCTTATATAAGCACACAAGTATGCATTGCTAATGTACTATTTTGTTATTACATAAGGCTGGTCAGACAGTTGAAGCTACCTCTAGGACCACAACTAATTCAAATTCTATCTGTAAATTGAGCTGCTCAATAACTATTTAATTCAGACTAGAAGTTTTAACACTTTGTAAATGGCTTTGGTATTAGAACATGCCTCAAGGGGAAAGAGGGACATGCATGCCCCATGCCCTGGATCACTGCCAGTGACTTTGCGTTTCTGTTTCTTTGTCTGGGACAGCCCCTCCCTTATGCCATAACCTGTTCCAGCCTGATAAATTAAGGTCCAACAAAAATACATAGTATCTCTGAAAAGGTTGCGTAATGCCACCAAATAGAATGTTTTTTTAGTAGTCTAATGTAATTACTTTAATGGCCATTCCTTAGCATTGTTACATTAAATCTTTTTTTAAATTAGTCCAATTTGTTTTTCAAGCTCTGGAGCCTAGTTTTGTCAAAATCACAGGGCTCTAATCCCAAATAACTTTATTGTGCTGTTGCAACATTGCCTTCCATGCCAGAAAAGAGAAGGTGGTATTTGTTTGAACTGATTCTAGTACTAGAGCTAGTCCTATTAAAACATACAAGTGAGAGAAAGCAACAGAGAACGTGGTGGGAGGTGGACAAGCACCCCTGAGAGGTTGAGCAAAACCAGGAGCAAGAGAAGCTCACAGATGACTGAGAACAATACAGAAAGCAGGGAGAAGGAGAGAACTACACATGGGAGGCAACTGGAAAACACATGCACCCTTATGAAGTGCTTAAGTGAAAAGCAAAAATAGTTCCCTAAAACTGAGTAGCGGAAGGATACAAGTAACTAGGATATGCTCCAGGGGTAAGACAATCATAACAAGCATTGGCAAAGCCATTAGGTTTCTGCAATCTGAGAGCTATAGGTGTTGGCAATGTATATGCATTTGTTTATATGGATAAGAACAGTTCTAGAGCCATACCCAAATACATTTACTTTGCCAACGTCTATAGCTCTCGGATAGCCCAGACTTACTGGCTTTGCCAATGCTAGTTTCTCTTGCCTTGCTTTTTTGGAGTGTTCTTCACCATAATGGCTCAAGGAAGGAGGAGATCGCTGCCTGTGGCAGCAGTTCAGAGCCACAGGGGGTAACCGCTATCTGCTGGTGTCCCAGAAGGCAGGTACAGTACCTATGCTCACTTGCGCGACTGCTGGCGGTCTGCTATAAATACCGGGATAAAAGAAGTACCTAGGTAACTAAAGCGAACCAAGCCACAAGACTGTAAAGTGCAGGCAAGAGTGTGGGCATAGACACAGAAAAAGATGCACCCCTCAGACATAAAATAACACACTATTGACAAGGAACAAAGACAACTCAAAAGATATGGAAGACTTACTGTCAGCATTTCAAAGCGTTCTAGTGTTTAAAAACGTCCTGGTCTTTAGGATGTTTTTGAAGTCAGCAACAGTGAACCAAACCATATTCTTGGGACTTTTACCAACCAGACTCTCATTCTGAGCTGTCTTTGAAAATCAGTGGAAATGGCGACCTGGGCATTGTCTGCGGTGGACGCATATGTCAGAGCGGTAAACCTGAATAGCATAACCTCAAAATTGTCTTCTTACTATTAACCTAAGCAGCGTTTGGTGGAGAACTTCTGGATCGAGGGGCCTTAGGTGAACCAATTACCCATTTTCTGGTTTTTGGAGATGCACAGATGCCTTTGGGCATATTACTTGCAGGTCGCGTGCCTTGCTTTAATGGTATAATGTATAAAAAGGTCACAATGTCATACGGTGAACACGGCAGACCAGCGGTCAAAGTATGTTAAAACGAATCTCTGCTTCGGCTTCATATCCTGTGATTGTAGGCACATCACTTAATCTCCCTGTATGTACAAAAATATGAATGTGTCATTGTGTAATGTAGCTGGTGCTAGTGTAAAGCACTGTAATACCTTCAGGTTGAGTTCGTAATATATAAAAACTTCAAATAAAAATGAAACAAAATAATCATGCAGCGTGAGCTGCAGCCTTCCTAGTGTGTGGTGGACCGGTCACAATTTAAAGTAGTCCTGAAACAATAGTTAAAAATGGCTGCTGTGTAACTTTATAGTACTTGGCCGGTGCTCTCGGGGAGCGCTAAAGAACAGAAGACATGACATAAGCATGCGCTTGTCAAATGGGAAGAAGGAAAAATGGAGCGACGATATTGCCACCAAATAAGAAGCCTAGTGGTGGACTGTAAGCCCAGGAATAGATAAAGCATGTCTTGGTTGGAGACAACGCATACGCACCTTCTAGAGCCGAGACCTAACAAGGACAAAGCAAGTTACTGAATACGAAGTAAGTGAGTGACAATAAAGCCAAACAAAGGTAAGCAATGGGCTTGCTGTAGACCCACTGCATGTTCTTGGTAAGTTGATATGTCACAGCTGTCCGATAGGCTTGACCTGAAAAGGTATGGCAAAGGTGTTGTGTTAGTGTAGTTAGAAACAACTGTCGCAGCAAAGCCCATCACAAATCAGTTGAACAATTTCATTTTTTTTTTTTAGCAATTTCAGCTTTTTAACAATCTGTTGGGAAATTGATTATAGTACTTGTAAGGTCTTAAATGTAGTTATATCTAAATGTCACTAACAGGGTTTGCTAAGTAACTGTAGGATGGGCAAGTGAGGGGCCAAGGGACTTAATCTTTCTCACTCTTTCTTTTTTGAAGAAAAGTGAAAATGTGCCTAGAAAATTATCTTCCTGAAGTGGGAATTTGTCCGGAGAGGAAAACTCAAAACAACCAAACTGAAATTCCTACTCCATTTGATATTTACATTAAGCAGATTAAAACTGTAGTTTTGTGTATTATTTCCACATCTGCTGTCTCACTTAGAGGTGAAATGAATCGCTTTTTATTTCCATGATGATATATACTAGGTATACAGAGAAAATATTTGAGGACTATCTTGAAGGTGCGCATCTTTTGTTGCGAGGGATGAGCTGTACTAGATTTTAAACAGGGCTCCCAGTTTCCCGTTTTTACTGATTTTTGCAGATAAATACAGACCTAATACTATTTATTTTCCTGTCTGTATTCATTTTTAAATACAGAAAAATACGGAAAATAGGGCTCCTGTGAATGGTTTTTTTTTCTACTCTCAATCATGTGTGCCAGATCTGTAGGTGTACGGATTGAGAGTAGGGGAGAGACGAAAAAAGGCAATACGTTTCATAATTAAGATTATTTAAATGGAGATCTACAGTTAGTTATGGTATTCTACGATGCAAGTGTTTTCAGATAACGCTATAGCACTGTTTACTTCTGAAACCTTTTGAACATTCAAATGCGAGTATACATCTATCAGTTAAACGTGTAAAATACCTATTACAGCTACATTTATACAGTGAACACCAAATAAAAATGGAAACATACTGAAAAAAATAGCAAAATATGGATAAATACAGATAGCAATACTAAAAAAATAAATACCATAAAACCAGGAGCCCTGATTTTAAAGGTAAATTTTTTTAAACCAAATGTATTACTTATTAGGTAGGTCAAATAAACTCTTTTTAGGAAATCTGAAAGAGACCGTGGCTTAAGATGGTAGTTTTGCATTCTTGATCATTTTAGGTAAAAACTGGCTTAAAATAGTGAAATGTACTCTTTTTGACTTACCTATGTTTTGCCTCATGTGGTTGTTAAATAAATTGATGCCTCTGATTTAGTAGTAGATATTTTACATATAGTTAATGGTGATGATGGAGGCTAACCAAATTAAAAACGAGTTGATAGGAAAGAGAAAATAGTGAAAAGTGCCAGGGCACGCAAGTGACGGCAAAGCCAATAGTTTAGACCTTAGTAAGCTGGATAGATGTCTACATTTTCATTTCACACTTATGCCACAGGTACAAAAAGAAAATGCCACTGTCTAAACATGGCAGTCATAGGTTTGCAATTGTTGGCAGAAAGAAAAGGTACTATTGGCTTTAAATGACTGTAACTGAAGGCCTTTTTAAAATGCACAAGTGTTGGACACTCAGTTTGAACATGCTGCCAAATTCAGTGTGTTCAGTAGCATCACTGCCTCTTTGTCACCTCCCCCTTGTCCACCGCCACAGTTAGTATCCATAATATTTAAAAGAGCTGTCGCTTTGCAGGGCTTCAGAACTGGACCAATGGGATTCCAGGAGCGATATTGGTCTAAACGTCTTAGTAACAAGGTTCTCAGAGCCTCGTTTATAATCAGTAGGTCCACGATGTGGTACTTTCTGGTGGCATACTTACCCATTCAAGCAGTCTCGGCTTGCGTGAAGCAGAAGGGGCGGGGTAGGGCAGTGTGGAGAAGGAAAGGGATACATTGAAAATAATAAAAAAACAGTTACCGCTGCACCTCTCCATCCGCTCCTCTGCTGGCTGCAGGCACAGGCTCCCAGCCTGCCATGCGGCCAATCATGATGCAGCTCAGAGGAGCGTCAGGATTGGCTTGGAGCGCCAGCTTGCTATACATAACTTGGAAGAGTTTTGTCATTGAAGTACCTTGCAGATTCAGGCGACTAGTACCAGTTTTAAAAAGCTCCCTTTCTGTTTTATTTTTTTGGAGAATGAGATTTTATTCCCAGAGAAAGCAATTTTAGCTGCACCATTACGTTATTCAATCAGTTTGCCTTGTAACAAATAACAGATAAATTATGATGATGTGGCTTCATCCATCAGGTGGCATGTTGCTGCTCAGGATTGAGGCCTGTGATGAGTGTGTTTGCGATTTATGGTTGAATTAATTTCAGGTCCTTCAGCACCACCTCCAGCCCATGCCCTGACTGGCATAAGCGTCTCTCCGTAAGGTTCCCTAGCTGGCATAAGCAGTTCTCCGTAAGTTATACACCTGCCGATCTTGGAAACTTCCAAGGCTCCAGGAAAAGCATAATGTGTGGCAATAATCAAGGCCTGAGGAGCAGAAAGTGAAGTCTGGAGGTGGGCCAGAGACAGTAGGCTTGGATTTATCTCCCATAAACATTTCTGGCACAATTGCTACAGTGATTGGTTTCTTACAAAGTAAGAAAACTGCCCTGCACACCTGCTTCATTTTGTTCCAAAGAGTGGAGAGGGAAAAGATGTGGAAAGGATTCATTATTGCCCTCCCCTTTCCCCAAATCCCTTAATTGATCCATTCTCCCTAGCTGATTTCACAGAACATGACGCTCATCAGTGTCAGGGATGCATTGAAGAAACATCTGTTTTAGCGTGACTGCTTAAGGGCATCTTTGTTATATACCCTCTTCAACAGTTACCATAAGGTTAAATGCTATTGGTGCCTAGGTTTGATGTCACATTAAAACAACAAAAGGTAAAGGGTAAAATTCTATATTGTCATTGACCATTCAGTATAAAGGCTATTTAATATGCTGAACATACAAGAACCAAGCTGGACCACTACACCAGACATTCACATCCTTATATCTACCACCAGTCACAGCCTTAAGAATTGTACACATTCTTTGGAATTTCCATTTTGGTCCTGCATATAATGGTCGGATTCTTCCTCTGCCTTTCCCACCGGGCACAAATGAGGGACCCAGTTATTTTTCTGTGTTGCACTTCCAATTTGTGCACCCTCTTCTGCTCCGACACCTGTGGTGGCAGTGCCAACATTCTATTGTGCAAGCATTTTGTGCCTCTGCAAGTTATAGCAGATTTTGTTGGAGCAGTTGTGTTCTTATGCAGATTGTAACTTGATTCAGGATGAGGCAGACTAGCAGGAAGCTGAATCTCAATAAGGCAGGGGTCTCTGGGACTTGGTTGAAAATCTGAGGAGCTGTGTCCAGACTACACAAAAAGTGCTACAGCCCCCAAAACCGCCATGCTGGAGTTCAGAAAACAAATGAGCAATAAAGTTGCCTTTGAGTTTTGTATTTATCTTGCCACATTTGCTGTGCCTTCAAAGGCAGAGGTCAAGTGTCAGGCTACGCGGTTTGACAAATTGCTGCTGCTTCTTTTAAAAGTAAAGCTGGTCTTTACTTTTCTTTCTCTGACTGAAATCTTGGAGGATTTTGTAAAGTGATCTATGCAGCAATCTTGCTGGGTAAAGTGATTGTGGAGGGAAAGCTGTAGGATGTCATGTTTTTCCTAACACAAAACAAAATTCAGATCTAAATACATGTGAATGAATTGTACAAATATTTCAGAATATATCAGCAGATAGGAAAACACAAATGAAGGTCATTTTTTTAAATAATTCTGAAGTGTTACGGAAACAAATATTTTGCAAATGAAATATTCACCGAAAATCCACTTGCCACACATTGTTTGTATGCTGTATTTTACCAGTCAAACTGAATGGCAGGGGAAATCTAATGGCCATTTCAATGGAAAATGTGTTGTCTGTAAATAACAGTGCCCTCTAAACACCAAGCCCTCTAAACACCAAGCGAATACAGTGCGCTCTAAAGTGCACCATCAGGCACATACTAAACCCTTACCACTCTCTTGCTAAATACATTTGCTACACTTGTTCTTTGTGTAACACTTGGATTTTTCACAATTCCTAGTACTTCAGTGACAAAACATTGAATTGATGGCAGCACCGCAACTCTGAAAATTGTTCCAGCACCATTGGCCGGGATGTGGCTCGGCTGCTGCATTCTTTCTGCACACTGGCGCCTATGCTTTAATCCCAGCCCAGCTGCTTCTCTCCTCTGCTGCCAGGACGCTGCTGGAGACGGCGCTAGGCATGGGCAGTGTGGGTCGCTGCCCAGGGCCCGCGCCTCCTCATAACTAAAAGGCCTTGCACCACCTTTTAAAAAACATCAGTGTTACGAGGCTCAGGGAGCAGCAGTGGTGTAGAGCTGCAAGGTGCAAGGGGAGGGGGGCCTCGCAGCCGTGGGCTGAAAGGGCATCCAAAATCTAATTGCTGCATCTGCCTAATAACAGTGATTAGATGGGCCCTTAGGTGTGAAGTGAGCCCTGCCCTTGCATGCATGAAAAGCAGGGTGTCACAAAAAAGAAATAAAAACATCCCATTACCTAGGATGGAGGAAAGGGAGTCAGGCATCATCAAAAAAAAAAA
Organism: Pleurodeles waltl; assembly: GCF_031143425.1. Taxonomy (NCBI): domain Eukaryota; kingdom Metazoa; phylum Chordata; class Amphibia; order Caudata; family Salamandridae; genus Pleurodeles; species Pleurodeles waltl. The sequence goes on along the minus strand of NC_090443.1, from coordinate 550,816,003 downwards.
AACACACTTCTTTAATACAAAGAAGCGTTTTACTTTGGTACATGGTATTATATCACTGCGTTAAGATGTGTTATGTAAAAGTGAGAGTTTTTAAACATGAATCGAGAAACATTGCTGGCCCTTCCCTGATGGTAATGGTATTCGTGAACTAAGAGCAGGGCCACTGGAATTATGTGGCAAGAAAGTACCACGCTAGGTAGCTGGATTTACTAATTTATGCAGCAAGAAAAGGGCAATTATGTAACATAATGCTGCACATTTTGTGATAGTATTACCTAGTATTACCTCATTATTTTGTCATTCATCCAAATACAGCAATAAGCAATATAAAAATGGCCAGTTAGCTTTGGAAAGGGCTTTTCACAGTTTCACAGTTCATGTGTACTGTGTATGTGAACAACATTCTTATTAAACATGTGGAAAAATTGCAGTCTATTACATCAAACAAATGAAGTGTCGTACAGAACACACCCTGACTGCACGTATTTGAATGTGTTCTGATGTTCGATAATGAACAAAATAGAGGTTGTTCAACTAAACCATTTGCTAAGGATCAAGCAAGAAAGCCGGGATTGATCTTAGATTTTCCAGGTTGTCACTGTGCAATTCAGCCCTTATATGAGTATCACTTTATGGTTTTAAAGCTTAACGCTTCACCAAGGTCCACATTTTATTTTTGACAGTTTTACATAGCACGACATTGGCCATGGACATGAGTCCTTCACAACTGACACAAACTACAGTAATATTTTTCCAGCACAGAGATTTGCCTTGATTCACAGGATGCTGAGCTGAGGTAGGGATTGAAGCCTTGCCCCGGCCTTGATGCACGGTGGACAGCTGTAGGCACTAGGCAACATTGCCTCCTGTGAAAGCTTGCCTCTTTTTGGGCTCAGGTTACAAAACTACCTTGAACTGAGCAGAGCCAGGCCTCTGGCTTGAGTTTTCAGTGGCTTGCCCACCTGTAATAGCATGCCAAAGAGAGTAATGTTGGGGGGGCAGAATCCATGCATAAATGTAAAAAAACATTCGGAAAGTGCGAGGGTGGAAGGAGGAGCGAGATGGATGCAAGGAAGAGAACAGCTGAAATAAGATAAGAGGCCGGTGGGAGAGTGGTAAAGAGAAGCAAATGAAGAGAAGAAGTGGATGTGAGAGGGGCAGAACCAGCACAGAGAGGCTGGGGAAAAGGGAGTGATATGATATAAATGGTGATATGATATAAACTGGGCAGACCAGCAAAAATGTTGATGTAAGACGTTGGGTGGAAAGATGAGAGGAAAGGAGTAGAGCATTGCGGGGAAAGATGGATGCAAGAGTGGCAGAATCAAAGAGAGAATGTAAGATGCTTGTGGAGAGATACATCAACAGGAGATAATACAAGGGTGAAGCGGATATAAGAGAAGGCTGAAGCCGCAAGAGTAAGTAATCGGCTGGGCAAGAGATCAGGTTAAAAGTAGAGCATGTAGGGGTGAGGTGGATGTAAGTGAGTAGTATCAGCAAAAAAGTAAGAGGCTGGAGAAGAAGTAAAAAAATCTGTTTATTTTCCTGTAAAAAATATAAACAAAATGTCTTAATTTTGAGATGCATGAGTTATCCTTCATTAAGGTTGTGATGTTGAACCATCCTCGGTGTATTTGCTAAATTGTAGCCTGCTCTCTGCCTTTCTATTAAATCTTACTTCCAGTGAGACCCTTTACTGCACATGTCCTGACTGGAGATCTAGAGATCATAGTTCCTCCCATCACCTCCCTTTGCAATATCATCCTTAGCTTGTCATATGTTCCCACTAATGTAAAAACTAAACACGCTGTGGTTTCTCTGTTCAAACAATGTTCAGGTGGCTCAAAACTTCTCCACATTTTTTGCTACCTTTTTCTCAAATGCCCCACCAAGTATATTGTGGGACTTTTTTTTGGTTCAGGGGCAATAGGTGATTAATTGACAGCATCTGTAGTAGATACCGTTGTTTACGATTGCTGTTTCAGAACTTAAGACTTTCATTTCATATGTTTAAGAGTTATTTCTTTTGGAAACGGGTCTCTCTAATGGTGGCAATAGTGGGCAGTCAAAGCTTACTCCAGGAGGTGATAACTGTATTGTAACTCAAATATGTATGTTATATTTCTCATACTAGATTAGCACCTTATTCATCCAGCCTAGCTTTTAAAAGTGAATGAATTAGAGCAGGTGGTAATGAAATGAAACATCAAAAATTGTGTTCTGTGACTAATAGTCCCACAGTACTAAACAAACATCATAAAATATATGTGTGTGTGCAGTGTCTTGCAAAGTGATAATGGACCGTAGTCCCCCTTCAAGTCTTAAGTGCTGCGAGGCCCACAGAAGGGGCTAGAGTCAAGTAGGAAAGACAGAGAATCCACAGTTGACTAACGGGCCTATGACCAGGCCAGAAGATGTATTTATTACTGTGGATAAACTTCTTGCTTAGGCTGGCTTGGCCGCTGGTGCACAACCCAAAAGGATGCAACAGCCTTAAGGTTGGTGTGCACACAGATAGTCTGACTGTGCTCACAAAGACATCTGGCTCATTGTTGTATGCAAAATGACAGCACAGTATGATGTGTGCCTCTTCCCACAACAAATAATCCCAAACCTCAAGGAGTGACAGCAAGGCCTGGGAAAGTGACTGCTTTTCAGGAGCACAGTTAGAACTGGCCTCCTGTGGGAGGTGAGGGGAACATGGAGCAGTGTACAGGAAATGGAGCATTGGGGTAGGAGAGCAGCTGAGAAGCGAGGGGGTATTCCATATAGTACATCATTGCACACTGAGTGATCTGCTAAATATTGAACATATGGAAGTAGGCAACCAGCAGGTTCAGGAAGAGAGATCTTACATTGGAGGCTGAAGATCAAAAGTGTTTGGTTAGGTACCTGGGGAGTGACTATATTGACTGGTGAAAAATGGAAATTGTCTTGCGTTCAATTATCTCTTTAACCAAGATTCCATGGATTCACCTGAGGGCAAGCACAATTTAATTATTACTTCTAAGGCTAAATATGAACCGAGTGGCATGGTTCTGTCCCTTTGGATTTGGCAAATGTCTTCTCTCATATCAAGGACGTGTGACTTAATTATTTTTAAACTGAAAGTCTCTGGTATTACCTTAGTGTTAGTCTGCAAGTCACACACCTACTCCCGAAAACCTGCCTATTCTATATTGCTATGTTTCCTTTCCATTTAGCTGTAAACTGTGTAAAGTCTACTTTAGTACGCCCTTTTTGTTTTGTTGCTTTAATGTATCTCTTTAGTGGCTTGTTCCCACTATAGTTTTGGCTGTATTTTTGTCCCAGGTCACACATGTTTTCCCTTTAAGCCATCCATTATATATATCTTTAAGTTATTTCAGTACTTTTTATCTTTTAATAATGGAGTTGGAAAGTAATTGCTATGTTTAAGTGCTCTGTGAGCAGGTGTGGGCCAGCCTTAGGTGGGTTGACTAATATAGTAGCAGACAGAAGCACCTCTGTATAACATTTGTGTTGCCTCCTCTTCTTGTATTCTGTTTGCTGCAGTTCTTGCAGGTCACTTATCCCATCTAGCATGCAGCTATTTGTGTTGATCCCCCATCTGTGGAAACCTAAAACCTACATGCTTTGTCTTGAACCTCACTAGCATAAAGGGGGGCTCAGGAGTCACTTGAAGTCCTGCTGTATAGTTCTGAGACAATCTAACTTGGAGTTGTAATTGCTCCCTAATCTGAAAACAATTAGTGAACCTTGTAGCAATCATATCAGTTATGGAGAGACCTAGGCCTAGCTTTTTCTGCCAGTTTAATTAATGTCATGTATTTCCTTGTGATAAAGCTTTACAAAATCTAATTTTATTTTTTACTAGGGTTATTATTTATATTTTGAACCATTTTAGAGATATCCACACTAGGTAGGTAGTTTCTTACAAGGGTGCTTCAGCAATTCCTGAACACTAATGTTCAATTGATGTCCCCTCCTGTGTCGCATCTTACAGTGGCCTCGCATGTTCCTATTCTGCCCGGTGCCTCCCAAACTCTAGGACCGGCCCTGGGCGCTGCTTACACAGTGCACGTCTGGCTGCACCACTGTGCTCCCTCTGGCTGCTGCTCACACTGCTGGTTTGTCTGCAGCCAGGTTGCTGTTAGGTGAATCCTATGACTTACTCCAGCTGCAAAAAACTGATGGTGTGTAGCATGTAAATCACAAATGCAGATCTACTGGCTTTACCTGTGCTTGTACCTATATATTGACTTAAGTACCATAACGTGCACAGCACGTTTCTTGACAGAATGACTCATTCTTTTATATTTCCCACGTTATTTGTACAGCTTTACCTGGAACTTTTTTTCTATTTAATTATTCTGGCCAGTGTAACTTGGTACTCATTTCCCTATACCAGATTTATAAACCTAATAGGTAGATGACTAGACTGGGTGCGTCCTAGGTGGATGTACACGATATTAACCCTTCAGGTACAGGAAAAAGGCCAGTTTATTTTATAGTTAAATGTCCAAACATGCCTTCTTCTCCCTGTGCAAACGTGTTCCAGGGCACATCAATCCTGTTGGATCTGTTTGAACTTTTTTAGTTGTAATCGTAAAAATGAGTTGCTGCCACGCACAGATTAAGGTCTCCAGCATATACATATTTACATGTTCGGCTAAAATGAAGCTTGAAGAGAACAAATACTAGTTTAGATACGCCCCAAAGACAGTTTAATGATTTACAGTGCGCTGCTGGGAACAGTGTCCACCACTTGATTGATTCAAATCCGGGCATGGCCGGCTCGTCTTTTCCTCTTTCTGCCTTAAACTGGGTACAACTGAGCTTGGTATAGTAATACCTGTGAAGTACGGCACTGCAAAGTGCAAAAAATAATATCAAGTGCTATGTGAAAACAAATATTGTCAAAAGGGGGGCCAGTCAATACTTCCAAAAATGTTTCATCTCTGAAAAAGGAAGGGCACCAGACCAAACAAACACAAATGATGGACTGAATGCGGAACTAGTCAAACACTCACCCCCAGTCACAGATCTGGGTTTAATCCATCAATTCTTTTGCTCACCATGCCACCCCAGTTTGGACCCCACCATGTGCAAATCAGTCTTGACCCTGTTCCTCATTGAATAGTCCAGCCCAAACTGCCAGGCCAGGTCCTCCCTGGATCGGAAACAAGCATCTTGGGACCGGTTTCAGGGTATCATCCTTCATCAGCCAGGCTAGCTTGCATCCAGTGGCACAGTGAGCCCGGGACTCACGTCTGAGCATACCTGGCACCACCACCAGATTCAAGCTAGCCTGGCTGATGATGGGTGATAACCTAAAACTGGTCCTAGGATGCTTGTTTCTGGTCCAGGGAAGACCTGGCCTGGCAGTTCGGGCTGCACTGTTCCCATGGGGAACAGGGTCAAGACTGATTTGCATATGGCTGGGTCCAAACTAGAATGGCATGGCATGCAAAGGAACTGATGGATTAAACCCAGATCTGTGACTGGGGTTGAATGTTTGATTTGTTTTGCATTCCGTCCATCATCTGTTGTTTTTCAAGATGCATGCCAGGACATCATTCCCACATTAAGGCACCATCTTTTTTTTTTTTTTTTTCTTTTTTTACAACATACGATGATCTATTCAGGGAAAACACTTTCTCCTCTCCCTCTAAGAAGTTAGTGTCTTGGTAAAAAAATGTTTTTTAGCTTAAACGGATCAAAAGTTACTAAAAACCTGGTGACAAGTGTTTTTGCACAGTACAAGGCTCTTCACAAAGGTTAACTAGTCTGTTTCAGTTGCTTATTTTTGTGTTTTGATTGTTAAATTGCAACTAATGAGGTGACGTCTTTGCCCAGATAGTATTACCATGTGTAAAAAGTACAAATTAATGCAGTGAAACTATCAAACAATGTGCCGCATTATGCTGCATAATTAGCTTTTTCTTGCTACACAATTTAGTCATCACTTCGGCATAATCCAGTGCTCCCCTGCCGCATAATTCTAGTGGGCCTGAATATAATGCTTCTGCACAAATTGGCCATATGCTCTTTGCAGAGTTATGGGACAGAACGGCTGGTACAGGATAAAGGATTGTGCTCTTCTGAATTGGCTAAAGTGTTCCAAGTGCTTCTGCCATAAAATGCCCCTCCAAAGAATCCTTGATGCCAGTCCTTAGCTATCAGCGTACCTTTTGGGTATTCACTAAAACATAGCTGTAAAAGGTGACTGCCCTATTTGTTTCCTCTCTCCTTCCCTTTTATTCCTGATTGTCCTATTTCCAGTATGTCTCCAAAGTATCCATATTTAGAACAACTTGTTCTTGTGTTACACTTTGCTGCTACTTCAGGGAGGCTGTTTCTCAATGTTCCCTTTTAGAAGTAAATGCTCACCAGAGAGCTTTCTATTATTCATAAGTACCACGCCATATTTAGTGATAGTTGAATATGTAATATTTGTTTTCTGCAGTTGGGTTCTGGGGCACACACACTGTTCAATTAGTTTTATTTATGTTTTGGATCTCAAACGAGGTCCACATAACAAAACACAATAAAACAGTACACCCAGAAAGCATCAACAATGCCACAATTCAAATACCAACTCCGGTAGAACACATTTAAAAAACTTAACAATAATAACAATAATAAAATTCCATAAAGTGGTGAGGAATGCTGTTTCCATGCGTGTATATTACACATTACATACTCCAATATAAAATGCAAAAAGCAGAGCAATACAAGCGCACATAACAATCAAAACTAAAACTCATGTGCAAAAGCTGTAGAGCAATTTTGAAATTATTACACTCCATGCTGCCAATAGAAAATTAAGTGCAAATCTGCAGGCAAAATGGTGTAAAAACAAATAACTAGAAAAGAAATATGCTTGAGAGAAAAAATACAAATCCAATATTAATATACTATACAGACAATAACTAAAGAAATATGCACACATTTGACACTCTTATTATCATTATCGAATTCATTATCCTGTAGTTTAAAACAAGATCTACAATTCCCTACAAATATACTGCAAATCAAAATGCTTTAGAACAAATCAGGAGAAAATTTTAAAGCCCATTTAAAAAGCATATTAAAAATTTGAAGATTTTTCCACAAGCCATTTATGAGAGAGGGGCAAACGAGCAAAGTCTAGCATCGACAAACAAAGTTTTATATTATATTTCAAAAAGACTGGTCTCAAAAAGTGATGATGTGCAGATTTGGCATACAAATATCACATGGTTCAAATTTTGGGCACAGGAGTGGCAAAGGTCACAGTACCTCTCATCCTTTGGAGTACCTTCCCATGCTCCCTTGATATAACATAGATGTAGTAGGTTTAACCTTGATAACAAAATAATTCTGCATACACCATGCAGAAGATTCCGTAAAAGATAATATTGGGGTTGTTTATTAATAATACTACCTATTATTATTTAGTTCCTTACTAACTGACTACAGAGTGAGATATCTCTGTTCCTACTTACTGTAAAGAATAGCTTTTTTATCCATTTTTAATCATGGTTTTTGGAAAAGGAAAATCCCCAGTCTGAGCAATTTCAAAATTTTCAATGCTTTCATAAGGGTGTAAAAAAAAAAAAAAAAAGCACCTTTTTTCTTTAACCCCTTCGCTGCCAGGTGTTTTCCCCCTCAGGTGCCAATCCTTTTTTGGGCTATTTGGGGCAGGACGTACTTAGGCCCTCATAACTTTTTGTCTACAAAAGCTACCAATGCCAAAATTGCGTCCTTTTTTCCAACATACTAGGGATTCCATAGGTACCCATATACTGTGGGTTCCCCTGAAGGAGACCAAGAAATTAGCCAAAATACAGTGAAAATTTCGTTTTGGCTGTGTTTTTTCCCCTGAAAATGGCATCAACAAAGGGTTTGTGGTGCTAAAATCACCAGCTTCCCAGCTTTCAGGAACAGGCAGACGAATCAGAAAACCCAATTTTTTAAAACAATTTTGACATTTTACTGGGATGTAGCCCATTTTTATGATTTTTTTTGTGCTTTCAGCCTCCTTCCAGTCAGTGACAGAAATGGATGTGAAACCAATGCTGGATCCCAGAAACCTAAACATTTCTGAAAAGTAGACAAAATTCTGAATTCAGCAATGGGTAATTTGTGTAGATCCTACAAGGGTTTCCTACAGGAAATAACAACTGAAATAAAAACATATTGAAATTGAGGTGAAAAAAAACCAGCCATTTTCTCTATGTTTTACTCTGTTACTTTTTCCTGCGATGTCAGATTTTTTAAAGCAATATACCGTTACGTCTGCTGGAATCTTCTGGTTGCGGGGATATATAGGGCTTGTAGGTTCATCAAGAACCCTAGGTACCCAGAGCCAATAAATGAGCTGCACCTTGCAGTGGGTTTTCATTTTGTACTGGGTATACAGCAATTCATTTGCTGAAATATAAAGAGTGAAAATAGGTATCGAGAAAACCCATGTATTTCCAAAATGGGCACAAGATAAGGTGTTGAGGAGCAGTGGTTATATTTGCACATAGCTGAATTCCGGGGTGCCCATACTAGCATGTGAATTACAGGGCATTTCTCAAATATACGTCTTTTTTACACACTGTCTTATATTTGGAAGAAAAAAATGTAGGTAAAGACAAGGGGCAATAACACGTATTTTGCTATTCTATGTTCCCCCAAGTCTCCCGATAAAAATGGAACCTCACTTGTGTGGGTAGGCCTAGCGCCCGCAACAGGAAATGCCCCAAAACACAACGTGGACACATCACCTAGGGGAATCCAAGATGGGGTGACTTGTGGGGCTCTCACCAGGTTCTGTTACCCAGAATCCTTTGCAAACCTCAAACTTTGGCTAAAAAAACACTTTTTCTTCACATTTCGGTGACGGAAAGTTCTGGAATCTGAGAGGAGCCACAAATTTCCTTCCACCCAGCTTTCCCCAAATCTCCCGATAAAAATGATACCTCACTTGTGTGGGTAGGCCTAGTGCCGCGACAGGAAATGCCCCAAAACACAAAGTGGACACATCACATTTTTCCAAAGAAAACAGAGATGTTTTTTGCAAAGTGCCTACCTGTGGATTTTGGCCTCTAGCTCAGTCGGCACCTAGGGAAACCTACCAAACCTGTGCATTTTTTAAAACTAGAGACCTAGGGGAATCCAAGATGGGGTGACTTGTGGGGCTCTCCCCAGGTTCTGTTACAAAGAATCCTTTGCAAACCTCAAAATTTTGCTAAAAAATCACTTTTTCCTCACATTTCCGTGACAGAAAGTTCTGGAATCTGAGAGGAGCCACAAACTTCCTTCCACCCAGCGTTCCCCCAAGTCTCCCGATACAAATGGTACCGCACTTGTGTGGGTATGCCTTGTACTCGCAGCAGGAAATGCCCCAAAACACTATCTGGACACATCAAAATTATCAAATACAAAACTACCTGTTTTTGCGGGGTCACCTGCGTTTTTGGTCCTGGGCTCAGCAGCCATCTAGGGAAACCTACCAAACCCAGACATTTCTGGAACCTAGACAACCGAGGGAGTCCAGGGAGGTGTGACTTGCGTGGATCCCCCAATGTTTTCTTACCCAGAATCCTCAGCAAACCTCAAATTTAGCTAAAAAAAAAATCACATTTTCCCACATTTCTGTGTGGGATCACCGCACCGGGACAAATTTCCTACCACCCAATGTTCCACTCAGTCTCCCGGTAAAAATGATACCTCGCGTGTGTTGGTGGGCCAAGTGCTTGTAACAGGGAAGAGCCAAAAACAGGTAAAAATTGATGGGGAACCAAAGTGGGTCCAAAAGGGCAGTTTGGAAAAAAACATTTTTAGGCTGACAAGTGCAGCAGAAATGTTATTGGTATAGATGAGACAATGCTGGGTGGTAGGAATTTGGTGTATTCCTGCAGATTCCGGAAGGTTCATCACAAAAATGAGGAAAAAAATGTGTGATTTCCAGCAAAGTTGGAGGTTTGCAGGGCTTTGTGGGTAAGAAAATGGTGCGGGCTGCATGTGAAGCACACCACCTGGGACTCACCCAGATGTTTAGTTTTCAGATGTGTCTAGGTCTTGTGGATTTTTCTACATGGCAGCATCCCAGAGTCCAAAAAGTGCAGCCCTCACCATTCCAAGTGGGACGTTTTTGAGAGTTAGCCATGCTCTCATGGCCCAAATGTAAAGCCAAAACCCCAAATAATCAAATGTCCACTTGCTTGCTGTGGGATAAGATATTTTAGTATGCTGGGGGAGCTGAAAGACTGTTACCCCCTTCAGTTGGGGTGGGGGCATAACCATGCCCATTCTGGTTGGTAGCCACCACCACACTATATATATATTTTTTAATTCCCTGGCATTTAGCGGACTTTCTGCCCCCTGGGGTGTGGGTCGGGGGGTAATTTCCCCATCTGCCCACTCGTGGGCAGAACAACTTTGGTCCCATTTATTTGGGGTGGTGGTATGGCCATACCCCCGCCCTTTTATTTTGAAAAAAAAAATCTTCCCTGGTCTCTAGTGGGCTTTCTGCCCCCTTTGGGGGCAGATGGGCCTTCCAAAAATAGGCTGATCTGCCCCAGGGGGGCAGATATGGCCAACAGTAATGTGCCTCCATGGGGAACGACCGTTTCCCAAGGGGCTCCTCCCCCCCCAAAACAAAACACACACATACACACCAATCCCTGGTACCTAAGTGGTTACTGCCCCCCCCCTCCCCTTCCCCGGGGGCAGATCGGCCTAATAGAAATAGGCCGATCAGCCTCCAAGGGGAGCACAAATGGCCTAAAATAAATTTGCCCCCCAGAGGAAGTGACCCTTGCCTAAGGGGTCGCTCCCCTTGCATGAATTTGATGCAAATAAAAATTCCTGGTGCCTAGTAGTTTCTGCCTCCCTTGGGGGCAGATCGGCCTAATAAAAATAGGCCAACCTTGCCCGCAAGGGGGGCAGAAATGGCTTAAAATAAATTTTCTTCTGAGGGGAACGACCCTTGCCTAAGGGGTCACTCCCCTCATGTGAAACTGACCAAAAAAGAAATCCCTGGTGTCTAGGGGTTTCTGCCCCCCCTGAGGGCAGATCGGCCTAATTATAATAGGCTGATCGGCCCCCGGGGGGGGGGGAGAGGGAGTAATAGCCCAGAAATAAATTGCCCCCCTGGGCCGCTCCCCTTATTTCATAAAACCAAAACTTCCCTGGTGTCTAGTGGCATTTCTGCTGCAGGGCAGCAGAAATGCTCAGAGACATTAAAGGAGAGGAAAGGCTTTTCCTCTTCTTTCATGCCTCTCTGCCCCCTCCACGTAATAGGAGGAAAAATGCTTTTGCATGTCTCCTTTGATCGGTGCTGGAAGCTGAGGGGAAGGCCTCTGATGAGGTCAGCGCGCAAAAGCGCGCTGACATCAGACGCCATGAGGATTTCGGGGGGGGGGTCAGGGGTGGAAAGGGAAACAATATCAAATTTTAGGGCACCTCGAATAGAGCCTATTTTGCCGCCCAATAGACTGTCCCCACCCCACTCCCCCAGGACACTGTCAGAGCAAGCACATAAATGGAAAATAGCATCAATTCGAGCATTAGAGCAGGATCGGAAACCATGGATTTCAAGTTGCAAATCCGATGCCAAGTGTGCTGCTCTGTTTTTTCAAAGAAGGCCCAACACCAAACATCCATCACATCGCAAGCATAACACAGAGTAGACCGGATCTTTAACTTATACACAGATAAAATGTGTGCAAAATGCCTCTGCCCACAACATTTATACAATCTTTGAATAGCCGAAGACTGAGACAATGCTTTACTTCTACAATGGTTTATGTTATCAGCATTTGAACAGTTACTCGAAAATATTCTTCCGAAGTAGGGATAAAAACTGCACTATTTCCACCCCGGTATTCCCCAGAATCCCACAGAATTTTTTCCTTGGTTTCACCCCCCTTGTTCTGAAGATCATGACTTTACTCTTAGCGATATCTGTCTTTAAGAAGTGCTCTTCGGCATATTTCTGTAGTGCACAGAGCCATCTTTGAAGACCTATTGGAGTTAAATCCAATAGGATAACATCATCCACGTAAAGGAGACAGCTGACACAAGCCAAGTTTAGAAGGATCTCCTTTTACCCTGCCAACTCAGCTAGGCAAGTCGTGTATGTAAAGGGAAAAGAGAAGCGGTACATGCAGACAGCCCTGCTTTAAACCATTTTGTGTTGCCTCTCTCCTGGACAGACCTCAGTTTCCCCACCATCAGAACCAGAGTCTAAGTAGAGAAGAGCAAAGCAATAATTAACCTTAGAAGGTGGGCCAGAATCCCTAAGGTGAATAATTTTCTCTACAGCATCCCCCGGTCTATCCGGTTGAACGCTGTGGAGAAATCCATAGTGGCACAGTACATAGACATGCCCCTACTCTTAGGGTACTTTTCTATCAAAGTTTCAACCGCAGTACTATTATCCAAAGTGCCACAATTCTTTCGAAAACCTACCTGCCCAGCTGGAGTAAGGTTATTGCCAAATGTCCAATCCTGAAGATAAGAAATTAAATTTTTAGCAAATAATTTGCCTGTTGTGTCAAAGACAATTTGTCTGTAACTGGCAGGAGAGACCTTAGGACCCTTTTTTTTATGTAAGGGTACAATAATTCTACCCTTTCAAGAAGATGGAATGTCACTAGTCAAATAACAATGCTGAAATAAGTGACATAAAAAGTGGCCTATAGAGACAACTCTTGTTTAATAAGAGCAACTGAAAATTCAACAAGACCCATAGCACGTGATGTTCAAGCAGCTTTGATAAATCCTCAGAGCTCGAAGCAAGCTCTTTTATGACCTTAGGTGGTGTGGGAACCTTCTAATGTTTTCTCAGTTCAATGGTTGGATACACATAAGTTCTCATAACACTTCAGGGCCCTGCCTCTCTCACAAACGACGTGCTGCAGCTGTCAATATTCACTATGCAAAGATAATCAAACATGGGTTCTCTGCGTCATCTGCTACAGCAACAGCTAGCAACCTTGCAAATGTATGCAGACAATCTGCAAGTCCACCTCTAACTAGACTGCATCCCTGACAACCCAACCAATATCACCTCATGCCTCAGTTATGCTTTCATGTGAAGGAAAAAACTTTACATTTTAAGGAACCAAGGCAAATCTGAGGTCTGAAACATGGGAGCAACCGAGCTTGATTCACTTCCCTCTGACAGGCCACAGACTTAGGAACCCCCATTTATCCCCCATGAAAGCTGGAACACACATTATTTTTCATACTCTTATCGGACAGGCCCAAAAGCAGTTCAGGTTCAGCACTGTGGGGAGCTATCACTAGAGTACCAAACACTTCCATTTTGCCTGTTCTCTTCTCCGGCTTATGGCCTTGTACCCTTCAAGGCCCTGTGTACAAATGCCCAAAAGACTCTTTTAAATCTTGGTGTTTGCAGTCAGTTAGACAAAATACTCTGAAACGATCCACAAGGATACAATACGCTGTAGATACTCTGTACATGGGAATGTCAAACGGAAACCCTCCAAACATGAGAGAGTTCATGTCTGTATTAGTGGTGCAGCTTGCTGCAGCGCGGAGAAATCCTAGCTATTATCTCAAACCAAATAGTGGATTTCGCGCCTCAGGCCGATGGACCAACACGAAACAGGTCAGAGGGAATGTCAATAGTATATGTCATAACCATCACAATGAACAACAAAAACAAGAAATCAATAATCTGATTAGACTGCAATGACCACACCAGTTTATTCAAAAGGTTTGTAAATTTATTTCCCTATATTATCAATGCTAAAGTCACGAAAATAATTCTCAAACACAAATGATACATATAAGGAATCATCAATGGCTGGTTAGAACGTCTTATATATCTGAGTTTAATCACAGCAAATAAACAAGTAAACACAAGAATTATGACACAACTTAATAGCACCAAAATCTACGTCAGTGAGATAATATACATTGAAACAATAAATCAAAGAACATCAACACAAATCATGAGCATGGAAAGACAAGCTCCCTTTCCAACCACTAATTAGCATTAGCATGTTGGGCTTCATGTAACCATTTTAGAAACACAAATTTAGAAAACATTCTATGTAAGGTTATATTAAAAATAATATTATTATGCAGCAATTCATTTACGAGTTGCAGCTGGTACCTGTAAAACAAAAGACACATAACAATTTACCTTATACATTACCATAAGGTCAATGAATAACAACAGGAATCGCTTCAGCAAGGGGACACCATCAGAAGAAACGATCCGTAAATCCCCCAAATCTACATGACTGCAAAACTCCGTCATTATTCTGAATCTGAAAATATATCTGGAAAGTCTGACCCAAAGAATAAGGGACAGAATGTGTTAAATTAATTCGCACAAACCTCATGATTGGTCAGGACATGGGATGTTATATATTCAACCAATAAAACTACTGTTAGATAACTAAAAGTTACACATTCATACTACACTAAACTTTAATTTGCCAAAATGTAATTGACAACATCATTAACTAAACACAATTTATAACAATTTCGTTTTCTCTTCCGTCTCGTCTGTTGATCCATTGTTCCGTCTCATCAAAATTTCATATTCAGGAAGAAACTTCTAACAATGTTGCATTCACTTCCATCCTCAAGGAAAAACCACGTGTTACTGACATTTTTCTAAACAATAGGACAGTCAAACTTTAGCAGGGACCTAATAAATCTGACCTTGTGAGGCATAACACAAAATTCCACTAGGCGTAGCTGTTTACACTTCTAAAAACTATTAAACACTCTATTTGAGTAAGCTATGAGTAATGAAAAACACAATTGCGTTATAAGCTAAAGTTAGCCGAAGTAGAAAACAAGATGGATTATGGTGGCCATTTACAAAAGTCACATGTTTTATTAGCATTTATTAAAAAAATCACACATTAGTTCATCAAGATCAGTACATATTTAATTATGAATTTCATCAGTAAAATCTCTGCTCTCACAAGCTCACTGACGGCCAATGGTTCCAGCAACATATGGGGGAGAGGGCAGCATCCTGTAGAGGAATTGTTCAAACAAAAATCATATATTTTTTTTTAACCTCTTTCAATGAAAACAGTTGCTCAGTTGCAGTACAGTGGTCAGAGTATTCAGTGCATAGTAATTGTAGGAAAGTGCCTCTGTTGGCATGGTTAGCCCCCCACTTTTTGCCTAGTGTTGATGCCAGCTTTGTTTGAAAGTGGGCTGGGACCCTGCTAACCAGGCCCCATACCCCTCTTTCCCTAAAACTGTACCTTTGTTTACACAGTTGGCACAATCCTGGCACACAGTAAAGTCCCTTGTAAAAGGTACCTATGGTACCAAGGGCCCTGTGGGCCGGGACGGTCTCTAAGGGCTGTAGCATGTATGCCACCCTAGGGGACCCCTCCCCAAGCACATACACACTGTCTTGCAGGTGGTGTGTGCTGGTGAGGAGAAAAAGGCAAAGTCGATATGGCACCCGTCTCTGGGTGCCGTGCCTACAAACCACTGCCTGTGGCATTGGTAAGTCACCCCTCTAGCAGGCCTTACAGCCCTAAGGCAGGGTGCACTATACCACAGGTGAGTGCATAGCTGCATGAGCAATATGCCCCTACACTGTCTAAGTCCATTCTTAGTTAGACATTGTAAGTGCAGTGTAGACATATTGAGTATATGGTCTGGGAGTTTGTCATTACAAACTCCACAACTCCATAATGGCTTCACTGAATACTGAGAAGTTTGATATCAAACTGATGCTAGTGTAGGATTTATTGCAAAATACACCCAGAGGGCATCTTGGAGATGCCCCCTGTATGTTAGCCAAACTGCTGGTGTAGGACTGACCGGTCTGTGCCAGCCTGCCACTTTCAGACAAGTTTCTGACCACATGTGGTGAGTGCCTTTGTGCACTCTGTGGCCAGAAACAAAGCCTGTCCTGGGTGGAGGTGCTTCACACCTCCCTACAGGAACTGTAACACCTGGCGGTGAGCCTCAAAGGATCAAGCCGTGGATTACAGTGCCCCAGGGTTCTCCAGCTAGTGGAGATGCCCCCTCTCCCCCCACAAACAAAGCCCCACTTTTGGCGGAAAGTTTGGCTGGAAAATTAGGGAAAATAGGGAGGAGTGACCACCCCAGCCAGGAAAACTCCTAAGATGTTCAGAGCTAAGGTGACCTCCTCCCTGCAGAATCCTCCATCTTGGTTTGGAAGACAGGCACCAATAGGGGAGTAGGTTTGTGTCCCCCTCCCCAAAGGGAGTGGGCACAAAGAGGGTGTAGCTACCCTCAGGGACAGTAGCCATTGGCTACTGCCCTCTGACCCCTAAAACTACCCTAAAACTAGTATTTAAGAGTCTCCCAGAACCCAGCTTACCAGATTCCTGGCGACCTAACAAGAAGATGAAGGACTGCTAAGCTGAAACTCCCAGCAGAGAAGAAGGAAGATGACAACTGCTTTGGCCACAGCCCTACCGGCCTGTCTCCTGCTTCAAAGAAGCTGAGAAAGACCTGCAACATGTGTCCAGTGGGACCAGCGACCTCTGCGCAACTCCAGAGGACTTCCCTGTACCCAAAAGGACCAAGAACTCCAGAGGACAGTGGCTCTGTCTAAGAAAACATTTAACCAAGGACTCCCACCTCACTCCGGATGCGTGAGTCTTGACTCCGGTGCACCCGACGTCCACGGCCCATGTCCAGGTGGTCTACCCAGCAAGAGAGGGTCCCCAGGCGATTGTGGACAAGTGTCCTCCCTGGGTTGACCTCTACACCCCTCCAGGAGGACGCCTGCAGAGGGAATCCTGAGGACCCCCCCCTGACCGCGAAACTCCAGATGAAGATATCCGATGCCTAAAGTCGCACTGCACCCCCCAGGCCTTGTAGAACCCGACCCTTAGTGTCTCTATGTTGAGTAGTCGGCCCTCCTCCCTGTCCAACTGGTGATGTGCCCGGGACACCCCCCTGGACCTCGCCTGCAGCCTCTGAGTGACACCTGGAGTCTCCTCATAGACCAGGATAGAAAACCTGACGTCGTGTTTGCACCCTGCACCAGGCCGCCCCTGTGCCGCTGAGGGTGTGTGTTTGGTGCCTACTTGTTGTTCCTTCAGTTCTCTTTTAATACCCCCTGGTCTGCACTCCGAGCTGTAGGTACTTACTTGCAGGCAGGCGTGATTCAGAGTACCCAGTCTGCATAGGAGCCCACATTAAATTTGCTCAACTTTGACCACTGCACCTGACCGGCCCTGTGTTGCTGGTGGTGGGTGTTTGGGGTTAACTTGAACCCCAACCAACCAGTAACTTCCTAAAACTCAGAGACTGAAACTGTAAGTGTTGTACTTACCTGTAAAACGACCTAACATTTCTTCCCCCCCAGGAACTGTTCCGAAAATTGTAGCAAGTGTCCATTTTTAAAACAGATTATTGCCAAGAATTCAAAAACGGTATTACTTACCTATTTCAAACAAAGTACGGTTGATACCTGTGTGAAATACAAAACTTTTAAGGTACTGACCTGCAACTTAAATCTTGTGGTTCTAAAAATGAATTAAACAAATATATTTTAGCAATTTAAAAACCATTGGCCTGGAGTTGTCATTGAGTGTGTGCTTCTTCTATTTTCTGTGTGTGTACAACAAATGCTTTGCACTACCCTCTGATAAGCCTAACTGCTCGACCCACACTACCACAAAAGAGAGCATTAGTATTATCTACTTTAGCCTCTGTTAAACCTCTGGGGAACCCCTGGACTCTGTGCACACCATATCTCCCTTTGATATAGTGTATATACAGAGCCAGCTGCCTACAGTAATGAAAATAAGTCAGTTTTCATCACTACACAGAGAATATCTTCCTCTATGGATTTCAAACCTTGTGTACGAAATTTAAACCCCTGATATATTATGGGAACATGGCACCACACCCCTTGACAAAATTTTCATAAAGAATGGGCCCTCTGAACCTGTTTGATATGCCAGATTGAAATTCTGGTGGATACTGTGCCAAGTATAAATGGGTGAAGAAACTGTGGTGGATGGAATTCACATTGTATCCGCGGGGTAGGCAAGAGAGGATTTCCTTGGAGAATGCAAGAGGGCACTACGTAGATGATTTGTAAGATTAAGGAGGGATAGAATTGTGGAAGAACACTGAAGAAATACAGTAAGGAGGAGGAAGGCAGAGTGAAGCTGCAGATGAGGAAGTGTTTAGACAGGGCGTGGTTAGTGGAACATGGAAGGAAAAGCATGACGCCTTCATGTTGTGGTAAAGGAGGCAGGTGGATTGCGGAGGGGTAGGTGCATAATAATATAGTAGAGGAAAGCAGTGTGATGGGGGTTTGTCGTAAAGGCATCACAGTAATTATTGGTGAGTGTGAGTGCTATGTAAATAGGGTGAAGAACATTACCCATCAAGATGGCTACAAGAAGTGGAGACAGATGTCTGGAGGAAAAAAGAAGTAATGTAGAAGGGAATGATGATTTCAGTTCACAGTACGTACTTTCAAGATGACTGACGGAGGAGAAAGGGTCATCGTATAGTATGTGGAAAAGCTAGCTTCCCAAAAGGATCTATTTAAAAAGAAAATTCCATGATCAGAGAAACAGCCAAGGACTGCTAGGTAAATGAAGTTCCTCATACGGTTAGGATTTCAGAGAGTGGGAGAGTGATGCACCAGTTTCTTGGCCTTAGCCTGACCATCCAGGAGGTTGGCTGAGGTAACCAGATTGAGGAGTAGCAGGCAGTGGAGTAATTCTTTGCACCCTCAGGATTTTAGAGCGTGACACGCCTATGCAGCTCTACAGGAGGAGCAGGTGAAAGAAGGGGCATCACACCCTTGAACAGCATGTCTAGTACAGAGTAGCGGCAGAGGGGGTCAGCAGCGCACCCAGAACTGAACACGTCCTGATGCATGTCCATAGAGTCAGTTATTGTGCCACAGGCAGGAGGAATTGCTGCTTGAACCTGAAGTCAGAGTCCATCGAAAACCGAAAGAAAGTTCATCCAAGATGTCAGCATAGGTGTAGCTTTTGAGGGCTAGCAGTGTAGGCTAAGTTGATACAAGTGTTAGCAAAGATGTAGCTAAAGGTTTAAGGATTAGGGGTCTAGGGTATGCTTCAACAAGGTCATTGGGAACAAGATCATGTAAATCCGATGGGGTGGGGGTGGACATTTACAATGACGTATTGAAATTTTTTAAATTTGTTTGCATTCCAGCAGCTATCTTGCGTTCCAAAGGAACTTGGATGCTTTTCAGGAGCAAATAACAGAAGACTTGCTCCTGAAAGATTATTAGCTACGAGGCTGGTTGCTAATAAGCTGTTGGTGTTATTGATGCGACCGCACGTTGATGGTCTTTGTCAGTGCTGATCATCACAACCTTTCCACATGAGTAGTGTTGCAGCATTAGACTTCGCGCGAGATAGGATACTGTTGGTCTACAATTGGCTTTCCTCTGTATCATGGAAGGTCTGGTAGTATGCAGATAGGAGATTGGAGTCAGCCAGAATCACAGGACTTCAGGCCTTGGATCTGTGGTAGGAGGCTGAAATTCCAGGAGGGGAATGAGGGGTTAAAGGGACCTCCACCCCCAGATGTCTTGCAAGAAAGAAGTCTGCTTCAGTGTCATTAAATCTTTCAGCCGATGGGGGGTACACGTACCAAAAGAACTTTGAGTGGTAGTCTGAATAAGACTCAGTCGATCTGAATGCAGGCTGACAGTGAGTCACAGCAATGGCTCAGACCTCTCTTTTCCCTTCCTTCTCATTGCGTTGAAAGACAATGTATTACTATTGGAGAGTTGGGCAAAAACATTTAGAAAGTGTGAGAAAATATTGAGGTGGCGATATTGGTTCGTCATGCTTAATATGGAGCCTACTAGGTTCCCTGGAATACCTTCTGAAGACTTTTCTAAACCATATGACCTTTGTGGAGAGAGTTCTTTGGGTGTGGCAGTCGGAAGGATGAGATACAAAGTCACAAAATAATAAAATGGATACGAGGAAGGACTTGCTTAAAAATTTCTGTGGAAACCATAAAAATGCATTCTGTGGTTGTGTATTTGCTAAGCACATTGTCTAGTCACCGCCTTGGTCTTCTAGATCTGATGGCTGTTGAAGGGTGTGTGGGTTGTGGGGTAGCAACCTTAAGTTTATATGTGTTGCTATCTCATTTTGTGCGCTTATCTTAGTTTCTTTTTCTTAGTATAGTTTTTGATGCGTGTGTTCTTGCCTCCCCATGTATGTCCCTTAATTTGACAGTGTCTTGATTTGTGTCTGGGTCTCCCCATGTCTCTGTGATTCATCGCATGCTGCTGCTTAACCACACAGTGTCAATGTCTCTTTATATGTGTCTGTATCTTTGTTTTCCCATGTTGTCCTTTCGCCTGTTATTCACGTGTCTCCACTGTCTGGTTCTTCCCAATTGTGACTGAGCACAGTATAACGTTGGCGGCCATGAGACATTACCGATTTAGAAGTGAACCTAAGCCAAACATTAATTTGTGTGAGCACTGATAGCGAGCAAAAATATCCTTTGTTGGTGTACTGGGTCTTCAAAGTCATTTGAGATTTTGCTTATTTGATTTCTAGGAGTGTTTTAATATCCAGGCAATGGTTTCTGTCACAGTAGCTTGAGTGAGTCTGGACTATCACCAGTAAATATGTTAATTTAGCAGGTACACGTTTACCTGTGTTAAGTCGGACTAAACGGTCTGAGCTGGCTGAGATTTATTAACAGTTTGGAGAAATGTCATCTAAATGTGCAGTGCTTGCTTGAGCACACTGTGAAATCATGCTTGTGCCAAGAACTCAGTCACCTGAGGCTGTAACCCAGCGGTTTGGCACTTGTGTTCACTCTTCAGTGTTGCTTGTAGACATTTTGTTCTGTGTGGGGCATGGGTTGGCTGGGACTTTTGTACATAGAGCGTAGGTGTGATCTGGTGGTCTGTCACAATATCTTTAGGTCAGTAAACGTGTTTGACATCAGGTGTCTGGTGTGAGGTAGAAGAACCTCCTTTTGCGATGGAACTTAAGGAAGAGTTGGAGAAAGTTAAAGAAAATATAATTTGCGACGAGCAGTAACCCCCTCTCTTGTAATAAGCTCCTTTAAGATGATAGTGACCCAGCTCACACTGTGCAAAAAAAGGGTCTCACATCACTATATACCACAGGCGGGGGTATCTCAAAGTTGATCCATTATAAATTATGCATTGCATTAACATCTTTTACAAAATCATACAGTCAAAAGTATAGACCAATAAAATCTCACCTTACATAATTAACTCCTCTCCTCCTAAAACATGGTTCTGATTGACTTATGCCTGACTGGTATATTTAATTAACTCGTAAGTCCCTCACATATGGTACCGCAAGTACCCAGGGCCTGTAAATTAAATGCTCCCAGTGGACATCAGCAATCTCATTGTGCCATTTATTAAAAGCAGCCTTTTAAATATGTCTCAGATCTTCCATTGCAGCCTGTACAGCAGTTGTACACTGTCAATTCGACTTGGCAAAATAAACCTTTTTCGAAGCCGAACATATCCTTTCATAAACATATAAGCCACTACTAATGTAGGCCCTAAACAGCCCATAGGGAAGGGTACCTTGTTTTTAAAAAGTATGACATGGGCATTTTAAGTTTTACATGTCCTGGTAATGAAAAGCTCCTAACTTCGTTTAACACTACTGTAAGGTGTACCTCTCCCGTACTATAACATTGGGTTACCTTACTAGATTTAATAAGTGCTAACTTTTGATTGGTAACTAGATGAAATGTCACGTTTGGACTCAGATGAATTATAATTTAAAATCCTCTTTATTGGTTAAGTCTGGTTTCAGATTACAGTTTTGAAAATGACACTTTTAGAAAGTTGGCACTTCCTGGCCTAACCTTTGTGAGGCCTCCTAGTAGTTCCAAGATGCCTGGGCCTGTTAATTACTCCCTCAGCAGGAATGTTTATTGGCAGTTCACAATAGTGCCTGGGTGTAGCTGGAAAAAGGCCATCACATGCCAGGATGGGAGAGGCATAGCTGTTTCTTGCCCCACATACTTTATAAAGGGATGCTTCTAGCTCACTCACAAAGGAACTGGACACCAGCTTTTTGTCACCCCAAACCTCTTGGAGCCTAGGTGGTCGGAGAAATGGTAAGGAAGGAATTTTCCAGACCCAGATGTGGGGGAGGACTAGAAGTTTGCCCCACTTCAAAGGGTGGCGCTACGTATCAGTATTGGACCTCCTGAGCCTCTCATCAGTGCACTATTGGACCTCCTGAGCCGCCTCTCCTCAGTGTACTTGCAGATGGACTGCCTAGTCCCCCAGAGGACTGCCCTGCTGCTTGAGGCCTGCCTTGTTCTTCAGAGAACTGCCCTATTGCTATCAGAGGACTGCCCCGCTGTTGAAGCCTGCCCCTTTGTCTGAGAGGAAAGACTAGACCTGTTTCCTTCATCCTAAGCTAACCTGAGTGACTCCAAGGGGCAGTTGGCTGACATCCTGTTTAGAGCTACAGTGACACAACACGCTCCAGAGTCCTCCCTGCAACTGGTCCTACCTGTACCTGCAGCTGGACCTGCTTGAACTCTGCTGACCTCTGCTGAAGTGAGATCCCGATCTTCCTGAGGTGCTTCCTGGACCCTTGGCTGGCATCAGTTGAGCTGCTTCTATGAAATCCTGAAGTTTTGCACTCTGCACACTGAACTTTGAGAAATTAACTTTTTCAGGGGAACTAGGGTGTTCCTTGTATCCAGCACGCACTCCATCTCAGTTGGCTTGAACTTGTGACTTTGTCCCCACAACCACATACCCACAGTTAGCGCTTACAGCTTTTTGGTGCTATTTTTACTTACACCTTTAAAAGTGCATATCTCAAGTTCAATGACACAACACACTCCAGAGGTCTCCTTGCAAATGCTGCAACTGGTTCTTCATGTACCTGCAACTTGACCTTCTTGAGTCCTGCTGACTTCTGCTGAAGTGAGTTCTTGATCTCCTAGAGGTGCTTCCTGAGGTCCTGGACCCTTGGCTGGCATCAGTTGAGCTGCTTTTATGAAATCCTTAAGTTTTGAACTCTGCACACTCGCCTTTGAGAAAGTAACTTTTTCAGGGGAACTAGTATGTTCCTTGTATCCGGCATGCACTCCGTCTCAGTTGGCCTGAACTCGTGACTTTGTCCTCTGCAACAACATACCCACAGTTCGCGATCACAGCTTTTTGGTGCTATTTTTACTTAAATATTTAAATTGCATATCTCAAGTTGTAATTGGACTTTTTGTTATTTTGGTCTCTGTTATTTATTACATTTTACTCAATTTTTCTAAATTGGTGTGGATATCTCTTATGTTTTCACTTTAGTACTGTGTGTGTGCTGCATAAGTACTTAACACAGGGCCTCCAAGTTAAACCGGACTGCTTTTTATGCCAAGCTGCCAGAAGGTTAAGCGCAGGTTAATTAGCGACTATCGTGGTTCAAGCTGACAAGGATTGTTTGTTACTTGAGAAGGGTCTTTCACCACCCCCATCAAACACCTAATTTTGTACACCCCTAAACTCGCGCCCCCCATCCAGGGTCAACCTACCTTTTTAAAAAAAACAAATAAAAAAAAATGAAAATGCCCAGTTGGCGTCCCATTTTCCGATGGAGCTGACCCCTCAAGTGAAATCCCTGGTGTCTAGTGGGGTTTCCTGGCCCTCTATCTCAACTGTGCTGTGATCAAGGGCCAGGAAACTGGTTCAGGAAGGCCTTGTTTGAAAGGGGAGGATCTCCCCTTTCAAACAAGGCCTTCCCGAAAGTCGAGGAGGCTCGTTTGGGCCCTTTTTCCCCACCAGAGGAGGAAAACAGCCTTTTAGCTGCTTCCTGCTCCGGTGGGGAAAACAAACAGTGAGGCGCACTGACATCACATATGGGCGGGTGGGGGGTTCAGGGAGGAGACACGGAAGATCTTCCATGTCTCCCTGTTTTTTTTAACCCCCTCCCTGGTGTCGGCCACTAGTTGTTACTCCTGGCTTCGGAGGTGGTAAAATAAGTGCCAGGAACAGTGACAGCTCGTCCTTAGGGAGGTCGGTTGGTGCTCAACTCTTTTTTTTCTCTTACATTAGACAGTATTTCATTGGACACTATTGGTATAACAACATTGAAGTGCAATTAGCTGGAATATGACCTCACCTGGCAGCTGTATTTAAAAAAAAATGCTTTTAAATGCATGTTGTGTACATGCTTGCGGGTGAAAGTGTGTTTACATGAAAGAGTGAGTGTGTGTGTGTATGTGTACATGTGTGTATGAGTGAAAGTGAAGGTCAAATGGCATGTGATGTCACTTCCGCTACCCTTGGTATTTTGGTGAATTGACGTCCATGTGGCTACTTTTACTGTTCTAATTCCACCCTTGGCATGTTTCATGGCAAATACTTGATAGTGGATTTACCTCAACGCTAACAGTTTTTGGGGGAGAGATTTACACAAGTTTTGCATTTTTGTACTTTGTGTGTTAGAGTCTGTTTTTACAAAATAAATCTACACAGTCTGTTTTGATATGCGTGCTCTAAGCTTGGAATGGAGAGAGGAGTTTACATTGACGTTTGTAATCGCTAGTTATTGTATACCAGGGTAACCAAGTGCTGGCATACATTCAAGATGACAGCATACACAACAAGTGTGTCACTCTTGCTCAGGACCTGTGGGTGTCCTACCACTGTGTTGTTTGGTAGCAGTAATGCAGAACACATTGGAAGAGCTGTTCATTCCTGCTTACAGTGTCAGCAAGGTGGAAAGAAAACTGGTGCATAAGGTAAACGCCCTGGTATCCCAAACAACCACACTGGCACACTTTTCTTTTGCAGATGTGCAATGTAGCGAAATCTGACCGAAAAACAAATATTGACAGATAATAAGCAAAAAATCACTTCCCTGAAAAGGTTTCTGTTGGAAAGGCAAACACACAGGCTTTCTCCAGCAATCGTCAACGTGTCATACTTTATATTTGGTTTACCAGCTTCCTGCAACTGCTTCCCGGGTATTGGCAATTCCTTTCCCACATTGTACAACTAGTTTCTCTGCTGGTACGTTTGTACCTTTTGTATTTTTGTATGGCTCCTTTTTGATTTGATCTGTCTTTTCCATTCCTCTGGCTTTTCTCTGGCCGTCTTGTGTGGGTTTTCCTTTGTCGGTTTCTGCCTTTGCCTGGTTGCCCTGGAGTGGGGCAGAGCTGCCACGAGATGGAATTTGAGGACATCCTATGGCTCGCTCCTCTAGCACCTCCGCTCCAAGGCTTGTCTGCGAACTGCTCGGAGGTTTATCATTTGTAAATCAAAAGAGCAGGACTCTGCTCGAAGGATAACTCTCACGAAGGAGGTACTCGAGGGCTTCTCATTAGCAAGGCCATGAACTTTCACAGACTGAGAAGAGTCTCTTTTGGCTTCCTTCTGCCGAGTGCGATATCTATATAAGCCTTGACTGGTCAATAAGTGTATTTTAGGAGGAGCCTCGAGCAGGGGCGTCACAAAGACTCTTGCAGCCCCTGCTGCACCCTGGGGGAAGAGGGGGATGACGGCGACGTGGGTGGGGATCCAAACTTTACTGAGCCTTGAAACCATCAAGGGAGGGGCATTCAGCCCACAGTCAATTAATGGCTGTGAAATCCTGGAAGGAGCCCTCATCTCATTCTAAGGGTCGGGGGCTTTGATCATTTTTCATTATGCCATGGAACGTATGTCATGTCAGAGCATTGCTTTGTATACACCAAAGAGGAGATCGAGTCCAGGGGTGGAAGTGTCCTTCAAGTCTCTATGGTTTGTCACTTGTGTCGGTGAGAAAAGAAGCAACATGTGAAAAGTCGCTCTGTCTTGATGTAGGGATTTATCATGTTCACTTTTCTGGAGTATGTTGTTTGCACGCATCCTAATCCCAAAATCGCAATCCCTCTTCTCATTCACTGGGAGCCAGGTGGCCTAACGGGAAAGTACACATTCTATGGAAGTGTATTTATCCCTCACTCATCGCAGCTCACTTCAGCAAACTTTTCACTCCTGGAGAGTGAGAGGCTCTTGGGAAGCGAAGTCATGCTATACAAGTGTACCCACTAGCTAATTTCAAGTGGACTTCCTCAAGCTTTTCACTGCTTTGGAGGATCTAGGAGCACCTTGGCAGGTGGCTAGAGACTCTGTAGAGGGTCTCCATGCATGTAACACTATATGGCGTGTGTAGAACTAAAAGAAAGCCTTGAAAGTCTCTTAAAGCTTGCAAAGTTGATGAACATCGAGGATCCAGGGCCTGTGCGTTTACATTGATTTCGCATTTGAAATGCTTTTTTGCATGCACTTGCTATGATGACGAGGTTTTCCATGAACACCCACAATATTTTGGGTAGATTCCCAGATACAAAAGTGCTAAAAAAAAGGAGATACTCTCATGGCTTCTGAGGTTAGAGGGTGGGTTCACAAAACTGGATAAGCATTATCTAAAAGCACACTGTTTATAGACAAATCTACTGAAACGGCATAATTTGACTGGATTGTTGAGATTTCAAGAGAGTAATCACACAGACAATTGGCACAAAGAGATCAAGGCACTGGCAGACACTGCACTTTACAAATATATCCTACATGGTGTCACTCTGTCCAGTGACTCCTCAGCTTTTTGGTAAAGTCTACACTTTCTACACGGTGAATTCCTCATGTTCCCTAACGGATCCTCTCTTTTCCTTTTCTCCTGCCCCACCAATGCCCAAAGTGGATCCTAGATGGTATAAAGTACTATAAAAAGAATGAACATAACCAGATCCTTTATGTAACATTTACTCACTTGACAGCACCTACTACTTGGAAGCCCTGCTTCAGACCTGACACACATCCTACAATACCACCATGATTTGAACTCATTGTAGGTGGCGAAACAACTTTCTATACATCAGAAGGTAGACTCCAGCAAACATCTGTATTGTATGCTAATTGGCTGAAATGCCCTCCTCTTTTTAGGAGGAGCATCTATTAATTGGCTCATGGGGGTTCCTCACAGAAAATATATTATTTATAATGCCTTAAGGGGTGTTGGAGCACTGAATAGAAGAATAGGTGGGAGGAACAGAAAAGGGCAGTATGGTCTATCCAAGGACAAAAAAGAACTGGGATAGAAAAAGGGTGCATTAATCCTTGAATATAGAAAATAGTCCACACAGGTACAAGGGATGTGCAGCTGTACATCCTTGTATAGACATTAGAAGTACAACATAAAGAAATGCACAGAATGGCATACAGTAACAATCATATTTATTTGTCAGTATCTAGTGTGACTCAGACTCTCACTAGGGTGTTATAGCTTTAACAAATTAGAGATGCATACTAGAACATCCTTTTAAAAGCAATTTAGTGTAAAGTGAAAATGAGGCTCAAATTGCATTGCCACCCTATTAGTGCAGTCCTTATGTAAATCTGTAAAAACAAATTGCCGAGGGCACTACGTTTTCGAAGCTTACTTAGTTGTTTTAGTTTTTATTTGAACTTCGACCAGAATAGATTTATTTTCACAGTTCACCTTTTTTTTTTTCTTTTTTTAAAGAACTAAAACAGTTTTGATTCTGGCCTACGTGTTTCACAAAATTAATTGAGTTTTCCAAGGCACAAAAACTGAGTCCAGATATTAACGTTATAATGATAATACACTTAAAGCGTTTCTCATGAATTATATCTTATCAGACTTCAAATACCCTTAAAGGATTAAGGCTGAGTATTGGCATATTAATTATATATCTCCTGTTTCTGGTGATTAAAATTGGTGTGCAGACCCTTAACTTATTTCCCTTATTTCATCATGTTCCCTAAATTATTACGTAACCCGGAGCCGAAACAAATATCACTTGGCTCCCACTCCTCACCTCTAGGTAATAAGGACTCAAAGAAAGTAATTGTGAATAAGAATCAAGAATTTTCAGTTGCTTCATTTTCAGGCTGGATTTCTCGGAGTAATACTGAATTTTCATTCATATGTGCTGGTGGGTCTTTGAAGTAGCAGCTGGCTATTAAAGGTTCTTTACGTTTGTCTTCAATACTTTGTATGAAGTGGTGAGGCACATATTTGTGGGGCTAGAGTTCCTTATTTTAGGGGCATTGCCTGAGAAAGAACTCTTCTGGGTAGATGTTTTCTTGCATCTGGCATTTTTAGAGGTAAAGATAATTTTACTTTTACTGATATGTTTCCTTCTGAGATGGTAACTTTGTGTGCCAAGTATTTTCGGGTGCCTATTTGTATAAACTTCAGGATGGCAACTGGTACATGCTCAGAGAGATAGCAACTGGTATATCGTCAAAGAGCTAGGAAATGGCCTGTCTACAGAAGGACAGTGGTGAATGATTGTATCTTCAGAGGGATGTGAAATTGTCCATCTGCATAGCGACAGATAGGGTAATGGTCTAAATGCAGTAAGATAGCATGAGCAAGGATGCATCTTCACAGGGGTAGGAACAGTTACATTCGAAGAAGGATGGGGACGGTTATACTTACACTCCAGGATGTACCAATTTCGAAGCAGAGGAAAGGGAAAGGGTCCATTTTAAGAGGGAAGAGATGGGAAATGGTTTCTCCGCAGAGTAATGGGAAATAGTCTTAAGAGGTACAGGTTGAGAAATTACCAATATACTATTTCCCTGTAGACATACAACTTCCCAAACCATTAGCACACATGCAATAATATATATAAATTCAATAGTGATGAGTAAGTTCACATGCTGATTATTTGCATATAATTATCCACATCCCAAAAGAAACAACAAATTACAGTTTGACCAAATTAGCATGCTCCAAAAAAGATTTCATCAAACCATTATATACAATATAGTTCATAAAATTATCACTTAATCCAGTTCTAGAATAAGTAATCCAATTCACAAATTCTTCACAAAAAAATGTTCATTTCATTGTCCTGCTGTCACAATTGCATTAATTAGATCCCAAAAATTCATTGAATTCCAAAAATGTATATAATCCAAATAAAGAAATATTCCATTCCATTGTCCCGCTGTCACAGTTGCATCAATTTAAATCCCAAAAGTTCTTCAAATTTCAAATTAGGTATAATCCAATACAATATGGTTCATGTGTGAATATCCATCCTATCGTCACGCTGTCCCTGCTGCCAACACGTGTTTCATCCTGGGAGTGCCCACGGATTTCTCAGGACCTCCTACAACAATATTATGTGTGTAATCGAGTAATATACTTAGTCATAATAAATTATTTATATTTGCATCTAAATGGGTGTACTGTGAGAACCCAATTATTACCAATTAAATTTCATCACCCCCAAGTTGTGTGTTCTTAATATTTATCATAAAAATAGGTGACCCTACTATTATCTGTGACTAAAGCAAACCCTGTGATCAAGCAAGTCATTTAGTGCTATTATAACGTGACCCTTAACCTCATACTATTTAATAATTAGTTCATGCCATAGTCGTACCTTTCGCTAATTATTCCACTATTGAAATTGATGATTTGTCCCTTGTCATTTGTCCAATAATCCACGATCCTTTGGTAAGAGAGAGCATAATTTAAAGTATATGCTTCTAATATTCACTCATTGAAATATCACAAGAGATCTAAGGTTGGGTTCTAACAAACTGCTTACCTCTATTTTATATATTATTGATATGCTCTTCGTCGCGCGAGTACGCCGCTCCGACGGCTTGCAGTATCTAGCAGCGCGGCGCCTCAGCTGCCCGCGTTAAATACAACATTAAGATGTAGAAATAGAAAACGGACAACAACTCAGAAGCGTCCATGTATTCCAAATGATAGAAATAAATGAAAGACTCCCGTATCAGCGAATCATCAATATTTGTACAAATAAATATCGCGGCTCACTGTAGCTCCCAAAATTATGAGCTATCATCTGAATTATCAAGTGGTATATTGGAAACATCCTAAAACTAACTATAGTAGTAATATGTATTAATAAAATTTTAACTCCCTATGGACCCCCGATTTCATAGTGTCATTATCACTATATTGAATAGGTAACCCCCTATAATCAGTATCACATTAATCATATTATAATGTGCCAATAAATAGAATTGAACCTAAATAATTATTAAGCATTAAATTATTATGTAGTAGGGTATAGCCCTACCTTACCTAATATATAATTTTATACAATTACTACTTAATTATCTCCCAAGAAGTACTCCATTTCATGATCGGTATTTAAACCCTGCTCTACAGCTCTGAACTTCAAAATCCAATAAGACTCCTTTCTCCTCAAGGCTAATTCCCTATTCCCACCACGTGGATTAACTGCACAATGGTCAAAACCAAAAAATGTAAACTTTTTGTATTTAGTTTGTGCTTGACAAATCTTAATATGTGAGGCTATGGGGTAACGTTCATCTTCTGAGTTAATTGCCCTCCAGTGTTCGGAAATTCTAACCTTTAATGGACGAATCGTGCTACCTATATAAATCTTATCACAATTACAAATGATCATATATATCACAAATTTCGTATTGCAATCAATATGTGATTTGATAGACACTGGGTTACCATAGTAGTCCACAAATTCCGTCTTAGGCTGCCATGCCCATTTGCATACTGTACACGAACCACATTTGAAAAAACCTAAATTACGCTTCCCTAGCCAATCCAAATTCACTCTCTCCATAGGGTAACTTGGACTCAATATATTATTAAGGGTATTACCCCTTCTATATGCAACCTCAGGTCTGTTGCCAATGTACTTCTTGAGTGTATCATCCTGAGTCAGTATCGACCAATATTTTTTCATACTCCTAAGTAATCTCTTCGATTTCTCAGTATAATCTAAAATGATCCTAATCTTTCGAGCCTCATCTCTACCTAGAGTATAATTTTTTGGTGCGCCCCAACCTAATGTCTGTCCACGTGAATTCAATGAATTTTTGGGATCTAATTAATGCAATTGTGACAGCAGGACAATGAAATGAAAAAAATGTTGTGAAGAATTTGTGAATTGGATTACTTATTCTAGAACTGGATTAAGTGATAATAATTTTATGAACTATATTGTATATAATGGTTTGATGAAATCTTTTTTGGAGCATGCTAATTTGGTCAAACTGTAATTTGTTGTTTCTTTTGGGATGTGGATAATTATATGCAAATAATCAGCATGTGAACTTACTCATCACTATTGAATTTATATATATTATTGCATGTGTGCTAATACCGTGTATTTTAGTATAGGTAACTTTGGGTTACCTCTTTAGGGGAGATTGGAGGGTGCAACCCCAGTATTTGGCACCGTGCACTATAATATTAGTGTTATTAAATTTATAGAGGCAGGAGCGCCATATCACTCTTATCCACCCCCATTTTAGAAACTTCCCAAACCATACCTATGACGATGCAATTCTTCGTTTTTGGCCATGTCCTTGAGTTCACAAATACCACATGGCTTTGGAAACCAGACCAGTGTGCACTGTTTGTGGTCATGTCCTTGTATTCTCACTCAGTGCTGCACACTGGTCTGGTTCCCAATGCCATGCAGTGTTTGTAGTTATATGCTTGTGTTCTCACTCAGTGCACACTGGTCTGGTTCCCAATCCCATGTGGTGTTTGTGGTCATGTCCTTCTATTCTTACTCCGTGCTGCACACTGGTCTGGTTCCCAGTGACATGCAGCATTTCTGGTTATGTCCTTGTGTTCACAGTCAGTGCACAGCGGTCTGGTTTCCAATCCCATGTGGTGTTTTTGGTTATGTCCTTGTATTCTCACTCAGTGCTGCACACTGGTCTGGTTCCCAATGCCATGTAGTGTTTGTAGTTATATGCTTGTGTTCTCACTCAGTGCACACTGGTCTGGTTTCCAAAGCCATGTGGTGTTTCTGGTCATGTCCTTCTATTCTTACTCAGTGCTGCACACTGGTCTGGTTCCCAGTGCCAGGCAGCGTTTGTGGTTATGCCCTTGTGTTCACAGTCAGTGCACAATGGTCTGGTTCCCAATCCCATGTGATTGTGGTCATGTCCTTGTGTTCTTACTCAATGCACACTGGTCTGGTTCCCAATGCCATGCAACGTTCATGGCAGTGTCCTTGTGTTTGTTCTGTGCCCACTGCTTTGGTTCCCAATGCCATGCGGCGTTTGTGTTCATGTCCTTGTGTTCACAGTCAATGCACACTGGTCTGTTCCCAATGCCATGCAGCATTTGTGGCAGTGTCTTTGTGTTCACAGTCAA
The DNA here is from genome assembly GCF_031143425.1 of Pleurodeles waltl. NCBI lineage: Eukaryota > Metazoa > Chordata > Amphibia > Caudata > Salamandridae > Pleurodeles > Pleurodeles waltl. The sequence continues at coordinate 550,783,874 of NC_090443.1, read as the reverse complement.
TGCACACTGGTCTGGTTACCACTACCACGTGGCTTTTATGTTCGTGTCCTTGTGTTCACAATCTGTGCACACTGGTCTGCTTTCCAATGCCATGTGTTGTTTTGTGGCCATATCCTTGTGTTCACAGACTGTGCACACTGATGTGCTGCCCAGTGCCATGCGGCGCTTGTGGCAGTGTCTTTGTGTTCTCACTAAGCACATACTTGTCTGGTTCTCAGTGCCATGCGGAATTTGAGGTCATGCCCTTGTCAGTCAGTGCACACTGGTCTGGTTTACCATGCCTTGTGCCGTTTGTGGTCATCTCCTTGTATTCGCTCAGGGCACACTGGTTTGGTACCCATTTTCATGCAGCGTTTGTGGTCATGTCCTTGTGTTCACTCAGGGCACAATGGTCTGGTTCCCAATGCCTTGTGGCGTTGGTGTATTTATAGTCTGATTATGTGTATATTCTATTCTAGATATATATAGTTCTTTAAGAAATATGTATCAATACTATTTCATAATAATAAATTACACACACACTCTTTAAGCCTGTTTAACAAATGTAGATTTACTCATGAATGAATATATATATATATATATATATATGTGTGTGTGTGCGCATATGTGTATGTATATGTGTGTATATATATATATATATATACATATATGTGTATATTATTCTGTGCTTAACATGTTCATAGGTCACTGCACAGCTCTTAGATAAGTTATTAGATACTTATGAATCCCTACTTTTTTTTATATCACAATGGTAAAATGTTTTGTTATCATAAGCAGTCCGCTATTCAATAATTGAGGAAAGATAAATGAATATTAGAAAAGTACACTTATTAATTAACTTCAAATATTACAAATCCTGAAAGTCTGTTTATACTGTACTACTTTTCTTCATATTATACCCATCATTATATTCCTTGCACATATATTCCCTTACTATGTATTTACATATCTATTCCTACTGTACTAGAGAAAATTTAAATAAAAATAAATCAAATAAAAACTATAAATACAATTCAAATTATAAATAATTAAAAAAATAACTAAAATAAAAATTAATTATATAAAATAATAAATAAAAATAATATAAATTGTCTCCCCCACCAATTTGTCTTTATCAATCTATCCTCCATCCCTAATCTGACTCATCCCAAACCCATTCTAATACTTTCATCTCCAAAATAATCCTGTCTAAGCTTTATCCTTCTCTGCCACATCTAGCTCACCCCAAACCTCAGTTTACTTCCATGATCTCCCAAACAACCCTACTAAATTCTCCCTCATTTATTTCACCTTTGACTCATCCAAAACAACTCCTGCTACTATGGTCTCCCTAACCGTTTCCACAGACTCTTCCCTCCTCCATCTCTATTTCACTCATCCCTCCTCCATCTCTATTTCACTCATCCCAAGCTTCATCCTATCACTATAAACTCCCAATTAACACTTTGGGATTCTTCCCTCCTCCATCCTTCCATTACTCTAGCCAATCCAACTAACAAACTCACATATCCTCTGCTCAAATTAACTCCTAATAATTCTAATACTGTACTCATATTCCCCTATCCTAATGCACCACTAATTCCTCTTGGGTTCTGGAGTAGCGTGCTACTTGCCGAAAAGTGCTTTGACGCCTTGTCAGGGGTAGCAAGCTCTATATAAATACAATTACAATATTCATGTTCTTCCGCAGTTACATCATTGTCCAACCTTCTGAGATTTTGTCCTTCTTCAGATATTCCACATCCTACACCCCATACCCATACCTTTCCAGATCTATCATTCTCATCCTGTCCTCTGAAGGTATGCTGTGTGTGATGCTGTTTTATCTAGGGTGATTTTGTGTTTTTTTCTCTCTGTTTGATACAAGCGAGAAACAATTTTAAATGTGGCAGTCATAGAACACTCTCTACACATGTAGAATTGTTCCCAGCGGATCATTGTCAAGACTGATTTGCATATAGCTCGGTCCAAACTGAGTTGCTATGGTTTGCAAAATAATGATGGACTGTGATGCGACCCGAATACTTACTAGTGGCTGAGATTAATTCAAGCATTCCACCCATCACTTTTTTTTATACTTTAGTGTGTCATATTTTTTTCAAGGCGAATAGCCAGAAGTTACTTCTCTTACTACTGCCTGACTTGAGGATTTAATGTAGGGATTTCTAATCTTGGACCATGAAGGCTGAAAAAATGCCACATTTTCAGGATATCCCATGAAATATAAGTGCATGCAACAAATCTGAAAAAAGGTGCTTTGGTTTAGGTATTGCTTATTCAGAAAATGTGTCCTGGAGTAGGACTTCCTAAATCAACGTTGGACTCCCTTGGTGTAACAGTTATTTGACCTGAGCAGGGGGGATGGGACCACAGTGATCACCAGTGTTTGCTAGTACAATTGATACTTTGGAATTTTAAAAAAGTGACTCTCCACTTTAAGTCCCCGATATGACTTTTGGCTCTTCCACTATTTCAATTGTGGTTTGAACGTCTAAGCACTACAGACTTGGGTGGTTGCTGAGAAGACAGCTTGGTAGTAGTAGGGGAGGGAGGTGAGTGGGCATCTTCCTTCTTCCAGACGTCTGCCCCTCTCTCTGGGATTTCCTTTTTCTTCGGCTCACCATTATGCCTGGTCCCTCTGCTTCTCATCCTTGTTTCCCGTACTACTGCTCACATTGGTATGATATGTAAATAAATGCTCAATTTAGATGTATTGTATGTCTGCTTGCCAGCCAGGAGGAACAGAGGTGCACCTCATTGTGTAGGGAACAGGCACAAACTGTAATATTCCACTTGGTAAAGAAGCTAATCAGAGACACATATATACATCAAACAAATAATGAAATTGCATTTAGTACATAAACAAAAACACAAAAAACTACTTTTTTTATTTTGAAGGAAGTTTGTAGCTCGATATACTGGACTTCAGTATTTCATTTTGACCACCAATTTTCTATTTTAGATTCTGTTTGCTTGCTCCCACAAATCAAAGGATAGCAGCTTAATTCAAACATTTTCACATTTACAAAGCGTTTTAAAATGTTCAATTTTATATTTTGCCTTTTTTTGTATGTATAACACATTAATCTGCTAATATTCTTTACCTTTCTGTATTCTTTACTTCTCTAAACTGTTACGGACCCCTAGCTATGAACCGCTGAGCAAATCATTTTCTGAGTAGTAAAAAAAAACCAATACCAGTTCCACCCAAAGTTTTGAGCTGTGTTCACAGCAGCACCTTGACGCTCGCACTTCCAGGTGCTTCTTGGCATTCTGCGTCCGCAGCACTCGGTGTTTAAGAACCCACCCTCCCCTTCTCTGGCCCTTACTGCTCCTCAGTCACAGTGCTGCATAATAACTTTCATTTTTGAAGGACAGTTCTTTCCACAGCTATGTCCGAAACAATATATTTTTAATGTTCGCCTTTGAATGTGATAGGTTTTCCCTTGCCTTTATTCTCTCATGATTGACGCAGTTCAGACATAAAAGAAGGACTACAAAATTGACTCCCACTACAATCCCAACCCGCCCCCTCCTTCTCTCTGCTGGGAGCAGACAGGGGACTGTGTTGCCTGACAGTAACAGATAAATTACTTTAATAATTTCATACTTTGTAGGCGGCTGTTAAAGGAGAGCATACCTTTAACATATGCTTCCCTAGATTATCTGATCTTTACCCCAAAAAACAGGACATTTATTTAATGATCTGACATTTGTCCCAAAAACTGGGACATTTACATAAAATTAAGTGAACTGTCGGCACACCGGGATAGTCCTCTATGAACCAGGACTGTCCGGGGAAATCCGGGATGTCTGGTCACCCTAGCTCTAATACCATTATTCCCAGCTCCCACAACCAGTGCCTCTTCCCTACTTGAGTAACCCACTCCATGCACAGCAGCAAAGAATGCAGAATCCCCGATTTCCCTTTGTCAAGCCCAGAACACCCCCACAATCCAGCTGCGATGTGACATTTTATCATTCTGTCGCCATTAACTCTATACCGTGGCAGTTAGACTTCCCAGTGCCGCCATATGATAACCCAATATCCCTGACCTCACTTTCTATGCTCCTACACCTTCCATTCTCTCTCCTTGTGAACACCCCATGGCCAGACGCAGCAGCCACAGCAAGATCTTCAGTGTAGGAAGGTGGCCCCGGGTGAAGTATGAGGAAGGTACACCTCAACCCAGTTACACTCTACTGTACCGGGAGGTGGAAATTACTTGTCAAACACCCAACCCTGGTTAGCCTCATCCTGGATTTGTTCATCTGTTTCTACGTTTTGTTTCAGACTGGAGGCCGGCTATTTACCTGGCCGTGCTGGACTGTGCTATGTACTCACGAGGATGTACCAATTTCGATGTGACTGCATATCCAACCCTGAAGGTAAGGTTCACGCTGAGGAAATGCTTGGAGGGATGGCAGAGGGAGAGCTGTGTACAGAGAGTTGGCATGACGAGTAGGGGGGCGCGAGAGCAAGTGAGGAAGTTCAGATGTTGTATTTCTCATCAGATTGAAGGCGGAGATGGGAGAGTGGAGGCGGGTTTGAGAATTGGGCACTAGATGGTTGTGGGTGCTGTGGAAGCTGAAAGAGAACAAGATTCAACGTGGGCGGTGAGGGGGTCACAGAGAAAGCAACTGTTAGAAGAAGGGGTGCAGTGTTTGTTGAGGCGTGCAGAGCGAGAAGCAGCAAAAGGATGTTGTGTTGGCAGGAGTATGAGGAAGCAGATAAGGTTGGCGTGAGGCCCAGTGAGATCATAGAAAGGCATGGCAGGTGTGGAACAAGGGCAGGCACATGACAGAGTGAATTCAGGGTTGAAGATATTCCTGAGCAGGGGGGAAAACAGGAGTGGCAAGTTCTGAAGTGGGCATTAGGAGAGAGCAAGTAAGTATGGTAACATTTTTAGAGTTGCAGCCAGAGGTCCATTGTGAGTAAATGATAGTTGTGATTTGTGAATAAAGCGTAAAAGTAATATATAATCTGACAGGTTCCTTTGGAGTGTGCTGTAAGGAGGTGGTGCAATTATATTTCTGAGACTGAGTCTTAAACAGTGACAATACCTCAAGTAGGACTGAGGAGTGTCGCCCCCCCCTTTGCTGGGAGTGCATCAAACATGAAATAAATGAGTCATTTTATTTTTTATGCTGCAGCTGAGCACAATCTGAGGGCAGGGCCACTGCTGGTGATTGGCATTATCAGGGAGGAGTGGTAGGTACTTCAGTATAAAATACGCATGTCAGTTTGTCCAGCTGTCTTGCGACGGACAGCCTGACATGCACACTTTAAACCAATCCGACCCGAGCTGTGTTCGACAGCTGGGTGCAGGGTTGACACAAGCCCCCAGTGCCTAAAGGAGCATTGAGCCAGCCCGCTCAAACTAATCCTTGTGCTTCTCTCCTGCTGAGTAATACTATTAACAGCATGAGAGCAGCATCTGGATTGGTTAGGGAAGTTGACTCTGAGAGCCTGCATCCAGGGTCAGGGACTGCAGAGGCAGAAAGGAACGCAGAGGCAGAGGGTAAGTACGCTCTTTATTTTTTCTTAAAACTTTATTTTCACTGGCTGACGGGCACTCCAGGGCTCTCAATCATGAACCATTATATACACTGTATAAAGTGGACCACAATTGAGAGATTTGGCATTGAGTCTAAGAGCACTGCTGGTTTTCGTCAGTGCTTGTCAGTGGAACGGAATATTTGCCCCACCACTTTAATTTGTCAGCAGCCATCCCTGGTCTTAAAATCAATCAACAATGTCTGAAAAGATAACTGAAGTGGAGGAAGAGACCTCCATGCATGATAGGATCTCAGGAAGGAGTAATAATGGAGGCATCGCTTATGATAAGACAGTTTGTAGATATAAAGGCAGTTGTGTATGAAAATATTGTGAGAAGTTGAGATGGAGGCTGACATATAATGATTCCCCAAGGGGATAGTGATGAAGGTTTTTACCGCATGAGAATATCGGGACGGGGCAGTGGTGGATGGGAGTTGTACTTCAATACTCCACTATATCCAATACCACTGTATCATTAGGGTAAGTAAATATAGGTCAGTATATATTTACTGTTCTTAATGTCACTCCTGTTTAGATCTGGAAGCGTTTGAGGGAGAGACCACCCCAAGTTACAACATTGTGGGGTTTGCAACCATTTAGCACATGAGGGAGAGAGCAACACCGGGAAGAAGCACACAAGGGAGTGGGCAACACAGGACAAGGAGAAGCACATAAGGGACAGAGCAACACAGAGTTTTGGGGCAGGACTATGGCAGGGGCCTTTAGTAAAGAGGCTGACATCCACTGGAGGGACAAACAGAAGATAGAACAAGAAAGCCATTGATCACGAAGCAAGCAAATGAGTGACAATAAAGCCAACCGATGGTAAGCAACGGGCAGGCTGTCAACCCACTGCAGGTTTTCGGTAAGCACACAATAAACTTTCACAGACAGCTTGTGCGTTATGCTATGCAGGACCTAAAAACAGCCCTCACTGTCACTTGGACGGGTTTCCTTAGTAGATACGTTGAGGTATGACAAGTAAATTGCATGTTATTTATACTGCTCCAAAAGAGAGTACCTGAAAACAACGTTCTAAATTTTCATTTTCCAAATGTGTCTTGGTTCATACTACCCTCAGTAGAGGCAAACCATTGTTTTACTACAACCTTCAAGAACAGGCAGTCCCATCATTTTGTTCTCCGTGGGCCATACTGCAGTATCTAAAATAATCCATGTAGTAAAGTAATATACTTTGCCTGTTTTGCACTTTCCTTACCTCACATGCGCGCCAAGACACAGCCTTGAAAGTGCTGCTGCATATGCACACATTGCAATGCCAGCATCATGTTGGTAGGTTTATGCCAGTTGTGTCGTTTTTCAAAGGTAAATATGCAAACAAGAGTGTAGGAAACTGCATCTAAAAAAGGACATCGTAAGGACCTATTAGTCAGACTGTTTTGTCTTTGTGGGAGCTCAGCCACAGCTCACGTTAAGACTGCGGCCTTTCTTTTCTGAACCTTAGCAATCCAGTTTGCTGCTCTAGGCTACCAAATGTGCCGCATAGGATTAGCTTGTCAGAATGCCTTAGCTGCCCTTGTGCATCTCTGACAGGGATTAGTCTCGGTGGTTATGCTGCTATGTCAACAACTGCGAGAGAAAAAGGTGTCTGTAGACAATATGAAGGAGTGCACCAAGTTTGGCATTAGTCACATGAACCTTCGTACACCGCTTCCTAACATACAAAAGCTTCGCCTGGCCATGGTGGCTTTCAGGCCTACAACAAACAGGTAGTTGTGCCCAGTAGCCTACATCCTCCTGCCCTAGGCCCAACTGAAGTTTTACTATAGCGAACCTTGGAAGAATCCTGGGATCCTGGGGAGACAAAGAAAATTAAGGAGCATTGTGGGAAAGTTAGTGCTTTGTGGCTCTTCTCCATCATTACCGCAATTCTCTTTTTATTTTTGTGGACTGTGAGTTGGAGGCCTCTTGAGGTAGGGCCTGACCTAATGATTAATTAAGGTTTGAGATGAGAAAACAGAACGTGCCCCCAACAGCACAACATCACATAGGCGGCAACTTTTAACCATGATAGACCACCTACCTCTGGCAGACTAGAAGTCTGTCCCGCCACAGCTGACATAGCTTTGTGTGTTAAAGAAAATCGTAAGTTGAGTGTAAACATTTGTTTTCTTTCTTGTTTCCATAGTTTTTTAAAGCCTTCTCTGCGGATGTCTCCAGTGGGAAGCGTGTAAAAGGTCAGTGTCCAAAATGTTTCCAATGTTTGGTTTTAAGCAGAAATGTGAACTATAGAACATAAACCTAATTCTGTGCATATTCAGGAAAATGCTTCTCGTGGCCAGGTCTGAACCGGAAGCCATTCTAGGCAAAGCAGTTGGTGCTTAAGATGAGTTTGTATTTGTAACGCACGAGCTCTATAGGGGACGCGGGTCTTCCAAGTGGCGTGCACCTCCTGTAGTTATATTTTATTCTCACCACTGAAGAGATATCTCTAGCGTGCTTTGAAGGGCTTTTTTATTTGACTTTCTCTCTCTCTCTCGCTCTTTCTCTCTCTGTGTGTTGATATGTGAATTAAATTTACTTAAAGCTTATGAAACACATCCCTCTCGATTCAGTTTTGATGGTCAGGATATGGCCTCTTGCTACTTTGAGGTTTTGCACTGCACTGTGTTAGCTGCCAGTATTTGTGCTCAGCTTGACTGACTCTGGATTACTGCTTGCCCAAGTGCTGCTTCCTGATCTGGATGCCTCCTCTGTCCCTAGCATCTGTGGTGTCATGCTTTATCTTTTTCAATATATCTTTAGTTCAGGATTTTAGCAAGAAATGTATTCTGATTTCGGCTTCTGTATCTAGTTAGAAGTGACGAAATAAATTTTCTAGACCCCCTTTTTTTTTTTTTTGGGCTTGCTTATGCACAGATGCTTACATTGAACTTGGTCTAATGTCCTTTTCTGGTTCCCTTCATGCTGATTCTGTATCAGACAATGAGGTCTTGTTTGGGGGTCCTTGCTCGAACCGGTCCTATCTGCACTTTGTAATGGCTCTTCATCCCACGCAGGCTAATGGTTATAGACCAAGGCCTGTTTGTGTACTGCATTTTCTGGGGTCAAGGCAGTGGTCAATGGCTTAAACCCAGGTTCTCTGGTTCTGTTCCTAAGCTGGTTGTGAGTTACAAAAGAGAGTGGTTCTGGATGTGAAAATCTTTGCTCGAAAATCTGTTTCGGAGGCATGGCTCTTTATTTTGAGTCAGATTCTTTATGTTGAGTCTGATGCCTTTCTAACCTATGTTTGTCTGTCCTTTGAATTTGCATCCTACTTGACTCTGTATCTATTCGGTAGCAGGTCTAATTGAGGCATCTCTGTGTCTCGCCCTTGTCATGTTTTGTTTGGCGTTACTCAGGTTCTCTGTGCCTGGCCTTTTTTCTGGCTTTGTTCGACTCAATTGTCTCCCACTGCTGTTGCTGGCCAACTGTTTAAGAGTTTGGTTTAGAAGTTGGAGAGTGCTGGCTTTCTTGTTTGGCTGACTTGGCTTTTGGGAATCGAAGTGCTAATGGGGAACTCTGCACCTGAAAAGAAGGACTTAAGAAGAACTTGTTTGGAAGAAAATGCATTAATTGTGGCATATGTAGCTGTAGATACACATGCTCTGCATACTCCTGCTATCTCGTTTTGGGCTTGGAAGTGTGCAACTTGTTTTTCTTCCAAGAAGTCTTTGAGGCACAAGGTATAGCAACTCCTCCTATTACTGGTAATGTACATGGGCATTGGCCACATTGTTAGATTGTGGTTTATTTCTTCCATCAGGTTCGGACCTTTTTCCAGTGAGTTCCTGGTTGATGCCTCTCAGTGTTCTTCGTGGGACGCTTTAGGACTTTACATTCCTGTTGTTGAAAACAATTGCTCTTTGCAGTATTTTCAGTTAGGTCATGACCTGCGTCTGGCTCAGGGACCAGGTTCGATTTGCCACCCCTCTCGGGCCTTCTCCTTCATCTTCCTTCAATGAGGATGCAGACATGGTGATGGAAAGGACTGCTTTCCAGTACTGTCCAGAGTGCCAATCGAAGTACCTCTGGACAGAACCCCGTCCAGTCTGCAACTTTTGCCTGTCTCCAGAGCATGACAAGGCCACTTACTCTGTTTGACTTGCCTTCTGCTCCAGAAAGACCTTGTGGAATCAATGCGATCAACTGCTCGCATGACAGACCGTGATACAGAGGCAAGGAGATGATATCCCCAACCTCCGCGAGGAAGCAGGGCTCTGGCCCTCTGGCGAGCAGGCCCTACACTTCAGGCCCGAGCTAAACTCCCATTTGGATTCCAATTCGGAGGAGCCTCAGGAGATGCAACCACGGACGACCTCGACCATGAGTATGACTTCCCTCGCTCCACCCCCTCCACACACACACACACACACACACACCCCAAAATCATCAAATTCAGGCCAAGCACAGCGCTTGAGTGGGTCAGGCACCAAGTTCAGAAGCTAAGCATCAGGCTTCCATCCACCACTACCTGAAGGCCTTGGTCGGCAGTGACAACAGGCCTCAGCTCCAACTTGTCACCCACCATCAATGCCAGCAGCACAAGATCCATCCTCTGGCACCAAGAACATCTTCTACACCAGCATCCTCTTTAATGCTTTGACTGAAAGCGCCCTCAAAGGATGCCTCAAAAACTTTCTCTGCACCAGTATGCCACAAAGCACCTTTGTTGCTGAAGCACCCAGAGCCCTACCACCTTCTGCTGGGGCAGAGGACCAACGTTTACAGGCGAAGCTCAACCCCCAGCAGAAGCAGATCCTCATTCACCTGCAGACCGGCCGGATTGCCACTCAACTCCCTCCAAAGGTTTAGGACTCTGTTCCTTATAAAAGGAAGCTGACTTTCGAGGAGGTCTTGCCTTGGAGCCTGCACCACCAGCCAAGACCAAGAGGCACCAGAACAAGGGCACTAGCCCTCTTCCTCCGAGTTCCCATCCTCTTCCTCCTCCATCCTCTCCCCCTCCTCCTCTTCCTATTTTATCTCATCCACAGGGACCTCCTCCACATGATTCACCAGAGGTTTCCCCACATACATCTTTCAGTGGGGGAAGTCCCACCTACCCATTGGATCTAGGAGACCTCATTCGATCCTAAGTCTTGGGATGACCTGTGGGATGATTGACATCGACCCTGACCTCTGCCCCCACTAAACCATCCCTCAGATGATACTTCTCCTACCATGAAGCTTTCATAAACTGTAGATGCTCAAGGTAAAGGAGGATGAGGACTTCCTTGTGGAGATGATGTCCACTACCCAGGGCTCCCTACAGTTCCGTCCTGTGCTATAGGATATGTTCAGACCCGCTATTGATACATTCAAAGAGCCCGGTAAGGCCAGGGTAGTTACCCCAACGTAGACAAAAGTATAAACCCTCCTCTTCAGACTTACCATACATCCAGGACCAACTCCCACTGGACTCCATAGTGGTCCATATGGTGTGCAAGTGTGACTAAAGCCCAGGGCACTGGGGATGCTCCTCTACCAGAAAGGAGAGCTGGAAGATCGGCCAGTAATCGGGTCACCGTCGAATCAGAGACTCGCTGGCACATCAGTAACTCCATTGGACTGCTCTCCAGGTGTGATTGGGCACACAAGGATGAGATGGAGGAGCTCCTCCAACAGATTCCGGACCAGTACAAGAAATGCAACTGTGAGCTTGTCTCGGACGGGAAGATTATCTCAAACACCACCATTTGGCATGCCATGGTTGCTGCCAAGACTATTGGGGATGTATAAAATGCCTTCTCCCTGTGGTTCCTTTCAAAGGTCCCAGTACAGAGGGGGTTCCAAGGTCACTTCCCTCCCCACAAACCACAGACAAGAGCAACAACAGACCCCTACACTGGGTTATTCCAGGCAAAGTTACAGGGGTAACAGCTCCAGGGGCAAAGGAAAGGGTGATGAAAATAAAGGAGCAACCCCGTCAAACAGTGACTCGCTGTCCCTTCCCCCAATCACACTACACCTGTTGGGAGAAGACTGAAGGGGTTGCTCTCGCAGCCAGTAGAAATTACCTCCACTGGTTCTTCACATCATCGGGCAGGGTTATTGCTTACAACTCATTGCAACCCCATCAAACATCCATCCCTGCAAACGTACTCTTTCCCCAGAACATCCATGCCTCCTTCAGGCATGGATTAGCATCACAAATGTGACGTGAACCAGCACAAAATGTTTTTTTTTTTTTGTTGTTTTTTTTTTTTTGTTGTTTTTTTTTTTTTGTTGTTTTTTTTTTTTTTTACTAATTTACTTTCCAGTGCAAAGCTCGTTTTGCACAGGGAAGTACCCTAAAAGTAACACAAAGCAGCATGAAGCACTGATTTGCATTGGTTAGCGCCAAGAGGACATCACATGGACTCTCCCATGTTCCCACCCCAGGCCTTTTGAAGCAAAAGCCTTTCTACAAAGAATAGATGGGGTTTAGCGCCAAAAGTTAGCACCTTTTAAAAGCAGACATTAAAAGGCGAAATTATTTCATTTTTCCTTTCTTTTCCGACTTTGCATGCATGATGCACTGTGCAGTACGTATACAACGTGGGAAAAGTTTTAAAGTTTGTCTATGCATAGTATTTTGTACTGGAAAGATAGCCTTCCAGTACAAAACCTGTGCTAGACTCATGCACACACCCTTGCACTATGGGACAAAGGTGTGTGGCTGGTGCACGTCATCTAAATTTAGCACTACCACTAGGGAGATGGGAGGAGGGAGCCATATCTCTGTAGCTATTGCACTCTCCTGCTCCATCCCTGTCATACAGACAGCCTTTTTTGATGCTGCACTGCTTGACTAGTTGGTAAATCTGGCCCATAGTCTGCAACCGGTTTCATCTGCAGATCTCAGGCTTCACCTACATGTCTAGCGATCTTTACTTGCAGTTTACCTTCAGGTTATGGAGCACACTTCACTGTTCAGTGTCCCTGACATCAAGGCCTTCATGGAAGGACTTAAATGGCTCATTCCACTCGCGGTACCCAGTCACTGTCTGGAACCTCAACTTTGTTCCTACACAACTCATGGGTCCACCTTTTGAACCACTTTATTCATGCCACCTGTAGTTTCTCCTGAAACGGGTTTCCTAGTGGCCATAACCTCTTTCAGGCATGTAAGTGAGGTCCAAACTTTTACCCTTCAGGAACCATTCTTCCGGATGCACAATGATAAGGTTTTCCTTAGGACACATCAAACATTTCTGCATAAAATGGTATCTTCTTTTTACATTAACCAAACCACTGAACTCATGATGTTCTTCCCACACCCAGACACCCTGGTAGAGCAGGGCCTTCACACATCAGATGTCAAGAAGGCCCTCATGTATTACATTGATAGGACAAAAATCTATTACAAAACTCAGCAGCTCTTTGTCTCATTCACAAAATCACACAAAGGCCATGTTCTTGCCAAAGCTGGCAAAGCCAGATGGCTGGTCAAATGCATTTAGGCTTGTTATGTTAAAGCCAAGAGGCAATTGCCTGCCACTCCTAGGCCCTACTCTACCCACAAAAAGAGGACCTCCATGGCTTTCCTCAGAACATTCCAATAGCTGACATACGTAAAGCAGCTAATTGGGCCACTCCACACAGATTCACTCAGCACTACTAGCAGGCCAACAAGCTAACATTGGTCAGTCTGTATTACATATACATTTCCAGTCATTTGCAGCATCCTCCGGCTAGCCACTGTTTATGGGAGAATTGCTTTGCAGTCTATGCAGAGCATGTCTTTCTACAGCTACACATGCCACAAATGGAAAATGTTACTTACCCTGTAAGCATCTGTTCATGGTAGGTAGTGCTGCCCACCCTCCTCCCCGGAAGTCTCACATTGCTTCAGATGCCTTTCTTTCTTTCTTAATTCTTCCTTACATGGTCATCATCTTATTTTTTTTATTTTTTTTTTTTAAACATCTATTTTATTGTTTTCAGCACAAGCATTCAACAATGAACACAAGTAGTAAAACATCAGAATGACAGCCGTTATATGATAACATAATAGGAAAATAACAAACTAGGTCTAGATCCGAATTGTAGGATTTACATTCATCAATAAACAACTGCACCAAAAATTGCTGGTGTTTCTGCAATCTTATATTTTAGGTGGAGCCATCTACCCCACTTTCCAACAACCGTGTACTGGTGGATTGTTGTGCAGTAACATGTGATGTAGTATGCATCCGGGATATTTGTTTTCATAGAATATGCAGGTTTTTGACTTGTTGACTATCATATCTGTTATTGTGATTACATAACCCTGTGTTATTTTCTGGTGACCGATATCTCTATCGCAACTTTTTCATTTAGCCCATGATTTGATCTGATTGAGCAACGGTCTCCCTATGTGCTCTTTCTTGGTGTATTATGTGTGGTTATCTCAGTGTATTCATGCAGCGGTGATCGGGCCCCCCCTTCTCCTGGCCCCCACATGGTCATCTTCTTCAACTTATTTATGCATCATTCCAATCCTCACCGTCCGTGCGGAACAGCTGTTCAACAATGGAGCCGATGCCCTTAGACATTACCAGTAATAAGAGGAGTCTCTATACCTCATGACTCAAAGCACTTCTTTGAAGAAAAACAAGTTGCATATGTCAGAGCCGAACACTAGATGGCAGGAGTATGCAGAGCATGTGAATCTACAACAATATATGCCACAAACAGATGCTTACACGGTGAGTAACATTGTCCTTGCAATATTTTGACTTATGAAGAAATCGTTATGTATAATACCAGAACGATAAAAGTTCCGTTGGGGAAGAGCTCAAATACAGCACAAAACAAAACCCTAACCTTGACACTAAATTTAACCCTGACACTAACTCTAACCCTCAGCCCTAAACCAGACCCAAAATGTATGACTGATCCTTTTTGTGACCCTTACTTGAACCTAGCTTTATCCCTAGATCAAATCCCCACCCGAATGTTAAACCTATATTTTCTCCAAGTTGTTTTTATTGGTATTCTTGTGTCCATAAAACAATTGCTTCCAATTCAACATGTCTCTTTGCTATACGTCACCTTTATGCATACTCTTGTACGCTTTTGTCATGACCGTCGTACCTCCCTCAGTATCAATAAAACAGCCAATTAAATCTTATAACCATACCTTATCCTTCCCTCTCTCCCTCCCTCTCCCGCAACCTCCTCCCCTTGGGGTTTCCACCTTGGTTTTTTCTGCCTTTAACTAACATTCTGGATACTACAGGGATGAGTGTTATGGTGATTTGATGATGGTTAGTCAAACAAGTGAAGAGCTCTTAATGTCTCTGTACTCCACGTTCCGATAGCTCGCTGCTGGATACCAAACTTTTCAAAAGTCATCTTTGTCTTCTGTAAGTTGGTGAGACAGTTTCTCCGTTGCCCTTGTTTCCCAGACTTTCCCAAGTCATTATTCTATCGATGGGGTTTTTTCTTTGTTTCCATTCTTCAGTTTGGGATCGATCCCACACTCCCGCGTGCAGTTCTAATATTGCTATTTTGGGGTTTGTTGGCCCAGGATGCACCACTTTACCTTTTATGGTTCCCAGTATTGTCTTCCAGTATCCTGTACTTTTAGGCAAATCCACCAAGTGTGAAGTTCTCCACTGCCTCCTCCCAACGTCTGCAGGAATATATAGCTAACCTCATCTGGTGTCCTAGCCTACCTTATCATAATTCTGAAGACTGATTCTTGGATTTTTATTGCCAGGGAGTCTACCAGGCATCCTCTAAGATATCATTATATGCTACCTAGTGCTATTAAGGCAAAGTGAAGTTTCTTTCTAGTAGACTTTTCGACAATGTGAGCTGTCCTCCAGATATTATCAAAGGTTTGATGGTTATTGAAGAATCTGGCTTAGTCTTCTTAGGTCAACACCAGAAAAGCCTTGCTCAGTCTAGTGGCTGGGATCCTCACATAAATCTTATTGTCCAGGTTTAAAAGTGCACTCAGCTCAGCACTCCAGTTGGCCCTTTGCCGGTTTTGGGGACATTATTCACTTAGCCTCTTCCGTTGACAGAGTGGCACTGCCTGAGTTTGCTGTAGATTAGAAAACCTTCTCTTGTCTTGGGGCTATCTGAGAAGCAAACTTTATAGAATTCTCCTAAAAAACCTTAGCCCTCTGGACTTTAAATGATTTTTAAAAATGCAATGGTTGCTGGAATTTCAGTGGGTCTGTGGGACTGAAAGTACTTCCCTCTGTTCCCTGCAGACCCTAGAAAGTTACACCCTCCCCAGGTATTGCTGCTGTTCGTTTGAGTCTCCCTGTATGTTACAGTACCTTGTTGGCCTTTCAGATAAGTGTGTATAGCGTGTCTTGCTTTTTAATGCAGAGGCAGGAAGTGCATGAGGCTTGTTCTCTGTTTCATATATTCTGTGCTTCATTGCTTGCAGAGTTTTCTCTGACCAGCAGAGTGCTGAGTTGGCCTCTTATTGCGGGCAAGTGTCTGTATGATTTCCTGTATTTTTATGGGCTTCATCTGCTTCATGTAGTTCTCCTTAGAACTTGGTCTTAGTCGGATCCCTATTTCATTTAGCTACTTTTGGCATTTCTATATTTTACACCCTCATTACTGGTTTGAGAAAGGTGCCACAGCATGACCCTGGTTGTGCCTGGGGTTTTGTTAAATTGCAGATATTCTTTTATGGTATCTCTTGTCTCAGCTCTATTTACTGTGTCTCTCATTGTGGCTATATCACACCGATAGTGTCATAGAATCGATGTTTGGGTGCACTACCTTGTCCTTGATTTGCCCCGAGGCCTGTACATTAGTAGTAGTGTGTGTGTAATCATGTTCTGTGGAGTGCAGTTCTCACCATGTATCAGCTAGGCCCAGCTCTGTCCGGCTTGCAGAACTTCTTGTGTTAGCGTGCGAGACAGACCTGCAAATAGTTCACATGTGTTCCGTGTGACACCCTTAAGCTAGCTGAGGACTTTCTGTATAAAGTACTTATGGAGCATTTCCTCTTTTGCAGTTTACTTCTGAATTAAGATTCTTACTCGCTCCGGGTGTCTGTTGGTTCCATCCATGTCACTTCAGAGTCCTTGTGGATCTTAATGATGCAATATCTGGTATCGCCCAGTTGGAATGGAACCTCACAGGGGAAGGCCCACCTGTATTTTATTAGTTTCTTTCTTTTTTAGGACATTAATTAGCGGGTAAAGTACTTTTTTCTTGTGAGGGTAGGCTTGGTAATGATATTTGTAGAAACTTTATATTGTCTCCATGAAATATCACCGGGTTTTATTGCATTGCTTCTCTCATGAATCATCTTTCTGGGGAATAATGATAATTTGTCTCAGATATCTCTATTTGCTGTCTCCTGTTTTTTTTTTCTCGAAGCCCACTTCCTCTCTTTCTTTAACATATGAAATTGAGCAAATACAATTCTGACGTATCTTAAAATGTTGGATTCTTCAGCTCCCTTTCTTTATATTTTTGACTCTTGTGTTGTTTCGTCATGCTCTATTTCTTATGTCTTTGCTGTTGTTAACGCGTCCTTTTATGTTAATTTATTACACATTAGGACTCGTTTTAGGCCAATGAATCTTTTGACCCAGTTGAGAGAGACCGTAGGACGAGATAGCTGATCAATATATCAATAATGTCATCAATATTTATCACCACAATACATTTCACTTTGGTCAAAGACATTAATCAAATTGACGACGCAACCATGACCTTTCAGCCATGAATAACCACACCTTTGATATAATTTTATGAAGTTTATTCCCTATTAGTTACAATCTAAAACTAAGTGCGTCAATCTCAAAGCCAAGAAACACAATAGCATAGTTACGATATGGCAACTTTGGTAAGATTTCAGTAAAGCAAGAATCATAAACATCAGAATATAACACGCCGCGAACATAGATCTGAATACAGCAAAGTGTCAAATACGCGCCAGTTCAACATAGCATAATGTCAGTCGTTTGTCTATTTGCGTCAATTTAGTGATCACCTGCCCTAACCACTAATTAGCATTGGCATGTTGGGCTTCATGCAAAACAATTTAGAACACCAATTTGGAAAACATCTAGCTATGGTCTCTGTCAAAATTAAGCAGTTAGTACCTAGAAAGGAAAAGCAAACAGACAAATTACAAATTGCATTGTCATAATTACCCTCCAAAGATTAGGTCAGCGCACAGGTTCAGTCTTCGTCTTCAGGACATCAGTCAAAACGCCATCAGTCAAAGTTCAACTAAAGGCATAAGGGGCACTCCCCTCTTAAGGAGGAAAAGTGTAAATGGGCCGTCTATGGGTGAGGATGGTTTTAATAAGTCTCAAAGTCACCAAAAAGAGTGACAGAGTTTCTGGATAAAATCAGTAGCATTCCCTACCTAATTCTAATGACCCTTCTGTGACATGGGTTTTATCCCTTTTTCGTAGTACATTCCCCCAAAATTCTATTGGACACTTACTATACCCCACTATCTTGAACCTATCAAATTTAGCATTTGGTAATCCCAATTATCACTCCACATTAATTCATGGTTCTTTGATTGGTCTTCATAATTGACGTCTTCGGAGGTGGCACATCCGGCGTTACTTCACTCTTTGGGTCAGCAGATTCATTGTCCATCGGTCTAAGTGACCTTGTACATTTCATTAATCTACAGTTGTTTCAATTTGCTCATACTTTTTAAACCAAGGCACCGAATATGCACTTGGGAACGGAATTAACATAGATACATTCGTCTTCCAAGTTGAAGAAAAAGAACATTTGCAGGGTCACGGCCCTTTGCGAGTCAGCACACTGGAAAAATAGAAAAATGCATTTAATATGAGAGCTGGGCAGCTAAATCTTGCAGCTCACGCTAACTTAAGGCCTATAAAGATTATGAATGTTAAACTTAATTAAACATAACATAAACATTTTATTCATCATTATTAGTTTGCGTAATACATTGGTGGCCATTTACTGTGATCACAATTCAGGTGCGCGTTTAAGCAAAACCGCTATTATTATTGTTTTCTATGCAGCATCATTACATATTGATATAAGCATTTCCTTTCAATATGGGTTAAGTAAGCTATGCTCTCTCAGTCCCTCCTCTGATGACGCTCGTCATCACACAAACCTTTCCTTTTAATCTTTCATTTAAATTTTTCACTTTACGCATAATGCGCATTTCAACATCTTGTCCCTTATGTGAACTTTCCCAGATTTCATTGAACATTTTCTCTCTTTCACTTTCTTCATTTCTCCTGGTTCTTTTAGTCAAATCTTTCTTAATTTTATCATTAATTTTGCATGCCCCCCATAATCCTAATAGACAGGCCAGAACAATTAATAGACCCATTAGTATTTTTGCAAGAACCCCATTCTAAACGTTGGTAAACCAGCTCCCTACTCTGGCAATTCCCTTTCCAAATTTCTCCCAAACTCCGGGTTCCTTCAAATCTGCACTATCTCCAGTTAGGTTAGTAAGCATACCTCTAATCTTTTTACTATTGTCTGGAATGAATGAGCAGCAATGGCGCTCGTTGAGCATCTTGCAGACCCCTCCACTCTTTGCTAAAAGAATGTCTAAAGCAAGCCGATTTTGAAGAGTCATAGTTCTTTCTGCAGCAAGTTCAGTATCCATCAGGAGTATAGCCCCTGTAAAATTTGTCAGCATGTTATCCACAATAGTAGACAACTTTTGAATCTTCATAGAATTCAAGAGAACCCCTACTGAAGGGATTATAGCTCCAAATATATCACCAATGACAGCAACCACTGATTCTCGTTTTTGTCTAGCATGTTGTAATTCAGACGTTTTAGGTATTTGCTTTAAGTCATCAATCTGGTAAATCTTTGGGAAAACTATTCACAAATAACATGTCCCATACCATCCCTAAGGGAGACGGTAATAAGCATTAAGTCCACAGATGTAATAAATCCCAGAGATCGCTGGATCCTGTCCACTCAACATAAATGTCCATTTACTCTTAAAACAAAAACACATGTCTACATTCACTCGTTCCCACAAAAAAATTGTCCTGCTCAGATTTCGGCCTATATATACAAAGCCTTCCTACATGTAATGCATCTATAGCTAGTTTGCCTTGCGTTTTGATTCCGGTGTAAGCATAATCATTTGCATATGTGCGCTTTTCTAATCCTTTTTCTAATCTTTCTTTTAATGCTTTGCGTCTATCATCAGTGTGATCTAAAAAGATTTTCTCTGCAGGTGACAGTAAGCAGGTCAGATTGTTGCGATGTGCATAAGCAGTTCCAAATGTAAGCGTTGGATCAAAGAATCCTCTAACTATTTTTATGTCATGTTCCTTAGCTAGCTTGTTCAAGAATTCAATCACAGGCACAAAGGAAAACACAACATCCAGATTTGAGTCAAAGTATTGCACATGCTCTTGATTATAGAATCTGGTTAGTAGCAAACTACAGCTAATCCTGTAAGTTAAAGGAAGGCTATGGTAAGTAACCCCTTCTTGCACAGATGAAGGAATCCTGGTATACACATAACAGTCTTTCGCATCCATGGTCTCCACATGCTCATTCACCAAGCGATAGAAGACATTAGTAGAAAGTTCCCCCTTTGAATTAGTTCCCTCCTGCAAGTGACTTGCATCTTGCTCAAACCTCTCCCATGGTGTTAGTGTTGTAGTTTCAGGTTTTGAAGTAGCGTTAATAGTCTTTTTCTCCAACCACGGCATTCCCACAATCACTCCCTCAATTATTATTGCACACACAATACCTATTATAAGGCTTAACCAACCACACACCTTACTTCCCTTGTTACTACCTCTATTATGAGCCATGTCTGTATAGAATCAAATAGCAGAATAACAATAAACTCAAGGATGATATAGAACTTTTTTTTTTTTTCTCTCTCTCTGCGTGTATTTACAGCGTTTTCACTCGCTCCGGGACCCCCTTTGTAAAATCAGGTTAGCAGCTTGTCATAATCAGGTTTCTCAAAGTCAAATCAGGTTCTAATGTCACATCCGGTTTATTTATTTCTTAGTTTTCAATTTTGATTTTTAACAAAGTCTTTCCTTTGAGTTAATTCAGGTACCGTAGTATTGACCTGGTACTTCTCGATCAAAACAGAATGCTAGGAATTCTTGTTGCCATTCAGATGTTGTAGAATACGCCCATTCAGGACCTGTATATCTTCTGTTTGCGACTCTTTCTCTTCAAACTGCGTTCACCTTGCAGTTCTCCCTCACTTAGACCTTCCACTTGGGATGTATCAGTTTCCTCTGTTATTGTTTCATCTGGTATGCTTCTTATGCTTAAAAGTGGTTTCTCTGGCCAGTTATCACCCTTATGCGTCTTTTTCCGATATGTCTTTTCAGGACGCTGGACAGCACCCTCCTCTTGTGATATGGTGTTTTCACTTGATGAACCTGCAACTGGCTCAGGGGATGTCGGTACACTCTGATCTCTTTCTATTATTTCCCCTTCTTCTCCTTCTTGATCTGTAACGGGTTCAAGTTCTAACCCGTATCCGTCTACTTCTGGGAGAACCTCTCCTTGACTTAGTTCTCCTGCCGCCTCTACTGAGTTAGGCACTCTGTCACCTCTCTCGAACTCATTCACTGTTCGAGGGACGAGGCTGTTCTCAGTGGGCTCTCCTGCAGCCTCAGTTCCTTCTTGGCTACTTTCTGGCCCTAAGACTTCTCTTCCTGGAACTGTTGTGCCGGAAACTTCAAGTTCCTCGTCAGTTGGACACGTTACCTTCTTTGTGTGACTGGCATGTATCCAATTTGGAACGCCTGCACATTTCACAGCAGTGGTTGTTGTCGAGATTACTTGATACGGCCATTTCCAATGTGGCTCCAAACAAGACTTTCTCACGTGCTTCTTGACAACCACCCAGTCACCGGCCTGTAGGGTGTGACCTGGATCTCCAATCGGTGGCAATGTGTTACCCTCTAACTGGTGAGAGAAAGAGCGAATCACGTTAGCCAAACAGTTGCAGTAGTCCAACACCATATCATCTGTGTTATTCACTAGAGCATTCGCAGGTACTGCTAGCAATCTCATAGCTCTGCCCCTGAGGATTTCATGGGGTGATAGTCCTGTTTTCCTATCAGGGGTGTTCCTCATTGACATCAGCACTAAGGGCAATGCATCTGGCCATTTCATATTGGTAGCTGCCCACATCTTTGCCATTCTTGATTTCAGAGTACCATTCATTTGCTCTACTAGTCCTGATGCTTCAGGGCGGTAGCTATAATGCAGCTTTTGTTCAATGTCTAGTGTGGCACATAGAAGTTTAATCACCTCATTGTCGAAGTGTCTGCCCCTATCTGATACTATAGAGACCGGAAACCCACCCGAACCTTGGTATTAGTTCCCTAAGTAGCAGCTTTGCAACTGTGAGACTGTCATTTCTACGTGTGGGGTAGGCTTCAATCCAGTGACTGAAAACACACACAATCACCAACACGTACTTCAATCCTCCACAAACAGGCATCTCAATGAAATCCATTTGCATTTTGCTGAAAGGACCACCAGCTCTCCCAATATGGCTCAAAGTTACCACAGTCCCTTTTCCAGCATTCATCTGTTGACAGATGATGCATCTGTGACAGGTAACGTCTGTGGCATGTCTGAATTTTGGGTTAAACCAATAGATTTTGAATGACCTGATCATTGCATCTCTCCCAAGGTGAGCCTGTCCATGGTACAGCCTGGCGAACTGTGACAGAAGGCTGTTTGGCAAGACTAATTTCCCCTCCTCTGAGACCCATAAATCATCAGCCCTCTGTACACATTGCATTCTTTGCCAGGAACGTTTTTCCTCTTTGCTAGCACGACCCTGTAATGTCTTTAGCTCATCTAAGGAATCCACCACCCTTAATGCAAGGTTCAAACGTGTCATTTTCAGTTTGCGGTAACAATTCCCACTGTTCCTTGAATGATATACAGTTCAATGCGCAAAACCTTGCGACTTGATCTGCATAACCGTTTCCCATGAACACACAGTCTTGTGACTTAGCGTGAGCATTGCATTTTACCACGGCAATTTCAAGAGGTAACTGAATCGCATGCAACAAATCCTTTATTTGTTCACCATTTTTCACAGGAGAACCAGAAGAGGTCATAAAACCTCTCTGTGACCACAGCTGACCGAAATCATGTACGATTCCGAATCCATATCTGCTATCAGTATAGATAGTGACTCTCAGAGTCACAGCTGCGTGGCATGACTTAGTAAGGGCAATCAATTCTGCCACTTGTGCGGAAAACACTTTCTCGAGCCAGGAATTTTTAATGACAATAGCTATGGTACATACAGCGTAAACAGCCCTCAGTGTTCCGACGGAATCTCTTAAACAAGACCCATCAACAAACATGATACAATCATTTTCTTTCAGCTGTGTGTCTTGAATATCTGGTCGTGGTTTGGTACATAATTCCGTTACCTCAAGACAATCATGCTCTAATTCTTAATCATTTTTATTTTCAGTATTCTCAGCAGGAAGTAAAGTTGCCGGGTTCAATACAGTACATCGTTTCAGTGAAACATTAGGTGACCCCAGTATGATTGTCTCATATTTGGTAAGACAAGCATTTGTCATGTGCTGAGTTTTAGTTTGAGTCAACAATATTTCAACTGAATGCAGAACCATTACTATTAGGGGGTATCCCATAATTATGCCTTCACACTGTAAGGCTCTGACCAACTGCTGCAACTGCGAGCAAACAACCCGGTAAGGCTGCTGCAACCGGGTCCAAAGTAGCTGAAAAATACGCTACAGAGCGATTTGCACCTCCATGGACCTGTGTCAAGACCAAGCATCACGTTCATGACAGAACAGTAGAAAAGGCTTTGTATAATCAGGCATACCTAGCGCTGGTGCCCTACACATGCAATCTCTCAATTCCATAAATGACTAAAGCTCTTCTTTGGACAAGGCTATGGTATATGGCTCATCCTTGATCTCTTTGCCTGTCAGTTTTATCAAAGGTTTTGAGATGATCGAGAAGTTGGGTATCCACTGGCGGCAGTAGCCCACCATTCCCAGGAACATTCTGACATCCCTTTTTGTTGTTGGGGGGTTCATTTGCAAAATGGCTGTTATTCTTTCCTTCGATATCCTCCTGGACCCTCTTTCAATTAGATGCCCTAGGTATTTCACCTCTTTCTGACAGTTTTGCAGCTTCTTGGGTGACACCTTGTGTCCGTTCTTTCCCAAATGATTCAGTAAGGCAATCGTATCATATTTACAGTTATCCCTTGTTTTGGATGTAATCAGCAAGTCATCGATGTACTGCACTAGAGTCGAGTTAAAAGGCAGTACTAAGGATTCTAAGTCCTTTTTCAATATCTGATTAAAGATAGATGATGATTCAGATAACCCTTGAGGAATTCTGCACCAACTGTACACCTTATCCAGGAATTTGAAACTGAACAAAAATTGACTGTCCTCGTGAAGAGGTATCGAAAAGAATGCTTGTGACAAGTCTATAACGGTGAACCATTCAGCATCACACGGAACCTGAAACATGATCACTGCTGGATTGGGCACTATGAGGCAACATTTTACCACAATCTCATTTATTTTCCTCAAATCTTGCACAATTCGAACTTTCCCACAAGGCTTTTTCAGACCCATTATCAGTGAATTGCACGGGCTACTCAACACCTCTTTCAGAACTCCCTGTTTCAGAAAATCTGCAATTATTTGTGACACTTCAATAAGAACATCTTGTGCCATATAATATTGGGGCACCTGAGGAAAGACTGCATTTGACTTCACTTGTACTTTAACTGGTTCCACACCTTTTATTAGTCCCACTTCCTTTCCTGTCAGATTCCACACTTTCTCTGTCACTGTTCCCTGTAACTCGACAGGTAGGTCAGTAATTGTAAGCATCGGAAACAAGGTAATCAAAGGATAATCCTCATTGGCCGTCCCTGTCTCTTCCTCTGAGAACTGACCTTCGTCTCCTTCATCATCACTATTTGTCTGTAATTCGAGTCCATCATTGGAACAGGTAATCGAACATTTTGTCTTGCACAGTAAGTCCCTTCCCAGTAGGGATACCGGACTTGAATCACAGACTACAAATCTATGCAGTCCCTGGAAGTTGCCGATCTCAACTTGCACTGGATCTGTAATCTGGTTTGTCAGGTATTGGTTTGCTACACCGACTACCCTTATGGTACGCCCCGAAAGTGGTAGTTTCGGAACCTCCGCACTCCTGACTGTAGAGCTTGTAGCTCCGGTATCGACCAAAAATGAGACTTTGTAACCCATTACCTTCCCCTCCACATAGGGACCCCTCTGATCCACCTCTAGGGTTGCTGCAAGCCTGCATTCTTCACTATCTGAACTATCATCCGACCATTCCATGCCATTTTCACCTCCTAATGGGAATTGCTGTACTGTATTATTTTGACTCATTACCTGACCTGTGACCTGTTGAGGAAGCATGACCTGTGTCTGTCCCATCGGAGCCATTGGTAATTGCATTTGCTGTCTAGGTACCATGGGAACCTGATGTTGTACTTGCTGCATCTGCGCTGGCTGAAAACGCGGCATATGCATCTGCTGCATGGGCTGTACCCCTTGCATCTGTACCAGGTTATTTTGAAAATTCAGATTTTGATGTCTCAGTTTTGAGCCTTTTACATTTTGCAATGTACCAACATTAGTGCTTTGTTGAACGACACCATCCTGTACCACATTCGGGCACTCCCGTTTCCAGTGCCCCACGCCCGCACCCGTGACATGGTGACATCTTTTTCACCCCTTGTACGTCATTTTGAACCACAACGGTATTCAAGTCTGGACTGTGATTCACAAAACCTCGACCTCTCGGTTGCGCCTGAAACACACCATTCATTTGCGGCTGCTGCTGTATCATCTGCTGGACTCCATTTCCCTGTATTCCTGCCTGTGCAGCCCTTATCTGCATCACCATCACTTTCTCTTCCAGCTTTTTCTGCTTTAACTCAATCTCGTCACTACAATATTTCGCATACTGCAACACCTCATCAATTGGCTTCGCTTGCCAACAAATCAAATGATTCTTAATCATTTGACTGACCTCTGGTCTCAGCCCTTCAACAAATCTGAACACGAGATGGTTCATGTCCTTTGGCTCAATAGTCTCAGTACCACTGTAATGTTTGAATGCTTTTAACAACCTCTCATAGTAAGCATGTATTGATTCCTTAACTTCCTGTGAGGTCCGGTCAATCTTCTGCCAATCAGTCACCTTTGGCGACACCTTTTGTTTCAAAAACTCAATCACCTTATGATAGTACTTCATCACCTCCTCAGAGGGAGCTCCAGTCACCTTATCCCTTGCCGGCTCCTTCGTCGGCCAATCTACCCCTCTCTTACACTCGAGCCACAAATCAGGTGGAACAATGATCTCGAACAAGGTATTCAAGTCTTCCCAGAGACACTTCGCAAGCTTCACGAACCTGTCTGTTTGCTGATACCACTCGATTGGCTTCTCCCTCAATCTGGGATAATCGTTAGTAAAGGATAGGATGTCTCCTCTGGACCATGGCACATGTACTAAAACACCACCAGCTGTTTCTCTCATGGGTAGTATTTTTACTGATTCTGTGTCGGGTGAGGTTTTGGTCTGACTTGACCCTGGACTGTCACCTTTTTCCTTATCTCTTTTCTTTGCCCATCTGCCTTCCCATTTTTCTAATGCACCCCAAATTTGCGCACTTTGCAATAGCTCTTTTAAGTGTGCCTTCATTCCAGCAGACCTCATGTGCTCAAAATCTTTCGAATCAAAGTCTAATCTGTAACTGTTTTTCAAATGTTTAGTGTTTTCAATGTCAATATTGTATTTGTCTGCCAGGTTTGCTAATCTCTGATGCACCTTGCCCACTTCTTTGGTAATCTTGGGGCACATGAATCTCAGTTCTGCTTCAGTGTAGGACTTTAATCTGTTTATCCCCATCGTACCTTCCACTAATTCAGCAGCTTCCACTCCCAGTCTTACAAAATGTAGGTAGTCATCTTGCCCTACCTTTTCCGGTTCCACTGCAGTCACTGTAGTCTTTTGCGAAGTATAAGTTTTTTCTAGCCATTCATTCAGCTGCTGCACTGTAAAACCTTGCAGTGAAATGTTCCCTGCATGTATCATTGGCGACTGTGAGGTGTTTGTACTCGTCGTCTGTGGAGTTAAAACCCCTAACCCTGCCTGACGCATTGCTTCTAAGGGTGCTTCTACTTGGCTAAGGTCTATTAAGGACCTCGGCTTTTCGACTGCTTGTTCTCCTGGAGCCATTATCTGGGGAGTTCCTCTGGGCCCTCCTCTTATCGCATCTTGGGTCATTACTCCCTGATCACATGCGCCAGATTTGCCTTGTGCATATAATGGCACTGGTGGACCGACAGTAATTGGTAATGATATTGCAGCAGGTGTCTGACCTGGTCCCAAACTCCGTGGAGCAGTAACTCCATAGGTCTGTTCCAAAGTACCCGGGACAGGTACTAATGGAGGACCAGCTACTGGGTTGTACCCTGGTATCAATTGTGGTTGCTGCTGGGACAGCAATTTCGGAGTTGACTCAATCTGCACTATCCCTGGTTTTGTATATATCGGGTCTGGCGGCACTATCAGATTTGTAGTAGTCTCAAGTACTGGGACGTCTGGATAGATTCTCTGTATCTGCGGTGGAGGTTGCAACTGTATCTGCATGTCTGGCGCAGTGGGTACACTGACACCATTCTTTATCGAAGTCGTATCACTAGTCTGTACCGTATTGTAACTCCCTTCTCCTGCGTCTGGTTCCCAGGACCCATGCTAGTGCTTAGAACACTGTCGCTCACTGCATAAGGTGGCGGGCGATCATGTAATAATCGGTCCATGAATTCCTCATCGTCTGAATTGTCTTCCTCTTCCCAAGGTCTCTTATTCTCTTTAGACTTACTAGAGTCCTTATCTGTTTTACAGGAGGCTTTCTTTCCCTGTGACTCTTCTCCCTGAGCTATTGCTGGGAACAATTTTAATCTGTCAACAATTCCCTGTCTCCACATTTTGTTCTTGTTATCCCACCTAGCTTCTGCATAGGATTTTTCTGCCCTTTTTAGCCTTCTCTGGAACCTTTCTTGTCTATGTTTAAGAGCCATTAAGTCCCAAATCGCTAAAGCCTCATGTTGAGCTGGCCTTGGAGGTGGTTTTTGTGTACTTAGCATCCACCTTAAATTCTCTAGTACCTTTGGATTAAACGTCCCATGTACTGGGAACGCTAAACATCCCTCTTTCTCTGTTAATTTGCGCCACTGTTTCATCCATAAACAAGGCGCAACACCCTTCTCCTCCATAACCATGTAAGCTGGAGTACCCTCAGGTGGTGTAGGCTCCCCATCAGTTGCTATAATATACGCGTCTCCTTTCAGAGCACTCTTAAAAGCCTTGACAAAATTCATCTTTGTGTTTTTTCTTATTTGTATTTAATCAGAAAGTGACTTTAATTCCCAGGACACTCTTCACCCACCTTTCTCAACCTATTGCCTTCACGGACGGCAGCCAATCCGTGCGCGACCCCTCTCGACAACTGACCTATCTCAGCGCGGCACCACTGACGTCACACTCACACACTGCAGCTGACAGTCTTGCGGCTCGTCTGCCCCTCACTGAATCCACACAACCTAATGCAAAGTTTTTGCGAGCACCTTTAATAACAACACAAATCTGTCGGTTTACTACAGGAAGGGTAACACATTCGCTTCAGAACTTTACAGAGATTTCACTTGAAGCCTCGGTCGCTACTCTCTCTTTCTCAGTCCCCGCATACGCAAGCAGAATTCGACCCGCAAATTCTACTCTCGACGGCTCAGTGGTTCGCCCTAGTGCACTTTAGAGCTTGCCAAATCTCCATCGAAGGTTTCACACATACTCTCTGACTCAGACTCGACTTGTCAATCACGCCCGATTGACTTACTAAACTGCACAGATTACAACATAAATCCAAGTGTCTCCTATACTTGTCAATATACTCCGGAGTCTTAGACCACAACGGGTCCGTACATAAACAACCAACCACGTGGATAATTTTAAGCACAAAGCGCCACACTCATGTGAAGTACGCCGACTTCCTTACTCTCATACCGCGGAGTACGCCTACTCCTAATAAACAATATTTACCTGGCCTAGATACACACAAATTTCACAACCACCTGCAAAAAGGCATAAGCTAAGCAAGCGCAAAACCCTATACCACACACATTATGATTCCCAACTCACTTAAGCAGGCTCCGAGATCCCGGGAAAGTCATGGTGAACTTAGAAACCAATCATTCCTCCGATTTGCATCATCACAGAAAAACAATTTAAACAATGATTCTCCGTCCTAGGGCCCCAAAGGGCCAAACCGTCGCTCAGCTACCAGAACTGTTAACGCGTCCTTTTATGTTAATTTATTACACATTAGGACTCGTTTTAGGCCAATGAATCTTTTGACCTAGTTGAGAGACACCGTAGGACGAGATAGCTGATCAATATGTCTATCAATATATCAATAATGTCATCAATATTTATCACCACAATACATTTCACTTTGGTCAAAGACATTAATCAAATTGACGACGCAACCATGACCTTTCAGCCATGAATAACCACACCTTTGATAGAATTTTATGAAGTTTATTCCCTATTAGTTACAATCTAAAACTAAGTGCGTCAGTCTCAAAGCCAAGAAACACAATAGCATAGTTATGATATGGCAACTTTGGTAAGATTTCAATAAGGCACGAATCATAAACATCAGAATATAACACGGCGCAAACATAGATCTGAATACAGCAAAGTGTCAAATACGCGTCAGTTCAACATAGCATAATGTCAGTCGTTTATCTATTTGCGTCAATTTAGTGATCACCTGTCCTAACCACTAATTAGCATTGGCATGTTGGGCTTCATGCAAAACAATTTAGAACACCAATTTGGAAAACATCTAGCTATGGTCTCTGTCAAAATTAAGCAGTTGGTACCTAGAAAGGAAAAGCAAACAGACAAATTACAAATTGCATTGTCATAATTACCCTCCAAAGATTAGGTCAGTGCACAGGTTCAGTCTTCGTCTCCAGGACATCAATCAAAACCCCATCAGTCAAAGTTCAACTAAAGGCATAAGGGGCACTCCCCTCTTAAGGAGGAAAAGTGTAAATGGGCAGTCTATGGGTGAGGATGGTTTTAATAAGTCTCAAAGTCACCAAACAGAGTGACAGTTTCTTGATAAAATCAATAGCATTCCCTACCTAATTCTAATGACCCTTCTTTGACATGGGTTTTTATCCCTTTTTCGTAGTACATTCCCCCAAAATTCTATTGGACACTTACTATACCCCACTATTTTCAACCTATAAAATTTAGCATTTGGTAATCCCAATTATCACCCCACATTAATTCATGGTTCTTTGATTGGTCTTCATAATTGACGTCTTCGGAGGTGGCACATCAGGCATTACTTCACTCTTTGGCACGTCTTTGGGTCAGCAGATTCATTGTCCATCGGTCTAAGTGACCTTGTACATTTCATTATCAAATCTACATTTGTTTCAATTTGCTCATACTTTTTAAACCAAGGAACTGATATGCGCTTGGGAATGGAATTAACATAGATACATTCATCTTCCAAGTTGAAGAAAAAGAACATTTGCAGAGTCACTGCCCTTTGCGAGTCAGCACACTGGAAAAATAGAAAAATGCATTTAATATGAGAGCTGGGCAGCTAAATCTTGCAGCTCACGCTAACTTAAGGCCTATAAAGATTATGAATGTTAAACTTAATTAAACATAACATAAACATTTTATTCATCATTATTAGTTTGCGTAATACATTGGTGGCCATTTACCGTGATCACAATTCGGGTGCGCGTTTAAGCAAAACCGATATTATTATGGTTTTCCATGCAGAATCATTACATATTGATATAAGCATTTAATTTCAATATGGGTTAAGTAAGCTACGCTCTCTCACTGTTGTCAGCTAGAATGAAAATCTTTTCCACCAATCCACTGATCTCTCCCAATAACTTTGTTCCTTCCTGCCACCTATATGATGTCTTTTCTTCCAGCATTTTAACTCTTTGACTCAACTAATCTACATCCACCAATTTTATTGAGATTTGCATTAATAAAACATAAAAGAATATACATACACTCTTAAGTTGGTAAGAGCATCCTTCAGGCTTTGCCTGACTTAGATCAATTTCTGTTTGCGTTCTTCTTTAAACTCTCAAGTTCTTCAGTATATCTATTAAATGATCCTTGTTCAGTGGTGGAGTTCCCTGTGTTTTAGCCATTTCCACATTCGTCTTCAAGTGCCAGGTATAATTTTTACACCTGTACGGGGTTTGGTCTACTAAATCACGATGTCCATTTGGCTTTTTGTCATTGTCTTTGGGAACATCTGTCTCCACTGCAGGAATGTTCCCCTCTAGGTTGCTAATGTGGTTTGCTATATATAGGACTAGCTTGATCCCAGGAATAACACTTTGGTTGGCTTGTTATATTGAACGAGGGAGTGGGGAAGGATTTTCGATGTACAGCTGTGCAACACCCTACACTTTCCATTTGCGGTGTTTGCAATACCTCTATTTGCTCTCAGTCCGTGCCACTGTCGTTCTTCGGCCTCTGGATTCAGTCTGATTTACTGACCACTCCCTGCCCCCTCCAAGTACCTTGGCCTTTATTAGCTGGCCTCTGGTACTCATGAAATCTCGCTCAAAGGCCTCTGGCTTCCTCCCCAGAGTCTTGAACTTTCATCGCATCTGCTTTCCCCTACCTTATAGTGGCTGCGGGTCTTTCACCTACTCACTTGGCGGGTCCACAGCAGGCTGTTTCTCCCACGGGTTCTGCTCCAGACTCGCTGTATTTACCTGCCGCTCTTGATTTGTGGGGAGGAGCGGCTTGGCTTTCACACAAAGGCAGCGGGTGTAATTTGCTGGGAGGACTTGCTCCATATTGCTGGTGAGTGGTGCTTCCCCTGCTTGAGTTGATAAAAAAATATGCATAGCTTGGGTTTTTGTTCTGCTGATGCTTGGAGCGTAGGAAGAAAAGGTTGTCACCTTCAGGCTGTGCTGCCCTACCATAAATTGTAACTTTAGACTTTTTTTAACCTTGACCCTGTATATTCTAAAATCGGTAATAATGAAAAAGCATGCAATGTGATTTCATGTTTACTGTTGTTAATGCTGAAAGAGAGGAGTCTTCATTATTTTTTTGGTCTCACCTTTGGGCATGTGCTGTTGCTCGGCAGGGGAATTGTTTATAATCAAAATCTCGGAGCCCGCCCTTTTCTTACCATTCGGTGGCTTCATTGTCACTCTTTTTTGCTGCTTCCTAATTGGCCACTGCATGCCCGGGGCCACTTCCTTTTCTTTCTTTGGAGCAAGAATCAAGCACAGATAGATTCAACTTATTAGTGTCAAATCCTCTGTGGACTGATGTATGCATTTCAGGAAATATTGTCTGTTTCCAGTTCTAGTGCTGCTTTCCCCATTTGTTCGTTTTTTAAACGCATTTTTGGACATTGTCTACAACTACAACTTTTGGTTTACTCGTACAACTAAAATGAAATTACATTTTATGTAAGTTGGGTTAAGATGTTACAATGTATAAATGCCACACTAAGAACACATTTAAACCTTCATAATGCTTGTTGCTGCACACTCATTTTTGTTGCCTTTAAGCCATTCATCCCCTTTTTACCTCATACTTTTGCATTTATTATGTTTGTTTCCTTCTTTAAGTTACGTACACCAACAACTGTACTATTCTATACGACGCCACTCTATGCCGCTTCTCTCTGCACCACTCTACTCCACACCACTCTAAACTACTCCTCAACACTTTACTCGATGTCACTCCAGTCTGTGCTGCTCCACTCTGTACCACAGCATTTCACACAGTGACACTCTATGCCACTCTTCCCACAGTGTCACTCTATGCCACTTCACTATACGCCATGCCACTCCACTCTATGCCACTCTACTATACGCCAATGAACTCTACACCATTCCACTCTATTCTACTACACCCTACGCCACTCCATACCACTCTACACTGTGCCACTCCACTATTTGCTACACTACTCTACTACACTCCATGTCACTCTCTTTTAAGCCACTCCATTCTCCTTTTAACCACTCAAGTCTATTCCACTGTATGCCACTCCACTCTGTGCCACTCAACCCCCCTGCACAGAATGCCACTCTGACACTCTACGCCGCTACTCTCCACATCATGGTACACCTCCCTGTGCCCCTGTACCACTCCACTTTGTACCTCTCTAATCTATGCTAATCTACTCTGGCACTCTTTACCACTTCACTCTACACTATTGTACGCCCCTCTGTGCCACTCCACTCTGTTGTAATCCCCTGTTCTATTCCATTCTACACTACTTCACATGACTCAACTCTTAAGTCTCTCCACACCACTTTACACAGCTCTACGCCACTCCATGCTACTCAACTCTATGCCACTCCACTAACTTTTAGCCATGTTTAACAGTCGCCACCCTGCTGTACAACATGACTAAAAGACATTGGCAAAGCCAGTAGCTCTCTTATTGGGGAGGCCCCATTGGTTTTGTCAGTGTTGTTCTTCATGTTATTTTCATCACTATTTTTCCCATAATTATATATATTTTATTTTTATGCAGTGCTGACTTTAGTCTGTATTGTGCTAGATGACGGTTAATTCTCCCTGTATGTTCAGCTCTGGGATTTCATGATGTGAGCACTCTCCTCCTGCAGGTTTGGGTACTGCTACTCAATTGAGGCGGAAGATCATTGACAACTTGGAAGAGCATAAGGAGTCCTGGCCCCCTGCCTGCCCACCATTGGAACCAGCCAGGTATCTGAAAGCCAAGCATCGTATCATGTTGATTGGGAACAGGCAGTCCCTCTCATATTGCTTAATTTATTATATTTTATAATGGTCTTATTGCACACTCACTCTGTAAACCATAGTTTTATTGATCCAGCGAAAGCGAAACAGTTTGCTATGCGGGGAATGTCAAAAGGTAGATGATTGATTAGACACGGAGCACAGATTGAGATGGGAAAGAGATAGATGGATAGACCAGAAGTACTAAGAGGAGCAGATCTAACATAGAACTCAAGGTTGCTGAATACTGACTAAGTCCATCCCCTTTCCTTGCACTCTACCAGCAAATGTGTTTCCCTTGCATATTCTGCTCATGTCCAGCGCACTGATGTTCATGAGCTTCAATATTTTTATTCCACTGAGGTTGACTGTAGAGTGCGTGTGCCAGCAATGCACAAGAGCATGCTTTATGGACAGGAGATCACTGCCGCAGGTGCAATGCCAAAGCATGGCAAGTTATATGCTTGCATTTTGTTACTGGTGTCTATCTCTCCATTCCTTTGAATTCTTTAACTCGTGTTTTTATGTTTCTTCATGCTAGCTTTCTTTTCTTTCTCCCTTTCTCTTTTACTCGTTGTGTCGAATTTAAGGAGGCAAAATGGTCGTTCAGGAATAATTAATAGAGGATCACAGAAGGTGGTGGCATGCCTTGGGGGAACAGGGGAGCGGGGACACAGAGTTTGAGTAAGGATGGAGTTTGGGATTGTTTTAGGATTCCAAAATTGGGTATCAAAATGTTGAGTAATCTGGACGCTTAATTTTCTAAAAGGCCATCAAATGTGTTTGGTGAGGAAGAGCGGCCTCTATAGAAAGTCAAGAGTACAATGTGTAGAAGGAAGCAGAAAGGACATGGCACACTCCAGTGGTTTCCCGAAGGTGCCCACGATGCAAGACAAGTATCGCCGTACTCAGGGAATGACCAGTGTCTAGAGCAAAGCCAAGGAGGCAGATGGATAAGTGCATATCCTTCCTTTGGGGGCAGGCTGTGTGCGTTTAAAAAAAAAAAAAAAAAAAAAACACCTGGTAGCTGTTTGTGGGTGCCCTTGTAATAATGGGGGCAAAGGAGGGCCTTTCCAGGAGCTGTAAATGTTGGAGTGGGAAGATCAAAAAGCATAACACCAGAAAACCCAAGTAAGGAAAAAGCCTGCTAATTAGGAAGAGTAGAGTTCAGGTGATGTGCAACATGTCAGAGAAAAGAAAGAAGGTTGAAAGGACGGTGACGGCAACAATAGCAGCAATACCTAATCTGCCTGTACTCTGAATTAATGGGGAGGACTTGTGAATTGGGGCAAGTCTACATGTTTACACTTAACCTTCAGATCTTTCCAACCCCCACGAGATGCACAATACGTGAATGCTAAGGTTACCTTTCAATGCCCGGGAATACACATCTCTTGAGACCCTGGCACAGCCTATCCTGCGCCGCAGATGTAGTGGCTTGGAGTCATGGGCCTCATTACTGCTGAACCTGATGGTTGGGGGGGGGGGGGGAACATTATATAAAATAGTAGCTCTTCCTTGGTTCTTGTACATTCTACAAAATCATCCATTTGTTGTCCAGTCAGATTTCTTCCAGGTTCTCCAGGATTTGGTAACCTGCTTTGTCTCGGGTGAAAAACCCAGGGTCGTTTTTCCGAGTGTGTGCTGCCGGCATCATTGGGGGATCTGGAGCTCTCTCTCCATTACTGGGCATCACAATTGGTACTGATAAAGCAGTGGTTGTTTAGGTATCAGCAAGACTCCTCATGAAGTCTGGTGGTGACTACCCTTGAGAGACCTGGTTTGTTTAATTAATTGTGTGTGTGGGGGGGGCTCCTTCTGTACCCACTTCCCCAGGTCACACGAGGTTTCCTTTCCTCAGCTGGGGTGCAGCACTCACAGCGAATGGTCAGGCAAACTTACTGCACAAACGCTCTTTTGCGTCAGGAACTGGTTGAAGCGAGCAACAGGACTGGAGGACTAGTGGGACCTTATAGGCATCTCTTGTCTGGGTGGCGTACGCAACTATGATCATATCCATACTTTTGAACCCCTTTCATTGGAGCATGAACTTCAGAAATCTAAATTTTTTAGGTACCTCAGCTGCGCCACACCCGGGGCAAACATCAAGATGTTCCATGTGAAGTGCCAGAGTGCAACTCCTTTCAAGCCAAACTGACTATGGAGGCTTGGGACAGGAAAGGCCTACCAAAACTATCAATCCCTTCTGTTTAATGGCCTTCATCCTC
Source organism: Pleurodeles waltl (assembly GCF_031143425.1). Classification (NCBI taxonomy): domain Eukaryota; kingdom Metazoa; phylum Chordata; class Amphibia; order Caudata; family Salamandridae; genus Pleurodeles; species Pleurodeles waltl. The sequence goes on along the minus strand of NC_090443.1, from coordinate 550,748,273 downwards.
TCAAAGGCTTGCGAGAAGCCTGGGAACAAGTAGTCGGGGAGATGGGAGATGACAGAGGCCCAGTTGGTAGCCCAGATACTGGCCTTCCCCCTCGAACCTGCAACTAACCCAATTCAACTACTTTCATAGAATCCACTATAGACTGATAGACTTCGGAAAATGGGAAGGGCCCACAACCCAGAGTGCACAAGGTGTCATCCCTCAGAAGTGATGCTGTATCGGATGAGCTGGACTTGTCCTGTTATACAGCTTTACTAGTAGGGGATTTTTGCCTCCCTTGCATATGTTTTGCTGTTCCTAGTAGCCATGGATCCTAGGATAGCCCTACTAGGAATAATGGAGGTTTGGTTGGAGACTAGAGTCCACTTAATATGGGCCGGGCTGGGCGTTTTGGTAGCTAGGAGGGAAAATGCCAGGCATTGGCGGCGGGCAGATCTCTGTCTTTGCAGGGATGGTCGAGAGGCATGAACTACTGTTCAAGGGCTGAAAAGTTAGTCTACAAATGGAAAAGGCTGAGAATGTAAATGATAAGGTGTGGGGTCTGTGGACCTCTCGACAATGGGATAGAGGCTCTGACCACATCTCTTAATGTATGAGTACCTACCCATTCTCTATGTACTATCGACTTTGTATGCACAAATATCTGTAAAGTCTGCTGTGTTTGATGCTACATCTTATGGTCTTTTTACACTGGGTTTATATTATGCTCTAAAACAATAAAAAGAGTTATAAAAATAAAGAAAGATCTAAATTGACCAGAATTCTTATAATTACCCCTGCACACAACTAGGCCCCTCTCTTGCTCTGGGTGTGTATTTAACCTGTGAAAATTGAACACCAAAGTTGTCCCACTCTTTAATGTATTTAAGTATATCGAACACCATTAGAAATGCACTGTTGAACAAAGTGCTTTCATATAACATATTGAGAAACAAAAACTGTGGTGGGGTTGAGATGGGTCCAGTTGAAATTAGGTTTCAGAAACAAAGGGTGTGGTGAGGAGGAAGGGAGAGAGGTGAGAACATCTCAATGGCACAGAACTAGGCAGCACACTGTACAGCTGGTTTCTACATGTATACATTACTAGTATTTCCAATTCTACGCAGAGGGAACCAGTGGTTTGCCCTTTGTCACTTGATTCCGAGGGCACGTGGAGATGCTCTGTTGTGTTTGCGAGCAGTTGTTGCTGCTATGAGAGAATGTGTCATTAAAGTACTGGATGGGAACTGCAGTATGTTAACGTAACCTGCCTCTAGTTACGCTGCAAAGAGACTCGGTGGCAACCTTATTGCGCGGCACTGTAATGAGTACCAGTATATGTTTCCTTGAAGAGTGGGCATTCCCACATGTCCTCCTTTGGTGGTATTTATCCCCTTCTTGGACTCCACGTTGAAGAGAAGAACTGGAGTTATGATAATGAGACGGGTTAGTGTGAAACTGAGGCAACTTAAAGGGAGTTTCTTTCATTCCTGTACTTGTCCTTTAGTGGACATTCTTTTTCTCTCCGTAGCGTTCCTATTCTGTGTATTTAGGACTCCATGTTTAATTTGCGCCACAAGGGCGGAATTGTACGGGTTTTTGTTTTTAAATGAAACTGCATCAAAGGGGAACAGTGATAACCGGGCCTCCAAGTCAATATTGGGACTTTCTGCTAAATGTTTGAGGACTAACAAGAAGGTCACGAGTCAGGGCTGCAGTGGTTCATCGAACAATGAGTATGTCAAAATGTGAACCAAATCTGAGCCACGCAAGCTTTCCACCAAGTTCACAATTCCAAAATATTGCAAAGATGATTTAAGGCATTAAAGAGACAGGATAGTGTTGGTTCTACTGGAATAAATAATTTGACTCAGACATGGCACTTTTGCCGACATTAAGCAGTAATCTGCACACTCAGAAGACAATGTTCTAGAAGCTGTTCAGTGCAGGATATGTTACTGAGTCATGTGACACAAGGGGGTGGTACCACTCCTTCCCCCATGTATGACAAGGTAACCTGCAAGCTTGCTTTTGTGCATTCTGTCCATTAGGTGACATACATGTATTACTCATGCAAATATTGTCACACAAACGCATCCAATGGTGATGAGGATACTGGTTTGTATGGTTTCTACCCATGTTGGCACGCTACAATAAACTTCCCTCTGCAGCCCATCAAATGTTGATCTGCAAAAATATAAGGAGGCTGGTCGATGCGTGTTCTTTCTACCCTTTAGACTTAGGCGGTCATTCTGACCCTGGCGGTCAAAGACCGCCAGGGCGGAGGACCGCGGGAGCACCGCCGACAGGCCGGCGGTGCTCCAATGGGGATTCCGACCGCGGCGGTAAAGCCGCGGTCGGACCGGCAACACTGGCGGTCTCCCGCCAGTGTCCCGCCGCCCCATTGAATCCTCCAAGGCGGCGCAGCTTGCTGCGCCGCCGAGGGGATTCCGACCCCCCCTACCGCCATCCAGATCCCGGCGGTCCGACCGCCGGGAACCGGATGGCGGTAGGGGGGGTCGCGGGGCCCCTGGGGGCCCCTGCAGTGCCCATGCCACTGGCATGGGCACTGCAGGGGCCCCCGTAAGAGGGCCCCTAAATATATTTCACTGTCTGCTGCGCAGACAGTGAAATACGCGACGGGTGCAACTGCACCCGTCGCACAGCTTCCACTCCGCCGGCTCGATTCCGAGCCGGCTTCATCGTGGAAGCCTCTTTCCCGCTGGGCTGGCGGGCGGCCTGAAGGCGGCCGCCCGCCAGCCCAGCGGGAATGTCAGAATTACCGCCGCGGTCTTTCGACCGCGGAACGGTAACCTGACGGCGGGACTTTGGCGGGCGGCCTCCGCCGCCCGCCAAGGTCAGAATGAGGGCCTTAATGTTCTTGGCTGTACTGAATAACTCTTCCACTACCATGGCCGAAGGAGAAGGTTTTAAGTCCCCCAGTGCCATCAGCTTGTTTTCTGCCCATGCAGAGGGGATATGTCCTGTACTCAGTGGAGATTAAAAGTGTTGAGAAATGCAAATCTCGACTAAAGGACCATAGGGCTAAACTTCACATAACAAAGCAGCAGGAACTGTTCTAGCATTGAAATACCTGATAGGAGAAGGTAGCACAACACATTTGCATATTATATGCAAGGACCTGGTGCTGATTATTCAATGGTACATGTACACTTAACTCGTCTGCTTTTTTTTTTTTTTTTACTCGTTATGTATTTAAACAGCGTCTGCAACTGCTGTAGTGGATCAATAGTAGTGTATGCAATGCAAAAAGGTTTATTAAAAGTTATTCCAAAAAACAAAGGGACTGGATTCATCTCGAAAGGCATGCTCAAATGCACCTTAGACATAAAAAGTCACATCAACAGACATTGCTTGCAGAGGACAACTTGATTATTTTTGCTATTACTAAGGCACGATTTAGTGTACGTCTGGATTAGGGTCAAGCCTACCAGTGTTTCTCTTATTCTGGAGGTTAGTGTATATTGGACTGATAGGCAAGATGTAGGAAGTTGGCTCTGTATGCACTATTTCAAAGTAAGGAATAGTATGCACAGAGTCCAAGGGTTCCCCTTAGAGGTAAGATAGTGGCAAAAAGAGATAATTCTAATGCTCTATTTTGTGGTAGTGTGGTCGAGCAGTAGGCTTATCAAAGGAGTAGTGTTAAGCATTTGTTGTACATACACAGGCAATAAATGAGGAACACACACTCAGAGACAATTCCAGGCCAATAGGTTTTTGTATAGAAAAATATATTTTCTTCGTTTATTTTAAGAACCACAGGTTCAAGATTTACATGTAATACTTCAAATGAAAGGTATTGCAGGTAGGTACTTTAGGCACTTTCAAATTAGCAAAATAGCATATACAGTTTTCACATAAATGACATATAGCTATTTTAAAACTAGACAGTGCAATTTTCAATAGTTCCTGGGGGGAGTAAGTATTTGTTAGTTTCTGCAGGTAAGTAAACCACCTACGGGGTTCAAGTTTGGGTCCAAGGTAGCCCACCGTTGGGGGTTCAGAGCAACCCCAAAGTTACCACACCAGCAGCTCAGGGCCGGTCAGGTGCAGAGGTCAAAGTGGTGCCCAAAACGCATAGGCTTCAGTGGAGAAGGGGGTGCCCCGGTTCCAGTCTGCCAGCAGGTAAGTACCCGCATCTTCGGAGGGCTGACCAGGGGGGTTTGTAGGGCACCGGGGGGGGGGGGACACAAGTCCACACAGAAAGTACACCCTCAGCAGCGCGGGGGCGGCCGGGTGCAGTGTGCAAACAAGCGTTGGGTTCTCAATAGGTTTCAATGGGAGACCAAGGGGTCTCTTCAGCGATGCAGGCAAGGGGGGGGCTCTTTGGGGTAGCCACCACCTGGGCAAGGGAGAGGGCCATCTGGGGGTCGCTCCTTCACTGGAGGTCGGATCCTTCAGAGTCTGGGGATGCAGTGCCTTTACCAGGTGTCGGGTCTTTGAAGCAGGCAGTTGCTGTCAGGGGGAGCCTCGGGATTCCCTCTGCAGGCGTCGCTGTGGGGGCTCAGGGGGGTCAACTCTGGCTACTCACGGTCTCGCAGTCGCCGGGGAGTCCTCCCTGAAGTGATTGTTCTCCACAAGTCGAGCCGGGGGCGTCGGGTGCAGAGTGCCAAGTCTCACGCTTCCGGCGGGAAACGTGTGTTGTTTCAAAGTTGCTTCTTTGTTGCAAAGTTGCTGTCCTCGGGAGTTCTTGGTCCTTCTAGATGCAGGGCAGTCCTCTAAGGCTTCAGAGGTCGCTGGTCCCTGGGGAAAGCGTCGCTGGAGCAGTGTCTTTAGAAGGGGGGAGACAGGCCGGTAGAGCTGGGGCCAAAGCAGTTGGCGTCTCCGTCTTCTCTGCAGGGTTTTTCAGCTTAGCAGTCCTCTTCTTCTTAGGTTGCAGGAATCTGAGTTCCTAGGTTCTGGGGAGCCCTTAAATACTAAATTTAAGGGTGTGTTTAGGTCTGGGGGGTTAGTAGCCAATGGCTACTAGCCCTGAGGGTGGGTACACCCTCTTTGTGCCTCCTCCCGAGGGGAGGGGGGCACATTCCTATCCCTATTGGGGGAATCCTCCATCTGCAAGGTGGAGGACTTCTAAAAGTCAGTCACCTCAGCTCCGGACACCTTAGGTGCTGTCCTGACTGGCCAGTGACTCCTCCTTATTTTTCTCATTATCTCCTCCTGGACTTGCCGCCAAAAGTGGGGGCTGTGTCCAGGGGGCGGGCATCTCCACTAGCTGGAATGCCCTGGGGCATTGTAACACGAAGCCTGAGCCTTTGAGGCTCACTGCTAGGTGTTACAGTTCCTGCAGGGGGGAGGTGTTAAGCACCTCCACCCAGAGCAGGCTTTTGTTTCTCTCCTCAGAGAGCACAAAGGCCCTCACCACATGGGGTCAGAAACTCGTCTCTCAGCAGCAGGCTGGCACAGACCAGTCAGTCCTGCACTGAACAATTGGGTAAAATACAGGGGGCATCTCTAAGATGCCCTCTGTGTGCATTTTTTTTATAAATCCAACACTGGCATCAGTGTGGGTTTATTATTCTGAGAAGTTTGATACTAAACTTCCCAGTATTCAGTGTAGCCATTATGGAGCTGTGGAGTTCGTTTTTGACAGACTCCCAGACCATATACTCTTATGGCTACCCTGCACTTACAATGTCTAAGGTTTTGCTTAGACACTGTAGGGGCATAGTGCTCATGCACCTATGCCCTCACCTGTGGTATAGTGCACCCTGCCTTAGGGCTGTGAGGCCTGCTAGAGGGGTGACTTACCTATGCCACAGGCAGTGTGAGGTTGGCATGGCACCATGAGGGGAGTGCCATGTCGACTTAGTCATTTTCTCCCCACCAGCACACACAAGCTGGCAAGCAGTGTATCTGTGCTGGGTGAGGGGTCCCTAGGGTGGCATAAGACATGCTGCAGCCCTTAGAGACCTTCCCTGGCATCAGGGCCCTTGGTACCAGGGGTACCAGTTACAAGGGACTTAACTGGGTTCCAGGGTTGTGCCAATTGTGGAGACAACAGTACATTTTAGGTAAAAGAACACTGGTGCTGGGGCCTGGTTAGCAGGGTCCCAGCACACTTCTCAGTCAAGTCAGCATCCGTATCAGGCAAAAAGTGGGGGGTAACTGCAACAGGGAGCCATTTCTTTACACTCTTTATATGAAGAAGACCATTAAACAACACAGGTGAAGGGTATGAGTGAAGAAATAAACTCTCAAGGTTGCCTTATCTTAGTGAGAGATATGGGGAACAATATTTAGATTAAAGTGATATAGATCTTGTCTGCTTCTATAGAGGGAACATGATCACCAACCTTGAGGGAGCTTCAGGGAATGTCATGATCAAAGACTTTCTTGACTGTCTTCAGTCAAACCTTCTCTTGGAGTGACCCCTGTAATTGTCTTTCTCATTCTCTTCCAGCGTGACGGAGATTCAAGGATTCTTCAACAGTAACAACGTGGAATACCTGGCCTTGATTTTTGAGGATGAGAGATCTTATGTGGGCAGAGAGGTGAGACCGGAGATGCTGAATATTAAAAATGTCCACACACAGCGTCGCTGAGCCGCAAGCCTTGAGATGTCCAGTCCTGGACTTCATTAGGTGCCTTCAGGGTCATGGCTGCTTCAGAGCTTCATACTGTTGTTCCAGGGGTCTGATCCCAGGAGCTGCCATTCTCTGTGGCCAGCAACGTGAGTACTGGCAGAAACATCCCTGGGCCTGACAGGAGTGTGTTTGTCTTTCTGCCAAGTAAAGCCTGGATGGCGGATACTGTGGTGGTGTTTGAATAGAAGGAAAATATTAGGAATCAATATACTGGAAGGGCTTTCCTCCAACACACGGATATAACAAAAGGATGTAGGTAATTAATTTAGCACTTGCTGGGAATGATTACCCAGAAGAAAAGACTTCCTTATTACAGGTGCACTGACGCGTCTCGGATTGAGATCCCTCTGTAGGTACTCTTCTTCATGACTCGGTTACCCTAACAAAACCTCTGGAATTCCTCTGTCCACACCACTGCTCGTGACACGCATGCACTAACCTAACCACCTTCGATCCCTACGTACATGTTGCACCTCAAGACACACTGACAATGATAACCTAGTACATACCACGCTCCTCCTTCGGATTTGCCTGGATAGTCCCAGTTTTTCACCATCTTCCAATCAGTTTTCAGTGAGAGTCGATTGAACAGAGGCCTGTTTTCATGTAATCCCGTGCAGGGCTAGATAGCATGCCTTAACAGATGATGCTGTGTGCAAAAGTTGCATTTAATGTTCCCAAGTTCTTTGTTGTATGTGTTTTGTATGTTGGTGAGCGCTTTTAGTTTGAGGGATATACCCGTTTTTAGTGATCAAAATCTGATCACCCTATCCGACGTGTGTACATAAACTAAGCCTGAGTTTTCCCTCTCTGTAGGCTGTTCCTGGCAGCACATGTTCATGAAACCACTCGTGTAATCCGCTGTACATGGTTCTCATCCATGCACCAAAGGTACACATACAGAGCCTACCTCTGATCTGATCTGTACATGATGCTTCACGTGACATGGACACATTAATCAGACTCTGCCTGAGATCTCTGTGTGTTGCCTATATGGACACTTTACTAGCAGAAACTGCCTGACATCTCTTTAAATGTAACTCCGCACAACAGAGGTACACCAACACAAATACTTTACATAAATGGTGCATTTCTTTCAATCTTGGCGGGACTGCCAGGCTTATGTAACGGTCTTTTCATTCTTGGAACTCTAGTCCGTTTTGGCTTTTTTTCCTGGAGGTTTAAACGGTACCAGCCTTGGTGGTAGGTGCTATAACATGTAAATACAATTTCACTGGTTCTTCAAAAGAGAATGCAGTTGGACGTGGCTGATGGGAGACAGGGAATGCAAGGATAGTGTCAAGAAACCTCACAACTCCTAGTGATGTATCTTACTAGCAGCCATTTCTCCCACGCCACTCTACCTTGTCATAGTAGCAACATCTATGAAACACCAAAGCAATAACGTTCAGAGTTTTTCGTAGGTAAAAACAATGTTGCAGGTAAATGTGAAACCCCTGCCCCTTTGCTATAGCCATCCAAGTCCCTGCGATGTAAAAAAAATAAAATAATAATAATAATAAAAAAAGCATATTGAGAGGTAGGAGGTGGTCCAACTCAAATGTGTTGCAAAATGAACCTTTTGGTCTGTGCCCAGAAAGGATGGTGGGAGAAGGAGTTTTACAAGTATCTTTGTGATGTTAGATCTGCAAAATTAGAAACTGTGATTGATTGGAGCACAAGGGTTATTGGGGAGGGGCTAGGGGTCGTAGTAGGACCTGTAGTTGGTGCACAGTGTGCATGTTCTTCGTTGCCAGGTTGGAGACGCCTGTCCGAGGTTTTTGGCCCTCCTAGGAGGTCAGTGTTTATCTTGGAGAACAACATGTACGTAGGGATCAAAATGGTGGTTAGGTTAGTGTATGTATGTCACAAGCAGGAGTGTGGACAGAGGAATTCCAGAGGCTTTGTTAGGGTATTCAAGTCATGAAGAACACTTACTGAGGGATCTTAAGCGGAGACTGTCAGTGCACCCGTAATAGAGAAGTCTTTTCTTCTGGGTAATATTCCTAGCAAGTGCTAAAATAATTCTACATCCTTCTGTCCGCTAGGGGGCCATGTTCGCTTCCTTTAAAGGTTTGATTCACTTTCCCTGGGTACTTGAACAGAAAGGAGGTGCATACTGTATTGAAATGAAGGCATGCACTGCCGTCCAGCCGGCACTTTATCTTTATGGATACCTTTGCTCCTCCATCACTTTTGGGCTTTGTGCTTCTTTGTTGTGGCTTTTTATTGTTAACTCGATTTTTCCTCTACCATTTTCAGAATTCTATGGAACTTTGCTGACAACTGCAGGGCACTGGTACAAGCTACACCAGGTCGCTGAATTGACCACTAAATAATAGCCAGATAAGCCAGAGAGATCTGCCACACGTTGCTGGTTAACAGAGGACTCCAGCATACTCTATCCTGAAGTAGTCGCACAATCTGAGCACCGACATCTTATAAAGTCAATGACAAAAAGAATAAATATAGCGCAGTGCATCTTGACAAATCTTACGCCATGTTTCATAAGGGGAATCCTCGAAGGGGTACTATAAAGCAGTTTATCGGGGCAGAACTCTGACTCTCCTCACCCTTTCTCCACAGCTGTTACCTCCCCCGACCCCATAATATTTCAGTGAAGACGCCCTCCTGCCACATCCTGCACAGGAGACCAGATTGAGAACATACAAGAGAAATACATGCTGTAAAAATTCTCTCCTCCCTCCATCACGTTTCCTCATCTATCACACCACTAAGCACAGCATCTGATAACGTGATAAACATATCTCTGTGGTCATCACGTACAACATGGAAACACGCCTCACACAGGCTGTAAGCAAGGACAGCACACTTCCATCCACATACCCACAGGCTTGACCATGCTGTCAGTGTGGCTAAGCGATTCAGTGCTCCCACATAGGGGGTAGTAAGTGGTATATAAATGCTACAAAACAATAAACACAGTAGTTTTCTCACATGATGGGGTGACACAATGATAAAAGATGCTCCCTTCTGTGGGACCGGGTCCGGTGTCCTTCTGTGCGAAGGCACAGTTTCCACTAAAGGACCTTAAGGGAAGGAGGTAATCTTTGGCCTAAAGATTCCTCTCACCCCCCTCTGTTAATTCAGCCATAATTTACTCGGCCAATTCATTGTTCTAAACTTCTTTGATCAACGCAAGCATACGTCCATCCATTGTTGTTTCTGCCATCAATTGTGTCTTGGAAGTAAATTGAATACCAATATGTAATGCAGGAAGGCCATGTAGAGCTCACCGCATTTCTAATCACAGTGTTTCCTGATCAGGAGTTTAGTTTAAAACTTGTTTGCTTTGTAGCCCCGGCATCAACCCCCTTACAAATGGAGAAATAACCTCCTCTTCCAAATAACAATTTGACGACCCAGCAGCAGTTTGGAAAATAGGTTTGCTTCGCAGCGTATGTGCCTCTCAGTTTTCGCCTCCTTCACATTCTTTGTTTGTAGAGGAGACAATACTTGGGTGTTTTCACAGTCTGAGGTAGAGTATTTTGGTAATCGGATTTCCCTGACTGTGGGGTATATTATGGTGGTGACACCATTCCCTGAGTCTCGGGTAAACTGTGATTGTAACTGAATTTCCTGAGTCTGGGGTACATTATGTTGGTGACCTCAGTCTCAGTGTGGTATACATTATGCTAGGGACCCCATTTCCTGAGTCTGGGATGAGTTAATTTGATGACCCATTCTCTGAGTCGGGGTTAGATTATGTTGTTGCCCCATTCCATGAGTCTAAAGTAGATGATTTTGTGCCCCCATTCCCTTAGTATGCCGTATACGACTGTGGCACCTCAGTTTCCAGAGTATATTACGGTGGTGTCCTCCGTTCCTGAGCCTGAATTTTCTTTTCTTTTTCAGGTGACGCTGGACATGCTGCAGTTTGACAATCTCGCAGTGCGGCGAGTTTTGCCTGGTGAGGCTCTGCAGTTGCCACACTTTGGCGTGAAGTCGTTCCCCTCCGCCTACTTAATTCAGAAGACTGGCACCTTCTCACGCATCAGAGTGTAAGTATGGAGCCTGCCAAACATGGAGGACTGGCACAACGATCACCAGGGTTAAGCGGTGGGGTGGAGAAGCCTGTTGGTGTCAGTCCTTTGTGCAAATCATTAATAGGGAAGAAAGGTAAATCTGCTTGTGTCATCAGTAGTGGGCAATGGAGAAAAATGTGTGCATTTCCATATATGTCATATATATTGTATATGCAGATGCACAGAGTGTAATAATCGTTTACAACTGTCGGATGTGTGAAGGGGCCATGTACCGCCAGAAGCGCATCCTCGCATGGGTCATGATACTTTCTATATAGTGGTAATAAACAGCATAATGGACTAGGGATTTGCATGTATGATTTGTACTGTTTTTATATGTGCAGTGGTTTTAAACAACGGTATTTACCATAAACAGAGCTTAAGGGGTTAAATCCATGTAGCAGAATCACAATAGCGAAGCCTTGTGCGGACTGCCAAAGTTGTTTACTTCTATAATCTGATTCTAGGCTGGAATCTGAGAAAATAGGCATTTCTCTAGTCAGTTTCGCAGTACCTAAGTAATAACTTGGAATTTTACCATGCCACTTACTAATCAATATATAAATCTGTGTTTATTAGTTTAGTTAGTCCCAAAAAATGTTATTGGGCCCAATTTATTTTGATTGGCGTAGAATAAATATATTTTGTTCAAGCCAGCGAAAATAAATGTTGCCCAGTAACACATTTCATACTACAGTGCACAGGTCAAAGGCAGCATTATTACCATATAATACAATGTAACTGATGTCAGAAAACACTGCTTACTGTCTCTGTTTTCACTTAATATAACATCTCTGCTTTGATGGGTTTAACCCCACATATCTGGGTTCTGGTTAAATACTTTTGTCAATAAACTACACACCTGAGAAAAAGATATGGCATAATCCATGTACTCAGATCCACTGAATGTAATATGCTAGTTATTGCCATTTCTGAGGGAGGGGAGTGGCATCATATCATCATATCCTCTTCAAGGCTTTGTTTGACATTGTGTGAGTCAAGGCCCCTCCTCACTCCTAATAATGTTAATAAATAACAAATTACACTCCTACACAGGCACGTGTGTGGATGCATATACGTGTAAATATACTGGTGTAGTTACAGTTAGGACCTAGTTATCATGGAAATAGATTTTTTTTGGTTTGCTAATAATTTTGGTGCTATTTGGTGCTGTTTCGGAAAGCATTTAAAAAAAAAAAAATTACCCACCTCAGCTCCTTCCTTGAAAGCTTTGGGGTTATGTCAAGTGGGGGCTGAGAAAAGAGGAGTCCCAAAATGCAATTTTTCCTTACAATTTGGGTAGGGAATTTTAGAGCCAAGACGGCCAAAACGGCCAATTGGAACTACACTAAATATGGTAGAAAGCTAGATTTGTACCCAGACAGTGTGCCTTTAAGGTTTCGCCTGCACAGCACTAGCTAAATCTCTTGTAAAGAAAAGAAAATCTTAAAAGGGGGTTAGAGCCCGCCCACTGCTTATCTTTACTTACCTTTAGTTGGCTTCCACGTCACGGCAGACCGTGATGCAGAAATCTGTCCCGGGACCAGGGTTCAATTCCCACCTCATCGGGTCTTGGGCTCAATCCCCTTGGACCAGATAATTCTCGCCTCAGTGCCTAATCTAATCGATGGGTCCCACTCTGTAACTCTGGGCAATAGCTTGCTTAATCTCCATAACGGCCCTCACAGCACTTGGATGCCTGGCTTCACCCTGGGGCTGTCCAGGAGAGGGAGCCCCACAGGGAAAAGCCAGGAGGGGTTCCACAGTGGTATGCGTACAGCGCCTTGAGACCCTAATGGGTGAGTAGTGCGCTATACAAGTGCAAAGTTTACAGTTTACAGTTTTTCCACGTCACCCTCATTTCCTTGCTTTCCATTGGTCAGCGCCTCTTTCATGCATCCGACTTCCTTCTAAGATTCCAGCCTTCAGCCATGCCATGGGGAATGGACCAAGTACAGCTTCCTATGGCCAGTGTCCTTCCACTAGCCACAGGTCCTGCAGGCACTCTTTTTTTGTTACTTTTTGATATGCACTGTTATTGAGTGCATCTCTGCAGTACCTCTTCTTCAGCCGCTGTCCTCCATTGTTTTTCACTGACCTTCACCCTCGGATGTGTTTATCCACATCCCCTCATGTTGCTTGACTCCCACCTCCTCCAAAAAACAAAAAAACAAAACTCTATGCTGTTTTTTTATATGTTGCACACCAGTGCAGGCTGCTCTTTAACATGTCTTAAAAGTAAAAAAAAAAGAAGAAAAAAAGAAAATAAAAAGGGGGGACCACAGTGTGGTCAATGCTGGCCGTAATATTTCATTTTTTATTTTGTTTGTATTTACTTTGCTTTGTCAACTGCCTACGCTTTATATGCCACCCCGTCCCCCTTACTTCTCCATCATGTAGCTTGTTCCGGTCGGGGCATGGAAATCACATTCTTAGAACTCCAAAGGAGGATTAATGCCACAGAGGCAAAGGTGTGTGTGGCAGTCACGTGTCATTTTCTGAGCGTAAAATCTCTTTTCTGATCTCTGCGTTTTCTGCCCAGTTGCCAACTGAGTTATCATGGCCGCCCCACAGTCGCGGTCTCTGACTGGTGCTAGAACAGTGCAGAGTTCCAGGATTTCTTTGCACCCGTCATGCCCAACCTGCCATAGGAGAGCAAACATATCCGCCCTCCCCCTCATAGTATCAACATGGTGCCCATGAGGTGCGACCCCCTAGATTTGCACCTGCCATCCTTGCCTGCCATCGGAGACTGGCTGAAGTTTATGGTCTAACAGAGTGCCAGAGAGGTGTCCCCTGGAAAGCCTGGCTATGTTTAGGGTCATTTAGCAGGATTAACATGCAGGTTATGTTTATACTTTGATTTTTCTGGGCTCTCACGCCCTTCCTGAAAGGGCACATGGACCTGCGCTCAGACCCTGCAATGCAGTCTCATGACACTTCCATCGTGGTTAAAGCGCCTAGAACAATGACTCATAGAAACTGACAGAGAAGTCTATGAATGGTGAGAAACAATATCATACACAGCTCCTTATAGATATATTGTGCTTTTTTTATCAACACTTTTTTGTAGTTTTATGTAGCGCAAACTTGACACACAGGTATTGGAGCTCTTCACATAATCACCAGTTACACTTCGGACTACAGACTGACATCAGAGTGGCAGGCACGGGTGCTGCGCGTACACCGGACACCCCTGCCGAAAGTTCCATGTCAGGTAATAGGGAGAAACCAGGGCCACTGGAATTATGAGGCAGCGGAGGGCCAAATTATGTTCAGTAAATCTTGCAGAAAGGAAATGTAAATTATGCAGCTTAATGTAACACATTTCATTTTTTTGGTCATTTTTGCACTTGTCAGCACTGTCTGGCCACTGGTTGCACCTCATTAGTACAAGTTTAACACACCACATGTAACAATTAGCAACAGAAAGGCGATCAATTAAGTTTTGCAAAGGGCCTTCCACTTTGTGGCAAAACCTTTGGCCTGTTTGAGCTAGAAATATTGGCTACGGGATTGTAGCACGGCCATGAGCTACTACGCATTATAGAATCTAGTTGAACTGGAAATACAGGACAGAGCCCCTCTTCTTGTACACAATTCACTGTTTGCTCTCAGGTGTGAAAAAATCCTCCTTGTTAAGAATAAGATTACAAGATGACACAGACTCTACTCGAAGGCTATAAATGAATACCCCCACTGAATTCTGGGAGTTGTACTGTGGTGCAGTTTAGTTAACCTAGAACTAACACGCCTGAACTCAATAATTTGAAATAACATTGGACAAGAGCATTGTGTCCTTAGTCACATGGAGTCATCTAGCAACTTTATTGATGTACAGTTAGCTCTGTATGCCATTACAACTCAACTGCCATGAGTACACATTAATGGGCTTTCCTAGGAAATGAAAAATAAACAAGCATTGGCAAAGTCCATAGACTCCATCTATGCCCGATCTATTGGCTTTGTCAGTTTTATTTGTGAATATTGGACTGTACAACATGGCTTAAAATAAAAAAGCACTATGACATGACCAGCATTGACCAAGTCAGAGATTTTTTTTTTTTGCTTGAAGCCATGTTGCTTAGCAGCTTACACTGCTGCATAACATGTAAATAAATCATTGTCAAAGCGATTATGTTTGGCATAGGCAAAACATATTGACTTTGTCAGTGACTGATGTGATTTGGTGTAAATCCGTTCCATAGCTTTAGAGAATTTAAGGTTCAAAATTTATAGATAATGGGACAGTTCATTTTGTGTGACACATGCGAGAGTCTCGCAGGACAACAGCTTCAAATAACAGATCTGATTGGCCGAGGGACTTTTTTCCCCTTTTATGCAGGTCATGCAGGAGCTCATGCTCTGATTGCTAGGCTGCTACATAAAAAATAATGTTGTGGCCACCATTACAGGACCTGGATGCATGTGTCCTGAAAACGAAGAAAAATCAGGTGTGAGGGTACAACGTGGGGAGTACCCTGACTCCCTGGATTTTGGAGGTGGGATTTGCAGCACTTGGCCGTCATCATCTCACTGTTAGAGGAAGGTGATCTTATGCAGACTGTTACTTATAAGGTGACTCCTTTATGGCATCATGAAAGTGATTCAACATCTTCAACATACAAAACCAAAATAGTTCCCTCAGACAGCATTTATTCCTACCACAAATGTTATTTGTTCTTAGTGGTCTTCTCTCCTTCGACTCCTGCTGCAGCGTAGCAGGCACCTGCCAGCACCAGGGTGGAAAAAAGAATCTGTAGACTTAGCTGCACGCAGGGGGTAGTTTAATAGCCTATTGTTGCTAGATCTGACCTCATCAGACACGCCCATCTCCAAGGAAAGGTTAAAACAACTCGGATTTTCCGACTGTAACCACTAGATGGCAGAATATGAACAGAATGTGAATTTAGAAGCATTTAAGGTTTTAAACCAACTGTTACGGATAAGTAATGTGTGTTCATATATATATATATATACAATCAAAAAAACAAATGTTAAACCTTTGTTACAGTTATCAAAAGTTTATTATTTCTATACAAACCAAAGGTGATCTTTGTAAGCATTACACATTCTACACTTATAGCTATAAATCACTCCTTCTCCATGCACTGCTTGTGCCCTTTTATATTATATCACTTATACCATATAAAATAAAAGTTTTTACAATAACACTTATGCCATCACCTACCACATCATTTGTAAGAACACAGTGCATGATAGAGTGGAGCGTTATACTTAAGATCGTGTGGCTATAGAGTTCAATGCACTCTGTGTGGAGACTTGCAAGTTATATAATTTATGCAACACCTTCAAATTATTATAAGTTTAGAATTTAACATTTTTATTCAGTTAGTTTAGTTTGGAGATAAAGAATAAGGGCCTGATTTAGAACTCTGCGGACAGGTTACTCCATCACAACAGTTTCGGATATCCCGAACGCCAGAATCTGAATCTTTTCCCATTCTATAGGAGTTAGATTTCAGCGGACGGGATATCCTTCACTGTTGTGACGGAGTAACCCATCCACTGAGTTCTAAATTGGGCCCTAAATAAAGTTTTAGTAATGTAAAAGTGGTGCATAAATTATAAATTAAAGGTATAATTATAAGTGTAGAATTTGTATTATTTGTGTAGTTTAAGTGAAAGAATAATGAAAGTTTTCCTAACTATAACAAAGGTTTAATCTTTGTTTTGTTCTGAACTTAAATGTTTGTTTTTTAAAATAAAAATATTGAAATCCTAGAGTTTACTGTCTTTGAGTAGAGTGTCATTAAGTGGAGTGCGGTACAGTGGAGTGGAGGAGACTGTCATACAGTGTAGTGGTGTACAGTGGAGTATTGTGGAGTGGAGTAGAGTGGTGCAACGGATAGTGGACCGAAGTGTCAGAGTGTAGTGGCATCTTGTATACAGTAGCGTTGAGTGCATTATTGTGGACATGTATAGCAAAGACTCAAATACACTCTTAATTTGGACTAATGTGTTGTATAGTACAGTGGAGTGGTATATCAGAGTGTGGAGTATGGTGTTGTACAGTGGAATGTAGGGGCATACAGTGGAGTATGGTATAGTTGCAAAGGGTTGTAAATTGAACCTGCATGGGGTGAAGTAGAATGTGGTCAAATGGAGCAGGGTAGAGAGGAGTGTTGCGTATTGCCATTGAGTGGGGTAATGTGTCATGCAGTCAAGTTTAGGGAAATAGAGTGGACTGACGTAGCACACAGTCAAGTAAAGTGTTGTAAAGTGAAGTGGTGTCATACAGTGGATTAGAGTGGTGTGCTGTAGAGTGTCAGAGTGCACCAGAGTAGAGTACCACAGGGTGGATTACAGTGCACTACAGTAGAGTGGCGAGAAGGAGAGTGCGGTACAGTATGGCAGCGTGGAGTGGCATTGACTGGAGTGGATAGTTGAATAGAGTGGAGTGGCATACAGTGGAATAGCGAACAGTGGAGTGTTGTACAGGGAGTGGTGTAAAGTGGAGTGCTTATAGTGGGACAGCATACAGCAGAGAAGGGTACCCTGAAACAGCGTAGAGAGGAGTGGAACTGACTGGAATACTGTACAGCAGAGGGGCATGGAGTGGCTCATAGTGGAGTGGCATAAAGTCTAGTTGTGTACATTTTAATAGAGTGGAATAGCATATAGTAGAGTGACCTACAGTGGGGCGGCATAGAGAGCAATAGTATAGACTGGGGTGGTGCAGACCGGAGTGGGGGAGAAGGGAGTGAGGTACAGTGAATAGGCTACAGTGGAACACGCGGAGAGTGGAGTGGCGTAGACTGGAGTGAGGTACAGGGTAGTGGTGCACAGTGGCGCAAAGTCGAATAGCGTACAATAGAGTGGTGTGTTGTAAAGTGGAGCGGCATAGAGTGGCATGGGGGTAGACTTCAGAGGCTACAGTTGAGTAGCGTACACTGGAGTGGTGTAGAGTGGAGTGGACTGGCGTAGCCTGAAGTGAGGTACAGTGTAGTAGCGTAGAGTGGAATAATGTGAAGGTGTAGACTGGAGTGGCGTACAATGGAGCAGTTTAGAGTGGAATACCATACAGTGTAGTGTTGTAGAGTGGACTAGTGTAGACTGGATGGGATTACAGTGGAGAGGTGTACACTGGAGTGTAGAGAATATAGTGGCATACAGTGGAGTGGTGTATAATGGAATGGCATACAGTTGATTAGCATATAGTGGAGTGGTATATAGTTGAAGTGACCTGAAGTGGCATTGTGTGTAATAGCATAGATTGAAGGGTCATAAAGTGGTGTTGTGTGGGGGTATGGTACTTGTAACAGACGTAGGGGGTCATTCTGACTCCCGCCGGCCGCGGTAACCGCAGGGCCGGCGGGAGCCGCCAGAATACCGCTGCGCGGTCAGAAGACCGCCGCGGTTATTCTGAGTTTCCCGCTGGGCGGGCAACCGCCAGAAGGCCGCCCGCCCGCCCAGCGGGAAACCCCCTTCCACGAGGATGCCGGCTCCGAATGGAGCCGGCGGAGTGGAAAGGGTGCGACGGGTGCAGTTGCACCCGTCGCGATTTTCAGTGTCTGCATGGCAGACACTGAAAATCTTGGTGGGGCCCTGTTACGGGGGTCCCACGACACCCCTTACCGCCATCCTGTTCCTGGCGGCCAAAACCACCAGGAACAGGATGGCGGTAAGGGGGTCGGAATCCCCATGGCGGCGCAGCAAGCTGCGCCGCCGTGGAGGATTCCCCAGGGCAGCGGGAAACCGGCGGTACACCGCCGGTTTCCCGTTTCTGACCGCGGCTGTACCGCCGCGGTCAGAATGCCCAGGGATGCACCGCCAGGCGATTTTACCGCCAGGGTCGGAATGACCCCCGTAGTGTGAAAGTGGCAGAAATCTAGATTATAAGGCATAAATGGTAATTCCTGGTACTAGGTGTAAATAATATAAGTAGTGTTAAAGTTATAAGTGTTTAGATATTTAGTTTTATATTGTGCTGCAGTATACCGTGGTACATGCAGATGAGAAGGAAGTACGTGATTGGCCTATGCCGGCCTTTACAAAACGTAAAAGGCAGCCATGTTGTTTCCCAGACACTTTCCTTGCATTATGGGTAGGGAAGTATATGTATAAATAGCCGGGGAGAAGGGTGGATCATTTGACTTTAATGAAGATTCCTATAATGCAGAACGTGGATTACAGGTTTGTAACCTTTTCTTCTGTATCGTAGGAACTTTGATAGTTATAAACACTTGAACATGGTTGAGTTTTATGCCAATTTTGTTGAAGGTTTTCTGATAAAACTGAGAATTTAAGAATTTTAGTGTGAAAAGGTATTACATTTGTGTGGGAAAGAGGCCCAAATTAAGGCTTTTGAAGATGTCAGACATGCTACTGCCAATGCTGGCAGAAATAAGAAATCTAGGGCCAGATGTAGCAAGCAGTTTTGCCCATTCTGTGTCTATGGGAAAATGTGTTCGTACATATGGCCCCTATTCTCACAGTGAATGCCAGTGCATCTGGAACTGTAACAGTCTTGTCACAAGCAGTGCTTAATTTGTAAATAAAAAGGTGCCAGTGCCCAAAGCTCTCGTCTGAAACATGCGTCTGCTGCAACTAAATGTGCGAGCAGAGAAAAATGAAGCAGCGTAATCCTGAAGCCATCTCGTGTCTCTTTAATCTATTTACATCCACTCCCTGCTGCTCCAGCTCACAATAGCAGCTTTCTGCTTTCTCCCTTTGTGACGCTTTTTCATTTTTCTCTTACTCCGTCTTTCCTGTATGTGTCTTTTGCTCACATTAAATGCTTGAAGCAGAAAAATAAGTGCCGGCCCTCAAAAAAAAAAGTACCCTGCACCGGAAACCACCGGCTCAAATTAAGCACTCGAGTTCACAATTGCCTTTGCATTCCATACATTAAGTAACTTAGAAAGGAAATATTTGTTGTTGAGAAAGAAGCATTGGCAGCTGCCTGGGGTGTAGCATATTTTAAGATGTTTGCGTGGGAATCAGAAATCATGTTGGGGACAGATCACAAATCCCTCTTCACGATTTTGTCACCTGGAGATTTAGATAAAAGCTCTGCCACATTGCCCAGTTTGCTGCTAAATTGCAGTGCTTTATGTACACTTTGGAGTACATTGAAGGCTGGCAAAACTGTGTGGCAGACTGTCTGTCAAGACCCGCCAGTGAGAGCGAAGTGGTGAAGGAATTTGAATCTGATCAAGTGGTCGTATTGTGTGTTAGTGATACAAAAGATGGAATCTATGATGCCATTTCATTAAAGAATTAGGTTTCAGCCATGGATAAGGATGAAGGAATGAAAGTTGTAATTAATCAGGGAGGGTTCCAGAAGCGATAGTTGTTTTCCGGCATGTGTAAGGCCCTATAATAACATTCTGGATGACCTGACAATGTGCAATGAACAGGTGGTCATGAGAAGTGAAAGATGTGTTCCTTCTTGTGAATTAAGTAAGAAAATGATCACATTGTCCCATTAAGGGCACTTGGGTTAGGCAATGACCAACAATATGTTCAAAGAAAGATTTGTGTGACCAGGACTGGATACAGAGGTTACTAGAAGTGTAATCTGTTCTCATGTGTGTAAGGAAGGTGAGAAGCGGTTAAAAGCAGGTGTGAATGAGCGTAACCAGCACCAGTATTTTCAAGATCCATGCTTACCTGGGGTTAACCTTTGTTTGGTTTTTATTGGCCCTTTTTTTCCTTCCAGAAGCACAACGATTTGCTGCTATCATAGTAGATGTTCACTCTAAGTGGCCAGAAGTACTTTTTATGAGTAGTGTCACCAGCTACAGCGCCATTAAAATGTTGAAAGAGGTATTTGCCAGGAATCAATACACTGTCACCAACAACGGGACACAATTGGTGTCAGACCAAATGCAATCTTTGCTTCCTCAGAGCGTGATCAAGCATGTAAGGACTTCACTTTATAAACCTCAGTCCAATAATGGGTGGAAAGGGCCAACAGATTGGTCAAGGGAACCCTAAAAATAATTGTCAAGTGTGGTTTGAAAGTTCATGATGATGTCAAGGACATGGTATGGGCATTTTATACTACAGCAAAAAATCAAATGGGTATTTCTCCCTTTCATAAGATGAGAGGTGGAAATGATGCATCAAACATGGTGCCATGTTGGCTACATGGATGGGTCCCTGGTGTAAAGAAGAATACCAAGTCAGCTGATTCGCAGTTGATGACCGGGAAGGGAGACTGGGTCAAGACTAAATCTGGAAGTGTCTCATCTGGACTATCAAAGTTTAATGGACCTTTGAAGGTGAGGAGTGTCTATAATAATTTGGTTGAGCTGGAAAATGGAAAAAAATGGAATAATATGAGAATAACGTTGTAGCAAAAGGAAGATTCCGATTGTGAAGTACATGAAGGTGTGGATAGCTACAATGGGTTGATGTTAATGACTGATAAAGAAATGCTGGGCAGAATTGGATATGAGGGTGGGAGCCTGGATCTAGATGCTGGTGATGGGCAAGGATAAGAAATGGGATAATGTCAAACACATACCCTCCCTCCATGCCAGAAGAGCGCCCAGTTGGTTGAGTGAATTCGTATCACGAAGTACCTTATTATTGTTTGTTTGGTGCTATAGTTGTTGCCCATTACTTCCTCTTAGCATTTACGATTTTCCTTCTTTTTTATTTTTGTTTACTGTTTTTGATGTGATAGTTTAACTCTTTGTGTAATATGTACCTGTAGTATATACAGCCATGTTTTATTTTGTCTTTGTATATAAGAATGGGAGATGTGTTCTAGCATTAAGCTGACTCAGAATGTCAGCTAATAGAATGTTATGGCATGAACTGAGGTAGTTCCTGGAGTCATTTTAAATAAGCTGGCCTCTGGGAAGCATGTTGAGAGCCTGCCTCGAATAAAGTCTGAAGAAATTATTAATAAAAGATGCACTACCCAACTACTTAAGTCTGTCTGTGTGTGTGTGTGTGTGTGTGTGTGTGTGTGTGTGTGTGTGTGTGTATGTGTATATATATGTTCGATGGCATGTGTAGCTGCAGATACACATGCTTTGCACATCCCGCCACCTAGTGTTGGGCTCGGAGTGTTACAAGTTGTTTTTCTTCGAAGAAGTCTTTTCAAGTCAAGAGATCGAGGGACTCCTCCCCTTTCGGCTCCATTGTGCATGGGCGTCGACTCCATCTTAGATTGTTTTCTTTCCGCCATCGGGTTCGGACGTGTTCCTTTTCGCTCCGCGTTTCGGTTCGGAAAGATAGTTAGAATCTCGGAAAATTTGACAGTATTGTTTGCGTTCGGTATCGGGTTAGTTACAACAGATCAACACCGATTTTTGAAGAGCTCCATTGGCCCTTCGGGGTTTTTCGATCCCCGTCGGGGCCTGGTCGGCCCAACCACGTGTCTCTTCAAGGCTAATGGAACGGAACCCATTCCGCTTCTGCCCCAAATGTCACAACAAGTATCCTTATACAGATCAGCACCTGGTCTGTAACTTGTGTTTGTCTCCAGAACACAAAGAAGATACTTGTGAAGCCTGTCGAGCGTTTAGGTCGAGGAAGACATTAAGAGACCGAAGAGCGAGAAGACTGCAGATGGCGTCGGCGCCGCCAGGACAAAGACACTTGGAGGAGGAAGAAGAAACCTTCTCCATTGAGGAGTCGGATTCGGACGAGGTCGATCACGAACAGACGCCTAAAACCGTGAGTAAGACGTCGACACACAAAATTCACGAGAAGACCACAAAAGCCCAGGGGACGCCACCGCCAACAGGCCATGGCTTAACCTGAAAAATAGGTGACCGATCATCGGCACCGAAAAAGGGCATGCACGTGTCGAAGTCATCCGACTCCGGTCGAGATACCGGCACACAGCAGACTCGACGCCGAGACAGCGAGTCCGAGCAACTTCGGCACCGAGAGGGCGGCACTGAAATGAGTCGGCACCGAGAGACCGGGACGCCGAAAATAAAAAAACTGTAGTCGGAGCCGAAAAAGACTGCCAAAAAAGTTTCCATTCCGAAACATCCGGCCTCGGAACCGAAATCAGGTTCCTATACAGAGGAACAGGGACTGTCCTCACAAATGCAAGGACATAAGTTCGGACAAGAACTAGAGTCAATGGAGCCAGACTACACTCAAAGAAGGCTCCACATCCAAAAGGAGACAGGGAAGATAAGTACTCTTCCCCCAATTAGGATGAAAAGAAGACTTGCCTTTCAAGAAAAAGACAAGCAGCCACAGGCAAAGGTGGCAAGACAAATAACACCGCCACCATCTCCACCACGGTCAACGCACACATCACCGGTAGCCACTCCACCAATGATGCAGTCCCCAACTCGTACTGGAATGAGTCAGGATGATCCCAACGCATGGGATCTTTATGATGCGCCAGTGTCAGATAACAGCCCAGACTGTTACCCAGCGAGACCGTCGCCACCTGAGGACAGTACAGCATACACACAGGTGGTGTCGAGAGCAGCGGCATTTCATAATGTCACCCTGCATGCAGAACCTATTGAGGATGACTTTTTGTTTAACACACTATCCTCCACTCATAGCCAATACCAAAGCCTCTCTATGCTACCTGGAATGCTAAAACACTCCAAACAGGTGTTTCGAGAGCCTTTGAAGGGCAGAGCCATAACTCCAAGGGTGGAGAAAAAATACAAGCCACCGCCAACAGACCCGGTATATATCACGCAGCAATTAACACCAGACTCTGTGGTAGAAGGGGCAGCTCGCAAGAGAGCAAACTCTCACACCTCGGGAGACGCACCACCTCCAGACAAGGAGAGTCACAAGTTCGACGCTGCGGGGAAAAGGGTTGCAGCACAAGCGGCCAACCAATGGCACATTGCCAACTCACAGGCACTGCTGGCAAGATATGATAGGGCCCATTGGGATGAAATTCAACATTTCATTGAACACTTACCCAAAGAGTTCCAGAAAAGGGCACAACAGGTGGTGGAGGAAGGACAGAGTATCTCGAACAATCAGATACGGTCAGCAATGGATGCAGCAGATACTGCTGCTAGGACAGTAAATACAGCAGTAACCATAAGGAGACACGCATGGCTGCGTACGTCAGGATTCAAGCCGGAAATACAACAAGCCGTGCTGAATATGCCTTTTAACGGACGGCAGTTGTTTGGGCCGGAGGTGGACACTGCTATCGAAAAACTGAAAAAGGACACTGATACGGCCAAAGCCATGGGCGCACTCTACTCCCCACAGAGCAGAGGCACATTTCGCAAGACGCAGTTTAGATGGGGGTTTCGAGGACAAACTACAGAACCCACAATCTCACAAACAAGGCCCACTTATCAGAGCCAATATCAGCGGGGAAGTTTTCGGGGACAATATAGAGGGGGCCAATTCCAAAAGAATAGAGGGAAGTTCCAAAGTCCCAAAACTCCTCAAAACAAGCAGTGACTTCCACGTCACAAATCCCCAACACATAACACCTGTGGGGGGGAGACTAACCAAGTTTTACAAACATTGGGAGGAAATAACAACAGACACTTGGGTCCTAGCAATTATCCAGCATGGTTATTGCATAGAATTTCTCAAATTCCCTCCAAACGTCCCACCGAAAACACACAATATGTCAAAACAACACATGGACCTTTTTGGACTAGAGGTCCAAGCGTTGCTACAAAAAGAAGCAATAGAATTAGTACCAATTCATCAGAAAGGAACAGGAGTTTACTCTCTGTACTTTCTCATACCCAAAAAGGACAAAACTAAGACCTATATTAGATCTCAGAATGTTAAATACCTACATCAAATCAGATCACTTTCACATGGTGACATTACAGGACGTAATCCCACCGCTCAAACAACAAGACTACATGACAACACTAGACCTAAAGGATGCATATTTCCATATACCGATACATCCTTCACACAGAAAGTACTTAAGGTTTGTATTCCAAGGGGTACATTACCAGTTCAAGGTGTTGCCATTCGGAATAACAACTGCGCCAAGAGTTTTTACAAAATGCCTGGCAGTAGTGGCCGCACATATCAGAAGGCAACAAATACATGTGTTCCCGTACCTAGACGATTGGTTAATCAAAACCAACACGCTAGAACGGTGTTCACAACACACAAAGTACATCATAGAAACCCTCCACAAACTAGGTTTCTCAATCAACTACACAAAGTCACACCTTCAGCTGTGTCAAACACAGCAATACTTAGGGGCGACAATCAACGCAGCAAAAGGGATTGCCACCCCAAGTCCACAAAGGGTACAGGCATTTCACAATGTAATACAGGCCATGTATACAAGACAGAAGATACAAGTCAAAATGGTGATGAAACTCCTAGGCATGATGTCCTCATGCATAGCCATTGTCCCAAACGCAAGGTTGCACATGCGGCCCTTACAACAGTGCCTAGCATCACAATGGTCACAGGCACAGGGTCAACTTCTAGATCTAGTGTTGATAGACCGCCAAACATACACCTCGCTTCAATGGTGGAACAATATAAATTTAAATCAAGGGCGGCCTTTCCAAGACCCAGTGCCTAAATACGTAATAACGACAGATGCCTCCATGATAGGGTGGGGAGCACACCTCAATCAACACATCCAGGGACAATGGGACACTCAGCAAAGACAGTTTCACATAAATCACTTAGAACTACTGGCAGTATTTCTAGCGTTTAAAGGCATTTCAACCCATAATAAGCCACAAACACATTCTTGTCAAAACAGACAACATGACAACAATGTATTACCTAAACAAACAACAGGGAGGAACACACTCAACACAGTTGTGTCTCCTGGCACAGAGAATATGGCCTTGGGCGATTCACAACCACATTCGCCTAATAGCACAGTTTATTCCAGGGATTCAGAATCAGTTGGCAAACAATCTCTCTCGGGATCACCAACAAATCCACGAATGGGAGATTCACCCCCAAATACTAAACACTTACTTCCAAAGTTGGGGAACACCACAAATAGACCTGTTTGCAACAAAAGAAAAAGCAAAATGCCGAAACTTCGCATCCAGGTACCCACAAGATCAGTCTCAGGGCAATGCGTTATGGATGAGTTGGTCAGGGATATTTGCATACGCTTTTCCCCCTCTCCCACTTATTCCATATCTGGTAAACAAATTGAGTCAAAACAAACTCAAACTCATACTAATAGCACCAACTTGAGCAAGACAACCTTGGTACACAACACTACTAGACCTCTCAGTAGTGCCTCATGTCAGACTACCAAAGAGACCAGATCTGTTAACTCAACACAAACAACAGATCAGGCACCCAAATCCAGCATCGCTGAATCTAGCAATTTGGCTCCTGAAGTCTTAGAATTCGGACACTTAGACCTTACACAAGAATGTATGGAAGTCATAAAACAAGCTAGGAAACCAACCACTAGACATTGCTATGCAAATAAGTGGAAAAGATTTGTTTACTATTGCCATAATAATAATCAAATTCAACCCTTACACGCATCTGCCAAAGACATCGTAAGCTACTTACTACATTTGCAAAAGTCAAAGCTAGCTTTTTCATCCATTAAGATACATCTTACCGCAATTTCTGCTTATCTGCAAATTACGCACTCAACCTCACTATTTAGGATACCAGTCATAAAAGCGTTTATGGAAGGCCTAAAGAGAATTATACCACCAAGAACACCACCAGTTCCTTCGTGGAACCTCAACATTGTCTTAACACGACTCATGGGTCCACCATTTGAACCCATGCACTCATGTGAAATGCAATATTTAACATGGAAAGTTGCATTTCTAATTGCCATCACATCTCTAAGAAGAGTAAGTGAGATATAAGCATTTACCATACAAGAACCATTTATTCAGATACGCAAACATAAAGTAGTTTTACGAACAAATCCTAAATTCTTACCGAAAGTCATATCACCGTTCCACTTGAATCAAACAGTAGAACTACCAGTGTTCTTCCCAGAGCCAGATTCTGTAGCTGAAAGAGCAGTACATACATTAGATATCAAAAGAGCGTTAATGTACTACATTGACAGAACAAAACAAATTCGGAAAACAAAACAATTATTTGTTGCTTTCCAAAAACCTCATCCATTTCCAAACAAGGCATTGCTAGATGGATAGTTAAATGCATTCAAACCTGTTATCTCAAAGCAAAAAGACAACTGCCTATTACACCAAGTGCACACTCAACTAGAAAGAAAGGTGCTACTATGGACTTTCTAGGAAACATTCCAATGACTGAAATATGTAAGGCAGCCACATGGTCTACGCCTCATACGTTTACCAAGCACTATTGCGTGGATGTGTTAACAGCACAACAAGCCACAGTGGGCTAAGCAGTACTACGAACTTTGTTTCAAACAACTTCAACTCCTACAGGCTGAACCACCGCTTTTGGGGAGATAACTGCTTACTAGTCTATGCAAAGCATGTGTATCTGCAGCTACACATGCCACCGAACGGAAAATGTCACTTACCCAGTGTGCATCTGTTCGTGGCATGAGACGCTGCAGATTCACATGCGCCCTCCCACCTCCTCAGGAGCCTGTAGCCGTTATTAGTTGAATGAAAATTGTAAATTTGTAAATAAATATTATTTTAATACACATTATGTACATACATACCTACTCCATTGCATGGGCACATCTAGTATACTCACAACTCGTACCTCACCCTCTGCGGGGAAAACAATCTAAGATGGAGTCGACTCCCATGCGCAATGGAGCCGAAAGGGAGGAGTCCCTCGGTCTCGTGACTCAAAGACTTCTTCGAAGAAAAACAACTTGTAACACTCCGAGCCCAACACTAGATGGCAGGATAATGCACAGCATGTGAATCTGCAGCGTCTCATGCCACGAACAGATGTACACTGGGTAAGTGACATTTTCCATCTGGATCACATGACCTGAGTACTAGGAGGCCAAGGAGGAAGACCGTGATGGTTGAAACGCGTCGCCCTAAATCTATGATTTAGGCTTTGGATTGATATGGAATTCTTGACTTAAATAAAGGACAGTAATCTGCATGGAGTGCCGTTGTTTGAACTTCATGTGAAGCATATATATACATATATACATATATATATATATATACACACACATAATCTGAAGGTTGTGGTGCTCCTCAAGATATCAGTATGTAAGATGAGTAAAGTTGTCAACTTGGAAAGGAGACAATCTCCATCATTTGAGATAACCTCTAAGAAAAGGGTTTGTAATGCTGTGTTCGAGTTTTAGGTGTGGTTTTCTTTGTTGGATATTAAAAGCCCTGTGCCAATCAAAAAAGAAATATTCTTACAGAAGTTGGTCCTCGAGAAAATGGCACAAACAAATAGATGCTACGGAAATGTGCGCTGATTGCCTCTATATGTGTGGTCCATGGGCCAAGACCCAGTTGTGTGGGAGAGACTTATATTAACTCCCCCGTTTGGGTAATGAACGGCAACCTGGATCTGTTTTCGTTTTTAATTATTGTGTTTGTATGTATAATAATATGAGAATGTGGAGCTTATGAGAATGAATTCATTAAATGAAGAAAAAAAAATATATTGTTACGAACGATATAAAGCTGTTCTATTGATTTTGTATGAAAAATAAAAAAATGGATTTTTGATAAAATTTGAGTCATAGATCAGTGCTAGAAGATTTTGCTGTTTAGAAGGAAGATTAGGTTAAGTGGTTGGTTTTGTGATACGTTTATGGTCTAATTATTGCTCGACCGAACCGAAATGTATTTTTGGAGGTTACCCTTTGTGACTGTTCAAACAGTAATGGGACGGTGTGTCTGAAGAAGAGACAGCAGTGGTGGAAATATTACTCTCTGTTAGCTGGTATCATCTTTGCCTGTAACCACATTTAAGAATGAGTCGAGGAAGGTCTGAACCTGCTGTGGCTGAAGATGCAGTTTTTTACGCACTAGTGGAGAAATGTAGGCTGTGAAGTAGGGACACTGCTGGTTAATTGTGTGCTAGGCTATATCACTTGCTGCTGCTCTCGATCAGCCAGACTAAGTATGGAAGGATGTGTATGGCATTTTTGCACAAGTGTGATGCTGCTACTGCTAGGCCCTTTGTAAACATCCTTGGACCTGTTTTGACGTCGAAGTGTAACACTTCAAACAGGTAGCGCTGTGCACTTACCATGAGTAAAAGGTATTTGTGATGCGCAGGGTGGCATGTGAAAGTACACCTCTCTTATATCCAACGATGACTTGAAATCGCATAGACGTAGCAGCAGGATTACATCTTGTAAAGTGACCATGCAAAAGTGTTTGGAGAGGATGAACCTGTTCAATGGCTGGAAGTCAAAGATCAACCAGAGGGGTCCGTCCTTTATTAATATATTACAGGGTATACACCAGTGTGATGGTGGGCAGGGATTGGTTCTGTCATATCCTTTTGTAAAGGTGCTGAATCCCTTAAACAGGAAGGGTAAATGTGGTCCAAACTCAGTACATGCCTCACTTCCGACTTACTTTTTGAACCGGCTCGTTTTTTGAGCGGTCTAGACGTGCGGAGTCTCTCTGTTGTTACGAGACCCGGTGCCATAAATGCAAGGGCTGAAGCGGCCGCACAGCAAAGGTGAGCACGTTGCTGCCAGTGTTTACAATTTTACATACTTGAACACTATTGAAGGCTGAGCTTTTAATCTTTTTACCTTGGGTGATTGCTGTGTTTCCAAACCATTGTTTTTTGTGAGGGACCCTTCTTATTGGATATTATTGTTGTTCTGAATCGAATTTTTAAACTGTTTGTGTCCTTTTTCTGGAAGTGAGGGTTCACTGTTGCCTCACTTCCGACTTACTTTTTGGACCGGCTCGTTTTTTGAGCGGTCTAGACATCCGGAGTGTCTCTGTTACGAGACCCAGCGCCAGAAATGCAAGGGCTGAAGCGGCCGTGCAGTGGATGCACCGCTGGCGCGCCAAAGGCGCACCTAAGGCAAGCCCGTCCACGCCCATATGGGGTCAGGGGCCAGAAACTCTGCCCAATCTATCAAAGTGGGCACCCTATCGCCGACGAATTAAAGGACACTCGAAGGCAAAGGCTGCGGCCATTTGATGGCTCCTGGTTGCGTCTCCAGCCATTCATGTGGGCTTTGCAGCTGGGAACTACATGCACCCTTAACCCTGCAGGAAGCAAGACCCCATTTTGATAGGCCTCCCATCCCAGTGAAATTGATGGAGAATGAGAAGGGCATTAATATTAAAAACCTTCGCTATGTTTTAATAAATGCCCGCTCTCTTCCCAAACACAAATTAGAAATCAGAGAGATGATCGATATTTTCAACATTGATTGCCTCATTTTAACAGAAGCTTGGGGAAAACCCGAATCTGAACCTGACTTCATAGAAGTGACACCCACAGGATACTCCTGTTTCAGGGTAGACAGAACTACCAGAAGAGGAGGTGGACTGGCGATCATCTGTAGAACCATTTTCACATGTAC
The DNA here is from genome assembly GCF_031143425.1 of Pleurodeles waltl. Classification (NCBI taxonomy): domain Eukaryota; kingdom Metazoa; phylum Chordata; class Amphibia; order Caudata; family Salamandridae; genus Pleurodeles; species Pleurodeles waltl. The sequence goes on along the minus strand of NC_090443.1, from coordinate 550,718,250 downwards.
ATGGAAGAATGTTTCTTCGGCATCATGTGAAGCTATGGATTTTTAAATTCTTTCTAATAATGTAGTACTTCTGGAAGGCCTTTTAATTTACCACCCTCCTGGTCATTGTTCCGGCTGTGTTCAAACCTGGGCTGACCTGATTGAGCCTTTGGTTATGTCTTCCAAGGCTATTATCTTGGGGAACTTCAACATTCACTTCGATAAAACCAATAACTCAACTGTCATGGATTTTTAAAATCTTATGTCGACTTTTGACTGGACCCTCAAGGTCGTCTCAGCTACTCATAAAGCCGGACACCTATTAGATGGGGTCTTCGCCCGTATGAAAGTTCAACTGGAGCTAACTAATATCCTGCAGAGCTGGACTGGCCACAATCTTTTGATCTTCCTGGTCACTGCTGGCCCTCTCTCTCAAGTACCTGTAGCCAACAGTAAATCTATTAGACTGTGGAAACAGGTCAAGCTAGCAAAACTGGCCCCCATTCTGGAAGAAGGATGGAATAGGGCTAACAAGGTGTCTTTGCCCTTATTAGAGAGCTTCAACTGAGGGATTGAAATGGCTATGAAGCAACTAGCCCCCCCAAACGTTTTATGAATCGCAAAATTAACAAACCAAGTCAACCGTGGTATACCAAGGAGCTTAAACTTCTCCAGAGGAAATACCGTCAGCGGGAACGACATTGGAAGCATAACCTGTCCCTTGTGGAAAAAGATAAAGTGAAAATAGCACTTAAAACATATAAAATGTCATGCTTTAAAGCCGAATCAGATTTTTATACTTCTAAAATCAAGGAAGTATACTAATGTACCCAGAGAGCTCTTTAAAGTGGTCAAGGCTCTATCCTCTTCCCCTACTACACCTGAATTGGAAATTTCCCAAAATTTCTGTGACAAAGTTGCCACACACTTTAAAAACAAAATTCTAAATATTTATTCAAACTTTATCCCTCATGGGGAGATTAAGAACCAGTCTATCTTGGAGGATGTAGACCAGGCCACTATGTCTGATGTAGAACCAAACACCAGCAGCATGATTATATCCCATTTTTCATTTCCCTCACAAGATTGCATCCAAAAGCTAATTGTTGAGATTAAGTCAGGTTCCTCTCTAGACCCGTGCCCCCCATCCATCTTTCAACTAGCCCCTGAAATTTTTGCTTGTGCAATAGCCCCCATTCTTCAGGAGTTCTTATCATCAGGAAGTTATCTGCCTCCTGGAAGGAAACAACGGTCACCCCTTTGAAATAAAAGGCAAACAGTGACCACCTGGACTTAAGCAATTTGCGGACCATTGCTCTCCTCCCCTTTTTGGCTAAAATCTGTGAAAAGCACATTAAAAAGGAGATAATGGCTTTTCTAATGGCAAAGGGTGTATTAGACCCTTCGCAACATGGTTTTAGAAAATTTCACAGCACCAAATCCACTCTCATTACATCTTCGGATTCTATACGAAGGATGGTGGGTGATGGATAAGGGGCTATTTTGATTTTACTAGATCGATCAGCGGCTTTTGACACCATCTCACCCCAAATTTTATTAACTCGCCTATATCAGGTGGGCATCAGAGACCGAGCACTGACGCTGCTGGAGTAATTTCTGACTGATAGATGGACTTCAGTCAGCTACGGTGACTTTAGAACTGCGGCCTATCTTCTCCCTTGTGGGGTTCCTTAGGGCTCCGCTTTGAGTCCTACCCTGTTTAATATTTATATGGCACCTCTGGCCAACCTAGTACGGTCGTTCGGATTTATGCCGACGTCTTATGCTGATGATACTCAGCTTATTATACCAGTGGACGAAAACTGGGAGGAGGCGGCTGACTGCTGCCACAACTGTTTGCTAGCTATTAACAATTGGATGGGAACCAATTGGTTGAAATTAAATGGGGCAAAAACTGAAATCCTATGTTTCGGATCTGGCATTGAGCGATGGAATTCTCAGTGGTGGCCCGATGAGTGTGGCTCTCTCCCTGTTCCCAACGCCACCAGCAGAAATTTAGGAATCATCTTTGATGATCACTTATCCTTTGATGCCCAAGTCAACCATACTGTTTCGACATGTCTATGGATTTTAAAAATGTTAAGAAAAATGTTCCCCTATTTACAACAGGAGTGGAAAGTTACTGTCCCACTAGCTTTGATCACATCCAGGCTTGACTATTGTAATGCCCTCCTTTCTAACTTGGACAGTGTCTCCATGAAAAAACTTCAACTGATTCAGAATATGGTGGCAAGATCCATTTTAAATCTTCTGCGCTCTGCCTCAACTACAGGCAGTCTCAATCAACTGCACTGGCTCCCAGTTGCTTAACGGGTGACCTTTAAAATACTATGCTTGACTCATAAAGCCGTACACAGTATTGGCTCATTACTTGGTCACTTACCTTCGCTGGTACAGACCTAGGTGGCACTTAAGGTCCATTGAAGCTTTCAAGTGGGGGGACAAAGCCTTCACTTCAAATTGGAATGCTCTCCCCATCCATATCAGGAAGGAATCTAATTATTTGAGCTTCTGAAAATTGATTAAAACTCTACTTTTCCTGCGCTAACTTCTGACCTCTTTTTTTCTTCATGGCGGGACTGTGTTTGTTTTCTTCCTCTCACCTTTGATTAGCGCTTCGATGCTCGTTTGAGCTTGAATGCGCTCTACAAATCTACTTACATACACACATACAGTGTGAAGTGCTGGGGGGGAGGGGGTGTAAGAACTTCGAAGCAGTATCCTTCCTGCACCATGATCAGGACCCATTGATCTGAAGTAATGATTTCTACTGAGCTAGGAAATCCCTCAGTCTTTCCCCAACAGGTGTTATCTGGTTTGGGGAGATGAAGGGAGTGAGACAGTTTGGCAGCAGATTGGCTACAACTTCCCATGCACGTTATCCTCTATAGGTCCCTCCCTGGAAAGTCTTGCATTGCTCAGGGTCCTGCAAGGACTATCAGTACTGTCGGTATGGGGAACTTTACAAGTAGGTTTTGCCATTCCAGTGCTTTAATGTTTACAAAAGGCTGGTTTGTTGCTGGAGGACCGTTGGCATTGTCAATGTCCTTTTTGATTTTTTCAAGCATCTCGTCTCGTTGGGTACAAACAGATGCTTCCCCATCAACAGGGGATGTTCAGAAGTGCAGTGCAACACAGACCTAAACCATGACACTCTAAGCCAGGCATACGTCTGGAGGAGGATGCTATTTTCCACACCCTGTATGGCACGCTTAAAATGGGTACTGCTGCTGGTTTTACCTTCCGCATCCAACTCTTGTCCTTTTTTACAGTGTACCTGTGGTAGGTGTTTTACCACCTCTTCCATCTTCCAGCGGTGGTACTGGTAGTACCTAGCGAGCCGGTGCATCAAAACCAAACTTCCAGTGCACCAGTGTGTGGTTGCCTTAACCACTAACTGTTTTCTTGTGGCATCTCTTAGCTTATACTGCTTGTTGGGCGGAGGTGCATGCCCTGTGAAGAAGCCTTCTCATGGGCAGTGCACATAACTAAGATCTGAGGCAGCCTTATGTTTTTTTTTCTCCACACGGGGAGTAACCATTCTGGCTTTTACTGGCTCCTGAAAGTTGTTGCTGGGTGGCTGGAGTAGTCCCTTAAAGATGGGGAGGTAACAGACCTCCTGCTCTCCCGCAGCTTCGACTAGAAAGTCATCCATATCCTTCACTGTGAGCAGTTTTAACTGATAACCGGTTTTACCTGATGATGTTGTGCATCACTTAATCTGATAAGGCTCAAGAAAGATTGTATATCCACTGTTGCACATATCACAAAGCCGAGGTATGGCAATGTTGGACTGTGCAAGAACAAAAGCTGTCTTGATCTTTTTTTTAAACTGTAGAGAGGAAACAAGCCACTCGCCGTCTGTACACACTGTCTGGAGCACCATATTGTGTGGTCTACACATGTGAGCGTGGCATTCTGTCCGTGATAGTGAGGAAAGACAGTACAGTCAGACATTCTCATTTTTCAATGGTTCTTGTGGAAACGGACACAGAAGGCGGTGCTGAGTCAACACATGATTGGAATAGGCGGGACAAACCATGAAGTGTTTTTGTGTTACTTCCTAGACATGTAGTGTTGGTATGTTGAATCATCAAAACTATATTCATTGGACAATAATAACAAAACCCGTCTTTGGACATCCCATCTTGGATGAAACCCAGCAGTTACTGACACTGAAGCATTGGCAATGCCAATAGGTCTGAATGAATGAAATAAATGTTTATGAATGAAGATGCCTTTTGTAGCATTGACGAGTTTAGGCACTCAGTAAGTCATCATACATACACCTTGGCACTCATTTTTGGACCGATTCATCCATCCAATTACTCATTCTTGTATTCTCCCTCAGACACAACCGTAATAAAACACGATCAATCTCAGCAACATGCAAGATAAAAGAATAAAAGTAGAGAAAAGTAAACGTGCTGCAGTCTAACCATGGCTGACATGTGCTTGCAATAACAAAACTAACTATAGCAGCAGTTGTCCATCTTGCAAAGATATTGTAACTAGTCTCTCGCTGTTTCAAAGTTCCAGCTTGGCTGCCATATTTAGAACCAACGTGTGGGCCTTCTTGGATTGTTAAAACAATGTACTCCTGGTTTAGTGGAAGCAGCCACATGATTTGAGGCACACTGCAGATGAAATGAGTGGCAAGCAAGCAACCCATTAGCACTACATAGGGAGCAGTAGTAGACTCTGACGAAACATTAAAATTAAGGGAGGAGAAACAAAGAAATGAAAGCGGAACTATAAAAGGAGAAACTAAAAAGCCAAAGGCCTGACCAACCAGCCCTGACACTGAAGAGTACTCATTTTCAGATGGATCTACACATGTAATTCACAGGGCAGGAGAGCCAATGACGGATGTGGACCAAGCTATTACCCTTTGCAGTATGCTGTCTTGGATGGAAGCAAAGTTTAAGTTACTGTTATGACAGACCTGTGACATAACCGGACCTGACCAAAAAAGCATCTATCTATCTATCTATCTATCTATCTATCTATCTATCTATCTATCTATCTATCTGTCTGTCTGTCTGTCTGTCTGTCTGTCTGTCTGTCTATCTGTCTATCTATCTTACAAGAATCTGACAGGCAGTTTAGAAGTCTTTCAAGCAAGAATTATTACAGTGCAAAAGTTCTCCCCCTATGGCTTGACAGAGGTGGCACCAACATCAAAATGCTTCCCTACAAAACTAATCTATGACATGTTGTGTAACAAAATACCTCCCAGTAGGCTTTAATGCAGAGTATACATATGCCTTTCACTATCAGGATGTCAGGATTGCTGCCTTTATTGTAACATTTCTTAATAAGCAACCTTTATCCTTACGTTGTCACCATAACAATCTCAGACCAAATGTTCTGGTCATAAGCCTATCAACAAGGAACATATTGGGTATTCAGAAATAAAATTGCAAATATGTCCAAGATACAGTTGTCAAAACAAGATAAAATCCATGCCAATGGAGCCTAATAAGGATTACCATAATGCAGTGGTTCCCAACTTTTTGATTTCAGTCAATCCCCTCTTTATCATTACTGTAGCCCGGGGACCCCCACTTAATCTTTATTGGAATACGAGGACCCCCCACTGAGTCATTACTGAAATGTGGTGATCTACTCTGCTATTATTATTTTATTTTTTAAGCAGTCGCGGACCTCCTGAGGAGGGGTCTGCAGACCACAGGTTGGGAGCCACTGCCATAGTGCAAATTATCCCTCATGCTTTATTCAGGTGGGTCACGAACACCAAAACAATTGCCTATCACATTAAAATGCAAGATTCCATGTAACAAAATACCTTCATAAGGTCTTTAGCAGTGTATTAACAATCCACTTTAAAAAGCCTCATGCCTTTAACACTTTCAAAGATTTTCACTGAAAGTAAAGCCTACTTGCTTTGTTATAACTTTCATTATGAACAGATCACACCTAACCAATTTGGCATAACTTTCCCCAGTGAACCGATAAGGACTCTAGTTTTTTACAATGGCTTGACACTATATACACAATACAGGCCTACTCAAGTGCGCATAAGCTGACAAATATGAGGCATACATTTATAAAATGACAAATATGTATAAAATTACATTTGCTAAATATTACACAACTCCTCAGATCAGGCTCTAACAAGAACCACCACAATGAAATTCTACTCCCAGGGTTTGTCACATTGGGAGACCTACACCAAACCTTTGTTTACCATGGTCATAAGTGAGACCTTACTATGGCCTATAGCATTACGTGATAGCAATCCACTGCTGGAGGCCTATTGGCTTTACTACATGTGTGTCACAAAAAATAAGAAAGGCCTACTGTTGTTGTAATAACTTTTCACAATAAACAGGCTGGCCCTATAACATCTGGCATAACATTTCTCTGCACTCTAATCAAGCCTTTATCTTTTATCTTGTCACAATACCCAACTTAAGTCTACTGTATTGAGCATGTATTTTTCCAAATGGCATCCACAGACATACAGGCATAAAACCACAAATGAATACAAAATTACAGTTGACAAGCAAAATACTACATCTCTACTCACAAGCAGGGCCTGACAGCCCATTTATTCCACAAGGCATTTACCCAGAAGCCCAGGGCTCTTTGAGGCCAGTTTTGAAAGCCCAAAGTGGCTGCTGGAGCCCCTGTCACTTTCCCCACCTCCCAGAAGTTAATTGCAACAAGCACAGGGAAGTTTCAAGCGAGAGAACAAGAGAGGGATGGGGAAGTTAAGGATCAGAGAGAAAGAAGGGAGATAAAAAAAGAGATCAGGAAAATGAGAAGAGGTGAATGGAAAGAGAGAGACTGCGAAAAGAGACAAAGGATGCAGGGCTGGTTTGAGCAGTTTTGCCAGGTCTGCTTTTGGCTCCCCAGCACAGCCCTGCTAATGGGGATTCTCACAGTGCAGAACTTCTACACCCATGGTTTGTCAGCAGGGTAACCAACTCCAAAATCCCTGACTGCTAAGGCAAGCTGTGAGATTCCGTGTAATAAAATACCTATCTGTAGGCTTTAATTCAGAATAATAACAATCCACCCTTAAAAGCCTATTGACTTTTAACATATGATTTCCACAATCAGTCTGCTAAGCCTACTGTCTTTATCATAACTTTTCATAATAAACAATCAGGCCTGTAGCCTTTCCCATAGCCTGTCACCATACCCAACTCAAGCCTACTATACTGTGCTACAAGGTAACTGGCCAGCATACAGCCATGAAAGTATATATGTATACAAGTTGCAGTTGGCAAAGCATAATTCTATCTCTCCTAGTAGCAGGGGTGTGGAATTTATTAAAATATCTACTTGTCCAGGGGACTGGTTGCTTCTCAAATCTACTTGTCCTGTAAAAAGATCTACTTGTCCCTTTGGTGCATGTAGTGTGGCGACAAATTATGGCAGCGATCTCATTATGTAAGAGCTCTGATAATAGCCTCTCTGATTATGCCAGGGCTACTACCATAGTAGGGCTTAAATACTTGCAGTTTCAATCCCTACTGTAGCAATTTCCTTATTTTGCCACCTTTCTGCAGATCTGCATACTGGGGCTGGAGGAAGCAGTAAGCAATAGTTCCAGGGCTGGAATGCCTTTGAGTCTGCAAACCTACTAACCTGCATGTTTTAAAGATTTTCACCAGCTTCTCTCTAATATTTTCCCATAATAAGAAAGGTTGGACATTTACTCCTGACAATGGCAGAATTAGAACTTCTTCCAGGGTTGGGAAGAAAGTGGCTGGAGGGAAAATGAACTTGCAAATGCTCAATAGATTTTCACATGAGCAAATCTACACATCGTATTTACCCATGCTAAAATACAGTTCACAAATATTTTATAGGGGTACAACATATACCATGGGTGCACTTTTGTGACTTTCTTTAAGAATTTGGGGCCACATGTAGGTAGGTTCAGATTTGCGACCCGCAAATTGCGAGTCAGAGCGACTCGCAATTTGCGAGTCACAAATCCGAATGTAGGATGGTGTCCCTGACACCATCTGTGATTCGCAAGGGCTTCGCAAATGCCCACCTCATGAATAATCATGAGGTGGGTCGCAATTTGTGACCCCCTTGCGAATGGCAGCCCTCACAGGGATGGTGGCCCTCAAAGGGATGGTGGCCTGCTGGAGACAGCAGACCACCATGTCTGTGACTGCTTTTCAATAAAGCATTTTTTTTTTTTTGTAATGCAGCCCGTTTTCCTTAAAGGAAAACGAGCTGCATTACAAAAACGAAAAATGAAACGTTTTCGTTTCATTTATTCAGAGCAGGCAGTGGTCCGCAGGACCACTGCCTGCTCTGAAAAAATGTTTCCAGTGACATTCACAATGGGGAAGGGGTCCCATGGGGACCCCTTCCCTTTTGCTAAAGTGTTAGCACCCATTTGAAATGGGTGCAAACTGCGATTGGTTTGCGCCCGCGTTCGCGGTCACAAAACAATCCTACATTGCACTGCGAGTCGCAATTAGGAAGGGAACACCCCTTCCTAATTCCGAGTCGCAAACTCGTTTTGCGATTCGGTAACCAGGTTACCGAATTGCAAAACTGGGTTTGTGCATCGCAATGTGCTTTTTGCACGTCGCAAACAGCGAAAATCGCTGTTTGCGACATGCAAAAAGCTACCTACATGTGGGTCTTGGTCCCTAATTAGGTCTGGTGTTAACAAAGACATTTAGTTTTTATTAAACTTCTATTTCTCTCTCTTTCGGCTGGCTTTACTGTGAGTGATCACATTCTGCTCTTCCACAAGGAGCATATTGGCACACAAAGTAGTTTTGTTCAGTGTCAGGAACTACAGTGGCAATCAGTGATGTAACGAAACTGGAGGGTGCCCCTTTGCAAAGAACATGGAGGAGCCCCCTCTCCAGACTCACTCAGGGCAGGTGCTGTGCTGAAGGGGCCCCCTGGAGGGCGGCTGTGGGGCCTTTGTTATGACACTGGTGGCAACATGTGCTTTTAGAGTTCAAAAACTTTTTTTTTTTTTTTGCCAGTGTTTGTTACAATGTTGAGGGCCTGGTAGCTCCCACAACAATAAAGTGTTACAAAAGCCATGTCAAAGCAAGACACGCATTGATGAAACTAAAAGACTTATAAAAATATGTAAGATCAGTTGGCTTTGTCAGGGTTTGTTTATTTTCATGCTTCCCATAATCGTGTTGAAAATGGTTACACTGATTTTCCATTAGAAATATTTTTGGGAAATACTAGCATGCATCAACACATTTTACTAAATGACACTTCATTTGCATCTAATCAGAGAGCATTCTGGGAGCATTATACTTAGCCTCATAGCCTGAACTTTTCAAACATGTGTATACACGTTTTTTTTTTTTTTTTTGTACTGGAACCAACGTCAGTAGTGAAGTGTGACCTTAAAACATTTATTTACAGCACTCACCCTAATAATGAAGGCTTTCAAATAATGAACCATAAATACAAGTTCGAACAGCATTATCTTTTGGAAACACATTACCTCAACTGCAGAGAGCTCCACTCTCTGTAAACAGGCAGCTAAAGGGTTTGTGCTGCAGAGGGTTGGGCCTACTTGTCCCAAGGACAAAGTAAACATAAAAACTTGTTGCCCTTGACCCCAAACAAGATGTCCCGGGCGTCGGGCTATAGGAATTCCACATCCCTGTAGTAGTGATAATATCCTTCTCTGATATACTTGGAGTGCATATCCTCTTCCTCACGGTTTGCTTGGGTGGGTCACCAACATCAAAACTCATGCCAACTACAGTAATCCTTGTAATTCTGTACAACGGAATGCTTGCCTATAGGCTTTGGCACATCGTAGTAACAATCCATCCTTGGAGGCATATTGTCCTTAACACATTCTTTTCACAATGTGTTGATGAGTTCTACAGGCCTTGTCATAATGTTTCATACCTATGTTTAAACCTATGAAATCTGGCATGAGTTTTCCTAATAAACAGATGAAGTTGTTACCTTTTACTATTGGCTTTAGACCTTACCCAACACAGACCTATTCAAGTCTATATAAACTGACAACCATCATGCTTACAGGTATAGATCTGCAAATATGTAAGGCTGATTGCACAACAGTACACAACTCCTCTCAACAGGGCAAATTGAGAATCACAGTGGAACCCTCCCAGGGTTTGTCAGATTAAATGGCAATTGCCAAAACTCTTGCCTACAACTGTCATTAGTGAGATTACATGTAACAAAATACTTGACCTTGGACTGTAACACAGTGTAATAACAAAAAATCAGAACATAACTATATCTGTGGTCAATATTCAAAAGACTGTTCAGAGCAGAACATTAGCCACTATTTATCGTGATATTTGTGAGAGTCAAAACATGCCATATGTGACTTAGTGTGCAATAAGAATAGAAACTGTTCTGTTATCAATTAGCCGGACAGAGAGTTCCCTACAAAAAGGATAACCACATATTCTTAGAAGGTAAAACATTAAACTGGAACCACAATGTGATATCTCCATGTGTAAAGGAAATCATAACATGAGTGTGCACGCCTCCATTTTGGAAAAAGAAGAAAACCGTCACCCCATAACCCAAGTACTAGAAGAGTACCAAAGAACCGAAAATAATTGAAAAAAGCCAAGAATTGCTTAAACCCACGCCCAAATATTTGATGAAAAGCCTTTAAAAAATCAACATTAAATCTCCCATCCAATTCAAGACATACCTTAGTTCAGGTAAGTCTTATGTAAGAAATAATCCTTTCCAAATACTTGTAAAGTCTGCGAAAACAACCATAAGTAAACCTGTCATTATCTAAATCTCATGCAAAGCCCGAAAACAAAACCCAATTCCTCAATGAAATCATATAAGTATAACCCTTGGACCTGGACTGACCTCAATAAAGTGCAAACAGTCTCAGAACAAATCATCTAGTGAAGAATTCCTCTGACGCTATCTAAAAGTGAGATACGAAGAGAAATGTAGTCAATACACTGAATAAAAGTCCGGTGAGCCTAAAAGAAAACACATATTCAAAACGAACCCCAATAGTAACCTAGAGTAAGACTAGGTCCTAAAGAACCCCCTCATGATCACTCACCTTTCATCCAAATAAGTAACAATATAATAGGAAAAACACTCCGTGGTCAAATAATCCCACGGTGTTTTCAATATCACAGATCCATTAACGAAAGTCGAACGTCTGAGGCGGATACAATTTTATACGTCCTCACGTAAGTATTGAAGAAATAGAAAAAGGACTAGACCAAATAACGGGCGCCATCTTGGAACAGTGTATAACCTAATCCCGAGGTAAAGAACTAAACTCATTCCGAACAACGAACGGACAATAGTGCCCCCATGTACATATCCTTCTAATTATCAGGCAAACAGCCATTATCCAACGGAAAAAATTCTATAACACTGACCCTAATTTACAGCGGGTATTGACCACAGAGGAAAATAAAAAATAAAAAACCCAACAAATAAACAACATCCGGGCTCCATAGATCTAAACATAGCTGATAATGACCGCATCAAACATAAGGTCAAAATCTATATGTATACTGATGGAATGCCAGCTACACATGCCAAAAGGGAGAGAAATACCAAAATACCAAAAGGTGATTGAGTAACTCTATAGAAGAATAAAGAGAGAGAAGATATAAAGTAAGTAAATGTGACGTGCCACAATCATATCATGTATAAACCCCACAATGGCAGGTCTAAAATGTATAAGACAACGGAGAACAGATCTGAGAATGTGAATTGCTAATAATCCATTATAGTATTATTACTAATGATCTATTACAATAAATACCCATTAGTACATAGAGAGAAAAGTTTGTACCTACTAAATGTGTAAATGTAACACCTTCTGTTAAGCATCATTCCATAGAACAGCACATTTAACAGTGTACATAGCATCCTCATGTAGCTAAGACACAATATAAAATAGAAAATAATTTGAAAAGGGCTAATGATCAATGCAAGTATTATTAAACAAGTAAGTAAATACAGGTAAAGAACACAATACACAAACAATATGTATCCATGTTAATTAACAAGAATTTTTATCCTATTCTCCCAAGTAGTATTCCATTTCGAAATTGGTGTTAAGATCTTCTACCGCTCTGATTTTTAGGATCCAGTAGCATTCTCTTTTCCTGAGGGCTAACTCTCTGTTACCTCCCCTAGGATCTCTATTTATACGGTCAAAACCAAAACATTCGAAGCCAAAAGTGTTATTTTGTACACTTCTTAGTAAAGGACTGGGATTTTGCCCGGGAGACTTTGGAGATTTTCAGAGAACGAAAATTGACTTTTTCAAATTTATTAGACGCTTAAAGTTGAAGAAGTATTTCGCTAATCACCCTGATATCAGGGACACTAGTACCTTATTTGACGGTCACAATGATGGTCAACACTTGTCCATTATGGATGTTCATGATACGGCTACTTTACTGTCAATTGCGGACTGTGAACAGGATCCTACCACTATAACACGCATTTGATCAGATCTTGATATCCCATCAGATTCACTCCAGAGTGGCCTGAGGAGAAAATCGGGTTGGATACCAACATTAACAAAGGACAATTGTGTAGATACTTTTTTTTAAAGTTGTCTGGCGTGACTTAAATAAATTAGAGTTAAAGAATAATACTCGCCAACACGTGTGGCATCAAAACCTCACCCCGGTAGAAATGAACAATTGGAGACTTTTACATATGAATGAGGAGATTACCATCAGAGAGGCAGGCAAAGGGGGAAATATCGTGATTATGAACACCTCAGACTATGACCGAGAGATATATAGGCAACTAGAAGATGTTACCTGCTACGAAAATATCTCGTCTGATCCTATCCCCGCACTCGCGAATAAAATCAATAACTTTCTACACAAGTGTTTGGATCGCTTACTTCTGAAAGAGGAGGAATATATGTACTTACGTGTTCATAGACCCAGAAATCCTTGTATATATGCACTACCTAAAATACATAAAAGTCCTACTTCCCCTCCTGGTAGGCCCATTGTTTCAGGTATTGGTGGTCCTACTGAAAGACTTTCAGAATATGTTGACATCTTTTTACAGCCTATTGTAGGGAACTTACCATCTTATATTAAAGATACCAAACATATTCTCAGTATATTAACGGACATTACTTGGGAACCAGGGATGATTTTAGTTACACTAGATGTTACCTCCCTGTACACCAGTATTAACCATGAACAAGGAAAGGAAGCACTACCTCACTTTCTTTACAGAAGACCGGCAAGCCTTTACGGCCATACTCAAATGTTAATAGACATGGTAGATTTGATTTTGAATAATAATGTTTTTCTTTTCAAAAATGACTGGTATCGCCAAAAACAAGGCATGGCTATGGGTTCTAAATTCTCACCAGCTTACGCTAATCTCTTTATGGGATTGTTCGAACAAAATAAGATCTGGAGTAAAGAGGGGAGTAGGTGGATTTCAGATATACTCTATTGGGGCAGATACATCGATGACTGTTTGATGATCTGGACAGGTGACTTACAAGAACTTGACAACTTTATAAACTATTTAAACATGAATGAGTGCAATATTCATTTCACTTCAGAACACAGTGAGACCAGCATTCCCTTTCTGGACGTGGAACTTCTCATTTGCAATAACAAAATAGAGAGTCGGTTATACAGAAAGAGTACTTCTTGCAATTCTATTTTACATGCAAAGAGTGCACATCCAGTCCATCAAATTAACTCAATACCATATGGTGAGATGGTAAGGGCAAGACGCAATTGTAGTCTTGAAAAAGATTTTGGACTATGTATAGAGGACACGAGCATGAGATTTAAAGCACGGGGATATTCCACTCGGGTGATAGACAGAGCCCTTACAAGGGCCATGCGTTTGAAAAGGTCTGACACATTGGGTCAAAAATCTAGACCAAGTGATACTGTTATTCGTTGTATTACCAATTACACGAAAACCGCTACCTTACTACGTAAATGTATGAACAGACATTGGTATATTTTAACAGCAGATCCTGTTCTTAGAAAAGAGATTCCAGATACCCCGGTTTTTACTTATAGAAGAGGTAGAACTCTTAAGAATTTTCTATGCTCCAATTTTCGCAATAAACCTAACCAAGAAAATTGGCTCACTAACCGTGGTAAAGGTTTTTTCAAGTGTGGACACTGTGGAATGTGTAGATGGGCCAGGTCAGGTATCACCACATTCATAAGCTCTACTGGTGTGCAATATAACATCAATTATAATATCACATGTGAAAGTAACTTTGTCATCTATATGGTTATTTGTAGATGTGGCCTATATTATATAGGTAGCACTATTAGACCACTGGGAATTAGGGTAAGTGAACACTTCAGAGCCCTGAGACAGGAAGATGAGAGATACCCTATAGTAAACCATATTCGGCATTGCCCTAAACAAAATAACACTTGTGGCTTCGAATGTTTTGGTTTTGACCGTATAAATAGAGATCCTAGGGGAGGTAACAGAGAGTTAGCCCTCAGGAAAAGAGAATGCTACTGGATCCTAAAACTCAGAGCGGTAGAAGATGGTCTTAACACCAATTTCGAAATGGAATACTACTTGGGAGAATAGGATAAAAATTCTTGTTAATTAACATGGATACATATTGTTTGTGTATTGTGTTCTTTACCTGTATTTACTTACTTGTTTAATAATACTTGCATTGATCATTAGCCCTTTTCAAATTATGTTCTATTTTATATTGTGTCTTAGCTACATGAGGATGCTATGTACACTGTTAAATGTGCTGTTCTATGGAATGATGCTTAACAGAAGGTGTTACATTTACACATTTAGTAGGTACAAACTTTTCTCTCCATGTACTAATGGGTATTTATTGTAATAGATCATTAGTAATAATACTATAATGGATTATTAGCAATTCACAATCTCAGATCTGTTCTCCGTTGTTTTATACATTTTAGACCTGCCATTGTGGGGTTTATACATGATATGATTGTGGCACGTCACATTTACTTACTTTATATCCTCTTTCTCTTTATTCTACTATAGAGTTACTCAATCACCTTTTGGTATTTTGGTATTTCTCTCCCTTTTGGCATGTGTAGCTGGCATTCCATCAGTATACATATAGATTTTGACCTTATGTTTGATGCGGTCATTATCAGCTATGTTTAGATCTATGGAGCCCGGATGTTGTTTATTTGTTGGTTTTTTTATTTTTTATTTTTCTCTGTGGTCAATACCCGCTGTAAATTAGGGTCAGTGTTATAGAATTTTTTCAGTTGGATAATGGCTGTTTGCCTGATAATTAGAAGGATATGTACATGGGGGCACTATTGTCCGTTCGTTGTTCGGAATGAGTTTAGTTCTTTACCTCGGGATTAGGTTATACACTGTCCCAAGATGGCGCCCGTTATTTGGTCTAGTCCTTTTTCTATTTCTTCAATACTTACGTGAGGACGTATAAAATTGTATCCGCCTCAGACGTTCGACTTTCGTTAATGGATCTGTGATATTGAAAACACCGTGGGATTATTTGACCACAGAGTGTTTTTCCTATTATATTGTTGCTTATTTGGATGAAAGATGAGTGATCCTGAGGGGTTTCTTTAGGACCTAGTCTTACTCTAGGTTACTATTGGGGTTCGTTTTGAATATGTGTTTTCTTTTAGGCTCACCGGACTTTTATTCAGTGTATTGACTACATTTCTCTTCGTATCTCACTTTTAGATAGCGTCAGAGGAATTCTTCACTAGATGATTTGTTCTGAGACTGTTTGCACTTTATTGAGGTCAGTCCAGGTCCAAGGGTTATACTTATATGATTTCATTGAGGAATTGGGTTTTGTTTTCGGGCTTTGCATGAGATTTAGATAATGACAGGTTTACTAATGGTTGTTTTCGCAGACTTTACAAGTATTTGGAAAGGATTATTTCTTACATAAGACTTACCTGAACTAAGGTATATTTAATGTTGATTTTTTAAAGGCTTTTCATCAAATATTTGGGCGTGGGTTTAAGCAATTCTTGGCTTTTTTCAATTATTTTCTGTTCTTTGGTACTCTTCTAGTACTTGGGTTATGGGGTGACGGTTTTCTTCTTTTTCCAAAATGGAGGCGTGCACACTCATGTTATGATTTCCTTTACACATGGAGATATCACATTGTGGTTCCAGTTTAATGTTTTACCTTCTAAGAATATGTGGTTATCCTTTTTGTAGGTAACTCTCTGTCCGGCTAATTGATAACAGAACAGTTTCTATTCTTATTGCACACTAAGTCACATATGGCATGTTTTGACTCTCACAAATATCACGATAAATAGTGGCTTATGTTCTGCTCTGAACAGTCTTTTGAATATAGACTACAGATATAGTTATGTTCTCATTTTTTGTAGCCCTGATGAAGTCCGTGAGAGTGTTCTCTCATAGGACGAAACACTTGTTGGCTGTGGTTGCTATATGAATATTGAACACAAGGACGATCTTCTATTATTATGATAAACTTTGTGCTTCAAGAAATAAATTGAATCTGAACTGTTTATGGTGTGATTGCCTTTCCACACTGAAGATTCTATACATCACCAACTTCTAAACGTATGATCATGAGTGCCCTGACAGTTGTCTTTTTCACTGTTAGTTTCCCTTGAAACATTGGAGGATTAAGGAAGATCCTCTTGCCAGGAGCACCATGCCACAATTGGAATGTTAATGCTATTATATGGACTCACTGTGAGCGCCCAAATCCTATTACTTTCTTCCTAGGTGCTTTTGTTTTGATTCTACAGTGTAATAACAACCAACTGTCACTGGTTTACTCGC
The DNA here is from genome assembly GCF_031143425.1 of Pleurodeles waltl. Classification (NCBI taxonomy): domain Eukaryota; kingdom Metazoa; phylum Chordata; class Amphibia; order Caudata; family Salamandridae; genus Pleurodeles; species Pleurodeles waltl. Next base: position 550,701,468 of record NC_090443.1, on the reverse strand, counting down.
TTTAGTAAATGCTTGTCACAATTAGTAAACTCAGCCAACTGCCTTTTTTCATACCATTTCATAATAAGCAGAGCAGATCTGTGGCACCGGACAAAGTTTCCCAATGCACCAATCAAGCCTATAGTTTGTCACCATAAACATATCAGGCTTACAGTTACGAGTGTAAGCTTCTCCAAATGCAACCATCCTACACAATCCTAAAATTAGAGAGGTTTACACATTTATAGTAGGCTGAGCAAAATACAATGGGGTGAACTTATAAACTGCATTTTGTTGCACATTTAGTAGTACTGCAATAGTAGTACCAAATGCTGTTCACTAACTTACAGTTGTAAATGTCCACCTCTCGTGTCTTTCCTGTGGGGAGATCCTAACACATGTAAGTTTACTACTTATAGGTAAATAAATGTGGTAGGGACCAGGGGAGTGCTGTAAAAAGGGAATGCCTACTACTAAGTGGAAAGGGTTCAGAAAGGAGTAAGGAGCAGTTTAGGGAAGACTATAGAAAGGGACATGCACTCTCCCACAAAAGAGTAAGAACCTTGCTATTTACCAACAGCTCTTCTAAACTTACTAAACCTGAAAAGGGACCCAAACAGTACTAAATTACTCCAGCTCAAAGCTGGAGTATGTCCGGCACCACACATGGCCAACCACTGTTACTGCTACTCTCTTCTGTAGAAAATACTGGAGGTAAGGACTTAATATTAATCTTCATAGTAAATTATGTTACATTATTTAAAACAGTTAAATATAAGTTAAAAATAAAACATTTATTGTTTAATTACAAAATATTGAAGACATTTTTGAATGTATGACAATGTAAGATAATATATTATTAAAATATAATCAAATTACTTTTAAATATTTCCATACACCACTTTTAATTATTGCATAATATTTATGTACGTCAAGATTTAGTTCAAAATTAATAGTGCTGTAGCATGTTTTGTATTTTGTTCTATATGTTGCTCTATGGTAAAGTAGATGGAATATTTAAGATTAATAACCCTTAAAGTAAATTAGTAAAAGCAAGGCACTTCTTTAAAGGACAAAAACATTACTGATGCATGTCTTATCATTGGAAACAATGAGTAAAGGGACTAAGGAGCTTATTTACAAGCCTTGTGTCACAGGGCAGTGCAACAAGTTAGCCCACTACGATTAATGAAGAGGAGGATGAGGATGGTACCAGACTGATGACTTACCTATCAAAATTACGACGATGATTAGAATGGAGCAGTTCACAAGGGGTGATATATTAAGGACCCTAACCAAATGCCGAGTGTAAAAATGATGTGACCCCATAATCACTCCACTGCAAATAATCCTACTTTTTTGAGTTTGACACTACAGCAGTGCACCAGTTTCAATGCAGAAAAACACTGAACGCAAGATTCCTTTTTTGCTGCTGTAGAAAATACCAAAAATGTCTGTGACTTTCTTTCCCAGGTCTATATCACGTGTTAAGCTAGCAGGTTGATAATGAAAACCCCTTTTTTCAGCACCCGCAGTAACAATAACAGATCACCATTCACGATGTTCATTTCCTTGGTTACATTGTCTATTTTGTATGATGAGAAAGAGATCAAGTTGGATGCCTTTAGGTATAAGAGCAGCAACCATTTTTTCAAAGTGTTATCGTAGACTTAATACAGCAAAGTATACAATCATGGCTCTGTAACGTACTCCTCAGTCATAAGTCATACAGTGAGTAGGGGAATACATGTATAACACCATTATGTCTGCCCCTCTTTACCATTGTGTGCATTCATTTAGTAATCCAGGCCTCTAAAAATCATAAAAATGTTACTAGACCTGCAGATTGAGTAACTTAAATAATCTACTTGACCTAACTGTATTGTACTGGACCCGGAAACGGGCCTCAAATTGTGTTTGATTAAGTAGACTAATGTTGGCTTTATGTATCATAAAAATCTAGCCCCCATGACTTGCTTTTAGTTTACTAACAACATTACCATCAGGGCAGGAGTGTTTCTCAGTTTGTTTAAACACTCACTTTTAATAATGATATTACTAAACAATGGCGTGGTAGCATATTGTCATCTACACACAGTAAATTTCCACCAAATGTCCAGAAACCTTGCAGCTTTACTGATAAAACTATATAGTGTACTAACAATCTGTGAAGATTGGGTTTCAGTAAACATATCCTTTTGCACATGAATATTTAAAGTATTCTGATTTTTTTTCATCCTGTTAGAATATTTTTTCATCACACTGAATTACAAAAAAGGGCTTTCACAACTACTGAAATATATACAGTTGACTTAGTCATTTAAATGTTGTGTGTTAGGAAAAACCTGACACCCTATATCCTTTTATTTTACATTCTAAACAGCAGGTCACACAGTTCACCTTACAGAGTCCTGGAACTCTGCAGTCAGAAGGAAAATTAATTTGAAGACAAACTGACTTTTGACATCTGTCTGTGAACGCAGAGCAAATGTGACATAAGAACAAGATTTAAAGTCATCTTTGATTGCCCCTCCACTTTCTGACTGAACAGAGCATTTGTTCTTTGTCAACTCACCAGAAGGAGTGAGTAAGTCCTAAAAATAGCTCGACCTGATCAAATATGACTCGCCATCTTGCCTAGAGTAGATTTTTCGGGCCCTCTAATTCATAAAGGCCTGCAGTTCACGTTTACTCATCTTAAGATATCACTACGTTACACAACATAAACCAGTCTTACAATGTAGATTCAGATGACTGCTGTAGCAGAAATTATCAGAATGGTTCCCGGAAATGTTGGGGATGAGCTTCTAAGTTCAAAACAGTGACATAATTATCCATCAAGTCATTACAGTACACCATATCCTGGAGCCATGTCGACATTTCGGGCTGTTTAGAGCTCACCTAATGCATCACCGCTCGTCTGTTGGTGAGCAGCAGGCCGTAGGCACAAACCTACATTCTTGGGTTTGTCCCCTTAGCCCCCAAGAGCCCTTTACACGACACCTTTTCAGGGCACTTTTCGTAAGCCTCAATTCAGAGGAGGTTTTAAACCCCAAACATCGGAGGCCTTTACACCCCAATAAAAACAGCGACAGCCATATTATTCCAGGGGATCTTTCAGGGGCTCCTATAGAGGATACAATTTCAGAAGTAGTGGCAAATCCACTGTCACAAGTGGTGCCTCCACCTCATCAAAGCAGTGACTTTCTATCCATCCCCACACAGCACACATCTCCTGTGTCATTGGCAACAAATTATATCAGATCAATGGGTACTGTCAATTATCCAGAGTGGTTATTGCCTAGAACTCATCTCCACTCCACCAAAACATTCCCTCTCGTTCACACAGGCTTTCTCACGAACACATTGTTCTGTTAAAACAAGAGGTAGAATCTCTTCCACTCAAAGGTGCAAAAGCAGTAGTACCCATCGATCAATAAGGAACAGGAGTATATTCTCAATACCTTCTCATACCAAAAAAATATGGCACTCTCAGACCAATCCTCGATCTCAGACCTCTCAATCAGTATATTCTCTGAGCATTTCTACGTGGTCACTCTTCAGGATGTCATCCCTTTGTTACAAAAATAAGACTACATGACCGCATTAGATCTAGAAGATGCTTACTTCCGTATTCCTATACATCCAGCACACCGCAAGTACCTGAGGTTTGTAATAGCAGGCAAGCACTACCAATTCAAAGTGCTACCCTTTAGTAACAACAGCACCAAGAGTAATTACCAAATGCCTAGCAGTGGCTGCAGCATATCTCAGAAGACAGTGCATACACGTTTTTCCCTATCTAGGTGACTGGTTAATAAAAGCCAGTACCATTCAAACTTGTCAGCGACACACACAATACACAATCAATACCCTACACAGTCTAGGGTTCACAATCCATTACCAGAAGTCTCACATTCAGCCAGCCCAAATACAAGCATATCCGGGAGCAATTCTGAACACTGTCGGCCTTAGCTTATCCAAACCCACTAAGAATGCAAGTGTTCCACAGTCATATCGCAACTCCAATACAATCAAACTTACACAGTAAGATTTATCATGAAACTCTTGGGAATGATGGCATCCTGCATATCAATAGTACCAAATGCATGTCTAAACACGAGACCCCTGCAACAGTGTCTCTCACAGCAATGGTCTCAGGCACAGGGTCAACTTCACGATCTAGGGGGTGATTCTGATTCCGGCGGGCGGCGGAGGCCGCCCGCCGGAATTCCGCCCCCATTATACCGCTCCGCGGTCAGAAGACCGCGGAGGGTATTATGAGTTTTTCCCTGGGCTGGCGGGCGGTCTCCAAAAGACCGCCCGCCAGCCCAGGGAAAAACTCCCTTCCCACGAGGATGCCGGCTCGTAATCGAGCCGGCGGAGTGGGAAGGTGCGACGGGTGCAGTGGCACCCGTCGCGTATTTCAGTGTCTGCAAGGCAGACACTGAAATACTTTGCGGGGCCCTCTTACGGGGGCCCCTGCCGTGCCCATGCCATTGGCATGGGCACGGCAGGGGCCCCCAAGGGCCCCGCGGCACCCCCTACCGCCATCCTGTTCCTGGCGGGCGAACCGCCAGGAACAGGATGGCGGTAGGGGGTGTCAGAATCCCCATGGCGGCGCAGCAAGCTGCGCCGCCATGGGGGATTCTAAGGGCAGCGGTAAACCGGCGGGAGACCGCCGGTTTACCCTTTCTGACCGCGGCCAAAGCGCCGCGGTCCGAATGCCCTGCGGGGCACCGCCGGCCTGTCGGCGGTGCTCCCGCCGACCCTCGCCCCGGCGGTCAAAGACCGCCGGGGTTAGAATCAGGGCCCTAGTGTTGTTGGACTGCCACAGATTTACAACTCTCTGCAATGGTGGAATCACACCAACTTATGAAAGGGGTGGCCATTTTAAGACCCTGTACCACAGACAAGAATCACCATAGATGCATCAATGACAAGTTGGGGAGCCCATCTCGACAATTTTACAAAACAGGGAGAATGGGACTCAGTCTAGCAGACTTACCACGTAAACCACTTGGAATTGCTGGCAGTGTTCTTAGCAATCAAAGCATTCCAACCACAGATCACACACAAGACAGTCTTAATAAAAACAGACAACATGATAACAATATAAAATCTGCAAAAACGGGGGAAACACTCATCCCAATTGTCCCTTTTAGCACAAACAATTTGGAAGTGGGCAATTCACAATCGCTTTCAACTACTAGCAGAGTTCGCCCCAGGGATACACAACCAACTAGCGGACCTCTTAAGCAGGACGCAGCAACAAATACGCGAATGGGAGATTCACCCACAAGTAATCCAACATTACTTTCAAAAGTGGGGAACACCAAACATAGACCTTTTCGCAACAAGTGAAAATGCAAAATGCCCAAACTTCAGATATTTGCTTACACTTTTCCCCCTCTCCCTCTAATTCCGTTTCTGGTCAACAAGATCTGGTACAGTTCCCTCACTGATACTCATAGCTCCCACGTGGGCACGTCAAGACTGGTACACAACACTATTGGATCTATCTGTAGTACCACACCACAAGCTCCGAAACAGACCAGACTTCTTGACTCAAAACAAAGGTCAAATCAGACATCCCAATCCCAGTATGCTCAACCTGACGATTTGGCTCCTGAGGTCATAGAGTTTGGATATCTACAGCTTCCAACAGAATGTATGGACATTCTAAGGGAAGCAGGTAAAGCTACAACTATGCAGTGCTATGTAGCAAAATGGAAACGTTTTGTGTATTACTGTCAGCCCAAAAACATTAATCCACTTAAAAAATCCGTACAGGATATTGTATGCTCTTTATTTTATTTACAAAAAACAAATCTTGCATATTCATCTATTAGAATTAATTTAACAGCAATATCAGCCTACCTCCAAACAGACAGCATATCTCTCTGTTTAGAATTCCTGACATAAAAGCTTCTGTTGAAGGCCTTAAGCTTTATTCCACCTAGAGTTCCATCAGCTCCAACCTGGAATCTTAACATTGTGCTCACAGGGCTTATGGGTCAACCATTTGAACCCATGCATTCTTGTGCACTTCAGTTTCTCTCATGGAAAGTTGCTTTCCTAGTAGCAATTAAGTGTAATTCAAGCATTCACTTCAGAAGAGCCCTTCTTCCAAATTCACAGACACAAAATAGTACTTAGGACAAATCCAAAACTCCTACCCAAAGTGGTCTCACCATTTCACATCAACCAGTCAGTGGAATTGCCAGTCTTATTTTCACAGCCAGATTCAGTTGCTGAAAGAGCTCTCCATACTCTTGATCTCAAAAGAGCTCTTATGTATTATATAGACAGAACAAAACATTTTGGAACATCTAAACAACTTTTTGTGGCTTTTCAACAGTCTCATAAAGGTAACCCCATTCCCAAACCAGGATTAGCCAGATGGATAGTAAAGTGTATGCAAACTTGTTATCTTAAAGCTAAAAGACAACTATTAGTAGCCCCTAAAGCACATTCTACTAGGAAGAAAGGAGCTTCAATAGCATTCTTACGAAATAAACCAATGGCAGACATATGCAAAGCAGCCACATGGTCTACACCACACACATTTACAAAACACTATTGTGTGGACGTGTTGTCTCGCCAAGAAGGAAGTGTTGGTCAAGCAGTGCTTAAAAAACTATTTCAAACTATTCCAGCTCCTTCAGGATAGCCACGGCTTACTCTAGGAGGGGACTGCATTTCAGTCTATGCACAGCATGTGTATCTGCAGCTACACATGCCATCGAACAGAAAATGTCACTTACCTATTGTACCTCTGTTTGTGGCATGTGGTGCTGTAGATTCACATGCATCCTCCCTAGAAGCCTGTAGCCGTTGTGGTACTGTATTATGTCAATATGTGTTTGATGGCATGTGTAGCTGCAGATACACGTGTATATACATTGCATGGACATGTTCTTTACTCACTATATACAACTCTTCACTCCTTACTTGACCCTCCTGTGGGAAAACAATCTTACAAAGGACTGGATGCCCATGTGCACTATCACTGACAGGAGGAGTCACTCGATCCCGTGACTCGAAAAAGCTTGTTAGAAGAAAAACAACTTGTAACACTCAGAGCCCAACACTAGATGGCAACTATGCACAGCATGTGAATCTGCAGCACTACATGCCATGAACAGATGTACACTAGGTAAGAGGTATTTTCTTTATTTATTACTTTTGCAAAGCACTACTGTTAACTGATAAGGTGTGCTTGTGCTTTGTGATCACTCTAGCTAAATAAATACTGACATTTATTGTAGTAAGAGGTAATTTTAAAGTTCTTAAGTTTGACGATAGGGAGAGGCATGACCCCACAGGCAAGGAAGCCCCAGTCTAGCTTCTTGATCTCTCTTGTGTTCCCATTCAGTCTCAAAGTTCAAAGTCATCCAGTCCTGAACAATAGCTAGACAATCATAAGGTACACAATGTTGTGTGAGCCCAAATGGTGAGGTCTCTAGAAAAGCTGCTTGTCCCCATCATATTACATAGCCTAAAAGACAAAGGCACAGAACAGTTCTACAATGGACAGGATGGATGATAATACTCACATTAATTAACACTTGAGTTCATGTGCATTTCAGCAGAACAAGAACGAGGAAGGAGGCTGTAACTTCATCAAGTTAAGGTGGAAAAATATGGGAAATGATGAGCTGCTTTGCTCAGAGATTTCTGAGGACAGGCAGATGGCAGTCATGGCAATTCTCCTTCTATTCTTCCCATTGATGTGGCTTGTTGATCTTTAAAACACAAGGTGCAGGTGCCTGGATCCTCCTGTACCAGAGCACCATGTACAAAAAACTTGGGAAACAAACTTTCAAATTGGAAATGAAAATACAGTTTAGGTATTCTTCGTACTTGACCTACAAGACACATGCTTTCATATTGCAGCTCATGAATGCAGAGGACATGTCTGGGATCCACGGTAGGGGACAGTATTCTCAGATCATACCCACTCTGTGTAGACTTAGATCAACTTCAAGCTTGTTTCTAGCCTAGCACATGTTTAAACTTGCTCTTCTTTTGTCATAAGGAATTTTTGTAAATCATAAAATTAACAGTTTACTTCATCCATTCATCGGTGCATAAAGTTCATGCTCAGAACAATTTTGGATGACCTAGCATCCACAGGGTTCCCCATAAAGAAAAATATGTTGTTTCTCATAACCGCAACGTGTATACACCTAAGAGAAGCTTTCCAAGACCGGAATGGAGGCAGAGGCTTGGGGTATGTGACTGTCAGACAGTTCAAGGCCTTGTAGGGCATAGGACCCGGAACCCTTGTAATTCAGGAAATGGTAGATGTGCATTAGAAACAGGCAGTCAGGAGGATGACATGCAACTGTTTCCAAGGTGCAGAGACTCAGAATTGTGGGATACAGAGACAATGGCAAATAGTTTACTGGCCCTCCAGATATATCAATAAATAATTTAAGTGAATAAGGGCCAGATGTATCAAAGGGTTTTACCCATTCTGTGTCTATGGGAAAATGTGTTCGTACATATGGCCCTAAGTATCATGCAAATACAAGCTGTCAGGTTAGACCTGCAGTCTTTTCAGGCATTGATTGGTCAAGGGAGGAGCTTTTTACAGACTGACAAAAACAAAAATGTATTACATCAAGAAGCAGGAACACTATCCAAAGTCTCTGCAATAAAGCTTAGTAATGGGTAGTGAAACCTGCAGTATTTCTGCTAGTGCAGTACATACTGCGAAAAAAGACTAAATAGCTGACACTCTGGATTTCCGCTAATGGAAACTAGATCCTAGGCATTGACAAGAAGAACAAAGTACTTATCGTTGGTATCTAACTTTCTGGTAGAGACTCTATCTTGTTGCAGTCTCTTCATCTTTTGAATATTCCGCAGGTATAAGACTGGATCTGTAAACCTTTCAGCAGTACCTCTGCATGCCGGAAGGTGGTGCTGTGTGGCTCCAAACTGATGCTGTTCTGCTCCAGAAGTGATGTGTGGGTCCCTTATAGGCATCACCTCACGCCTTGACCTCAGTTGCTTTCGGAACAGCCTGTGCCTCCAGATGTGGAGCTCTAAATGCAAATTAGTAGACCAGTGTGCAAATTGCTAGACTTGGGAACTACTTAATAATAAAGGAAAGAGTCCAATCACAGAGCGGAGAGGGTGGGAGGGGCAGTGAGGGATCTATGATTTGACAGTCTGTACCAGGAAGATTGTTGCCAAAGGTAAGTAACTTATTTTTCTATCAGAGACTTCTAGCTGCAGACTTCTCAACTTTTGAATAGATAACAAAGCAGTACCTAAATGGAGGCAGCCTGTATATTGACTCAAACCATAGTCCTGCTCGACCAAGAGTGCAAAATTCCTTTTCAGCGGACTTGGTGCCCAGACAGTAGATGCCCCCGTAGCTGACTGTTAGATGTCGAGGACAGGGACCGCTGAATGCTAACGCAGTGAAAGAAGCCTTGCAGTCCTTCTGCAGCCTGCGTCTTTGCCAGTGCATAGCAGATCCTAATGTAGAGCATGATCCAGCCTGCATTGGTACACTTATACAAAGCCTTGCTTTTTTTCAGTATGGTGGCATAATAAATGGAGAAGGAGGAAACATATGGTATAGCCCTTTCAAGGACTGCATCACTACGGATGATTTAAACTAACAGGGCTAATCAGGCAGCTCTAAGAATACTTAAATATAAGCCTTAAATGTGACCCAAGTAAGTTCTTGCTGGGCGAGTGAAAGAACAAATAATAAAACATCTGACAGTGTGGCCTGGAGGGGGTCAGTCTGTTGAGTGCCACACCAAGCAACAAATCTGTCCTAAAATCAGGTGTACACAGTTTTCGTTGCGGTACACCTGGCTGCCAAGGTGACATCAACTACCTCCAGAGGAAGGGTGAAGGTGTTCAGCTGGCACCATTCAATCACCATGCATGAATGTGGAGGTTGAAACGAGATCCTTTCTGGATACCATACATTCCATGCCCAGTTCTGAGCCGCTAGGATGACTTGGGTTGGGCTGTCCTGATGTTATTGAGAACTCAAGGCAAGAGTTGTATCGGTGGAAAGGCAAACAGGAGTCTCAAGTTCAACTTAAAGCAGAACGTATCTCAACAGAAGAGACGCCTTGGCAACTCCAAGGTGCAGAAGTGCCGACGTACGTTCTCAGTGGTGAGCCAATGTTCTCACCATTCCAGGAAAATCCCTCACGCCACCTTAATGGGTAACTGCCACTCGTGATCCACTAGGCACTGACGGCTGAGTTTGCTACGCTGACATTCAATGAGGCTGCCAGATAGTTCACCACCGGGAAGATTCCCTGGCCGTCCATCCAGATCCAGGGGCACAGGGCCTCCTGACACAGGGTCTGTGACCCTACCCCGGCCACGTGGTGGTGGTGTGTGAGCACCTGTCCAGCCTCCCCTTGATGGGTGACTGGAAGGTTTTTTGTGCCAGGTAGTTGGCCATCCCCTCCAGAAGGTTGATATAGAGCCTGTACTCCACTGGAGACCAGAGGCCTCTTATCTCCATTTCTCCCAGATGATTGCCCTGGCCCAGAAATGGGGCATCAGACACCACTATAGGCCATGGGGGAGAAAGGGACTAGAACCTGCTACTGACTCAATCATGTTCTGGTAGACACCACTGAAGATCTTTCGCACACTTCTCCAAATCTGGATGTGGTCAGAGGGGTCCCCTTGATGTTGTACTAACCGGGACTTCAGATCCCACTGCAGAGTCTATATATGCCACCTTGCATGCTTGACCAGCAGGAGGCAGTAGACCATCAGTCCCAGAAGCCTCAGAATCGACCTCACTGAAATCCAAGGCTGAAAGATTGGGATCATATCGGTAATGTCCTGGATTCTCTTTTCTGGGGAAAAGGCATGAAACCAAATTGTTTCCAAAATGGCTATGATGAAGGAGAGCATCTGTGAAGGTGTCAGGCGCGACTTTGGTGCATTTATAGTAAACCCCAAGGACAAAGGAGATTCGCTGTGTCTGGAGGTGGTTGATGACTTCCTGGGGCAAGCCTGCCAGTCGTCAAGGTAGGGAAACACTGGGACCCCTGACCTCAAAGTATGCTGCCAGCATCACTTTCGTGAATACCCAAGGGGCATTTGTGAGACCTAAGGGAAGCACAGCCAACTGAAAATGCTCCTCTCCTACCCCGCATCACAGGTAGTGAAACCTGCAGAACACGAATATGGAAATAGGCATCACGCAGGTCCAACACCACTATCTAGTCTCTGTGATTGAGGTCAGACAAGACCTGGGCCATGAGCATTTTGAATTTCTTCTTCTGAAGGAAGAGATTGAGAGCACAGATCTAGAATAGGCTAAAGTCCTCTGTCCTTCTCGGGCACTAGAAAGTAGAGGGAACAACAATGTCCTGCCTCTGGCACTGGTGCCCTTTCTATAGCCCCTTTGGCTCGAAGGGCTTGCCCTTCCTGCTGCAAAATGGAGAGATGGTCCTCTGTCAATCGCTGGGTAGATGGCGGAAAGTACAGCAGGGATGACGGGAAGGAAACAGCTTTAAGGAACAATCGGTCCAGTGTGATTGCTTGCCAGCCTGCAAGGAATTGGTCGATGCTGCCTCCCACCAGGTGGTTGTGACCCTGTAAAGGTACACTAAAGAGGTTGGGATGGGGGTGAGGGGGTGGGTTGTGGAGGGTGTTGAGGTTGGAGGCAGGCTCACAGGCACACACTGACCTTGGCCGCTGGGCACCATGGCCTCTCCCACAAAATTGCTGGGTTTCCTGCTTAGGTAAGACAGGCTGGCGGAAAGTGACAATTCATCCTAAGCCACAAAATGTGCCCTTTTGAGGCTGGGTCAAAACGCCCAGAGAGTAAGCAGTAGACCTACTCTTCTTAAAGTTCAAGGGCAGAGTCAGCCTTGTCCCCGAGGAAGCATGTTCCATCGAACTGTTTGTCCATCAGCGAGGACTGGACGTCTCAAGAGAACCCAGAAGATGGTAGCTACACATGTCAACAATGGTGCCCATAGCCCGTCCAATGGAATCAGTGGTGTCCAAGCCACAACGGATCATGAACTTGGCCACATCATGACCATCCTGAATGGCCTGAGAAAGAACAGGTTGAAGGTCTTCTGGAACACCAGGGAGGACTCCTGCCACTGAGTCTCAGGGGGTATGAGAGTAACAGCCCAACAAACAAGAGGTGCTGATCAAAAACAGGGCCAAACTGTCTAAGAAGAGATGCTTTCCAAATGTTGCTACTCTCTTTGATTCCCTGTCAGGGAGAGTGGTATGAAAATTGTTGAGGATGGCCCAAATTGTGGAAGCGTGCACCACAAGGTTCTTTGGAGTAGGATGCTGTCAAGAAGGTCAGGTCGCCTTGTGAGCAGCTCTGTGTCTCCAATATCAGGAATGGGACTGGGACCGGGCCTTTGACTTGGAACAGGACTTAAAGTAGCCGGACGCAACATCTTTTTTTGCTTGTGGAAGTAGAATTTCGCCCCTCGCTATCTGATGGCCTTGGGATTCATCGACCTGCAGTCTCCAAAGGTCATGAAGTTGTGGTCCGAACCCAGATACTACAGGCATGTCTGTCACCAACATCTGCCTTCAACAGTCCCTACAAAGTTTAAAACCTGTTGTATTGGGGGTGACATCCCTTCCATACGGAGTATAACGAACTTTTGAAAAAAACACCATGATGTAACAGTCTCTGAGATTCGAGAGAAGCTTTGGATCTGTGTCTGGTGGCGCGCAAAAGGAACTGACATCAATGCATGTGGTGTGGTGCCTATATACGCTCCACATGGCACCACCTTACAGTGAACAGAGATACTACTGAATGGTTTCCAGATCCAGTCTGATGCCTAAGGAATATTCAACAGCCGAGGAATCTGCAGCTTGAACTTTTTTATTACAACTTTTCCAGCATTGGCATAATTCTTTAATGGACCAGTCTGTTACAAGCATACCCTCAAAAAGCTAATGTTAAGCCTCCAAGTACCCGAGGTAATAGACCTCTCCCAGATAGAAACATTCTCAATTCTCTGGGTTAGCAAACCTTGTTATTTTGTTCCCCCAATCCAATAAATAGTAAATGTTTTGAAAATATTAAACATGTTAATACTGATTGCATCAAAATGGGTCAATCACATTTGGTACACAGATCTCGTTGAGTTGTGGGAACAACCTTATATCAAAGTGAAGAACCATCCATATCTAGTGTTCAGGAAAAAGGTGCTATTCCTCATCTTTATGTAGCGTGTTTGAATTTAGGGCATTGGCTATGAGATCCTAAGATTCTGGAATTTTGTTTTAGCAGATGCTAGCAAAAGGCTGTCTAAAGTTGAAAACGTTGTCCACAAGAGGCATGTATACCAGAGAATTAAATCGTTTTTATGTAATGTGCTCAAAGATTTTTATATATATATAGCTTTATACAGGTTTACTGGATTTTAATTATAACATTCACAACAGATTAACAGTATTGTGTTCAACATCAATACGTGTGTTTTCATTATCACAACAATTGCCGACATTGTCTATAATAACATTTAACTTTGGTATTAAAGTGGAAGTCATAAAGAAAACAGAAATATCCTGTCAGGGGCTTCCATACTCAAAGGTCCCAGCTGGATTAATACAAATAACCCAAAGCCACAGCACGTTCTGTGCCCAGATAGAGGAGATGCTCCCTGTCACATGAAGTTCGTAAGTGATGTGCATGGCCACGGAGTGTCAAGTCAACATTTTTATAATTCTGATATGTACTCCAGTGTCCCACACATTTTCACTGCATATCATTTAAACTACATAACTGCATATTGTCGACCATTTGTCACGGTCACGGTGATGCTTGGCCGCTCACATGCGCTCTGCAGCTCATGGGCACTTGAGAGCCTCTTGACTGTGGGTTGGAGCAATATACCTTCTCCATGTGAAACCTTTTTGTCTCCCTTTTCTGCTCTGCTGTTGCCAATGTATTAATTCCGACCTTCAGGTTTCATTGTCTGGTGGGCATATAGTTATCCAGTTCATGGCTCTCTGCGTGTTGCAAAGTAAAAGCCATAAATCGACAAATCCGCATTTTAGCTCCTTCCTATTAGGTTCGTGGAGTTGCTTACAGGCATCAGAGTTGTATGTCAGAAGGAGGAACACACAGAGATTTTGCTACAAAGGGATCATAAATGTGCCAGAATATCGTCTACCAAAATAAAGTGATGGTAAGTATAGATTTACTATTCTTAAATCACCATACCTTGACATCAAGTAACATTTATTTGGAGTTAATTTTAGTAAATCTATACCTATATATATTTATTATCAAAATATTTTGGTAGTCGATATTCTGGTTGTTGTTCTCGTAGCATGATATTTAAAACTCATGATTCTGTTAGTATACCTATCTTATGTCCCATTTCCCCCGCAATACTTTCCAGCTCCTGAACATTCCCAGTGTGAGACAATCCAGCTGCCTTGCCTTTACATCTGAAGCAAGCATCTGATGCACTTGAAGATATCATATGTAGTCTTCCAAGTGTGAGGTAGATTTGTTGAAAATAATTACATTCTAGTTATTTAAATCAAGCAATCCTGGACTTCACGATGGGTGTCCGAGTTAAACATTTGTTAATCTTCCGTCAGAGCTCATTTACACACTTCCTTCTCAACTATTACACCTCACGCTCCAATGCGGTACATTTGGCTTAATATAGTAGGGTAACTTACTACTTCCTAAAGTAAGTAGTGAGTTCAGCATTCCATGTTTTGGAGGCTATATCATCCTGTTGCTGCCTAACTACCCTGTTGAGGAATCTGTGTACTGCAATTTGACCTGTTTGTATGCCATCTAGTAGTCTGTCATAAATTGTGTACATTACCACTGTCATAAATGTCTACGCCGTGATATAGCCATGCACCCTTTTATGTCGAAACACTGGTCATCTCTACTACCTGGTGAAAATTAGGGTAATGACGCAGTGAATGAGAGGGCGGGGGCTTATACTTCTACAAACCAGTACCTGGCAGTACTCGTTAGTCTTGTATATTTTCTAACATGTTTAGGTTTTCCAAACATGTACCTGGTATCACAGTTTTGAACAACATCATGGAAGCATCTTTAGAGGAGAAAGTTGATGCTAGGCTTCTGCCTTTTTTTGGCATTGTGTTCCTAAACAATGAGGCTGGTGTCAAGGAGGAATCAAAGTAATTTGGCTTTCACTGAAAATTGTGTTTTGAAGCAGTCAAGGTGTATGTCATTGAGTCAGGTTTGTACTGTTTCTTTTTTGTTTAATTGCTTTTTATCGGTAACATAGTGAGTACAGACCTACAACTGAGCATGTAACATGACACATTCTAATGCTCCCTAGCAGTATCAGAATGTACAAAAATGGACACAGTAACATGGCAGTGTATGAACAGACCTCTGGGAGGTCCCTCCGGGATAGGTAGCTCCCACTGCAGCTCCTCGAGCCTGTCGTTAGTCTGTCCCCACCCTGTTCACCATTACAGATCTCATTTACAGACTAACCATGTCGAGCTATTATTCAGTGCCCACATCTTGAGTCGTGGATAATTGTGCCCAATCAGTTTCCAGGCCATAGAACTCCCTCCATCTACCCCAAATCCTCTCAAATTTCTTGGGGCGTCCTCTAGCTGAGTATTTCACCTTTTCACCCCCATTGTCCATCCCAGCTATCCATGTGGTCTTAGTTAGCACAGTCTGGGATTCCCAGAGTTGCTCAATATCCCTTCATGCAACTTAGAGTCCCTGTGTACAGATTAACACTTTTTTCCTAGGGAAGTCTACTTTTCCAGGGATTCCAAGAAGAGCATATTGAGGATTATGGGGTATTAGTTCCTCAAGTATGTCTCCCAGCTCTCTCAAGATAATATCCCAGTATCTCTGAATTCCTGGGCATTCCCAAAGCATTTTGAAATAATGATCCTGGGGCAACCTGGCAGTGCAGGCACTCAGGTGTGGGGGTGCCTTTCCAACTTATGCAGCTTGGCTTTGTCCATGAAAACTCTGTGCAGCATCTTGAACTGAATCGGGCGAAAGCATGCTCTGACCTCACGAGGTGCATCAAGGCAGCCTCCCCAATCCACGTCATCCATCACTCCCACGTTTTGATCCCATCTCTTTCTAAGTTTCCCAAAGTTGTTAGGGATGCTATTTATTATTACTGCGTAGATGGAGGAAGCAGCCCCTTATCCAGTGGGCCTCCCAGTAAATGTCTATATAAAGTGTCTAAGTTGTGTTTATTTATAGAACTGTGTATTCAAGAGCTCATACTCTTCTTGAAGGTGTGTGAAAGACCTAGGCTTTCCATCTTCTACCACATCCTTTAGTCTAGAGATGCCTATCAAATCTCTGTGGGCAAATCCCTATAACTTAAATACCTCTCCACACAGAGCTAACCCATAGTGGTGTCTCCATTGTGACCTGCCTTTCCAGCCTGGATAGGCTCTTGCCAGTCCCAAGTGTTCATGACTGCCTATGCAGGGGCTAGTAGGTTTGATCTACTCTTCCCGTCTTTTTGTGTTCCCAAGGAGGTTCACCCTTAGTGCGCCTGGCCAGCCTGGCTGCTGTGTCCTCTCGTGAGGCGTGTAGCCAGTCATTTTTAGTCAAAAGATGTGAGGCCCAATTGTTTGCCTGCTTCTGTGAGAAGGCTATTTTTCCATTGTAGATTGACCTATAGAGAGGTTTCAGGGTTAATCGTTGGGCCGCCCATGTCCCACAGCAACAAGTGCACTTCAGTGCTACGTCTGGTGAAAAAAAGGTTTCTGGATCAGAAAGGGCATATTTTGAATTACATACAGTATTTTCAGAAGTGTTATCATTTAAAAAATGGCCGCTCTCCTGAGGCGCTTCAGCAGTAGCTTATGCCACAGAGCGACATCCTTCTGCCAGGCTATTAATAGGAGTGCCAGTGTTCTTGTCCTGAAATCGTTTCAGGATGTGACATAAATGCCCAGTTATTTGAAACAGTCTGTCGCCACCTTGAGTGGGGCTGGGATATCCACCCCCTGTAGAGTACCAACTTGCTCCAATTCACCTTATACCCTGAGTAGTTTCCAAAGTCCTCAAAGATTTCCAAGAAAGGGCTCAGCATCGCCCCTGAGTCTGTTACATAAAGGAGGATATTGTCAGCATGGAGGGAGAACTTATCTTTTCCCCATTCTGCCAGTACACCACTGCAGACAAGCTCTCTTTCTGCACTGGCTCAGATGCTGGTGGTTGTATGTACAAAGCAAATGTAAGGGGGGCAGCAGCATCCCTGTCCAGATCATTGCTCCAGTGTAAATGTCTCAGTTGTCATCCCACTGACCTGGACCTCAGCCACGGGCTCCATGTGTAGGTGTGCCACCCAGCCTCAAAATCGAGGTCCGCAACCAAAGTGTCTCAAAACCATGAAGAGGTAGGGATAAAGAATCAAGTCAAATGGTTTCTCTGCATTATTAGACACCACATCCAAGTGGGACTCTACATCCCTACATCAAACCAATTGTGGAGGCACCGAAAGCTCTCTTGGTGGATCTAGTAGGCATAAACCCAGTCTGATCATAATGGATTAACAAAATGATCACTTTGTTGAATATTTGGGCAAGTATACCAATCAATTTTTAATAGCAAGATTAGATAGGAGGACCCACACCCAGATCTTGGTTTACCACCTCTATAAACCACTTTGATTAGAGCATGCCACAGATTTGAAGATAACTGCCCCTGTTGGGTGTCGAGATTTTCTGAGGTCAGTCGGTCCCAGCTCTCTGACAAATCATGACAATGGAGTGTGTTGCGGACATCGGTCTATTCATGCATGGGATCATAGTGTCATTGAAGGTACACCCCCTACTATTAACAAACTATCTCCTGCTGCCAGTAGTATCACCACTTTTTTTTCTCCAGAGTGGCGTTCTGTAGGTGAGGGGGGACATAGACATTAACAAGGGTGTAGGCGTGTGTCCCTTGAGTACCCTGCAGACCAAGACTTGTGCCACATGAGTCAGACCTCTTCTTAATGATCTTAAAAGGGGGTTTCTTTTTGGTCAGTATTGTGGGTCCTTGAGAGAATCCTGCATGCCCAAGGGAGTCAATCCTGCCCTGTCCTAGAAAACTGCTCTCTGTCGCTATCAGGTGCATCTCTTCCAGGAAGACTATGTCTGGGGCAGTTTGCCTGATGTACTGTGCTACCACTCTCCACTTAATTTTGTGTCCCAGGCCCTTCACGTTCCAGGTAAGGATTTTTAAGCTCCCATCTCCCGTGCTCGTCATAATCATACAGAGTTTTCCTGCCCTTCCAATTGGTCACCTCCCAGCGCCTCCAGGCCATCCCACCCGCTGTGTACCTACCCTGGGTAGCATATGTCTGTCAATCACCTGATCAACCCTAAAATCCCCCTCCACCCACTTTTCCTTTTTTATAAGCTAAACATGGCTTATGCTCACCTTAGGAAAGGTATGTCACCCACCACCTGCAAGGCAAAAACCTAAGGTAAAGAAAAATCAACATCAGTCCAGCCGCTGAGCATGATAACTAGTCTCCCAAGTGTGGTCTGTTGGCATTCGGACTCAGGATGAGGTTACAGCATACCGACATTTAGACTCCTCCGCCTCCTGCGTACATGAATGAGCCCAACATCGGACCGCTCATGATGCAGGTTGGGACGATGTCTACCAAGGCCCCCCATATACTCCCAGGGACCCTGTTAACTCTTCCCCCATGGGTAAGATGATACCTTCTGCCATCATGGAGGTTAGGTCAGGCCACACACCAAGGAGGGCAGCTGGCAAGGCCCCCTCTTAGTCAGAATCCCTTCGGCAGGATCTGGGAC
Organism: Pleurodeles waltl; assembly: GCF_031143425.1. NCBI lineage: Eukaryota > Metazoa > Chordata > Amphibia > Caudata > Salamandridae > Pleurodeles > Pleurodeles waltl. Next base: position 550,682,691 of record NC_090443.1, on the reverse strand, counting down.
TTTCCACTGTCGTCTCACGGGAATACTGGATATCTGCCATACCAGCTACCACTGTGGCACTCTCCAACCTGTCTTGCACCTCCAAAGGCCGACTCACCCAAGCAGTTCTCCGTTACCTGACCCCCGGGTCCTCCATCCCTTGGAAGTCTTCCAGTTAGAGCTTGCCTGTACAACCAGGCCCTCAAGGTCAAGCCATAGCCAAACTTCCTCTGGCATCACATAAAAGTATGAGGAGTTAGCCTTAATAATCCATAGTTTGGTCAGAAATACAAATGCATACTATAAGCCTAGTTGCTGCAATTTTGCCTTCACAGCAAGGAATGAGATCTGCTGCCTCTGGACCAGGAGCATGAAGTCCGGGAAAAGGTGAACTTTTTGTTGTCTACTACACAGGGACCATGAGCCCGTGTGACCTGGAGGATCCTATCCTGTTCTCGAACATTCAATAACCTTGCTACCATAGGCCTCGGGGACGATTCCAGATGATGGCTGTCCAGGCATCTAGTGGGATTTCTTCACAATAAGCAGTGCTGTAGGGGTTCCATCAAGTATATTCGTGATGAGCCACTGCTCAAGGAAAGATTTAGCAGATTGCCCTTCAAGTTTCTCTGTCAGCCACTTATCCAAATGTTGTTGCAGCATGAATGACCTTCAGTATCATCTGCCTGCTTGTAGAGCTGTGTCACCGTTGTCAATTATTTGACCTGTGTCTTCAGGGCACACACTTTGGAAGACTAGCTTTTTGTGGTCCATTCTCAGCAGGCCTAGGCTGAGTGCCATTCCATCAGTTTTGGCTTCATGATGGTACCCAGTATCTTTCCCCAGTTTTTCTGCTTGTGCGCCCATCGCAGCTTCCATGGTTTTCAGCATTGATTCATCTTGGTCACCAACGCCTAGAAGAGGCTGGGGCTGTCCCTTCAAAACCGAGGCCTTGTCCACCCTAGGCCTAATCATTTCACAGTCCAAGCTAAAGTGCGTGGTTGCTGGGGAATATCATTTTGTGAGGGTGGGTGCTGCAAAGGTGCCCACAACCTCAGCCAGTGAAGGGTGCAGCAGTGCAGACTGTAGTCTGGCTACGGTACTGGTCTGTGGAGGTGATCTACACCCACCAAGGATGGTCTGGGCCCAATGTCAACCGCTGGCATGGGGAAGCCCCCAATGCACTTAACCTCCAGCAGCAAGACCCCAAGTGTGCCTGGTAGGGCTCCAGCCCAGGCGGGGCCTTTTAACAGCAAGGCAGGTGGGTCTCGGGGTCCACTTCTCCTGTCAGAGAAGGCAGCCTGCGAATGCACGTCCGCTTCAGTCTCTGAGCCAGCAGGCCCTCGAAAACCAAAGGCATCCCCAAGGCTCAGCCCCACTTTCTCATCAATTCAGAAGGGCTCCCATCATCCCTGCGGGAGGCCGGTTGCCCACAGTGTCTCCCCAGGGGACATCCTCAGTGGTCCTCCACCATCTTGAGTGTTGCTGGCTCTCAGAGGCCACCGCTCTCTCTTGCTCCCCTGGCTTCTCAGACCGCCTACAAACAATCTCAGCATTGTTCTCAGGCTCTCAAATCCATCTTCTCTTGGGGGTGGCGGGGTTGCGTGTCGAGGGCACGTCTGTGAGCAGGATCCTTACCAGGGCTGGGAAACATCAGACGGAGCTCTGAAGCGCACGTCCTACTCCATCTTGGTCGAGGCCATGGGCCCTCTTTCCAGGTTTGTACTGTTACTTGAATTCTTTAATGTGTTATGGGCTTATTATCATATAGTACCAGCGCTTGATATTGTGCTCATATACTTGTTCGACAGTCTTTGAAATTTACACATGTACTGTGAATGAAGTCTTTTCATGCATATTGTTATGCACTTAAATAACGTTATCCACTCTTAATTCTTTCATCGTAAATTTAATCTTTAATTTTTCCAGTTTAAAAAAAAATGATAATAAATCTGTCTGTCATGCAATGAAAATATATTAATTCTTGTCTTTTGGCAATTGTATCGGTCAGGCAGTGCAACATTTTACCAATACGTTCTTTCACCCTGCTTCCTTAGTACGTTACATATCTGCAGTTGCATCTAATGTGTTGAAACAAATGTATGTACAATGTCCAACAAATTTGCAATTCACGTATACTCTCCAATTAATTGACTGAAAGAGGTAAAGTGAGAAAGAGAAGCAAAAAAGAAAAACATTGACGAAAGCAATAGCTATCTCCTATTTAAGAGCTATTGGCTTTGTGAATATTTTTTTTAGCCATGCTGTACTGTGCAGCATGGCTAAAAGGTGGGGGGGGAGGGCTAAAAGGCAGCCAGCGCTGGTCACCTTATAGCACTTTTTTAGGTCCAGCGCGCAAGCACTTTGTTTTATTACTACTGGTGGGCAGGGGTGGCTCCTCCGCTAAGGCGGAAGAGTGTTGCCCCACTGGATTGTGGGAAAAGGAAAAATAAAATGATAATAACGCAATGTTATTATCATTTTATTTTTCCTGGGAGTAAGTGGCTTTTGCAGCACAAACTGTGGATGTATGCTTGACCGGCCGTGTTGGGCTGGGATAACAGACATGCACACTTTGCATGTTCTCTACCCAGCTGTAATGCACGACTTAGTGGAGAACATGCACAGGCTCCCAATACCCGTTTAAGCAGCAAAGCAGGCCGCTCAGACCAATCACGACACTGCTGTCATGCTGGTGACAGCGTTGTGATTGGCTGGGAGCCTGTGTGCAGCCAGGACAAGGACAGAGTGGAGACAAGCATGTCTCCCCCGAAGGTAAGCGTTTAAAAAAAAAATATATGTTCATCCTGCCCCGTCCCGGAAGCCTCGTTGAGTGGCAGCCGCCACTGCTGGCGGGGCTGCAGGCAACCGAGTTGAGTAAACATAAATAAATTCAGATGAGTAGTTAGCATATTTATAAATCAAGGAGCCGATCTGGCACCAAATTACAACCATAGAGAGATAAATACGAAAAAGCTGCAACGTTAATCATTCTGCTGTCAGTGGCCATCTGTAAAGATGCGAGGCTGGGAGCCAAACATGCACGCGAGGTAGAAAGGAGAATAATGCATCGGCAAGCACAAAGGAGGTGTTGATACGAACTGGGACATTAGGCAATCTCTCGTGTTAATACCCTTTTGGGATTCCGTCACCCTAAACTATAAACCTATCTACCTTTCATTAGGTCAAAAGACCTTTACCTGGTACGCGTAAGCAAAGTGCAGAACAATGTCAATATGAATGTGGAGAAGCCGTAAAGGCGTATGTACGTGGGAACAACATGCAGTGTAACAGCACAGTAATTGTTTTTCTTTTTTTCCTCTCTCAATCACGGTTATGATAAACCTGTAACTAAGAGGCTTGAAATGAGAAGGAACCTTATGCGGTTAGACTGATAGGCGTGTAATGCGCCTTTAGGCATAGGAGATTCCACACATCACTATGCAAATGTACAATTGTGAAAGCTGGAGTTTACAGCTCGGTATCCTTTTTGCGGGTGATAAAAGAAATAAATGAATGAATTAATGAAAAGACACTTGTATAGAGCTTAAGTATTACTTTCAGTGTCCCGGCGCTGAATAAACAACTGCAATATTAGAGATCCAGGACATTTATATTGATGCAAGGACCGTTTTTTAAATACTTTTCTAAACTGCAGTCAGTATTGGTTTTGTGAGGTTTGTGAAGCCGGTTCCAGGCTCGAGCAGCCAAAAACAAAACCGAAGAATTGCCTAAAGTGCCAAATTTGGCCTTGGTGATGACTACTGCAGTGTATCAGAGAAACGCGGAGAACTCGGTGGCTGGTACTTGGTAAACCTATCCAGTAGATACTGAGGGCACGAGCCATTGAAGGCCCGATTTACAAACATGAAGGCTTTAAACAGAATTCTTTGCTTGACTGGCAGCTAGTCATGGGTTCTAAGATAGTGTCACATGGTGGGGCATTTTAAGAAGTAGGTGCACTGCTGCATTTTGCAGCACCTGCAGCCTCTTGACCAGATCCTTAGCAAGACCCAATTAAAGGACATACTCCAGTCTGCATGTAATAAGGGCATGTTTTCTGGGATTGAAGTGGTATCAAGAAAATATATTTTTTCAAATGCCAGGAGCATCGCAAAACAGGAGTTCACTTCTGCCGCCACCTGCAACTTAAAGGAGAGATCATGATTGAATTTCACTCCTAAATTCTGTGCCGCTGTGGTTGGAGGAAGAGGGGCTGGCAAGGTATAAGGCCAACAATTTTCCCACCACCTGGACTGGAACACTTCAAATATCGGGATTTCGGTCTTCCCTAAATTGCACTGGAGATTGTTAATACGCATCCAATTCAGTACTGATCCTGAAAAGGACTTACAATAATTCTGTATCATTGATTCCTTCCTACTTTTGAACTAGAGAAGCAGGTGCATGTTGTCTGTTTGAGAATATCTGGAAACCTGTGAATTCCATCAGGGGGCCCAAGGGGGCTAATATAGATATGAAAAAGAGCAGCACACCCAGCTGAAGAGTGTTGGAGGCGAAAGTGAGTGGCCATCCACACAGCTTGGCTTCTGATTGTCAGGAAGGACTAGATCCAGCCAAGAGCCATTACCCCAGTCCCAATGTCGTCACAATGCTGTAGTATCAAACGCTGCCGATAGATCTAATAATAGGAAGGTTGTTTTACTCCTCTGATCTAATTTCCATTTGATGTAATTGTATATCTTCACAAACGGCATCTCTGTACTGCAACATGGGCAAAAGATTGATTGATTGATTAGGATGAAGCAGTCTAAATTGCTCAAGATAAGCTGAGAATTAAGACCCTTCTCTAGCATCTTAGAGACTGCTGCCTAAAGGGTCGAAAATTGGATAGCTGAGAAGCATCAGCCATAGATGTCTTTAGTAGTTTGAATCTTTGTACCCGTTTTCAGCTAGATGAAACGTGTGACGAGAGATGTGCTGAAGATTTGGTTAAAGACAAGGTTCATGACCTTGACTGCCGAAGCCAAGACCGATAGGGGGCAGGGGTCAACTGGAAAGCCTAACTTACAATCCAAGATCCCTTCTTTGTCTCAGGCATAGAAATAGTGTTAAAAAATTGCCATCTCTGAAGGTTCACCCCAAACTTTTTGCCCTCCTCCTCTTTTTCTGACCTCATTTTTGTTGGCTTTAGGACCCGGGCACTTAACCACTGCTAACCAGTGCAAAACTGCATGTGCTCTCTCCCTAAAATATGGTAACATTGGCTCATACCCAGTTGGCATATTTAATTCACTTGTAAGTTCCTAGTAAAGTGCACTACATGTCCCCGGGACCTGTAAATTAAATGCTACTAGTGGGCCTGTAGCACTGTAGCCACCCATCTAAGTAGCCACTTAACCATGTCTCAGGTCTGCCATTGTGGGGCCTGTGTGTGCAGTTTCACTGCCACTTCGACTTGGCATTTAAAACTATGTGCCAAGCCTCAAACTCCCCTTTTTAGGGTTGAGCCTGCGTTGCATGCGTATCGCAGCAAGACACTTTAGTTATTAGAAAAGGGCTCGGAGCCCTGTCAACATCACGTCAGTGTTTTTTATTGGTTCGTGGGCTTTCCTATTAAAATCTGCTTGCTTTCATTAGTCGAAGGCATGCTCACGTCATGCCTTTTCCGGTGGCTAGCCCTCCTCCAGCGCATCGACCAAGTACAGAAAACATGCGAGGCTCGCTGTTTTCTGTCTGACTCGTGGACTGCTTTTTCCCTATTTTACTAGCACGATTTCGCTTGGCAGAAGTCAGGCGCTTTACACAGTTAGCTGCACTTTTTCAGTTACGTACATAAGTACACTTTTGCCGATAGGTGAAAAGTCGGGTTAGGAGTTTACAATGCTATCAGCTCTAACATGAGCAAACGCGAGACCCGTTGCATTGCAAATACTTTACATATGTCACCCCTTCGTTAGGCCCTTGGTTACCCATAGGGCAAAATGCTATATAAGTAAAAGCCAAGACATGTACTTATGTGTTTTACATGTCCTGGTAGTGACCAACTCACAAATTTGTTTCTCACTACTGTGAGGACTGCTCCTCTCATAGGCCAGCATGACAACTGCCCTTATATAATATTTAAGTGGTAGATTCTGATCTGAAAGAGGTAGCCCTGTCATGTTTAGTGTGGCCAGAATGGTAATAGAAAATCCTGCTTACTGGTGAAGTTGGATGAATTTTCTACTTTAGAAATGCCAATTTTAGAAAGTGGGCATTTCTCTATACTTATTGCCTGTTGTGCCTTAAAGCCTGTCTCCAATCTACATCTGGGTTGTGCTGGTTGACACCTCCCCTTGTGCATTCCACCCAGACAGCCATAGACACATGAAACTCAGCCACATCTGGATTTCTCCTAAATACTGAATGGGTTTCCCTGGGCGGGAAGGGTCGAGGTGCTCTCTCTTATGCTGGAAAGGCCAGTAGCCTGACCCTACACAAAGGACTGATTGCCCCGACAGGGATCCTGGCAGACAGGGCTGGCTTGAAAGGAGACTTGTGCACTTCAAAACCACTCTTTAAAGTTTCACCCACTTCAAAGGCACTTTTGGGTTTATATACTGGGTCTCTGATCCCACCAAATCTGACACTTCTGGATCGACAACTGGACTTAGTCAGAGGGACTTCCTGGATGTCCAAAGGAGTCATCTGGACTGCTTTGCTGGAAGGATTGCTGCCTGCTGGCCCCTGACTTGCTGGAAGGAATCTGCCTTCCCCACAAATGCTATCCAAGGGCTTGGATTGGGCTTGCCTCCAGTTCCGAAGATTCAAGGCCACAAAGACTTCAACTAAAGAGAAGAAAATCTTCTCGAAATTGATGCAGTGCCTGCTTTGTGGCTGAAAAATCGCTATATTGCCTCTTGAATCAACACAGTGCCTGCTCCTTCTTACTAGCCCATCAAGGATTTTCAGTGCATCGTCCTTGGGCATCAAAATATCCCTGCATTGCAGTGAGGAACCAAGGCTGCGCTCCTGGAAATCGACACATCACCTTGCAGCATGGAAAGAAGCAATGCACTGTCTGCGCTGCTCCTGAAAATTCTATGCAGCACCTTATTTTTCAACGCATCTCCTCCTCTGTGGCCCCCATGCGTTTTTTTTTAACGCATTCCCCGGTACTTTGTGTTAAAAGGATACAACCACTGATTCTTAAAGATTGAGACTCATTTAAACCTTTAAAAAGTAATATCTTGACTTGTGCATATTGGATTTTTGATGTTTTAGTCTTATGTTATTCAGATAAATGTTATCTATTTTCCTAAACTGGTGTGGAATACTTTTTGTGATGTTTTCATTGTGTTATTGTATGAGTTATTGCACAAATACTTTACACATTGCCTTCTAAGTTAAGCCTGCCTGCTCTGTGCCGAGCTACCAGAGGATGAGCACAGGATAGTTTAGGTTGTGTAGTGACTTACCCTGACTATGATTGTGGTCCCTAGGTTTCTACTTGAGAAGGGCTCTTCTGAGGAGCTACCTGCAGCAGTTGAGGGGACACCCCTAGATTTGTGCTACCTGTGAGGGCAAGAAGCAGTGCCTGCAGTCATGGCCTGACTGCAGAGGAAAATAGAGAGAAATCGAGCTCCAGAGCTGCCAAAATTAAAAATAGAGGCTGAAAGGGAAGCCAAGCAGGCTGAAAGAGCCTTCACAGAGAAGAAACTGTTGTTGGCTGATGAATTGAGTCTAAAGGAGCTGGAACTCAGCAACAGGCAGATTCCAGCAGTGATGGTGGCAGCATGCATACAGTACCTGATGGAGACAAGAAGGTTCGTATACCCAAGGACTTGGTGTCCAGTTATTTGGTGTGAGATGACATTGATAAGTGGTTTTCTGCTTATGAAGTTGCACTGAGGGTACATAGGGTTCCTAAAGAGGGCTGGGGGCAGGCCTGTAGAAACACATGCCAATACTTGTGAGGGACACACTTCTAACAATACAGGTTGGGGACCAGACCAAGTACACGCCAATGAAAACCATTTTGATTGTCAAATTTGGACTGACCCCTGAGGAGCATTGCCAAAGATTCATGAACAGTCCCACCAAGCTCCCCAACCAATCCTGGATTGACTTCATTGATTACTCCAGTAAGGCACTGAATGGCTGGGTGCAAGGCAGCAAAGTTAATGATTATGTTGGGTTATACAATTTAATCATGAGAGAGCACCTGCTCAGTATCTGTTTTACAGAGTTGCGCCAGCACCTAGTTCACAGTAAGCTGAATGATTCTAGGTAGCCCAGCGGTCCACATCCTCAGCAAGCTAACACCAGGGTGTCCAAGAAGGTACCTGGGAATGACCCCAAGAAGGGTGATTCAGGTTTCCCCCAGCAGAGCGAGGGGGAGGTTAAAGATGAGCCAGACAAACCCCAGAGTAAGGGGGAGGAAAGGGTTCACATGTCCCAACAGACTGGTGGTTCTGGTGGGCCTGCCCAGGGCACCCTATTTCTAACCTCAGCGCTTTGAGTGCTCCCAGCTAGGATACAAACAAGGGGGGTGGACTCTGTCCAAAGAAACCACCCACTGGTGAAACCTCTACAGGGGTGGCCAAAGTGGCCTTGGGGAAAGTAGTCCCCAGGGGCAGGTCATAGACCATACCATAATCGACTCAGAGGGTGAGCTGGTGATCCGTGAGGTTGGGAGTCATCACTTCCATCAAGTGGGAGTGAATAGGTTACCAGTCACTGCTCTGAGGGACACTGAGGTTAGTCATTCCATGATGGTGGAGAGACTAGTTTTGCCAGAGAAGTACACCGGTCAGGTGTGTAGGTTAGGGTGACTCCAGCCTATGTGGAGGACTTTTTTCCATCCTATGGCCCTGGAATCCCTGGGGTGGGGTGGGGCAGTGACCCAGAGGAGGGTCATAGTTAGTCCCCTGACGCCATAGACTGCATTTTGGGACATGAGTTACCCCTGGTGGCAAGAGAACTGGGAAGGATGCCCCCCTAAGGGTGCCCCAACAGTTCAGTTGCCTGGAAGTACCACTCCCCAGAGGAGGGTACAGAGGCCCGGATGAAGTGGCAAGGTGATTGAAAACTCTTCATCCCTGTCTCCTGTTTAGCCTCAGGGTACAGACCCTGGGTTGATTGACCAATGTCAGGATAGCACCCCTGAATTGGCTGGAGGTAGAGTGGAAGTAGGGCACAAAATGCCTGGGGCTACTGCCCCGTACTCTGAGATGCCTCAGAGGTCAGGGAAACCTCAGGAGCCCATAGGGAACTCCCTGCCAGCCCCAAGGCTGGAGGAGAAGCTTACTCAATGGCCCTGATTAGGACCTCCACTTAGCAGTGGGTGGCCTGGGGCCTGGCTCTTCACATTGACAGCTGTCAGGGGCCTCTGTTGGTTGCTGTCCCTGTGGACAGTTTTCCCTGGGTTGGGGACAGAGGTCAGACCCAAAGAGTGGAATTGGCCACATCACTTTGTTGGCCATGGTGGTACTGTCTGCCTATTGGGATGCGTCTGTGAGCAAATTAAGGTTAGGAGCTTCACATTTGGCGTCCGCAGAAGAGGAGAAGAATTCTCCATGGGTCAGTTCAGTGGCCCCAGACAGTATGGCCAGAGAGACCCAAGTGAGGTCAGAAAGGCTTAGAACTGGCTGTTGCACCTGCAGTAGTAGGTCATTGTCCACGTTCTGTCACCCTAAACATGGAAGTCCATCAAGGTATTGATTAGTCTACCCCGGATTTAGACTGGAAGGGGGTGTGTTGGAAAATGGCCCTCTCTGAAGGGTCACCCCAAACTTTTAGCCTTCCTCTTCCTCTTTTTCTGACCTCGTTTCTGTTGGCTTTAGGACTCTGGGCACTTTCTCACTGCTAACCACTTCTAAAGTGCATGTGCTCTCTCCCTAAAACATGGTTACTTTGGATCATACCCAATTGGCATATTTTTTTTTTTTTGTAAGTCCCTAGTAAAGTGCAGTACATGTGCCCAGGGCCTGTAAATTAAATGCTACTAGCGGGCCTGCGACACTGATTGTGCCACCACATAAGTAGCCCCTTAACCATGCCTCAGATCTGCCATTGCTAGGCTTGTATGTGCAGTTTGCCACTTCGACTTGGCACTTTTTCTACATATAAGGCACCCCTAAGGTAGCCCCTGCTCTAAGTAACCCATAGGGCAGGTGCTATGTAAGTAAAAGGGAGGCTATATACTTGTGTGTTTTACATTTCCTGGTAGTGAAAAACTCACAAATTCATTAGAACTGCCCTTATATACTTTTAAGTGGTAGATTCTGAGTTGAAAGGAATAGCCCTGCCATGTTTAGTATGGCCAGAATGGTAATAGAAATTCCTGCTTACTGGTGAATTTGGATTTAATATTACTATTTTAGAAGTGCCACTTACAGAAAGTGGGCATTTCTCTACACTTACTGCCTTCTGTGCCTTACACCTTGTCTCCAATCCATGTCTGGACTGTGCTGGTTGACAGCTCCCCTTGTGCATTCCACCCAGACAGCCATAAACACAGGACACTCAGCAACATCTGCATTCATCTGCATACTGAATGGGTTTTCCTGGGCAGGAAGGATAGAGGGGCTCTTAGTTACACTTCCACTTGCCTAACCCCACACAAAGGACTGATGACCATCCCCCCCCCCTTCCAACCCCAAGGATTCTGGCAGACATGGCTAGGTTGAAAAGGGGACCCTGTGCACTTCAAAACTACTCTTTGACGTTTCACCCACTTCAAAGGCACTTTAGGGTGTATACATACTGGGTCTCTGACCCCACCAATTCAGACACTTCTGGATCTACAACTGGACTCTGTCAAAGGGGCTGCCCAGCCGCCCAAAGGACTCATCTGGACTGCTATGTTGGAAGGATTGCTGCCCTGCTTGTTACCCTGCTGCCTGCTGGCCTCTGACTCTATTGGAAGGACTCTGCCTTCCTCACAAGTGCTCTCCAGGGGCTTGGGTTGAGCTTGATTGCTGTTTTGAAGTTTCAGGACCACAAAGACTTCACCCAAAGAGAAGAAAATCCCCATGCCTCTGAAAATCTATGCAATGCCTGCAGTGATCGATGCAGCACCTGGCTCGCGGGTGAATAATCGACACATTGCCTACCGGATCGATGCAACACCTGCTCCTTCTTACCAGAGCGTCAAGGATTTTCAGCGCATCATTCCTGGGTGTAAAAAAAAAAAAACCTACATCGCAGTAACGAACCAAGCCTACACTCCTGGAAATCGTTGCATCACCTTACAGTGTGGAAAGCAACAACGCATCGTCTGTGCCAAACCAGAAAAGATGATGCATCGCCTTATTTTTCAATGCATATCCTCCTCCTCCGCGGCCCCGTGCGTCTTTATTTTTGAGGCATCCCAGGTATTGTGTGTTAAAAGGATACAACCACTGATTCTTAAGAATTGAGACTCATTTAAAACTTTAAGAAGTGATATTTTGACTTGTGCATATTGTATTTTTGCTGTTTTGGTCTCAAGTTATTCAGATAAATGTTATCTATTTTCCTAAACTGGGGTGGAGTACTACTTATTGTGGTGTTTTCACTGTGTTACTGTATGATTTATTGCACAATTACTTCACACATTGCCTCCTAAGTTAAGCCTGCCTGCTCTGTGCCAAGCTACCAGGGTGAGCACAGGATAATTTAGGTTGTGTAGTGACTTACCCTGACTATGATTTTGGTCCCTACTTGTACAAGGGTGTATATCTCTGCCAACTAGAGACCCAAATAGCATAGAACTTGTATAAAGCACAGAGACCAGAAAGTCCTATGGACAATTAAGGAGAAAGACTTCACCGTTATCAACTCTTAGCTAAAATGGATTTTAGAGATTTTATATTCATAAAAAAGCTGATCAGTTGTTACATAGCTCAGAGGAGGCAATACTGTCCTTTTTTGCACACTTCGAGATTAAGAATTGTTTTTGTGTTTTAAAAAAATTTCACATGGTTTATTAGAGTCTGCATTGATGTATCGCTCAAAAAGGTGGTTTAGGCTATTTTTACTGCCACATGATATTTTTTTCAGTGCCTTCATGTGAGTTGCTTTACCCTAAGGTCGATGGTGCACCGCAAGGCTCTTTCCAGGTGCTTGTGATGTTGTTTATCAAGCACAAGCGAGGAGGAGAACTGGGGGCTGAAGGGCAGTGTTTAAAATCAGAACGCTGTTTTAGCTGGCCGGCTTATGAGTGGCCCACCTATTCACGGCCTCCACGTCATCTGTAATGTCACCCGAAAGAGTGCGGAGAGAGTTCGAGAGCTAATTAATTAGATCCTCCGATATGACTTTACTCCAAGTGCTGAAAGAAGGGACTTAGTAGACTTTTTATAACTCTAGCATTACACTAACACAAATGGATGTCCTATTACCTGCAGTGGATAGAATAAGCCAAGCTTGAGAAATTGCGGTTTTGGTTCCATAAACAAGATAGAATTGTTTAGCTTCACATTGGGGTTATTGCGATCAAAGCTGGGGAGTATATAACAAACAATATTTGAACATGAAATTTAGATTATTAGAAAAAAAATCTGATATATTGTGAGGGAATAATGGAGGATGTACGAGCTGAACTTGATCTATTGGCACTACAACGAATCTGTGAAACTCAGTGAAATTGTATTTATATTCATGAAGGTAATCCGTAGTTTTGATTAAAATAATTAAGACCACACAAACGCACAATATGCAGGATTTCCCTTTTTCTTGATAATTGAACAACCATGTATGAATTACTGGAATCATTCAAAATGATTGTGAGAATATTGCATATACAATGTAATTGAGCATTGGACAAATAAGTTAGACAAGCCTTTTTTTGTATTTTCTTTCTCGCTTTTGCTCTTTTTGTCAGTTAAAAGGAAAGCAGAAGCAAAATACCAATGTGGATTTTGTAGGTATGCGGAAACACATTAGATGCAATTGTACATAAGTAATGCCTTGAGGAAGCAGAACGCGAAACACGTGTTGGCACAAATTAAAACTAAATATATTTGCTTTGCATTACAGATACATTTGGCAAAAAAGCAAAACTGAATACATTCAGATTATATGACAAATACTGATGTTTTGAAACTGGGAGATTTAAAGCTAAAACAAGATGAAAGAAATAAGAATGGGCAACGTTATTTAAGTGCATAACAATATTCATGAAATGTGTAAGTTTCAAATATTGAAGACAAACAAGTATATGAGCACCACATCGTTATGATAAGCTGTACTGTACTGTTTCTTGACTGCTGTTTTTGGCCGATGACGGGAATTCTGTCTTTGGGTTGAGCTTCGGGTATGCGCGTGACACACTGGGATGGATGGCGTGCAGGCAGTATGTGAGGCGTTGGATGGCTGAAGCAGAGGAGACTTTCAGCTACTGGTATCTTTAGATGAGCGAGTGCCACCTTGGGTCTTCCAGTACTCCAGATCATATCATCTAACAAGGGGATTAAGGGCCAGATGTACCAAAGGATTTTACCCATTCTGTCTCTATGGGAAAAAGCGTTCGTACGGGCCCTTAGTCCTTAAATATAATCTATTGTGCAGCCATTGGTGTGGTAATGAAAAAATACCGCAGTCCGGGTAATATCACCAATTTAGGGTGTTTCTGCCCATTCTGAAAAGTGGAAGCATACACCATAATGAGATTGAGCCCCAAACTCCCATTAATTTTGTAGCTCATTTATTGTCTGTAACTTGGTTATATATCTGAACCCCCTAAAAATCTGAAGTTGCGTCCTCCCTCTTCAAAAACATTGTCCGTAAATCATGCAGGATTGAAGCATTGTGGTGCTGGAAAGAAAATGGACACAATCTGCCTTTCTTCACAGCGTGCTCGGAGAGTGCTCTTTTTTGCTGGAAATCGGCCAGGGGCCACAGAGGGTCGCCCCTGCTCACTGTTTTACCTGTAGGGGGGTTATTGCTGTGTTTGTAGTTGGAAAGCAGATGCTTCAAGGTGGGAAGTGTAGGGTGGAAGGAGGGTTGGGTTACTGTTTTTTCCTGTTGCGGACTGCCTGAAATGTTATTCGATGTTCTTCTGTTTTGTTCTGTTACACGCTCACACATTGTGGAGCCTCACTCCAATCTCATGTAGGTGGCGTGTTATAGCTGCTCTAATGCAATGGATAGGAACATAGCAATGGTCAGCTGGAACATGAATGGTCTCAATGACAAAATCAAGCGGGTCGGTCCTACCATATGCCAGAAGACATTGCCCTGTGGCGCTCTTGTTTCAGGAAACGCACCTCTGCTAGGAACCAACTGCTATTTCCTAGGGCGACATGGCTATACCAGAGTCTACTATTCGGGCTACACGAGGAGATTTTGGGGAGGAGGTACTGGAAGATGGTGGCCATACACCCATAAAACCTAGCTACAGAGCTGCGGTCCACGCAGAGAGAAATTTTAAGGGAATCGGACCGCTTAACAAGGGAGTTTGGGTCCCACTTCCAGACTCAGAAAGCCTTTTGGCAGCCAGAGACTAGAATGGGACATTCATGACTTGTTGGTCTGCACGCTTAATATCAAGGAGAACGACAGTCTGGCCCTACTGCAGCAGAGATCTAATGGGCAGTATCGTCTATGCCCTCAGGGAAGACCACAGATCCGAATGGGTTCCCTTTGGAGTTATGTAAAAATATTCCTCCTTATTGATCCCTCACCTCCTAGCGCTCTATAAAGATGCCTGCAGAGGAAGGGAACTCCCAAGGGACCTCTGAGAGGTGACCATCCCAGTAATTCTGAAACCTGGAACACCCCCAAAAGATAGCGGGTCCTATTGCCCTATCTCCCTCATTAATTTGGAAGTGAAAATTCTGGCCAAAGTGCTGGCAATGCTCCCAGTCACAGTGATACACTTGGTTGTCCACCCTGACCAAAAAAGCTTTAATCCTGGGAGGAGCACCAGGCACTGCCTCTGGTGACTGCACTTCACGCTGGACTGCTTAGACGAACTCCAAGACGATGCAGCGCACAGACATAGAGTGGTAGTTCGACTGTACACTGACCCTTTCTCCTGGCTGTTCTTCAAAAGATGCAATTTGGCCTGCGATTTAGGAACTGGGTGTCTCCTCTTTATTCAGATGTGTATGCCTGGGACTACGTGAATGGAGCCCTTTCGTGTCAATGCCCTGCTATTCGCCCTGGTGTTAGAGATTCTGGCGGAGCTCATCCAAGCTGATGCCAGCTGGGGCAGCTTTACATGGAGGGGAGTACAGAGGACTGTATGCTGATGATATGCTCCTCTTCCTGCAGAGACTTAGTGAGAAGCTCCCACGGCTGATGGGATATTCCTGATCTATGGGAAGCCTCCCGGCTCAAGGTTAACCGGGGAAATCGGCCCTGATGCCCCTGCAGGGAATGATACTAGGAGGGAGGGTTAACTTCCAGTTAAGAGTGGCCGGTGATAGTTTTTCTTATTTGGGTATGACACAGGCCCTCACTGAGCGCAGCTACTAGGAACTCAACATTGCCCCACAGATGCCCAGAACACAGCAAGCCATGGAAGAGTGGTCGAACTACCCCTCTCGATTGTGGACAGGGGTTCCCTCTTCCAGATGGCGGCCCTTCCCCACTTTTTATGCATGCTACAACATTATACATACCCACTACAACCCATCTTCTTTACAGACTTATAGGCCCAAATCTCTAGTTTTCTCTGGGCAGGCCAGGCTCCTAGAGTATCCTTCGTAAAATACAAAATTCCCATTTGAGGCGGGATTTGGATGGCCAAGTATTAAGCCAAGTAATATATTTTGGCAGTGCAGTTGGTCACCATTAATGACTGGTTCTGTGCAGACAGAGATGAGCCTGGGCATAGGTTTGAGTTTGAACTGCTGCGCCCATATGAGCTATTTTAGTTACTGTATGGCAGATCACGCCCTCATCCAATGTTAGTACTTGGTGCTTTGCCACATGAAATGGTAGGGCACCCATACCGGAGCAACACCACCCCCACCCCATGGGACTTGGCTATCTGAATCGGCCAGATTGGCTGGCTTCTGCTCTTGGGATCTCATTGGCATTCCTACACTAAGGGATGTGTTGGTGGGTGAGGGGGGGGGGAATTAAATCTGTCCAGGAACTCACAGTGGAGTTCAGTCTGTACCCATCCCAATTTAACAAATACCTCCAGCTGCGCCATGCCCTTGACAAATACAGGGCGAGACTATACACCCTCCTGGAATTCAGCCCGCTGGACTGTAAACTGATCATAGACAACTGCAAAGGGGTGGCATCTCGCCTCTCTATAAGATACTAGCAACCAACACACCGAGCCCCTTGCTCACTCTTAGGGTTATGTAAGAAGGTGACATGGGCACCCTAGATGACGATGAATCAGTGGAAGCGAATATGGCCTCACAGGAACTGGCTATTTCCATGTGCTTGGGTCTGATCAAATTCAAAATTGTTCACCATATCTCTCCCGAGAGACTCTGGCACATGGTGCTTGCTCTGGAGTCGAAGTATCTTTTCTGCTGCCACTCCCTGGGCTCCCTCTACGGTGTGCTGTGGGACTTGCCCGGTGGGGAGGGGGTACTGGCTGGAGATCAACAGCATGATCGGGTGGATTGTTGGCCGTAGGCTGAAGCTAGACCCCAAAATTATGTAGTTGGGGATTATGGGTGAGATGGGGAGACCCGTACTATGCACTCTCCTGGCCACAGAGTGCCTGGTAGCCAAGCGAGACCTGGCCCAGCACTGGAGATGCAAACTAGCTCCACCAAAGCATGAGTGGGCAAGAGGCATGGACTACTGTGCTGCGATGGCAAAACTGGTATACAAGCGCATTTGGGTACCTTGAAAGAACTGTCATGGACTTCTTGGTTGAACAATTCTGGGGCATGTTGGGAAGGCCATCTGCCTCTGGGCTGCTGCGAGGCAGAAATATATTTTATTTGTAAGATGCATTCTGTGCTGTGATTGGCCTGATTAGATGCTGTACGGCTTCCATGGTGTTAATGTTACACTGTATAGCTAATATCCTAAATCCTGTGTTTGGACGCGGGATCATTTGGGCTGCAGATGTAACAGTACTGATGTTTTTCTATTTTTGTTTATGTATAAAACAATAAAATGTTATTAAAAAAAAGTATGCCAAGGCTCTGTGGCTTTGCCCCTGGTATGAACCCACTCATGCCACTCCTCAGCTGGTTTTCAGTGCAACGCTGCTCACATCTACAGCCACTCCACACCCCACATCTCTCATTGTAGGGGCAGTTCGACTGCTACACGAGCTCCTGATCTGGGGGTGTTCGCACATACCCTGACTTTGGACTCCTAATGGCGACCCTTGGTGCAGCTGGAGCTGGAATGTGCTCCTCTACCCCTTGGGTCCTGTGATGTTCTCCCACAGCAGCTCCCCAAGGGATTTCCGCATATAGGTCCCCTTTTGCACTTGCTGCTATTGGCCAGCAACGTTCAAACCCTGCCACTTGCCATCAGCACCTACCACAGTTGACAGACCTTTTGGTGTCTGCGATAAAGCTGGGAGACAACCTACTAGTTCCAAAAGGGCTCCTTTGGTAGTCTCCCAACTACTGGTACTGGCTGCCCACTGGGCGTGTCAGAATATTTGTTGACGAAGGCCCACCAGCAGAGAAGCCGGTATGGAACATGTTCTTCTCCATTTTCAGTGGACCACACACTGTACTTATTGTGCTCAAAGAAATTTTACCACCAATTGAAGCCCTGTTTACCATCAGTTCCCAGGTACAATGGCAAGCATTCCAGACCTCCGTTTTGAGTCTGGCGTGGGTGTCTAGCGGGGACTTAATCAACTCAATAAAGAATTTCACAAACTAAAGAATGTTGTATCCTTCACAAGCAGGATTTATATTAGGCGCTTTCTAAAGAGGACAGATTTGTGAAATTGGTGTTTTCTCCTAGTTCCTGTTTAGTATATTTCATAGGCATAATGCGGTGTTGAGAAAGCATCCATGGTTCATTCTTGAATGGCCTTAGACTTCCACATGAATCAGACTCTGTTTTTATCAGTATTCTTTCAGAGTCTTGATTTCGTAACTAAGAGGGCATTGCCAGAATTAACAAATGCAGTGAATATAAAGATTAATGTGTTGGTTTTGTTTAAATGTTATGTGGCAAGACGTATTTACTCAAGCGTTACCACAGTAACATGAAATTGTCACCTCAGCTGCTCCCTTCTCCCTTAAAACACTGTGTGATAATCTGTTAAAGAATGTGACTGTTAAAAATCTGGTTCTGGTAAATAAATGTACTTAGCTTTAAATACTATTCTTCGGTTCTGGTATTTGTTATAGATTCACATGTGGCCCATCATCCTTCCATGCTAAGGGTTTGTTTAGGGTGGGCACCTGCCCGTTTTCACATATTGCTTAATTGTCTGCCATTTGTCTCTTGCTTGCACCTCCATGCTTCTGTGTCCATACTTCTCCAACCTTATTTATCATGAGGATTAGTTCTGCATCTCCACCACTCTCCTGCCATGTATCTCAGCATCCTTCATCATGTGTCACTCATACATTGCTGCCACCCTTTTTAGTGTACCTTAGCATCTTGCCATCATGTGCCTCACTCCCCATCCTACACAAACTCTTTCCTTGTATCTAACATTTACCATATGCCTCAAACCTGCACCCCCATGATTCGCTTGCCATCTATCTTGTTGTTTACCTTCTGTCTCAGTCCTTTGTCTCCTTCTGTCTCACCATATCTTATTGAGCTTTTACCATATGTCTCACTTCTGGATCCGCAGGTGTCTTTATGAAGATGTCATCTACCTTAACCATGAGCCTTATTTACACGTCTTTTGTCTCCAATCCTTTTCTGTCGGTCTCTTTGACCATTATATCCTCACATCTACTCTTTTCAACCCATTTTTATCGTGTCATTTCTGCATCTCCACAAGTATGTCTCTGTGTATCTACAGTCATTACTATGTGCCTCAGTCAAGCTTGCATTATCGTATTGTCTTCATCAGGCGGAAAGAAGATCGTTTGTCCTATAGAAACTTCCTGCGTTCGCTACGTGGAGTCCGGCGAGGGACCTTCCAACTTCTGGGGCAGAAGCAAACCTCCGACGAAAAGGAGACCATTGTTTGGAGACAAGCAGACAGGTGAGGACAGGACACCGCTCATGATGCCAGATCACTGTTCTCACCGAAGGTCTGCTCGCAGTTACCATAGCGTTGTCCACGCTCAATATAGTGCCGCTTACAGTCCCTATAACTGTGCTGCTCAAGTTCCAGGTAGGCATACTGACGCTTGTCATAGCACTGCCTGCATTCACCACATCATTCCCACTCACCGTGTCACTGCTCTCTCAGGAGGCCATAGTTGCCCTAGTGGCCCTCCTGTGTCTCTCCCACTAGCACCCATTTCTTCTTTTTTATAAGCCCTCTGTTTGGGTTTGCTAGCCCTCACCTCTCTTTCCCCAGCCCTCGCCTTTTCCTAAGCCCTTTTCGATTCTCTTTTTTTTCAGCCCTCTGTTCTCTTGCCAGCCCTTTCTTCTCTTGTCACCCTGTTCTCTTTTTTCAGCTCCGTTCTCTGTTTAGCACCCGTTCCCTTTTAATAGGCCCTGTTTTAATTTTTTAATTTCTCTATTCGCTTTTTTCATCCCTCTGTCCTCTTTTGTCATCTCTCCGTTCTCTGTAGTCAGCCTTGTTCTCTCTTTCTCCCTACTGTTAGTCTCCCTCCTATATCTCTCATCTCTCCAAACCCTCTCCTCCCTCGACCCTTCAGGGAATGATGGTAAAAAAAACAATGGGACAATGAAATTCAAGGTAATACAGTATTGAGGCAGGAAGGGGTGAAAGAAGGAAACAGGTTATCATTCGCGCAGGAACTGCTTAAACAGGTGTGTCTTGAATTGTTTCTTGAATGCAGGGGATGAAGTTAGTTTTGTGGGGTTTTCTGGAAGAGTAATCCATGCTGAAATGGCAGCTCTTGGGAAGGACTGCTCGCTTTCAAAGGCTGTCTTCCTCCAGTCATCCGTCCTTGCTTCTTAGGCCCCTGGGTTGACTCTCGATTGAACCCTAATAAACACCCCAGTCTCCCTCGTACTTGTCCTCCTTAAAACCGTGCAGCCCTTTGACCGACTGCCTTTGTGTACATTCTGAAACAGTCCATGGGCCTGAAAACTGCTGTTCTGTGACCAAAGTGAACACAGCCCTCCGTTGTTTTTCTGACTTTACCTACGGTATGTTTCCCCGGCTCCTTTGCCCCAATAACATTCTCTCCAATTAATGGAGAGAGTTACAAGTTGCAGCATAGTCAGTCTCGGTTTAACTCAAGCAAGTGTCATTCCTTTTCTCCTTGGGTCCTCTCCCTGCTCTTCCATTCATAACTTGACGGATGTTACACCGCTAAGTGGCTAAAATGGAAATTCTCTAAGGACAGTGGCAAAAAGTAACCTCGGGGCACAGACATAACCTGTGCTTTCTTTGTTATCCCATGTAGCGCTTTCTTCTTTGTAGCTGCTCGGCCAAGTCAAGACCTGATGCCAAAGCCACTTTGCGTTGCAATTGCTCCCAAATCCAGCTCCTCTGGCTGTTGACGCACATGCATTCTGTTTCTAGTTTGTGTTTTCCCTGTTCAGCAGTTTATGGTGCACAAGTTAAGGGACTGTTAAGGGAATCACCCAATCAGCGGCCATACAATACTGTCCATGCAACACCACATTTTGGGACCATGCAACAATCCAGGTACAAGACGACTATGTAACCTGTAGGCATGAAAGTACACAAAAACCCTAGCAAACACAGAGGCACAAGGTCCACGGACAGTTTCGTTTAGTCAACCAACATCTAAGAGTGACAATATCACTATGATGCCCACTGAACAAGAGGTAAGATCGTTCAAAGGGAGCGCATATCTCACCTGTGTGGGGTCTGGGAGCTGGCCAAAAGAACATCATACTGACAGAGACCAAGTCACACCAAAAAGGATGAAAGGAACACCCCAGGAACCAAAAAGATCTGAAAGACACCTGCCCAGCATAAAGATACAGAAGATGCTAAAAGCAACAGAAAATCACCTTGTGGTGCTCCTGACCTGGGGAGAAAGGTACAGGTGAAATTCTCAATCCAGTTTAGATTACCTCCCCCCCCCCCCCCCAATTTTCGCAATCTAGAGAAAACAAGACCGAACATATTTTCTCCACATGCTATGAAGAACTTGACCAACCATCTCTAGTTGAACCTCTGAGGCACCCTCTGACTAATGCACCAAAGAAAGGACCCTAGACAGCTAATGAACAAGGATGTGGAGAAGGATCCAGAGGCGAGCAGACCCTTTAGGGGAGCTGGAGGTAAAGGGAAAACCAAACTACGCACCTCAGGCACCTGCTTCATTCATCCTTATTAATATCATAGGACAACATTTAAACGGAAAAACTATAAAACAAAAAAATACACTTTCACAGAACACTAGTGGAAACATCATCCATGGTATTCTAATTCAAATGAACGATAATAAATGTTTGGATTTGATTGGATACATTGAAATTATACCAATATTGATTTTTCTGTTTGAAGTGTATGTGCTATTATTAAATCCTAACACTATTTGAGAGGTACCGCACATTGTTGTGATTAGGTTTGAGGTTCATTTGAACCTTTTTGAGGGTTGGGTGATTACCTTCGTGCAGGCACCCCTTTTTTATTGAGATCTCTAGCCTATTTGAATCCTGAGCGCCTTGTGAACCCTAGCATTTCACCCCATTAGTAAATTCACTAGTGGAAACATGATGATGGTATGAGCATTAGCTACAGAAGACTTATAATGTATGAAAGAGGAAGCATCAGTGCCATCTGCTCTGTAAAGTAAGATTAAGATCTGCACAGCCTGATCAGATACTGCACCTGGCCTGCCAATCCAGAGTATACTGCAGTCCTACTGTAACCAAACACAGAACACTCAGCACAGACCCTTCAACGGTAGGCGTGTGAGCCAATTTCTTTAAAAAAAGAAGCAGCAATGCTTGCTGAAGGTTGTACCAAATACCCTAGTAGAAAGGGTTCAACTACCAAATTATACTTGCCCAAAAAACCTTAGTAAGGAATGGTATTGACATGTCAATAACATTACCATCGGTGAAAGTCTAAAATGGGAAACTGTACACATTTCCTAATCCTTATAGATTTTGCACATTTCCCCTGCACATATGTTCCTTAAAGCCCTTTAGAAATGTGCTTGTGGTCAAAAACGGTATATCTAATTATCGTAACTTGTACCTTTAGACAGATTTCTGTATTTCCCTAATAACCTCCTGTTTTCAGAAGCAGTGAAATTTATTTTACTCCTTATTGCATATCTGGGCTTAAAGGTTTGGTTCTTGAAGCATTAGACATCAGACTGGCAGTAGCTTTAGAAAATAACAATAGCATGTAGCTGAGGCTTATTTATTCTGCTGTTGGAGCAGAAGATATATCCTCTCTATTGCAACTGAAACAGTTCTAAATAAAAATGCAGAAAGTAAGAATTGTTGGGCACCTACTAAGATCAACACTAGGGAGCTGGGTTCTGGTTGCAGTACCTACTCTCAAAATTTGCCTGGTATTTAGATGCAACTTTGACTGAAGTGCACTGTGTATCTTATCACAGGTCCCCAGTGTTCTTTCCTTAAACCAAGACACCTGGTCACTTGATCCCCAAGTAACCAGGCCCTTCAGTCCCCTGTACGTCCCTAGTATATGGTACCCCTGGTACCTAGGGTATGCGTACTGAATAGGGCCCCTCAGAGCTGCAGCACAACTTGTGCCACTCTGAGGGACCCAGTAAAAACCTAACCTAATGCAGACTGCCATTGCAGGCTGCGTGTCAAGCTGCTCCCAAAATTGGGTGCCATCTCCCCTAAACACTGCATGCAATATATATGTCACTCCTCTAGCAGGCCTTACTACGGCAGGGTGCATTATATTACATGAGGGCATATTTGCACAAGCAGATATGCCCCTGCCATGTATTTGTCGATCATCAGACACAGTAAGTGACCAGAGAAGCTATTTTAAATGCATGTGCTGGACACTACTCACTGCGAGTTCCCCAGCTATATGGTAGCTTGTCTGAATATAGGGATGTTTGGTATCAAACATCTCAGATTAATAAACCCTCACTGATGCTGAGGGATTTATTGATAACTGCACAAAGAGGGCATCTTAGAGGTGCCCCCCGAAAACCTACCAGCTACTAGTGGGTTGACTAACTGGTCCTGACTAGTTCATCTACCACAGACGCGTTTCTGCCCCCACCCCCATGTTGAAATCCAGCACTCTCGATGGCCAGAGATATGTCTCCACTGGGCTGGGTTGTTATCAGCTCACCCAGGCAGGATGGACACTCCAGGGTGGAAAGCTTCAAAGGCCTGGCCACCTTTGTAATGTGACCCAGGCCTCTCCAGATGGTGGAGATGACTAACCCCCTCCGTCCTGACCCCACTTTTGGTAGCAGCACAGACTGGTAAATTAGTCAGATTGAGGTTTGCCCACTTCATGCCAGTCCCATCCTTAAGGTGGACGAGCTGAAGTGGACATTACTTTTTAAATTCCTCCATCCCGTTTGGAAGGAATTAGGCCACTAGGGTTAGGGTTATGCCCATTTCCCAGCGGAAGTGGTCATAAGAAGGGTGGAGGCACCCTAAAGGTGGGCAGCTCATTGGCTATCACCTGGCACTCCCTGTAACACCCCTAAATCGAATACTTAGGTGGCACCCCTGAACCCTAGAACTTGGGTCCTAACTACCTACAAAGCAAAGGACATTAAAGAGTTGCATCTGCAGAAGAGGAAAAAGAAGTTGATTTGGAACCAGCCTGTCTGACCTGCCTGCTGACCTCGATGGACCTTAACCAAAAGATGACTCGCCCTGCAGCTGAGCCTCCAAGAAACCCAGGAAGACTGCCTGCTTCTACAAAGATTATGACTGTCATGAGCAGCGGAACTGCCCTGCAACAAAGTTTCAAGAAAGGACTCTGTAACCCCTGGAACAGCAAGGACCCAGCACTCAATGTGACCTCTGCACCCGAAGACCCTGACCCCCAAGGTGAAGCCAACCAACACTGCCAGCCCAGTTCCCGAGTTGTCTGGAGTCAGAATCCACTCAGTTTTCACCCATCCTTGACTCTCCCAAGTTGCCTGCAGCCTCTGTGTAGGAAAGTAGCCTCTTTCCAGCATGGTTACACCCACTTTTGGCCTGTTTGTGAGTGTATGTCAGTGTGTTTTTACTGTGTCACTGGGATCCTGCTAGCCAGGTACCCATTGCTCATAGATAAAAACCTATATGTCAGTGTGTTTTGCCTGTCTCACTGGGATCCTGCTAGCCAGGACCCCAGTGCTCATAGTTTGTGGCCTAATGTATGTGTTGTCAGTAGTGCTTGACTGTGCCACAGAGGCTCTGCTAACCAGAACCTCAGTGCTTATGCTCTCTCTGCTTTTAAATTTGTCACTGTAGGCTAGTGACATCATTTACCAATTTCAATTGGCACACTGGACCCCCCTTATAAGTCCCTAGTATATGGGACCCAGGTACCCAGGACATTGGGGTTCCAAGAGATCCATATAGGCTGCAGCATTTCTTTTGCCACCCATAAGGAGCTCAGGCAAACCCTTGCACAGGCCTGCCACTGCAGCCTGCGTGAAATAGTGCACACACTATTACACAGCCATTTTCACTGCACTTAAGTAACTTATAAGTCACCTATATGTCTATCCTTCACTTGCTGAAGGTTACGTGCAAAGTTACGAAGTGTGAGGGCACCCTTGCACTAGCAACGATGCCCCCACATAGTTCAAGGCCATTTCCCCGGACTGTGTGAGTGCGGGGATGCCATTACACGCGTGCACTACATATAGGTCAATACCTATATGTACCTTCACAATGGTAACTCCTAATATGGCCATGTAACATGTCTAAGATCATGGAATTGTCCCCCCCATTCCAAATATGGTGTTGGGGAGCCAATTCTGTGTATCCTGGGGACTCCACCATGGACCCTTAGTACTGCCAAACCAGCTCTCTGAGGCTTGCACTGCAGCTACAGCTGCTGCCACCTCACAGACAGGGTTCTGCCCTCCTGGGGTCTGGGCCGCCCAGTCCCAGGAAGGCAGAACAAAGCATTTCCTCTGAGAGCAGGGTGTTACACCCTCTCCCTTTGGAAATAGGTGTTACAGGTTGGGAGGGGTAACCTCCCCCACCCTCTGGGAATGCTTTGAAGGGCTCAGATGGTGCCCTCCTTGCATAAACCAGTCTACACCGGTTCAGGGACCCCTTGTCCCCTGCTCTGGTGGGAAACTGGACAAAAGAGAGGGGAGTGATCACTCCGCTGTCCATCACCACCCCAGGGGTGGTGCCCAGAGCTCCTCCAGTGTGTCCCAGACTTCAGCCATCTTGCTCTGCAAGGTGTGGGGGCACTCTGGAGGGCTCTGAGTGGCGAGTGCCAACAGGTGACGTCAGAGACCCCTCCTGACAGGTCCATACCTGATTAGGTAGCCAATCCCCCTCTCAGGGCTTTTTAGGGACTCTCCTGTGGGTTCTCTTCAGATTCTGCTTGCAAGTTTCCTACAGGAATCCTCTGCAACAACTTCAGACTCTTCTGACCTCAGATCAACCGCAGCCTGCTCCAAGAAACGCTGTAACTGCAACAAAGTGTCTACAACCTCAGCTCCAAGTCAGCAACGGCAACAGTTTCCATGGTGTGCACACTCTGGGGACTCCCTGTCTTCACCCTGCACCAGAAGGACTGAAGAAATCTCCTGTGGAGTGATGGAGTCACTCCCCTGCTCCAAGCAGGCACCTTCCAAGACGATGACCGGTACCCTGGGACTCCTCTCACAGCGATGAGCATGCTCCTAAGGACACAGAGGGTGGACATCATCAACATAAACTGTCCTGAGGTCCTGCTGACGCAATTTGGAGGAGGTAAGACCTTGCCTTCCTCGAGAGCAAGGGTACCCCTGTGTACTGCATCTTCTTCGGTTCCTGAGGCCTCTGTGTACTCTTTGCAAACTTCCTTCGTGCACAGCCTGTCCCAGGTCCCCAGCACTCCTTCCTGCGGCGCTCAACTAGCTGAGTTGTTCTCCGGCGGCGTGGGACCTTCTTTTGTTGTGCTGCATCAACCGTGTTTTGCACCTCCTTTAAACCCGGGTCCTGTGGCTCATGGGGGTGCTGGCTGGCATCCTGAGGGCTCTCTAAAGTGCTGAGAGACCCCTCTCTTCCCCCTCACACAGAGTTCAGGCCCCCAGGTCCCTCCTGGGTCCATCCAGCACAATTTTGACGCAAAATGCACTTTTGTCATAGCAAAGGCTTGTTGGCACCTTCCAACACGAAATCTAATCTGCAACGATCTTCACGCCGTGGGACATCTTTTGCATCACACAGGAATCCACTGGCATATTCCTAGGATGCATTTCTGCAGTCTTTGACTAACTGGGGACTCTTCTTTTGCATCCTCTTCTGGGTTGGCAGGGGCTCCTGTCCTTCCTGGAACTTCTTTCGACTTCCGGACTTGGTCCCCTTCCTTTGCAGGTCTTCAGGTCCAATAATCCAGCAGTTGTTCTTTGCAGACTTAGTTGGCTGCTACAAAATCCCAAAAAACGAGGTGTAGTGTGTCCTAAGGAAACTTGCAGTACTTTACTCCTGCTTTCCTGGGCTCTGGGGTGGGGTAATTTACTTACCTTTAATGTATTCTTACTCTCCCAGCGATTCTGCACACACTACACTTGTCTAGGGAGGAATTCGTGATTCACATTCCACTTTCTTAGTATATGGTTTGTGTTACCCCTAGACCCATTTTCTCCCATTGCATTCTATAGGATTTCCTACTGTTTGCATTGTTCTATGACTATTTACTTGTCTACTTTTGGTGTCTAGTGTATAATACTTACCTCCAGAAGGAGTATTGTCTCTAAGATATTTTTGGTACTGTGTCACCCAAATAAATACCTTTATGTTTAGTAACACTGAGTATTGCCTTTGCTTGTGTATAAGTACTGTGTAACTGTAAGTGGTATTGCATGAGCTTTGCATGTCTCCTAGTTCAGCCTAAGCTGCTCTGCTATAGCTACCTCTATCAGCCTAAGCTGCTAGAACACTACTAGATTCACTAACAAGGGATAACTGGACCTGGTGTAAGGTGTAAGTACCCAAGGTAGCCACTACAAACCAGCCCAGCCTCCTACTCTCTGCATGCAGGCCCCCTCTCCTGCAGCTTTGTGGGGAGAGAAAACCTGACACCTCCAACAGCCACTGCATCTAACACTCCTGACCCCATCTGAGGCAGGTCACTAGTGCCAACAATGTCCCCTGAGCTCGAGCCCACCCTGGATACCCCCCTGCTTGACTTCCTGACAATGCCTGCTGTCTCAACACGCAGGACCCTCTGACTGTGAGTGTTCCTGGATGGCGAAACCAGATGCCTAAGGAACCCCTGCAGCCGTCACTCCTGGTCCCTGGAGAAAAGGACCAAAGATGCTCCTGCACCCAAAGTCTACAACCTACCTGTTTGTTGTCCCCGACTGGCTTTCTATCCAGATCCTGCAGCCTTTGTTCACGAGGACCAAACTCCCATAGGAAACCATTGGGATCCCGGCGCCTCACTGCACCCCTGCACTCTGCCGCCCCAGTGCTGCCCAATGTGACCTGTTGGTATGGTTCTGTTCAGTGCCTAGTACTTACCTTTGCTTCCTGAGTTCGACCTTGTAAGTCATTGTTAGCCCTGTGTTTGCTGAACATTGTTTTTCCTCCATAGGATAACATCGAGAGAACTCTGAAAAGTGCACTGTTGATTTCTGAAACTGCAAAGTAGTTATGCTTAAAAGTCTACTTGCCTGATGATAGAGTTCTTGGGTTTGAAATATATATAAAAAGAATTGTCATTTTTCTAAATTGGTCTTGGATTTATTCTTTGAGTGTGTCTCTCATTTATTGCCTCTGTGACTACAACAAATGCTTAGCCCTGCCCTCTGATAAGCCTATCTGCTCGTCCACACTACCACAAAATAGAGCATTAGTTCTATCTACTTTTGCCTCTGCTAAACCAATTGGGGATCCACTGGACTCTCTACATCATGTACTTCCTTTTAGTGCACTATATAGAGCCTGCTTCCTACAAACACCTGTACCTGATGTAGCCATTTTTCTGCATAATGTTATGCCAATAAACAGGCACAGCTTCACTCTGTCAATTTCTGAGGGTGAGGGAACACCCCACTGTCTTACCACATTCCTTTTTGCGACCATGATCGGCCAATGTGAATAGAGCCCCCTGGTATGTCTGTAGGATGTCTTCCCTTATATCTGATAGAGCTATTTTGATGAATGGCAACCCTGGAAACTTGTGTGTTCATTGAGACAATTCTCCATTCCAAGCCACTAGACCCTTCATCGGGGGTCTTCCAACAGTGTGTGAATGAAGCTCACCCTCCTCCCACATCCTCTGAAACAACAGGTGACCCACAACCAATCTTTGCCAGTAGTGTTTGGGTGAGGTTTGCTTTGTGTAAAAGTTTTAGTTGTACCAGTGGGAAACCGGTCCTCATAGACACCTTTCTTGGGCGCATCGTGCCTCCACCCATTTCTGATCCTGGAATACTCCTAGGTCGTCTACTTATTTTACCTTTGGGGCTTTTAGTGCATCTAGAGCATTATTCATTATTTTCATATAGATTAACAAAATAACACCATGTTGGTGCTCTCAAACAGTACAATTTCCTCAGTCCCACATGTTTCCTAGCTTACTAACACCTATTATGTCTCAGATTTTAAAAACCTGCAGTCTTCTAGCTCCTGTAATAAATGACTTACCCACAGCAGTGTTGCTTTCATCAGGATCCCATCACATTACATGTATTTTGTGGTCCTATCACATTCCAAACTTTCTGACTGAGTGTGCCACATGAGGGTGTTCTATACCCATTTCTATATAACAGTCCGGTGTCATTTGAATCCATTGCTTGCCTGTCTATCCTGAGTGAGGGTGTGTCAAGCGGAGTGAAGATCCATGGATTGACTGCTACTAGCCAAGAGGCCCAGTGGTTTACTTGGACGTCTGAGAGGGTACTGCCTCCTTCTTACACTCATTTCTGTCCTTTCTTGTGCAATTTGCAGCTGCATATGCTCTGAAATTCCATGTTGACTGCATCATGGGAAATGAATTTGGCATGAAAGCTTCCTAGAACCGGTTTTCATTCGTGCTGTGTCCTGAATCACTTAATGTTAAAATATAAGATATAATGTTGGCAGAACAATTATATTCCCCTTCCCTATGTAGTCTGTAAACACATTACTGGTGAATCCTCAAGAGCAGCTGCTCAGATTTGCCAGGCAGTCCTCCACAACCTGTTCCCTTGATCCCTCACGATCACCCACTTCCACTACCATTGTTTTCAGAATTGTACTTGTCTGCAGTAACGTACTCCTAGCTAAACCATTCTCACTTTTACACACAACAGTTATAGGGGAGTAAGCAGAGTCAACTGTATTACACCATACCATAACATGAGCAGTGTACGTAGGACTGTTCTCAGTGTCCATGATAAGCACACCCAACTTCGCTGGTATCTCGTGTTACCTTGTACTGCTTTCCACATGAGCTAGACACACAAAGCACCTAAGAGGGCGCATTCAGGAAGAGGCCTAGTATCCATGCGCATCAGTCTTGCGATACTGATATTTTTCAGTTTCTTGTCTTACCAGCAGAAGGTCTACGGGTCTCAATGGTTGGCGGAAGAGAGGAGCCAGATTGTTCTGCAATCAGCATAGTGCTCCCTTTGTCCTTAACTTTTTCTCTGCTTTCTCGTATCCCTCCCTGTTATTGGTCTTCCATCTTCCATTCCAAATCGAACAACCAATAAACCAACCTTCTCGTCTTCTGATCTGCCCTCTGTTTTTCATTCACAATATTCCGTCAGTTCTGAATTCTCCCTCTAACCATCCTTCTGGGATCTTCACTCTGTCTCCTTAGCTCCAAGGTGTACATGGCAGACCTGGAATCCGCACTGCATTACACTCTACGGGTGGAAGTGGCCAAGTTTCCAGTTCTAGATGGTGACAAACTAACTGCACTGAAGAAGTACGTTCATGTGTTGGCCAAGGTGAGTGTACATCATCCCCTATAGCTATACTATTCTCCTGGGAGATGAACCAGTTATAGTGTTCTCCCTTGACTACCACAAATGTTGGGAGCTACCAGGGATAGGCTGCTTCTGCCACCTGCAAGGGTGTTTTCTGCTTCCCCACATGCAGTGTGATTAAAACACAGTGTGCTGTGTGGTAGGTGCATGGTGAATACCCATGTTGTGGGCATTGTGAGAGAGACAGGCACACACAGTCAGTTGCTGATTGTATGGCAGGCGAGGCAAGCCTTGGCCAGCTGATCACAGCACCGCCGCCATATACCAAATTGTCAGCGTTTATCACTAAGAGGAAAAAAAAAAGGCAGTGACCAGTTGTGTGGTCACCTGGCGCACTCAAAGGCCACCCACTGTCCCAACTCACTCAGTTCAGCTGCATAGTGAGGCAGTAATTAGAAATCCAGCTTTCATTATCCCTGCAGAATGCATTCCAGGGGGCACAGACGTGGGCCACAGCTACAAGTGAATGTATGCTATTTAACCTCTTAAGTATGACAGCCTGGCTCCTGGGATCTGTCTTGCATGAGCAAGTGTATCACCCTCAACCTCTCAAAGCTGATTCCCTCTCCCTCCTTAGTTCCATTCAGCATACAACAAATACAATTCCATCTGCTATGCACAGGCCTGCCATTGAAACTACAACTGATGATAGGTGAAATGCTTGCAAAAGTCTCTGCCTTGTTACCTCTAGGGCCACATCCAACTATGCCATAGGATCCAAGTTGCACCTCATTAATGAAGCACAACAAGGCTGGACCAGTCTGGGGTTAATTTGTGGTTTGTAGCATTTGTGGCTGTAGGTACACATGCTGTGCATATTCCTGCTTCTAGTGCTGGACTCAAACTATTGTAACGTGTTTTTATTCTAATAAGTATTTTGTGTCAAGAAGTATTATGTGACATCTTTCTTAACTGGCAATGCGCTTGGGCACAGATTCCATTGTTAGATTTTTATCTCCGCTGTTAGGTTCAGATGGGTATCAACAGTGCTCCCAAACTCGACATTGTCAACATTTATTTCTTCATGCCTGCTCCTCCCGTTGCCAAAAAGTTTTCTTCATCGATAGTCATCCTTTTTCTGCTCCCTCAACTTGCTTCAGAGGCAGTTAGAAGACTGGGTCCCAGACATTTGGGGATCCACGCATTTTCCTTTGTCTACTCCTGAGAATAATGAGGCATAGAGGGGACTGAACAGACACTCTTCAGAAAATGCCATTAGGGATACCTCTGGGCCGACCTTACACAAGGAAACCTGCACATTTTGCTTGGCATTCAGGTGCTAGAAGGCTCTTCGCCAACGGAGAGACTGATGCTGGTCACACATCAGCATGTGGCAGTCCAGGGAAGACACACAGGGCGACGGCCTTGGAGCCCAAGAAGAAGAGGGTGTGGCACTGTCAGGTGTCCAGGCCCAGAGGTCATAGATTTTTGCTCCCCCGAACCGGAAGAAGAGAGGGATGAAGATGCTCTGTACAGCTCACTCGACCTCAACCCTTACACAAAGTCCACCAAGAGAACCCTGAGTATGATTGAAAGCAAACTATGTATGCATCACTCCAAATTGCATGTTGAGACCGAGCACAGCCCCTGTAGGGTTCAAACACTGAGTTCTGTGCAAAAGCCATTGCTTACAGATGGTTCTCTGCAGCCTCCGGCCTCTGGTTAGCACTATGGCAAGACACCAGACATAAGAGGGTATCCAGCCAAAAGCTCCAAACCCAATCTGCCTTCTAATCTGATGAAGCTTGGCACAGAGACTCCAAAACATCCTTCAAAGACAAAGGCCTCACAGGTGCCCTGCATCATTGGGTGCCAAGACCAACTTCCACAGCCAGCTTCAAGGACTCTTGACAGTGCCATACTTCAAAAGTTCCAGGCAGAGCTCGATGAAAGACTGAGACAGATTTCTATTCATCCCTGTATGGGGAAGATCCCTCTGGCACCACAGTGACCTCTCCTAAGAAGAGGAGGCTGGGCTTCTATCGAGACATGCTGGTATTGGATGACCTGTACCGACCTAATGACCGAGAGCCAAAGCTACCAGTCCGCCACTTCCCCCTCAACCACCTCCACTTCCCTCACCTCCACCTCCACCCCCACCACGCCTCCAGATTCCCCGCTTGCCAGGCCAGCATTGACACTGGCAGTCCTAGTGCCTCTTAGACCCCAACCCTCCCCCCAACAGGAGTACAGCACCCCCCAACTTTGGCCCACAGATGACCTGTGGAAAGGCTATGATATAGACTCCCCTGGGGTCCACACCTAGAGAATGTCACTGTGAGATTTTCCCACATCAACACTGCAGCATACCACAGGTTAATACAGTGGGTAGATGCATAGCATAATGTGGACATGCACACTACTCCTGAGGACAATGATTTTCTGGTGAGGATGCTCTCTAGGATCGAACAGTCTGTCCAGTTTCTCCTAGTATTAAAGGGGAGGTTTAAAACAGCCTCTTATACCTTTAGTGAGCCAGTGAAATCTCAGGGGCACCCGAATGGAGAAGAAGTTAAAACCTTCTTTCTGTGACCCTATATACATCAAGGGGCACGTTCCCCCCGACTAGTACACTGCACGCAAATGAGGATCCAAGACAACTTCCCCAACCCAGACCCAGCTGTACGAAATGCAGCAGCAGACCTACCCACCACCAAGGGTGTAGAGGGTTCAGGCAGGGCACTTTCTAGAATAACAAATCCAACAAAGGCTGAGGCAAAGGAACTCCCAGTAAGGAAGCCTCTCCTTTCAAATATTGAATTGCCTCACATCCCTCCTGATCACACAACACCTTTCGAAGGAGACTACAAGAGTTCTTTCCTACCTACTAGAACATCACCCCAGACCGGTGAGTTGTGCCAATCATGGAGTGTGGTTATTGCCTGGAACTCCTTTCAATCCCACCCTCACATACACTCTGCCTGCAGCAACTTCACCTCCTACAAGATGAGGTTCAAGTGCTCCTACTCAAAGGAACGTTAGAACTAGTGCCTCTGCAGCATTAGGAAACGGGCTGTACTCCCTTTACTTCCTCATTCGCAAGGAGGACAGCTCCCCCTGCCCAGTCCTTGACCTCAGACCTCTCATCAAACATATCCTCTTGGAACATTCCCACGTGACCTCCTTACGGGACATCATCCCTCTGCTGCCACAAGTACATGACCACACTAGACCAGAAGGACACCTATTTTCATATACCCATTAATGTGGTTCACCGTTGCTACCTCTGCTTTATGGTAAGTGGCTAGCACTACCAATTCAAAGTGTTGCCTTTTGGGGGTCACCGCTGCTCTAAGGATATTCACAAAATGTCTAGTGGTGGTAGCCACCAACCTCAGAACAGGGGCACAGGTGTGGTGTTGCTCTACTTAGATGATTGGCTGATCAAGAGCACAAGCAACCAGCACTACCTTTCTCACACACAAGCTGCTATCTAAGTGCTCCACAGCTTGGAGTTAAGCATGAATACCACCAAGTCTCATTTTCATCCCCTTTAAGGTCGGCTCTTCCCGGGCCATTCTAAACACAGTTACGAACATAAGAGTTGCAGAATTTCAGCAGCTACTGCCTCCTTTTCAGTCACATTGCACTCTCATAGTCAAAAGTAATGCACCTCAGAGGGATGGCCATAGGTCTCCCATGCCAGACTGCACATGCACCTGCTACAAGAGTCCCTTTAGGCACAGTACTCACAAGTGGATGGTCGCTGGGAAGATCTAGACTTCATAATGGGCCAGCACCTATTGATCTTATCAGTGGTAGAACAGCAGCAACTTGTTGGAATGCCCCTTATGGACTCCGTTCTCCAGGTGAGTGTCACCAAAGATGCACCCCTCACATGCTCAGGGTACATGTCGAAAGCACCCAGACCAAAGAGGTCTCCACATCAACCATCTGGAATTTCTAGCCATCCAGCTAACCCTCAAAGCATTTGTCCTGGACATTCAAGGTAAGGTAGTCCTGACATAAACATACAACATGACTGCTATGTACTATCTCACAAACAGGGGCGCACACATTCCCTGCAGCTATGAACGCTAGCTCTGCAAATTTGACATTGGGTGATTCATGATCAGATACATCTCATGGTGGAGTACCTCCCAACGGTGCACAACAACTTTGCAGAGCTACTCAGCAGGACACAGGAACAAGTCCACGAGGGGGAACTCCACCGTCAAGTCCTACTCCTGTACTTTGGTCATTGGTGGATCCCAAACCTAGATCTCTTTGAAACTCACAAAAATGTGAAATGCCAAAACTTTGGCTCCAGGTTTCCACTCCCTCATTCCCTGGGCAATGCTCTGTGGATTAACTGCTCAGGGATCTTTGCCTATGCATTTCGTCCTCTCCCACTTCTCCCATATGTAGTAAAAAAGCTTCTGCACATATCCCTCAGTGTCATCGTGATAGCTCCCACCTGGATCAGACAGTCATGGTCCTCAACTCTTCTAGGGATGCCCAATCCCTAACAGACAGATCTCACACATCACCAAGCAGAGTCAGCCCCCAGGCACCTCAACCTAGCAGACTGGCTCCTGAGGTCGTAGAATTTGGATACATCAACCTACCTCAGAAATGCATGGACTTCCTGAAGAAAGCCTGCAGAGCAACTATGCAAGCCTGCTAAAAGGTTTGTCTGCTCTTCTTAAAATACCTACACCCCCTTAAGCCAGCTGTCCAAGACATTATAGCCACCTCTGCATATTTAAAATTCAGGTCTAGTCTACACCATTATAGACCTAAACCAAGCTGCCATTGAATCTCCTGTGCAGAACAG
Organism: Pleurodeles waltl; assembly: GCF_031143425.1. NCBI lineage: Eukaryota > Metazoa > Chordata > Amphibia > Caudata > Salamandridae > Pleurodeles > Pleurodeles waltl. The sequence goes on along the minus strand of NC_090443.1, from coordinate 550,647,882 downwards.
GGAACACTCTTAAAAGTCCATGTCATCAAAACGTTCATGGAAGGCCTTAAAAGGGTCATACCAGCCAGTGTGCCATTGGTACCAGCTAACCAGGTTCATGGGCCCTCCTTTTGAACACTACACTTGTGCCCTCTACAATTCCTCTCATAGAAGGCCACCTTCCTCATACCTATTACATTGCTAAGACATATTTGTGAATTGCAAGTCCTTACAATAGATTAGCCCTTCCTTCAAGTCAACATCAGAATTGGTCTTAGAACTAACCCTAGGTTCTTACCCAGGGCTCTGTCACCTTTCCATCTACACCAAACCGTAGAGCTACCAGACTGGACTTTAAAAGTGCAATAATGTACTACATCGACATGACTAAATCCTTTAGAAAAATCCAGCAGTTTTGTGTTGCATTTGCCAGGATTGCACCCATCCATTTTGCTGTTTTAATATGGGATGCTCTCAGTATTGACAGATCAGACCAGACTGGTCTTGTGATGATTATCCCCTTGGATTCAAAGCTGCATCTCACTGATGAGGCCCAACATGGTTGAAAATGATCTGGTTTGCTTGTGTTCCTGTTCAGAGGTGATAGGTATGACAGTTTCTGTGGTACCGATCCTGTGGAAACATAACCAAGACTGTTTTGCATATGTTTGAATGCAGCTTGCAATAGCACGGAGGTCAAAAACCAATGGACCGAAATATGCTTCCAAATCATTGTCAGTGCCTTAGACTTTTAGGACTATTCCACCACTTTTGTTGTTTCTGTGCAATGGGTCACCCTCTCTGCCTTAGTGGTACTGGGCTAAATACAGTATTAGATAAATAGAACCCTATTAGAATTAAATTCCTATGCATTTCGGTGGTATTGTTGTTTTACTTTGTGCCTCCCATTCCTTACGTATTATTGTTGTTTCCTCTTATTGTTTCCTTACTTGTTTTTCTGAGATCAAAGCTGATGACCGTAGGTAACACTTGTATTGGTTAGATTTTTTTGAAAAAGTTATGCGCAATACTTAAAAGTGATTTCCAATGTTCGATGGCATGTGTAGCTGCAGATACACATGCTGTGCACAGTCTGGTGTTGGGCTCGGAGTGTTACAAGTTGTTTTTCTTCGAAGAAGTCTTTTCGAGTCACGAGACCGAGGGACTCCTCCCCTTTCGGCTCCATTGCGCATGGGCATCGACTCCATCTTAGATTGTTTTTTTTCCGCCATCGGGTTCGGACGTGTTCCTTTTCGCTCTGTGTTTCGGGTCGGAAAGTTAGTTAGAATCTCGGAAAAAATCGTCGGTATTGTTGCGTTCGGTATCGGGTTAGTTAGAACAAATCGACACCGAATCTTGAAGAGCTCCGGTGGCCCTTCGGGGTAATTTCGATCCCCCGTCGGGGCCTGGTCGGCCCGACCGCGTGCGACTTCAAGACTGATGGAACGGCCCCCGTTCCGCTTCTGTCCTAAATGACATAATAAATATCCGTATACGGATCAGCATCTGGTCTGTAACTTGTACCTGTCCCCCGAGCACAAGGAGGATACGTGTGAAGCCTGTCGAGCGTTTCGGTCGAGGAAGACGCTCAGAGACCGAAGAGCCAGGAGATTCCAAATGGCGTCCACGCCGACAGGACAACAACGGTTCGAGGACGAAGAGGAAGCGTTCTCCATCCACGAGTCGGATTCGGGGGAATCCGATGCCGAAGACATAACAACCGTGAGTAAGACGTCGAAAATTAGGACTCACGAAAAGTCCACAAAAGCCCAGGGGACGCCACTGCCAACAGGCCATGGCTTAACCCAAAAACTAGGTGACTGAGCCACGGCACCGAAAAAGGGCATGCTGGTGTCGAAGTCGTCCGACTCCGGTCGTGATACCGCCACACAGCAACCTCGGAGGCGAGACACCGGCTCCGAGAAAATTCGGCGCAGAGACAGCGGCACCGAAGATGTTCGGCACCGAGATCCCACACCGAAATCAAAGAAATCTTCTTCGGAGTCTAAAAAGCCTACCGAAACGGTTTCGGTCCCGAAAAAAGCCTCGGAACCGAAAATTAGTTCCTATACAGAGGAACAAGGACTAAACACCCAATTGCATAGATTTGGGGAAGAGCTTCAAACTGTAGAGACTGACTACACTCAAAGGAGGCTTCACATCCAGGAAGACACAGGGAAGATAACCACTCTTCCCCCAATCAGGATGAAAAGGAAACTTGTTTTCCAACAAGGGGACAAGCAACCACAAGCAAAGGTGGTAAAGAAAGTAACACCACCACCTTCTCCACCACAATCAACACATGCATCACCGGCGCAAACTCCACCACTAACGCACTCACCAGCTCATACCACAATGAGCCAAGATGATCCCGATGCATGGGACCTCTACGACGCCCCAGTGTCTGACAATAGTCCAGACTCATATCCAACAAAACTGTCACCACCTGAGGACAGTACATCATATGCACAGGTGGTCGCAAGGGCAGCCGAATTCCACAATGTCTCACTACATTCAGAACCTATTGAGGACGACTTTCTCTTTAACACCCTGTCCTCCACCCATAGCCAGTATCAAAGCCTTCCCATGCTCCCAGGAATGCTAAGGCACTCAAAACAAATATTTCAGGAGCCAGTTAAAGGCAGAGCCATAACTCCAAGGGTGGAGAAAAAATATAAGGCACCTCCCACAGACCCAATATTTATTACAACACAACTAACACCGGACTCAGTAGTTGTGGGGGCAGCTCGTAAAAGAGCCAACTCTCATACATCATGCGATGCACCACCTCCAGACAAGGAGAGCCGCAAATTTGATGCAGCGGGAAAAAGAGTTGCAGCACAAGCAGCAAATCAGTGGCGTATCGCCAACTCCCAAGCACTCTTGGCAAGATACGACAGGGCTCATTGGGATGAAATGCAACATTTCATCGAACACCTTCCCAAAGAGTTCCAAAAAAGAGCGCAACAAGTGGTGGAAGAGGGACAAAGTATCTCGAACAATCAGATACGGTCTTCCATGGATGCAGCCGATACAGCTGCAAGGACAATAAACACTGCAGTCACAATATGGAGGCACGCTTGGCTGCGCACTTCTGGGTTCAAACCCAAAATCCAACAGGCTGTGCTCAATATGCCGTTTAATGAACAGCAATTGTTTGGGCCGGAGGTAGACACTGCCATTGAAAAACTAAAAAAGGACACTGATACAGCCAAAGCCATGGGCGCACTCTACTCCCCGCAGAGCAGAGGCACATTTCGGAAGACACCTTTTAGGGGAGGGTTTCGGGGTCAACCCACAGAAACCAACACTTCACAGACAAGACCACCTACCTACCAGGGTCAATATCAAAGGGGAGGTTTTCGGGGACAATATAGAGGAGGCCAATTCCCAAGAAGTCGGGGAAAATTTCAAGGTCCCAAAACCCCTCAAACTAAACAGTGACTCACAAGTCACACAACCCCATCACACAACACCAGTGGGGGGAAGACTGAGCCAATTCTACAAATCTTGGGAAGAAATAACAACAGACACTTGGGTCTTAGCAATTATCCAACATGGCTATTGCATAGAATTTCACAAATTCCCTCCAAACGTCCCACCGAAAACACACAATATGTCAAAACAGCATATAGATCTTCTAGGACTAGAAGTTCAAGCATTACTACAAAAGGACGCAATAGAATTAGTACCAAGCCTACAAAAAAACACAGGAGTTTACTCACTGTACTTTCTAATACCAAAGAAGGACAAAACTCTGAGACCAATACTAGATCTCAGAACACTAAATACCTACATCAAATCAGACCACTTTCACATGGTCACATTACAAGACGTAATCCCAAGGCTCAAACAGCAAGACTACATGACAACATTAGACCTAAAGGATGCGTATTTCCACATACCAATACATCCTTCCCACAGGAAATACCTAAGGTTCGTATTCAAAGGAATACATTACCAATTCAAAGTTTTGCCATTTGGAATAACAACTGCGCCAAGAGTCTTTACAAAATGCCTGGCAGTAGTAGCTGCACATATCAGAAGGCAGCAGATACACGTGTTCCCTTACTTAGACGACTGGTTAATCAAGACCAACACGCTAACAAGGTGTTCACGTCACACAAAGTACGTCATACAGACCCTTCACAAGCTGGGTTTCTCCATCAACTATGCAAAGTCACACCTTTTGCCGTGTCAAACACAGCAATACTTAGGAGCGACAATCAACACAACAGAAGGGATAGCCACTCCAAGTCCACAAAGGGTTCAAACATTTCACAAGGTGATACAGGCCATGTATCCAACACAAAAGATACAAGCAAAAATGGTATTAAAACTCCTAGGCATGATGTCCTCATGCATAGCCATTGTCCCAAACGCAAGATTGCACATGCGGCCCCTACAACAATGCCTAGCATCACAATGGTCACATGCACAGGGTCAACTTCTAGATCTGGTGTTGATAGACCGCCAAACATACATCTCGCTTCTATGGTGAAACAGTACAAATTTAAACAAAGGGCGGCCTTTCCAAGACCCAATGCCACAATACGTCATAACAGATGCTTCCATGACAGGGTGGGGAGCACACCTCAATCAACACAGCATCCAAGGACAATGGGACATACATCAAAGGAAGTTTCACATAAATCACTTAGAACTGTTAGCAGTATTTCTAGCGTTGAAAGCATTTCAACCCATGATAACCCACAAATACATTCTTGTCAAAACAGACAACATGACAACAATGTATTGTTTAAACAAACAGGGGGGGACACACTCGACACAGTTGTGTCTCCTAACACCAAAAATATGGCATTGGGCAATTCACAACCACATTCGCCTGATAGCACAATTTATTCCAGGGATCCAAAACCAGCTAGCAGACAATCTCTCTCGGGATCACCAACAAACCCACGAATGGGAAATTCACCCCCAAATACTAAACACTTACTTTCAAATTTGGGGAACTCCTCAAATAGATCTATTTGCAACAAAAGAAAACTCAAAATGCCAAAACTTCGCATCCAGGTACCCACACCATCAATCCCAAGGCAATGCTCTATGGATGAATTGGTCAGGGATATTTGCGTACGCTTTTCCCCCTCTCCCTCTCCTTCCATATCTAGTAAACAGATTGAGTCAAAACAAACTCAAACTCATACTAATAGCACCAACATGGGCAAGACAACCTTGGTATACAACACTACTAGACCTGTCAGTAGTACCTCATGTCAAGCTACCCAACAGACCAGATCTGTTAACACAACACAAACAACAGATCAGGCATCCAAACCCAGCATCGCTGAATCTAGCAATTTGGCTCCTGAAATCCTAGAATTCGGACACTTAGACCTCACACAGGAATGTATGGAGGTCATAAAACAAGCTAGAAAACCTTCCACTAGACACTGCTATGCAAATAAATGGAAAAGATTTGTTTGTTACTGCCATAATAATCAAATTCAACCATTGCACGCATCTCCAAAAGATATAGTAGGATATTTACTACATTTGCAAAAATCAAATCTAGCTTTCTCCTCCATAAAGATACATCTAACCGCAATATCTGCTTACCTGCAGATTACTCATTCAACTTCCCTATTTAGAATACCAGTCATTAAAGCGTTTATGGAAGGCCTAAAGAGAATTATACCACCAAGGACACCACCTGTTCCTTCATGGAACCTCAACATTGTCTTAACAAGACTCATGGGTCCACCTTTCGAGCCCATGCATTCTTGTGAAATGCAATACTTAACGTGGAAAGTTGCATTTCTCATTGCCATCACATCTTTAAGAAGAGTGAGTGAGATTCAGGCATTTACCATACAAGAACCATTTATTCAAATACACAAGAATAAGGTAGTTCTAAGGACAAATCCAAAATTCTTACCAAAGGTTATCTCACCGTTCCACTTAAATCAAACAGTAGAATTACCAGTGTTCTTCCCACAGCCAGATTCGGTAGCAGAAAGAGCACTGCATACAGTAGACATCAAAAGAGCTCTAATGTACTACATTGACAGAACAAAACTAATTAGGAACACAAAACAACTATTCATTGCCTTTCAAAAACCTCATACAGGAAATCCAATTTCAAAACAAGGCATTGCTAGATGGATAGTTAGGTGCATTCAAACCTGCTATCTTAAAGCAAAGAGAGAGCTGCCTATTACACCAAAGGCACACTCAACCAGAGAAAAAGGTGCTACCATGGCCTTTCTAGGAAATATTTCAATGAACGAAATATGTAAGGCAGCAACATGGTCTACGCCTCATACATTTACTAAGCACTACTGTGTAGATGTGTTATCTGCACAACAAGCCACAGTAGGTCAAGCTGTACTAAGAACATTATTTCAAACTACTTCAACTCCTACAGGCTGAACCACTGCTTTTGGGGAGATAACTGCTTACTAGTCTATGCACAGCATGTGTATCTGCAGCTACACATGCCATCGAACGGAAAATGTCACTTACCCAGTGTACATCTGTTTGTGGCATTAGTCGCTGCAGATTCACATGCGCCCACCCGCCTCCCCGGGAGCCTGTAGCCGTTTAGAAGTAGATCTTCAACATTTGTACATTTGTAAATATATTACTTTAACCTTTATTATGTACATACGTATTCATTCCATTGCATGGGCACTATTACTAACATACACAACTCCTACCTCACCCTCTGCGGCGAAAACAATCTAAGATGGAGTCGACGCCCATGCGCAATGGAGCCGAAAGGGGAGGAGTCCCTCGGTCTTGTGACTCGAAAAGACTTCTTCGAAGAAAAACAACTTGTAACACTCCGAGCCCAACACCAGACGGTGGACTGTGCACAGCATGTGAATCTGCAGCGACTAATGCCACGAACAGATGTACACTGGGTAAGTGACATTTTCCATATTGTCCATATTTGTGCCTGTTTGCACAAATCACACTTGTGGTTATGTCACAACCAGAATGCCAACAAAAGTCCTCATTTGTTTTTACAACATAAATGTTTTTCAATAAAGCCGCCTTAAATGTTTTTATTTCTGAATAAGGTTCTGCTGTGTTGCTGTGTAATCCCTATGTTTTATTATCTTCAGGCTATAGCTAACCAGTATTTCTCAGTAATGCTAAGTAAGCTTTATTTATCTCTAGAAAGTGTTTCCAATAGTTCATCTTTTTTAGCTCATCTGTGATTCTGTGTACCCCCTGAAATTTTATGTCAATGTTTTTCGGAACCCTGCACCTACTTTTCTATGCTTTCCTCAGGACATAAAAAGCCCATATAGTTCTTTACTGTATGTGTTCTACACAGTAGTCTTGTGCTGATTGGTTTGATGCTAATAAAGTTTCTTTTGGGCAGGCCACTTTTTTTAGTTCATTTTTGGCATGAGAGACTTTAATGTTTTGCACTTTGCAGTCTTTTCAAAGCATTCTTCTGCAATTGTCTGCCTTATTCTGGAAGGAAAATGTCTTCCCTAAAGTGTTTCAGCTGCTGATATGAGATCTGGCTGCTTTTATGTCTTTAAAGGTGTTCTCTGGATAGGTTATTGAACTCCTGTTGCCGACTAGTTTATTTTGCTAACTGCAAATTGTTTGTTGTACAGAAGCTCTCCTCTGTGATAGCACTGTTATTAGAAATCTCTAGAAGCTCCTTAGGTATTGCTAATGAGGCTACAAACAGCTTCCCCATAGCTACTATGTCTGTTTTTCACTTGGTTTCTGGTACCCACGTGAAGCAGCTTCTTCTTCGGCTGAACTCCAGTTCTCCAGAAGACCCTAGACCTCCATGTATCCTGCCTAAGATCAGATATCCTGTTTTATTTAAAAGGTCTATAATGATAATGTGCTAACAGGAATCTATAAGAATGAAGACACGTAGAGCTTCTTTATCTCTTTATTTCATCCAAGTTAAAAGTACACAACATCTCCAGCAGAGCTCCTTCCCCTCAGCTCTCTTTTTCACCTCCTACCATCCCTTCCACATTCCATATGACCTCATAGCCCCATGACATTCTAAATCACCGTTCTGGTTAACAAGACATCTCCAAACATCTTCCCCGTTACACTGTCAAACATAATAATACATATTCTTTTCCAAGAATATGCTTCACAATATCTAACACGACATAAAAAAAACATTTTCTAGATTTGATTTCTGTATTAATGACTAATATACTTCTAGTATTCTTACCCTCATTAATGATTACCCTTACATATATTTCCAAAATTCCACGTCGACCCATTCTCCAAAACTACCACATTTTGTTTGGTTTCCTTTACCGTGTGTAGAACTGAGTACTTATGTCCCCTTTTTGAACAAAACCTCCCTTCTTTATCACAACCCAATCACCTGCACGTATGTGGCACTGTTTAACACCCATCCTTCTATTATAATACCAAGTAGCTTTTCTTTGCTTCTTTTTAACTCTTACAAGTTCTCGATCCACTGCCACTCTTTCCTTTTCCCTCAACCATATGGGACACTCCTTCACTCCAGGCTCTCTTCCCTTCAAAGACACAAATGGTGATACCCCTGTTACAGAATGAGTAGTAGTCCTGTGTGCCCACGTCATTCTTCTCAACTCATGCGTCCATGGAAGTTGATTAGCCAAAGATAACTGAATACATTCCTGCACAATCCGATTCACCCTTTCCACTAAGCCTTTAGCCTGTGGACGAAACAAAGCAACCCATTCATGTGTTATTCCCATCCTAGCTAAATAGCTAGTCATTTCTTTAGATACAAACTGCATCCCATTATCCGACACAATAGTCTTAGGAATACCTTCCTCTACAAAGGTCCCTTCCAAGAATTCAATAACATTCAACGTACTCACTTGCTCTACTGCTTTAATCATAAACCATTTAGAATGATAATCTGCCAATACTATTATATATTTACTCCTCAAACCAAGTTTAGATATTGGACCTATGAAATCTATTGCTAGCTTCTCCCAAGGTTTACTAGGAAACTGCACTGTCCTTAAAGGGGGTTGTCATACTACTTTGGTTTTGTCACTATTTGCACATGCCACACAATTACTTACAATCTCCTCCACGTCCCGATCTATGCCTGGCCACCAAAAAAATTGTCTTACTTTCCTTTTCATCATTCCTCTGCCTAAATGACCTTCATGGACAATAGTAATTATGTGCTTTCAAACTCCAACTGGCGGGACTAACTGTTCTCTCCTCATCAACTTGCCACCCTGTATACTCAGTTTTTCTCTAATTTTAAAATAATTAGACAAATCATCACTTAATCTATCTTCATCCTTCCATCCACCTACAACCTTCCTCTCAACCTCTTCCATGACCAGATCTTCTCTTTTAGCAAGCTCCCACTCCTTGATGCTTATCGTTACACTTTCCAAAATACCACCTGTCTCCTGTACTACTTTATCTTCCTCCACTCCTATCTCTACTAGCATCCTTGACAGACAATCCGCCACTACATTCCTTTTACCTCGTAAAAACTCTACCTGAAAATTGTAATCTATTATTGTTAACAACCACCTTGAAATATGTGGTGTAACACTTCCTTCCAAACCCCTACCACCCTTAAAAATATACGTTAAAGGTTTATGATTTATCCTTAAGCTAAAAGGTATATCCCACACATAGAACTTAAAATGATTGATTCCCCAGCAACACGCAAAGGCCTCCCTTTCTATGACAGAATACAACATTAATGCATCTTGCAATCTTCTGAATGCAAATCCTACCACATACTCTTCTTCGTCTTTAACTTGTGTTGAAACTGCACCAATACCTACTTTTCTAGCATCAGCCGTAATATAAGTCTTAGCTGTCACATCAAAATGTCCTAATGTCAGTGCTTGCATGATGCACTTCTTTATTTTCTCAAAAGCACTTTCACAATGTCTATCTCAAATATATTACACATTTTTCTTCATTAATTTCCTTAAAGGCTCCACTACATCAGTAAAATTCTTTACTAATTTCGAGCAATATTCTGCGAGACCCACAAACGACTTAAGTTTATCTTTGTTACAGGGTACAGGAGCATTCTCGATTGCTGTCACAATATTTATTTTTGGTGTAATCCTATTACCACTCACAACATGTCCCAAATACGTTACTTCACGCTTCCTAATTTGACACTTCTCCATCTTTATGGTTAAACCATGTTTCTCTAATCTCCTCATCACTTCTTCGAACAACAAGTCGTGCTCCACCTCATTCTCTCCCACAATCATTATATCAACTTGGAAGCATAGCACACGCTTCATATCACCAAAAACATTTGTCATAACTTTTTGGAAAACCGAGGACGCCGAGGCTATCCCAAAAGGCATCCTTTTATAACAAAACGCTCCCAACAGCCTAACAAAAGATGCCAAATGTCTAGATTGTTCATATAGTTCAACTTGATGATATGCTGATGACATGTCAAGGACAGTAAACACGTCACCTTTCCCCTCTATCGTTAACATTTCAGAAATATTAGGTAGTGGTTTTCTATCCACCCATATATTCTTATTTAAGTCCCTGAGATCTATGCATAAACAAATTTTTCCTCCTTCTTTCGGTGTCGCTACAATTGGTGCTAACCACTCAGAAGCTTCAATAGGTTCAATAATACCCTCTTTCAACAACTTGTCCAATTCTTATTTTAGTGGCTCTCTCATCATGTGAGGAATGTTCCAAACCTTGTGACCGACAGGTTTACCATTCTTCTTTAATATTATCTTATGTTAAAAACCTTTCAATAAACCCAATTTACTTGAGAATACCTTAGGATACCTCCCAATCAACTTGTCGAACCTCCCCATCAACTTCTATCTTGAACCCCTCAGTCAGCATCACTGGTTCCTTTACATTAGGATTTATTATCATGCCCAAGTCCTTTTGATGACGCCATCCCAATAAATCCGAACCATAATCTGTAATGTAGATTCTTCCATAAATGGCTCTATCTTTGAAAGCAACCGTCATTAATTTCATTTCCAGGATTTCAATTCTTTTCCCTGCATAACCAACCGCTTTTATGTCTTGTTTATCAAATTGAAGACTCTGTGCACTCGCCCATCTGGATTCATATGTTTCTTTAGATATCAGTGTGAATAAGCTCCCTGAATCAATTAGCACATTAACGGTCACATCGTTCAAATTAATTTTGGTATGTGTTTTTTTTCAAATCACCAGTACTTTCAACTCTTATTTGCGAATCATCAACCTTTAGATCTAATGGACCGGATACCAGGTCTTCAGATTCTCCCTTAACCATTAAGACCACCTCACGGATATTTTTGCAAACATCTTGGATTTCTTGATCGATCACTTGAATTCTCTTATTACTTCCTGTCTCCTTGAACTTTCACACTTTTGCAAAATGCCCTCTCTTCCCACAATTCCTACACAACGCATTCTTAGCTGCAAACATCTTACTTGAAGCAATATTTCCTGGGGCTCCGCACCGATAACATCTACTTTCTCTCCAATCAAATCTCCTCTGTCCCCCAACTTCGTCATTCTTCACCTTTCCTTTTTCTACACTGTTTATTATATATTTTTTTCCCTTACATACTAGTCCGATTCATACTTATTTCTAATTTCCTTGACAGCACTGTATTTGGTTTCTTGACCAGGTTTATCAAATTCTTGCAACCACACAGCTGCATGTTCCATTCTTTTGGAAATCTGTATGGCCTCTTCCAAGGAGGGATCTTTCATTAATCATTTTTCTTTTATCTTCTTATCATAGGAGCACCTTACAATTTGATCTCTTATTAATGAATCAGTTAATTGTTGCGGCATTAGGGGTCTGGCACTGTCATTTCGTTCTGAACAAACAATGCAATGTCCTCATCAACCCCTTGTATTCTTGAAAAAAACTTGTGACGTTCCAAAACTATGTTCGTTTTAGGGATAAACTGGATGTCCAACATTTGTATAGACATATCGAACACATTCATGGGTTGACCATCACCCATCCCTAAAGACACCTCTGGTAAGTATTCATAAATTCTTCTCCCTTCAATTCCTAGATGATGCAAAAGACTAGCTTGTTTTCTAACAGGGCTATAGCGATCACCACCAATTGCTAAGATATAGGTCAGAAAAATATTTTTCCACTGTTTCCATGGCATGGGAGGTTCACCCGGTGTTGAAAGAAAAGGTGGTGGTGATGCCATGCTTTGATCTCCCATTTTTACCCCCTTGTTTTACCTAAATAACATTAATTACATATAAGAAACTAATACAATAAATTAAAATAATAAACTAATATAACAAGTTAATATAATAGGTTATAAAAATGAACTAAAATAAGAAACTCCATCTCCTTGTTGTTGCTAGCCCTCTTTTTATTACTATTTCTCTTCACTGCTTTTTGTTAGTCCCTTTTCTATCTCCACTTCTTGGTTTATTTGATTTCACTCCTTGTCGTTAGTCCTTTTGCTATTTTCACTTCCTGTTTCCTTGTTCCACGTACAAGGCGTCACAAATAGCCGGTTTTGAAACTGGATCGTATCTCCAGGTTTGATTCTGAATTTCGCACACGCCGCGTTTGAAAACACCTGTGCTTTCACTGTGACATGATAGTACACAAAGAGAGAGTATAAGGGAGTAAGAAAAGACACCTATCGTACTCGACTCCCCAAACACAATACTAAGTCACAAAAGAGAGTACGGGGTTTTTTGGAAATATAAATGGATTGGAAGTGTGCTAATTGCGTCACCATGCCAGTCCTAAATCTCAACTAGAGATACTACGAGGGGTGGTTTAAGGTCTGTGGAGGGGGATTTCCTTTACGGACTAGGTGGTCTCACACACTATATAGTGTCATGCTTCATCATATGACCACCTAACCCCACCCAGGTAAGGCAATACCACCTGGGCGGACTCGACCTCGCTGTTAAAGGAACAGGAGGGAGTGCGTAAATTAGTTAGATTTCTGGAAAATAGGGATCCAGCTATGCTATGGGAATAAAAACACCTACTCAGATACCAGGGTGAGTTTTAATAGAAGGTTCTGTGTGGTGTGATTAAAAGAAATGGGAGACCAGTGTGAGAACAATGACTCTCAAGGTCACCTATCTAGCCGACATGTTTCTGCCCTTGTGATTGAGCTATGGAGGGTCTCTGGGCATTCATCAGGGCGTTGGATCCCTGTTGCGGATGCTAATAGCGCGCTGCAGTTTAATTCGCAATAGGAAAAAACGAGGGAAGGGAAGGAAGGGCCTACCTTAGCCAAGGGAATACCTGGGGAGGACCCTAACAATAAAGGCTACTAGCCTCTGGTATCCTGGAGAGGGAGCGTCCCCTTATAGTCAGACTTGCATCAAAGGTGGGCGCTCGCTGTGCGCCTATACCGACCTCTCTGTCAGGACCGCTTAGGACCTCCACAGACCTTAAACCACCCCTCGTAGTATCTCTAGTTGAGATTTAGGACTGGCATGGTGACGCAATTAGCACACTTCCAATCCATTTATATTTCCAAAAAACCCCGTACTCTCTTTTGTGACTTTCACTGTGACAACCTCACGCAGCTCGTAAAATGCGCTCCACCGCGCGACAACCTTGCGCAGCTCGCAGAATGGACTCCACCGTGCGACACCCTTGCGCTGTTCACTGCAATTACCATGCGCATAATGTGCTCGTTAATATCGCGCTGTGCTCGCGCTCGAAATGCTGCATGTTTCTCTTTAAAAAAAATAATGCTTGCATGAGATGAAATCAGATATAAAATAGCTTTGGAGATCTCCACAATAATCGAATACTCCAAATTGCTGTTGTTGTTATTACAAATAAGTTAGAAAAACTTGCCTGCCTTAAAATAGTATTGTCACTGTCCAACTGTGGCAACCATTGAAGATTGAGGTTTCCAGGGGTCGAGATGTCCTTCAGTATTAATCCGCCCCCTGCGCAGATAGGTCCCTCGTCGCCTGTAAAAGAAGCTCTACGTGTCTTCATTCTTAATCTCTTTATTTCATCCAAGTTAAAAGTACACGACATCTCCAGCAGAGCTCCTCCCCCTCAGCTCTCTTTGTCACCTCCTACAATCCCTTCCACATTCCATATGACCTCATAGCCCCATGACATTCTAAATCACCGTTCTGGTTAACAAGACATCTCCACAGAGTCTTTCCTAAATCCTGGAAGGAGGCGATTGTGGTTCCCCTCAAAAAGAAGCCCATTGGAGACCCTGACAACGTGAATAATCTTCGTCCTATATCTCTTCTTGCTGTGCCATCTAAGATATTAGAAATGTATTTGAATCAAGAGTTGGTAGAGTCTCAGGATCGTCTGGATCTATCGCAGAATGGTTTCCAGAAGGGTCAATTTATGGAATCTGCTTTGTTGGTTGCCACTGACACCATTAGTCGTCAGCTTGACCGGGGAGGTTCTGCATTTTGGTGCTGCTGGACCTTTTACCTGCATTCGACATGATGTCCCCCTTCCACCTAGTTCATAGATTGTGCCAGGCTGGGTTGAGAGAAACCGCCCGGGCCCTGATAAAGTCTTCCTTTCCAATAGATCTTATATAATGATCTGTGGTCAGTTTCGGTCTGGTTCTTTTCAGCCTGCTGTGCGGGGTGCCACAGAGCTCCTCGCTTAGCCTGATTTTTTTCAATGTTTATTTAGCCCCTCTTGCCAAACTGATCCTATCTTTTGGCTCCCAGGTGCTATTGTACGCTGACGACAAGCAAATTATTGTTTCTATTGCTGACAATATTCATGTGGTGACAGAGAGATTTAAGCAATGCATGGCAGACACCAGTCATTGGATGAAAGAAAACTGGTTCAAATTGAATAGTGAAAAGACTGAGATCCTGGTTTTTGGTGAGCAAAATTTGTTATGGTCAGATTTGTGGTAGCCAGAGACTTGCAGCCCCTTCTGCTCCTGCTCATAGAAGCAAAAAATCAAAGGGTGGATTTTGATACTTGCCTCTCTTTTGATATGCAGGCTAAGAGGACTGTCAATTCCTGCTGCTTCTTCATTATTAATATTTTAAGGAAGGCCTTTCCTTTCATCCCTGTGAGCTGAGTTGCTGTAGTCATTTTTCTTACTACCTTGCGCATTGACTACTGCAATGCTCTGTACCTCAACATTAACAGAGGTTAAACAGACTCCAGATGATTCAGAATGGAGATGGACGTTTGATCTCGGGTGTCCCTAAACGTCTGTTGATCAGAGGAGGCATCCGTTCTCTGTGCTGGCTGCCAGTTGTGAAGCATGTAAGGTTCAAAGCCCTATGGTTCACAGTGCTTTTCACTGCCAAGGTCCAAAGCATTCAGAGATTATGGAAAGCGAGGTGAGGGGGGACATTCTTTTTTTAGTAGTTGCTGCCAGGCTATGGAACTCCCTGCCCACCCATCACTTGTTTCTTCTCATGTTGCCTTTGGTAAGAGTCTGAAAACCTGTTTTTTTTCTTGTGGCGATCAATAGGTCTTGCTGTCTCTCTGGTTGGTACTCTTTGGTTAACCAGTTCTTTGACACCTTCAGGTATAATGTGCTTTATAAGCTCTCATATAATAATAATAGAAGCTCACTCTTGTGCTATAGAATATCTACAAAGGTAGACACTATACACCAGTAGCTCAGAGAAATACTAGTGTTGGATTTTGGGAGACCATCTGTTAGAGTTTGAAGCCAGGGAGACTCTGCCCCCCTCCCATATTCTTACTCAGCTAAATTTAGATACTGGAAAGCTTTTACACAGGTCTCACTGCAGATTTTTGTCAGCTTCTTTAATCGGAAAAACTAGCAACCTTCCACGTGTCAACTTAAGTGCACACATTCTAGGGGCATATTTATACTCTGTTTGCGCTGGAATTGCGTCGTTTTTTTTTACGCAGTTCCGACGCAAAACTAACTCCATATTTATACTTTGGCGTTAGACGCGTCTAGCGCCAAAGTCCATGGAGTTTGCGTCATTTTTTAGCGTGGACACCTACTTTGCGTTAATGATATGCAAGGTAGGCGTTCCCGTCTATAAAAGTGACTCCGAGGCATGTGCGCCGTATTTACACTCCCGGGCGTCAAAAATGACGCCCGGGAGTGGGCGGGTCAAAACAAATGACGTCCAGCCGCTTTTGCGTCGTTTTTTAGCGCCTGGTCAGGGCAGGCGTTAAGGGACCTGTGGGTTCGGAAGGAGCCCAGAGGTGCCCTCCCATGCCCCCAGGGACCCCCCCTGTCACCCTTGCCCACCCCAGGAGGACGCCTAAGGATGGAGAGACCCATCCCAGGGAACATAAGGTAAGTTCAGGTAAGTATTAATTATTTTTTTTTTTTTGTGGCAAAGGGGGGCCTGATTTGTGCCCCCCTACATGCCACTATGCCCAATGACCATGCCCAGGGGACATAAGTCCCCTGGGCATGGCCATTGGGCAAGGGGGCATGACTCCTGTCTTTGCTAAGACAGGAGTCATTTCAATGGGGGTTGGGAGTCGGAAAAAATGGCGCAAATCGGGTTGAGGCGATAATTTCGCCTCAGCCTGACTTGCCCCATTTTTTGGCGCCCAAGCTCCATATTCCCCTACGCCGGCGCTGCCTGGTGTACGTCATTTTTTTTTACGCACACCAGGCTGCGCCGCCGGCTAACGTCATTGAATAAATACGGCGCCCGCATGGCGCTTCAGAATGGCGTTAGATTTTTTGACGCACAACTGCGTTGGCGCAGTTGTGCGTCGAAAAGTATAAATATGGCCCCTAGTCTTTTGTTCTGTTGCTGTGCCACAACAGCAAGAAACCAACCATTTGCAAATCAGTTTTTGTCTACCAAAAAGGCACAGTGTGCCCCAAACTGCCTAGCCACTCCTAAATGGGTGCACAACATTTCCTCATGTTTCGTACTTGCTGGGCCTCATCAGTGATGTGCAGTCTGAATCTTTAGGGCACTAACCTACAGGTCCTAGTTCTGAGAGCGCGTCTCACCTAAGGTAACTCACTTGGAAACAAAAAGCAAAATAATCTTTGAAGTAGCCTGAACTGCGGATAAGTACTCTGGGTCTCCTATCAGTTCATCTTTTTTTATTGCTGTACCACTACGGACGGGGAGCAACCTTGTGGAATTTTGTCTAGCCCTGGGTAAAAGTCACTGCCCAGAACGACCTACCATGATTCGTTCCATAGGCATGAGATGACCCACAAGCTGATTTATTCAGTCTTCATAAATTGCCTTCCTATTTTTGATGATTTGTCCAACTTTACAGAGGATATATTCAGGTAATAGATTTTCTTAGTACCAATCTTTCATTGTAAAAGCTATCATGATTGGTCTTTAAAAACTTCATGTGGGTTCATCGTTGCATTTTCAGTGTAAATTGGTTGTCCTAAGGATGGTCTTGTGGACTATGAACAATAGAGACTGAGACGTCGATCCCAGGTCCAACTCCTTCCAAGTGTGATTACTGGACTTTAACCACTGAATTGTTTTATCTTTTTTGGTATATTGATATCAGTCAGAGTCTACTTTACAGGCATTAATCTCTGACTTCATCAGTTTGATTTGTTTTACAAGATTAATGTTTATATGGAATTTCATTATGTGTACCCATATATTATTCATACCGAATATAAGGAAGTTGCTCCAAATGTAAAATCAATGTGCGCCTTTTTCTTAAGATTTGTTCTTCTACGAATTTCATGCAAGGTTGTATTCTGATTTATTTTCTGCTGTCACTATTGGGACAGATCATTTAAGTAAATGACTCAAAAATATTCCCTCTTTAGAACTGATTCCCTTGGTAGCCCTTTTCCTTTCAACATAGTTCATACTCAAGCTCGCTAGGGACTATTGGGTTGCCCTTTTATTTGTTTTCTTTTTGCACTAAATCAACCCACCGAAATGAAGGACAAATAAAATAACTCCCGGATCAGACCAGTTTCCACCGTCTTGTCTTAATCTCGAGGGTACAAAACTGCCCTGCAGCAATAGGGATATTTAATCCTTTATGTTCCGGTATTACAAAACCAGAGAATTTAAATCCTAGAATGCAAAGAAAGTTTCTGGACTGGGTGAAATACTCACTTGTGCGGTGGCGTGTTTGTGGTAGGTGATTGTGATGACCCTCTGGAGATTCTTGTTCTGTGTTGGTTACAGTACCGAGGGAAGGCCGCTAGATGGCGCGCTTGTGCAAGACTCCACGCAGATGTCGCGGATCTGCGCTTGCGAGCCCCTGCTGAACATAGTGTGTCTGTGGCTTTGGATGCACCTAGGGTACCTCCTGAGGAACAGTGGGACAAGAATATATAGCACACAACCACGAACCGCCCTTGGGCCATTCTACGCTCAGGCCCGGAAAATGTGAACTTTTGTAGATATAACAAGCATGTGTGTACTTGCCCTTTCAATTTTATTTCGGGGGGAGGGGGGGTCTGGTTTTACTTTTAGTAGATACGAATGTGCATGTGTGGGCTGTTTCATTAATTAAGCTTTCATTACGAAGTAGGAACGTGTCACTAAAGTAATCTGGACACGCAGCTCCGCGGTTCTAAACTGCGACAGGCACTGCCGTAGACCACAGATCCCTTCTACCGTCACAAGCTTTATGTCTCTTTGTCACTTAATCTTTCTGCCCATCCGCGGTTCCGCATGCAATCCCCCCTCCCCGGTCCCCTATCCCCCATTTTTCCGACAACTTCCTTCCCGTCTGTCATATTTTCTCTCGTCCTCTACCTCTTTATCCATGGCTCTCTCGTATTCTCCATCTCCCAGTCACCCTTCTCAAAGCCCACTCATTCTTTCTCCGCCTCTGAACCCGTCTTTCTCCATCGTCCTATCACACTCTCCTCTTCCCTCGATCCGTCTCCTCCGTTTTTACAATCATGTTCACACTATCTCTTTCTTAACCTCTCTCCGCTCTTCCCTCCCTCTCGAGCTCTTCGCTCTGACCACACTTCCCTCCGTCTCCATCACTCCCATCCTCTCTTTATTTGCCCTTCTCTCTCGGTCTACCCTCCTGCGCCGCCCCTCCCCTCCCCTCCACGGAGTGCCTGTGGTTTTAAAGTGCTGATACTAATCGGATTAGTGCAGAGTTGTTGTCGGAGCAGCCCTTGATGGTCCTCGGAGAGCACTTGAAGTCACGCTCGAGCCCCGATCCACGCGGCGTCCCCCGAGGCCCCGGCTCTCTGGCGGAGTCTGGAATACAAATAAGGGCCGGGGTGGGACTGCTGTAATGCGTGGGCTGTCCGGGCCTGCGCTGGCAGCGCCCCCGCTCTACACTGAAGTATGCTGGGCTCGAAAATCAGTCTGCGCCAGGGTGCAGTGCGTTTACCCGACTCCCAACCAGACAGCAAATTCACACAGTCAAAGCAGGGGTCTCACTCGGGCCTTAGCCAAGGCACGAGCCGCGCCATCACACGATGTAGCATGTGGTCACGAGGCACCTACTGTGTAAAATACGATAAAAAACAATTTGAAATCAAAACACACATATTTATTGTACATTTGTGTTTCGGTGTAATACAGTAGATTATATTAGTGCACTGAGTGGCATTTGTTTATAAAAAATAAAGGTTTGCATAGTTAAACATAGCATTATTTAAGGATACAATTATGCCTTGATGACGGTCCCATGAAGCAACAAAGAAAAGCCTCAGTTTGCCCAGTGCATTTTACATACATTCCACATATGTTATATAAACCAATATTATTGCATATTATATTAAACCATACAAGAGTAACAAGTAACATTCATCTATAGCGCATATCCTAACTGAATTACTTCACGGAGCGCCCAAATTGGTTGCTCAAGGAAAATGAGGCACTGTCAAGACAAAAGATTTGCCTATCATAAAACAATTTGGTCAAGTGAGGAAGATGGGTAGATTTAATTATTAAATTCACCAGTTATAGTTATCTCAAGTAACTAGAACTTGTGCCCTAAGGTAACTATTACTCGCACAGTGGTGTTATCAGTGATGTTATAGAAGATGTCGCAAGTGATGTAATATGTGGGCTAATGAGCTCTGGATGGCAAGGGTACAAGTTACAGTTACTCGAGATAACTATAACTGGTGAATTTCACTTTTTTTTTTAGTTTAAAACAATAAGTCGTCACTGAAATTTTCACCTACAAAAACGTTATTTAACCTTTTTTTCAGTGATATATATATTTTTTTTAATTAATTTTTTTTATTAACGTAAAGCAATATTTTAATACTGGATTTAAAGCCAACCTTAGCTGTGCACGGCGTTTGGCTGTGAGATGCAGGGTGTTGGCCGCAGGGCCTGCGTTCCACCCCTGCATGCAACCAGTGCCTGCCACGTGGAGGAATTGACCACTGAGCCTGGCCACCATGGTGCAGCACACCTCACCATGCCAGTTTGGGCCCCAGGAACCCCATCCCCCAGGGCCTTATTTTTCAGGGAGGGGTGGGGACAGTAGCCCCCTCCCCAATCCAGTATGGGTCTGGGGATTGAATCCAGTTTTTTTTTTTTGTTTTTTTTTTAAAGGGGAAGGGTCAAATGCCCCCTCCCCGTTTAAGGGGAAGGGGCGCACATGCACCACCCCCTCCCCAGGCCACTTAGGGCTCCGGGAACCACATCTCCGGGGCCTTTGTCTTTTTTTTTATTAAGATGAGGGTAGCACGCTGCCCCCTCCAGAGCCACTATCCAGAGACACCATCCCTGAGGTCTTCTTTCTTTCTTTTTTTTTTTTAAAGGGGAGGGGGCACACAGCTCTACTCCCTGAGCCAATAGTGGCCCCAGGGACCCCATCGCCAGGGCCAAAAGATATTTGTAAAGGGGATGGGGGCACACAGCTCCCCTCCCTGAGTCATAAAGGGCCCTGGATAGCCCATCCCCTGGGGCCTTTAAGGGGAGGGCGACAAACTGCCCCCCATTCCCGCGCTAATAGTGGCCCAGAGGACACCATCCCCAGAGGCCAAAACATATATTTTTTGGGTAGGCGGGCAGGCCCTGCATCCAACCCACTGCAGGCAGGCAACCTCCTACTGTGCATTAGTTTTGTCTGTGAGCAGAGTGGAGTTGTGCTTGGCCTGAGCTGCTCAGACTCTTGAGTCTAACCCCCGTGGGCCAGCAACCCCCTGCTGTGCTGCCCAGCTATTACTTTCTTTTAACTTATGTTTTCACGATCCCCAGGGTAACTCATAGGAGCCAAGAAGGCTTGTGGGACTCCCACAGGAGTTCAGGGAGTTTGCTTGATCCTGTGAAACACCCTGAGGATCCTGAAATCCCACATAAAATATATTTCTGATGGATACAACTACCTGTGGATTCCTCACCTTATGAATTCTCCCAATGTGCCAGCATTCAACTGAAATTTTCTTCACATCAGCGAGGGCGTCACAATTGCACAGCTCCGCACGCGACTCCGTCTGAAGCCATCGTGGCAATAGGAGGTCCTCGTCGGCTTACTGATGTCAGTTCCCTTTTTTCTGTAACTTCAACGCTAACGGTTTTCTCCTAGCTCTCAAGAAGCTGCTGTTTGGAAGGTGTCTTATTGTACATGTTACAATGCCTCCTCCTAAGAAGTCAGGGTTTAAACCTTGTCGTGAGTGCGGGGGTCATATGTCTGTCACAGACCCTCATGAAAACTGTTTATGGTCTCTTAGTTTGGACCACGACGTGGAAGAGTGCATGTCTTGCCAAAGGTTGAATCCAAAGGCGTTGAAAGAAAGAGAAGCTAAGCTCTTTTTAGCTAAAGTGAAGAAAGGACACAGAAGTCACTGAAGGTCCAAGACAAGGGACTCGTCTTCCCATGAAGCGGCGCTGGCACGATTCTCAACCTCGTTCTTCTAGAGATCTGCCTCGATCTCGGTCTCCATCTAGATGATGGCGTGGGAGGTTAGTCCTACTGTAACTCCCCAGCCTCAAAGTCCTCATGCTTTACCGGCGCCATCACTTATTGAGGTGGTCGAGTTCCCCGCGAGTCCTCCAACTCACTTTTCACCTGGGGTTCAGGAGTCCGTGGCACAGGTTCCAGATCCGACCCAAGCGCCGCATGAAGAAGAAAGTTTCCTGCCTTCCCGACTCCGAGAGCGGATCCGGCGGCTTTTCTGAATGTCATGTTCAGTATTTTTAATAAGGCTATGGACCCTGCTGGTGCACCGGCTGGTCCCATGGGCCCATTGGCGTTCTCCTTGGGCTCTCCGGCTCCATACAAGTTGGCTCAGTTTGTGCCTTTCTATGAGGCTGACCGTGCCGGTTCGGCACCAATGACATCGCCTCATATGCTGACGGCGCTGATGGAGTCCACTCCGGTACCGGTGGGGTCCCTGTTGGGATGGAGTGCATCACCTTCTTCTCCTTTCCTGCACCCATCTATTTTGAAGCCAGCATCGTCGGCTAACTCTCTGTGGACGCCAAGAATGGAGGCCAGGGTGAGGTCGAGGAGGAGAGCGTTTAGGCTCTTGAAAGAGCAAGAATATCAGAAACAACTATTGGAGGAAGGAGAGATTGCTGAGCCCTAGGGAGTGTTTCAGGGTCTGGACTCAGCTAGTGGGCTGGACACCTCCCCTGAGTGGGATCTTTCATCCCCAGGGGAATTTACGGAAGAGGGGGGGTTCCTATCATTAAGAAGGCTGCAGATTTTTTGGAGCTTCCATTGCCAGCCTTTGAAGTTAAAACAAACATTTTGACTGAGGTTTTACATCCTTCCTCCACTTCAGCGGAGCCCCTGCTCCCTTTCAACTATGCTCTTATGGAGTCTATTTTGGAGGTTTGGAGAAAGCCTGTTACATCGCCAGCTGTGTCCAGAACTGTAGCAAGGAGGTACAGGGTTGCACCTGGGGATCCAGGATTTTATCGCAGCATCCGACTCCTGAGAGCATGGTGGTCCAGGCTTCTTGTGCGCTCATTCTGCACCTGGTTCCTTTCCTGCTACTCCATCGGACAGGAGGTCCAAGAGGATGGAGCAAGCGGCTAAAAAGACTTTCTCATCTTGCAGTATGGCCCTAAAATCGGTCAATGCTACCTGTGTGTTGGGTAGATATGTGCATGCCCTGATGGACACGGCTAGAGCTGTCGTGCCTAACTTGCCGCAGGATATGCAGGGTTAGTTTGACGAGCTCCTGTTGGACACCCAAGCTGCGGCCAAACAGATCATCCAGTCTGGTCTGGATACAGCAGACTCAGTGGCCAGGGCAATGGGTACTTCAGTGGCCACCAGGCGACATGCGTGGCTAAGATCTTCTGGGTTTTCGACTGATGTCCAGACAACTTTATTGGACCTGCCTTTTGATGGGGAAAAGTTGTTTGGGGCCAAAGCGGACTCTGCCTTAGAGCGCTTCAAAGATAGCAGGGCCACAGCAAGGCCTTTGGGACTGCAGGCTTCTACATCTACTCCCTTCAGATCCTTTCAGAGGCTTAGGGGGTTTGGCCGTGGAGCCTTTTATCGTGGGAGGCCTCAATCCACAACTCAACAGCCTCTAACCTTCCACATAGATCTTTTAGAGGGCGGGGAGGGTTAGGACACGAGGAGCCACCCAGCAGCACCCTGCCCTCATCCTCTTCCTCTGGGGGAGCACAACAAGGAAAGCAGCCCTAGTTGTCCATCCATTTTAAGTCATGCTTCTCCCATAGGGGCAGGATATTTCATTTTCTCCACGAGTGGGAATTAGTCACATCAGGCTCCAGGGAACTAAATATTGTGGGTAAATGTTATGCCCTTCCTTTTTGGGAGTTTTCTCCTCCCATTCCTCCCTGTCCTTCTTTTTTCAGAAAATCATATCCTGTTGCTGCAGCAGGAGGTTCAAGTCCTTTATCAAAAGGTGCAGTGGAGGTGGTTCCAGAGCAGGAAAGGGGTCAGGGTTGCTATTCAATATATTTCCTGATTCCCAAAAAGGATGGTCGTTTGAGGCCTATCCTGGATCTGAGGATTTTGAATTGATTCCTCAAACAGGAGAAATTCAAAATGCTGACTCTAGCGCAGGTGCTTCTGGTGTTGAACAAAGAGGATTGGATGGTGTCTGTCGATTTGCAGGATGCGTACTTTCATATCCCTGTACTCAAGTCACACAGGAAGTATCTTCGGTTTATGGTGGAGTCGCAGCACTAGCAGTTTGCGGTCCTTCCTTTTTGTCTTACTTCCGCACCTCGAGTCTTCACGAAGGTGATGGCGGTGGTTGAAGAAAATCTCAGAAGGAAGGGAGTATCCGTATTTACCTACCTGGACGATTGGCTGATAAAAGCCAAGTCCACAGAGCTTGTGCTGCATCACCTCCAAATGACAACACAGTTGTTGTTCAGCCTGGGCTTTACAGTGAATGTGCCCAAGTCTCACCTGGAGCCCTCTCAGCGCCTCCTGTCCATAGGGGCAGTACTGGATACAACATTGAATTGGGCCTATCCTCTGCCTCAGCGGATTCAGGACAATCAGGCGTTGATTCCAATGTTTCAAAATGGAGTGGTTGTTCCAGTCCTCACTGTCCTGCGTGTGCTCAGTCTGTTTGCTTCTTGCATTCTGTTGGTCACTCATGCACGTTGGCACATGAGGGCTCTATAGTGGTGCCTCTGCAAACAAACAGTGGTTTCAACACAAATGGGATCTCGAGGCGTCGATAACGATCTCCAGAGACGCTGCAGCGGATCTACGATGGTGGGCTGTGGACAGCAACCTTTGCCAAGGAAGGCCGTTTTCTCTACCGCCACCGGTGGCCACGGTCATAACGGATGCTTCTACTCTAGGGTCGGGGACCTGGAAATCAAAGGTCTTTGGTCTACAGTGGAACAGATGTTTCACATCAATCTGTTAGAATTGCGGGCAGTACGTCTGGCTCTCAAGGCCTTCCTCCCGTCCCTTCGCGGTCAGTCAGTTCAGGTCTTGACAGACAACACCACCACAATGTGGTACATAAACAAGGAGGGATGAGTTGGGTCGTACCTTCTCTGCAGAGAGGCTCTGCGGCTCTGGTCCTGGGCTCAGGACCATCGGATTTGCTTAGTAGCAAGCCATCTGGCTGGGGCCCTAAAGGTTTGTGGGGACAGTCTCAGTTGGCATTTCTCAGCCGATCACGAGTGTTATCTCCATCCAGACCTGGTCATTCACATCTTCCGGATGTGGGGCTTTTCACAGATAGACCTGTTTGCCACTCGGGAGAACGCGCACTGCCCGTCGTTCTGCAGCCTCCAGTATCCGGTGCAAGGAGCATTGGGGGACACATTTCAGATGTTTTGGTGCGACCAGCTACTTCACTCATTTTCCCCCATATCCTTGATTCCTCGGGTTCAGAGGAAGATTTACCAAGATCGGGCTGAAGTTATTTTAATAGCTCAGGATTGGCCAAGAAGGGTGTGGTACTCAGACCTTCTCCAACTCTCACTGTGCCCCACGCTCCGTCTCCCTCACAGGGCAGACCTCTTCTCACAGTCGCAGGGGCAGGTTCTACACCCCTACCTCCAGAGCCTGCACCTACATGCCTGGAGATTGAATGGGGCAATCTGAGTTCCTTTTCTTTCCCACCAGAAGTGGTGGATGTTATCTTATCTGCCAGGCGACACACCACCAAGACTTGTCTATGCCAGCAGATGGGCAAAATTTGTTGCTTGGTGTGGAGAGAGACAAATTGATTCCTTGAAGGCCCATTTGTCTGATGTTCTGATGTTTGCCCTTACTTTATCACAGAAGGGTTGTGCAGTTGCGACTGTCAAGGGCTATTTAGCGGCGCTGTCTGCCTTTCTGTGCCTTCCTGATCAACCTTCCTTGTTTAAATCACCTATAGCTGTTAGGTTCTTGAGACCTCATTAATAAGTTTCCTCCCACTCCGTTTCTCACGCCTCAGTGGGATTTAAATTTGGTTTTAACTTTTTTAATGGGTTCACCGTTTGAACCTATGCATTCTTGTTCATTAAGGCTGCTAGTCTTAAAGACAGTTTTCCTTGTTGCTATCACATCTGCTAGACTTGTGAGTGAGCTTCAGACTCTTAGTGTCAAACCTCCCTTTACGTCATTTTATGCTGACAAGGTGGTGTTGAGAACCAGGGCGGCTTTCCTTCCTAAGGTTGTCAAACCCTTCCATATGGGGCAGTCTATTACTCTTCCGTCCTTCTATCCTCCTCCTCACCCTTCAAAAGAGGAAGAAAGACTTCATTGCTTAGACCCGAGAAGAGCACTGAGTTTTTATGTTGAAAGAAAAAAAGACTTTCATTTGGATGACCAACTCTTCGTTGGATATGTGGGCAAGATAAAATGCAAAGCTGTCCATAAGAGAACCATATCCAGGTGGGTCATTCTTTGCATACAGATCTGTTATTCATTGGCAAAGAAGGTTCCTTCTGAAGGTATTAGAGCTCATTCCACCAGGGCTAAGTCTGCCACTTTGGCATTAGCTAGAGGTGTTCCAGTAGAGGATATTTGCAAGGCAGCAACTTGGGCTTCCCTCCACACTTTCGTGAGGAATTATTGCCTGGATTCGGAAGTTACGAGGGATATCTTTTTTGCACGTTCTGTGTTGCCAGATTTCTTGGTGTGATGAGTCAGGCACCCACCTCCGAGTGCGGTACTGCTTTAGGACTCTATTCATAAGGTGAGGAATCCACAGGTACTTGTATCCATCAGAAGAACAAGTTACTTACCTTCGGTAATGCTTTTTCTGGTGGATACAGTAGCTACCTGTGGATTCCTCACATTCCCACCTGCCTCCCAGTTGTCTGTCTGGTCATACCAAGACTTCTTTACTATAAATGTATATACGTTTTTGAGTATTTTTTATATTAATAAGTGTTGTGTTTATATTGTATTTGGATTGCAATATATATATATATATATATATATGTTTGCTTTCCTGAGGTCGTTTTTCACCTGTTAGCCTCAAAGGCACGTAAAAAAGGGTGAAACTGACATCAGCACGCTGACGAGGACCTATTATTGCCACGATGACGTCAGAGTCGCGTGCGGAGCCGTGCAATTGCGACGTCCTCGTCGACCTGAAGAGCTGGGAATAAAGTTTCTGTCGAATGCTGGAGCATTGGGAGAATTCATAAGGTGAGGAATCCACAGGTAGCCTCTGTATCCACCAGAAAAAGTGTTACCGAAGGTAAGTAACTTGTTCATTTTTGTTAATTTGCCCCTCTCCAACATAGTTGAGGAGGTCAGGTTATCCACTCCCTGCCCACTTCACTTTTTTAAATATATATTTTCAGGACAATGGGACTGAGTCCCCGTGTCCTCAAATAGCAGCCACAACATTTCTCTGCATGCTGTAGCTAGTCAGTCAGAGTGTGAACTCCCGCAGGAATCTCAGGAGCCTCTCACTTCAGAGGGATCGAAATGGCTAACAGGGAAATAAGCCCTCTCAACTAATCAGGTGACTACATTTTTGCCTTTGTGCAACCACTGGACTCTCGCAGTCTCAACTGTCCAGATATACAAATCTTTTAGAACCTTAATATCTCAAAAATACTGAATGGATTTATACCAAATCACAAAAAGCATGATTTCTGGACCAAGAGCTAGCTTCCTGAAAAATTTGGTGTAGTTTGGTTTAGCCGTTGGGGGGGTATAGTCTTTTTCAAAGATATGTGTTGATAATGCATTGGGAATTTGTTTTGGGACCCACACTTTTTTCTCGGCCCGCTCAACAGATCACCTCCAAACTTTCCATGAAGAGGATAAGCAAAAAGAGCACTTTAAAAAAACAGTTGCATGAAGGTCAAACGGCATCAAATATATTAGCAAACCAAAAAAGCCATTTTCTATGGAAACACAGTACTACTTATAACTACAGGATGCCATGCTGCTAAATATGTGTGTGTGTGTGTATATATATATATATAATATATAATTTTTTTCCTCAAATTTACTAAACTCACTGGTATCAACACAAAAAAAAATCTTAGAAACCTTGTGTTTTTTATGAACAGGGATACTACAGGCCAGCACCCGATTCTGAATAGTATTCCGACTCCAGTTCAGCCTACCATTTGCCACTTTTATAATCAGATCAACATGCTGTCCACAGTTCTATATCAAAGGGCTTTGTCAAGGCTGTGACTTTTACAAACAATTAGTGTTGTTACTTTAATAAAACACCCCACCTCATGGGGATTAAAGCTAGGTGGGTCATAAAAGTCTGTCATTCTAAAAATTGGGTTGTGGTTCTAAAAAGTTTGGAAAGCACTGGCTTAGAAGCACTTCCCATTGGACATGTACTTTTTATTTGCCTAAAACTTTGGCTCCCTTTAACAGATTGCAACCAAAATTATCAATTGCTTACCAAAATCAGCAGTGGTGCTGGGTGAATTTTTGTTTAGGTCCATGCAAGGGAAAAAATATATAAAAGAGGAGTGGGGAATTCGGGGAGGTGTACATGGAAGTCTTCTCCAATTTTAGTTCATAGACAAAATTAAAAATAAAAACCACTTAACCAATTTATTCCGCAATTGGCATGAAATTAAAACTTTACTAAGTGTGCTTTCATTGGTTTGAATTCATTCAGTAGTCTTGGAGATATAAGTTTTTTAAAATGTTGCCAAAACCTTGGATTTTGCTAAAAGTATATGTATATCATACATAATTTTAGGGACTTTCAACCATACTCCTTCACCTATTGGTCTGTTATTCTATCATTCATGTTTTTCTACCACCCACTATGGCATATACTCTAGGGCAGTGGGTCAGCCCACCTCAGTCTTTGGGCAATTCCATGGTAATGTACAACATTCTGCCCTTTCACGATAAGCAAATCCTCACACAAATTAGTTCCCTTAAGTGCTTGGGACTACTATGGTAATCTGTAGGCCTGGCGAAATTTAAATGACACCAGCATAATTTCAGGAACTTCACCTAACCTTTGTGGATTATATTTCTTCTAATGCAATTAGGATGGAGTTGGTCATGAAGGTTGCCCGACCAGAGGGGAGTGCTAACCGGTACTCAAAGGTCTGAAAAATAGTAATAACAAACTAAAAAGAAAACAGTTCTCAAAGATACAATCGTGTTTTTTAAGAAAATTTTGATTGTGGCTATCATTTTAGGAAAAAGAAAAAAAAAGTACTCAATTATGTGCAGAAAATCGTGATTTTGTTTTTTTTTTGTTGAAAAATGTAAAACCAGAGAAATATTTTTGAGAATAAAATCAAATATTGGAAATGGACCCCACTATGTACAGCCAAATGACATACACAGGGGGAAACTGGGATTGGCCACTGCTAGCTCATTGGGCCCAATAGCCAACCCCTGCTGCGCATGGCCTTTGGTCTGCATATTTGGCCAAGCCCCGCCACTGAAGCCACAACCCAGACTTTGTGGTCAACTCCGCCTGTTGGCTAAGAACCTGGTAGCATTGCAGGCCCTGTGGCCAACCCCCTGAGCACAGTGCAGAAAACTTTGTGCAGCTACAATTTGGTGCCTGTAGGGGTTGGGAACAAGCCTTCGTGCAGCCAAGGCCTTGCTCAAAATCCCGGTACAGCTCGAAGAAGATATGCAATAAAAAACTCTAGCTATTTACTGGAAAAAACACTTAGCAACTGAGTTTGGTTCTAACTCCGATGTGTAAAACCACTGAAATTTACCAGTTATGGTTCACAACCCACGCAACACATGCCTTAACTCATACTTAAGGATAAAACATGTTGGGGCACGTGAGTTATAGCATGCAGTGAATGTGCCAGAAACCACAACTGGTGAACTCCAGTGATTGTGTGTGTTTGAGTCTGAACCATAACTCAGTTTTGCAAATGTATTTAATTGGGGTGTTGAACCATTGCTGAAATTGGTTGGTTTTTGTTAAGTCAGGCAAAACCATGAAAAGCCAGCAGCATGTATATAAAAATGAAGTGTCCTGGCAGTGGTTTGAGTGGATGAGCCAGCAGCAACCCTAATGCCCAAATGGAGAGGGGACATGGTTTGGATTCCAGTGTATCATCAGGACACCACATTGACAATGAACAGGAAAGTGAAACAAACACTGGCATATTCAACAGGTTTGGCCTTAACAAGCTAATGTAATGTGTTTTTTTTGCAAATATTATCCCACAAAAATGGAATCTTACTCATGCTCTTGCTAATCAAGCTTGTAATAAACAAATACAAAATTAAAAATCGCAAGTGATTTTACCTACAACAGTGGTGCTTCCTACCAGATGGATGTATTTATAACCAGTATAGAAACCCTTTATGATTTTAATGTAGATTATGGAAAGATATAATTGTTACTAGTGCAAAGAGAAAGTATTGCTTGGATACCTGCAATTTAAAGGTCTAGTTTCAATACTGAAGGATGAAAGGAAAAAAAATAATGGAGAAGGACTGCATTGGCAATCCGCCATGGTACTGAAGTACACTTCTTTCCAGGCAGATGTGCACATGATCTGGCAAAATGTCTTCACTCACAATGCAAGAGAAAGCCAGTGATTGAAGGGGGCTGATCAAACCCCCACTCCCCCCCCCCCAACAGTGCTGCATTTTGTAATGGCCAAAAGCGGCGTGTGAATGACAGTTGAGCAGAACAATGGATGAAGTGGACTGATCTGAGGACTTTTTATATTTGTATGTATTTTTAGTTTATTGATTTCTAGGGGCTTTGAAACAGGTAAAGATAGCTGGTTTTAGAAATTATTTTCTGGATTTACATGCTGTGCATTAATCTGCCACGCAGTGGCTGGGTCCGGTCCAGAACTGTCCCTTGTAGTCCCGCCCTTTTTTCCCCGTTGAGCAGCATCGATCATCTGGTGTTCTGTTCATCCCCTTCTGTTGTCAGGTGCACACCCCTTTGCTTGGTCGGCAACTTAAGATTCTTTTTTCCACTGTCTGGTCTGCAAAAAAAGCTGGAAGTGAGCAAGTCAGTGGAGAAAATATTACGTTTTTTTTTCGATTGATAACTGACCAAAACCGAAATACCTGAAGTGGACCTCAAACTGGAAAGACTGACTTTGAGGGAAGCTAGTTAAAAATTAAGATAACTGAATTTTTCAAGAGTTTTTAGTTGAAAAGCCTTCAACCACGTTGGACAGAGAATGAACATCTAGGATGGAGCATACCCGCTTTAGATTCTGACCCAGAGTGCCACCACAAGTTCACCTACAAGGAAAACCACTAGGTTTACAACTTTTGCCTTAAAAACAACGATAGATTGGCTGTAACACAAGTGTGTATTTCCTGCACGAGACCCTGAGGACACAGGACAATCAGAGTGGGCTCACTATGCTACGATAGTCACTGTAAAAAACACTGTTGAGAGACCACAGGCTTTCGAGTGACGTGAACATCCTTGAGGAAATGGAGCTGCCCAAGGAGAATGCTCTGACACAAACGAGGTCGTCGAAATGGAGAGGGAGACAATGTCAAAAAATACATCGAAAGATAGTGAGGCAGAGAAGAACCACGTAACAAAACAGAGGCACCAGTGGGGCTGAGCCAAAACATTCAGGGCGTGATTCACAATGGTACCTTACACTTTTGATAAATTAACACTTTTGAGTAAGTTTACTACTTTTTGCTTATTCCCCAAATCTCAGTGTAAGTTACTACCAAAAAAAGGAAAATCCATAGTTGGTTCTGCCCCACACATGGCCAACCACTGGTACTTCAGCACCCTCCCTCACAACATAATGGAGATAGGGAATTAAAAAAACATTGTAAATAATGCTACATTATGGAAAATAGTAAATAATATAAATATAATTTAATGTTAAAAATATATAAAATATAACATGTATTAATTATGAAATATTGTAATACCGTATGTTGAATTAAAAAATTAATGTAAGAATATTGTTTTTATAAAAATATAACTAAATTAATTTTAATTAACTCAGCATATCACTTTTAATTATTATTAATGCCTAATTAACAATTAATTTGTTTTCTTTAAGTGGGAATTTATTTTCTTATATGAACTTCAGACAAATAATTTTAATTTATATACGTCTATTAAGGATTTATCTGAAAATTAGGATAATTGTGCCAGTATGACTTATTTGTGCTCTACATTTGAAATAAATCAAATTAATTTTCATTAGTATTTCACATAAAACATATTTTAATATTTATTTTTAAGTTAAATACATTTTTTTTAAACTTTCTCTATAATTTACTATGCAGAGACCTCTGGTGCTGGAATTTCAGCTATTTTTTTTTAGTAACTTACACACACATTTTGTAAATAAGCAAAAAGTAGTAAACTTACTCAAAAGTGTAAATTACTCAACATTCCATTACCTTTGTAATTCAGGACCTCTAAGTCCTCCACGGCTACCATGACACCGACACCAGGGGTGGCAGAGGGCAAGCATAAACATAAAGAGCCTCACAGGTCGAGGTTGAAAGACACTGTTTGCGGTAGACCCTCAGTACTCGCCTCCACTTTGAAAGGGGATCAGGAGGGACAAAGAGCCTCAAGAGGAGGCCTTAACTCCGAAACAGAAGGCCTCGATGCAGAAGAAACAGCTTTTGATGTCAAGAGGAAAAAAAGTAAATTTGAGGCCAAGATGAAGGTGCTTATGAGGAGAAAGGAGTTCAACGCCTCCCGCAAGGGATTTCGTATCTCACTGAAGCCTCAGAAGGAGAATGACCTGGAGGAGGAACATACAGAGCTGGAGCCTCTGATGATGCCAGAGTCCCAGGTAGAAGAGTACATCCTCTACGGAGGAGGGGATCTCAAAGAAGGTCAGTTAGGGTAGTGTTTGTTTCAGAAATACAAGAACGGGGTGTAATATGAGGAGATATGGCGCTCAGGGTGCTAATCTACCAAAGTAAATAACGGGGAGCCCCAATAGGGAAACACCCAACCCAAAGAGGTCAAACAACCTCACAACCCAGAAATTGCACAATGAGGTGCCCCTAAAATACACATAGAATCATGAAGTATATAGTTCACATATATATAGTTGCACACATCAGTCCATGATGCAACCTATAGGTCATTGAAGTCGACTAATAAAATAAATTAATCAGTCCAGAGTTTATTGAAGATCTGATTTCATATTGAATAATCAGCAATCCACAGAAATATGTACTTCCAGCTTTCCAGCCAACACGTGTTTCGTCTTTGGGAGTTATTAACATCCCTTGCGCCTTCTTCAGGGCTTAAAAATCCAATATCACTTAAGCACTAGACAGTAGTGTCAGTTAATCCAAAACCGATATGTTGCAATGTAACAATTCTCCGAATGGACGTTAATACAGAGCTAGCGCACTCACTGGGCGTCCTGACACTTAGGCGCCGAAATCGGGATTACGGAGTGAAGATTTAGGAACATTGGGGTGAATTGTATTTAACGTCCATTCAGAGAATTGTTACATTGCAACATATCGGTTTTGAATTAACTGACACTACTGTCTAGTGCTTAAGTGATATTGGATTTTTAAGCCCTGAAGAAGTCGCAAGGGATGTTAATAACTCCCAAAGACGAAACACGTGTTGGCTGGAAAGCTGGAAGTACAAATTTCTGTGGATTGCTGATTATTCAATATGAAATCAGATCTTCAATAAACTCTGGACTGATTAATTAATTTTATTAGTCGACTTCAATGACCTATAGGTTGCATCATGGACTGATGTGTGCAACTATATATATGTAAACTATATACTTCATGATTCTATGTGTATTTTAGGGGCACCTCATTGAGCAATTTTTTAGTGTTTGTTTCAGGACTTGGAATCAGCAGCAGGACATAGAGTCTAACTTCCACGAAGAAGTATAACTCCAGAAGCATTATACATGGCAATATCATGGGGGAGAGGGGAAAGGGAGGTCTGGAGGAATGTGTGTCCCCCACCCTGACACAGCCCTTCAAACGTTCACCTCCAGACAACATTGCAGTATACAAAGTCCTGGTTAAAAGTTCAGGCCGAAGTGTTCCCATTGGAACAGGGTCAAGACTGATTTGCATATGGTGGGGCTTAAACTGAAGAGGTATGGTACTGTCACTGGAACCAAGTTATACCTGGCTGGTGAGCCATAACTAGGACAAAACCAGTCATGGGTTGCTTTTGTTAAGGGAGGACTTGGCCTGGCAGTTTGACCTGGACCATTCCCATTGGAGCAAGGTCAAGTTGACTGGTTCCAAATTGAGGTGGCATGGTGTGGAAAGGAACAATGGACTGGAATGCAACCCCAGTATTTGCCAGTGGCTGAGATTAATTCAAGCATCTCATCCATCACTTTTTGTATACTCTGGGTATAAGGGCAGCAAACACCTAAGGAGTCCAATTGGATGAGAAACAGGCAGAGTCATGTTTCCTCCTGGAGCGCTTGTGCAATCTCTCCTCCCTATGATATCCAGCATCATGGGCCAGGGATTAGAGGCCTTTAGGGACCAGTCTGAACCAAAGCCATAAAACCCAGGGTGGCGACAAAGTACAGGCGTTCTTCCCAGGACCCTGCTTATATCAAGGGCAACAAGGCAAAAGATTCCATTATTGTCACCACTGCACATGAAAGGTACAACACACCCAACACCGTAGGACCTCCACCGAGCAAGGACTGCAAGAAGATGGAGATGGTTGGGCATAAAATGAAGAGATCAACGCCACCCAACAGCACATTGCCTACTCCAATGTGCGGTTCAACATGTATGGACACCAAGAATGGGAGTAGGTGGGGTTAATGCAACACCTTCCACAGCAGTAAAAGAAGAGGGCAACACCGATCATCCAGGATGGAAAGACCATCTTCCATACTTAAACAAAATTGGCACCTGAATGCGTCAGATACAGCAAGGAGACAGCTGAGTGCAGGTATCATCATAAGAAGGCAATAATGGGTAAGCTTGTCGGGGTTCAAGCAGGCAGTGTAGGCGGCAGCTTGCTTGTGTCTTTCACAAGCAAGAATCTCTTCAGGTCTGCAGTGGTCGATTCAATGCAGAGGATGAAAAATGACTGAGAAACAGCAACAAAGGTGATGAAAACTCTGCAGTACAGGGATCCATTTTGAGGAGTGATAGCACACAAAAAAAAAAAATGCCTGCAAGAGGAGGATGGCATCCTGACATTCACTGCCAACTTCACAACACAAACCAGCTCCCAAAGCACACCATCACAATGGCAATACCTCACTATGCCAAGGTAGCCTTTTGAGCAAGAGCCAGAGAGAGAGGTATTACTCCACTGAAATCCAGACTCAAAAGGAATTAACTTGCTAACTGAGCTACCCCTGCATGCAGCACGAGGGGAGGCAGAATCAGAGGGTTCCTTCAGGAATGAAGGAAAATCATCTCAGGCAAATGGATTCTAAAGATAATTTAACATGGTTATTGTCATTGTATATAACTGATATGAAGGCCTCCAAACATCAGGCCGAAAGCAAGAACTTGCAGCAAGAAAGACATGCTACATGTGCATTAACAGGTCAAAGGACCCTTTAAGCAAACACACAATAGCGAGGGTCTCAAAGAAAGAAATAGTCAGTCTAGACCTACTGCTTTGAACAAGTTCATAAAGATACAAAAGTTCTCAATGGCCATGATGCAGGAAGTCATCTCTTGTCTGTGGAAAAGAGACTACATGGCAAACACAGACCTCAAGGATGCCTACCTGCATGCACCGATAGGACACCAGAGGTTCCTAAGGTTTTTCATGGACAGTGTACACTACCAGTTCATAATGCATGCTTTTGGAATAAAATCTGCACCAAGGGTTTTTCACAAAATGTCTTGGTTTAGTTCCAGTAGACTTGGAGACAGAGGATCCATGTCCATCCCTTGCAAGATGATTAGCTGGTAAAGGTGACATTGTTCAGGCAGTGTCAGGAGATCATAAACATGGTCATAAAGACACGCCACAGATTGGGGTTTTCGCTGAACCTGGAGAATTCATACTCCATTCCAGAGAGAGAAGATGCTTTTGGGAACAGGGCTAAACTCTAGAGAGGCAAATGCATTCCGAGTTACCAAGAGAATCCTGGCCCTTCAGAGCAAACATGCTTTACTGTAAAGGGCAACCTTTGACGTTGAGGACAGTGGGGAAACTAACAGGCATGCTGGCGTCTTGCATACCTCTTATACACCATGCCATATTACACATGAGGTCACTCTGTGAGGGACTACAATGCCAGTGGTCACAGGCAACCAGGGGTTCGAAGGATCGAGTGGTTGTTGCATAGAAGGTACAAAGGGAGATACTGTGGTGGAGCACAAAGAAAATCACAATGGGCAGACTTTTAAAACAACCAACTCCCTCATTAACTATCGCAACAGATGCTTCCCACATATAGTGGGTGGCGCACAGGGAAAAACTGAACACCAGCGGCATTTGGAGCACAGAAGAAGCATTAAAAATATAAATATGTTGTAACTGAAGATACTCTTCTTGGCCCTAAACGCTTTTCAGACACAAATCAGGAGAAGCAGAGTCCAAATGCACACAGACTACAGAACCATGATCATTTACTTCAACAAACGGGGCAGAACAAGGTCATACACACTGTACTAGGTAGCTCAAAGCACATGGAAATGGGCTGGCCAGTGAAGAATAATAATATTAAAGGCATTCCTACCAGGGGTTAACAATACAGAGTTGAAAAGGCAAAGGAGACAAGGAAGTTCCACACAATCAGAAACTAAAATTGAAAATAGTAGAGAGAATTTTTCAGAAATGGGGAAAGCCATAGATCCCTTTGTGACACGAGAGAATGCAAAATGACAAAGCTTTGCATCCAGCTGCACCCACCATAGTTTGCTGACACTAATCCTGATCACACTTCAATGGGCCAGGCAGATCTGGTTCTCAGATCTGGGGTAAATGGAACAAGACAGAGTGATGAAGCTAGCAGATCATCAGGAATTGTTAAAAATTAAATGGGGTTGGGTATATCACCTTTGCCTAATGGCATGCATCCTGAGGATCTAAGGTTTGGACACCTGGAACTTTCACAGGCATCCATGGAAGGCCTAATAGAAGTCAGAAGGCAGGTTAGGGAACTGTTGGAGACGAGACACTACTGTTATGTACCTCACCTAACTACTACTTGAGGGCCTTTCACACATTTCAATTGAAGTACACCTTTCCTCTTTGGCAGGGCAGACCACCCTCATAAAAATTATTGTCCTCCCTAAATTCCTATAGTTGTCAAAAAACATGCCGACTCCCCTCACCAGACACTTCTTGCACTGCCTCCGCTCCAACCTTATCAGCCTTGTCTGAGCAGGCAAAGCATGCAGGATCTCATGGGAAGTACTCTCACTCCTTACACTCAGGGAGGGCTCTGTGCTCCCAACTTGGAACTATACTACTATTGTGCCCAGGCACAATTAGCACACTTATGGCACAAGCCCACGCCATTTTAACGATGTTGCTATTGAAACAGATAATGTTGCACTCTGTCCACCTAATACTATTATTTGCTCCCTTGCTCAGCACCCTAGACGAGTAATTGATACCACTAGTTGCATTGTATGGATTTGGCACAAATTGTGGAGGCACGCAGGTCTCCCTGCATTGTTCACACCCACAGTTCCTACACTACAAAATCCGGCAATGCTCCTTACGGCAGAGCTCTGAGTCTGCCTACAATTAAAATGGCTCAGACTGACCATGTTTGGGTATCTACACCCTGATGGGGGATACTTCATCCAAGTGCAAACCATTACTGAACACCCACACACACTAACCCCCTTGGTTCGTTCCTATGCTACAAACGTAGGGCTACTTGCCAAACACTGCATAACTCCTTCTCACGGGTCCCCATATTAGCTGCACTGGAGCTGCAGCTTCAGTCTCAGTCCCCTATGAAATTCATTACCCATCTTAATGCAACCATGCAGACTGAGGCCCCTGCATAAATTCCATGGGCTGAGCAAGAATGGCAGAGAGATCTTACCCCCACTGAGAAACAGTGGAAATATTGCTGCTTCCACACTAAGGTTCTTCTGCCATATTATAGACTGCGCCTAATCCACATTTAATTCCTACTTAGATTCTGCAGCTCCCTGGTGCCGCTCCACAGAACGGGCTGCTGTGTGAAATGCTGCAGTCCATATGAAGGGATTCTGCACCTTGCCTGAGTATGCATGCGGATTGGACTACGACGCCACCCTGAAGGGAACCATCACCTACCGTCCCCAAAGCCCCAGAGCGGAATTAGCCAGTTGCATTGCAGACTTCATCACTCCCTTCTCCATCAGATCAACTAACTGCATCCTCCTCGGGGACTTCAATTTCTACCTGGAAGACACCACAGACATCAACTCCACAGCCCTCCTTGACAGCCTCAGCAACCTCGGACTCATCCAGCTCGTCCAAGGACCAACCCACATAGGCCACACCCTCGTCCCTCTTTTCTCCTCCAACAACAGAATCACCACTACTCACACGACCCTGTTCACATGGCCTAACCACTACATCATACATTTCATGATACCCGCCTACCAACCCACCTCAACAGAAACATCCAATGCACAATCAAGACACTAGGACAAAATACCTGAAGAAAACTTGACCAAAACCCTACAGGAACGCCCACCCATCCACATTGGGAACCCCAATGTCTACACCAAGATCTTCAATAAATAGCTCACCGAATGTGCCCACTGCACCTCCCCCACCAGAAACAAGACCTCCAAAAACAACAAATGATCCAGCTGGTACACAAAAGATCTCGGGGAGTCCAAGTGCCACTGCAACCAACTTGAGAGAATATGGAGACTCGACAAAAACACCACCACAAAATCCACATACATAGGAACCCTTCTCCTCTACCACCAACTGTGAGATGCTAAGAAAAAGGCCCTAACTCTCTTACTCGAGTTACTAACAACACCAAAGCGCTCTTCACAATCGTCAAGGAGCTCTCCCAACCCTGCAGCTGCCAACGACGGCATTATCCCATCCCAGGACCTACAACACATTCGACCCACAGCATACTGATCCAAATGACCAGCAGGACACCTTCCTCATTGCCAGACAGCTAACCTACTTGGAACCCCCTCCTGAATGAAGACACCATTGCCTCGATGAATGCCATCACTCCTGAGCCCCCTCAGATCCATGCCCCCACTTCATATACAATCTTGGAAGAACCATCATATCCTCCACGATTAGCATTATCAACACCTCCTCCATAACCACCATTACTGTCCCCCCATGTTGGAAAAATGCAGAAGTCAATGCCCTATTGAAGAAACCAAGAGCAGACCCCAACACCCTCAGTAGCTACAGACCCATCTTTCACCTGCCTTCTCCAGTTAAAGTCCTGGAGAAAGCCATCAATACACAGACAGCTCTCAATCTGGGTCTAAATCACAGCCATCAATACACAGACAGCTCTCATTCTGGCTCTCAGTCACAGACTAGCTAGTACTGCATCAACTCCCAGACAGCTCTCAATCTGGCTTTCACACCAATCGAAGCACAGAAACCGCCCTCATTGCGACCACCAATGACATCAGAAGTATCCTCGACCTAGGAGAAACGGCTGCACTCATCCTCCTCAGCCTCTCCACAGCTTACAATACAGTCTCCCACAACTCACTCATCGGAAAGCTTCAGCACTTGGGCATCTGCGGACCAGCCCTTAGGTAATTATCCTCCTCCTTCACAGACAGAACTCAATGAGTTACATTCCCTCTCTATCCCCCCGTACACCTCAGAACCCAAAAACTCATCTGCCCATCCCTCAAGGATCGTCGCTCTGCCCTCCACTCTTCAACATATAACTTTCACCCCTCGCGGACATCGTCAGAGCCCACAGCATAAACATAGTATCTTATGCTGATGACACACAGCTCATCCTCTCCGTTACCAACTCAACCAGCATCTCGAAAGCAAAGTTTGCCAACTGCATGAGTAACAACACTGCTTGGATGACAAACAACTGCCTCCAGCTCAACACAGACAAAACCGAAGTCCTTGTCTTCTGCAAAAACCACTCCCCTTGGGATGCCTCTTGGTGGCCCTCTGTACTTGGCCCCCCCACTTGCCCATATGGACCATGCCAAGAACCTCAGGATTATCCTAAACACCAACCTCTCCATGAGCAGACAGATCAATGCTCATCATACTTCCATATCTCGTGACTGCTACACAAGATTTTCAAGTGGATCCCACTTAACACCAGACGAACAGTCACCCAGGCTCTTATCACAAGTAGACTTGACTTCGGAAACACCCTCTACTTCAGATCAAAGCCCATGTTCTACGCTGAATCCAAACCACCCAGAACACTGCCAATCAGACTCCTCGTAAACATCCTGCAATACAACCATATCTCTCCATACCTCAACAATTTCCACTGGCTCCCAGTCTAGGAAAGATGTAAGTTCAAGCTACTCACCCATGCCTACAAAGCTCTCCACAACCTGGGTCCAGTGTACCTCAACCACCACCTAAACTTCAACCAACCCACCAAACACCTTCGATCTGAGTCCTAGGCATGAACACATCTCCCTTGCATCAAGAAGGCCAGAAGTGGTGGCCGCTCCTTCTCATATCTCACAGCCAAGACCTGAAACGACCTCCCACAACACCTCAGAACCTCACCCTCTCTCCAAAGGAACCTCACGACATGGCTCTTCAGGCAAAACAGGTTGCCTTCTCTCTCCTCAGGCCTGCCGTACTCAGCGCCTGGATACTACACAGGTGATTAGCCACGCTCCACAAATCCACATAACACAAACATTGCAGCCTATTGGTCTGATATATATGACACACTCCTGAGTATCACGCACCTTTAAGTCCCCGGGCCACTCCCTATATCCCTGCTGGGCTAATCCCACAATATCCCTGTCACCTACTGCCTATTCACGACAATGCTGCTCCTCCTGGTCAAGAGCAGAGTGGCAACACTTTGGCGGTAGTACCACGATCTGTACTCAGTCGGACTGGATAACTGATGTAGCATATTGCCATGAGCAGCTGGAACGGTACTGGGATCTTATGCCTAACACATCCAGACGTGCAGATATATGGGGTACTGTTGTTAAATACCTGGCATGCCTGAGAAGGCAAGAACACCCTACGGAACCAGACAATGCATAACTAAGTGCCCTATGGGACTCCTTCACCCTGTTGGTTAGATGTCCGGCTCCTCCTCTGTAACAGCGATGACTTTGTTACTGAGAGACACACATGGCACCCCTCACTCACACGTGGGCTGCACTGATGCTCCCTACATGCCCAACTATGCACACTACTCCTCGCCTGCCAGGGACCTCTCATCACTGCTCTGTGCAGCCACGTTCAGATGTCGCCTCCTTCTATGAGGTATGTATTGCCTTGTGATATTTCTATACATTATGTGGTTCATTGATGGTTGATCAGAATGTACATGGAAATATGCTTGTAAACCTGATAAAAGTAATAAATGCAGTTAAAAAAAAAAAGTACACCTTTTAGCCATTGTGGCTTACACAGGGGGCATTACAGAAAGAAGTTTCGTCAACAAGCCAGTGATCAAGAGAATTCTAGTAAGGGCCAAAATGGTAACTCCAACAAGACCAGTATCCACACTACTGTGGAACGTAAACCTAGTGTTAATATAGCTGATGAAAATGCCTTTCAAGCCTAAGCATAAGAAGAGATTTAAGTGTTTAACACTCAACAGCTTTACTGATTGCAATCACGCCATGTGAAGTTAGTGAACTGCAAGCACTCACAACACAAGAACCTTACTTCCACATACATAAGGCCAGAGTGTTAATGAGGACAAACCCAATGTCCTCCAAAGTTAATTTCACATTTTTATGCAAACCAATCTATACACCTTTTTCTAAAAGCCAAAACACATGCAGAAAGATCCTGTCATACACTGGATGTCACAAGGGCAGTCATGTCTTACTTGCAGAAACAAGCCAAATGAAGTAGGGGAACCAATTTGTCATCTCCTTAGCACCAGGACAAAAAGGGCTCACCAGTCACTAAAGGGACTATTGTAAGGTGGGTAGTCCAAAAAAGCAAGACATGTTGCAAGGCAGATGGAGTAGCGCTGGGACGAAAAACAAGAGTGCACTCCACAAGGAAGAACGGAGCACCAATGGCATTCATAGCAAATCTTTCCATAAATTACATCTGTAGGGCAGCCACGTGGTATTCCATCCACACCTTCACAAAACACAGGATATCCAAGCTAAC
This sequence comes from Pleurodeles waltl, assembly GCF_031143425.1. Lineage (NCBI taxonomy): Eukaryota > Metazoa > Chordata > Amphibia > Caudata > Salamandridae > Pleurodeles > Pleurodeles waltl. Next base: position 550,605,970 of record NC_090443.1, on the reverse strand, counting down.
AAGGAGGCAGAGGTGGGACAAAATGTATTTAAGCACCTGTTCTCAAATACAAACTCATTTCAACCCAGACTCCCAAGTGGGAAGAATACTATACTATTGATGCAGACATGTGAATCTAGAAAAGATTAGTGCTGCAAAACAAAATGGTTACCTACCTGGAGGAGTAGTTTTGCAGCCTGAAGAATTTTCAGGATTCACATGCAACCCTTCCACCTCCTTGAAAATTAGGCTTTTAAGCCAAGAATTGTAAAGAAGGTATAGAAGGAAATAAGAAGCCCTAACAAGGATAAGAGTTACCAAAAGGACAAACTTTTCTGAAATTGCTGACAATATTTTTTGGGAAGTGGGTCTGACATCACAAGGGGATGGACAGGGACATCTTGTGGTTGATGCACGGTTGGGGTGGGGAGGTGAGGCACCCAAACACTAGAAGGCAGAAAGATTCCCAGCATGCGGATCCAGAAAGTTCTTCAAGCTGCTAAGCTACTACTACAAATAAATAACCATTTTTTTCCTAGACATACAAAGATGGGACACCTCCCTTGGACTCACATGGTGGTCTAGTTCTTCAAAAGTAAAAAACAGGGTACCTGAAACAAATGGACAAGACATGACTCGCAGCTTTTCCAAACCATGCAAAAGACTTTTGCCCCCACACAAGCACAGTCTGGTCCCTCGTTGATGAATTGTTGAGGAGATAACTCTTGTAAACATATTGTGTTGAATTCTTGTACCAATTAATGCACGCTTCGCTGATCCGCAAGTTGGTAGTGTCTAGCTATGTGAGTTAATTGGTGCCTATTCGATTAAATATATGAGTTAACTATGTTAGCTTTGTACAACTGACATATATTAAGTTGTCTGACATAAAGTGAGGTAATTACATTAGTTAATCATGTTTGGATTTGTTTTCTTTATGCAAACGCTTGATGTGTCTTTTAGCGGATAACCAACATATCAGAAATGACAAGAAGAATGACAATTTAATGCTAAGACTTAAATGGTTGAATGCACCTTAATGTAAAAGTAGGCTTATCATGGTAACTTAGTAAGTCTTAGTGTAGTATTATTGTTGTTGTGGTCGGGATGGAACCATGTTAGGTTCAGAATGAACAATCTGAATAGTTTCCTAGCTGGAAGGACCTTCACATCCTTTCACATATGCGCTATACTTTCCACCTGATTTGGGGGGCGTTTACAGGGAAACATGACCTTTTGTTTGCTTTTGTGCCAAGCTTTTTTGTTTTTCTATTATTTTCACAAACTTCACAAATGTGGCTAAATGAGATTCACCAAATTCATAGTTTTAATTTTTAATTCAGTTCTCCAATGCCCAGGAGAAACATTTTATCACTTAACACCGACAATAAATTAGGGAAGATCCACCAGCAGTCGCAGCTGGCCACTTCGAAAAGTGGCAGGCGGGGATAAAATAAAAATAAAATATAAATTGAAACAAAACAAAAAACTTACCTGGATGTCTTCGACGCTTTCCGCTGCACTGCAGGCTCCCTGTCTGCTCTGCGGCCAATCATGATGCTGCTCAAAGCAGCATTATGATTGGCTGGAGCGCCCTGGCACTCCAACACAGACTGGGAACCTGGGCTGGCTCTTTCCAACTCGTAACAGTGTCGAGTTGGAAAGAGCCTTTGTGCACATGTGTGTTTGGCCGGCCAGACATACGTGCACACTGAGGGGGAGTGCCCTGTGCACTCCCCTCACGCTCATCACCCCCATGGCCCTGCCCCCTTTTAAAAATAAAACAATAACAAACGTGGTTTTTCATCATTTTATTTTCAAAGGTTTTACAGCGCCTGCTGCTGGCGGGGGAGGAGGGTTGCTCCCCCGCCTTAATAGAGGAGCCGCTCCTGTCCACCAGAGCCTTCTTTCATTCAAATGAACACAATGGATACCCTCAGCTTATATTAAAATAGCATTACCATGAACACAGTTAAATATTTTCTCCCAACACTAAGGGTATCAATCACCCAGTGCAAAGAAGGAAAACTATCAGACTATAACATTCCTCAAGCAAAAAAACAAAAATAAAAAGATATGGCTAAAAGAAGCTATATCTTTAAGATGTAACTGGATTAACAAAGTAATTTATTAACCCACCCAATTAAAAAAAAATGGGAGTAATATAACCAGGGGTGTAGCTGGTCAGTCATATTGATGGGGGGGGGAGCTTCAGATTTTCCAACAAACATGCTGGTATATATTGTCAAAATAAATTATAGGGTAAGCCTGGCACATGAGAGAGAATAAAGGGGTGGTAAAAATGGTGACGAATGTGGATTGTTAAGGGTAGTAAATGAGAAAAAAACAACATAATTTGCAAAATAACCAACATTTTGAATACTTTCAAAGCAGAGAGGGAGAGTGTGTTTTTGTCTGTGTTTATGTTTAAATTCCATGTGAAATCCAACAGACATCTCACCATACCCAACTGAAAGGAACAGGAACACCCAGCTATTTACCCAAAAATTCATTTATTAGGTTGGTGTAACACCCACCGAAGCAACACTCCTGAATATCATGGTCCTTCCTAAACCAGGCGAGCATATCTGACTGTGCACTTTATACCACCTCGTTTTGCTTTTTAAACATTGTTACTAAACTCCACAGTAAAGTTCTGGCTACCTGTCTCATTGAGATCTTACCCTTCCTGGTCCACTTTGACCAGGCTGGATTTGTACATTGCACCAAACATATGATATCATAGCTGCCATCCAGCCGGTTGAAAAGGCCATGCTTAAAAAGATACCCAAGGTATTATTGTCACTGGATGCAGAAAACGCCTTCCTTGGGTGAAATGGTATTTCTTACATTTCAGCCTTCCGCAGATGGGATTTGGTCCGCTTTTTTGAGCCTGAGATTCTCTAATTTTGATAAACCGACTGTCAGACCACTCTCAGTAGCCTCACAGCAAAATCATTTGGGTTTCAGAGGGGTGCTAGACAGTGGGGTCTGCCTTCACCTGTCCTATTCATCCTCTTCATGGAACCCCTAGCCTGTCCGAATTGGTGGTAAAATTGGCTCACAGGAACACAAAAACTGCTTGCTGGGAAGGAAGAGTCCTCTGCGCAGTTAAAGGCATGTACCCCTGCCCTGAATGCCCAACTGTGCTGTTGCTTGGATCCCTAATACTGATTTTTTTTTTTTGTCATGAGTAAACACGGATCTTTCATGTGCGCCATGACATAGGCCTGTCTCACGGATTGAAGCCTTGTTGGACCAGGAAGGGTGCCTAAAGCGCTACTTTTATAGTGCTTGAAGGCTCACGCCTTCACCCAGAGTTAAGCACTACAAGCACTGTGGTGGCAGCATACCGTGAAGTGATCAGTAGTAATGAACAGTTCCTTTTTACCCTGTATCATTGGAGTGAGGCTTACAGGCTCACTCACCTTTTTAAACGTTCTGCTGCAGTGTACTTAACTCACCCTTGGCCTACTTCAGATAGATGTGGAGTACTGCACAGTGCAGGAGTAGTGACTATGCTGGATGTGTGTGCCTGGTAAGACTGAGGTACAGGGATAGAGCAGTACTGTGTAGTTGGGTGAGGGAATATCACGAAGGGAAAACCATGACCACCTGCTCTGGAGCAGCAGTGCCCGACTCTTCACCAAGACCATTGTGCTTTGTGAGGAAGAGGAGAGCTTTGGAAGGAACGAGGTCCACTAGGGAGCCCTACCATAAGGGCTCCTAGTTTTGGGACTGGACTGCGCACTGATTGGACCGAACCTGTGTGCAGGATTGTTTTAACCAACCCTGATCAGCCAGAAGAGGGTTGCCAGGGACTAAGCCTTAAGATAGCGCTGTGCAGGACTTGACAAAACTGTGCCACCACACTGCAGTGACCCCGAATGCCAAGATAGGCCACCGGAAAAGTGGCTGTGGTGAAAGCGCAGAGAATGGTAATAGTCGTGGTGGAGGTGTTTGTGCCGTACTGTAAAGTACCGCGGCAACCCCGTATGCCAGGAGGGGCTGCCAGTACTAATGTTGCCAAGAAGTTTTGGGTCATTGGCCTGAGGAAAAGACTCAGGCTGCGTTCAGCTGGTTGAGCTCGCACAGTGAGAAAGCTGCCCTGATGGGCCTCTGAGGATATTGCAGCTGATGTTGCACCATCGTTGGGTTCTAGTCGGGAGCTGAAGAAATAATCTCTCCATCCCCTGTTGTGGAAGGTCACAATGCATCTTTGTGAGCTGCTCCAATAGCTGGAGAACTCTGGCAGCACCACTCGGGGGAGAGAACCTGTGCCCTGGGTCCTGCTGCATGGACCTTCTATTAGTGCGCATTCCCTGGTTGCGGCCACCAGTGAATGTTGAATAACCCCAAACATGTTACAAAGAGATTAGGACAGGTATTTGCCTGACAATTACTAGAGCCCCAACCTTGAGGGGATTGTGTTATTGCTTCTGAAAGTCGTTATTCATATGCATGTGTAGCGTTAGAAATAAAATACTTCTTTTTTTGGAAAACAATTACTTGAGGGGATTTTGATTTATTGTTTGTACTACTTCTACTTTGAGTTATAAGTCATGTTCATTTAGCTATATCTACACTTCATCTCTTCTCCCCCATGCACGAGGGAGCTGTTGACTGCTCGTCCACAGCTACCACTGAGAGTCAAGTGCAGAAGGGGTACTTGGCCTGGCTGCTCAAGACCCATAGTAGGTTGGGCCTCAGGACAGTAGGTTTAAAAGGACTCGAACACAGTTGGGCCCAGTAGCCCCTGTGTGCCCCATAGCCCTTTTGAAACTATGCTGATGATGTTTGGCTTATGTTGGACTCCTCAAGGGCCTCTCTAGCAGCTGCATTGACCCTTCTCCGAGCATTTGAGACTGTCTCGGGTTATAGAATCAATTATGAGAAATCTGAAGCATAAAGCTTAACCCTCCCAGAAGCTGAGGTGGACGTATTGGACCAAGCACTTTCATTAAGTTGGGCTAAGATGTCAATCAGTTACCTAAGTGTACGAGTTACTAGGACCATCAGTGACCTATTCAACACCCGTTACCCACCATTAAATGGAGCAGTCAAATGTAATGTGGGATCATGGGTGAAATTAATGATTTCATTGACTGGTAGGATTAACACCATTAGGATGAACGTCCTCCTGTGACTCTTGTACATGTTCCAGCCCTCCCCATTTAGGTGGGCAGGATTTATCTGTAACCTATTCAACAGTTATTACTACGGTTTGTATATTTGGGCAAGACACCTAGACTCCCTCAATGGTTTCTCACACAGTCTAGAAAGGCTGTGGGACCGGCTTTGCTAAATATTCCTAATTATTATGCAGCAGAGCAGTTGTGAGTGACACTAAAATGGTCCACCGCTGAGTCCGAAAAGAATTGGATGTGTATGTGCCTTACTATAGTTCTCTTCGGCACCTGTGGAATATAATCTGGCTGGACAAAACACACAGGCCACCAAATGTCTAAATGAGCATTCCAGTCGATTCCACATTGAGGACAAGGAAAACATATGTGACATCCAAACACCTTGAGTTTTATCCCTCGCCTTAAAATTCCTGTTGATTATATAATAGCAAAATCTCTTCTTCTTTGGACGGCCTACCATTCCAGAGCTGGAGGTGTGGAGGGTGTAGCATGATTTCTGAGATTTTAGCTCTTCCACCCCTAAACTGTTTGGACAAGGTAAAGTTGAATCTTATTCTTTCGATAGACAAATGCCTGCATTACGCTCAACTTAGAAACTGGGTCACAACATGGGCGTCCATTTCACAGTGCCCTGATATAAAACAACTTTTGAGACACTTGTCATTAAAATCGCAGGCCCCCAAAGGCACAGCTTCCAATTTATATTGTGTGTTGATCACATAAGAGGTCCCGCAGTCCTGAAAATATGATATCGATGAGGAGCGGGCCCTGACTAGTGAGAGATTAGGCAGAAACGCACACTCATTAACAATTTCAGTATTGGACACAGAAATTAGTTATAAACTGTGGAACACACCCCTCTGCGATTACACCGAATGTTCTCAAATGTGAACCCTAAATGCTGGACTGGTTTTGGATCCATGAGTGATATGTTGCATACATGGTGGCAATGCCCAGGAGTTTTTGTGTTCTGGGAGGGTGTGGTGAACGCGATGAGGGAAATACTAGGCTACCCACTCCCATTATCCCTGGAGGTGATGCTTGTAGACCGGCAACCAGAGGAATTTAAAGCAGTGATAAAATATGATTGGGACATGGTAATACATTGTCTGGGAGCTGCTTTTAATTGTCCATAACTCATAATTGGAAGAAAAGGGATAAACTTCCCTTTACTTGTTTCATAGAATTTATCAAATCTTGCACTGGAACTGTCAGCCAGTAATAACAAGCATTTACAATGCAATGGCTCTCGCGTTTTCTCGAGGTGGAGCTATAAGCCTTGTAAATTTCTAACTGGACTTTTCGTGTCACACAAACTGAAAATAAAAAGTGAAACAATTGACATAAGCGAGCCTATTCAAAGTGCCGCCATGAGCGCGAAGAGAGAGACAAAAGGAAAAAGAAGTTCCCTTGTAGTCAAAGTTATCGGTAAAAGTGCACTTATTCACGCAACAGTGTCGATGGCCAAGGCAGTAACAAAACTGCCCTAAGGAGGGACGAACGTAAAGCAGTTACAAAAGAAAGCAAAGGATTTTTGAAAGGCAGGCCCATGAATGAGTGATAGTGATGGGCGTGCGGTGGGTGATGTTAAAAGCCCAGATACATACCAACATGTCTGAAAAGCAGCACTCGTGCGCTGCTATGCTCGACCTAAAAATGGTACTTACCTATGTTTCGAGGCTAAATGGATTCCAGTACACCAACAAGTGTAATCACCTCCTGAGTACTTGGTTCGCTCTTCAGTGTTAAGCACTGGGTATCTTTGACTAAGATTCTGGGATATGCTCTTCTTTGAGGGCTTTTCTGCTGACTGGCACAGCGTGAGGACGATGAACTTATAGGTGTTGTACTTATAATACAGGTAGTTGTGGGACAGACAGGTTCTTTCTGTCTCCTAGGGGATAGAGGTGAGGGGGGGAGGCATGGGCTAGTTGTTGGGAGCAGGGGTGAGTAGTCAGTAACCTTTTTTACCATTGATAAATTGCTCACGAGTGGTAGTGTCCCTTGCTGACATGGTTGTTACTTGTTCTTTAGAAAACAAATAAAAAAATGTACACCAAAAAGAGTAATTATACTAATTGTGAAAAATATATAATATCTTGTTGATAAGAATTAAAATAGATGAAATCGGCCAGATGGACCATACGCAGGCTGATTAAAAATAATAAAGGATGTAAATGCCGCCCAGCAACACTAATTGCAACACTACAAAAGATCAAATATATAGTTTAGTCTATTGACTACTCCACCCTAACAAATCAGTGCTATTTACCCCAACGCAAAATGGGAATCAGCACAACCATTAACCCAGCAAAGATTTTAACACAAGCCATCACCTTTTCCAAACAAGACCTCTTTGATTTTAGCACAAAACAATGAACACACAACATACTGGGCTTCTGGCTTTGTTTAAAATGCATCTTAAAACCCATGATACTTGTTGGAATTGTAATGAAGGCATCAGAGATTTAAAACATATTTTTCAATTGCTTTCCTCTGAAACATTTTTGAAGCAAAATGAATACATTGATCTGACATTTTTTTAAACTGACATCCCATAAACGTTTCTTGGGTAGGCCTTTTAATGTACACCAAATGTGCCCATCAAGGAAAATTCAGATTTCAGTTGTATGACTTTTTGGTCACTTTAGGCTTAAAGATAATCTTGCATAATTAGAATTCTACTATTCACCATTGGTAGAGCCTGTGCTCCCCCTTTAAACATGGAGGAATTGGCGTACTCCTAGTCAACACATTAAATTTACCTAAAAGTCCCTAGCATATGGTGGAATATGGTTTAGAAAGTGGATCCAGGGCTTGGATGTTAAATGCCATCAGAGGACTGCAGCACCTATTGTGCCATTCACTGCAGCCATAGGGCAAACATGTCTTCAGGTCAACCCTCCATAGCTTGACCGCTGCAGTGTAAACGCAACAGTACGACCTGTCAAAATAACCCTCTTTGCCCAGAGAAAATCTTCCTTTTAAATATTATGTCACCCCCCTATGTAGGCCTTGCAACCTACAAAGTAGGGTGCGTGGTATTTAAAAATGGGGCATGTACAGAATTAAAGTTGTAATGTCCCTACAGTAAAAATGGCCAAATAAGCTATTTTGCTTATGTCATGCCTAGCTGTTCCATGCATAAAACCAGAATTAAGATAAAAAATACTAATACTGTACCTCAGGGATGGGCCCAGCTAGAAAAATATTGTAACCACTAGTTTTAATAGTTATTGGTGAAGTTGGATTTCTAATAAATATTAAGGAAAAGTAACTTTTAGACAGTTTCGAAAATTACTATTTAATTGCCTGAACTATCTGAAGGCTATAAACATGTGTGAGATAAGCGTGAAATGTCTCCCAGGTGCAAACAGTATGCTGACCCGAATGGCCAGGGATGACTCCCCTGAACCCCACAGAATTTTAAGAGTTGGAGCTGTGGGTATCCTGTGCTACCAAACTGTCAGATGTTTGAAAGGTCTGTTGAGCCACATAGGCCACTTGAGGCGCACTTGAAAGGGAGAGAACAGAATGCCAGGTTAGTTCTTTTGAATCCCCTGTCTGGCTGCTGAAGGACCCTGCTTTTGTCTGCTCTGTCTCTGGGTTTGTTTCGGGTACCGTGCCTAGTCAAACTAGATTTTGATGTTAGCTTTAGGAGGACAATATGATTATTATAGTACACTCCTCACACTCACCCGTAGCCCTCAGAGTCAAGGGTTAGTATAGCCGGACACTTTTGTGTTCAGTAAGGCAAACCGTAACTACTGAAAAAGTGGATAGGATTCGCCCCAGGAGCCTTTATCCCATTGGTTAAGCAGACCCCAGTAACCACCCCCACCCACTAGCTGGTGACTGGGACAAATGTGGTACCTCAGGCACCCTCTTTAGTACACTTTCTGGGCCTACGGAAGATCAGAAGAGGACTGGACCTGCTGTTTGTGACCTGAGAGAAGCCCTGAAGGACTGGACCTGCTCCCTCTTGTAACCATGACAAGGTGGGGGCAGAGTAAACTGGGTTAAATTGTCTGGGAGTATTACTTCTAGTATCATGTTTCTAACAGTAGTTGAGAGTTTGATACTGTATCTTTTCAATTTCAGGGTATGATTATGATGTGCAGTAGTCAGTATGTTTCCTGATCAGAACAGTTTAAGGGCCAGATGTACGAAATTCCTATTTTGCATTTGCTAAATAGCGAATTCTAAGAAATGGCTATTTAGGAAACGCAAAGTGGAATGTACAAAAATAGAGATTTCCTAATAGCGATTCCAACAGACTAGGAGTCACTATTAGTAAATTGCAATTTAAAAAATGCTACACCATTCGTTCCTATGGGCCCAAAGTCCCATAGATACAAATGCTTTTGCATTTCCAGATCTGCGATTTCCTAATATGACATCACAAATTAGGAAATGCGAACCCAAGGGTGAGCAGGGGCCTATGGTCCCCCTTGATGCACCCCAAAAATATGAGGTGCAAATGTTAAGCGTGCAAATGCCCAAGGGGCATTTGCACACTACATGGCCCTTTACAAATGCATTTTGAATGCCTTTTTAAAACTTGCACATGGTTACTATCGACTTGGAGTCAATGGTAATAGCAGTTCCGAAATGCCCATTTCACGTTTAGGAAATGGTTTGTACATGTGCTTAGGAAATCGAAAATAGGAGATCCCTATTTGTGAATTCCTATTTGGGAATCACAAAATGTGATCTCTACTAAGTAGGAATCGCATTTTGCGATCCCCTATTGGCCTTTGTACATCTTAAAGGGCAATTTAGCATTTCTTAATGGACTAAAATAGTGATTTGGACCAGAAATGCTAAATCCGTTCGTACATCTGGCCCACAGTGCCTTGAGTATAGCTGAACAGGCTCTCAGAGAATGTTCCACAGACAGGTACTTTAGTAGTGGATCCCGAATATGATTATGTTGGTGTGAATAAGTATATTACAGGAACGTTTTTCCAGGACCTTTAGGTGCCAAAGACTATGCCACTGGATAAAGTAAGTGGAGACTTTTTATTTCAAGAAGGTTGTCACTGGTCTTCGCTGCACTTAAACAGCTCCGAGCAGTAGCTTTCCGACCAGTTCGGTTTCTCATCTTATGTTAGTACGTTTTTTGGTGATGAGTAATTGGTAGGGGTCTATAAGGAAGAGCATAATTGTTTAAAAACAGGTTGCTAAAACTTCCATGAAAATCTCAAGATCTAAGTTCAAGAGTGATATGGATCTATATGATGGACATTTGTCTGCTTCTTTACGCTGTTTGTGCAGTAAGGAGATTGTGGCTTCATTATACGATGGGGTGACTGGTTGTCAAAAAGGAGTTACATACTCTCAATGAAATAGAGGTCACTTATAGCCTGAACTGCTTATCAAAGTTATCCATAAAGCTGTGAAGCCTGACGCTGTGTGTAATGTTAGGGGCTTAATTGCTGTTTTTACCTCCACTTCCATATTGATTCTTCAGGCTATTCATATTGTTAATGCCATTGTAGGTATTTTACAGGATTTTGAATAGTAATCTTGCGCAGTATGTGAAGTCCCCTTAGCATGAATAAAAGATATGGAATGCATCCAAATTTTCTTTCTCTCTAAAGACTTTTTTTTACTGTCATCAAGGGTGACTTCCTTTACGTAGGACCTTTCCTGTTTCTCCCGCAGTAGTTGGGCTATACAGTTCCCCTGTGTAAAATAGGAATGTTTTCATTTCAGTAAGGAGAGTTGGGTTTTATTTGTATCTAGAGTCCTCACTTGCCCCTTGATGACCATCAATTTCCTAAGATTAGGTTTTGTGGGGAATGCTCTATAGTTCTCGTCCTCTCTCAGCTCTAGTTTTAGCTACTCCCTTTATTGTTTCTGCAGTTTTTTTAGGGTAAGCCACTTTACCAATTCAGATGCTCCTAAGCACTGACTTGAAGGCCTCCCAAAGGACCTCTAATGGAGTTTCCTGCGTATCATTATCTTGGAAGTAGGTAGTGATGTGGAATTTGATTTCATCTCAAAGAACCGGGTCCCACAGTAGGGAAGGTTGAAATATCCATCTCCTTCCATCCACGGGCCACTCCCTCCTGGTCAAGGTTTTAAATAGATAACAAGCCATGATCTAATAGACCTACCACTCCAATGTCACGAGCATGAGACTAGTTCTAACAAGGGATTGGACAGGAATATATAGTCAATTCTTGAAAATGTTCTGTGTAGATGGGAGAAGAACGTGTAGTCCATCCCTTCATATTGGTTTCTCTGGATATTTTGGAAGCCTAGTTCCTTGAATTTATTTTTAAGTCTTTTTGTGGTTATATCCCCAGATCTACCTAATTTAGTATCCCACGCTGTTAAAGTTGCCCAGTAGAATGATCTCTCCCTCTGCGAAGCCTGCCAGTGTATCATGAATTTTGTAAATAAAGCCCCTGCATTAGGGGCATAAAGACTATGAAAACAAAAGATAAGCATCTATGGAAAAAGAGGTCTACTTCATTACGTTTGGATTGAGTTGATAAATAAAAGGCCAGGGGATAATGTTTATGTTTAAATTTTATTCCTTCAGAGCGTTTTAAGTGTGTTTTTATTGGTGAACAATGAACTTTAAGATTAAGATCCTCTACATTTAAAGAGAAGAATTTACATCCTGATTAGTATGTTGTCGGAGGAAGTACTTTGTCGCAATTCAACGGAGTACCCTTCTTGCTAACATACTGCTCCGCCCGCCAGATGTAAAACTGGGTGGACCTTTGGTGTAACCACAGCAGAAACTACTGAGTCTCTGTCGTGGTTAGGCCTCTCCAATGGCCAAACGGAAAAAGGGCCGTCGATGGTAGACCTGTATGTCCACCCACCTAATTTAGATGGGCGAACATACAGTTCGTTTTTTACTGCCCCTCACCACCAGTAAAACCCTGGAGGTAAGGGCAGTAAAAATTACAAAATGCCCCTATCGCCATCGGATGTAGCTTCCACAGTAAGGGAGTTAGCTCCCATGGTGGGTGGTGGGGGGCATGCTTTTTTTATTTAAAAAAAAAAATCCTGCTCAGAGATTTTGGTTTTTAAAATGAAAATAAATTGTAAATTTGCTGAATTGCTCCATCACGTTTGACAGGACAATATGGCAAAATTACAAAACACTTGGAGGAAATGCCTTGACGGTTGTTCTTGTCAGTGCATTCATCCACCGGCTCAATGTACATTCATAAATTTGGCAGTCAAGACCTCTGCCATGGTGACACAGTAAAATACTCAGTCCCCCTGGAAAGTACGGACCCACTGCCAAAGTATAAATCAGGAAAAACTTGGCAGGATGGGAGCATAGATCTACTTTCCATTAAACTACCCTTATTAGAGATCGTGGCACATCCTCCAATATCGTAGGAAACTAATAAAATGAAAGTCCTGTGTGTGGTAGTACTAGATAGAGCCTCTTCCCATATCCCTCTCTTACCATCTCAACATCACATAACAACAACAACAAAAAAGATAACCAAAGTAGGTATAAATTAAGAACAACATAGTCTTGAGGTGCTCCGGAGTCCTCTGTCCTTAGCAAAGGATAACTTGGGCACGAGCAGGCCTTAATTGTTCCTGATGCAGATGATCAAAATATCCTTAGCTTCTTTCGGAGTCAAGTACAAAGGGAAAAAACATAGGCAAGAGACAACAACATGGAACGCTGGGAACGCAGGTGTTTAAGCAATGCAGAGGGTAGGGGACAGAATCACAGAGATTGGAGGAGGAGGAAGCAAAAAACCTGGGGGAAGCAGCACAGGGAGGCAGGACAGAAGAACACTGTGGGTGCAGGTGGGGTAAGGAACACAGAGGATGTGGGGAGGGAAACAACCTAATGCACAGAGAGGGAAAGTGGAGCGCAGAGGGGAAAACTAAATGAGTGAGAGAGCACTGGGAGTGGGCACCGGAGAAGCACACGGGCAAGAGAGAGTGCAACACTGAGAACGGTGGTGGGGGGGTAGAGAAAAGAACCCTTGGGAGACAGATCAAAAACACATGCACTCTCATACAGTGCTTAAAAAGAAAAAAGTAGCATCTGTAAAATAAGCAGTTGGTGGACGCAAGTAATGCATCCATATTCATGGGGAGGGACAAACACAAGGAGAAGGAAAGTACACATAAGCTAACAAATAAGAGACAAGCAAATGAGATGGACTATGAAGCCAACCAATATTAAGCAATGGTCGGACTCTAAGCCCACAATAAGCTAAGAATAAGATTTGCAAAAGACCGTGCATGCACTAGCAGGTGAGACCTAAAATGGTGTAAGAGGGCTGCCTAGTGGAAGAGAATGTTGCAGGAGGTCTGCTGCATACTGAAGGAGAATAATGAGCGGTCTGCAAACTAGAGGAAAATGGTGTATGAGCACTCAACACATTAATTCACTGGAATAAGAGCAGTGCACAGTAGAAGGTGTAAGAGCCCTAAATAATGGGGTAGCATTGGATGCAAGGGTGCACAAAGCAAAGGAATGGTCTAAGATGCTGCACGCAATGGAAAAGGATGGTACACTGATAGAGAATTGTGTAGGCAGAATGAAGACTGGAACATGCTGGCGTTTAAGGGCTGCACTAAATATATACAGCCTAAGAGAGCTGCTCATTATAAAATGATGGTATAAGCGAGCTGGCCAGTAAATGTGATGTCTAGGCAGTATCTCTGTGCTGCTCTTGGCAGACATAATCTTGCACCACCAGCTACAGTTTAACATTTATGCAGATAACACATAGATCCAAGTCCAGCTGAAGAACCTCATAGAAAATTGAAATGAAATCACAAACTGCCTGTGTCACATGTATAATTGAATGAAGGATATTCATTTGTGCTTAAATTAAACCGATTTCCAGATGATGGTGTCAGAGCACCCTGCTCCTACTGTCTTGGCTCTGAACTCTACATCACACACATACCAACATAAAAGTAAACTTCTTAACATGTAATTCAAAGTGGTGTTTGACTCTTGCAGCTGGTCTCACCTATCTCACAGCGCACTACCTTCATTTCAAAGATTTCCTTGATTTTAGACAGAAAATTACATAGAAACACTTAAGCTAAGCAAATAAAACGTATTTAAAACCAGGGTCCCAATTACATATTCTTTAGGGCGGTTGAATGATATCAAAGATAGTATATCACTGGAGAATTAACGAATTCATATTAAAAATTTGGTAGAGGCTAGTGAGTAGATTTTAAAGGGATGGGTTCATACACATGGTAAGTCAGCAAATAAATAAAATAGAGGAAAATGAAAGCTAAAAAACAAAAACTAGAAAGACAACTTAAAGGTTAGGTCGTGGTAAATCTCTAACCCGTGGCAATGGCTTAGATGGGTTTGAGCATTCTAACGCCACACAGCTCATTGAACGAGATTGACTATGGATCGGGTATTTGGAGGCAATATGGTATCTATAGTAAGTATGGTACAGAAATTGAACATTTGAAACTGCTGTTTGGGGTGTTTGTTGCTCTGGAGGTATATCAAGCTTTTCCAAGACTAGGAGTTTGAAGAAATTGGATTATTATTTGGGGTTGGTAACTGCCTGCCCCAAAAAATAATCACAGCCCTTTGTCAGGGTGAACCCTCAAAGTCAATAAATGTATCTGTGCTCAACCTCCAGGTAGCTATGGTGCAGACTGTCTTAAGACAAGACAATGTGTAAAGTAGTTATGCAGTACTAAAACAGTAATAAAGTCAAAATGCAAAACAAGTAAGATCGCTGCACCTTGATGGAGCTACGCGCCTGAACCTGAATTTGAAGGGCTCCTTTGGCAGCTGAGGTGAGCCTTGGGCATAGGGGTAGCTGGCTGTCATATCTGTGGACGCAGTGGCGCTCTTTAAACAGTCAGGAATGAGATAGCAGCAGCACCGATGGCTTGGAGTGAAAACATGTAGCTTCCAATATAGTTCCGCCCATAAGGAGACAGGCAAACCTGCAGCACTGCAGTGATCCATCTGCCCAACAGAACCAATGAGGGTGACCTAGGGGCCCCAGGATCCCACCACAGCGTCACCGGACCCTCAGGGAGACCAAAGGTGCTGATCCGGGAAGGTACCTCATAAGAGCCTGGTGTTTGAGCAGGAGAGGGGGCTTGTGGCTCACAAGTCAGTGCCATAACGGTGAATAAGGATCAGGGAGCCAGCAAGATAAAGAATAGGCGTCTGCTTTAGTAAGCCATAAGACATGGATAAAATACTTGAGGTTCACCTAGGAGGCTTCAGGTTATACCAAATAGAGGAGTTTGGAGATTGCTTCATAACTGAGGAGAAATGTTTGGAGACGGAGTGGAGAAGGTAGGGCTCAGAAAACCAAATGTATGATGTTCGCAGCTTCAATTGCTATGTCTGTCTGACTTTTTCTCTGGGCCCAAATACTGACAAGGGCAGCCACTGATCCGTCAGTGGGGGTTAAACCACACTAAAACCCACCGGGGGCGAGATTTCAAAACTGAGAAACAGAGAGCGGTGGGAGATGTGATGGCCCTAGGGAATGACGGTAGGAAAGTGAAAGTAGAACAACTTTTTTTAAGCTGTCTGAAGAGGCTATGCTCAGAAGATCGCTCCTGTCGATTACTTCGAGACCCCTCCCACCCACATGATCTCTTATCAAGTGCTATAAGGTGCCTGCGTAGAGATATTGAGACATTGCTAGCAGGGTGAACACAGGCTGAGTTGATAGCAGCAGAGACCTCCTGGCCCTCAGTACCATCCATACACTGCACATGGCGCTGAAGTGATTAGGTCGGAAGAAGGTCACAGGGTTTCTTGAAATAGCCCCATCCACTAGTGGAAATGCTTCCCCAAACTGCCCAGGAGAGAGAGGAATAGAGATGTTCACAGGGATGGCGCTTAGACCTCCTGGCAAGCTTGCAAACACTCAAGGAGGAACTTCAAGATGAACTGAAGGCAGGCATTGATAGAGAACTCATGTTATGTTCAAAACTGAAGCGGGCTCAGTGGGTGCTACGGTGGTGGGACGGAAACCCAACTAGTGACCTTGGAGGCCCAAAGCTCTCCTCTGTTCGACAAATGCATGTCCTTACATGAACAAACACTATGGAAAGGAAAATTGAAGATTTGGAAAATCCGTTAAAGAGAGATAATGTATGTATCAGGGGCCTAAGAGAGGGACCAGAGGACAAGGACATTGAGACCTGTATTAAACCATTTTCACCACCATTGCCATTATGGACCCATCTTAAGTACAGTTGGACAGAGTACATTGCGTCAGGCCAAGACGCACTGAAGGCATGAACAGACCTCGTGCTATCCTGGCTAAATTCTATGAATATCAGTGCAAGGAGACGGTTTTGAAAGAGGCTAGACAGCAAAGACCTGCTTAAACACAGGGACTATAGCTGATGTTTCAAGATATTGCCCTGGTCATGCTGCTTCAATAACAGATTATTTGAAGTAAAATAATATTCAATGCAGATCTCTTTCCATTTTGTATTCCTTTTGAACTAAATGAGGGAACCCACCTAATTGCAAGTTTGGAAGCAGCGGACCAAATCCTTGGAATACAGCCTGAAAATTTGCTGTCCCCTCATGGAGAAAGTTCTCAATCTGACCCTATAGCTTTGCTCCAACATACAACCAGTTGACAGATACCCTGAGCACAGAGGCATTAAGGCACAGGAGAAGATCAGTGGCCCTTGGAACCCGGGAAAGGTAGGGGGCTGCAGGGACAGAGAGCAGCCCGGACTAGCTACCAACTTCACCACCATATCAAGATGTTCTCCACGACTCACACTGTTATCACTGATTATAACACTCAAGTGACTGTCTCGCCCGTAACAAACTGCCACATTTTCAAGTTTGCAGGTTGCCTAAGAGTTTTGCGTTGGTCAGATAATTTGTTGAAAGCAGTTAGTTCTGGAGTGGTATGGTTTGTGATTTTTTTTTATTTTATTTTTTACAATTTTGCTTCAAAGACAGTGCAGCAAGGACATCTTCTTTGCAGTATTACTTGGCAAGTCGCAGTTGAGTTTGGGAACTAAGATGGTTGGCTGGTATGGGGATCTGTAGTGGTTAGAGGTATGCATTTTTTATTTCCTCTTTGATTTGGTCGATTCCTTCTTTCTTGCATTAAGTATTAAAAAAAAAGAAAGTGTGTCCCTTGGTCAGCATGGTTGGCTTTTGACGGAAAGTGAACAAAAACATTTAAAACTAGTATTCTTATGCTGTTGCAATTTATCACAGTTGAATTGGTGCCACTACCTGGATTTAGGAGCAATTGCCTTTAGAGTGAGTTTTTAAAAGGTTCATTTTCACTATATGTTTTTTTTTTATTTATACACAAATTAAGGAGTTGGTGAGATGGAGAAAAGGATACGCTAGAGGTTTCACCTTAAGGGTTAGGTGAGGTACAAATAGTGATGATCACATTGAGAATTGTACACAGTGAGTAGAGAATTGTATGACGTTTTGTATATCTTTGGGGCAACAGAAGCATTTTTTTTTTTTTTTTTTTTTTTAGCGCCTCACTGTGGAATGTTGAATGATACTAATGCGCAAGATTTAAATTAGGTTAAACAATAGCTTTGTTTGCATCAGGACTTTTGGGGGGGGAAAAGTGTAATGAAAAGCTTACTGAGGCCATAATCCTGGTTATTTTCTTGCTTGGCCGAGAGAACTGTGAAAAGTTATTTACCTTCTTTAACGTTGTCTTCTTTTTTTGATTTTACCACTGAACTTGTACATTCAGCGCCTATGGGTGAGGCCTCCTCTATTCAATCAGGGTTACTTCTCCCTATTTTTAGAAAAGCGTATTTTTGGTTAAAATCACTGAAGACCATTCAGGGGCATTAAATTACAAACTGAGCTCAGTAATGCAAAAATTAGTTTACCTCATCTTTCCCATTTTCTTCGTAGAAGATGTTCTATAACAGAGTCCTTTATTTCTGTGGAGAAAATAATATGGAATATCAAGTCCAGTAGGCCTTTTAGCACACTATCCTTTCAATTCCAGTTATTTTGCACTATCAAACATGGGGGTTCTGACTGCCTCATAGTGTTTCTTTGAGTACGTGAGATGTACATGATTTGTTCTAGGAAGCCATATATATCACTATCTTGTAGTTCATTTACCAACCAGAACAGTCGTTTTCCTCAATAATCTAATTGTACATCAGGGAGCTCGGTTCATCAATATTTCTCACTTTTAATGTCTTTTTTCACTTATAAGTTCTTAATGTATCTCTCTACTCTCTCTACAGTATTGAGGAATTTTAAGGACTACCCTTTTCTGGACTTTGGTGATGAGTGTTCCTGACTAAATTCCTCAGTTTCCAGGAATGGTGTATTTGTTTCCTAATAGCACTGCAGTAGCCCTGCATTTGCCTGATCTACCACCCTTTTCCAAAACTGTGGTATTCTGGTTCCAGAGCCTCTTGTCCTTTTAATCCATGTCTCCATTCGACCAATCTACATCCTCTCTGCTTTCTCAGTCGCATCTCTTCTTTGCAGGTGGCCCTACTATGTTCCCTTTTATGATTTGACTTGTGCACAAATCTTGTGTCATTTCAGGTAGATCCCACAATATCTCTATAAACGTTTAGAATGTGCATGATCTTTCTTGCAGGTTTCTGTGTAAATTCTAGTTCTAGAAGACCCCCTGTCTTGAGGTATTTCTGAAGTTCCTAGTTCCCATGCATTACTTTTCTGTGGTGTTCATGGTCCTTCAGTTGGTAGCTTGTATAAGGAAGAGATGCATTAGTTACACCAACAAATGACCCCAAATTATTTCATCCTTGGCAGGCATGAGGCTTTCTGGTGTATAAAGAATGTCCTTTTTTTGGCAAGCAAAGTGATATGAAAAACAGAATGTTTATGAGCAATCCTCTTGAAATAAATCTTCTGTAGACTGGATGGACGATATCATTTTTGTGGGCGAGAGTGAGGTCTTAATGTGTGTTTCTGTCAGTTGACTGTGCTGTGTTTTTACATTGGTGTTGTGTGCCAATCTTCCAACAAATTAGTTCCTCAGTGTTCTAACTTTAGTGCTGTAAGGTTTTGTTGCCTATCGCTGCTGATGTGTTTTTTTTTCTATTGTAGTTTTTCCCTGCACGACCTTTTGTTAAGAATCTTCTTCTGGCTATGGACTCATGGCTTCAGAATGTGACTGAGAACCAAATTTCCTACAGTGACTTTGAAAATGTCCTCAATAATAGAGGAAGTGTAAGTTCTTCTTCCCTTTCAGTATCTAGTTTTTCCAGCATCATTGCATACCATATGTGTATCTCGTAAATATTTTTCCATAATCATTTTTGTTTCCTTTACCTCTAATGCTCCCGTGTGTTTCCTCCTCTTTCTTCGATTGACCTGCCTGGCTTTTTTTCATTCCTAAATCACTTTTACTTATCTTGCTCTGCTTTGCTCAGTTAATTTTTAGTAAGTGTACCACTTTCCTTATTTGCATTTCTTCTTGTCATTCTCTTTCTCCCAGACATCCCTTTCCTTTTACGATTTTCCTTCTCACATTCTCTACTTTTCCTCTCGCCTTCAGTATCCCCTTGCCCTCTTTTTGTTAGGCATGTGTTTTCTCTCTTACGTTGTTGTCACTTTCTTTTTCTTTTTTGCGTTTTCCTTGTCTCCTTTTATTTTCCTGTTTTTTCTGTACTCCTATTTAGGTCTCGCCTGCCAGGAGCACATGCGCTATAGCTGCGAGGATTATTGTTTACTATGAAGCGCTTGGGCCACCCCAGCACTTGCCATTTGTTTTCATCATTGTCACTCTTATTTGCTGCCTCATAATTGGCTAGCGTGTACCAGGCGCCACCTCCTTTTCGGTCTGTGGGACATGTACTCCACTTCACGCTACCAATGACACTCCAAACAGTGCCACTCCATGCCACACAACGTCTCTCTACTCCACTCTGTCACTCAACCCCATGCCTTACAATTGCACTCCACGTCACTCCATTTCTACAATGCCAATAACTTTCGCTTAGACAAAACCTGTTGACTTTGCCAATGCTTGTTTTTCTTGGCACTCTGTGTTCTCTTTTTCTTCTCCGAATTTGCTGTTGTTCAGTCCCTCATTTTTCTGTTTGATTGCTCGTCTTTCTTTGCTTTTCTTGTAAAGCTTTTCCTTTTGTACTTTTTTGTGCACTTTGTTGCATTTCCTTTTCTCGTCTGTTTTCTCCTTGTGACTTTTCTACTTGTTCTGTTTTTCATTATCTCTTGCCCTTCTTCTTTTTGGCCTGGTATTCACTTTCCTCTTGTTCCCTATATTTTTAATCTTGTTTGGTTTCCTTGCCTTTTTTGGGTCTGCTTTTTCCCTACCTCTTTTCAAACTGTTTACTGCTTCTCCAATTTCTTCACCCGTTTGACTTGCCATGTTGAGCTTTTTTAATTGGCCTACTTTGTGTTCCTGTTGTCCTACTTTTCTTTTTCGTCTTGCCCTTCTTTGAATTTTGTTATATTGTTAGCTATTTTTCCCCAAGGATTCGACATACAGACCTAATGTTTCATCTCTACAAGCTGGATAGTGCCCCCCAAGTGAATGCACTTGCTGGAGTGTATTGGAATTTAGATCTTCCCCAAACTTGGTTAATAATATAAGAAAGCAATAATTAACCTTGTGCTCCCTTGTGAAGAACCAGTGCACACATTTTAACTCCATATCTAGTCCCAAAAAGAAAATAATGGAGGTTTGGGAGGAAGTAGACTACAACCCATAAAGCCTCTGTTGAGCTTGTTTTGGATCTGTGTGCCCAGTGAGGAGACCGAAGTGCAATAACAAGTAAGAACGGACTACGACGAAGTGCAGGAGATAAGCTGACACGGATGTGCGTGAAGGATGAATGAATGAGAGAGTGGACATTTGAAGAGGTGGCATGTAGAATGTAGAAAGGCACGTCTTCTGGGGAATAACTGGAGTCGATTTTGGAGAAAATAAAGACCTCTGATTTTATTTTCCTTCTTCCAACCTCAGTGCAGGTTTCTTGAACTTAGTTTTTTTATTTGTCTGCCTCCATCCGCTTTGTTGATCCCCATGATTGCTACTTTATTTTGTTTTCAGGGTCTGGAGGCTGTACTTATGGCTAATACGACGTGGGTCTGGTGTCAAGGCAGTGAGCCGCAGTTCAGGGGCTTCCCCTGCTCCCTCTGGACCTTGTTCCACGTGCTTACGGCGCAGTCTGTGCGTTCGGATGGCAGGCCAGTTCAAGATGAAGGTATGAATCCATCCTTATCATATCCAGATACACTGTTCGATAGCCAGATAGTGTTTGAAATTCAGACACTGTTCGATATCCATACGATATCCAGGTATCCCAGGCTTCCTGGATAGTCGCTTTGTACTCACAGGCTGACCCTTGAAAAGGAAGAAAAGTGTATCACAGTGAATTCAGTGGCACTTGTAACCACCTGTGATGTGCCAGTACCCTGTATGGATGATCAGTGGCCTTACTGTTCGGCAACAGACATCTAAAGCAGGGTGTATCCAGACGTTAAAATCTCAATTACCACTATCGAGCTCCGCATCCTAGAGGAAGCTGGCCCAGTGGTCAGGCCAGCCACTCACCTAACATCCAAAGCAACAGACAGTCCCTTTTCTCACATTATAAACCCGTGAGATACTGTGCCCCAGGCCAGGGACTTCCCAGACACACTCACCCTAAATTTTAACCCAGCAAGCATTGCACCAGAGTACCACTGCTCCCTCTTCTCATTCTACGTATGTTCTAATCGCAACCCCCAGACCCCAGATCCTACTCATCATCTATACAAATTTCCTCACAGATTCTGCGACGCAGTCCTGCTACTCTTTAGTCCAAACATTTTTAGTATAAATCATCAGCAGAGTCTATCTCCACTACCTACTGCACAACTTGCTAGTGCTTCATAGCCCATCCGCCTGAGATTAAACCCCCCAGTGGTAGAACAACCTCACTTCTGCTGCTAAAATGACTAAAATCCACACAAGGCCCAAACCGGTTGTGACAGGGCTTTTAATTCCACCGGGCATTTCCCCTTTGGCCTGAAGCCCCTGGAGGCTGGTTTTTGGAGCAATGGGGGGGGACCCTGGTTCCTCTGTCGCATTCCCCAGTGCGCCAAGGTTAATTGCAGCAAGCACAGTGAGGCTACAAGCGAGAGAGAAAGGAGGAATGGAAGGGTGTAGGTAGAGAGAACATGAGCAGAGAGAAGAGAGAGAAGAAGAAAGAGAATGTTGGGAAGAAAAGAGAGAGCACGAGGAGAGGAATGGAGCAAGGCTGGTTTGAGCATTGTTACCAGGTATGCTTCTGGTTCCCCAGTACAGCCCTGGGCGCAAATGCACAATGCTCATGGCTGCCACACTAAGGCAATGATGTGAAGTTCAGTACCGAACACCTCCTTAGGGTATTGGTATCATCAGTTGTTCAGGGGCCTCCTATGTCCTCAGGGTATTGGTATCATCAGTTGTTCAGGGGCCTCCTATGTCCTCAGGGTATTGGTATCATCAG
The DNA here is from genome assembly GCF_031143425.1 of Pleurodeles waltl. Lineage (NCBI taxonomy): Eukaryota > Metazoa > Chordata > Amphibia > Caudata > Salamandridae > Pleurodeles > Pleurodeles waltl. Next base: position 550,583,393 of record NC_090443.1, on the reverse strand, counting down.
TTGTTCAGGGGCCTCCTATGTCCTCAGGGTATTGGTATCATCAGTTGTTCAGGGCCCTCCTATGTCCTCAGGGTATTGGTATCATCAGTTGTTTGAGGGCCTCCTATGTCCTTAGGGTATTGGTATCATCAGTTGTTCGAGGGGCTCCTATGTCCTTAGGGTATTGGTATCATCAGTTGTTCAGGGACCTCCTATCTCCATCCTCCTTAGTGTAGTAATGCAAAGTGACTCTGAAATCTGCCCTGTAGAGGGACAACTTGGAAAAATGGTCTTGCTGGTCACAGAACATGAGAGGTAAGAGCATTCAAATAAAATAAACGGACTACTGCTGGAAATAGCACTGCAATGAGCAGTCTAGCATGCTGGAAACCTTTATATTAGTAGCCAGACATTCAGCTATCTCGCGGTCTCACTGTACACCTCACATGGCCCTGGCATGGAGTCTGACCTTATTTTATCTGTCACAAGAATTACTCTGACCCCTTTATCTCACTTGAAATGAATCATTTGGTATGACCCCACTCAACTACCTTAAGGCATAAAGAAAAGGAAGTCTGGTATAAATTCAGTACACTAACCATTATCCAAAATGTCTTCTTGATCATCTGAATCCAGCTTACTGCTTCTTAATAAATTAACCTACTAGTCCATACACTCTAGTAATTATATCTAGCATGTCAAATATAACAAGCCTCTTCTGCAGTATTCCATTATTACAGGCAGTCTCCCCCAGAACCTCCATTGGTGCGACCAGCTGTGAAGTAGACACAATACTGACAATTCTCTTGTGTTGTGCAGTTCCTATTTTGGTAATAAGACTGCATGTTTAGGGCACTCGCAGTGCCTCATCCAACCCTATCAGGGGAGAGGTGATTTGTGGCAATCTAAACCAGACAATCTGAGGCAGGACACGAGATACAAACTGAATTTGAATGCATTATTGAGGCAATTGCATCCTAGTGTAAAAAGCATGTGCTGCGATAATAAGGCATATGAAACACAGCACGGTAATCATCATTACAACCAAAGTAAAGAGGATTAACACCCCCACCATGTTGTGACACTAGAAAGCCTAGGGGATCTGGAGATTCCAGCAAAACCTATGTCTAGATCAGAGAGCATAGTGGTCGTAACCCTTTTCCTGGCCTAAACTAAGGGGGCAGCCCAGAGCCCATTCCTGGATAGGATAGCAAGGGTTTTTCTGTTGTCAGGGTGGCAATCCTCTCAGGAAGCTGAAGAGTCCGAGCCGGGATCAGCAAAGCTTTCTGCAGTGTGGTTCGCATCCCAGGTGGTCCTGAGCAAAATACCCTCTACCCTCCTTTGGCTGATGTGTTGTTTATATAATAGCCCATACAGTGTTCTGAGAATAGGCCTGACATAATAATAATAATGTGTCTCAGGGATAGAAATTGGCTTCTGGCTGGCAATACAAGTTGGCATATCATGTACCGAACAAAGCAGCCTTGGTCAAGGTACAGATTACATGTTAAACAATGGCTGATACAATGTGCAGGGTGAACTCTTTCTTCCTAGAAGAGGCAGCTGATAAAATATGTAAAACAATTGCTAAAAGCAGGCTTGCTCAAAAATATGAATAAACCGTGAATAAAAACGTGTATGTTGTAAAAGGCTCCAACCGGTGAACTAAGCTAAGCGAAGGTTGCCCAGCCTAGATCCTGTAGGGCCATTAAAACACTTGCTGGGTCACAAACCTTTCCTGATAGATTGGCGTCAAATCAAAGAAAGTGTTTATATTTATCCTGGTTTGAAACTTTACCCAATTAAACAAAGAAAACTCAAAATAAATCTTCAGTTATAAGAGTCTTCTGTGTCATGAAATAAGTGTCTTCTGTGTCATTAAGAACAGTGATGCATATTTACACACAAATCACCTGAAAAATAATCACTAAGAGACCACTCTCTATTGCTTCAGCTGTTGCAAAAATAATAATCAGTCACATTGCTTGAAAAAAAGTTTTTTTCTCATGAATTTATCAGAAGACTTAGATTAATAAATAGCATCATGGCATATGGTACAGATTCACCTTACCTACCATAATGTTATATGAATCATACTACATTCTACCCTTCATCCCACTGAAAACAATTGAGCTCAGTGGTAGACTTAAAATCCTTGGTTTCGTCTTCCCCCAAACCATTTTGCCTTCATCACTAATGTTAGAAATGGGGTCTCTAGTTGGCAGTCAGTTTACACCCTGTCCAAGTAGTGACCCTCACTCTAGTCAGGGTAAGAAAAATACCCAGCTCAGATAACCTCTGCTCACCCCCTTGGCATAAGCAGTAAGGCTTATCTCAGAAGCAGTGTGTAAAGCATTTGCACATAACACACAGTAATACAGTGAAAACACTACAAAAGGACACCAAACCAGTTTTAGGAAAATAGCCAATATTAATCTGTGTAAAACAAGACCAAAACGAGAAAAATATAACATACAGTATTAAAGATATGAATTTTGCAAGAATTACTTACAAATACAGTTCCTTGAAGTTGATAGCTCCGTCTGGGGCTGTCATGACATCGTGAACAACAATTCCAACCGTTCAGGCCGACTGTGGGGTCACGGGCCAGGTATAGTGTCAGGAAGACCTTCAAACTGTACCTTGGAAATGTAGGGCATTGTGATCCTCGCGATGAGATCTGGAGTGTCGTGTCGCTGGCGTCCGCGCCGTCAGTTCCAGAGGTCTGTGCAGGGGTTGTCAGGCCCTTGAAGTTGTATGCATTGCAGATCGAACTCTGGGCTGATGACAAAGTCAGGAGCGCTGGTGTTGATGGTGTTGGGGCTGTGGTGCGAAGTGGGACGATGCGATGTGCAGTGCCCACAGGTCACAGTGCCGGCCTACGGCGTCGGTGAGACCAGGGCTGTGGTGTGAAGTGGGCGGTGTGACGTGCAGTGTTGTGATGTAATGATGTAGGCAGTGGCGTCATTGTTGCTGGAGCTGATGGTGCTGGCGTCAGTGGACCGGGGGTGTGGGACGGGACGGTGCTTCATATACCTCAGGATCGGTGTCCTTGGGCCACGGTGCAGGCAGGGGCTTTGGTGTCAGTGTAGAGCATCATCGCCCGGGATGCCAAGGTGTAAGCAAGGCAATGGGGAGTGGGGGCCCTCAGGTCACAGTGAAAGCATCAACTTGGTGGCGGCACTGGTGAGACCAGGGTTGTGGTGCGAAGCAGGGCACGGCTCCTTCTGGGATTGTCCGGTCGCTGTGTAGGCAGCAGCATCGTTGATGGTGTTGTGGTGGTTTTTCTTCTGTTACAGCACCAAACACACAGTTCCCAGTGCTGTAGGCAGATGAACCTGAAGTCTTTGATATCCCTGAGTAATGCACACACAACAGGCAGTACTCCAGCTCTTCCTCTCTTTTCCTTAGCAGAGGTTCATTTTGATCCAGAAGTGTTCTAAAAGTCTGGGGTTTTGGGTCCACTACTTATACTCCTTTCTGCCTTTGAAGTTGGCAAACTTCAAAGTACAGTCTCTGTTGTTCACAAGATCCTTCCTTACCCAGGCATGGCCCCAGACACTCCACGGGGTCGTAGACTGCATTGTGTGAGGACACGCACAGTCCTTTCAGGTGTTGGCTCCTCCCTCCCCAGTCTAGCCCAAGAAAACTTATCGGGATATGCAGGACACACCTCAGCTCCCTTTGTGTCACTATCTAGAGGGAATTCACAAACAGCCCAACTGTCAGTCTGACCCAGACGTGGATTCCACAGGCAGACAGGGGCACAGAATGGTTAAGCAAGAAAATGCCCACTTTCTAAAAGTGGCATTTTCAAGCGGACAATCTGAAAACCAACTCTACCAAAATATGTATTTTTAAATTGTGAGTTCAGAGACCCCAAACTCCAAATCTCAATCAGCTCCCAATGGGAAACTGCACTCAAAAGACTTTTAAAGGCAGTCCCAATGTTAATCTATGGAACAGATTGTCCTTGCAATAGTGAATTTGGCAGTATTTCACTATCAGGACATGTAAAACACACCAGTACATGTCATACCTTTTAAATACCTGGACCCTGCCCACGGGGCTACCTAGGGCCAACTTTATGGGTGAATTACATGTAGTAAAAGGGAAGGTTTGGGCCTGGCAAGTGGGCACACTTGCCAGGTTGAATTGGCAGTGCAGGTCTGCACACACAGACACTGCAGTGACAAGTCTGAGACATGTTCACAGGGCTACTCATGTGGGTGGCACAATCAGTTCTGCAGGCCCACTAGTAGTATTTGATTTACAGGCCCTGGGCACCTCTGGTGCACTTTACTAGGGACTTACCAGTAATTCAAATATGCCAATAATGGATAAACCAATCACCAATACAATTTACACAGGGAGCACTTGCACTTCCACACTGATCAGCGGCGGTTAAAGTGCGCAGAGACAATAAACCAGCAAAAAAGAGGCCAGCATACCATATAAACAGGAGGCCAGAAGCCAAAAAGACAGGGGAAACAGGCCAAAAGATTCCAGGTCTAACAACTACTGTTTTGTTTTTGTTGGCATTAGGACTCTGTGCACTTTACCATTGCTAACAAGTGCTAAAGTGCTTGTGCTGCCTCCTTAAAACTTACACCTGACTTGCATATTTAATTTACAGTTAATTCACTTACAAGTCCCTAGTATATTGTACTATATTTACGCAGGGCCTGTAATTTAAATGCTAGTTGATGGCCTGCAGTACTTGTGCCACCAACTTAATTAGAAACTTTAAAACATGTCTCAGGCCTGCTACTACAGATTGTGATGCAGTTATAAAACTGCCAGTCTGACTTAGCATAGTAAACCTTTTACAAGGCCTGCACTTTCCTTTTTAATACATATATGTCAGCCCTAAGGTAGGCCCTAAAAAGCCAAGAGGCAGGGTGCACTCAATTTAAAAAGTAGGACAAGTGTTTTTATGGACGTCAATTCACCAAAATGCCAGAGGTAGCGGAAGTGACATCACACATCCTTTGACCTTCACCTTCACTCACAGACACATGCTTACACATAACACACCTTCACACTCACTTTCTCTCACATAAATACACTCTTACCTGCAACGCATGTTCACAATATACATTTAAAAGAAATTTTTTACTTACCTGAACTGCTTTAGAAAGTCATATTCCAGCTAATTTTACATTCATAGCCAATAGTGTAATATTATTAACTATTAGTGTAAAAACAAATTGACAGGCTACAAATAGTGTGGAGCCACAACTGAGTCCTGGCGCTGAGCAGTGGGGGGACGCTCCTCTGCCATTGAGGAGGAGCCATCCTAGTGGTAAAGCTTACTGTACTGTGAGTTTTTCACATTGCCTATTATTGGGTCATATGGGTACTAATATTTCATGTATATCTAAGCCTTGGTCTCTCTGCAGAGTGCACAAAGCATTGGTCACAAATTTGCCAATTGTAATTGCAATTTTATGCAAACATGAGTGATGGGGTGTAGACAGCTGTAAGTTGACGGTGCTAGAGGAAAGGAAAATGCTATGTTTACAGGTGAGGAGAGTGAATGGGAGTTGATTCGGAAGAGTTGAAAGAGTGACGAAGAGAAAGATAAGGTGTAACATATGCTGACTGAGAACATCAGAACGGTGTAAGGTGAAAAAAGGCATAAGAATCTAACAAAGGAGAGCTACCAGAAGAAAGTGGTGTGAACGGGAGAATGGGAGTGACTCAGGCACCTAAAAGACCACTACCCCTTCCTCACACCTTAGTAATGTTATCATTTAGGCTCATCGTTTCAGAATTCAAACATTTTCAGTTCTAATAATTCACCCCATTATTATTGATGCTTGGTTATTTATATGATACTTTCAATAAGCACTTGCAAAGCTAATAGGTCTTGCTTGATTAAGGTGTGTGCTTGTTGCATGATATGCCTTGATATAGTAACAGAAAACTCAGAGGCTCCAAAATACTGGTGAGGAGAAACCCTGGGTGAATCTCAAGATTCTAGTTCACATGTTTTAAGTCAAGCCCTTAATCTAATAGGTCACATCTCTTGAAAGCGTCAGCAGGCTAAAGGTGAGATACGCCTACATGTCTGCAGTGTACCTCCATCTCACATTAATATTTTACACCATGGGTAAACAAAAACATTTTCCCAGGGGGCAAATGTACATGGCTGCCAAAGTGCACCAGCCTTGAGGGAGACAGAAAATATGCCATATCTAAGTAGATACGACACATATTTTCGTTCTCTCCCTTTGGCACAGGGCAGGGCAGCACAGCAACTTTGATCAGTATTGCCTTATGTCAAAGATTAGTAAATCTGGGCCTATTAGTGCTTAGGCTCAGTTTTATGTAGCTAATACCATAAAAAAATTATTGACAAAGACCCATCAAGAAGATGTGCGTTTCACTGAGGTGGGCAGACACAAAAGCCCAACCTCCACTACTAAATGTGGTTCAGTGCAAACGTTTTAGCCATGGCACTAGGAGACTATGGGGGTCATTCCTACATTGGCGGGCGGCAGTCGCCGCCCGCCAAGTGGGAACCGCCACTTGGCCGCACCGCGGTCAAAAGACCGCGGAGGCCATTCTGGCTTTCCAGGTGGGCCGGCGGGCGCCCACCGAGGGAGCGCCCGCCGGCCCAGCGGAAAAGGCCCTGCAAACCAGAAGCCGGCTCCAAATGGAGCCGGCGGTGTTGCAGGGGTGCGACGGGTGCAGTTGCACCCGTCGCGTTTTTCACTGTCTGCTAAGCAGACAGTGAAAATCATGCTGGGGCCCTGTTAGGGGGCCCCTGCACTGCCCATGCCAGTGGTATGGGCAGTGCAGGGGCCCCACGACACCCGTTCCCGCCATCCTGTTCCTGGCGGTAAAAACCGCCAGAAACAGGGTGGCGGGAAGGGGGTCGGAATCTCCATGGAGATTCAGCCCAGACAGGGGAAATCCGTCGGGAAACCGCTGGATCCCCTTTTCTGACCGTGGCTTTACCGCTGCGGTCAGAATGGGCAGGGAAGCACCGCCAGCCTGTTGGCGGTGCTTCCGTCATTTTAGCCCTGGCGGTTGCGGACCGCCAGGGTTAGAATGACCCCCTATATGCCAAAATATACTGGTTAATTATGGCCTTCTCATGTGACAAACTGTGAGGTATCAGGTAATTACTTTTTCAACACACTTTTTTTTTTATTTATTTTTTTACAGTGGTAAGAACAATTTGAGTCAAACTAAACACTGGTAGTAGGTATGTGCTAAGAAAATAGGGCTGTAACTCAACAGTGCTTAAATTTTACCCAGGAGGGAGAGAATGCCCAGTCCACTCATTAAACTGTGTGCAGCGAGAAAGTTATGGACCTTGAAAGCGGGAGTCCTGCACTGAGGTTTCGGTACTCCTGCTTGGTCACATCATGTCTTTGCTGCTACCTTTGTCCGCTTAAATGCCATTATTGGATAGAAATGCTCGTCTGTTCCACATCCTTTGGAATGTTACCCCTCAGTCAAGCACACAAAGGGACTCCGCTATTTCTCTTTCTCCCTGGTTTCTGCAGTCCATCCACTCTCCATGTCAGCGGAAAGCATCTCTAAATATCCAGTTTGTTCGCTTAGTCGAGTTTTATGAGAGTTGGACACATGGGTCTGTGTCACACCTAATGGGATTTGAGTTACAATAAAAAGCTGCTTCACGTTCAAGAAGGACGGAAGACCCTCCATCAACCTACATGTGTCTGTCTGATACATTTGTAGAATAAGGCATCAGGGGAATGCAGGGGCTGAGTGACTTACATTGGTCATCCACGCTTTGTGTACCCATGATGCTTGCATATGCTTGATAATTCATTGCCCAATGTATATTCTGTTCTTGTACTGTTTGCCAACATCTGTCTCAGTAGTGCCTCTAGGAAGCATTCTGCACCAAATAACAATTTGCTATAAGGACTTTTTATAGTTTTTCAGACTTGTGAACCACTCAATATTATAGAAAGCTCTCCTGGTTTGCCTGTTCTCTCCTCTCCTTTCTATGGCACTAAGATACTTCTTTCTTCTGTCGTGTGTCTAATTTTTGTGTTTGTGCTTTCCTATATATCCCTCTCTCTAATATCCTTTACAATCTCCTATCACTATTTTTGGTTTTCGTTCATCTTTTTTTTATACCTTGTCCTCAATCAACGACATTTTTTCTCTCCCTTTAACAACCCCTCCTCAGTAGTTTCCCACTAAAGAAAGAAATTAATGTAACCTCTGTTCAGTTTGTCTCCCGAACTTAGTTTGTTGTACTCTTTCTACTCACCCTTTCATGAGTAGCTTTTTTTTCCTTTTAGTGCCCCCATGCTCCAGTTTCTCTCCCCTCTTTTCTAGGGCTTCTTCAGCATTTTACCACTTATTCTCCTATTCTCTTTGCCATTCCCTCTCTTTCCCAGGCCTAATCCCTAATATACTAGCAATGAGCTCTCCACACATAGGCGCTGCCGATGGACTTCAATTGTAGCACCAACTATTTTGGAAGAGAACCTCCACAATTTCTACTGATATACATATGTTTTGCCTCACATCATCCTTTCTATTGGAGAAGAGAGACGATTCCATTTGTAGTTTTGCTTTGTATCAAGAGATGTGTTACATAGAAAACTCCTTTTGTTGCTCAGGTACCAACAACACTGGAAATGCACTTCATTTGTGCTTTGCAAAATACATGCCACTGGAGCGGTGTGCCATTATTTTCAAGTGTATACTTCAGCCGCAAAAACAAAACCACAAGACAGTGAATGCAAGGGGCTAATAACTAAAAGGTCGCAAGCTGAGGATGCTGCTTGTATGTTTCTACACTGATAGTCAGATACTGGACTTCATACTTCCTGGTTATGAACTCCTGCGGACTGTCACCTGGCTTACTGAGTTGCACTGCTGAATTGTGTCTCAGGTCAGAGGGGTTCTAATTTACATCTTATACTAGGTTTCCAGTGTCTGAGTTTGAAAATTGTGGTCACCCACATTCCTAACGTGTACAACCAGTAATAGTCACTGAGATCAGGATTCAAACCAAACAACATGGCAGCATTATCCACTTTAATGGTGATTACATTTTTTGAGTTCACACCAAGTCTGTACAACACTTGGACATTGCACAAATGTATGGAGATGATCCGCTGTTGTTAAACCACAGAGGGCAATGGCTGTTGTTTTATTTGACTATCTCACTAATTCTACGATGGAAGAGTGGTAAATTATTCGAATCGTCTTTTATGCAGCAATCAGTGATAAATTTCATGTAGCTAAAATGGAGTCAAATGCACCTTTTTGTTTTCATTTACAAATCAATTCTTAGTGTGGCAGATAACACTGATTCTGGTAGCTTGCCTGCCTAGAGAGTAGTCAAGTCTTCAACTCACATAGCCTTGGCTGCAGTGCACAGAGAACAATCACTGCCACAAGTTGGGAAAAAGGATTAGAGGGAACATTGGCCATAACTACCAGGTGGTTGGCCAAGGAAAAAGGAATCTGAAAATGGCGACCTCATGAGGGGCTTCCAGAGCATATGTATAATGTCATGCAGGGGGGGGACATAGCACCAAATGGTTGACAACTTGCAGATGCCCCCGAAATAAAAGCAGAGAGAGAAAAGGGATTAAAAGAGACAGGTATGTAACAATTTCGTTTCTTTACAGTGCTGGTCCTGAAGTTTTTTTTTTTTTGGACAACTAATCATTTTAAAACACAGAATCTGCTGTTATGTCTTCCCAGCTTGAAGGGTCTACTGCAATGGGGCTGCAGTGAACAGGACAACGTTGATGTAGGGCACCAGGATCCAATGTGGTGTTGTGGTTAATGGTAATGTGCATGGCCCTATGCAACATCAAGGCCAGGTGGACCATGAACAGTCCTCATTCTTTCTCAGCTGCACAAAAGACACTGCATTTGAGAGAGTAAAATTGCAGACTGATATCCCGATGGAAGATAGTCATGATTCCAGATATCAGATTATTTTTTCTTGGTTACATGTTGTAGCATGCCATATCACGGTGTATGAGAGTTGGTGACATTCCCAGTGGGGCAGGGGCGATGAGGAGGAATGAATGCCACGGTTGAGGACACCTCATGCACCTGCCTTGGTTCAGTGTGACTCGGTCGCCTGATGTCCATCTTTCCCTTTTTCCAGATGCAGTGGACATCCTCGGAGCCATGAGGAGTTACGTCAAGAATTTCTTTGGCTGCGAGGAGTGTGCCAAGCACTTTGAAGGTATGGCCAGCAAGTCCATGGGGAACGTGAGCACTCAGGATGAGGCTATCGAGTGGCTTTGGGATCGGCACAACAAGGTGAACGCTCGTTTGGCAGGTGAGTTCTAATATATGCTGTCTTGCCCAGGTGTGTACCAAATGTTTGGGCAGAAAATGCTGCCTCTGCAGAGCAACATAAGCACCATGTAGTTGTTGTCTCTCTCTCTCTCTCCTGTCAAACCCGCCTTCCTCGTGAGACTCTAATGCTTCCCTTTGTTCCTGGCAGATACTTGAATTCTGCAGATTCTTCCTCTTTTGACATTTTCATTTCACATTTCTGAATTTTGTGGGCTATTTGATTGGCAGCAACACAGTCTAAGAATATGTCCCACTCTGTTAGCTTTACTTATAGGCCGTTCACCAGTTCATGTGGGGACTGAGACATAAATTGCTCCCTCAATTTACTGCACTCTTCCAGGAGGACCAAAACCTCATCCAGCTCATTTCAATATGTTAGTGACAGTCCATAAGAGGGGAACAATTGCCAAGAAGATGATCCTATTGAAATATATGTAGGAATTTGGCTGGTTTGGCAAGTGAAAAGGGTTCCAAGGAGGGAGACACCCTAAAGGTTGAGGGGTATGCTAAGTATATTATAGTACGTACTTTGTGAGAGGATTACCTGTTGGAAATTAAGCCAAAATAAGGAATGTAAGTGCGGCAACCTGTTGTGGTAGTTAGGGGCACAGAAAAGGCATTTCGTTTCCATGAACTGGGGACGTCCTAGCACAGTATTATCCTGAATGTCACTGAGTCCAGTAGATCTACAGTGTGTGAACTGTAATACGTGGAATAAAGCAGCATACTTTCTTGTTTTCCCAGGGGAAAAGAGTGAAGATCCAAGGTTCCCCAAGCTGCAGTGGCCTACACCTGACCTTTGCCCCCTTTGTCAGAGGGAGAAGGATGGAGAGCTCTATTGGGATGTGAGCGAAGTACGTCACTACCTGAAGGCGCATTATGGCAAAGAGAATATTGTGAATGACTACCTGGAGGACGAGCAGGAGCTACTGAAGAGGCAAAGGCTGGCGGAGGGAGAGGCGCTTGAGAAACCGGAAGTGGGGCAGGACAGCCCTGCTCCAATGGAAACCAGAGAGAGGCGTGATGTAGCTAAGACTGAGGTGGAAGAGATGGATGAGAATAACGAGGACATGTTGGAGAACCGTGGAATGGTAAATGAGATGCACCAAGTACGGAAGCACAACAAAAGACCCACCATCATTCGGCTGAGCGCAAAATCTAAAAGTGAGGACACTGCCATTGTGGATCTGGATTCCTTTATTGATGAACACTACAAGCAGAAAGCGGTGCAGAGCGCCAGGAGGAAGCGCAGTGCAAGTGAGAGAGGGCTGCAGTCTCATAGGCTCGAGGAGGATTTGCTACCTGATGTGGACAGTGCAGCCGTGCATGAGCGCCTGAGAAAGAGGGGCGCCGGCTCCAAGCACCTCAATGGGATTTTAGTGGAAGAAGGCTATCCAAAGGGGCCCGTCTCCCAGCGGCGCTGGTTCCGGGTCATCGATCTAGGTTTCTCCCGCCTGGACCTCAGTCTCTGCATTGTGCTTTACCTCCTCTCCTCCATCTGCCTGCTGTCCATGTACCTTTACTTCCATATGAAAAAACGCTGCTGGAAGCAGAGGGCTGGCTTCCCGTCGGCGTGAGGCCACCGGAGCCCCTGGACAAAAATCTGGCACACAAGCTTCTTGGGCTGTAATTTGGGCAATGGTGCTTGGCCGTGGCTGTAGTCTCCACAGCATTTTTGAGTAATTGCTTGGTGGCCGGTAGGGTAATGTGCGGAGGCATTCCTGAGCATAAACGCGTGCTGTCCTGCACACCAGGTGAAAACTTCAACCTGGGCTTCGTCAAGATCTGGACACTAGGCACATCAGGACCAGTCACTGTCCACCGAAGAAATGGGATGATCTTTGACATTCTCGGAGCTAGAGCAGTCGGACACATAATGACCCGAACTACTAGTGCTGCAGAAAGCAAAGTACTCCCCTGACCCCAGCTTGACCCATGCTATATCCATGTTTTGTCTAAATAGGAAGAGATGTGAATACCTGCCAGCTCTCCACAGTCCTGGCCGCAAGCACCACTTCTCTTCCATGCTCCTGCATGCCACTGACTGCTGCATCTCAGTCCTGATCTGCGGCACCTCCACTGACTGCTCCGCCACAGCTCCTCAAACCTTATTGCCGTATTTGAGTCAGCAGTGGCTGGCAGGTGTACCTGGTTCTTTGCATAGCGAGCCCCGCTGTTACTGCACAGAAACCTCACACGCCTCCTAGGTAACCTTTGGCTCTTACTGGTGTCTCACTGCAAGGGCTGGTGTGCTGATAGCAGTTCATTGGAAATTTTGGTGTTAAACTATACACCTCCAAGACTATTATAATTGACATTTTATGCTCCTTTTTGATTGGCTACGTGATTGGGCTGCATTCGTCCCTCATGACATCTGGTCATCTTTTTTGCTCAATTGTTGGCAAATTGGAAGAATATGATGAATAGATGTCAGGAGGGACGAAGGGCAGAGCACCTTAACCTCATTCCTAGCTTTAATGCTAGGAATCCTAAGAGTGGTCCGCCTTTTGGATGTAGTTAGCGGTGCCCCTGAATACAAACTTCTTTTCCAACAAGTCACTTTTACCCAGAGATAAACACATACTGTCCTTTTTAGCGATATGTCCAGTGCAAAAAGCCAGAAGAAAGAGAAGACACTTTGCATTGGATTTCTGGGAGTATGAAGCAGGGATGATCTGTTTTTGTTCATGCACAATAGTGAGCGGTAAGCCGCTATTCATTCAGAAGAAAGATGCTGTTTTAGTAAGGGGATGACTCAATCTACTATAATAAAGGAGCTTATGTTTGTTACAGGAAAGAGATTAAAATAATCCACACTTGCTCAACGGGAAGAGTCCCGCATACCCACTGCTATGTTGGATCAGGTGTGATTGGGACTTTCCATTTCCGGCTTTGATGCGGAGAGGTTATTTGGGAGCATCAATTTCTGGACTGGGGGGAGAATGTTTGGAAAAACCAACAACTGCTTTAGAACCAGTATGTTTTGGGGGAAAATCTATTATATGTGTTTGATGAGGGGGGCTGAGAGAAATGAACATGTACTGAAGCTTGGAGAACTACTAAATTATATGTCACTTCTTCGGGGAATAAATGTTTGAGAATCAACCCTAAATTCTATGGGTGGGGCACTGTGGATTGAGCCTCCGTTGGGAAGGAGCTGGATTTCCAGGCTCCATCCTTATGTGAAGCGCTTGGGAGAATTAACTTCTATCTTCGATTAAGGTGCTGATCTAAAATGAGGTTGCAGCTTTGATGCTTATTTCTTCTTTTTATTCACCTTGTGTTTACATTATTGTGTAATTAATAAAATTGTGATACTTTTTATTGTTTGTTAAAGTTATTTTGCTCCGTTGTAATTAAGAAATGTGCATTTACTGCAGTTGTTCATGAATGCCGCATCATGATATTTTTTTGTACAGTGTGCAACTACTCTGGAAATGGGTTTTGGAGCATCATAGTTCTAGCACCTATCAGACCAATTAACTGGCTAACAGGTTTTTAGAAGCTTACATAAATGCAGTGTGGTTCAGAGTTGTGCCAGGGAAAGGACGGTCCATGGCTTAGCTGCCACCACTACGAAGGCTCAGTCTCCCATTCTTACCTCATATGTATAATGCATTTAAATAAGATGGGCAGATTGAGTGGAGGGACCTTATCAGTCGTTATACACACCAATTTGAACAACATGTGTTTATGAATGGGCAACCAGTGGAGTTTCCTTAAATGATGGGAAAAATAGGATTGTCTATTAAAACTTTGATTCAGCCAAACTGCAGCCTTGGCGATTTTTGGGATTGGGCTACAGACTCCTAAAGTCTGACTGAAGTTAGGGCATCTGATTGCCCGAGCAGTAGTGCTTGATGAACTAGTGTAACAAGTCCTGTGTGGCTGCCTACCGGATTCCAAGACTGGAACTCCACGTACTAACGTAGTGGTTGTGGCTTGTTCTCTTATGGAATGAGTACGCAAACCCTCAGGGGTTGGTTTTTGGCCAATGCATAGCAGATTTTAATGTAGCACACGATGCAACAGGACATGGTCCATTTCTGCAAGGTCTTACCCTTCTATGCTCTGACATAGCCCACAAAACGTTGGTCGTCCACCCAGAACTCTTTAGGATGGTCAAGGTAGAATGAAAACACACTCTTTGGGTCCATACGGTGAAGTTGTTCCTCTTCCTTGGAGGGATGTGGCAGAGAGTAAAAAAGTAGGCAAGATGATAAATTGGCCAACATAAAAGGGAGTGATGACTTTCGGCACAAAAAAAGGCTCTAGCAGGCAGGTTGTCTGGAATGCTCAGCAATGAAGGCTTTGATAAGGCCTGAAGCTCATTGACCCTCTGGGCAGATGTTATTGCCATGCAGAAAGCTGTCTTGATGGTAAGAAGCCTGAGGGGACAACTATGTAGAGTTTCATAGTAAGCGCACATTAGAAAAGTGAGCACAAGATTAAGGTCCCACTGAGGCATGGTGAAGGTAGAAACATGTTGCAACCCTTTCAAAAATCTTTTAACAGAGGATTTTAAGAGGGATAGCTCCTCAGGCAGCCACAGGAAGGCTGAAATAGCAGAAAGATAGCCCTTGAAAGTGACCATAGCAGAGCCCTGCTGGGGGACAGAGAGAATAAAGAGAAGGACCTGAGAGAGGGAAGCAGAGAGTGGGTCAATCTGTTTCTCTGCTCCCTTGCCACAAAGTTTCTCCAACAACAGGCGTATACAGTCTTGGTAAAGGGAAACCTAACTGCCAAAGTAAATTGCAGACTTAGGGCGGAAGGTCAAAAGTTGTCAACTGTCACCGCTCAATCTCCACGCAAGAAGGCAGAACGTTGACAGGAGAATACTTAGTTGCTGCTGTAACTGAAGATCCTCCTGAGCAGAGGACCGATGGCTATGCTTAACAGCTCGGCATGCCAAACTCTGAGTCCAGTCCGGAGCCACAAGGGTGACTTGGGCCTGGTTGTTTCTGATCTTCTTGAGAACACTGGGCAAGAGTGGTATGGGCGTAAAGGCATACAGGAGGCCTGACCGCCACTCAAGACAAAAAGTGACGCAGAGCAAGAGACACCTTTTGAAACTCCAGTGTGCAGTACTGCTGACATTGTACATTCTTGTCAGTGGCAAACAGATTTAACCAAGGCTCTCTCCTTCTTTGCATCACTTCAGGATGGAGATGCCATTTGTGATAAGCTAGGCATCTTTGGCTGAGATTTTCTGCTCTAATGCACAGAGAATCTACTAGGTGTTGACCCACCAGGGATATGCCCTGATGTTCCAGTCATGTTTAGAGATGCAGGACCTCTTGACAAAGGATCCACAACCCTACCCTGACCTGTTTGTTTCTGGACTAGATGGCGGGTGTGGCGTGCTTGAACACTTGCACTAGCCTTCACCTGTCGGTGGTTAGAAAGGCTTCGAGTGCCAGCCAGATCGCCTGGAGTTCCGGTAGGTTGATGGGGAGTCTAGATTCTGTTGGAGACTAGAGGAGTCTGATCTCCACCTCTCCCAGTGGGCCACCCTATCCCAAGAGTGATGCATCAGTCACCATTGTCAGAACTGGTTGGGTAAGGGAGAGGATCTGCTGCTGACCGAATCGAGGTTCGTTAACCACCACTGCAGATCTTTTGCCGTTCTCTCCAAGATCTGGAACACGTCGGAGAGATTCCCCTAATGCTCTACCCACTGTAACTTCAGGCCGCACTGCAAAGCCTGCATATGCTATCTGGCTGGGTGTCACCAGCAAGATGCAGGAGGCCATGAGGCCCAGCATCCTCACAGTCATTCTCACCGAAATCCACGGCAGAGGCAGAAACATCGGTATCATAGCCTGAATATCCCAGACTCCCCACTCGGGAGGTTAAGCCCGAAACTGCACTGTGTGCAGAACAGCTCAGCTGAAAGGGAGTCAGGTGTGAGTTCAGCACACTGTTAGTGAACCCCAGCAAATGCGTCCTTGTTGTAGGTTTCTTTGTGGACAGGGGTGCTGTCTTCGGGAGATCTTGGTCTTTAGGGAAGGCAGGCAGTCCTCTGAAGGTTTGTGGAGATCACTGGTCCTGCAGGATGAGTCGTCTTCTTGTAGGAGGAGTCTTGAAGCTTCAGGCAGGCCGGTAGGGCTGGGGCCAAGTCAGTTGTTGTCTGGAGTCTTCACTGCTGATGTGGCTCTTCAGACCTTCTTCCTTAGGTCACCAGGAATCGGAAGATCAAGTTTCAGGGGTGCCCCTATATACTAGGTTTTGTGGCGTTTCAAGTCGACAGAGGGCAGTAGCCAATGGATACTGACCCTGAGGATGGCTACACCCTTCCTGCACCCATTCCCTTTTTGGAGGGCACATACCTAACCCTATTGGCTATCTCCCTACAAAACAAGATGGAGGATTCTGCCAGGAGGGGGTTCACCTCTGCTCTGGGCAACCTAGTGGTAGTCCCCACTGGGATGGGCATTCTTCCTGGTGTTTACTAATTTTCCCACCTGACCTGCTGCCAAAAGTGGGGCGTGGTCTGGGGGGTGGGCATCTCCACTAGCTATAGTGCCCTAAGGCAGCAGAACAAAAGGCAGGAGCCTTTGAGGCTCACCTCCAAGTGTTACTGTTCTTGCAAGGGGGAGATGTGAAGCACCTACACCCAATGCAGGCTTGGTCCCTGGCTCCTGAGAACACAAAGGCTCTCACCTCATGGGGTCAGAAATTTGTCTGGGGGTTGGCAGACTGGCCTAGACCGGTCAGTTACACACTAGAGAGGTGATTGTATTTCATGGGGAATCGCTAAGATGCCCTGTGTGCATTTTTCAATAAATCCAACACTGGCATCAGTGTGGGTTTATTGAGCTGAGAAGTTTGATATCAAACTTCCCAGTCTTCAGTGAAGCCGTCATGGAGCTGTGGAGTTCGTAGTGACAAACGTCCCAGCTCATGTACTCGATATGGCTACCCTGCACTTACAGGGCCTAAGAATGGACTTAGACACTGTAGGGCCATATTGCTCATGCAGCTATGCCCTCATCTGTGGTGTAGTGCACCCTGCCTTAGGGCGTAAGGTCTGCTCAAGGGGTGACTTACGTATGCGTCAGGCAGTGTTTTGTAAGCATGGCACCCAGGCAGGGATGCCATGCTGACTTTACCTTTTTCTACCCACCACCACACACAGTCTGCAATTGCAGTGTACATATGTTTGGTGAGGGGTCCCTTGGGGTGGCATAATGCATGCTGCAGCCTTTAGAGACCCTCCCTGGTCACAGGGCCCTTGGTACCACTGGTACCTTTTACAAGGAACTTAACGGTGTGCCAATTGTGAAAGCAATGGTACAGTTTAGGAAAAGAAAAGAGGTGCAAGGGCCTGGTTAGCAGGATCCCAGGACACACTGTCAAGTTAGCATCAGATCTCAGGCAAAAAGTGCGTGTGGAGGGGGTAACCATGCCAAAAGGGGCACTTTCCTATACAACCCCCTCCTAAATGAAGAGGATGAGACTAACCTCTCCCAAGAGAGTCTTCATTGTCTAAGTGGAAGAACCTGGAAATACCATCTGCATTGGCATGGGCAGTCCCAGGTCTGTGTTCCACTTTCAAGTCCATTCACTGTAAGGTAAATGGGCCACCTCAAAAGTTTAGGGTTCTCGCCCTTCATCTGCATAAGCCATGTGAGAGGTCTGTGGTAAGTTTGATTAATGAAGTGAGTACCAAACAAGTATGGTATCAATTTCTTCAGGGACCAAACCACAGCAAAGGCCTCCCTCTCGATGGCAGTCCAACGCTGTTTCCTGGGGAGTAACCTCCAGCAATAAAAGCAACAAGCTGGTCATGGCCATTATTGTTGGTTAGGGACAGGACTGCTCCTATCCCATGTTCAGAGGGATCTGTCTGCACAGTGAAATGCCTAGAGTAGCCTGGAGCTTTGAGAAATGGTGCTGAGTACAGTGCTTCCTTCAGGGTGTCAAAAGCTTTTTGACAACTAACCGTCCACTTAACTTTTCTGGGCATCTTCTTTGTGGTGAGTTATGTGAGAGGGTCCACAATGGACCCATAGCCCTTCACAAACCTCCTTTAATATCCAGTCAAGCCAAGGAATGCCCTAACTTGAGTTGGTGTGGTAGGAGCTTCCCAATCCAGAATTGTCTGGATCTTTGGCTGTAAGGGTTGCAATTGGCCTCCACCTATAAGGTGTCCCAAGTATACAACCATGCCCTGTCCTTTCTGGCATTTGGATGCCTTAATAGTGAGGCCTCAAGTTGCAGAGCCTGCAAAACTTTCCCAAGGTGGACCAAGTGGTCCTGCCAGTTGGAGCTAAAGTCAGCAATATCATCTACAAATGCTGCACTAAAGGTCTCCAAACCAGCAAGGACTTTATTCACCAACCTTGGGAAGGTGGCAGGGCAATTCATTGGACCAAAGGGTATAACATTAAACTGATAATGCCCATCAGGTGTGGAGAATGCTGTGTTTTCCTTTGCTCCTGGTGCCATGCAAATTTGCCAGTACCCTGCAGTCAAGTCAAACATACTGAAAAACTGTGCTGCAACTAATTTGTCTATCAGGTCATCAGCCCTGTGTATGGGGTGAGCATCTGTCTTGGTGACAGGGTTGAGATCTCTGTAGTCCACACAAGACCTCATTTCTTTCTTTCCACCCTGGGGATGAGGCTTGGGGATTAGAGCCACTGGGCTAGTCCGGAGACTGTCAGAGGGTTCAATAATCCCTAAATCCAGCATCCTATTGACTTCAACTTTGATGCTGTCCTTAACTTGGTCAGACTGCTGATAGATCTTAGATTTTACAGGCAAGCTGTCTCCAGTGTCTACATCATGGGTATACCAGCATGTCTGTCCTGGGGTTAAGGAGAAGAGCTTTTAAAACTGCTGCAGGACTTGCATGCAGTCAGATTGCTGTTGGGCAGTGAGGGTGTCTCAGTAGACAGCTCTATCAACTGACCAATCTTTAGGACTGTAAGAGAGAAGACCAGGGAGAGGTTCACTCTCTGTTTCCTGATTCTCATCAGAAACCATCAGCATGGTTACATCAGCCCTGTCACAGAAATGTTTTCGGTGGTTCACATGGATCACCCTCTTCGGTGTCCTGCTAGTGCCCAGGTCTGCCAAATAGGTGGCCTCACTTTTCTTTTCAAGGATAGGGTAAAGGCCACTCCATCTGTCCTGAAGTGTCCTTGGAGCCACAGGTTCCAGAACCCATACCTTCTGCCCTGGGTGGAACTCCACCACTGCAGCCTTTTGGTCATACCACTACTTCTAGAGCTTGTTGGCTGGCCTGCAGGTTCTGCCATCCTAGAATGTAGGCCTAGTACATAGTCCACTACATCTTGCTTACGTTTGTGGAGAGGTCTCTCCCAACCTTCCTTTACAAGAGCAAGTGGTCCCCTAACAGGATGGCCAAACAGAAGCTCAAAGAGGGAAAACCCAACTCCCTTCGGAGGCACCTCTTTGTAGGCGAAAAGCTGACATGGCAGAGGGACATCCCATTTCCTATTGAGTTTTTCAGGGAGTCCCTTGAACATACCTTTCAATGTCTTGTTGTGCCTTTCAACAAGTTAATTGGTTTGTGGGTGATAAGGTGTTGTGAACTTGTAGCTCATCCCTCACTCATTCCAATAAGTTTTAGGTAAGCTGACATGATGTTGGCACCTCTCTCAGAAACTACCTCCTTAGGAAACCCTACCCTGGTAAAGATACCAATGAGGGCCTTTGCTATTGCAGGGGCTGTAGTAGACTTAAGGGGAATTGCTTCAGTGTACCTGGTAGCATGATCCACTACTACCTGTATATATTGGTTTCCTGAGGCTGTGGGTGGTTTGAGTGGACCCAATATGTCCACACCAACCCTTTCAAAGGGAACCCAAACCACGGATAGTGAAATTAAGGGTTGGGGAGGGACTTTGAGTGGCCACCTGCCTTACCACTGGCTTGTCAGGTGATTGAGGAGCTGCAAAACTCCTTCACGTTTTCAGACGTGTTGGACCATTAAAAAGGCTGAATAGCCTATTCCAAGTTTTGGTTTAGTCCAGATGCCCGGCTAGGGGGCTAGGTGAGGGGGAGTTCCCTGAACTGCTGAGGCCCTACCACTCTATTAGTGGCCCCAGGTTTGGGGTCTCTGGCCTCAGTGTACAAGAGTCCCTCCTCCCAATAGACCCAGTGGGAACCACTGACACATACCATCTCCTGTGCAGCAGCTTGCTGTCGCAGGCCTTCAAGAGTAGGACAGGTCCTCTGTCCTTGGTACAGCTGGTCCCTGGACGGTTCCCTCTGGGATTGGTACGTTTTGGTAAGACGTCTTCCTGAGAAGAGGAGTCTTGAGCTTTTTGCTGTTTAAATGCTGGTCCCACAGTCTTCTTGCCCTTCATCTTGGAAGGTTGGGCCATTATTCCAGGCTTCAACACTTCTTTTTCGCCCGGTGCTCAGCTCTGTGCTCTGGTTTTAACACACACCACCCCAGGGATTCCCAGCATGGTTGCATAGGTTTTCAGGTCTTCCTCAGCCCATGCTGAGGACTCCAGATCATTCCCTAGCAGACATGGGATTGCAGAAGAGACCACTGCCTGTTTCAGGCCAGTAACCCCTCCTCATTCTAAGGACACCATAGCCATGGGAAGGACCGTAAATACATTATTAGCATTGGTAACTGGATAGGTTTGTCCAGCCAAGTACTGTCCTGAGGAAAACTGTTCTTCTGTCACCATTGTGACACTGGCACCTGTATCCCTCAGGGCTTCTGTTCTAGTCCCATTAATCAAGGGATGCTGTCTGAATTTGTTCATGTTAAGGGGCCAGACAACAAGTGTGGCAACATCTTGCCCACCCTCAGAGACTAAAATAGCTTCAGTATGAACCCTGATTTACTTCGGACATACTGTAGATCCCACCCGGAGACTGGCTATCCAGTGCTAGCTGGTGCAGTACTAGATGGATTCTTTTTGGGACAGACCAAGTCTCCGGTTTGGTGTCCATTCTGTTTACAGTTGAAACACCAGGCCTTTTTGGGATCAAAGTTTTTGCCTTGGTACCCACAAGAGGATTGTGAAGAAGCCCCCCCGAACAGTTTTTAGGGGGCCTGTAGAAGACTCTTTACTTTGATCCTTAGGTGTCTGGGGAGGTTTAGTAACCCCTTTCTTTTGATCACCCCTAGTGGAAGTCTTGGTCAGCCTAGTCTTGACCCAGTTATCTGCCTTCTTTCCCAATTCTTGGGGAGAAATGGACCTAGGTCTACCAGATATGAATGCAACTTTTTGTTAAAGCAGTTACTTAAGATGTGTTCTTTCATAAACAAATTACAGAGCTCATCATAGTCATGCACTTCCCTTCTAGTGTTTTCAGTGAGTAGTCTATGAAGTCCACCCAGGACTGGCTTGAGGTTTTGTTACCCCCCCCCAAACCTAATTCTATATTCCACAGCGGTGAGTCCAAAGCCCTCAATCAGGGTAGCCTTCATGAGGTAAGGGAACTCATCATCTGCTCCAGGGAGTGTGAGGAGCATATCCCTACACTTACCAGTGAACAGTTCCCAAAGGAGAGCTTCCATAAGCCCTCTCAAAGGCTGTGAACCATTTGGTGATGCCATCACCATCCTCATACGTGGGGAAAATTCCATTGGAGATTTTAGAGTCACAAGATTGCTGTGTGTCCCTAGTTATTAAGTTGCTGCCACCATTAATGGCTGCTCAACCAAATTCTGCCCTCTCCCTCTTTACAGCTTAGAGGTCTATCCTCCAAAGCCATTCTTTTGGCCAACCTTGCTAAAAGGCTGTTCTCTTCACTGAGGCTGTCCTCCGTGGACTCAGTAGGATTTGGCCTACCTTTGTGAGGTCTAGGCGCTGTGAGTACTATCCTTGGGGACAGGGGCACAGAGGCCCCGCCCTCCGTAGCTGGGGTAGGAGGTGGGGAGTTATCTTCTTCCCTAACGTCCTCTTCTGAGGGGAGGTCATCCTGCTCAGAAGGGAGTTCCTTTAGGTACTCTGCCAAAAACTCGTAGGGCTGGACCTTGGTAGAGTTGGAACTAGTTTTAATCTGTCTGAGTCTTCAATGAGACCTTAGCTCTCCCATCTTGAGGTGGAGGTAAGGGGTCAGGTTGAGCTCCACCAGCATGTTCTCTGAGTTGCCTATTACCTACTAAGGTTGGGGGTTGGAACTAAACCTACTTTACCCCTAACTATAATAACTTTTTTAACTTTAAAAGAAACGCTAAAGGGGATTAAACCAAGGCCCTAGCAGGACTTTTAAAAATTTGGAAAAATTGTCAATTCAAAAATCATTTGAATCTAAAGGCAATTTTGGAACTTAGTTGAGTGATCAGATGGTGGCTGAGTAGTCCAGCAAATGCAAAGTCGTAGATCCCACCGCTAATCCACCAATGTAAGAAGCTGGCTCTATATATACTATACCAAAGTAAAGTTTAGTGTGTACCAAGCCAGTGGTTGTTCCCCAGAGGCTTTACAGAGGCTAAAGTAGATAATACTAATTCTCTCTTTTGTGGTAGTGTGGTAGAGCAGTTAGGCTTATCAGCGGGTATTGCTAAGTATTTGTTGTACACACACACTCAAGAAATAGGGCACACACTGAATGAATAGCTCCACTCCGGTATTTATGTATAAACAAATATATAGTGTTACTTTATTTCTAGAATCTTTGTTGCAGATAAGTGTAGTTTCAAGAATGTATCACTCTCGAGTATCAAATGCACTTTGTTTGTAATTCGCAGTTAAAAGTTTTCAGGTAAGTAATACTTTTCAATATCAAAAGTGGACATTGAAATTGTCATTGAAGGCAAGGCAGTCCTGGGGGAAAAGTAAATACACAGTTTACATGTAAGTACTAGAATTACAGTCCAAGTCTTTGGGGAATAAGGAGTCCACAGGGCAAAGTTGGTGCATGGTGCCCAGTGGAATCTTATGGAGAGCCGGGGCACTCGGAAGTAAACAGTTTGCAGGTAAGTACCTGCAGTCTCAGGGTAAGGGCCCTGGGGGGGGTTTAGATCAGCACGGGGGGACCAAAGGTCAGCACCAAACACACACTCAGTGGCTGCAGGCTGCAAATACAGTGTCAGGTGCCCAATGCTTTCCTATGAGGAACTCTGGGTTCACAGAAAGGCTGCAGGCTTGGTCCAGGTCGACTGAAGTTGGCCAACAGCTTAAAAGGTAAGTCGGGGCTCCCCTGGATATTGATGGACCACCGGCTGCGTTCCCCAATGCCAGGGGGCTATGGGTACAGGGGCACCTTTAGGTGTCTGCATTCTCACTGGATCTGGTTGTGGTCGGGGGTCCTCTGGATTCAGGCTACCGCGTCGTTGTGGTGGCCAGGAGGGGCAATCCGGGGTGGACTCAAGGTCCGAATCGCCTGGTGACTCTATCTGGTCAGGTGGACCACATGGACTTGGGCGTTGGGTGCAGAGTGGGCAGGACTTGCCAATCCAGAGGGCTCAGTAGTACTTGTTGGAATGGAAGTTTCTTTGTGGACAGGGCCACTATCTCCAGGAGATCTTGGTTTTTAGGGAAGGCAAGCAGTCCTCTGAGGGTTTGCAGAGGTCGCTGATCCTGCAGGACGAGTTGTCTTCTTGTAGCAGGAGTCTTGAAGCTGCAGACAGGCCGGTAGGGCTGGGGCCAAGTCAGTAGTTATCTGTAGTCTTCACTGCTGGTGTGACTCTTCAGTCCTTCTTCTTTAAGTCGCCAGTAATCTGAAGAGCAAGTCTTCTCCTTCCCATTCAAGGTCCTCAGACACCCTGGAAAGAGGCATAAGAAGTAGTCCAAGAGGACTTTGACTTCACCTCGTCCGTCTGCTGATAAGACGATAGGCAGATGGTGGATGAGGGGTTGCCGAGAGGCCCAAGGACATGGCCATAGCCGGAGAGTCCTTAAATCGCTCCAGCAGCAAGTCTGCCTTCTCACAAAAACAAGCAAGTGCCATTGAAGGGCATGTCCATCAGATTAGCTTGGACATTCCCTGAAAAAACATATGTCCTCAGCCAGGTGTGGCACCTTAAGACCACTGTTGACGCAACCGCTCTGACCAGTGAGTCCGTCGTGTCTAGTCCACAGTGTATGGTGATCTTAACTCCATCTCTCCCGTATTTCACCACTTGGGAGACTATGGCCCTGGCCTCCTTCGGGACCTGAGGCAGAACTTGTGCAACAGTGTGCAAAATGGAATGGGAGAAACGGCTCAATCACACGAGGTGTTTACTGATCTCACTGCCAGGCTGGTGGAAGAAAATAACTTCTTTCCAAGATGGTCCAGCCTTGTGGATTCCCTATGCGGTGGGAGAGGAAGGGAATGCGCCATGGGAAATAGCAGCTTGGACAACCATGCTCTCAGGGGTGGGGTGTTGGCTTGGAAAGCTAGGGTCACCCTGAGGGGGCCAGTGGCAACAGGCAGTCGTCCTATTAACAGGAGCCCCTGTGCTGGGATTGGACCAAGTTCCCAGCAGGGTGTCTGTAAGTGCCTGATTAAAGGGCAAAAGGGGATCAGATGTGGAAGCCTCCGGCTGATGCACTTCCAGAAAGATGTTGGTCTTGACCTCCACTCAGGGCAGTTTGAGGTCAAGGGCCGCTGTTGCCCTTTGCACCACCATCACATAAGATGATCTCTCCTCTGTAGCCACAGTGGAGGGAGAGAGTAATCCAGTGTCTGGAGAGGTGTCCAGACCACTGGCCTCTTCTAGCTCCTCATACCAGTCCATGGATTATTCCAGCTGGTGTTTTAGAGGGTCCGGGGACCCCTTCCCCTCTTCAGACATACCTGGCATCGTAAAATAAGGGTCAGGCAATGATCTGGCATCTATGGGCATCGTTGAAACTGGCATTGGGTATAGGAATGGGGCCGGCAGCACCGGTGGGAGCCAGAGGCACCAAGAGCATCGGAGTTGTGGCCTGTGTTGGGGAAGGTTGCATGGGTATGTCCGGCGCCGCTCCAGGTCCAGACTTGGATACCTGAGACTTCACTGGCACCAAGACCAAAGCCACTGGCATGGACCCAGATGGAGTCTTACCCGACCCTGTGGGGCCAAAGGCGCACCAGAAGGGCCGGTCCGCTCAAGTACACAGTGCATGGCCTCGTAAAACTCCTTTATTCAAACGGGTGTTGACCCGGCCCCTGGAAATGGTGGGAGAACTGGAGTCGAACTGGCTGACCTGATGGTGCTGCAGAACCGCACTGGGAACGGAGATCCGAATAGAGGCACCCAATGACGCGCAAAGGATACTGTTAGCAAAAGTTTCTGGATCCAGCCTGATGCCTGAGAAAATCAAAGGTAAGGAATCTGCAGCTAGGTAATCTCTACCAGATAATGCATTACCAAAGGTAAGTAACTTGTTTGTTTTGTGTTTGTGTGTGTGCTACTTGTGTCTGCTGCAGTGGGTGCATGCAAAGAAGTGAGTGTGCTTGAGATTGGGGTGGGAGTTGGGATTGGGGATGAGGAAGTGTGAGAAGGGGCACAAGGTTGGGCTGGTTCATGGCTGCAGTTGTTGGAGGGGCTATTTTCGCTAGCAATCTCTGTATGCCAGACACTGAACTATGAATGGCATTCAGGAATGCAACCATCTGTTGCACTTTGGGAACTAAACCCCTGGAAGCCATTCATGGTAGTTGTCTGGCTTACAGAGATGCTGCATTAGGTCAATACCCTCTTCAAGTGCAGCTGGGGGGACAGGGGTGTGTGGCAAAGGAGGCCCCAGTCCTTTGGGGAGGGGGGTTTGGCTAACTGTGGGAGGTCCAAGAGGGAGGATGGAGATGGGCATCTGGGTGGCGGACAAGGATGCAGATCCTGTAGGGTCCGCCACCACTAGTGACTGGTCGCTTGTGGAGGCCTCTGAAGAAGAAGTCGAGCTAGTGGCCTCCATGTCAGTCCCCTCATCCTCTACATCACTGTGTCCGATGCTTCTCTAACCGTCACACAGTGGCCAGCTGCTTCTCCTCATTCATGGCCAATGTCTCCTTTGCCTGCTCATGAAGATGCTAAAAAGACATACAACATTTTTACTATATCTATGCAAAAAAAAAATGATCACGCTGTTCTTTAACAAAAACAAATTCCTAATTTTAATTTGTAACCTGCTTCAAGGCTATAAAACGTAAGTATACTTTACCATTGCCCTATGCACGTATGGACCATATTATGGACCCATTTGTTGACAGGTTTGAAAATGACCATCATTACTCCCATTTTATTTTAGATCATTTCTCCTAAACACTTCAAATTTCTCATGGAATTAACACCTCTGAATTATACAGAATGGTTGCTTTGAATAGTGAACTCCTGTCAGAAAAATGCATATCTAGCAAGAATACTTTGTACCAAGTACATTGTCCATCTGGAAAAGTCCCTTTCAATAACTCCTTTGCTTCAACTTTGATTTATCATCTGGACATAACAAAGGACATAAAAATGTTGTTTTGGGTATGTGTTACTCTGTCACCAATGTGTACACATTCCTGTCTGTTTCAATTAATAATGTTTGCGTAATAATTTCATCTCTGTTGAAACAGACTGGCTCACATGCACATTTTTGAAGGAGTAAGGCTTCAGTCCAGTCTGCAACTGTTAACATGCACGGACTTGAATTTTGCAGTGGAAGCATATTAAGAAGTGTTTTTGCTAAGAAATGTCCCATTGTTATTATGTTCCTAGACATTTTGGATCACATGCTCAATATGATTTGGTCATTATACCAACTCACCAGTGTGTAGTTTGGAATATCTACTGTATCTTAAGTGCATTGAATGGTATGTCACCTGTGATAGGGCCAACATAACCTTCTCACAATTGAGATGGAGCATTGCACCTGACAGAATCATCAGTTGTGGCCTGTTTGCTAAAACTGTCCTTTTTAATACAAACAAACTCCAGGTACCTCTTTTTCCTTAGGCAGGCATGTCTGCTCAAAACAGCCCTTTGGTAGTGATAAGAAATATAGTGGCAACATTTATCACAAATCAATACACAAAACACATCATCATTTACCTTGTGAAATATATTCACCTTCCAGAACACTTCTTTTGTGTGTCAACCTTTATGCTGATGACATAAATTATTGCTGTAACAAAAAAAAAGTTAACAAACAAAAAGAGCTCAAAAAATAACTTAATCCCTTTATGCTGCTGTTGGCCTCTCAAGTGCCCATCAAGGTCTGGATATGCTACCACAAGTATGCGGGCCATTAGGGTGCAGCGCAAATGCTTCCTACATTGGGAGGACAGGCCGGGATGGACTTCAGATTACTTTCGGGTCCAGCTCCATAGGTCCTCCCACCTCTTTCAGCAGTGAATGCTGCGCCCCTGGCAAACCCATCAGGTCTGCACCTTCTTGTCGATATCCTTCCATATCACCTTTTTCTGATGGGCGTTGACATGTATGAATACAAAAAAAAGATTTAAAAAAATGTTTGGTTAGGTTTTGTTTGTACTGCTGTCACACATTTTCGTAAACTCTTACAAGCATTTATAAAAAAGTAGTACAGATAAATATTTTCTAGGAAATAATACATTTTAGAAAATAATTTGTAGGGATCTGTTGAGTACACTCTTCACTTTTCATGTCCTCATTTTACAAATCCAGGCCACCAACATCATCTAGGGCAGGGGTCAGAAACAATTTCCTGTAGCGAAAGCTACTTCTATCAGTACAAATCATTGTGAGCTACTGAAAGCTAAACAACTTGCACATTGTTAGCACACACACCCACGCCCAGGTACATCGGCTTAATGCCTATTGTTTTTAGAGCCAGATACTATGGTTAAAACAGCACACTAAGACTAGGGGCAGTATCCTTCGATACTGCCCCTAGTCTTAGTGTGTTGTTTTAACCATAAAACGTGTCAGTGAGAGCAGTTTTTGGTTCTGTAGGAATGGGACATATTTGTATGGGTGACTGAGAGCCTGTGTCATATGTACTTGAAGCACAGGACATACCATACCCCCTATGTGGCACCATTACATGTATAATTTATACAGATACTTGATACTTTGAGATGGGATAAATTTAAGGGGCCCAAAACATATTCAGACAAGTTCATAACTTGATATTCTTTTCCTGTACTTTACATATCTCTCATTTCAACATGTGGTTGAATTTTCCAGATATACTTGTGTCACAGTATCTACTGGCCACTGAAAGTAAAGGGCATGCAGTTTGTAAATGGAAACTTTTGTTTTGAAGTGTGAGTAAATTGAAATAAGTCACCTTATTCATCCAGATAACTTTTCATTTCAATTTACAGACATTTGAAAACTTTGTTAAACCTTATTTTGTTCCTAGTACGGAAGATAAAACAATCTTCCTTCAGCATGATCTTTGTGGCCCTTACATGGGCACATCAACCATGATACACAACACTTCTGGAACTCTCGGTTGTTCCTCATCAAATGCTTCCCAACAGACCAGATCTTCTGACACAAAAACAGGGACAGATAAGACATCCAAATCCCAAATCACTCAACCTAGCGAAAAGGCTCCTGAAGTCATAGAATTTGGATATTTACATGTTCGATGGCATGTGTAGCTGCAGATACACATGCTGTGCACTGTTCCTGCCATCTAGTGTTGGGCTCGGAGTGTTACAAGTTGTTTTTCTTCGAAGAAGTCTTTTCGAGTCACGGGACAGAGTGACTCCTCCCTTTCGGCTCCATTGCGCATGGGCGTTGACTCCATCTTAGATTGTTTTCTTTCCGCCATCGGGTTCGGACATGTTCCTCTTCGCTCCGTATTTCGAATCGGCAAAGTTAGCTAAGTATCGAAAATTTGTCGGTATTGTTCTTGTTCGGTACCGGTTTAGTTTTAGTGTATCAGCCCCGACATCAAGACCGCTTCGGCGGCCCTTCGGGGCTTCCACTCTTCACCGAGGCCTGGTTGGCCCGACCACACCCGTCGTCCAAGACTAATGGACCGGACCCCCTTCCGTTTCTGTCCCAAGTGTCACGCCAGGTATCCTTATGCAGACCAGCACCGGGTCTGTAACCTGTGTTTGTCACCTGAACACAGAGAGGATACTTGTGAAGCTTGCCGAGCATTTCAATCGAAGAAAACCTTGAGAGATCGACACGCAAAAAGACTACAAATGGCGCTGAAACAAGATCTCGACGTCGAGGAGGAAGAAAAAAAATTCCATCCAAGAAACGGACTCGGATGAATCCGACGGTGAACGACCCTCGACGGTGCAACAAACTGTGAGTAAACCTGCCACGTCCCAAACCCAGGGTTACACCAAAAAATTCAAGGCGACGGGGACGCCACCGCCAGCAGGCCATGTCTCAACCCACAAAGGTGACAAAATAACATCAGCACCTAAAAAGGCCAAAGATTTGCTGAAGACTTCTGACTCCGGTCGAGATGCAAGCCTCGAAAAAGCTCCTCGGAACCGAAAAAGACAATAACATTAGGAATTTCGGTACTGAAAAAAACGGCTTCGGAGCTGAAACGATCATCCTACACTGAGGAGCAAGGGCCTTCGATGCAGCTCAAAGAAAGGCACAGATTTGAGCAAGATCTGGATGTAGAAGAACCTGACTGAACGCAACAAAGGTTACAAATCCAGAAGGATACAGGGAAGATACAGACCATCCCTCCACTCAAATCTAAAAGAAAACTAGCCTTTCAAGAATCAGAAATGCAACCAAAAGCCAAAGTGGTTAGAGACAAGTCACCACCACCACAGGTCTCACCACAACCATCCCCACTGCACTCACCACACTTGTCACCAGTGGGTACACCAATAATGCAGTCACCCACACATACTGAGATAACCCAAGATGGTGCTGATCCCTGGGATCTATACGATCCACCTATATCTGACAACAGCCCAGAGTGTTATCCAACCAAGCCTTCACCACCAGAGGACAGTACAGCATATACGCAAGTACTAGCCAAGGCAGCTAACTTCCACAACGTAACAATGCACTCTGAACCAGTAGAGGATGACTTCCTTTTTAACACTCTGGCATCCACTCACGCATCCTATCAAAGCCTGCCAATACTACCGGGCATGCTCAAGCACGCACAACAGGTCTTCCAAGAGCCTGTAAAGGGGAGAGCTATCACGCCGAGGGTCGAAAAGAAATATAAACCACCCTGTCAGACCCAGTGTTTATAATGCAACAGCTCACTCCGGACTCAGTGGTTGTGGGGGCTGCAAGAAAAAGGGCGAACTCACAATCATCAGGGGATGCCCCACAACCTGATAAAGAGAGTCGAAAGTTCGACGCAGCGGGCAAGAGAGTGGCATCACAAGCAGCCAATCAGTGGCGAATTGCAAATTCGCAAGCCCTACTTGCACGCTACGACAGGGCACACTGAGACAAAATGCAAGACATTATCCAGCATTTGCCCAAGGAACACCAAAAACGTGCCCAACAAGTAGTTGAAGAGGGACAGGCCATTTCAAACAATCAAATACGGTCTGCATTAGACTCTGCAGATACAGCAGCACGGTCTATCAACACGGCTGTAACGATTCGAAGGCATGCATGGTTGCGAAGCTCTGGATTCAAACCAGAAATACAACAGGCAGTACTAAATATGCCGTTTAACCAACATCAGTTGTTTGGGCCGGAAGTCGATACCGCCATCGAGAAGATGAAAAAAGACACAGACACGGCCAAAGCCATGGGCGCGCTCTACTCCCCACAATACAGAGGCACTTTTAGGAAACCACAATTTAGAGGGGGGGTTTCGGCAACAGACATCTGAACCATCCACCTCCCAAACAAAACCCACCTACCAGTCACAATACCAAAGAGGGGGGTTTCGTGGTTCCTATAGAGGACAATTCCCAAGAGGAAGAGGGAAATTCCAGCCCGCCAAACCAAACCCTAGCAAACAGTGACTTCAATGTCACACTACCCCAACACTTGTCACCAGTGGGGTGGGGGGAGGCTAACCAAATACTACCACAATTGGACACACAGTACCACAGACACGTGGGTCCTATCAATTATCCAACATGGTTATTGGATAGAATTCTCAACATTCCCTCCGGATGTTCCACCAAAACCACACAGATTGTCTCCACAACACTTAGACCTATTACATATAGAGGTCCAAGCACTGCTACAAAAATAAGCCATAGAGCTAGTACCCTATCAGCAGAAGGGAACAGGCATTTATTTACTCCCTGTATTTCCTTATTCCAAAAAAGGACAAAACATTAAGGCCTATCTTAGATCTCAGAACACTGAATCTCTTCATCAAATCAGATCATTTCCACATGGTAACACTTCAGGACGTAGTTCCCTTACTAAAAAAAGGGGAAAATATGACAACACTGGATCTCAAGGATGCGTATTGCCACATACTCATCCATCCATCTCACAGGAAAGACCTCAGGTTTGTAATACAAGGCAAACATTATCAATACAAAGTGCTACCGTTCGGAATAACAGTCCCCAGAGTATTTACAAAATGCCTAGCCGTAGTAGCAGAAGCTCATATAAGGAGACAGCACATGCACGTATTCCCATATTTAGACGACTGGCTAATAAAAGCCAACCCTCAGTAACAATGTCAATTTCAAACGCAATATGTCATAGATACTCTACACAAACTAGGGTTTTCTATAAATTACCAAAAATCACATCTACAACCATCCCAAATACAACAATACTTAGGAGCAACACTCAACACACAAAAAGCAATTGCCACTCCAAGTCCACAAAGAGTTCAGTCGTTCCAAAATGTAAGATCAAGCATGCAACCAAACCAACAATACACATTAAGGTTTGTGATGAAACTACTAGGCATGATGTCCTCATGCATAGCTATTGTCCAAAACGCAAGACTACACATGCGGCCCTTACAGCAGTGCCTAGCAAAAAAATGGATGCAGGCACAGGGTCAACTCCAAGATCTAGTGTTGATAGACCGCCAAACACACTCTTCGCTTTAATGGTGGGACCCTGTACATTTAAACAAAAGGCGGCCTTTTCAAGACCCAGTGCCTCACGTCATTATCACAACAGACGCTTCCATGATTGGGTGGGGAGCACACCTCAACAATCACAGCATACAAGGTCAATGGGACAATCAACAAAAACTACTTCACATAAATCACTTGGAACTGCTAGCGGTATTTCTAGCATTAAAAGCGTTTCAGCCACTTCTAGCCCACAAAGACATTCTTGTCAAAACAGACAATGTGACAACAATGTATTATCTAAAAAAAAAACAGGGGGGGGACACACTCGTCACAGCTGTCTCTTAGCACAAAAAATGTGGTATTGGACAATTCACAACAACATTCGCCTGATAGCACAATACATACCAGGCATTCAAAATCAGTTGGCCGACAATCTCAGTCGAGGTCATCAGACTCACGAATGGGAAATACATCCTCACTTCTACCGCTGGGGGACACCAAACATAGATCTATTTGCAACAAAAGAAAACGCAAAATGCCAAAACTTCGCGTCCAGGTACCCACACCCTCAGTCCAAGGGCAATGCTCTATGGATCAGCTGGTCAGGGATATTTGCTTATGCTTTTCCCCCTCTCTCGCTCATTCCTTATCTGGTCAACAAACTGAGTAAAAACAAACTCAAACTAATACTTATAGCACCAACGTGGGCTCGCCAACCGTGGTACACCACACTGTTGGATCTATCTGTGGTACCCCACATCAAACTACCAAACAGACCAGATCTGTTAACACAACACAAACAACAGATCAGACACCCGAATCCAGCATCGCTCAACCTAGCAATCTGGCTCCTGAAGTCTTAGAATTTGGATTTCTAAACCTTTCTAAAGAACGTATGGAGGTCATTAATAAAGCAAGAAAACCCACAACCAGACATTGTTACGCTAACAAATGGAAAAGATTTGTTTGTTACTGCCAGGCTAATCAGATTACGCCACTAGACGCCTCCACACAAAACATTGTAAATTACTTACTACACTTACAAAAGTCCAATCTAGCCTTCTCTGCCATTAAAATACATCTCACTGCAATATCTGCAGATTAAACATACAAAATCCCTTTTTAGAATTCCAGTTATTAAAGCCTTTATGGAAGGACTAAAAAGAATCATACCCCCCAAGGACACCACCAGTGCCTTCGTGGAATCTTAATATTGTGTTAACACGGCTCATGGGCCCACCATTTGAACCCATGCATTCTTGTCAAATCCAATTTTTTCTTGGAAAGTAGCCTTTCTAATAGCCATCACTTCACTTAGAAGAGTCAGCGAAATACAGGTGTTTACTATTCAAGAACCCTTTATACAAATACATAAACATAAGGTGGTTCTCCGTACAAATCCACAATTCTTACCAAAAGTCATATCACTGTTTCATCTAAATGAAACGGTAGAACTCCCAGTCTTCTTCCCACAGCCAGACTCAGTAGCAGAAAGGGCATTACATACGTTAGACATAAAAAGAGCACTAACGTATTACATTGAAAGAACAAAACAATTTTGAAAAACAAAACAATTGATTGTAGCATTCCAAAAACCACATGCAGGTAACCCCATATCCAAACAGGGCATTGCCAGATGGATTGTCAAATGCATACAAACCTGTTACCTAAAAGCTAAAAGAGAATTACCCATTACTCCAAGGGCACACTCCACTAGAAAGAAAGGCGCCACAATGGCTTTTCTTGGTAATATACCAATGACAGAAATTTGTAAGGCAGCCACTTGGTCTACGCCTCATACATTTACTAAACATTACTGTGTAGATGTGTTAGCAGCACAACAAGCCACAGTAGGACAGGCTGTACTAAGAACATTATTTCAGACAACTTCAACTCCTACAGGCTAACCACCGCTTTTGGGGAGATTACTGCTTTGTAGTCTATGCACAGCATGTGTATCTGCAGCTACACATGCCATTGAACGGAAAATGTCACTTACCCAGTGTACATCTGTTCGTGGCATGTTGCGCTGCAAATTCACATGCGCCCTCCCACCTCCCGGGGAGCCTGTAGCCGTTTTAGTTGCATTCAAATTGTATATATGTATATTTTTTAATGACTAATACTCTATGTACATACACATTTACTCCATTGAATGGGCACCTCTAATATCCTTACTTTAACAACTCCTACCTCACCCTCTGCAGGGAAAACAATCTAACATGGAGTCGACGCCCATGCGCAATGGAGCCGAAAGGGAGGAGTCACTCGGTCCCGTGACTCAAAAAGACTTCTTCGAAGAAAAACTACTTGTAACACTCCGAGCCCAACACTAGATGGCAGGAACAGTGCACAGCATGTGAATCTGCAGCGCAACATGCCACAAACAGATGTACACTGGGTAAGAGACATTTTCCTTATGACAGGAATGTATAGATATCCTCAAACAAGCACGCAAACCTGCCACTAGACAGTGCTATGCAGCAAAATGGAAACGTTTTGTTTGTTACTCTCAAACCAAAAACATTAACCCTCTTTAACCAACAGTAGAGGACATTGTACAATATTTATTACATTTACTAAAGGCAAATTTAGCCTACACATTTATTCGTTTACATTTTGTCACCATAGCTGCATGTCTGCAAAATAGACAAGATTTTTGTTGTTTAGAATTCCAGTTATCAAAGCATTTATGGAAGGACTAATAAGAATAATTCCAGCAAGGATTCCTCGAGCTCAATCTTGGAATCTAAACGTTGTACTCTCAAGACTCATGGCTCCACCATTTGAGCCACTTCACTCCTGCCCCTTACAATTCATTTCATGGAAAGTTGTTGTTTTAATTGCTATCACCTCTCTTAGGCGTGTCGGTGAGCTTCAGGCATTAACTTTGGAAAAACCTTTCTTTCAAGTTCATAAAGAAAAGATTGTATTAAGAAAAAATCCAAAATTTCTTCCAAAAGTCATTTTGCAATTTCATATTAATCAAACAATAGAAAGTGGCAGAAAGAGCTCTACGTACTCTAGATGTAAAAAGAGCTCTTATGTATTATTTAGACAGACCAAAAGCTTTTACGAAAACAAAACAACTTTGTGTGGCTTTCTCATTACCACATAAAGAAGATCCTATATCTCAAACAATTTTAACAAGATGGATAGTCAAATGCATTCAAACTTGCTATACTACAGCTAAGCAACAGTTACCTGTACCACCTAGAGCACATTCCACTAGGAAAAAAGGTGCATCTGTGGCCTTTTTAGGTAACATACCTATAGCAGACATTTGTAAGACAGCAACATGGTCTACACCACACACATTTACTAAACATTATTGTGTAGACCTCTTTGCCAGACAACAGACAAATGTTGGACAAGCTAAACTTAAAACACTTTTTCAGACAATTGCAAACTCTGCACACTAGCCATCGATTTATGGAGGGATTGCTTTACAGTCCATGCATAGCATGTGTATCTACAGCTAAACATGCCATAGAACGGAAAATGTTACTTACCAGTAGACATCTGTTCGTGGCATGTAGTGCTGTAGATTCATATGCGCCCTCCCTTCTGTACAGGTTGCAATTTAGTCATATATGTACATACACACATATGTAAATACATTGCATGGACATCTTTTCTGTCTTACTATATATTTTTCACTACTTCACTCTCCCACCTGCGGACAAACAATCTAACAAAGGACTTTATGCCCATGCGCAGTATTACCGAGAGGAGGAGTCACTTGATCGCGTGATTCGAAAACGTTCTTCGAACAAAAACAAGTTGTACTACTCCGAACCCAACGCTAGTTGGCAAGCTTATGCACAGCATGTGAATCTACAGCACTACATGCCACAAACAGATGTCTACTAGTAAGTAACATTTTCCTTCCATTCAAACATGTACCTGTTGCTCTGTGTTATCATATGGCTGGCAGTACAGGTACAGGACCTCTGTGATAAGGAGTTCCAACTGCAGAGATGTTACTGTACTGTATTGTACTGTAATCGTATTTATATAGCGCTTACTACCCCTGACGAGGCGTCAAAGTGCTTTTCGGGGAGTAGCACGCTACTCTGGAACCCAACAAGAATTAGTGATGGATTAGTATCAGGAAATAATGAGTACAGTTTTAGTATTATTATGAGTTAATTTGACCCGCGGATATGAGAGTTTGTTAGTTAGATTGACTGGAGTAATGGAGGGGTGGAGGAGGAAAGAAATACAGAAGTGTTAATTGGGAGTATATCCTTCATTTACTCAACCCAAAGGCTTGGGATGAGTAAAGGGGGATGGAGGAGGGAAGAGTACGTGGAAGGATTAGGGAGAGCATAGTAGCAGAGTGAGATAAATGTGGGAGGATTTAGTAGGGTTGTGTGGGAGGTCACGGTAGCAGACGGTGAGTTAGATGTGGAAGCAGAGGGAAGAGCTTAGGCAGAGTTATTTAGGAGATTAAAGTAGTAGAAAGGATTTGGGGTGAGTCAGAGTGAGAATGGAGGATAGTTTGATAGAAACATGACATATGATGATGGGTAGATAAGTGTGATAAGATGAGAGCAGGAATTCATAGATATCTAGTATAACAACCCACCCAGGAGCCATGCAATGACCCACGAACATGCCAAGCACAGAAACATATACACATACATACATACATACATATATATATATACATACACACACCCATACAAACACACACACTTATGCACATACAATACATAATTAGAACCATGGGTAAAATATACTTAGTCAAACAGGTTTAAAGAGTGTGTGTTTATTTTATTGTTATGACATAGTAGCGATACATGTTTTCTAAAGAACTATACATAACTAGAAATATACACATAATCTGAAAAAAATATTTATCAACATAGGCATATGCAGTCCATAGTTGTTTGAATATGGTGGTTATGAAGGAAAGAGCAAACTCTTGAGTAGTTTTCTGAAGACAATTTCTACATGTTTAAAGGGAGGGTAGAAGCACTTTACCCCTGGATTGCAGGAATAAAGTGCTGTAGAGTCCTATGCCCAACAAGAAACCTTTCAGTAAAAGAAAGCAACAATCTGAGTAAATTCCACGCAAAAGATGGTTATTTCCAACAGTTATACTTCTATCTTTTTTTGGTGCAAGTGACTTATCACACCAGCACTGTTTAATCTACCTTAATGAAGGGTGACTTTATAGAAACAAATCTTTATATTCTACTTCATTGTTGGAAATTGAGTCTCTAGTTGGGAGTGGTATTCACACTATCTAATTAGGGACCCTCACTCTATTCAGGGTAAGAGAGTCACTCTATTCAGGGTAAGGGAGCCACACAGATAAGATAACCTCTGCTCACCCCTTTGTTAGCTTGGCACGAGCAGTCTGGCTTATCTCAGAGGCAATGTGTAAAGTATTTGTACACACACTCACATTAACACAGTGAAAACACCAAAAAAGTGCTTCACACCAGTTTAGAAAAATAGCCAATATTTATCTGAATGAATTAAGACTAAAATGAAAAACATCCAACATAAACAAGAAAAGATACAAATTTTCAAAGATTAAATCTTATTAGAACATTGGAATGCTGGAGGCTCCATTGAAAACAATGGAGTGCTGCGGGCTTTTACAGGCCGGTAAAAGCCTGCAGCGCCAACATTCCAATGTTCGCTTTGTTCACAGCAGCAGCTGTGAACAAAGCCTCACGGAGCCCGAGGGGATTTAAATCCCCTCGGGCTCCGTGAACATTTGTTTTTTTTAATAGAACATTCTGCCCTGTGTGGCAGAATGTTCTAATAGCCTTAGAACCCGCCGTAGCGGGCTCTACCGGTTATTAAAGTCCCTCTCCCTTGTTAAATGCCCTCGCCTTCGGCTCGGGCATTTAACGCGGGGAGCGGGCCTTTAATAGCCGGTAGAGCCCGCTACGGCGGGTTCTAAGGCTATAGTAAAATGCTTAGAAACACAATAGCTCCAACTGGGGCTATCATGACGTCTTGACAGTCTCGTTCCTAACAGTCCAACGTCACCCGCAAGGGAGTGCAGGCTGGTCACGGAGTGGCACAGACCCCAGGTACAGTAACTTGGAAAACGATGAGGAAACAAAGAGGTGTCATAAAGGTGCGAAGGTGAGGTGTCGCTGGAGCTAGAGTGACGGTGATTCCTTACTGGCACCGGGAAGGTGAGGTGTTGGTTCCTTACTGCTAGGCAGGGGAGGTGAGGCACTGGTTCCTTACGGTTGCAGGGCAGGTGATGGGGCATCAGTTCCTTATGACCTGGCGGGGTCAGTGAATCCAGCAGGTGAAGATGCAAGGCTTCGTTGCAGGCAGTGGCATTGAGTTGAAGAGCGGTGCCAGAGTCGATGTGCTTAGTTTCTTCTTGGTTATGGGCCCTTTCACCTTCTTTGCTAGGCAGTGTGGCTACCAGGGGTTGCTAACAGCAGCAAAAGTGGAGGTGGTGGTGTTGATTGAAGTATTAGGAGGCAAGTGAGTTTTTTTTGGGAAGCCGCCACACGATAGTCCGTAGAGACAGACAGCCATTGGCTTTTGTACTTTACTGCCACACACATTAGCATATGGCTGTGTCCACTATGCAGTCAACTTCCGCAGATGGCCATCAGGTTGCAAATGTCCTGATAGCAAGGTCAGGCGGCATCCATTTTAGAATGTGAACCAGTGAATTTTTAAGTGTTAAGTGCGTCACCACCACTCAAAATGGTGGCTGGTTTGTTTACTTAAGCAAAATGCATACATTACTGTTTTATGAAAAATTTGAAAAAGTATAATGTAATCCGTTATTGTGATTAAATGTGATAGTTATGTGGTTTATTTTATACATCCGTTGACGGAATTTTATAAAAAGAAATGTGTAAATAATACATTTAAAATATATTTACAAATATATTTTTTTTAAATCAGACATATAAAAAATTATTCTAAGTGTACATCAATGTCACAAAACATGGAATTTTACAACGACATGGGATGTGTGTGGATTATCAAAGTATTGTTTGCCCATTTAAAGTGCCATTAGTCTTTTTAGGGTCAAGCGCAGAAAGCGCTCTGTCCCTGTTATCTCTCTACGGGCTTGTAACCACACCTATCAGTTTGGTTGGTTTGTGGGCTTGCCTTTTAAAATTCGCTTGATTTGATTAGTGAAAGGCATGCATACATCATGCCTATTCAGGTGTTTAGCCCTCTGCTTGCGCACCAGCCAACTACTGAACACATATGAGGCTCCATGTTTTCCATATGGTTTCTGGACTACTTTTTCGCTTTGTTTCGTAGGCAGCATGTTCTCGCTGGGCACTAGTCGCGTGCTTTTCATGACATTGATCCTGTTACATAGATAATTGCACTTTTGCCAATATGTTTCACTGCAAGCTAACTTCTGTTTCCTTTTGTGTGTTTGCGTCACGCTCATGGCTGCCGTCGGCTCACTTATGTGAAACTGTTTATCTTTTCATTTTCTGTTTATGTGGCAAGAAAAGTCCCGTTAGGAGTTTACAACGCTAATAGCTAACTCGAGCAAATGCGAGACCCATTGCATTGCAAATGCTTGTTTCTTAAATGCAGACATATGAACCCAGGAAGAGGTAGAAAACGACAGCCTCAAGTGATCAGACCTTGCCACAATGGAAGAAAGGGATATTATCAAAAAAATCTGATTGAATAGGCAAACTATTCTCAATCTATGTCATCAGCTGGAGCCAGATCTTCTGCCTCACAAAAGGAATCCCACATCAATAACACCAATAGTGAAACTCATGGCAGTACTCCATTTTGTGGACACAGGATCCTTCCAATACACTGTGGCAGTATCTGGTGGCATGCCACAACCAACTTTCATCGGGTCTGGCTCCAGCTGAAGACAAGAATCAATAATAGTTTGCCTACTAAATCTGTTTTATATGATTATATTGTGTTCTTCCACGGTGTCAAGGTCTGGAATTGTAAAAAGAAAAATGACCCAGACTGTTTTGTTTATGCATGTGTTCTAATGTTTTTTCCAGTTGACAAACTATTCTTACTAGTGCATGAAATTATTAGATTAAGATGTGTGGTGGTGTTATATTTCACTTTTTTGAACATGGGAGAAATGTTACCTAAATGTAACCTTTTTGGGGGGGAGGGGAGGAATTTTATTTATTATTTGCATTTTTAAAATAATGATGGAAGAAAGAAATAAAAAGTAAACACTACAAGAAATACAACCCCAGTCTTTGATTCTGGGTTAAGAATGTATTTTACAAACAGAAGTAAACTGATACAGGATAAAAACCAAATAGCGTGAAAAATCAAAAAAAGAGTCAATCATGGTGAATGAATATTTTAGAGGCATAATTGTCTCAAGTTCAATGTACGAAATGCATTTGCCATCTGAAAGGTAAGTGTGCCCGGAATGTAGTCCACACAGTGAATGGTAGTCACACAATGGAGGAAATTATGTTGTTCTTCTCTTGCAAGTGGTGGTGGAGGTCTTGCTATCCTCTTCTGGTAGTCCGGATGAACGTCCCCTCCTGAGGGGAGAGTCCACACCTGCAGGGACTGAGGTGGTTGCAGGTGTTTCTGCTTGTGGCATGTCCTCGCTTTCTGTGGCTTCGGCAGGTGTAGTGGGCCCAGATGTTGTAGGGGCACAGAAAGGGGTAGCTGTTGCTGGGGAAGCACTGCACTTATGGTGGTAAATATCGAACAGCACCCAGACAAGGAGCTCAAGCTTGAGTTTAGAGCCTGCATCTCTACATTGTGCCTCTTGGGACTGATGTAGGGATCAATTGTGGTCTGGGTGACAATGAAACCAGTGGCCTCACATTGCTGGCCCATAGATGACCTCCCATATACCCTACCCCCACTAACCTTTGCCCTTGAACCAGTGTGCCCCATTTCACTGGGTCCTGGCTGAACTGAAGGTGGTGGTGGTACTGGCTCCACAGCAAGAAGCGGAGGTATCCATTGGCTGAGGTATTGTAACCGCTGGGGTGGGAAGTGTAGGTGTGGGCTGAGAGAGAGTCACTGGAACTGTCTGCCCAGACAGACCAGATGAACAAGGATGCTCCACATCATCCGGACTTGTAGGAGTGGAGACCTCAGTGAAAGCTTGATCCTGGTCCGAAGGGAAAGTATCCTTATTGGCAGATGGCTGTCCACATACTCTGGGTGTAGGATCTAATATGAATTACAAGAAAACAAATTGTGAAAGTCTGGATTATGCATCAATTGTGTCTTGAGTTACAAATGAAACAAGAAAATTAGTACATTGGTATTTATAGGATATTTAGACTTTCAGTGGCTTTTTGGTAATTACTCAAGCATTATAAATTAAACACATGCAAACTTACAAAAGGCATGTGAAGAGATGTCCTGAAAAGAAAAAGATTACTAAGAAAATATACATACATTATACTACATATTCAACCCAGCTCAGTATAGAGGAGAAATGAGAAGTTAACCATTCCAGGGCATAGTAGGCTAAAGTTCAGATTATTATACAATTTAGTAGGATTAATGGCATTGGTCCTCATACCACCTTTACTTAGTAAATTTATTGTCATGACTACTTATATTCTGCATACAACATATTATGATATACACTCTTTAAGTCAACATACTTTGATTTGTGAAACCAATTACATTACTCCAGTGAAATGGCAAGAAAGTGACAACATTAAAGAATTACATGAAATAATCCACGTTTTCCTTTTTATTCACTGCATAAAAGGTGGTTTGAGAAATGCCAAACATTTTGACATATGTGCATATATAGAAGTAAAGAGAGAAAGACCAACATCACATTGCGAACATATTTTCCAGGTGCAAAAACAAGGCATCATGGTAGTAGTAGTTGTCCAATATATTTGACATTGCAACACTTGGAAGATTGTAAGTTGAACGTACCTTGCAAAATATATCGTAGTGATGATCTTAGAGGGTGAAAATGGAATGTGAGGAGAGATGGATTCTAGATTGGAGAAGGGAGCTGGAAGCTGGAGAGTGAGGAGCTCTAGCTGGGGGTTCTTTGTACAACAAATTATACGAATAAAGGCTTGCCACTTTCCAAGTGCCTTGGATTTCTTACATATTTTGGCGACAAGGGACTCTGTGCAGGGGGCAGAGAAGAATCAATATCAATAACTCCCAACCCCTGGATCAGCCACCTGGATCTGGTGCAAGAAGAAAGAAAAATTAAAGAAGAAAGAAAGAGAGAAATGAATTTGGACAGAATACGAAGAAGAGGAAAGGAAAATTAATAGAGAAAGTGGTCTCTATCTGTGTAACCGTGAGTTTACAATATCTTCATATTGTGTGAAAAGGACATTGTTGAGCATAGATCGTATACATGAGGAACACAAACAAGAAATTGTACTAACTGTTAATAGTATGTCAGAAGACAACTTGCGGAGTGTTGAGTCAAAAAAACAGTACAAATTTGAAGGAGGAAAGTTCATATAAATTAGAAAAGCCTCATTGTGATATCATGCTGGAATCTGAAATTGTAAGGATGTTGGTTGATTCTGGAAGTTTATTTACCTTAATATCTAGAGACATATATGAAGGAACTTTGAAAGGGAAAATTGAAGATTTACAGACTGCGGATGTGAAAGCAGTTGGGTATGGTGGAAAGAGGATCAACATTGTGGGAATTAAATGGATGGACATTGTGTTCCAGGGGAATGGTGTACATGGAAAAGTGTAAGTGACTCATGAAGGATCGAATTTATTAGGATGGCGACATCAGAAGGATTTGAACATTGTACTGAATCCTAACGCAACCAAACCAGTTATGGTTGTGGAGAGAATGAATGTAGGCTATATAGGGACTCCAAAAATTGAAATGGAATGGTGTGAGAGACTAATGGAAAAGTTCATGAAAGTCTTTACCGAGAAATTAGGTAAATTGAAAAAATGTACGCACCAGATAATTTTAAAAGAGAACGCTGTTCCAGTTGTCCACAAAGTAAGGTCAATACCGTTTATGGTGAGAATAACACTTCAACAAGAGCTTGACAGATTACTGGAGGAGAAAATAATCTAGCCAATAGAATACTCTGAGTGGTTGGCACCGATTGTCGTGGCACCTAAGGAAGGAAACAAGATTCGCTTGTGCATTGACTTAAGGGACCTTAACAGGAATATTTGGGTTGACAGACAACCTTTGCCGAACATCACAGAAATGTTAAGCATGATGGGGGGTGGCAAAGTATTTAGCGTTCTAGACATGTCGGAAGTCTACCATTAAGTTAACTTGCACCCGGATTCACGCCCATTGACTTCTTTTGTAACTCCTTTAGGTGCCTATCGTTACTGCAGAATGCCTTTTGGGCTGGCATCCGCATCAGCTGTGTTTCGGCGCGTTATGCAGAATATTTTTGGTGGCCTGGAGAATGTGTTGTGCTTCCAAGATGATATTATAGTGGTTGGAAAGTCTGTGGAAGAGCATGACGAATTGATTGAAAAGGTGTTAGAAAGAATTGAGATTCATGGGTTTGCTGTAAAGAAGGAGAAGTGTCAGCTGAGAAAGAGTTGCGTGAACTATTTGGGTTATGAGGTGTCTGCTGAGGGCATAAAACCCAAAAGGAGCATTGTGAGAGCGATTAGTGAGGCTCCGAGGCCAAGCAATAAGGACCAACTTAAATCGTTTCTGGGGTTAGTAGAGTACTGTTCGTAATTCGTGCATGATTTTGCAGAAGTAGTTGAACCCACGAGATTATTTTTAAAGAAAGGAGCTGTGTTTGAATGGGAAACAGAGTGTGAAACAGCTTTTGAGAGATAGTGTAGGGTTGGGAGCAGTTCTCATACAGGTAGTAGACGAGGAGGAAAGAGTCATTGGGTTTGCGTCTTGTAGATTACAGGGAGCAGAACGGTCATACTCTGCAATTGAGAAGGAAGCATTAGCTTGCTGTTTGTGGTATCAATCATTAT
Organism: Pleurodeles waltl; assembly: GCF_031143425.1. Classification (NCBI taxonomy): domain Eukaryota; kingdom Metazoa; phylum Chordata; class Amphibia; order Caudata; family Salamandridae; genus Pleurodeles; species Pleurodeles waltl. Next base: position 550,539,359 of record NC_090443.1, on the reverse strand, counting down.
AGATACTATTTGTGGGGACTGCCTTTTGTGCTCGTACGGATCATAAACCTCTGCTTCAGGTCTTCAAATGTGGTCGGGGTTTGGAAGGGAGTATGACGCCCAAAATTTCTAGACGGTTGATTAATGTCATTGATTTCAATTTTGATGTGGAATTTGTGAGAGGTAAGAAGAATGTTGTGGCTGATTGCTTGTCGCGCGTGCTGATTGATGAGTGTCCTGAGGAAGTTTCGATGATGAGTGAGATTGAAGTAGAAGCATTTACAATAGACAGTGAACTTACTTTAAAACAAGAAGAATGGGAACATGCTATGGTGGGTTATAAGGAGTATGATGAATTAAAGACATTTATAAGTGGTTCTGATCAAGTAAGATGTGATCTACAGAGTTTGAAACAATATCTAGAGGTAAAAGATGAGCTTAGTGTTCATGGAGAAAAAATATTGAGACAAGGGAAAGTGGTTCCACCAACAAAGTTAAGGATGAGGTTGATATAAATTGTTCATGAAGGCCATCTAGGAAGAAGTTTAACGAAGAGGAGGTTGAGACAATTTTATTGGTGGCCTGGGATCGACAAGGATGGGGAGTGAATTGTGAGTGAGTGTGTAGCGTGTGGAAATGGTGACAAAACAAGAACTGTTAGACAGCCACCTTTGGGGTGTGTACAGTTTCCAGCGGGGCCCTAGGAGAAATTGGCTTTGGACTTTACTGGCCCTGTGGATAAACTTGGTAGGAGAAATCTGTTCCTATTAGTTTTGGTGGATTACCATAGTAAATGGTTTATGGTTAGGAACATGGAACACATCACAACTAGCTATGTTACTGAGTTCCTCAGAGAAACATTTTTGGAGGAAGGTGCACCTAAAGTCTTGGTTACGGATAATGGGGTGCAATTAGTGTCAGAGAAAATGACTGAGTTCCTCACTGGATTGGAAATTAAGCATGAAAAGGTTGCATTGTTCCGTCCTCAAGCTAATGGATTGGTAGAGAGGGTAAATCATTATGGAAAATATTCAACTATCTCTAGCAAGTGGGCTGAACTGGAAGGAGGAATTGAATAAGATGATATGGGCACATAGAGTAACACCGCATTCGGTGACAGGGGTGGCACCATTTGTTGCCCTTAAAGGAAAGGAACCGGCAACGAAAGAATCTCCTTGGTGGTTGCGTGAAAAAAGTGCTAGATTTTCAAGAACGTAACAAGTTGAATTATGAAACTAGAAAAAAGGTGAAGGACATTGGGGTAGAGGTAGGTGATTGGGTGAGAGTGAAAAAGTGTGGGTAATAAGGAAAGGAGAGAGTAAATTTTGTGAGCCACAGATGGTAGTGAGAGTATTTAATTCTATAGTTAGGTTGGAAGATGGGAGAGAATGGAGTATGGGGAATTTGTGCAAAGTTGAATAGACTGTGAACGCAGTCGCTGAATGAATTTTATTCTTAGGTAAATTGTAACTAGTACATGTTTAGATTTATATGTGTTTGTAAATGATTAGGATGTGTAAGGGGGGGAGATGGTGTAGTGATGATCTTAGAGGATGAGAATGGAATGTGAGGAGAGATGGATTCTAGATTGTAGAAGTGGAGAAGGGAACTGGAAGCTGGAGAGTGAGGAGCTCTATCTGGGGGTTATCGCAATACTACTTTGTACAAGAAATTATACGAATAAAGGATTTCCACTTTCCAAGTGCCGTGGAGTTCTTACATATATGCAGTGAAAATGTACACACATTTACTAAATTGTGAAATATGTTAAAAGGTGAAAAAAAAACTTGCAAGCACCAGGTCTTCGTGGGATAATGGATGGGGTTTTGAATCTGTTATCTTATCTAACACAAAATACATTCAAACAAAAAAGCAAATACAATGAATGAAGAACAGAACACATATTGCCCAGTAGTAAAAGGAGTGATCGAACCATAATGCTAATAATTTGATGACAACAGATTTGTGATTTTTAAAACTGTACTTATATGTTCTACAAAGGTGGAAAACAAAAACTACATTTATGTTTAGTGAGACATACATAAGTCTACCTTACCAGTCTCCACTCCACCAGGGATTCTTTTCTAGCCTTCAGGATGTAGGATCTGCAAGACCTTCTGCCAGAGAAAAAGTTGTAAGGGGGCTGGGAGAACCACCACAAGTTCTCTGGGCCTCCAGGTGACGCTTGGAGGCCAGCGAAAACACTCTTCCCTGCAGGCCGTTCCACTTCTTCCTAATTCTTTCCTGTTTTCGCAGGTTGTTTGCCACAGCATTCACTCTGTCAGCTATTTTGGCCATATTTGCCTTTTGAAGGTTGTATTTTGTACCTGGGATCTATGTGGCTCTACTCTAATGATTTCATCCACCATGACTGACAATTCTTCCTCTGTAAAATGGGGATTTCTCCTCCCTGCCATTATGAGTAACCACAAATAAACAAAATAGTGCCCCCCAAGTTAATGAAAAAAATTAAAAAGGAGACAAATGACAAATTAACAGAGGGAAGGTAAAAAAAAAAAACTAACCTGACTTTTGAGTGGCAAGTTCAGCAGCAAAATGGTGTTCTGTAGTGGAATGGCAAAGGATCATGGTCTGAAATGGTGTGTGTTTTATAGTGTGGTATGCAAGTGTTCACAATTGGCCAATGTACATCAGGTGTGTGCTGCTGGCATCCATCCAATAGCCACAGCCGTAGTACAATGATGGTTGGTTACCGCAGTAGGCTCCTGCGGTCAAGAATCCCCTGCCAGAACGCCAGCATGAGAGTGAAATCTAAATATGCTTGGCGCAATCCCACCGCCATGACGGGGACGGGTTACTGTTAGCCAGCATTGGAGTCTGCCACGGTAAACCCTTTAAACGATGGACTCCACTCTGTTGACTCAGACGGAGATTCAGTCGCCATACATATAAGTACGGCAGTTGAAATTCCGTCAGCTTGATGGAGTACTTGGAACTACCATCACAGCTGGACGATGGAACTCCCATCATGATCTAAATTGGGCCTAAAGTGAGGGTACTGATTGACAAGTCATTATAAATGAATTGGTCGTCTGTCGTCAACCTCTGAAATACTACTTTAAGGTTAAGACATTCATTTGACAGTGATGCACCATCGTTCGGTACATCAACCACACGTGCCAAATAGTTGGAATCAGAAAGGGTTTAATAACAAAAAAATAATAATCTGAGTCACATTTTCAACCGGTCTCCTAACAACGGTTAGTGGAGCAAGCATTCAGACAGAAGTCATGATGCAAATGTATACCCTAAGATACATAAATATCGAGAGTGACCACATGTCTATATCTTACAATATAAGATATATATCTTTATCAATAGCAAATACCTTTAGCAAATACCTATGTTGAGATCGTGGGAACTAGAAACAACGGACTTAAAATAGAAGCGGAAAGATCACTGGTTGTAGCGGAACATGTTCCTCGTGTTTGGCGCCTCGGGGGCCAAGATGGAAAGACAGCTCCGCGTCAGAGACGGGCACTACCAGTGGGCAATGCTAGATAGAGTATGTGAATATGGCGGAATCCGATTATTTTAACACTGATGCAAGGAAATACGATTTCACACCGGTCTCGGTTTTGGAACCATGGAGCCATCTTTAAAGCAACTCCGGGACCATCGAGGAGCGCTGCGGTACTACACCTGTGGAAGATTGGGCGCTACACGGATGTGTAGTAACATACGTAAGCTAGTGTCCTCATGTCCACCTAGTACTGGGAGGTTGGGACGAGGGAGGCAGTTGGCTGCTCGTGCCTCACCCCCTGACCTGTGGTCTGCAGCCCTGTGTCTCGGCCCCTTCTGCACCCCCGCTGCTGCCGGGTGCCCTGCCACCCTCGGCCCGCCAGGCCCAGCTGCTCGGCCTCCGTAAGCAGCCCCACGGCATTAGCAGCGAGCAAGCCCGCTCCGCTAATCCCAGCACCGCGCACGCTCAGGCCGGCTCAGGCTTCGAGGGGATTAGAGGCCGGCTGCTAATAAACTTTATTAAGGCAGGGAGAGGGCAATCCGATTTATGCCGTGTGTTTTAGCATGCTTACTTCGAGGGGCTGCGGCGCGGGTGGGGGAAGGGGCCGAGCACGCCACCTGCTCAGGGGATGGCCTCGCGTGGCGGACATTACTGCTGGCTATGTGTTGAGGTCTTGATGGATGCGTCGTCTGGCTCCGTCTCCATCTTTTCGTAGCAGCCTGTGAATTCAGGAAGTGGCTGTTATCTTATTGCTGCGTAATTGTCTGCCTCAGTGTCCGAATGTGTGTTTACGTGTGTAGGTGCATTGGTTCGTGCAAGGATGCACTAACTCCACCTTATTTGCCTCCCGCTCGTGTATTGATGTCTGTGCGCATGTTTTTCTATTTTGTGTACGTACTTGTTTTGTGTCATGCGTCTGTCTTTCTCGGTTTGTTCTTCGCATGTTTATTATGGTTTTGTATGTTCTTATGTCCGGCTGTGTGCATCTGTGTTTTTTCATCTTTACCTTTTCAAGTACTCGCTTTTGTTTGTCCACAAATGTTTTAACTTATTTGTCTGTCGGCGTTAAGCTTTTATGTATATAGATATATCCGAGTCTGTGTATGTTCGGATTGCTGTTTTCCGTGTCTAAATTGATATCTACAGTGAGTGTGCTATTATTTCTGTTTGCTTTAGTGGCTACTGATGTTCACTGTATGTTTGTGTTTTCTGTATTAACGTCTACTTGTGTGTGTAATAATGTTTGTGATAGCCTTAATAAACCAGATATTCATCCAACGACACTCCCCACCTCACCTCCGTTTCTCGTAGACCCCCCTTTACTCTCCTGCTCCTCTCCTCTGTCTGCTGTGCTGGAGTCAGAGCCCAGAGAGCTCTGCTTTCCATCCTTCTCCTGCTATACAGGGTTGAAACGAGCAGTGCCTTGCCCCATTCAGTGCCGGTGCAGAGAGAAGCTTGTGCTGCTGTTCTCCGGGCTGTACACATCCTGTGTGTGCGTGGGATGCTTGCACTGCTGCCTCCTGGGATGTACGTTCTGTGTATGTGAAGTTTGTTTTGCCACTACTGTAGAATAGAGTTAGACTTTCCTGCTCATGTCCTTGATGTATGTTCTCCACGAGAGAAGCTTGTGCAGCAGAAGCCTTTGGCATACAGTCTCTGCATGTGAAGTTTGATGTCTTGCTGACTCTGCTGAGCTTGGTCAGTGTGAGAGAAGCCTGCAACCTACCTCTCTCCATTGTGTGAAGCCTATGCTGCTTCCACACTGTCACTGCTGTCCATACTCTATCTGATTTGTGTGTGAGAGAAGCTTGAACAGCTCTGGCCCCGCTGTACCTCTTCTTACTTGATTAGTCTTCCTGAAGCACTGCCATTTGGTAGATGGTGGGGATGAAAGGTGGGACTGCTTATTCTTTTGTGCAAGCAGGAGGAGACTGTTGGTTGAAGTCCGGCCTTTTGTCTTTCCCTGTTCTCACACTTCAGTTTGGCAGATGATAACTACAGGGAGTGCAGAATTATTAGGCAAGTTGTATTTTTGAGGATTAATTTTATTATTGAACAACAACCATGTTCTCAATGAACCCAAAAAACTCATTAATATCAAAACTGAATATTTTTGGAAGTAGTTTTTAGTTTGTTTTTAGTTTTAGCTATGTTAGGGGGATATCTGTGTGTGCAGGTGACTATCACTGTGCATAATTATTAGGCAACTTAACAAAAAAAAATATATACCCATTTCAATTATTTATCATTACCAGTGAAACCAATATAACATCTCAACATTCACAAATATACATTTCTGACATTCAAAAACAAAACAAAAACAAATCAGTGACCAATATAGCCACCTTTCTTTGCAAGGACACTCAAAAGCCTGCCATCCATGGATTCTGTCAGTGTTTTGATCTGTTCACCATCAACATTGCGTGCAGCAGCAACCACAGCCTCCCAGACACTGTTCAGAGAGGTGTACTGTTTTCCCTCCTTGTAAATCTCACATTTGATGATGGACCACAGGTTCTCAATGGGGTTCAGATCAGGTGAACAAGGAGGCCATGTCATTAGATTTCCTTCTTTTATACCCTTTCTTGCCAGCCACGCTGTGGAGTACTTGGACGCGTGTGATGGAGCATTGTCCTGCATGAAAATCATGTTTTTCTTGAAGGATGCAGACTTCTTCCTGTACCACTGCTTGAAGAAGGTGTCTTCCAGGAACTGGCAGTAGGACTGGGAGTAGAGCTTGACTCCATCCTCAACCCGTAAAGGCCCCACAAGCTCATCTTTGATGATACCAGCCCAAACCAGTACCCCACCTCCACCTTGCTGGCGTCTGAGTCGGACTGGAGCTCTCTGCCCTTTACCAATCCAGCCACGGGCCCATCCATCTGGCCCATCAAGACTCACTCTCATTTCATCAGTCCATAAAACCTTAGAAAAATCAGTCTTGAGATATTTCTTGGCCCAGTCTTGACGTTTCAGCTTGTGTGTCTTGTTCAGTGGTGGTCGTCTTTCAGCCTTTCTTACCTTGGCCATGTCTCTGAGTATTGCACACCTTGTGCTTTTGGGCACTCCAGTGATGTTGCAGCTCTGAAATATGGCCAAACTGGTGGCAAGTGGCATCGTGACAGCTGCACGCTTGACTTTTCTCAGTTCATGGGCAGTTATTTTGCGCCTTGGTTTTTCCACACGCTTCTTGCGACCCTGTTGACTATTTTGAATGAAACGCTTGATTGTTCGATGATCACGCTTCAGAAGCTTTGCAATTTTAAGAGTGCTGCATCCCTCTGCAAGATATCTCACTATTTTTGACTTTTCTGAGCCTGTCAAGTCCTTCTTTTGACCCATTTTGCCAAAGGAAAGGAAGTTGCCTAATAATTATGCACACCTGATATAGGGTGTTGATGTCATTAGACCACACCCCTTCTCATTACAGAGATGCACATCACCTAATATGCTTAATTGGTAGTAGGCTTTCGAGCCCATACAGCTTGGAGTAAGACAACATGCATAAAGAGGATGATGTGGTCAAAATACTCATTTGCCTAATAATTCTGCACTCCCTGTAGGTGTAGAAACCTCATACCTCTTTGTGCATCTATTATGGGTACTTCAGGCCTGAGAGAGCCCTCCTGTGCAAACCATCTCTGTACACAAGGCTGTGCCTGGGCATCCACCTGGAAAAGGCACCTGGAAGACAAACCCCCTCAAACCAGTTCTGACAGTACAGAGAGAGGATCAACATCTCCTATGTGCTTTTGCTGTATAACATTGGGATCCACTCACCCATTTGTTGTTCCAATTCCTAGAGGAAGTTCTTTGCAGAGTACTTAAAGGACTGCTGTGCAATCACAGCTGGTGTCTGCTTGACAACCAGCTTCCCAAAGGTGAGAGAACATCACTGAGTCTATCCCTTGCAGCAAGAGCTGTTCATCTGTCCTGAAGTGACTAGAAGCCAGCCTGCCTGCTGCGAGAGGGAAGGAGTCTGCCAACTCTGCAGGAAGACTGTCATTCGAGGAGGAGTGAAGTGTAGTGTGACCCCGACTTAGTAGGATCTACTAGAAGAGGAAGACTGCAGAAGAGGATCTACATGTCCTTTGTCAGCAGGCAGCAGGCTCTCCCGCTGGCGCTCCTGGAGGAAACTCTCCCTGGGGCTTCTGGAGGAAATCATACAGTGCAACCAAATATCACCAAAATGCACTCGAGTTGGAGCTGTGATCCTCAGCAGCGTGACCTGAGCGTTGTGCAAGACAAGTTGTAGCATAACACAAGCCGTTGTGCCAACACGGCTCAGGTCAAGCTGCAGTGTGATTCGAGTTGCTACACCAAAGACAAACCCACAGCATGTCCTGAGCCACAATCACCAGATCAAGGCCTGGGCTGTACTTTGCAAGCAGACTGGGGAAGCCTATGCATGGCCACATGACCTCAAGACAATCCTGTTAGTGGCATCAGCATACCGAGCCCATTCGGTGAGCACCTGTTTACTCTGCCTGTGTGTGATCCAGAGTCTCTTGCAACAGCTGTCACTGCTTAAGAAAAGCCACCTCAGTCAACCGAGGACACGAAGCAGCTGCCTCATTAGAGACACGGCTGTCTAAAGAGGCCTTGACAAGAACTCCCATCTTGTGCTCTCTCTCAGAAGTGGGCGAACAGTCAAGTGGAAGAGGAGCCAACACAAACATATACTGAAAAATGTCACTTAATGAGACAAAAAAAACTGTGCACATTGAGGGATTACAGATTAATCTGCACCTAGGCCTAGTCATGTAGCCCTCCATAACTTCTGGTCAATAAAACTATTGTTCAAGCATTTAACTTGTCCAAACCAGACTATGGAACGCAATCTATTTAGGCTTATTTAACTATATGTTAAACACCTTCAGATGTTTCAGCACATGACAGCTCAGTCACGACAAGTAAATTACAAACCAAAGGTACCCTGTGCTCATTCCCTTGGTAGCTTGGTATAGAGCAGTCAGGCTTTTTCCCCAGACGCAATGTGTAAAGCGTTTGCGCAACACACTCTCAACATTGACACAATAAATTCAACTCAAAAGACACTTCAGACATGCTTATATAATAACATATGGATCTTATATTGGAAATAGGTACAATAGGTCATAAACAACATATATCAAAAATCCTGTGCATGTTACACCACTGCTGACTAGTACTAATTTTCCTGACAGTGCAAGTATCTACACAACATACAGTCTGACATCAGGGCATGACATGTAGCAGTATGGTTAGGGAAAACACCTAAATCCCCAGATGCCATCACAATTACACAAATGACCACATGTAGTGCAGTAATAATACATATAGATTAGATACTGCAGAGCCATCATGGACGCAGCCCTATATATAGCAGAATTAAACATTTGTTGTAGGGAGTAATATAGAGTCCAGGAGCACCTACGGTCCTATTGGGCCTTTTCCGGTAATGTCTAGTAAATTCCTAGATACAGCAAAGAGGGGGCCTGTTGCAAGGTCTCACCCCGCAAGACTACAGAGGCTCAGTGCCCCAAAACACAGTCCAATGAAGGAACACTCATAGTTAAACGCAAAGGCAGGAGGCCTCACTTGGCCCCCCGCATGCTGAATTAGGTGACAGGGCAGCTGCCTGTGATCGCGCAGTGCAGCTGCCTGAGAAGAAGAAAGCAGGTGGTCCACCGTACCTGGGTGCCACGAGGAAGAGACCACCGGGGACTGTAGAGTTGCCGCAAACAAGTGCGGATGGCTGGGGGACCTCCCTTGGTCTTTCCTTGCTGTCCACACCATGGGGGCAGCAAGGCAGTGCCATGCACTGCATGAAGTTGGTGTACCTCATGTACAGGGCCAGCATTGTTGGAAGGGAAACGTGCTGGGACGCGGCACAGAAGGGCAGTGCAAGCTTCCTCCTCACCAAAGGGGAATCCTCAGTGGCACTCGGCGCAGCAGGTGGTGCAACCAGTCTGTGGGTGCGGGGTATCTTCTGTTGGTCAGGCCCTGCCCATGGGAAGAGGGTGCACAGCGGCCATTGCCGTAACCTTCCTTGTTACTGGGGCAACCTGGTGGGTTTGCACTGATGGGGGCTTCCCTTGAAGCAGCGGTAACTCTCCACCCTTGGGAAAGTTGGACCCGCTCTGTCCCACGCCGGTTAGTTAATCTCAAGCGCTTACCACGCACTGGGGGCAGTACTCTTAATTCAAATTGGCCCCAAATGGAGTGCTCCATATGCACTGAAAGGGGAAAGAAATGAAGCGCACACCAGGTGCTAATGTTCCACAAAGGGGTGAGCGACCAAAGCCCTCATTACGCGTTGCCAAAGGCAACTTGAGTGGCCCAAATAAAGTGAGAATACACAACACTTATGTGCTATTTTGAGGATCAGTCAGCCTCACAGCCCCACAGCAGCCCCACTTGGCACAGGGACAATGAGGGAGCAGAGGCCATCCAGGAAGCCCCTGGAGAACACAGGGGCCCATATTTATACTTTTTTAGCGCCACATTTGCGCTGCTTTTTGACGCAAAAGCGGGGCAAACTTACAAAATCCAACTGTGTTTTGTAAGTTTGCGCCATTTTTGCATCAAAAAATGATGCAAATGCGGCGCTAAGAAAGTATAAATATGGGCCTAGGTGTGGTACATAGAGGTGAGGTTAGTAAGCAGCAGGCCAGCACACAAGGCAGGTAGTCAAGATGGAGGTTCCTCCTAGCAAAACGTCAGTCCTCTGGCAGGAGACAGTCGAGGGGCAGCTGGCAGCAGAACAACAAGCAGAAAAGCAATTCAGTGAGTCCTTTAGGCCACCCAGAAGGGCAACAGCAGTCCAGATGAGTCATTTGTGCAGCAGTCCTTCTGGCAAATGTTGAGCCCCAGTTCCAAAAATGCTCTGAAAACATGGGGTCAGAGCCCCTGTTCTTATACTCTTAAATGTCTTTTATGGAAGGGGTGAGTTCAAATGAACCCTTTCAAGTGTAATACCAACCACTTTCAACCCAGCCCTGGCTCCAGACATCAGTAGATGGTAAATCAGCCCTACACAGCCTACTAACATGTAAGATATGAACAACCTCTTCCTCTCCCAGCACAGGAAGACTGTCAGTATGCGGATGGATGCAGATGCCTCTCCTGTCACACCCAGCCCCTCCTGTGTTGTGGCTGTCTGGAAAGTAAGCATAACGTGTAACTGTCACTCCGCCCTAGACATAGATTGGAGTCAGGCTGTAAAAGACAAAGAGTTATAAGCGCAGAAAAATGCCCACTCTCCAAAAGTGGCATTTCTAGAATTGTAATGCAAAATCTAAATGCAATAGTAAGCAGGATTTCTCACTACCCTTCCAAACATGGCAACACTACTCATTTTGGATCTGAAATTACCACTTAAAAGTTTTTAATGCTAACCTATGAGAGGAGCAGCCCTCCCAGTAGTGAAAAACGAAGTAGGCTGTTTCTCACTACTAGGACATGCAAAACATAGAAATACATTTCCTACCTTTTATATACTGAGCAACCTGCCCATAGGGCTACCTAGGGCCTACCTTAGGGGTGACAGGTGTAACAAAAGGGGAGTTTGGGCCTTTGCGACTAGTTTGAAATGCCATGACAATATAGCAGTAAACTGCGTACACTGGCACTGCAGTGGCAGGCCTGAGACAGGTTTGAAAGGCAACTTCTGTGGGTGGCACAATCTGCGCTGCTGTCCCACAAGTAGCCTTCAATTTACAGGACCTGGGTATATGGTATACCACTTTACAAGGGACTTACAGGTAAATTAAATGTGCCAAATATACCAACTTTCAGGGGAGAGATCAAATGCATTTTAGCGCTGATTGGCAGTGGTTCAGTGCCCAGAGACCTAAAGCTAACAAAAAGAGGTCAGAAAAATAGGAGGTAGACAAAATGTTTTGTAGATAACTCTGCAAAAAGGGTGATTTCCAACACAAGGTAATCATAGATGCCTGGTCATTTAGGCCCATATTTATACTCTGTTTGCGCCGGATTTGCGTCATTTTTTTAACACAAATTCAGCGCAAACTTAACTCTACATTTATACTTTGGCACTAGACCCGTCCACGCCAAAGTTATGGAGTTTGAGTCATTTTTTGGATGTGAAATCCTACCTTGCGCTAATGACATGCAAGGTAGGCGTTCCCGTGCAAAAAATGACTCTAAGGCATGTGCGCCTTATTTATCCTCTCACGTCATTTTGACGTACAGGAGGAGGTGGACCATTTTTTAACGCCTGGTCAGGGCAGGCGTTAAGGGACCTGTGGGCTCATTTCCATGGTCTCTGACCATGGAAGCAGTCCACAGGTGCCCTTCCCTGCCCCCAGGGACACCCCCTGCCACCCTCGCCCACCCCTGGAGGACACCCATGGATGGGGACCCATCTACGGTAAGTAGAGGTAAGTAATTTTTTTTTATTTTTTTTTTTTAGTTGGCATAGGGGGGCCTAACTTGGGCCCCCCTACATCCCACTGTGCCCAATGGCCATGCCCAGGGAACAGAAGTCAAGAGATGTTGATTTGGTGGAAGATCCTTTACTATCCTGGCAGCAAAAGTATGAAACAACTTGTCATCCACAAGCAGGTGTATTTTCAATCTTGCTTTTCGCAGAGACATGAAAATGTATTTTCCTTCAATTCTACTGATCGCATCTTGCAGGTGGAATTTCCATGCTTCTGTTACAACAGTGTACTTTGTTGTAGCCACTGATTCACTTCAGATGTATTCTTAATTCGCTCATTTATTCAACTGGCTCGAAGTTGCCCACCCTCTTCCAACTAGTTACCAAGTTATTACAAGAAAAAACAAATTTGATTGCTGCATTACCAATAAACTACATCCTCCTTTCACCTGCTTCCGACCAAATGTGGCTACATTCATCTTACGGGGGTTGGCTGTGAGTGCACTTTGAAGGCCAACACCAGAAAGATCAAATTGCATTTTGTAACTGATGCAATATAATATGGGAATGGACCCGGTTCCTTATTTTCCAGGAAAGCTACTTTCAACGTCCAGGGCCTGTCCAATGAGTTGAAGATACATTTTCTAAAGATTCTCTCAAAACAAGCCTCCATTTTGCTACTTCACAGTCAAATATCGAACTACTTTGGTAAACCATACCAACTGCCACTGGCTTTGTTTCAGTTGTTACTGGAAATTATCAAACAATTGGAGGAATGAGAAATTATACTTCACATCCTATAGCACCAACTAAGTTGGACAAGGCATGGCTTACCTTCATGACTGTTTCTCAGAAGTAAATGAGCAAAAATAAATGTGGCTCACGTGGCAATCTCCAGGTCTACAAAAAATCCCCACATAAGACATATTTTGAGGAAGCCAACTGTGTTGGTGACTGGCAGTACTTTTCTTGCCTCCAAATAGATAGGGGATCAACTGGTAGCCTGGTGTGGAAACAAACAGGTAAATTACTATCCGGTAACTTTCAGTGGTGCAATATGTGAGAAATGGGGCTGTAGTATTTGTACAAAGTTGGACCCCTGAAACATTCAAGGCTGCTTGACGTTATTGATGACTTGGTACAGTCTTTTGGTAGAAGGCAATGGGGTGTACTCGAAAGGAACATCATGAGGGTGGAAATGACCAAGCAGATCAGTTAACAAATTATAGTGTGTTATATTGGAGTTTATTTAAATGGAACATCTCTTAGTAGAATCTCAAAAAGCTTTAGCGGTACAATCTCAAACAAAGAAGTGGAAAGAAATGTCAATTGCACATTGGAGTGCCACTCAGTATCAGTCCACTAGGTAATACAGACATCAATCCAAGCTGTCATTTTAGACCACACTCGCTCAACAATAGGTGTTGGACACCAACGATCTAAGAAGACCTTTGAGAGCTTAAGGGACATTACATTTTGGCTCCATATTCTGCTAGATATATTAGTGTGCCGCTGAGAGTACTATGTCTCTGTGCAGTTCTACCCTATGCTCTCATGCAGAGGGATTGTTTGCAACAATGAATAGTCTCTGGGTCTGACTTCATCATTCTTGTGAGTGTAAGCCAGGGAAAATACATATATGTTTAATATCACTTGTCTGTTTGCCAAGTGGGTGGAATGTTTGCTGATACCTTACTGTAAATTTGAAATAGTGACCTTCTCAATGATTCACCATCTTCTATGGTTCTATTGCTTGACTTGATTGACTCCAATAGGAGTAGTCACTACTAGGGGAAGATGTCTATGATGCAAGAGATACTCGAAGTAAAGAGGACGGCTCCATGTCACTTTCCAGCCCTCCAGCAGTGGGAGGGTGGAATGTTACAATCAATCCATTGCAGATATTCTCATGAAATTTGAACAAGACAGTGGTACTAATTGAAGCTTAAACTCCCTTTGATACTGTCTACACTAGGCAGTACTTCTGCAGCTGCTACAAAAACCTTTTGAATTACTGACCGTGAGGAAGATGGCTCTACATCTACACTTTGTATGCTGAACTCGTGAACAAGTGTTGCTCCATCTGAACACCTTTGTTTCCTTGCTGATGGGCCACCTTAGGCTATCATACCCACGGCACTGATCACAGATTAAAACTGCCATGATATAAACTCAGTTCCACAACAGCAATAAGCAATGAGTGAAACCTCTGACTTCTACTATAAGAATGCTCTATGTTCACAAGGATGTCGTCATGCTGCTGTTAGGATCTTTTGGCATTGGGACGCAATAGTTTGATTATGTAGGTTGCAAAAAATGTGATGGTGGAATTGTAGCAAAAGTATAAACTGTATATTGAATGTCAAATCACTAATTAGTAATTACAAGCATTGACTCCTAGAGAATTTGCTTTTGAAGCCCATGAACCGATTGTCTTTTGTCATAGCTGTTTTAAGTTTTGTTCAATACTACTAATGAATACGTTAAGAACCTTCAAAGCACCTATGGGATGCCTTTGCTAAAGGTCAGAAAACTATGAAATTATCTTTGAATTTCTGAATGTGTAAATACCTACTGCGGTCTGAAAACTGCCCATAATGAACTTGAGGTAAGACTTCACACATTCTTCTATATAATTTTTAGCAGGGCAAAAGATGGATTGCAAGTTAACTCCTAGTTGCCCGAGTCCTTTTGTTATTGTGGGCAGTGGGGCCATGCTGGGTAAGGAATATTAGGCGGGATTAAAGCTGCGGAAAGTGATGATTCTCGATAGAAATATTAAGGGATGACTATTTAATGTGGGCTGAAGACCAACTTTGCAAGAAGGGGTAGAATTCAGACCCTGACATATTCTGCACGTGTCCAGAAAAGGACTGTAGATTCTAATGAGTGCATCCAAAGAAGTCCCAATATTTTCAGTCAATAAAGGTTCCAACGTGAAGATGCTATACTACACCAATAGAAATGCTTCAAAAAAATACATCTTTGTTTTTATACTAATACCATTGTTGTTTGAATGTTCTTTTAACCCCTTAAATGATTTTAAGTCAACAAAGATTCCAGTATGTAAAGACAACCCCAAAATTATGAACTTTTCCAATGAAAATGTTATGCACACAAGCAATGTTTTGTTAAACCCTTAGTTGAACCTAGTCCGTCCTGAGGCACTGGAGTCCAAAATGCTCAAGCATTTCCCCAAAGCTGATATACAACTTTCCCCATGTCTGATGTCCTGAGGAGGCCAGAAGTTGAAAGGCCGAAACGCATCAACTATTTTTTTTGGAGGAATGTTCTTGAAATTTTGGAGTAATGGAACAATGGAAATGAAATGGTATTGTGTATAATCATTGGGAGGAAATACCTCTAAAGTAAACGATACCAAATATCATTACCTCACGGTATAGGACTGCTTGCAGGAAGAAGGTTCAGCAGCTTACTTAAAAAAAGACTGATTTCAGTGCTAAAAATCATTTTTCTTTATTTTCATTCATTTTAATTGTGTGATTTTAGGATGTTTGTTAGTTTATTGGTTATTTGTTTATTTGTATAATGTCGGGAATAGAGTGATGTAGTTATGTGTACAGTTGTGTTCATTATGCAATTCCACCTTTTGATATGAGTCTAATAGGGAGACACAAAAACATAAACAGTTATTAAAAATAAAAAAATACAGTTGTCTACAATGATCAATTGATGTTTTAATTTGTAATATATAAATGTATCCCCTCTGTATAGTGATAATGGTGTATTGAATCAGAATAGTGGGCAGTTATTTAGTGAACTACAATATGATTCAGGGTAAAAACGTTAGCTCAAATGAGAGATTGCCTGAGTCTGTCCACGAAGGAAGGGCCTTTATCATAGTTGGTGTGAAGTCAATAATATTGTCGAATGACCCTTCTGTGAACCCATTGTTTATCTAATCCTTCTTGAAAAGGTCTCACCCTTAGCCAGGCACAAGGTATTAGTAAGATGGCTGATGACATCATACCTAGGAGGGATTTGAGAAGGTGAACAGAAACGGATCTTCGATTTGGTAGGTTTTGTGCTAATATTATGACTTTCCTCTGTCTGTCATCTGACAATAATGCCTTGTCCTGCATTGTATCTAGGAATGCTCCCAGAAATATTATTCTGTTGAACGGATGTAGCAGAGACTTTTGACAGCTGATTGTTGGACCCAAGGATTAAAACATCTGAATACAGGTCATTGTAGCTTTCGGCGCTTGGTGCACAGATGGCCCTTTTATGAGCCAGTCGTTGAAATAAGAAAATACCGGGAGGCGTTTTTGACTTAAGTGGGCTGCCACTCGGGCTAGACACTTTTTTTAAAATCCAAGGGGCTGACCTGACACCAAAAGGGAGGACTTTGAACTGATTGTGAGTGCCGGGTGAACCTCAGAAACCTGTAATACTTTGGGTGACTGGAGATATGGAAATAGGCATCCTGCAGATCTAGGATTGTCATATAATCTCGGGGACTGAGGAGATGTAGGAAGTCTTGAAGGGTTATCATATGAAAAGATTGGTATTTCAGCTATCTGTTAAATTTTCTGAGGTCCAAAATGGGTCACCAGTCTCCTGATTTCTTTATGAGGAAAACACGAGAGTAGAAGCCCGTTCCTCTTTCAGAAGGTAGGATTTTCTCTCTGGCACCTTTGCTTAGCATGGATAGCACTTTCTTTCGAGGTAGATGGAAATGAGGTGGGTGTGCTTGTTTTGGTGGAGTGGTGGGCAGAATCTGGGTACACTCCAATGTGTGGACATATGTTATGAGATTCAACACCAATTCATCTGAAGTTGTTTGCCATTGATAAGAAAATGTTGAAATATTGGCTCCCAGAGGGTGGTGTTCCGTGGGGGACGTAACCGGCACTACAGCATCATCACTGTTTTCTGCCAGTTTCTCTTGCCTGAGATGCCTGCTTTCTCCTTGGTGGTTGTTGGGAGTCGACTGATGCCAGTGCTGTTTTGTATGGTAGCTGTTGTTGGTAAGATGGTCAAAAGAGATGATAACTCTGATACCTCTGGTATCCTCCTTGTTATGAATAAACACCTCTTCCACATGCCCCTCTAAATGGTATTTTTCAAAATTGTAAGTATCTGAATCATCCTTTATTGTTTGTAAGGTGTCATCTACATGTTTGCCAAACAGGGTGTCCCCTTTGAATGGTATGTGCAATATTTTGGTTTGTACCTCTTGTCTAAATGCTTTGGCCTTTAGGAAGCGTTGGTGACAAGGACTGCTGATCCTACAAGCTGACAGAATCCTATTGAGGCTATGTTCCTAGTGTATTCTATAGCCTCCGATAAGGATATCTCTCCCTACTGCAGGATCTTTTTTGCTTCAGGTCTTTTATCCTTTGGCAAAAAATCAACATTAATGGCTATGTTAAACAACATTTTGCAGTCATAACTCCCTAGTTTTGCCAGCGAGTTGGCCGCACGGACTGTTGTTGCTGACATGGCTGAGAATTCCTTTCCAATATTATTGAGGAGTCTGCCTTCTTTGGCTGGAGGGGTTGAGGTTGGAGTGGAAGGGTTTTTTGACCAGCACTGGGCTGCTTGTGCTAGGACTGAGTCTGGTTTCGGGTGTCCAACCAGACATGCCGGAGAAGCCTCAGGAGCTTTATATTTTTTATCAATCCTTTTTCAATATTTTTATTCCTTCCTCTCAGATGTAGTCAGCAACTGGAATCGCTCTTGCAGTCTTGTTTGTTCTTTAAAATCATATAGAAAGCAATCTGATTGATATAGGAAGTTGAAATTGTTTGGCTGCTCTCTCCATGAGAGTATGGAAACCACCAATATTATCCGGTGGGGAGTCCCTTGGTTGCAGTCCAGGAGGTGAAGGTGTGGGATTGTGAATCATCCCACATTTTGGGCACAGATTGATTAGCTGTGATTTCACCTTCTTTGTTATCATCCGAGGAGGACTGTTCATCCCCAGGTGGCCAGCAATATTAGACATCAGGTCATTCTTGGAGCTGCAGACAATGTCATTGGATCAGGTGATCTTGGCACTAGAGGCTGTGGACGCATCAGAGAGGTTGACTTTGCAGGTTCAAGATAGTGTTTCTAGTATTGTTGTAACATGCCCTGAATGTCTTGCAGTAGAGCCACAGGAACCTGATCCATGCCCTCTTGAGTTGGAAGTGGAGCAAAATGCTGAAACTCTTCAACATATTATCAAGGTTTTTCTATATATTGTTGTCTGTTGTAGACATGTTCATAATAGTACCCTTCATCATCTTTCTGGTACTTAACATTAAGTTTTGAAGGACTGTGAGCTGTACTAAATGCTCCATCATTCTCATCTGAGTTCTCTACATCCAATAAATGACTTGGTGGCAAGGGGAACACCTTGCTAGGTGAAGTATGTTCTGGGAGTATATATCCGTGCATTGGTCTATGCATCGTTGACGGTATAGTCTATGATGCTGCTTCAGGTCAGACTTCAGGTGTAAAATTGGCAATTTCTTTGATGGTTTTGTCATCAATAATGGTGTTTTGGTCATCGGTTGTATAGTCAACAGTCTCGTCGACAGGGTGTTTGTTCACTATGTTATCGATAGTGACGGCAAGGTGGCCGTCGACGAGGTTGTTGTTGTCGACAGGGCTATGGTAGTCGATGTGGTTGTTGATGTCATTCTACTGCATTTGACAGCGATGTTGTCATTGAGATCTTTATCGCTAGCTTAGATTTCACCATGGGTGGCTCCAAGGAGAATTTTCCCTGGATGTAAAACCAGGATTGAAGAGGGAGTGGTAGGCTCTGACTTTGTGGCCTCTGAGGAGGTTTTTATTTCATTTTTCACTATTCAAAAGGGCCCTTTGAAGCCTCATGGTGAGTCTTTTTTATGGCTTTTCTATGTGGCTCTGTTGACCCCTGGTGCGACCTCTCCCTTTTCTTTGACTTTTCCTGTGAGGGAATGGAATTCTCACATTCCTCCTCATCAGAAATGACATTTGCTCTTGATTTCACCTTTTGTAGCCACAATAAAAGCCTCTCCTTTCTCTCTTTGAGAATTTTAGATGAAAAAAGTCCAACAGATTTTACAGTCCTTTACCTTGTGGGTAGGATAAAGACAATAGATAACACTCCTTGTGAGGATCGTCAGAGCGTAGCCTCTTCTTTCCCCAGGTCCCACAGGGTCTGGAAAGTACTTTCTTGAATGGTTCTAACATGTTAATATCAAGCTCTGATAAATTACACAATAGTGATTCTGGATGACCAAACTCAGGGTAACAGCTAAAGAGCTGAGCAAAGCTCAGGGAGACTCCCTTTCACACGACGTGCAGTAGAAAATCCAAGGGAAGATGCCTCTGCATTGAGTGTTCTAGAGAGTGCTATAGCCTGACTGGCTGGAGTTTGGTTCTTGATAATTGATGTAGATAAACTATTAAAATCAATGTAATTCGCCATTATAAGATACGTATACTGCTTCCACTGATTTAGACGGTACCGTGGGACTCTCACATCGATGACAGGGAATGATTCACGCACAGGAATCTATGGAAGATCCAATACTTGAGAGCTGACAATACTCTGTTAGAGACATTTCAGTGAAGCTGAAGAAAGCTTTAACCGCTTAGGTGCGGGCGTCGGCCACTGGCCGACGCCCACACACCCTCCCTGGTGCGGGTCACGACCAGTGGCCGACACCAGGAAGGGCATTAATAAATCCTCGGGTGCGTCGCACCCGAGGATTTATTATTATTTTTTTTTCTTCCCTGGGGAGACACGGAAGCTACCGTGTCTCCCCCCGCCCCCCACCCGCCCCTTTGTGACGTCAGCACGCCGCGAGGCGCGCTGACGTTGCAAAGGTGTTTTCCCCATCAAAGCAGGAAGCAGCCTTGCGGCCGCTTCCTGCTTTGATGGGGAAAACGGCCTTTTACACGTTCGGGAAGGCCTCGTAAGAAAGGGGAGAGTCTCCCCTTTCTTACGAGGCCTTCCTGAAAGTGTTTCCTGGCCCCCGATCGCAGCACAGCTGCGATCGAGGGCCAGGAAACACTTTCAGGAAGGCCTCGTAAGAAAGGGGAGACACTCCCCTTTCTTACGAGGCCTTCCTGAAATTGTTTCCTGGCCCCCGGTCGCAGCTGTGCTGCGATCGGGGGCCAGGAAACACTTTCAGGTTTCCTGGCTCCCCCGATCGGGGGGGCCAGGAAACACTTTGAAAAGGCCTTGTAAGAAAGGGGAGACTCTCCCCTTTCTTACGAGGCCTTCTGAAACTGTTTCTGGCCCCCGATCGCAGCACAGCTGCGATCGGGGGCCAGGAAACCCCACTAGACACCAGGGATTTCACTTTTGGGGGGCAGCCCCCCCGGAAAACGGGCCGCCCCCCCCCCCCCCGGCATATATTTTTTTTTTTTTAAAAAGGTAGGAGCCCCCTGGGGGGGGGGGGCGCGATCGTGCCCCCCCCAGGGGATTTTTTTTGTTTAAAAAAAACAATGAAATGACAGGGGGTCGCCCGTGGGCAGGGTGACCCCCTGTGGGGGCAATTTTTTTTTTAGATGTTGTAGGGTTTCCCTGGGGGCCATTTTGGCCCCCAAGGAAACCATACAACTACTAAAAAAAAATATATGTATATATCTATGTATATATCTATGTAGATAGATATATCTAGGTACATGGATATATCTATAGATATATCTATGTAGATATATATATATATATATATATAAATATATATATATATATATATATATAGGTAGATCTGTATCAAAGAGATTTATAAAGCGCGCTACTCACCTGTGAGGGTCTCAAGGTGCTGGGGGGGGAGCCCGGGGGGAGGGAAAGGGGCTGGGAGGTTCACTGTTCAAAAAGCCAGGTTTTGAGGCCCTTCCTGAAAAGAAGTAGGTTTTGGGTCTTGCGAAGGTGGGTTGTGAGTGCGTTCCAGGTTTTGGGTGCAATGTAGGAGAAGGATCTGCCCCCGGTGGTGGTGTGTTTGATGCGGGGGACAGAGGCGAGAGAGAGGTCAGCTGAGCGGACGTTTCGTGTGAGGGTGTGGAATGTGACTCTCGTTGAGGTAGGCAGGGCCTGTGTTGTGGAGTGATTTGTGTGCGAGGATGAGGATCTTGAAGGTGATCCTTTTGTCAATGGGGAGCCAGTGGAGGGATTTGAGGTGTGGAGAGATGTGTTGGTGTCGGCGGAGGTCGAGGATGAGTCGTGCTGCTGAGTTCTGGATGCGTGTAGTTTGCGCTTGAGTTTTAGAGTGGTGCCGGCGTAGAGGGCGTTTCCGTAATCAAGCCTGCTGCTGATGAGTGCGTGAGTGACAGTTTTTCTGGTCTCTGTGGGGATCCATTTGAATGTTTTTCAGTATACGGAGTTTGTTGAAGCATGAGGAGGTAAGAGCGTTGATTTGTTGGGTCATCGAGAGGGAGGAGTCTAGGATGATGCTGAGGTTGCGTGCGTGGTTGGCGGGGGTGGGTGCAGGGCCTAGCGTGGTGGGCCACCATGGGGGGTCCCAGGTGTTTTTGTGTGGGCCAAAGAGGATTATTTCGGTTTTGCTTGAGTTGAGTTTGAGGTGGTTGGCTGTCATATATATATCACTTTTGTCAATATGTGTGTGGTTTCCCTGGGGGGAGAAGGGTCCGACTTGTCTAGTGGCAGTTTTAGTGCCATAAAGAAGCGCAGAAGGTTTATATGCCTACTGCAAAGAGCACATCTGTATTTTATGTAAATAGCTGAGTACATTAGTAAAGTCTATGGAGAGATGAAGGGCACTTTTGCTGGGTGGTAATGAGGGAATCCGAGGAGGAGGGAGTGGGAGCACCAATAATGATTGTTGGACTGGGCGCAGGAGGTGCTAAAGACTGTGACGAATGGTATGTGACAAGGTGTTTTTTGAGTGTCTTGAAAGTACGTGCTGATTGAGGGAAGAAGCGCAGGTAAGGTGGCCTCTACTGTTGCACGTATCTCACACACACCATCGATTTTGTGACTGTCTACGTAGGCTAGTGTTTTAGAGCAACAGTTTAGCCAATAGCAGAGATGGCATCTTGATGGATGACTGCTGCCTGCACTCGGGTTATAGAGGACCGCTCTGACATAGGATCAGAGACTGAGACATCAGATACTGAGACAGCATCTGAGGGATAGGACAATGGCGCAGACTCTGGGAGTGATTTTTCAGTCAGAGGAGTCCCATTCGAAAACTCCTCTTCC
The DNA here is from genome assembly GCF_031143425.1 of Pleurodeles waltl. Taxonomy (NCBI): domain Eukaryota; kingdom Metazoa; phylum Chordata; class Amphibia; order Caudata; family Salamandridae; genus Pleurodeles; species Pleurodeles waltl. Next base: position 550,517,342 of record NC_090443.1, on the reverse strand, counting down.
AGTACATTATGAGGGAGGTGATGAGGACAGTCCTGCTGTCCCTTCGCAAGCTGTTCGTGCAACTGGGTAATAGTGGGTTAGGCCAACCCAGAGAGCAGGTGAATGCGGCGGCAAGCAGAGAGAGAGTGCTCTCTTGGGAGCTCACCAATTTAGTTCAGCCCCAAATTCCACCACCCAAATCATATTGTGGAGACATCAAAATTGTCTATGGCAAAACAAACTGGTTTTGTAAGGCAGGCACCTGTGTTTTTGGTCCTGGATTCGGGGGCCATATAGAGAAACACACTAAACCCAAACATTTCTGGAAACTAGACATTCGGGGGAGTCCACAGAGGTGTGACTTGTGTGGATTCCCCAAAGTTTTCTTACCCAGAATACCCTGCAAAGCTGAAATGTTGAAAAAAACCTCTATTTTTCTCGCATTTCTGTCACACAAACTACAGGAATATGCTGGGATCCACAACATTCCTACCACCCAGTGACTCCTCACCTGTCCAGATAAAAACACTACCCCACTTGAGTGCCTACACCTAGTGCCTGTGTCAGGAATGGATCACCCCAGGGTCAACAGCTGCCTCACGTAAGGACCAACATTGACCGTTGTGTGATCTATTCCTGTCGCAGGCACCAGGCCTAACCACACAAGTGAGGTATCATATTTATCGGGAGACTTGGGGGAACGCTGGGTGGAAGGAAATTTGTGGCTCCTCTCAGATTCCAGAACTTTCTGTCACCGAAATGTGAGGAAAACGTGTTATTTTAGCCACATTTTGAGGTTTGCAAAGGATTCTGGGTAACAGAACCTGGTCCGAGCCCCACAAGTCACCTCATCTTGGATTCCCCTGGGTTTCTAGTTTTCAAAAATGTGCTGGTTTGCTAGGTTTTCCCAGGTGCCGGCTGAGCTAGAGGCCAAAATCCACAGGTAGGCACTGTATTCTATGAAAAAATGTGATGTGTCCACGTTCTGTTTTGGGGCATTTCCTGTTGCGGGCGCTAGGCCTACCCACACAAGTGAGGTATCATTTTTATCGGGAGACTTAGGGGAACGCCGGGTGGAAGGAAATTTGTGGCTCCTCTCAGATTCCAGAACTTTCTGTCACCGAAATGTGAGGAAAACTTGTTTTTTTAGCCACTTTTTGAGGTTTGTAAAGGATTCTGGGTAATAGAACCTGGTCCGAGCCCCGCAAGTCACCCCTCCTTGGATTCCCCTAGGTCTCTAGTTTTCAGAAATGCACAGGTTTGGTAGGTTTCCCTAGGTGCCGGCTGAGCTAAAGGCCAAAATCTACAGGTAGGCACTTCTCAAAAAACACCTCTGTTTTCTTCCAAAAAATTTTATGTGTCCACGTTGCGCTTTGGGGCGTTTCCTGTCGCAGGCGCTAGGCCTACCCACACAAGTGAGGTATCATTTTTATCGGGAGACTTGGGGGAACGCCGGGTGGAAGGAAATTTGTGGCTCCTCTCAGATTCCAGAACTTTCTGTCACCGAAATGTGAGGAAAACTTGTTTTTTTAGCCACTTTTTGAGGTTTGCAAAGGATTCTGGGTAACAGAACCTGGTCCGAGCCCCGCAAGTCACCCCTCCTTGGATTCCCCTAGGTCTCTAGTTTTCAGAAATGCACAGGTTTGGTAGGTTTCCCTAGGTGCCGGCTGAGCTAGAGGCCAAAATCTACAGGTAGGCACTTCTCAAAAAACACCTCTGTTTTCTTCCAAAAATTTGGATGTGTCCACGTTGCGCTTTGGGGCGTTTCCTGTCGCAGGCGCTAGGCCTACCCACACAAGTGAGGTATCATTTTTATCGGGAGACTTGGGGGAACGCCGGGTGGAAGGAAATTTGTGGCTCCTCTCAGATTCCAGAACTTTCTGTCACCGAAATGTGAGGAAAACTTGTTTTTTTAGCCACTTTTTGAGGTTTGCAAAGGATTCTGGGTAACAGAACCTGGTCCGAGCCCCGCAAGTCACCCCTCCTTGGATTCCCCTAGGTCTCTAGTTTTCAGAAATGCACAGGTTTGGTAGGTTTCCCTAGGTGCCGGCTGAGCTAGAGGCCAAAATCTACAGGTAGGCACTTCTCAAAAAACACCTCTGTTTTCTTCAAAAAATTTGGATGTGTCCACGTTGCGCTTTGGGGCGTTTCCTGTCGCAGGCGCTAGGCCTACCCACACAAGTGAGGTATCATTTTTATCGGGAGACTTGGGGGAACGCCGGGTGGAAGGAAATTTGTGGCTCCTCTCAGATTCCAGAACTTTCTGTCACCGAAATGTGAGGAAAACTTGTTTTGTTAGCCACTTTTTGAGGTTTGCAAAGGATTCTGGGTAACAGAACCTGGTCCGAGCCCCGCATATCACCCCTCCTTGGATTCCCCTAGGTCTCTAGTTTTCAGAAATGCACAGGTTTGGTAGGTTTCCCTATGTGCCGGATGAGCTAGAGGCCAAAATCTACAGGTAGGCACTTTGGAAAAAACAGCTGTGTTTTCTACAAAAGAAATAGGATGTGTCCATGTTGTGTTTTGGGGCATTTCCTGTCGCGGACACTAGGCCTACCCACACAAGTGAGGTATCATTTTTATCGGGAGACTTGGGGGAACAAAGAATAGCAAAGCAAGTGTTATTGCCCCTTATCTTTCTCTACATTTTTTCCTTCCAAATATAAGAGAGTGTGTAAAAAAAGACATCTATTTGAGAAATGCCCTGCAATTCACATGCTAGTATGGGCACCTCGGAATTCAGCGATGTGCAAATAACCACTGCTTCTCAAAACCTTATCTTGATCACATTTTGGAAATGCAAAGGTTTTCTTGATACCCTTTTTCACTCTTCATATTTCAGCAAATGAATTGCTGCATACCCAGTATAGAATGAAAACCAACTGCAGGGTGCAGCTCATTTATTGGCTCTGGGCACCTAGGGTTCTTGATGAACCTACAAGCCCTTTATATCCCCGCAACCAGAAGAGTCCAGCAGACAAAACGGTATATAGCTTTCAGAAATCTGACATCGCAGGAAAAAGTTACAGAGTAAAACATAAAGAAAAATGGCTGTTGTTTTCAGCTCAATTTCAATATTTTTTTATTTCAGCTGTTATTTTCTGTAAGAAAACCTTGTAGGATCTACACAAATGACCCCTTGCTGAATTCAGAATTTTGTCTAGTTTTCAGAAATGTTTAGCATTCCGGGATCCAGCATTGGTTTCACACCCATTCCTGTCACTAACTGGAAGGAGGCTGAAAGCACCAAACATAGTAAAAATGGGGTATGTCCCAGTAAAATGCCAGATTTGTGTTGAAAAATGTGGTTTTCTGATTCAAGTCTGCCCGTTCCTGAAAGGTGGGAAGATAGTGATTTCAGCACCAGAAACCCTTTGTTGATGGCATTTTCAGGGAAAAAACCACAAGCCTTCTTCGACAGCCCTTTTTTCCCATTTTTTTGGAAAAAACAAAATGTTCACTGTATTTTGGCTATTTTCTTGGTCTCCTCCAGGGGAAACCACAAACTCCGGGTACCATTAGAATCCCTAGGATGTTGGAAAAAAAGGACGCAAATTTGGCGTGGTTAGCTTATGTGGACAAAAAGTTATGAAGCCCTAAGCGCGAACTACCCCAAATAGCCAAAAAAGGGCTCGGCACTGGGGGGGAAAAGGCCCAGCAGCTAAGGGGTTAATGCCTGGAGAGATAGTTTTCATCGATCCTCACATGTGATTTGTGGGCCAGTTGAAAGGGCGTGGTCATTGTGCCTATGATGTTTGGAGCTAATGTAGACTCTACCATGGCTACTGCCATTTCCCTGTCGATGGAACCATTGACCTTCAATACGGAAGAACTGAAAGTTACTAAGGATTTTGTGACACACCACAAAAAAGGGAAGGGAAAGAAATTTAAAGTTACGTGTTCTCAAGGGCTAAATAAACAGTACACAAGATAAGGCCCATCAGCTACACTGAACCATTGAGCTTAAACATGGAAAAACTAAAAGATGCCAACTATTTTTACAGTAGGAATTACTGTGTCAAAAGAATAGTAAATAAGTAATTGGAATTAAAAATTAAACAATAATATCTACAAATTGCCATTCTCAGCCTATCTCCTGATCAACTGATTTATATGAAAAACTATTCGTAGTCCAAAAAAGTAAATTTCTTTGTTAACACACTGGCTTATTTTAACATACAACTATCTGCCTGTAATAAAGTAGCATTAATAATCTGAATAAGTGAAAGATCCTGGTGCATTTTGTATCAGTAGAAGTGAAAAAGAACACATTAAGTAGAAGGCGGAGACAGCGGAGCGTCTGCTGTTGGAAACCATACAGGTTTCCCACCTCTAAATGGGACGGGACATCCACCAAACTTTAGTAACCGCCCAACTCTGTTTAATTTGCCATGTTGTCAAAGGTCTTAGGCAATTGGTGAATGATTGTGAAAGACCCTCTGAAAAATGCCAATAGGCAGTGGCTTATTGCTTGTGAAAAAAGTATCAAAGTCTGCAGGCAGAAAGTAGTTTCTTGTGAAATAAACATTTGTCAAAGTCCATAGATAGTGGTTTATTGATTGTGACAATGTGTGAAAGCCTATGGGCAACGACATTTTTATTAATTCTAGACACCCTTTGCTCATTGCTTGTCCATGCTCATGTATATTCTTATGCCTAGTATTTAGCTGTCTGTAAAATAAAGTATGTTTTCTTTTTAAAGTAAAAGCATTGTCTCGAATTGTACCACCATTTAGTGAGGTATGAGTTTCTACTTCACAATATCTCTTTGAAAATGCTTTGAACTACTCTGTCTAGCTATCTGAAGAACAACCACTTAAGTGATGTATTTGGTGCTCAGTTGTGGCAGCAAAACTAAGGGGGCCAAGGACACCAAACTCAACAGCCTTGAACTGACACAGTTGAACCCCAGTAGCCCCTGAGCACCCTCGTCTATTTTGGCTACTGCCTCTACTGAGAGCCCTTGTCATTGGATGGATGTACGGAAGGATATGTGCGCAGGTTCCTTCTGATGGCTGCTTTTTAACCTTTCAACCAAGTGACCACATTTTTAGCAGCGCCGTGAATCCGTATCTACTAAGGGTCATGCAAATTCCTCATGTTTTCCTTCAATTGCAAACGGCAGTGAGCAGGGCCTCCCTGTGCTGTGGGTGAGTTTCTGTGGGCTCTTTAAGCTGGTTGAGGGCTTTCACACAGGCAATGCCAACAGCACCAGTAGGGCAATTTAGTAGTGCTACTGCTGGGTGTTAGAATTATCCCTAGCCTTGAAGTGGGTAGCACATGGCTCCATATTTAGTCAGCAATGTCATAGGTTAACCGCAAATCTAGGCCTATGCATCTTACATTCGTTGTTCTCGACAGTGGTGCAGCAGGCCTCTATCGGGCAGCTGGGGTACATTCTTAAAGTTCAGAAATCCATGCAATTGGGTCAAGTTGGATTCCCTTTCTTGGAGAGCATGCTGGATAGATCAGACTTGTCTTGCATCCAGGGTTCACTGCATGGTCATGCCGCCTACTCGTTAGGAACGGACTCTTTCCAGGGCCAGCTCTGGATGGATTCTTTTGGATTCTTTGTGCATTCCGCTCAAGACGGGCCCTGATAATAAACTAGCATGAGAGAGGAAACCGAAGTGGGGATGGCACACTCAGCTGTTTGCACCGCGTCTATCCTCTGTCTTTCAGACATTATTTGTGCAGAGATGTCCATGAACAGCTAGTTATAAGTAACCCTAGCAGTTGTATTGGAGATGACCGTGATTAACCCCTTCACTCATATGCATTCTGATGTTTGCGATTATTCGTGCAAACATAAAGTCACAATGATCTCCAACACTGATTTTTTTTTTTTTAACTGGTTAATTGTAATTAGCATTGTCAGATGGGAGCAACCACTGAACTCACCTGTTTGCCACTTTGAACAGGGAAACCGCCAAGTAGGTTTATGGTCCAAAAGTGACGTCAAACTCTAGGCCAGTACCGTACGGTCTACAGAGTCGTTCAACTGTTTTTTAAATCAACATGAGCAGCTTCAGCCATCTGGAAACTACTCAAAGGCCTAGGGTTAATGGCAGCATCCCTACACTGCAACCATGGAGTGCTTCCAGCATCTCCCATTTCCATGATGATGGCAACATTTTTGGGTTCGTTTTTGGCTGAAGATTATCACGGATCCTGGGCAGCACACTTGAGCTGACCTCCAAGAATGCTACAGCGATCAATCTGCTTCTTACTTTCAACCTCATGATCCTCTCCACAGTGAATAATACTGTTGTTTTTTCCTTTCACAGCAGCATGGCACCTTCAAGAATCTTAGATTTGCATTGGTCTTGATACGAAACCATAACAGGCAGTGTCTGCTCCCAACAAACGTATTGCTCTACTACTGAGAAGAGCTTCTTCATTTAGCTTTGCGCGTTGCTGGTAGAAGGGGGCAGTAAATAGCCTCTTTTGGGGAACAGTAGCATGAATCCAGGACCATCCAAAATGCAATCTACCTTTGAATGTTAACTGTTGCTCAAGGTAGGCAGAAGGCTTCATTCTGGGTTTTCTTCCCTGGCGTTTGCACAGCAAGGGAGTGGGCTGGCAGCAAACAGTCAAACTCTGGTTATTGGGAGGCAGATGGAAAACTCCATCAGTAGAAGTGGCACTTGTTTCATGACACAAAGTACCCCACACATATTGTTCCGATTACCTACTGATAACCTTCATTACATTGAGCCTTACTTTTTCCTATCAGTCCTTACAATAGGCGGGTTAGGCATAGCAGGGAAACGAAAAGCTGCCCTAGGCACTGAAAGTTCACAAAAACATCTAGCCATTCCCTCCTGTCAGGACATAAATACCTAATAATTCAGTCAGAAGTCTTGTTTAAATACCCAGAAAGAAGCAGAGCGGTTGAAGACAAACCGCACAGTACGGTGGGATGCAGGCTCGTCAGGATTGTGGTAAAGATGAGTAGGGATCCAGGTAATGAGGTTTACTGGTAAGTAATCGGAGGTGTACCACCTTTTCTCTCAGCCTTGTCACGGTCCATATATTATGAGGATATAGCAAGAATGTGAAGTTTTCAACCGACAACCCCCTGTAGCTACCCACGCATGCACAACTCAAGAACCCCTTGGTGATACTAGTTCCAACACACCACTTTGGAAGGAAAGAAGTGTCTAATAAATACTAAAGCCAACATCTAAAGAAAAACATCACCGTTGCCCATAAATGTACATTCATATCATCAAACCATCTACCATCAGGAGAGCAGTGTTACTAAGACGACTCAAACTGACACCCACTGGAACCCAAGGGTACACCAACAGCATATAGGTAGGCAACCCGAGGCATGAGGGTACTGACATTTTCATGGACCAGGAGGGGAGGCCATTAAACAGTGGACAAATCCACCCATGCAACTCGAGAACCGGGCACCAGCAGGTGATGCATGGGCCATAATAACTAAGACGAAGTCGCACTGAAAAATAGATTTCCACAGGAACTAAAAAGGTGGTACATGGCGGTAAATAATAATCAGCTGAGTTCACCAAATGCCGCCCAAGCGTGCTGTACTCAGGGGTGCAGAGTTCCTCTCACATGAGCATGACACCAAAGTGGCTGGAGGTTCTCTGCGGCTCCTCCTTGCAGGGCAAGTGTCTGATCTGTCCCACAATGTGGGGTAATGCAAAAATCCTGAAGCAAGTCCCTCATTTTGTTGAGGGCGCATAGGTATTCCACCAGCAGCCTCACTTCTCCGGTAGAGGACTGTGGACCAGGTTGTATGTCTAGTTTCTCCTAGTGACCCCCTCTGGCATACAGGGTCATAATACCCTCTCTTTACACAGGCTTCAGCCCATTCGGCACAGCGAAATCCTCAACGGTGGCCGCTTCAGCACAGTGAGGTCCTTGGCAGCGGTCCTTCCCGGCATACAGGGTTGTGGCTCACCATGGCACAAGGGCTACAGCCCTTAGAGTTCGGCAATCCTCTTGCGGCATCCCTTACTGGTATATGGGGGCACTGCTCCACCAACGGCCTCCAGTCCAATCAGCACAGCGATACACATGGCTCAATACACAGTGGCCCTCCTATGAAATACGAGGGTTGCCAACTTCATCCGCACATGGGGAATGGCCTGATTGGTGCAGAAGCTGTCTTCTGGCACTTCCCAAAGGGAGTCCACTCAACAGGGCTCCCCATTGGACCTTGCTTCCTCTAATGCTATCCTCTTCCTCACAGGGTACACTAGTCTTTGGAAGCAGGCAGGTACTTGTGATCCAGGGCAGGTGGTTTTGGATTAGGGCTTGTCCCCATTCCTGGTCACAGGAAGAAGTCTTGCAGATCTTCCCCTCCTCGCCCTCCTCACATAGCCTGTCTGGCTGATTGGCAGATATTGTTTTTTGTCTCAGGCTCCCTTTCTTATAATCCATTTCCAGGCACAAAATGTGATTTAGAGTCAGATTCTTTGAGGTTTATGCTGGGGGTCTGCTTCTTTTGAAGATCCAATTGCTCCACACTCTCTTCCCCTTGAAAGTAGTCTATCACAGCAGGAGTGGCTCCAATGTTGACATCACCACAGCATAGTCTATGGCAATGACTAGAGCTTACGCCTGGATGTCAGCCACAGTGATATGTGTATCAAAAGGTTAGCCCAAGGCCCCATCTCTACTTTTCATGATTCTCTTATTAGCCCCCTCTCCTTCATGAAATGTGCCCTGCCCCTTCCTTGTACCTTTTGAAGTGTATAGGAGAAGCCTGGCCCTCACCTCTCCAGTGGGTGTTCCACCCAGCTTACAGGAATGCAGCAATGCACAAATCTGTCTAGGGATATTACTCTTCCTCCATTCCATGTTTCACTATACAGGCCTACAACCAGTACATACATTTAACATGAATGCACAGCACAGCACTGTATCCTACTTGTACTGTACCACTCATAGGCACACATACATCCAACACATAAATTTACCATGCCCGCACTGCACAGCGCTAATCCTTCATGTATTGTGCCACTCAGAAGCACACACACATCAAGCACATACATTCAACATGCACGCACTGCATGATCCCTGTATTGTACCCTTCTCAGGCACAAATGCACCCAGCGCAGATACTCCACTCATGTGCTGAGCAACGCTACACACCAAACTGATGAAGCCAAGGGTGAGTTAAGTACATAGCGGTGTAACTTTAACTGAGTGAGCTTGTAGTACTCCCTCCAGTGTTGTGAGTTAAGAAGGACCTGTTCACTCCTACTAATCACTAAGCGTTATGCTACTACTACTGTGTTGCTTAACTCCTGGTGAAGGCAGTAGCCTTCCACTACTACTATGAGTGTAACACTTTGGACGCCCCTCCTGGTCCAAAAAGACTGCAATCTGTGAGACAGGCCTATGTCACTGCACACATGCATGATCTGTGTTTGCCTATAACAATAACCAGCATTAGGGATCCAGACATGAGTACAGTTGGGGGACTCAGGGTAGGGGTGCACGTCCATTACCATGTGGAGGACGTTACGTCCCAACAGAAGCATTCAACCAACTGACCTAACTCACCAATTCCACCAAAGTAGAGTATCACGGAGAGAACATAAAACAGTACGGAGTGAAAAAAAACATCTTGAAAGAACCAGGGCCCCAACTGCCCCTATCACACCTGGTATAAATAAATTTAAGCCAGCAGAAGATCATGGTCTGCCAGGAAAGGGGGTCATGCTTTTGAACACATATTGCCAGGTAATAGACTGGTAAGTATCACTTGCCAGTAATTGTTACGAATATTACACTACTCGAACATTGAAAATGATGAATAGACCTGTGAGTGGACAAACAACACAAGACAACTAAATTACTTTATTCAACCAGATGGCCCAGAGGCTTACACCTGGTCCTTTGGGACACAAGGCCTCCGAGTCCAGCCTCAGCGACACACAAGCCACTGTAGCTCTCACAATATTACACTTACACTTTGAAACCTGAACGGTCACTGGGCACTTATCTCGGATACAAAAGCGATGAGCAGCCTCTGTGGTAATAACTACAATGAAAAATAATTGTCTTAGGCTCCTATTCTCGGGGATATCTATCGTCAGCAGCGGGCAGTCAGTCCTGTATGGCCCCCAATCTGTGATGAAACCCAAAGCGGCCCCGTTAATGGTCTAGGGTGAAATTCAATGTCCTAAGGAACGCTATCACACCTGGCTGTAGAGTAGCGCCAAGAAATTAATAAACACGTAAAGGGTATGGAAGAGGTGGGGGCATCTGGCTTCCAGCACGATGGAGACGGTCAAAAAGAACCCCGAAAGGATCACAAGCAAATGTGGCCTCCTCCGGCGGCGCCTCCCACCCCCTTTACTTGGAGTTGGTAGGAGCGGGTCTGCCGCTGGGAAAACGTCGGGGGCTGGCCCTCAAGGAGGAGACTGGGTGTGGATAGGCTGTCCTATAACTAGCTAACGGTAGCACTGATGGCCTGAGGAGTACTGGCGGTCGTTGCACCGATGGGTGGGGATGCCTGGTGTCCCTTTTATGAAAGGCTGAGGCTGATGTTTATGGACGTGTCTTGAGCTCGGCTGGTAAGAGGAATCGCACGTTCAGCACCCTGGAGAGGGTTACCCCACGCGCATCATGCAGGCGCCCGGCCCATTCACAAAAATGTTGCTACGAGCAGGTAGTGACCCTTGTAGGCCCCTGGATTAATCGTGGATTCCGGGAGTACGCATCAGGCGTACTCCTGGCATTCGGGAGTATGCCTCGAGTATTGCAAGAGTAAGTTACGTAAAGAGCTTTGTGAATCGGGCCCATAGTGCTTAAAGTTCTTCCAGGCGAAGCTCTTTGGGTAAGGAAGGACCTGCTGAGTAAAAGGTAAGGGCCGCTCGGTATCTTTGCCCTGCGACGAGGAGAGAGCTAGAGAGAGCCGGAAGGGCAGAGTGGAGCGCCCGAAAAAGAAAGAGGGAGCATGAGGAGCGAGGCAGGGAGAGCCCCTCAGTGTGTGTGTGTGAGGGACGAAAGGGGGGCGAGTACAGGGAAGAGAGGAAGAAAGGTAAATAGACTGAGCAGAAGGGAGGAGATTACACACAGAGAGTGGGTCTGTGGTTGAATGTCTCTCTCTGCTGCAGTTTGTGTTTTGAAGGGCGAATAGCCAGAGTGCCAAAGCGCAGAAATGCTGTGACTAGGGGTCACAGTCAGACCATGGGCCACAGCTCAGAGCCAGTCAGAGAAATTCGAGTCAGGGGACGGGGGTTCCCTGAGAAGAGGACAGTGGGAGAAGAGGGTCCCAGTCAAAGAGGAAACCGAGGGGCGGCACGGAGAGAGGGCGCGAGTGACGGGCGGGGGGAGAGAGTTTGACAAAGAGATGGGTCGTGGAGAGAGGTCACAGAGAGTGCTTGAGAGATGGCGTCTAGGACGCAGAGAGGGTGTGCTATAGACTGGAGGAACACAGGCGTCTGCGATACAATCTGAGGCAGACGGGGGTACAATGAGAGGCTGCGAGCTGGAGGTGTTTGGAGACACGAGGAGGGCCTGTGACAAAGTGAAAGGCGGAGCTAGGCTGGGGGAACAGGGTCAGAGAGGGAGAACAGAACATCTGGGTCACAAAGCGCTTCAGAGACACACTGTGGACAGAGAGAAGGAGACAAAAAGTCCGAGGCCACAGAGTGTGGGAGAGACAGACAACGGCGACATAGGGGCATATTTACAAACCCCTTATCCCACCTAAGCACCACCATAGAGGCATTTTTTTTACGCTAGTTTGTTTTTCTGCCACGCTATATTTACAAAGGGGTGCAATGCTTGCAATGCGCCACATTCTGCCTACGTCAGGCATAATGCATGCAAGGGGGGCGTTCGAGCACAGGGAGGCCTAAAAAAATGACGCAGTGTTTCACTGCGCCATTTTTTCCATCATTTTAATGCCTGCTTAGAGCAGGTGTTAAAATGACACACTCATTATATTTAATGGGCCTCCATATCCTTTGCTGCTAGTGTAGCAAGACGCCACAATAGCGTCAAAAATGTTGACACTATTGTACTAACGACCACCATGGTGCACCGTACTCTAAATACGGCGCAACCATGGTGTTGATAGGTGCCAGTTTGGGGGGGTGTGCAAGAAAAGTGGTGCATTATCTATGACGCAGGCATAATATGGTGCAAGGGGCTGCAAAGTGCACATAGTGCAGCAGAAAAGTCACCTTAGCGTAAAAAAATGACGCTACGGCGGTGCTAAGGTGGCGCTAGGGACTTGTAAATATGCCCCCTAGCACGAAGGGCAGTTGCAACAGAGTCCGAGAGGAGCTAGATGAAGGAATGAGCTGGGAGTGGGAGAGAAAGTCTGAGAGATTGAGAGCGTCTGAAGTGCAGAGAGTCTGAGACAGCCTGGGTAAAGACCGCAAGAGGCTGGGGAAGAGAGACTGAGAGGCATGGAGAGTATGAGACGCACTCTGGACAGAGAAAGAGACAAAGGCGATTAAGAGTCGGGGCACAGAGCGCGTCGGAGAGGGAGAGCCTGCGCCCAGGAGTGGAGTGTCTGAGACATACTGGGGGAAAGGAGAGAAAGAGGGGCGACGTCTGAGGGACAGAGAGTGTCAGAGGGAGACTGGGGAAAGACAGGGGCCGGGACACGTCCGAGGTAGAGAGAGAGGCCGTGAAAGAGAAAGGGGTGAGAGTGAACGGAAGACACGACGATGACGGAGAGGGGCCGGGATACACCGCAGCGAGGATGTCAGAGAGCCGGCGGGAGGGGCCGGGTGAGGGGAGGCTGCTGTCACATCAGGGGCGGCAGTGACATGATAGAACTCGAGGACGAAATTAGTAACTTCATTTTCTTGCGTCCAGGGGCCGAGGCTCCCCTGGGGAGCAGCACTAACCCTCAGCATCACAGAGGAACCGGTCTGGGGGCAAATCCGAGAGCACGCATGGAAGCCCCACACGGAAGGAAAGCAGGAAACAGAAAATGCGAGACTCACAGGTTGACAGTCAGTAGAGCAAGTGAGGATGGAAACCAAATGCTAGCACGTCGGGTTCTGCACGAGTAAACGGGGGGGGGGGGGGGGGGGGGGGGGAGAGAGAGGGGGGTAGCAGAATACAAAAAAGAAAAAATAAGTGGGAGGAAAAAATCACCATTACTGAGAGCAGGTGTGAGACTGAGAGAACGAAATTGTCATACAGAGACAATGCTAGAGCCCGAGAACACACATGAAAGGAGGAGGAAACGGGAGAGGGGTTAGAGGTTTAGAGGAGAGACAATATCACCCTCTGACAACAGACTGAAACGAGGAGAATGAAACTAAAGACAGCATTAAAAGGAGAGCGGAGCAATATCAGTCCTTGAGAGCAGAATTATAGAGTATGTATTTGTGTGTCCACGCCCCCAACAGCAGACATGACACAAGAAATGAGTGATGGCAGAAAAGGGAGAGAAATTCACAAATTATTAATTAAAAACATTTAAAAAAATGAAACTGGAATAAATGGAAAAGATGTAGAGGAAAACAAGAGCGAGAAAGACGTTAAGGAAATAAGAGGGGCAAAGAAAGGGGAGCAAATAAAAGTATAACATTCAGAGGAAGATGGAGCGAGAAGAAAGAAAAATGAACAAATGAAAACAGATAGAGCACACAAAATGCACGAAAAAGGACATAATGAAGGAAGGGGGAAGAATGTTAAATTGGAGGGAAATAAAGCGATAGGAAGAGTGCAAGAAAGCGATAGGAAGAGTGCAAGAACGCGATCTCATGGTAAAAAAGGCACTAGGCGGAACGAAGAAACTTCAGACAAAATAAAGAGAGAGCTAAGGTAAAATAGTGGACACGGGTAGAGAGAAGAAAAAAAGAAGAAACGAAGCAAAAGAGAGACGGGGAAGGGGGGGTGAGTGCAGGGAGGTCGACGCACGTGCACGGTGAGCAAGAGGGCCCTGCCGTGAGGAGGAAACGCAGGGCCAGGAGATGTCGCTTCGGAGAAGCGGGGCTGGACCAGGATGAGTGCACAGAGGGGGAGAGAAAGGGGGCGGTGGGGGAGTGGAGGGAGAGGGGCGCACACGCAGCGGGGGGTGGAAGTCCGAGGGGAGAGGAGAGAAGCACCTGCTGCTGGTGCTGCATTTAAAGGGCCGCAGCGTGCCAGGGGCGTGTCCAGCCCTGACCACGCCCACCCCATGGATTACCTGCCTGGGCTCCCCTTTCCACTGAGGGCACGGATTGGCCGGGGGGTGGGTCCCTCCCTGCGGGCAGTGACGTCACTGCCGCCCTGCAGTGTGAATGAATCAAAGCTGCCCTCAGTGCTGAGCCTCCAGCTGTGAGAGCTGCAGCCCTCTTCTTCCTGTGGGGTAGGACCAACCAGCAGCGGGGGCTCTCCACATCTGGCCCGAAATAGCCCCCCCGCCACAGCTGGACCGCGCAGGACCTCCTCCACAGCTGGATAACTTGCTTTTTTGACTTTGAGATTTTTTTTTAAATTCACACAATATATATAAATATACATATATATCGTGTTCCTGAATTCCACGAGATGATGCAGGGCTCGGCTCTGGCCATAGAAGGCCCTGTCAAGGGGCTCCCGGACCTGCTGGCGTTGCCACTACCACGTAAGGCCTTTTCTTCACACTCATTCTTTAGGGTGGGGGGAGCTGGGGTTTGGGGTATAGGGGGTGAGGAAGAGACGAGGGAAGAAGTACCACACCTAAGAGGGGCGCTACCGAGAACAAAAAGGGAGGGGTGTAGGGTGCAGGCCCAGGCCGGGCCCCGCGGTAGATGGGGCCTAGGCAAGCGCAGGCCCCGGCACCAAGCATGGAACGAGGGGGGACACAGAGCACTCGGGGGTCCCGAGCCCCGGCTCCACAGAAGCTCCCGTCACAGCACCTGCCGCATGCCCCATACCCTGGGCTCCGGGTGCCACTCCAGAGGCCGAACTGACCCCTCCGCCTGAAGGACAACGGCCACAGGCCGTGGGGGCGAGGGGAATCAGCGTTCAAGTGACACGGTATCCGTGTCCAGGCACTAGGGGACTCTGGTACAAGAGGCTTTCGGGTACAGTCACAGGGTCACTGGGTAGGGGAACTCTGGTAGATATGGATAAAGGGCCACAGGGACACACAGGGACTCTGGTACACAGGGACGATGGGGCATTCGGGTAGTCACAGGGTCACTGGGTAAGTGTACTCTGGTACACGTGGATACTGGGTCCCGGGGACACAAGGGGACTCTGGTACTCGGGGGGCAAAGTGACAAAGTCATAGTGGCATCACTGATTAAGGGTACTCTGGTATACATAGATACTGGGTGACGGGGACACAAGGGGACCCTGGTTTCGGGGACAAGGGGGCGTTCGGCTAGTCACAGGAGTAAGTGTTACTCAGTAACAGCGGAATGCACTGGGATAGTGAAATGCTGGTACACGAGCACACTGGATCGCTGGTTCACTAGGGCACTAGTTCTGGGGATAGCTGAGCATCAGGACACTTGTGCACTGTTGTATACGGGTACAGTGGGGTACGGGCGCACATGCGCACTGAGTCTCGTGCATTATGGCTCGGGGGTACTGGGGCGCTGTTACGATAGAATGCTAGAAGACCAGAGTATTTGGATGTCGGGACAATGGTATACTGAGGCTCAGGGATGCTGGGAGATTACGGTACCACTGGCGCTACAAGAGCGTGTATTCTTGTGCACTGGGATACCATGCTTCCGGATTATTTATATGATCAAATAATGGCACATTGGTAGTGCACCGAGACGTCGGTACAGCGGGGCAGAGCTACTCTCGATGACTTGTGCATTACAGCCCCATGTATGTGACTATGCTCATCCCTGACTCTGGGTTACTGGGGTAATGTGTAACTCTACAATATGGGTACACAGAATACTGGCACACTGCAACACTGCCACCATAAGATACTGGCAAACCAGAATGCTGGTATAACAGGGCTCTGGATCACTGGAATACTGGGGCACGGGTAAAGTGGGATCTAGGCACATCAGAACACTGTACAGCGGGACACTTGTAAGGCAGGGTAGGATCCTGGTATGCAGCATGCTTATACAATAAGATACTGGCACAACAGAATGCTGAATGCGCTTTTTACCAGCACACAAAAAGCTGGTACAATGGTATATTAGCACACTAGACACGTGTAAAATAAAATACTGGTATACAAAAGGCCGGTGCAATAGGATATTAGCAGAGTAGATACTTGGATAATATGCTAATGGTACACGAAATGCTGCTATGATAAGATAGTAGCACACTAGACACTTGTAAAATAGGCTACTGGTACTCAAAAAGTTGGTAGAATACGATACTAGCACACTAGAATGCTGAATACGTTGGGGGTACCGGTAAATAGGATAGTAGTACCAATAAATGTTGGAGTAACAGTATATTAACACAGTTGTAAAATAGGATACTGGTGCACAAAATGATGGTGCAATAGGGTATTAGCAGAGTAGACACTGGGAGGCTCTGGTACTCAGACTAGAATACT
The DNA here is from genome assembly GCF_031143425.1 of Pleurodeles waltl. Lineage (NCBI taxonomy): Eukaryota > Metazoa > Chordata > Amphibia > Caudata > Salamandridae > Pleurodeles > Pleurodeles waltl. Next base: position 550,500,904 of record NC_090443.1, on the reverse strand, counting down.
GGTACGCTAGGACACCATTGGAATAGGATGCAGATACACAAGTATACTGGTATAGTAGGAGCCCAGCACACTATAAATCTGGCACTCTAGGCACCTATACAGTGGGATAGTTGTACAATTAAGTACTGGTAGGCTGGTACGATGTGTCTGTCACACCAGTACCTTCGTACACAAGAATACTAGGTCACTTCCCCCTGAGACATTTGGACAGTGAGATACTCAAGCTTAGTGCATAGTGACACTAGTAAACTTGCAGAATAATACACTGGCATGCCTGTGCATGTAGACACTGATTCCATAGGACATTCACATTTCTTATGCAAGGATCCAGGTACTCTAGGATTCTGGAGGGCTGAGACCTAGAACACTAGGTATCAACACAAGATAACACCAGGACCTTCCAATGCAGATACACTAGGATGCTGACGTACTAGTAGACTAGAATGCTTATACTTTTGGACACTGCTACACTAGGGTTCATAACTACTTTAGGCCCTGGAAAGCTAGAAGACACAAGGGCACTAGGTCTACAGGAGGAGGTGGTGCGCAGGACTCTGGGATACTGCTAATGTTGGATATTAGTGTACTGGGATACTAATACATCAGGAGTCTGGGATATGCTACTGTAGGACACTGGTACCCTGGGCTACTATTACAACAGGGGTCTGGGATTTTGGTAATGTAGGCTATTGGTTGGTACACTGGGATACTATTACATCAGGAGTCTGAGATTCTGGTAATGTAGGCTATTGGTATACTGGGATACTATTACATCAGGAGTCTGGGATTCTGGTAATGTAGGACACTGGTACACTTGCATATTATATCAGGAGTCTGGGATATTGGTAATGTAGGATATTTGTGTACTGGGCTACTATTACAACAGGGGTCTGGGATTTTGGTAATATAGGCTATTGGTTGGTACACTGGGATACTATTACATCAGGAGTCTGAGATTCTGGTAATGTAGGCTATTGGTATACTGGGATACTATTACATCAGGAGTCTGGGATTCTGGTAATGTAGGACACTGGTACACTTGCATATTATATCAGGAGTCTGGGATTCTGGCAATGCATAATATTGGTGTACTGAGATACTATAACGTCATAGCCTGGGATTCTTGTAATGTAGGCTATTGGTACACTGGAATACTACTACATCAGGAGTCTGGGATTCTGGGCCTAGGATACTGATACACTGAGTCCGTGTAATACTGGTGCACATGCACTGGCACTGTTCCATACATCTACACTAAAGACTCTGGGATAGTGGGAATATACCATACTGGAAGCCTGGGAGTCTCAGTACCTTGAGGCTATAGGGTATTTGGACACCGGAAAAAGGGACGGAGAGACTGCGCAGTACTTTTACAGTAGGAGCGTTGGGTACCAGGACAATAGGGAATTTGTACTCCTGAACTACAGGACACTAGGGCCCATATTTATACTGTTTTAGCGCCGTATTTGCGTCATTTTTTAACGCAAAAACGGCGCAAACTTTCAAAATACCATTGTATTTTGTAAATTTCCGCCGTTTTTACGTCAAAAAGCGGCGCTAAAAAAGTATAAATATGGGCCTAGGATTATAGAATACTGGTACAGGGAAACCATAGACAATTGTTAAACATTTGACCTCTGGTCACTGAGATTGTGGGATCCTGGTACTCTGGGACGCGGTTGCTGGGGTGGATACCGAGACAATAAGATAATAGTATACTTGAACTATGAGATACTGGTACAAGGGGACTGTAGGATACTGGAACTATTGGATACTGATACAGTGGAACTGTAGGATACTGGAACTATTGGGTACTGGTACCATGGGACTGTAGGATACTGGAACTATTGGATAGTGGTACAACAGAGCTGTTGGATACTGGCACTATTGGGTACTTTTACAGTGGTACTGTAGGATACTGGAACTATTGGATACTGGTACAGTGGGACTGTAGGATACTGGAACTATTGGATACTGATACAGTGGGACTGTAGGATACTGGAACTATTGGGTACTGGTATCATGGGACTGTAGGATACTGGAACTATTGGATAGTGGTACAACAGAGCTGTTGGATACTGGCACTATTGGGTACTTTTACAGTGGTACTGTAGGATACTGGCACTATTGGATACTGGTACAACGGGACTGTTTGATAGCGGAACTATTGGACAGTGGTACTGTAGGATACTGGCACTATTGGATACTGGTACAACGGGACTGTTTGATAGCGGAACTATTGGATAGTGGGACTGTAGGATACTGGAACCATTGGATACTGGTACAATGGTAGGATACTGGTGAACAAGGCCTGCAGGTCACTAGAACTGTAAGCTACTGGTACCATACGGTAATAGTACACCTGGACTCAAGGACACTGGACTACATACTGGTACATGCCGTCTCTAGGACACTGCAAATACAGGATACCGGTACTCTAGGATAATGAAACATATGGACGGTCCAAGATTGAACTTTAAAACACAGGTGCACGTGGAGCTCCAAGATACAAAGACAGTAGTATACTGGGACGCTGCTACACCAGATTTCAGGGATATGGGGAGTATACGAAACTTGTACACACTGACCCTGCCATAATTACATTCTCGCTATTTTCACATCAATATTCATATTATGGGTGCCTGGTTATGAATAAGGCTGAGATTTTTCAAACCAATATTGATGACTTGTTTTTCTTCCATATTATGTGCAAATATGTTGCAACATTGGTACACCACGACTCAGAGATACCGGCCTATAGGATAGTTGTGCATGGTAACTTTGGGTGTGGGCACTGTGGCACATTGGGATAATGTGGTACTGACTCACACGAATATCAGGCTACAAGGTACTGCTAAGCAAGGTATGCTAGGACTATATAGTATGTGTACCTCAGGACTGTAGTATACTGGGATTATATCTTAATCGGGCACCAGGGACACCGGTTTTATAGCATATTAAGACTACAGGTTGGATGCAACTAAAACAGGACTCTGGATCCAGCTATATGGGATGCTTATACGGCAGATTTCTGTAACACTGGGACAATGAGGTTCTTGGAGCTGGTACAGGGATTCTAGGATATTGGCCCCGTGGGATGCTTGTACACCGGGGCTCTAGGATACTGGCGCCACGTGATAGTAGTACATCAGGGATACTCGTTCTATATCACACAGGTGCTATAAAATGCTGGTACATCACGACTCTGGCGACAGGCTGAAAGCTACTTGCACACCTGGATCCTTGGATACTGGGGCTATAGGATATTGGAGCACCAAGGATACTCGTACTGCATACTAGGACTATAAAATGCCGACGAACCCGGACTCTGAGTACAGGCTGCGTAGGATACTTCTACATCGGGACTCTATGATGCTGGGACTGCAGGATATCGGAACTACAGGATACTTGCACCTATCGTTTCTAGAATATTCGGGCTACGGGATGCTGGTACACCGGGGATACTGGTTCTGTAGCGAAATACGACTATTGGAGTCTTATGAAGCCGTACTCTGGGTACATGCCCGCGGGGTGCTGGTAAACCGGAGTGCTGGGGCTATAAGAGACGTAAGACGAGACGAGGGTGACAGGCCCGCTCTCCGGGCACATGAACTAGGGATGCTTGTGCACTTGTAGATATACAGGATACGGGAACACCAGGGTCTCTGTACATAGCACACTAGGACTAGACGGTTGTGATAAGTCCGCACTCCGGGTTCGAGACCATGTGGTAATTGTACACCGGGATGCTGGGGCGACAGGTCACAGACGCACAAGTTACCAGTACAGCATCGAGGGAGATACACTGTACTGAGCTTCTTACAGTGCTTCGAGGGCGCCCCGAGGGTACAGACACATACTTACATAGTCCAAATGTACTAGTATCGAGATACGCACGCAGAAGCAGAAAGAAACGCGAAACTGTGGCAAACATTACGAGTGAAAGGAATCCTCACGCCGTCCATTCCGCCTCTACCCCGTACATAATCCAAAGTACGGGCTGACACCGACGAGCCTAGATATAGCCAGATATGTAATGGGGCCGAGTTTCAATCTGTCATGTAAACCTCCTCAAACCCGAGCACCGAGGGTCGCTTCTCGCTATAGTCAATTGGGAAAAGACTTTCCGGATTTCCTCCTCCTCGAAGTGCGGGTTCTGGGACAGACAGCGCTGACGATGCCACCGGCCCCTGCCCGCACCGCGACAGGGGGCTTTGATTTTGGTTCTTGGGGGGAAGCGTTGTCCGTTTTAAGGGCTAACCTACGAGAAATCGGCTGACCAGACTGTAACCTAGATGTCATAGTTTCTGAGCTGAATGTATGTGTATATAACAACGGTACCAGATTCTTCGGCTATACGGAATTTACCCTAGAAAGCTTTATGTACGATGCAAAATATTTGTAAACAAATCCACTCGTTTTAAAAAGCGAGAATCAGCATTTCAAGACCATGCATTTTTTACGCATTTTTTGAACCTCGCGTCCACAGCACTTAAAATTAAAATTAAATGAAGTAAAAAACAGTGTTCTCGCGGCAAAGCGGGCTGGCCCCTGCAGCGTGGGTTATCGGTCCTGCTATGTTTCCGTTATCACCAAAGAATGTTCTCTATCATTGTATCCGCTCCATCGGTGATCGTATTGGTTCTATTTTTTTCTTTCCAGCGTTATCTCGTTGTTAAGAATGCGATGTTACTGATGGCGTCGTTATCGCTTTAGGTATTGCTTGTTTTTTTTGTTTGTTTCTTTTTAGGCGTAAAATTATACAGCCCGTTATTATTTTTTGTTAGTCATCCACACAGCGCATTGTCCTCCTAAATGATGCTATTTTTCGTATTGCTGTCAACAATCTGTATTCCCTTGTTGTCGTTGGCCACGTTGTGGTTTTTACGGCCATTTTGCTGCTGTTGTGTTAAAATCCCCCGCTATGTAAATCACTTATGTGTTTTAATCGAACATAAGCGGTCACGCACATTTATCACGTATACCGTTTTTATGATCATACATTAACTGCTATTTTTTTTCGCCCTTGAACTCGAAGATATTCCCTAACCTCCCGGTGTTTACACTTATTTCGCGAACTTCCCAGCGTCCTGCTCGTTCTCTTTTGTTCGTTGGGCCTTGATTGTTCATCACTTTTTACCCGGTTCTGTGGCACCCTCCTACCTCCACCCTCTCCGCGGGTCTTAGAACACTCGGTCTGTCCACCGGAGCTTAGATGCCACAGATCACAAGGTGAGAAGGGGGCTGCGCTGTGAGGCCGGGTAGCCACGGAGCAGGGTAAACACAGAGGAGGGGACCTGTCTGAACTCTCGGACATCAAGGCCAAGTCCCGGCCTGAAAGCATGGACGTCATTCTGGCTCGACCTTTGCTACCACTGGCACTGCCTTTGCGACCCCTGGTGAGTGGCAAATTCAGTGCCAGAAACACAGGAGCAGCTCGTCCTTATGGACGCCTTTTGGGGCTCCACTCTGTTTTCTGTCAATTTATTACACTAATAGTGAATATTAATATACTATTCACTATTAGTGTAATAAAAATGGAGTACAATTAGTTGGGGTATCTCCTTTCATGGGATATAAAACATGTAAAGCTTGCTTTTATGTGTATGTTGTGTGTATGCTAGCGGGTGAGTGTGTGCTTATGTGAGAGAGTGTGTGCCAGGGTGAATGTGTGTTTATGTATGCGTGTGTGAGAGTGAAAGGGCGTGAGATGTCACTTCCGCTACCCCTGGCAGTTCTGTGGATTGACACCCATGGCTGAGTGGGAGGGTGAGCGCGAGAGGGCCCGGCCCACAAGGGTCACTTCTAATTCCAGCTGCGTCACTTCTGGGCGCCCCCTCCCCCGGACTCTCTCCTTGTGTGCGTGTGTCGGACACGCACCATTCCACCCGCCGCCACGCTAGCACGCATGTATCTGTACAGGCTACGGGCCCTCTGCAGTGATGTTATGAAGACACTCCTGGGTGTGCATATGGTCCTGGGCGCGTGCGCCAGAGCGCGCGGCCCGCACAGGCACGTGCCCGCAGACACACAGTGCTCACAGGGCGCGCGTGCCCTGCTGGAAGCTCCCCGGGGGAGGCTGCACGCGCCCCGAGGGGAGAGGGGCGGCCTCTCCAGGGGCTCGGGCACAGCTTCTCCCCGGGAGGCATCGGACCCCCGCTGAACACTGAGGCCGCGGGTGGGGGGCACGCGTGGGTCGAGCCACACACCACTACGACCCCCAAACACAGCGCCACGTAGACACAGGTGTACACAACCAAACACGGACCTAATTTTCAAGTACTTGGCTGTTTAAGTAAGGACATTTGAAACCACATATGCGAGTTACAATGTTCGTTTATTATACAGAAATATCACACACACACATTCCCTTGTACACAATGACACATACGGATCTTTCTACATAAATATTCTTGTACATCGATGAGATACACATTTCTGCACAGCTACTATATTTCTATATTTTTATCTAGATTGCGCACATTCGTTTTTCTGTACTTTTATTTGTCTAGGATGTGCTCGATATTTAGAGACATACTCATGAGTGCACGTTTTTGGTTATTGTAGTACCTGTTAGAATATATCGATGCTTAACTGCAACGCTGACATAGCAGTACGGATACACCCGTTTTGTGTTTCACGTTTATGTTGTTTGTACAGCTGGATACATACGGAAGTGTGTTGTTTACACTGTGTACATGGATACACGTATACTTGTGTTTCCCTGTACATGAATATGGGAAAGTAGGGCGCAGAGTTTCAAACACATTTAGGTACGAAGCGAGGCTTCTAAATCTTTTTTTTATTGTGCTGCAAAGGATGGATTTACCTGCTCTGTGTATGGTGTGTGTGTATATATTCGTGTGTGTATACATATATATATATATATATATATATATATATATACATATACATACACACAATTATATGAGAAGTGTTATATGGTATTTATTATCATTGTTGACTGTGGGGATGGGACATCGCTTTATGCCATAGATTTTTTTAACGTAACCAAACCATGCTTCGAGGAGTTACATTTGTGCAGTAACATAGAATCACATCGAAGAGGTCCTGTGATCATTAGATTTGTTTCACTGTGTTAAGTAATTGTCACCTGTGAGGTAGCAGGTTTTTGTTATGTCAGTTATACTTTACTCGGTTACTAAACGTGGACTTTGCGTAATAAACATGTGACTGTGTGTTTATATGTACAGTTTTAAAAAAAGCATCAGTTGCTGTGCCAAATATTATTATTTAACTGTTGTGCCAGATCGATAGATATTGGCACGAACATCAACACTCGTGGAAATGAACAATAATCAATAAAACAATTAGAAATACTATCCCCAGCTTTCAATCACGGCAACGGCGCACACACACCCTTGCATACCGGATTCCATGTTTTACACGATTGGAAGTTGCTGTTGTTGGGAACACGTGGGCCGGCGGTATATTGACTCCTATACACGGGCCTCGCAGCACCCGTATTATAACAAGGCGCCTTACACCACGAAAGAGCCTCTGGACTTCCTTCGAAGTTACCCCCACGCTACTCCCTAGTTAGACGAGCCTGGCTGGTGTATCCGTGTTTCGATGGGCTCTGCGAGCCCCCTGTAAGTCGGACCATACAGGAGATGCCGCCCCTCTGCACCTCTCCTATACTGGTGCACCCCCGGTGTCCCCGCCTACTCAGGGGTTTCTGGCGCGGGTCCCGTTCTCATGTTCCCCTTCCCAGAGACTGTCACTTGCACCCCCCCGGGGTGCCGTCCTCTTCCCCATGCCCGACTCTCTCTCTCCGAGAGTTTCTTTTCTCCTCTGTGCACGATTCCCTGTGTGTCTCTCCTATGCCGGACTCTCTCCCTCTGGGGGTGTCTCTCTCTCCTCCTCTGCGCATGATCCCCTGTGTGTGTCTCCCCTATGCCTGACTCTCTCCCTCTCTCTAGGGGTGTCTCTCTCTCCTCCTCTGTGCATGATTCCCTGTGTCTGCCCTATGCCCGACTCTCTCCCTTTGGGGGTGTCTCTCTCTCCTCCTCTGTGCATGATCCTGTGTGTGTCTCCCCTATGCCTGACTCTCTCCCTCTCTCTGTGGGTGTCCCTCCCTGGGGTGGGCCAGTCCACCTCTCTAGACTTCCCCTCGCCCCTCCGCGCGGGTCTCAGCTCTAGGCTGGTGATTTATTGCCCCGGCCCCCTGCACCAGCACCATTGCTCAGCACCTGCACCCCCGTGGCTGGGGCCAGCTCCACGGCGGAAGGGGTGGGGGCAGTTGGTCGGGGTTGTCCACGTCCACCATCACCACGCCTGTCTTTCTGGTCGCGGGGCCCAGTGGACTCAGGTTCATTATATATCCAGTGTCCCAGGCTGACTTCCTACTCAAGCTCGGTGGTCGTGGCTCCTTCCCTTCTTTTCTCCTTCTTCGTTTTCTACATTTCGTGGGTTCTCTTTCGCATTCCCTTTCGTTCGCCATCTCAATTTCGTTCCGTTCCCGCTTCGTGTCGCTTTCGCCTATTCCGCTTGTTTTTAATGTTCTTTCTCTCATCCTTTTCTTCTTTCTCTTGGCTATAAACCTATCTTTTCCTCCTGCCTGCTATTGACATTTCCTCCACTTTCTCTTTTTCTTAATTTCTTTTTAATTTAGCTCCTCTTCTTTTGTATCTTTACAGCTTTTTATTTTTTTGTTAGTTTTATTTTACTGTTTTCATTCTATTTTACACTCCTTCACTTTCTTTTCTAATCTTTCTTTTGCTATTTATATTCCCTTGTTTTTCTTCATTCATTCTTTCCTCCTCCCTATTTCTTCTACGATTTAATGCCTTCCTTCCTTTTTATTTTTCACTATTTTCTTAGATTTTTTTATTTCGCTTTACTTATTCAAATTCATTCCTTCTTTAGTTTTTACTTTTCTTCCCTTTTTCCTTTTTTTTACCCCTTTACCTTTTTCTTTCGCTCTCTTTCTCTGTCAGCAACTGGCTACACTTTTATCACCCCGTGCACCACTCCTACATCCACCGCTTTACGTAGGGATGAAGTACAATGCAGCTAAGGCCGCCCAGTAATGAGATCAGGCATTTCTCCGGAATACACATTTGTTATGTAACTAGTTGACAGGCTGTTCCAATGTGAAGAGACAAGTCGTGCAAAGAAGCAATAGCAAAACGTTGTTGTCTTGGCTTTGAGCTTATGCCGGAAGTTGGGCTTGATGGCCGCCACGGTGTGGACATGGTGTTATGGGTCCCAGCGTTAGGTCGTTTCATGGATGAGAAAGTATAGGAGATAGATGCACATTTTTATAATATGTATTATGATGGTCGCTTTAAAGTGTTGGCTGTTTATCTTTTATGATCTTGATCTGATTTCCTATGCTGGCTATGGCAGGAGGTTATCCACAATGTGACCTATGGACCTCCAGTAGGTGGCAGGTGTTGATAAAGAGTGAGGGCGATCAGAGATCTGCCCGGATAGACTGTGCTAGGCATTTATGTGTCTGCCACTATAAGAAGGCAACCGCAAGACTCAAATGGCTGAAAGGGGTAACCCATCGCCCCATACTATCTGCCGTGGTGGGTACAAGCAAAATGTCAAAGACCGCTGGACAGACCAACGGGGTAAAGAGTGCTATGCAAAGCCCCTCTAGGTACATGGATAAATATTTCTTATTTGTGAATTTTCTCATTACATGAGGCTGTCAAGAATCTAGACAGCTTCACTCCATCTCACCAGCAGTGTCAAGTTCCTAGTTTTTCCCATAGATGCCAACCTAAGCTGCAAGCACACGTCTCACATGCATTGCGGTCGCTTGGCACCAGCTGACCCTCCATAAGTGAAGCCTGTCCTACCAGAAGCAGATTTCAGACAGGTCATACACATGCTGAGACTAATATCATGATGCCAGGGATGTTCTGTTGGCTGGCATCCCGAAAGCCACTGGTTACCACGTAGAGAGTTATACACGCAGCAGCCCATCCCATCGAATGTCTCTAAAATGGTAACGGTATTCCAATGATGTTCAGAGAAGTCTAATGGCTGCGGCCTAGATCAAATTCAAGGCCAGTTGCAGTGCTTAGACAGCTTTTACCTTCAACACCTTATCATACCGAGAGACCAAGACCACTGGTGGCACACACAAGATCCAGCACAGCATCACCTGACTGGAAACCATACCGAGAGACCAAGACCACTGGTGGCACACACAAGATCCAGCACAGCATCACCTGACTGGAAACCATAAAATGTACAACAGAGCCTTCTCCTGCTATGCTCCAAAATTGTGGAACAGCATCCGAGCACAGGTCAGTCCAGCACCGTATTTCTTCCATTCTGGAAATGAGCCGTAGACTGATCTCTCCAAGCAAGCACTTCAAGGCAGCACAACCATCTACCGATAACCACCCTCCCGTAAATGTCTTACTCCACCCCTCCTTCCTGCAGACTTGTAGCCTCCAACCGCCCTTCTGATCCTTTTCTTTACAATTTATGTGAAACCTCCTTCTGCCTATTTTGCAAATTCGACTCTCATCTCTAAACAGTAAGCTCCCCTCTTGTGAACCCATTCCCTTGCCATACCACAAAACCTCCATCCTCTCGGTTGATGACGCATGTGTCTCACTCTCTCTGCTCACCCCCCTCCGACCCCCCCCCCGTACTGTACTTTGTTACTCTTTGGAGTTGTTTAATGGTTAATTCAGGGAGCATCACTGCCAGCCAGGTGCTCCTACACAAGAACATATTTCACTTCTGCAATCCAATCAGAGCATCAACTTGTAACCTATGGAAGCACATGTACCAAGACATCCCTTGGTAGCTGTGTTGACGCACTTACCACTTCCAGGGTAGGTAAACGTCCATCATCAGGCAGCATGAAAGAGATTGTTTCGTGTCACCTCTGCATATTTAGTAAAATTACAGTCATCTCCACATCAAATATCACTGCTTGGGAAATCAATTCAAGGCTATGCTATAGCTCATTCTTCTACTGTTCCTAGGAAGGGTAATAGCAGAATTTACCTAGTCTCTAAAGTGTTTACCAGAACACAAAGCGTTCTTTTTTGCAGTAACGCTAAAGTGATTCTTATAAGAACTCTGGAATATTTAGGGTCATATTTATACTCCGTTTGCGCCGGAATTGCGTCGGTTTTTTTGACGCAATTTCGACGCAAAACTAACTCCATATTTATACTTTGGCGTTAGACGCGTCTAGCGCCAAAGTCCATGGAGTTAGCGTCATTTTTTAGCGTGGACACCTACTTTGCGTTAATTATATGCAAGGTAGGCGTTCCCGTCTAAAAAATCGACTCCGAGGCATGTGCGTCGGATTTATACTCCCGGGCAAAAATCACGCCCGGGAGTGGGCGGGTCAAAAAAAAATGACGTCCGGCCGCTTTTGCGCTGTTTTTTAGCGCCTGCAAAAGGCAGGCGTTAAGGGACCTGTGGGCTCTGAAGGAGCCCAGAGGTGCCCTCCCATGCCCCCAGGGACACCCCTGCCACCCTTGCCCACCCCAGGAGGACACCCAAGGCTGGAGGGACCCATCCCAGGGACATTAAGGTAAGTGTTTTTTTTTATGGCATAGGGGGGCCTGATTTGTGCCCCCCTACATGCCACTATGCCCAATGACCATGCCCAGGGGACAGAAGTCCCCTGGGCGTGGCCATTGGGCAAGGGGGCATGACTCCTGTCTTTGCTAAGACAGGAGTCATTTCTATGGGGGTTGGGAGTGAAAAAAAATGGCGCAAATCGGGTTGAGGCGAAAAAATTACCTCAACCTGACTTGCCCCATTTCTTGACGCCCAAGCCCCATATCCCCCTACGCCGGCGCTGCCTGGTGTAGGCCGTTTTTTTTAACGCACACCAGACGGCGCCGGCGGCTAACGCCGGCTAACGTCATTCAATAAATACGGCGCCCGCATGGCGCTTCAGAATGGCGTTAGCCGGCGCTAATTTTTTTGACGCAAAACTGCGTTAGCACAGTTTTGCGTCAAAAAGTATAAATATGGGCCTTAGTCCCCTCTTTGTACAAGCATCAAGGAAATGGCCCAGCTACCGTGGAATTCCAAATATTAACCAACCATCTCTAGCTGCTTATATCAAATATTAATTGATGTAGTGTAGCTTGTTGATAAAATCATTGGCTTCATAAAATAGTACACAAACAGCTTATTCTTTATTTCATAAAATAACACTGTGTGTGTTATTCTTCGGCTCATTTGTCACCATCATGTGACAGAATGTTGCATTGAAAAGAGCATATACCACACCAAAACAAGCCAATCCTTTATCCAGTAGCTCTGAGAAGTACTGCAGAAGGTAAGAAAAAATCTCTAATCTTTTACTCATCGCACATAGAAGAATCATACATTTGTTCAGTTTTAATCGCAGTACAGCTAACTCATATTGGAAATATGCTGAGGGCCAGAGTGAGTAATGCTGACAAGGCACTGCATTGGTTGGTGGCTACATTTGAACCAAAGTGGTCTGTTGTGGCATGGATTGTTTGCCCCAGCTGCGTAGTTATCCTTGAAAAACAGTAACTACTTAGTAATTTTCAAATGGATCCCCGTCAAAATGAGAAAGATGGTAACCCTGGCCATCATCGCCAGCAGACTGGACAATGGGAATTACCTTTACGTCGGACTCCCCATCCAGGTCATCCGCCACTTCCAAACCATCCAAAATGCTGCAGCAAAACTCATCCTGGGCTGCATCAGTCCCCACCTCAGAGATCTCCATTGGCTGCCCGTGCACAAGAGGTGCAAATTCAAGGTTCTCACCATCGCATAGAAAGCCCTCCACAACATCAGACCCAAACTCATCAACCACAGACTCTCCATCCACTGGCCCACCAGGGAGCTATGTTCCACAACCCTAACCAAAGTCCTGAGAGTTTGCCGCAGTCGTAGCTGTGGACGATCTTTCTCTTACCTCATCGCCAAAACCCGGAACAACCTCCCCTTTCACATGTCCACCATTCTCACCCTCCCCGACTTCAGGAAGAAGTTCAAGAAATAGCTTTTGGATGAGAATTCACCAGCCTGCAGCGAGAACCCATAGCGCCTGGATACCCCCAGGGTGAGAAGCCATGCTCTATAAATCCATTGATTGATTGAGTCCGCATCTGTAGCCAATAAGCCATAAAGACATAAGTATCCATATTTAAATGGGCTGGTGCAGTCAATGGTCACTTAGTAATCTAGTAATAAGTGATTACATTTTAAAAAGAGGTCACATTTACTCAGCACTGAGACTTGAGGAATTACGTTCCATTTTGATATTAATGTTTGCTCCCCTTGCATGCTTCGCTCACTGACCAGGACACCTGATCCTGGCGGATATGGTGCAGCATCTTCTCTATACTGACACAATAGTTATTGTAGCATGAGGACTGGTCCAGTGAATCTGCATGCTCTACATGGGTTTTTCTGTGTGGTTATTATGCTGTTCTATATATTTAATTAAACATACAGATTAATCTATGTGTACAACAGATATACAGCACCATGGTAAACATCATTTTGTTTTTCTTGGAAAAAAGTCTAAGAAAACTATTAATTAATAAAAAAAATAACTTCCTTTCCTTAGTCTTTCCTCAGCCACCGCCTCTCAGCTTTCCAATTGTCTAGACCAGTGGTTTTTAATCTTTTGACTTCTGAGTCATTAGTGGAACCTAGGGACTCCCACAGGGTTGGAGTTGTGCCTGTGGGCACCAGCCTAAGCAATTTCTATAATGTGAACTCAAAACCATACACAGAAACATAGAAACACATACACAACAATTTCACAAATTACATGTTTTATTTAATTCAAAAATAAAACTTTATTTATATTTTACTATTCAGCTCAAATTATGTAATTTTCTGAACAGTCACAGAACTCCTCAGTAAGGGTCATGGACCCACAGGAGACCACAGGGTAAGAATCACTGGTCTAGACTGCTTCCTGATCACCAACCCTATGTTGGTCCCTACATACGCCAACCCTAATCTGTACATGCCTCTACTTTCTTTCCGTCAACTTCCTAACTGCTTCTTGTAAGGTTGCTGCATGTTCCTCTACTGCTTCATATCCTCTCCTTATCTTCTTCCAACCTGCCCAGTCCCTACTACCGGCATGCTCCATGTCCGCTTACTCTATGAAACTGAATATATCCTCCCTAGAGGCACTGCAACTGCTCCCTACATGCTTACAGGGCACCTACATGTTCCATATCTGCTTTACAAATGCTCTTTACCATGCCTCACCTTCTGCCTGTCTGCTCTTTGTCTGTTCTCTACCTGATCACTGGCTTCTCCCTACGTACACCTCATGTTTCTGCTACATAACTTAACCGCCCATTATCTGTTCCTGCCTATTCCATAGTTACCACTTTCTTTCCTTTTTACAGCTTTCTTCCTACACACCTCATTGATTCCTCCCTAAATACATATAGTCCGCTTTAAGCTTGCTCCATTTTTGCTCCCTACGTGTTTCTTCTCCCTGCATTCTATATAGCTGCTCCTCACAGGAACAGTCCAGCCAGAACTGCCAGGCCAGGTGCTCCCTGAACCAGATTACAAGCAATCTAGGACCCGTTTCACCCTAGTTAGGGCTCTTCTGCCAGCTATAGCTTGGTCCCAGTAGCACAGTGAACCAGGGGCCGAAGTCTGGGCACACCCAGCACACTTAGGGTAGCAAATGAAAAAACAACAAAGTGATGGATGAAATGCTTCAATTAATCTCAGCCACTGGTAACTGCTTGGGGTGCATCCCAATCAATTGTTTTTTTGCCCAGCATGCCACCTCAGTTTGGAGCCAGCCATCCTTTTTAGTGCCGGCCTATTCTGCCTACCTTTCTATTTACCCATTGTTCTAAGTTAAATGTCCTATCTCAGCAAATCAGCCACAAAAATAAATCTTGTCCAACACTCAACAAAGTAACTTAGCCAACAACATCTCCCCATACCTTACACCATCACATTGTGAGGCTCTTCTATGGCACCAAATGCAGCACAGGACTGCTTCAAGGCTCTGGAAAAGTTGGAAAATGGTGGTGACAGTACTTTAGAGGGAGAGGGCCTGGCAGAGGAGAGGTGTGTCTTCAGAGCTTTCAAAACTGTCTGCTAGGCATGTCAAAAGATGAGATAGAGGGTTCCAGAATTTCTATTGTTTAAAAGGAAAGCACTTTCCTCCCAATTTCTGTTTCTGGGCTTGGGGTACTCAAAATGAGGTGGGGGCAGATCGCAGGTCTCTTGTGCGCACATACCTGGTGAAGAGGTCTTGCAGGAAGAATGGGAGATGTCTGCTCTTGATTGGCTAGTTTAAATCCCAACAGATTGGTCATTTCTTATCATCTTATCCACAAGTGTCAATTAGTGCTAAATTGAGCTGCAGCCCAGATCTTAATACCTGAATCATGAGATCACATTGAACAGCGCCTCCCAGCAGTATGTGGGCCCTAGACAATAAAGGAAATATTTGCAATAAAGGCCCTCAAAACTGTCTAGAAAGCCACTTTGGGCTTGGGTTCAACCTATTGTAATTTATTGAAGACAAAGTGGCTTTTCCACGCGCCTTATTTACAAAGTGGCGTAATGCATGCATTGTGCCAATTTGCAAATCCTTGAGGCACATTATGCCTGCACAAGATATGATGTATGCAATGGGGCGTTCCGGCTCTAGGAGACCTGCAAAAATGGCACACTGAAATGTAACAGATTTCATTGCTTCATTTTTAACGCCTGCTCAGAGCAGGTGTTAAAATAACGCCGCCATAGAAACCTACGGGATTCCTTGCACTTTGCTACACTAGCATCAACATTTTTCACACTAATGCAGCAAAGTGCCAAAATAGCATCAAAATGTTGACGCTGTTGTGCTAGCGACCATCATGGTGCACAGTATTATAAATATGGCGCAACCATGGTGTCATTAGGTGCCGGTGGGGGGGGGGGGAGCAGAAAAAGTGGTGATTCAGCTCCGATGCGCTACTTTTTCTTAAATACGGGCCTAAGTGCGTAGTGTGTCCACCCTTCCTTTCAACTTTCTGCTTTTGTTAAGCTGATTTGACATATTAGCCCCATCTCTCTTCTACCTTTCCCAGCCAAGGTAATAGAAAAGACCGTCAACAAACAGCTGACCACCTTCCTGGAAGACAACAACCTGCTCGACCCTTCACAAACCGGATTCCGAACCAACCACAGCACGGAAACCGCCCTCATCTCAGTCACAGACGACATCAGAACCCTGATGGACAACGGTGAAACAGTCGCCCTCATTCTCCTCGACCTCTCGGCTGCCTTTGACACCGTCTGTCACCGCACCCTAATCACCCGCCTACGCTCCACCGGGATCCAAGGCCAGGCCCTGGACTGGATCGCCTCCTTCCTCGCGAACCGCTCCCAAAGAGTTTACCTCCCTCCGTTTCGCTCAGAACCCACCAAGATCATCTGCGGCGTACCTCAAGGCTCATCGCTCAGCCCGACACTCTTCAATGTCTACATGAGCCCCCTCGCCGACATCGTACGCAAGCACGACATCATCATCACCTCCTACGCCGACGACACCCAACTTGTACTCTCCCTCACCAAGGACCCCGCCAGCGCCAAGACCAACCTACAAGAGGGTATGAAGGACGTCGCAGATTGGATGAGGCTCAGCCGCCTAAAGCTGAACTCTGAAAAAACGGAAGTCCTCATCCTCGGCAACACCCCGTCCGCCTGGGACGACTCCTGGTGGCCCACGGCCCTCGGCACCGCACCGACCCCCGCAGACCACGCCCGCAACCTCGGCTTCATCTTGGACCCTCTTCTCACCATGACCAAGCAAGTCAACGCCGTGTCCTCCGCCTGCTTCCTCACTCTCCGCATGCTCCGCAAGATCTTCCGCTGGATCCCCGCCGACACCAGAAAAACCGTAACCCACGCCCTTGTCACGAGTCGCCTGGACTACGGCAACACCCTCTACGCCGGGACCACCGCCAAACTCCAAAACCGCCTGCAACGCATCCAAAACGCCTCGGCCCGCCTCATCCTCGACGTACCCCGCAACAGCCACATCTCCGCACACCTGAGACACCTGCATTGGCTCCCAGTCAGCAAAAGGATCACCTTCCGTCTTCTCACCCACGCACACAAAGCCCTCCACAACAAGGGACCGGAATACCTCAACAGACGCCTCAGCTTCTACGTCCCCACCCGCCCCCTCCGCTCCGCTGGCCTCGCACTTGCTGCCGTCCCTCGCACCCGCCGCTCCACGGCGGGTGGGAGATCTTTCTCCTTCCTGGCGGCCAAGACCTGGAACTCCCTCCCCACCAGCCTCAGGACCACCCAGGACCACTCCGCTTTCCGGAGACTCCTAAACACTTGGCTGTTCGAGCAGCGATAACCCCCCCTTTCCCCCCTAGCGCCTTGAGACCCGCACGGGTGAGTAGCGCGCTTTATAAATGTTAATGATTTGATTTGATTTGATTAGTGGTCAAACCTATCACAGAATATGCAAGTAAGTGTTCCCTTCAAAACATCTGCACTTTTTATCAACTCTGCACTCAGGAAGCATATTTCCGTTTCTCCCTCTGTTCTTCCTTCCTTTTTGTTCTTCTTCCCCGCCCTTCCTCTTCTTTGTTTCACCCTCTCCCTTCTTCCTATTTCCATGTCCTCTTTCCTATCTTCTGTCCAGCATTTCCTACTTCTTTTCCCTGCCTCCCTCCTTCCTCCTCTTCCATTCATCTCTCCGTCTGTGCGGCCTCTTATTAGTTTGTACTCCTCCTGCTCGCCTGGTTTTCACTGTGATTTGTTTTATTTAACATCCTTGTCCACCCATCTCGTTTTTTGATTTGTGCTCGGTTCTTATTTCGGTCCTCCTTCCTTTGTCTTTATTGTTCCTTCTGTCTTTACTTCCCTTCCGGTCTTCCATGCCTTCCTTTTGGTTTCCTTCCTGCCAATCCCCCTTTCCCCATCGCTTGCCCTCTGATTACCTTATTTCATTGCTGCTCGTCTCTCTTCTCTTGGTTTCCCTCTTCGTTTTCTTTGTATCCTCTGAGTTACCTTCATCGCCGTCACATAACCTAATTAGTCTTCCTATACGTTTTATTTTCTTTGTTCTTTCGTTCTTCTGAATTCTTTCCTATCAAGCTGTCGCTTTTACGTTGCCTTCTTTTCTGCCTTCCGTCCCTTTGCCTGGTCTCTCCTCCGAGGGTCTCGGCGGCCGCGCGCCCTTGCCCCCAGTTCTCTTCTCCGGGCTTTTCTTAAGCTCAGCCTCTGCGTGTTCACTCATGGATATCACTCCTCGCTGACTCCCAGCCACTGCCCTTTCCTACAACGCCCCCAGCTCCCGGCTGCACCCCCCGGGCTCGCGTTAAGTTCCCAAAACTCGCCCGGTCTACAGTGAACGCAGCCGAGGACAGCGCACCCTCTTAATACACTCCCTTTGCGCCGTTTCCGTCTGTTTTCGTTCTCTTTTCCCTGTGTATTTATTTCTCGCGTTTCTTTCCGTTCAGGTATTTTTTCCTTCTGACATATTTTCCAGTTATTTTACTATATTAGGTTTTTCACGCAAAAACCATTTGTTTCTCTCTGTTATGTTCTCTCTCTCTCTCTTTTTCACTTCCAGTTTTATAGTCCTCTCCCGTTTCTCTTCTCTCCTGGCTTGCGTTTCGTTAATTTCGTTCGTCATTTTTTTCATTTCATCTGCTTGGTTTATTTGTCGTGTTTATTCATTTCTTTCGCTCCTGTTATTTGTTTACATCGCTGCGCTGTTTAACCCATCTCCCCTCTCCTTTTCTAAATTGTTTGTGGTCTTGTTTTCTTATCCCTTGATGTGTTTCACGTGCTTCATTATTCCCCTCCCCTTCTAATCAACCCGTTTATCTTCATATTTTCGTTTCCAGTTTGATTTCTTCTCACATCTCAAGATCTCTTTCACATTCTCTCTCCCTCTTTTCATTTAATCTCCCGTTGGTTCTCACGTGTTTTCTTCCTTTCTTTGTAGACTGTTTTTGTGTCACCCACAGCTATTTCCGTCTATTTTCCCAGACAGATCTCCGTTTCTCCCCCTCTGTGCTTCGCTGCACTTTCTTAACTCTCCTTATTCATGTAAGTCCTCCAATTCCAACCCTGCATTTCTCTATTTTATCTATTTTCCGCTGTTCCCGTTACCTTCTAGTCTTTAGTTTTCTTCACGGTAGACACCCCATTGTCTGCCCGTCTCTACTTCCCGTGCATTCCCATTCTTTCTCTTGTGTGTGGCACTCGTTTTGACACCTTCGCCGTTCTTCTGTCTTGACTTTAAAGTCTGTGTTCCTTGTAGATTTCCTTCGCTCCTCTCGTTGTCGTCCTTTCGTTTTTATGCTCGTATTTCGCTTCAGTTTCCATTTCTCGTTCTTTTCCATCTCACCAGTTTCTTTCCTGCCGTGTCCCCGCTTTTCTGAATACTTTTTTTTTAATTCACTGCCGTCTCGCCCAATCCCCTTTCTTCATAGTTGGGAGGTTTGATCGCCCGCAGTTGCGCACCAAGGGTGAGAATTGGCCCTCTGCATCTGTTCCTGCCTCTCTCAGCTCACTGCGTCTGCTTCCGGGGCTGAGGGACTCCGCGGGGCTCAGCCAGGGCAGGAATGAGCTCTGCAGGACTGACCCAGCCACACAGAGTGACCACTGAGGACTCGGCCAGAGCAGGCGTCGCCGGAGAGGGGACCCGCCACAGAAGCAAGGAAGCACTCCGCCATTAACCAAGGTGGAAATACTCTCCGGGGGGCTTCAACACGGACAGGAATGGATTCAGACACAGCACGAAGCAGCCATAGCAGGCATCTGCCATATCAGGAGCGTCGCGGGAATCTGTCATAAGAGGAATCAGCCAGAGAAGGAATCAACCAGAGGAGGAATCGGCCAGAGGGGATATGAACCAGAGAAAGAATCGGCTATAGAAGAAATAAGCTAAAGAGGAAAAAAAAAGTCACAAGTGCTGGTATGCGGGGTAAAATAATGTAGTCATGGCGAATTGAGTCAGCCATAATCAACCTTGTAGGCAGTATTAAATCGCAGCAGGAATCAGTCGTAGCAGCCAAGAATCATTCACAACAAGAGCTAGCCTCATCACGAGGCACTACATCTGACAGGAATCAGCAAGAGGTGTAATCAGCCTCAGAAAGTAAAATTAATTAATTGAAATAATCTCTAAACGGATTAAGTTGTGGGAACAATCGATTCAGCTATCACATATCGCAGAAATCAGCCGTAACAGGCACCAATCAGCCACAGCATTAAACACACCAGGAGTCATCCATGACAGTCCCCGGAAAGGGCATGAACAATCCACAGAAGGAAGGACTCGTCAAAGAAGTGAGGAATCGGCCATGATGGATACATGCTCAGCCCAGGAGGAGCCCGTGGGAAGAATCAGTCACAGCAGGAACCAGCCACACCAGGCAGGAATCATCCTTGGAAGGATCCAGCTCTGACAGGAGCCAGCCATAGGAGGAATGAACCCTAGCACGAGTCAGCCAAAGCAGATATCAACTCCTGTCGTTAAACCCATATTTCCCACTCTAACCTCTATGGTCTTCCCACAGATGGTCAGGCGAAACATAGAGGGAGGGAAGCCATCTTTCACGCTGTATGCCGAGCAGGGGCGGGGAGGGATGGAACCAAATGATTGCACCTTAACAACAGCTAATAACTCCAAAGAAAAGACATCAGTGTGCAATCGAAGTGCACTGAAAAAACATGGGAATTTTGATCCCAAGTACAGTGAGGCGGGGTTAAAGTTGGGGATGGGGTCTTTCACCTTCAGATAAGTGTATATAAAATAACAAACACCTCAAATGAAAAAACATTGACAAAGACAGCACGTCTTACCTAACCAAGAGCTACTGGCTTTGGCAATGTGTTTTTGCCATGAGTGTGGCTGTTGTTCAGCATGGCTAAAAGTTAGTGGCATGGAGTGTCATAGTGGGGAGTGGGGAAGTAGTGTGTTGTAGAGAGGAATGGGTGAGGTGAGTAGAGTGTCAGAGTTGAAGAGAGGAAAGTAGAGTTCAGTGGCTGAGCATTGAGTGGAGTGGGGTGGATTAGTGTGAAGTGCATTGGAGTGGACTGAGGTAATGGGATGGGTTGGAGTAGAGTGGGGTGGACTGGATTGGAGTAGAGTGGTGTGGGCAGGATGGATTGCAGGGGGTGGATTAAACTGGATGGAGTGGGTTGGATTGGGGGAGAGAAGGGTAGACCGGACTACAGTGGAGTGGGGCAAACTGGAGTGAAGTGGGGTGGATTGAAGTGAGGCTGAATGGATTAAACTGAGGTGGGGTGGACTGGAGTGAGGTGGGGTGGACTGGAGTGAAGTGGATTGGATTTGAGTAGGGTGAATTGGACTGGAGTAGGGTGGAGTGAGGTAGACTGGATTCGAATGGGGTGGCCTGGGTTGATGTAGATTGGATTTGAGTGGGGTGGATTGGAGTGGAATTGAATTTTTAGAATGGAATGGAGGGGGTAGATTGCATTGAAATAAATTGGATTTGAGTAGGGTGGACTGTGGTGGATTGAAGTGGAGTGGGGTGAACTGAAAGGGATTGGGTGGACTGGAGAAAACTGGAATGGAGTAGTGTGGATTGGATTGATGGGGTGGATTTGATTGGTGTAGGGTGGATTTGATTGTGTGGAGTGGATTCAATTGGTGTGGTTTGGAGCGGGTGGGTTGGATTAAGATGGTTTGGAGTGGGATGGATTGGAGAGGAGTGAGGTGGATTTAGGTGGACTAGACTGGAGTGGGTTAAGGTGAATTGGATTGGAGTGGTGTGGGCGGACTGAACCCGGTGGTGTGGACTGTACTGGGGTATAGTGGGGTGGATTGGAATAGAGTGGGGTAGGGTGGATTGGCATGGAGTGGAGTGAGGTGGATTGAACTAGAGTGCGGTGGATTAAAATAGAATGGGTAGGACTGAATTAGAGTGGGGAGGAATGGAGTAAAGTGGGGTTTATTGGAGTAGAGTGGGGTGGAGTGGATTGAAATGGGGTGGGTTAGACTGGATGGAGTGGGTTGGAGTGGGGCGAGTGGATTGGAGTGGGGTGAGTGGATTGGGATGGGGTGGGTTACATTGGATTGGGGTGTGCTAAGGTGGATTGGAGAGCGGTTGAATGTATTGAGGTGGATGGATTGGATTGGAGTGTGTTAGATTGACTGGGGTGAATTGGATTGTAGTTGGGTGGATTAGATTGGTGCGGAGTGCCATGCAGTGCGTTGGATTAGTGTGGAGTGGGGTGGATTATAGTGTACGGGGTGGATTAGATTGGAGTAGAGAGTAATAAAGTGATCTGGATGGACTGAGGTGGATAAAGGTGGATTGGATTGGAGTACGATGGACTTGAGTGAGGCAACTGGATTAGGGTGGGGTGAAATTGATTGGATTGGGGTGGACTGGAGTGAGGTGGGTTGGACTGGAATGGGGTGAGCTGGTGTAGGGTGGGTTGGACTGGAGTCGATTGGATTGTGGTGGATTGGGATGGGGTAGATTGGATTGGGGTGGATTGAATTGCTCTGGGTTAGGGTATTGGACTGGTGTGTGGTGGATTCAAATGGGGTTAATTGGGATGGAGTGGGGTGGATTGGGTTGAGGTGGACTGGATTAGAGCAGGGCAGTCTGGAGTGAGGTGGACGGGCGTAGGGCAGATTGTTTTGGTCTGGAGAGGGGAAGAATGTTTTGTAATTGGAGTTGGGCAGATTAAAGTGGGGCAGATTGTTTTGGATTGATGTGCAGCAGGTTGGTTTGGATTGGAGTGAGGCAGATTGTTTTGGACTGGAGTGGGACAAATCATTTTGGATTGAAGCGGGGCAGATATGAGTGGGGCAGATTGTTTTGGTTTGCAGTGGGCAGATTAGTTTGGATTGGTGTAGGCAGATTTTTTTGGATTGAGTGGGGCAGATTGTTTTGGATTAGAGTGGGGCCGATTGTTTTGGATTGGGACAGATTGTTTTGGTTAGCAGTAGTGCAGATTGGACTGGGGTAGAATGTTTTGTATTAGAGTGGGGTTGATTGTTTTTGTTTGGAGTGGGGCACACTGGAGTTGGGCAGATTATTATAGTTTGGAGTGGGGCAGATTGTTTTGGAATGGGGCAGATTGGGTTGGAGTGGTGCGGATTGTTTTGGATTGGAATGAGGCTGACTGTTATGGATTGGAGTGGGACTGATAGTTTTGGATTGGAGTGGGGTAGATTGTTTTGGATTGGAGTGGGGCTGAATATTATGGTTTGGAGTGGGGCAGATTGTTTTGGATTGGAAATGGCCAGATTGTTTTGGATTGGAGTGGGGCAGAATATTTTGGATTGGAGTGGCACATTGTTTTGTATTGCTGTATTGTAGTGGAGCAGATTGTTTTGGACTGATGTGGGGCCGATTGTAGTGTAGTGTATTGGGATGGAGTGTGGTGGATTGGGATGGAGTGAGGTGGATTGGACTGGAGTGGGACCAACTGGAATGGGGCAGATTGTTTTGGAGTAGGGCAGATTGTTTGGATTAGGTTGGGGAGGCTGGACTGGGGCAGATTGTTTTGGATTAGGGTGGGGCAGATTGTTGTGGACTGGAGTGGGGCAGATTTTTTTGGATTGCTGTATTGGAGTGGGGCACATGTTTTTTTAATTGGAGTGGGGCAGATTGGAGTCGGTTGGATTGGGAGTTCCGAGTGCTGTGGACTGGAGTAAACTAGGGTGAGTGGTTTGGATTGGAGTAGGGTGGATTGGGGCATACAACACAATTCTGTGTTAAAGCATAATTTTGAAAATGACACATAAGAACGAAATAATGTTGCTTTCGAATATGTAGAACAAGATAATAGTCATCTTTTGAGAACAGTGCCCACGATCAAAAAAACAAAACATGAGTGAAACGTGGGAAAAGAAGATTTGGCAAAATAAAACAAAAAGGTTAACTATAGAAAATACAATTTAGGAATTTTGTTTGACCTGCTGAGCATGTTTTTGCCAGTCATGTGCCTACTGTTTGCAGGACACTAGAAGTTAAAAAGAACAAAATAGTACTGCAATCACGTCGGGAGCAGAGGATGGGCACTGATTATGTTGAATCAATCAGTGCTTGGTTCCTGCTCCACTGACAGGAATGGAAATAATGACATACTGGCCATGACCAATTACGAGGCTGTAAAGAAAAGTGCCAGGCAAGTAAACAAATATGCCATGGGCAGGATCCAAGCCCTTTTCTAAACAGAACAGCGCTTTGCAAATAATGTGCATGCTATAGCATGCTCAACCCTAAAGTAAAGGCAAGTTAAACTAATTAGTAAGAAATCACGATTTTACGTTATTAAACACCAATAAGTGAATTAGATCACTGCAGATGTCTGCATGTGTAACCAGAGAGCCATAGAAATGAATCCTGGTTTGTCCAGTGGAGAGTAGTGGCGTGTATTTTTAGTGCTACGAGATTCCAGACTGTGGCAGAAAGCACTGTGAATATGTAAGTAATTATTTTAAACTTGCATTGCACAGAGGATAGGATAAGCTGCCACAAAATGCCCAAAGAGATTTAGGTTTAAGGTGTGCTTCCAAAATATAGATTTCAGTAATAAGCAGGTTGTTCTTAGTACATTTTATTTATAACTGTCCACTAAAACCATTCATTCTACAGCTCAGCAGGTAACACCTTTACAATACATCAGGAAGCTTCCTGTGACGCGATAAATTAAAGCCAATACCAAATTCCAAGCAGCTTTTATTTACATTTTCAGATTAACCAATTGCACACATTTACATTTCTTTCACACAGCAGGCATCCTGGCAAGAAGGCTTTTTTTTGTTCAGCAGCCTGTCCCTCCCTTGACTTCACAGCAAAGGGAGTCCCTCCCTTCCACTTCAGCTGAGGCATTTCAACTGTCAATTAACCATCCTGGAAGGGTTGTGTTTTAACAAAAAGTAGGGGAAATGGTTTTGTTAAATTAAAAAATTATTAGCACGTGGTACTTCAAGAATCCCACCCATTTCTACTTCTACATCAGTGTGATAACAAGTGCCGACATAGCCAATAGGTATTTAGCGTTTCAGTATGGGAAATCACTGCTGCATTTGTACACTCGCTGTGAGCCTAATATATGGTGAGGAAGAGTGGTGTACTTGCTTTGACTGTTTGGTGTAGAAAGTTACTATGCCTTCTAGAATGCTAGTCCTTGTTTAGTGTAGGGGCTAAGAGCCCATGCTATGTGTGTAATATTTTGTGTCCAGGCTTGGGTTAATATTTGTGAAAAATTGACGCAGTGCTGCGCAGCAAGTCACCTTCCTGAGCTGCGTCACTCGGAAAGAAAGGGCAGGAATGCACCATACTTAAGCCAATACATCGCATTCCTGTTCTTTCCCCTGCACTGGCAAACAATGATTACCTAGGGTCAACACGGCACCCTTGCACCATGATGCAAGGGTGCCTGCATTGCATCCAGGATTGTTTTTGTACAGGAAGGTACACCTTCCTACACAAAAACAATCCTGAGAGGCTTTTTCCTCTTTCTATGTGTGCTGCAGACATAAGCATACATAGAAAGAGGGAAAAAACAAGGAGAAATAAAGCTATTTCTCCTTCCTACTCCTCACCGGTGGAGAAGTATCTTTTAGGCATATTCCCAGATTTACCTGGAAATCTGTGAATGCATCAAAATCCATGGATGCTGCGTGAGAACACCCCCCCCCCCCAACACCCAACACCCACGGAATCCCCGCTACATTACTCGATATTTATTGAAGCCACATAGGGGAACACAAGGTGGCCTTGTGTGGCTTCATAAATCAAATTTTTTTATTTGCTTCGCTCTAGCACCACATTACGTGGTGCACAAGCGACGCAAAGGTACTCATAAATATGTCCCTTCGTTTATTTCTTATAAGAATGTGTTTGCTTAATATAGCGGGGTCAGAGTTCTTTCTAATAGTCTGATGTTTGTTAGGAAGGGTTAGTGCTTTTGATATGAGAGCAATATTTGGTTAACAGTCTTACTCCATTTCGAAGTATGGTTTTGATGAAAAGAACCGGTGTACATCCTGGTAAGTGTGGAGTCGGCTTGTTGCCATGAGACATATCACCTTACTAGTGCATTTACTATAAGTAGAATATCTGTGGCAAAGGGTTTGTGCACTTGTTATGAGTGTCATGTTTGAGTGTGATGTTTGATGTAGAGGGCTCATGCACTTGCGACGAGTGCGAGATTTAGTGCAGACGGCTTGTGCCTACTATGAGTCTGGTGTTTCAAGTAGAGGGTTAGTGTGCATACTTTGAGTGTGATATTTGAGGCTGAGGGTTGGTGCGATTGTTTCAAGTGTGCTTTTTTTAAGTGCAGAGGTTTCACAGGGTTCACACAATTGTTGTGTGTGTGATGTTTGGTGTACATGATCAGTGCATTTACTTGGAGTGTAGGTTGTATTTGGTACAGAGGCTTAATGAACTATGTGTGTGGGGTGATTTTTCTTTTAGGGCTGAGGGACTGCGCCCCTCTGAAATTCCTACACATTCATATAAGTATTAAGTGGATCGATTGGTTTAGAGATACGATCGTATCTCTAAACAAATCGATGCATTTAAATCTGATCTATCTGTCCCAGGCTGCCTGCCCCACCTCGCTTTGAAGCACAAGACAGAAGCCAAGCAGTAAATCATCTTTCAACACTGTGACGCACAACGCAGGACTGACAGCTTTAAACCCCTTCATTTCCATTGTGGTCTATGGCAGTATCCACTATAAGCCAACAATGCTTTTATCATCATGATTTTGGGTGTCGAAGTCTTCACCCCTGCATGAGAGCAGCCATCTGTCATTAAGAGGCATAGATCCCACCCTTTCCCCATTCGTCATGCAAAAGGAATGGATGCAAGCATGTGTGATTTAGTGCCTTGTCTTCGGTAACTGCCTTGTCTTAGGTAACTTTTCTAATGCTTATCTTGTGTTATTTTCTCTTTTGTACTGAGACCCCCTTGTCACGCTAACCTGTACCATGTGACACCCCAAGCCCTGCCTGCAGATTGCTGGCTCCTTCAGAAGCAGAGCTTCTGTATTTGTTCTCCGTGAAACTTTTCCAAACGACGAGCAGGGTTGTTGCTCTCTTGCTTAATGGATCCAAATATCCAAGTCAAGGGCAAGGGGAGAAATACGTCATTACAGTAAAGGCAGCCCTGCTATATGGCGTTAAAACTGCCCCTATCTTCATGCCCTTAACAATAATGCCACAAGCATGGATTGATATGCGAACAATGAATGTTAAAATGTGTGTCTGCTATTTAGTTCCTCTTATTTCACATGTTTTTCTTAATGTTGTATTCCTCAAGAGAGTTAGCTGTTTCATCATGCTGTGTTTCTTTGCATTGTATTACTCTAGCGCAGTGCATACTTTGACTCGTGCCGGTGTTTATGAGGGGCTTTGACTGAGAGCGCTTGTGCTGAGGCTGAAGGCAAAGCAAAGTGCCTGACAGTAGGTTGGTCTCTCTGCAGAGCACACAGAACAATGGTCACGTATTCCAGATGCAAAAGAAATTCAGTGTAAATGTGCGTGAAGGGGTGTGTCGAGGTCAAAATATTTAGAAGGCAAAAGCAAAATGACATAAAGTGCTTAAATGTGAATGAGTGCAGTGTATGTTTGGGGTGGTAAAATGAGGAAGATGCGGGGAAGTGCATTCAGGGGAGAGGGAATAGAAGTGCTGAAGTGGGAATAGAAGGTGCTGAAGAGGAAAGAGAGGAGGTTGAAAATGTGCAAATGGATGAGATGTGAAGATAAAAAGGGCATACATATTTAACATAAAGCACACAAAACTGAAGGCCATACTCCTTCCATAGACCTCAATAATATTTAATTCACAATCTCACAATTTCAGAATTGAAAAATGTCCAATGTTAATTATAACTAATCATTGTTCTAACTCATTTATCTTAAACAGCTGACAACCATTAACAAAGTCAAAAGTACTGACAGGTTTCAGGTGTTTGTCAGATGTTATATTTCTGGATGCAGTAACATGTCAGAGAGAAACCTAAATATAGGCTGGGTGGAACAATACGGGAAGAGCCCCCACTTTTTTCATCCTACATTAAAGATCTGTCTGCACATATTTCTATATGATTGATTGCAGCCAGTAGACTTTGGTACTTCCTGATGACTGGTTAGAGCATTTTCTTCCAAAGTTGATGCTGCATGCAGTGCAAGACACTGGGCATGCACACACTTTAGAAGGCCTGAAGTTGTTGCAGTGTACAATTTGCACATTAAAGTAACTGTTGAATCTATTAATGCAGTACAATATGGGGGAGTTTTTAATGTGCTTAGTATTTCAATACTACACATTCCCATTGCTTTCTAAACCTTGCTTTCTCACTAAATTAATTTGCTTTCAAATGCACCTTTTGTCAATCTTTTTTAAAAATGTTTCTTGGGAGGAGGTCTCACCTTGGACATCTAGTGTGTCCATTAAGTTTGCTTGCTTCACTCGCTCCATGAAAGTTATACCCAACTTTCAAATGTCACCAGCTGCTACTGTATGTGTGTGATATTTGACGCATGTAGTTGTTTATCAGAGAAGATTTATGCACTTCCAGTGAGCACAATATGTGCTTGGTGCATAGGTTTCGTGCACTAGCTGTAATTTTACATGTTTTAAGTCTAGAGAATGTGTACACTTGCTGTGAGTGTAACGTTTCGTGTATAAGGTTTGCTTTGAGTGTGATGTATGTTTGATGAAGATTAGCGCACCTGCTTAGAGTTTGATGTATGGCACACCTGGCTAGTGTACTTGCTCTTAGGAGCAGATTTACTGATTTTCAGTGCCAAAGTCATATCTATTAAGATTGGCCTGCTGTTACAGTCTTCCCTGTGCTAGCTGTTTTAAAGGCTTCCTTGCATGGCGCACATTCTCATAGAGGTGATTGTGCGCTATCTTGCACAGGATTTGTATACTGGAAGTACACCCTTCCAGTACAAATTCATATGTGTTGATTAACACAGAAGAATCCCAAACATTGGATGTGGTTTGTGACATGAAAACAATTCTCCTTGTTATCACCTGCTTCAAGGAGGCTTTAACTTCTGATAGAAAGTCAGTGAGGCTATTTTAAAATGATTGGCTTTTCCTCAAAAACTAAGGGTGTTGGCACTTTAACGCCCCATTGATGCAAAGAAGGGCTGGTACTTTTTGAGGTGAAAAATGCATCCTTGCAGCACAAAATACATTTTTTGGGCTGAAAAGTATGGGGCCACACTTATCGGCATTTCAGTCCGTTCAGAAAGTCATGTTGCTGTGCTGCGCGAAAGGGCAGAAATGCGCCGTATTTAACATAATATAGAGCATTCCTGTTTTTCCTTGCGCTGGTGCCCTTTTAGCTGCCTAGCACCACCGCAGTGCAGACAGGATTGTTTTTGTGCAGGAAGGGGCACCTTCCTGCACAAAAACAATCCTCTGAGGTATTTTCCTCTTCCTATGTGTGCTGTAGAATGCAGCACACATAGAAGAGGAAAAAACAAAGAGAAATAAAGATATTTTATCCTCGTTATGCATCACCTAGGGAGGTATAGCATTTTGACGCATTTCCATTTCTACCAGTAATGGTAAATTTGGGAATGCACCAACACCCTCCCTGTGGCAGAGTAACATAACTCAGCGATTTACGCTGTGTAGCATTACTCTAGATTTATCAAGCCACTCAGGGCCATGCAATGTGGCCTTGTGTAGCTTGATAAATCTAACTTAGTAGCTGTGTCACCCTTGCACCCCTTTGCATGGCACAAGGGTGACACAATTACTTGATAAATATGCTCCTAAATGTTTTGCAGGACTATGCATCACTTTGTGAAGGAGAAAAGTTTCAGTAAATCTAGGCCTAAGTGTTATATTAGTTACATACATAGTTGCTTTGAGCTTATATTTTTAGGTGCAGCGGGTTGGCACATCTGCTTTAAGTGTGATATCCGGTGCAGCAAATTAGTTTACTTGCTACAAGCATAACATTTTGTATGCGCTAATGGGTAGGGCACTTGCTACGAGTTGATATTTTTGAAGTGTGGAAGATTAGTGCACTTGACATGAGTGTAAATTTGGCAGATGATTAGCCTAATGGCATATGGACGTGCTTTAAATGCTGTTTTCGTTTGGTACTGAGGGTCAGCACACTTATGAGGAGAGTGATGTTTGGTGCAGAATTTGAACGCTTTTGCTACATGTGGATTATGCAGTGCAGAAGCTTAATGCTCTTAAGGGTATGGGGTGCAGATGGTCTGTACTAGTGTGACCACCTGATTCCAGATCAGTAGGATACTACCTCCAGTCCTGAACATTGCCCTTACAAAATATTGATTTAAGGTATGGTATTAGTTCAAAGGAAGCAAAACAATGCTGTGCTGTGGTATCACCCAAAGGCCCAGGACTGGAAACATAGTCTGTAATGACCTGGAGGGCGGTGATCGCCCTAGTTAGTGCACTTGCCATAAGTGTGCTAATTGTTGTAAAAGGTTTGTGCACCTATTTTGAGTGTTATGTATTTTTGCGCAGATAATGAATGCAAAGGCTATGAGTTTGACTTACGGCACAAATGGATGGTTCCTTTGCTGTGTAATACTGTTTCAGTGCAGAAGGCTTGCATACTTGCTGTAAATATTATAGCTGTGGTTGTATTTGGTTTGTACAGCCGGTAGTGAACGTGCACAGAATATGAATGTGATGTCAGGTTAGTGTGGAGGGGTAGTACACTTGCTATGGGTGTGAAGGGAAAGTGCATCTGGCAGAGGTGTGATATTTGGTGTAAAGGATGGGTGTGTTTGCTTGGAGTGTGGTAAGTGTGTGGTGCTGGTGATTGCTGCACTTGCTATGAGTGTGGAATTTATTTTTTACCAAGAGCACCCACACTTGCCTTCAGCATGGTGTTCGAAGAAGACGGTTACTGCTCTTGCAGTGAATGCTATATTATTTCGGTGCAGAATATTTGCACACCCCGTATTAGTCTATATTTTTATGTGCAATGGGTTAGCACAACCTCTATGAGTTGGATATTTGGCGCTGAAGATTAGTGCACTTGCCACAAGTGTGACATTTGGTAGGTGCCTAGATGCGCTGCACGTTACTGCAGAGGGTGTGTGCACTTGCTAAGAGTTTCCTAAATTTTAAGTGAAAAAGTTTAGGGGCATATTTACAAGCCCCTAGTGCCAGAGGAGTGTAACTTTTTGTGACGCGCCCTTTTCCATAGTTACCAGGTGGCGTTAAGCCACTTTGGGCCGTATTTATACTTTTTGGCGCACAACTGCGCCAACGCAGTTGTGCGTCAAAAAATTTAACGCCAGCTAACGCCATTCCAAAGCGCCATGCGGTAGCATTATTTATGGAATGACGTTAGCCGGCGGAGCTGACTGGTGTGCGTAAAAAAAAATGACCCACACCAGGCAGCGCCGGCGTAGGGGAAAATGGAGCTTGGGCGTCAAAAAATGGGGCAAGTCGGTCTGAGGCAAAAAATCTGCCTCAACCCGATTTGCGCCATTTTTTTTTTTACTCCCACCCTCCATTGACATGACTCCTGTCTTAGCAAAGACAGGAGTCATGCCCCCTTGACCAATGGCCATGCCCAGGGGACTTTTTCCCCTGCCATGGTCATTGGGCATAGTGGCATGTAGGGGGGCACAAATCAGGCCCCCCTATGCCACAAAAAAAAAAAAAAAAATACTTACCTGAACTTACCTTAAGTTCCCTGGGATGGGTCCCTCCATCCTTGGGCGTCCTCCTGGGGTGGGGAAGGGTGGCAGGGGGTGTCCCTGGGGGCATGGGAGGGCACCTCTGGGCTCCTTCCGAGCCCACAGGTCCCTTAACGCCTGCCCTGACCAGGCGCTAAAAAATGACGCTAAAGCGGCTGGACGTCATTTTTTTTTTACCCGCCCACTCCCGGGCGTCATTTTTGCCCGGGAGTATAAATACGGCGCACATGCCTCGGAGTCATTTTTTAGACGGGTACGCCTACCTTGCATATCATTAACGCAAGGAAAGTGTCCACGCCAAAAAATGACGCAAACTCCAAAATCTTTGGCGCTAGACGGGTCTAACGCCAAAGTATAAATATGGAGTTCGTTTTGCGTCGGATTTGCGTAAAAAAAAACGACGCAAATCCGGCGCAAACAGAGTATAAATATGCCCCTTTGTGTGGCTTAACACCGCGTTGTAAATATGGGCCTCCCCAATGCAGTTTTCTGCAGCAGAGGGGCGTGCAATGGGTGTTGCTGTGGGTGTTGCTGTGGGTGTACCCACACAACACCCATTGCTTTTTGACACTGCCCCAGATTTACAGGGAAACGTAAATCTGAGGTAGTGCCAAAAACTAACGCCACCCTTAGTGGCGTTAGCATGGCGCAACGAGGAGAAATACTATTATTTCTCCTCGTTTTTGCTTTTTCTATGTGTGCTGCTTTCTGCAGCACACATTGAAAGAGCAATACACCATTAATGACTGTTTATGTGCAGGAAGGTGTACTGAACACCTAATTAAATAATTAATGATGATTTGCTACTTCTATGTGTTATGCAGCACACACAGAAGTAACAAATCGCCATTGTTGATTGTTCATGTGCACCTTCCTGCACATAAACAATCATTCCCTGCAACGCATGCAACCTTGCACTAAGGTGCAAGGGTGCCTGCATTAGCGCTAGGCAGCTGATTTAGCTCCAGCACTAGGGGGAAACACAGGGGTGTGCCGTATTCTAGTACATATGGCGCATCCCTGTGTTTTGGAAATGACGCAGCTTGGCGCAGCAAAATTGCTTGCTGCACCATTTCCTTGTAAATTGGCCTCTCAGTGTCATTGATGTGAGGGTGACATTTGGTGTAGATGATTAGTGTATTTGCCTCGAAGGTGGCGTCAGATATTTAGTGCAGCAGAATAGTGCACTTGCTGTAAGTATGATATCTGAGATCTGAGGATTAGGACATTTGCTGTAAGTGTGATATTTGGTGCAGAGAGTTAGTGCTTTTACCTCGAGTGTGGGGTTTAGTGTAGAGGATTAGTGTACTTGCTACACCTGTGCATATCCTAGGTGCCAATGAGCCCTGTGTGTTAATGTAGAGGGTTTTTACACTTGCTGTGAGTTCGGTACAGTGTAAGTGGAAATGATTCGTGACTTGGTGTATGGGTGACATTTGGTGTAGAGTGTTTATGGTGAGTGTGGTGTTTGGTGTACAGAATGAGTGCACTTGCTTTAATCGCGATATTTGGTGCACCTGCTACAAGTGAGAGTTCGGGATAGTTTAAGTGGAACGGATTAGTGAGGTTGATGTATGGGTAACATCTGAGTAGAGGTTTAGTGCAGTTGCGTCAAGTGTGGTTTGTATAGATGATTAGTCTATTTGCTAGAAGTGTGATTTTTGAAGATTACTGCACTTGCTGTTGGTGTGATGTTTGGTGAAGTAGGTTAGTGCACTTGCTATGAGATTAACACTCGGCAAAGATGGGTAATATGTATTAGTGAACTTGACGGGAGTGTGATATTTGGCAGCAAAAACTGCATTTCCCTTTTTTTATAAAACACTTTTTATTGAAGTTTATGTATTAGGACCTCTTCCACAATGTTAAAACAAGGCATTTGAACATCTAAGCGCATACGTTTGATGGATAAATAGCTAGACCCACCTAAGACCCTCTCTGGACTCCTCGCCTTGTATGGACCCCAATGTCATTTCCAGAGCACGTCTCTGCCTTACTATGTCCCCAACCTCTCCCCAGGTTTCTCCCCTCATGTGATGCCTCTATTTTCCACCCACCTGGTCCAGATTTTGGAGTGCACTTGCACTAATTGTGGTATTTGTTAGGTGCACATGATTATTGCATTTTATTATAAGTGTGATATTTGATACAGAGAATTAGTGTTCAGGGTGCTGGTACAATTTGAGGCTAGTGCTTTGTGCTGAAGATTATGTGTTCGCTATGTGGTACAGCCAGAGAATGCACTCGCTATGTGCATATTGCAGAGTTTGCATGTTTGCTACAAGTGTCACATTTGGTGCAGGTGGTTAGTTCATTTGTGTAAGTGAGACATTTGGTGCAGATGGCTAGTCCATTTGCTTGAGGGTCATATATGGTGCAGAGGATTAATACACTTGCATCAAGCCAATGGCAGTCGCAGCTCGTGTGGCGGTGAAGGGGGGGGAGGGGGTGATTAAATAAAAAATAAAAAAATATTACCTGGGATAGTACCTTCAGAACCACACTGCCCCTCACCTCTGCCTCCAGGCACAGGCTGGGAGTCGTGTTGCTGGGCTGGAGAGAGCACTGTGCGCATGTGTGTTTGGCCAGCCCGAGACGGCCAGCCAAACATACATGCGCTCATTGCTCGTCACCCCCGTGGCCCACCCCTTTTCCCCCAAAACGATAATAAACAAAGTTTATTATTGTTTTTGTGGAAAAGGTTTGGAGCTGTCGCTGCTAGTGGGGAGGTGGGGTGGGGTGGAGGGGGGGTGGAGGGGGCGATGCTCCTCCACCCTTATGGAGGAGCCACCCATGGCCAATGGATAGTACTCTTGCAAAGAGTGTTACTTTTATAGGTGACAATGGCTACATCTTCCTATGAATGTCACGGAGTGATGCAGAAGGTTAATACACCTGTTGTGAATTTGATGTTTGGTGCCGAAGGTTCGCATCTACTATGATTGTGATCGCCGGTGCCAAGTGATAGCAAACTTGCCAAACGAGTGATAGCTGTTGAATGCAAAGAGTTTGCTAATTTGCTATAAAAGAGATGTCTGGGTGGCACGCTGCACAAGTGCACTTGCTACAGTATAAATCTGTTACTTGTTTCCTGCATAAGGTTAGTGTCCATCCTATAAGTGCAATGCTTTGCTAACTGCTTAGGGTTAGGCTTAGGTACTTGTTAAGTATGTGTTTTTGTTTCCCACACCTGCTATTAGTGAGATGTTTGGTGCACGCATTGGCGCAATTTCACTAGTGCACTTGTTATATTATGAATCTGTTTTTGTTTCCTGTACTTTTGGTGTGATGTTTGGCACAAATGTTTTGCTTTCCTATTGATTTTGTTTCCACCATTTGCTCTGAGTGTGATGTTTGATGCAGGCTGTTCACTTGTTATTGGTGTGACATACGTTGCCCACATTCGCAATGAGTGCTTTTTGATAAAAAGGATATATGCAATTCTTAAGAAAGCATACGTCCTATGGGCTGTTCTTTGTTTTGGAAAAGCAATCTGCATATGGTTGGTCCTTGTCTGTAGTGGCAAAGATGAAGTAAAAATAATTCAAGAAGGGTTCACAGTAATAATCTGTGGTTACTTTCAGATTAGTATGAGCATTGTTATTATTTTTGTTGTTCTCATTGCCATGTATCCGCTCAGACGTGGGTCCCTGGCTCATTGCACCCTAAGGACCACAATAAAATCTCACTGAAGAGGCCTAACAAAAAGTGCCGAAAAGTGTATTGGAGTTGCTTGTGCTCTGTTTACTCAGAGGTAACATGGCCTATCACTTGACCTAGGTTGTAGGTTGGAGATTGAATACCACATGGTTGTTCTCTGTCAGTGGTGCTGGAGCAATTTTCATAGTAGGGGTGTTGCCATCAATGTTAGATCACTGTAGTCATAGGGATTGTGAAAAATCCAAGCACTACACAAAGAACAATTACAGCAAACGAGCGATGCCTATTGACCAGGAGTGGTAAGGATGTGCTTCCCATGCCACTGGATTCAAGCTAGCCTGGCTGATGAGGGGTGAAACCCCAAAACCGGTCCCAGGATGCTTGTTTCCAGTCCAGGGAAGACCTGGCCTAGCAGTTCGGGCTGGACTGTTCCCATGGGGAACAGGGTCAAGACTGATTTGCATATGGCTGGGTCCAAACTGGAATGGCATGGGCAGCAAAAAAACGATGGATTAAACCCAGATCTGTGACTGGGGGTGAATGTTTGACAATGTTCAGCATTCCGTCCATCACTTGTTGTTTTTGCATTTGTTGCCCTAAGTGGGAAGGGTATGCCCAGACGTGGGTCCCGTGCTTCCCATGCCACTGGATTCAAGCTAGCCTGGCTGATGAGGGGTGAAACCCCGAAACCGGTCCCAGGATGCTTGTTTCCAGTCCAGGGAAGACCTGGCCTAGCAGTTCGGACTGGACTGTTCCCATGGGGAACAGGGTCAAGACTGATTTGCATATGGCTGGGTCCAAACTGGAATGGCATGGGCAGCAAAAAAACGATGGATTAAACCCAGATCTGTGACTGGGGGTGAATGTTTGACAATGTTCAGCATTCCGTCCATCACTTGTTGTTTTTGCAAGGATGTGGTCTGTTGCCTGTGGTGCATTTTGGAGCACACTGTTGCAAATATATTACTAAAGCATGGTGTGGTCATGCAGTCATTTACAGACAGCACATTTTCCATTATAAGGGACACAAAAGTAATGCCATTTTCACATCATGACGTAAAGTCTCTTAATTTGTTTTGCTCCTATTAAAATATATGTTTCTATCACACTTAGGAGCTGCAAAAAATTGCTTTATTTGTGCTTTCCTAACTGTTGATTGTAGAATAACTGTGCACAATTTTTACAGGTACTTAAGTATGTATTGTAAAAAAAAATGATATCCTACATCCATTCCTTTCACACCCCCTATACGCCAGCAAAGGGCACCGGATTGAAAAAAAATAGCTTTGTTGTTTGGGGAGGGAAGAGTGCCCAGACAACAAACTGCAATTTTGCCTGGTGCTCCTAAAATCCTTGCACCATAGCTGGCTGCCAATCTGTTCCATTCACCTGGTGCACGAGCATTCACTACTGGAACTCTGTGGATGGTTCACATAAGAGAAGTAAAGCTCTTGTTCGGCTGTTTCTCAGCTGGGCTGGCACTTTCAAGGTGACAGCATTCCCACTGCTAGTAGTGCTGCTATCCTTTTAATGAGAGAGTCCCAAAACTTCTGAGCAGGCCTTTAGTGCATTTCATGGGATACAACACTTGTCAGAAGGCCTGGGTGATATGCTATGGAGTACTTCCTGGCAGGGTTACTTTGCACTCACTGGAATTGTACTCACTTTTTGTCAGAGGCTACATTTGTAACACCTCTGCACCGGGTACTCTGAGCAGGGTGGGCTGTACTTTCAGTGAGACAGTATCAGCATTAGGCATTAGTACGCCCAATCTCTCTAATGCTTTCAATGTGAATGACCCTGTCCCCGCCCTGCCGGCCTGTTACAAAGCAAGCATGTGGGAATCAGTGCTTAATTTGTAAATTAAAATGTGCCGGTGCCCAAAGCCCTCCTTTTAAATACACGGCTGCTCCAATTAAATGTGCGAACACGGAATACTGAGGCAACGTAATCCTGAAATCATCTCGAGCCTCTTTAATCCATTTAAAGTCACTCCGTACCCCTTCAGCTTACTCTTGCAGCTTTCTGCTTTCTCCCATTGGGACGCTTTGTCGTTTTTCTCTTCCTCTTTCTGTCCCATATGTGTCTTTTGCTCGCAATAAATGTTTGAGGCAGAAAATTAAGCACCGGCCCTCAAAAATAAGTGCTGGTGGTCCGCACTGGGAACAACAAGCACAAATTAAGCACTGGTGGGAATACTTCCCGATCTCACTAAAAAATAGTCTCCCTGGAGGGGAGGGGGCAATGTAACCCTAGGGGTTGCGCTGCTGTCTAGGGCATTAGCCATAACGTGTGATACCCAAATCTCACCCTCCATCCCAATTCCCTCTCACTTGTACGGAGGCGCCATGGTCTAACACTAAGCATCAGTGCCTACCATAGCTATCCAGGGCACTGAACAAGGCACCTATCACATTACGGACCCCTCTCTCAAGGCCCAGCCAGACCTATTCTAATGTAGAGATAGACAGGCTTCAGTAAAGCATATTGCTATTGGAATGGGAAAAGTGGCATGACAGAGGTCTCTGGCTGATCACTCCCAAACTTGAAATAACCTTTCTTTCCTGGCATTTGCTTCCGATTTACATTTAGATAAAAGAGATAGTACTTGCATTGCGTCAGAAGGCCGCAACCGTTCTAATATGCAGCAGGTGAAATGTTAATATTTTCAAAATAAATTAATTGATATGGAGAGGAACACGGCTGAACACAGCCATGCCAATTTTTCTATAAGGGTTGCTTTTCTACAGCGTGTTCTAGACCTGAGCTGGGGTGTCCGGCCAGCATGAATAAATAAACAACATAGTGAATATAGAAAACAGCAGCTGTACTGGGCATCCAAAACTCGCAACTTCAAGTCATGGCTAAAAGGGCAATGTAGCAGGGTCATTTGTATGAGGGGTCGTAAAGTGGGAAGGGCCATATAGTACAGTATAGATGCAGTAATGCAGCCACATAGTTGGTTTTGGAAAGCTAGTCTACATATTTTATTAAAAGTGTTAATGGTGCAAGGTTAGAAGGGAGATCTTCAGTTCACTTTTGTATCCTTCAGAATAGTAGCGATTCGGATGGGACTCAAGGGTGTGTGTGTTAAATCTCAGATTAATATCATCCTGTTCCCGTCACCTACTGTTGCATCAGCTGTTCAGTGTGGTGCCAGTCAATGCTCCTTCCCTCTGACTATTTAGGATACCCCAAATGAGGGTAACCTGATACTGCTAACCTATAAATATCTGTTGGTGTTACCGGGTGGCAAGCCCGCCACCATCTACTAAATGGCAGCACTCAGGAAAAACGAATCGCTCCTCGCTAACAAAGTCTTCAAGGAATTTCTAAAGGTAGCCCTGTCTCCATCCTTCTCAATACATTATCTCGATTTCTTCCCTTTGGTGACAAGTATGCAGGCAGGACACTTGCACTGTTTGGGGGAGCTGTCCTCATCCTCTACCTTGTGCCCTGGTAACCCAGGAGCATCCAAAATGGACCCCACTGGTTTAGGTACTCGGCTCATTCACACAGAGCCCTAGTACTACACGTGTTACACTCATAGTGCAAAAGCAAGCACTCTCCACAAACACACAGGGTGTAGGTAGAAGGTTCTGGGTTTTCATACAACATCACAGCATTACACATGCGGGCCAGTAGGCCAAATCTCACTGGCAGATAAGGAGGTCTGCCAACACTATTATAGATTATAAAACACAATACCGCCTTACGTGCTAAATCTAATTCAGGAACAGTAGCCCTCTGTCCACCCCAAGGTATACTGCAGGAAAACGACCGAGCCGCAGTCTGCTGTGCTCTCTGAAGGAGGGCCTCTTGCATGGATACATGGAATCAGCAATCTCAGCATGCTGAAGCCGCCATGTTGGAGGGAGCAGCCAGGTTTAGAGGTGTCCCCTCCCCCATTCCACATTACCCTCAAGACAATCCCCCCTCAGTGCTGCATCCCACCCCCGGGAGTGGGCTGCATTTCCGCTGGAAGCCCTTCTCCCCTGCTTTTGTTATTACCCGCAGCCGCGTGCTCTGGTGAGAGATTTCCCGCAGCCACACAGGCCACGCAGAGTCCAGCCAGCCACGTGACTAACTGGTGTAAGCGCATGGCGTGGGGCTGGCAGGGTCATTAATGTATTCTATTTGCATAATATATCACACCTACATCCCTTCGGAAAGCAAGAAACCAGAGGGGAAGAGGGAAGATTATTATTGTTATACGTTTCTTGCACCATAGCATTATGTAAGGTAAAAGCTGACGTCGGTAAAAATGTACGCATGTTGGAAAATAAGAGGGTTTTGGCGTCTAGAGAACTGGGCAGGATCTAAACGCGGCGCTGAGCCAAGAAATTCTGCTCTTTATTTCTGTATAGATTTTGGGCCGGCAGAGCGGCTTTTAGAGAACATAAAGCTCCGCTCAGTTATTCCGAACACGCGGCCTGTCTGAGCAGCGCTGCCGTAAAAGGGCCCGAGGAAATCACTTAACGGCGGGGAAATGTTTCCTTTGGCACGGGAACAGAAAGAGGAAGGAAGGAAGGAAGGGGACAGGGGAAAACGAAGAGCTGACGGGGGATGGGAAGAGGAAGGAGAGAGAGAAAGGGAAGCGATTGAAAAAGAGGGGAAAAGCAAGGCGGGAAGGGGTAAGGGGCAGACGAAGGAGAGAGGGGAATAGGAACCACTGAAGTGGAGTTGGGAAAAGCAAAAGATGAAAGGGAGCGGGAAGGAGGGAGGACGATGACAGAAGCATAAGGAGTGAGCTAGGGCAGTAGCTCCCAACCTTTTGACTTCTGTGGACCCCCACTTTATCATTACTGGAACCCGGGGACCTCAGCTGAATCATTATTGGAATGGGGGGGGGGGGGGTGGAGGGGGAGATGGGGGGCACTGAGTCATTACTGGAAGCCGGGGACCCTGGCCTAAACAGTGTTGATGATTTGAACCGCAAAACAATACAGAAACAAGCATTCAATCAAACATATACACAAATTAATTTTAATAGGAAAGTTGGAGAGTTTATAATTCAATTGAAGCCACACATCGAGACACTAATTTGTTTGCTGCACCTGCACTCCTCCCACAAATCAATCGGAGGATACTAATTTAATTTTTAGCCTCCAATTTAAAATTCCTTGGCATTTACAGTACATTTAACATTTTTCAAATGCACGTTTAGCCACTTTATTTATATACACTTTCTTAATCTGTTAATATTAGTTAATTTTCTAAGCAGCCACAGACCCCTGAGCAGGCTTTGTGGACCCCCAGGAGTCCCCGTTCCACAGGTTGTGAACCACTGAACTAGGGCGTAGCTGCCAAGTGGCCATATCACAACTGCAGCCAGTAATGACCTGGTTACACATTGTAATCTTCATTAGTCTGAATCCAGGTCTTCAGCACCACAGTCCTAACTCAGAGGGCACAGTGCGTCATATGAGCTAGCGGTTGGACTGGCCAATAGGGCAAACAGGCACTGCCCGGAGGACTGGTCTGACAAGTGAGCATGTCGGCCTTCTTTAGCAGGTTGTGGATCAGTTTTATGGGCTGGGCTGGGATGGTTTTTATTGTTGATCTCCCTGAAATTAAAACAAACATTGCCTGCTGCATGTTCAAATCCATGCAGTCTTCCATACTTTGCAAAGACCATATGCAGTGTGTCTTTACACGTTAAAAACTGCCCGAATTTGCAAACATGTACTATGTTTTAGCTATCTAATTCACTGAGGGGGCCACGTTTGTTTGGTGCCCGGGCCTATTTTCTGTTCCAGTCTGAGGCTAGGTTGGGCTCACCAGTACTTGTTTTTGGGCACCAAAACTTATTTTTCCTCATCAGACTGACCCACAACAAGACAGAGAGAAATACACAAAAGAAGTAAAGAAGGATGAAGAGAAAGACAGAAAAAGTGTGACCAATGGAACAAGCAGGGATGAAAACAAATGTGCAGGAGTAAGTTTGAAGGGCAGAGAGTGTCCCGACATGGATTAAAGATGCGGGAGGGGAAATCAAGACAGCAAGGCATTGGTATTTAGCACCATGACCTTCTGCAGCAGCTTCTCAGCAAAAGTTTGAGCCCCGGCACTTATTGTTTTATAAATTAAGCTTTGCAAGTTTCTCCAAGCACAAATGTTTTCCATCCATCCCTATAGCTTCCTTCAGATAAACCTCTCAACATGCCATACAAAAGTAAACTAAGCCCTTTCCCCTGCCTATCATTTCCAAGCTTGAAGCAGAAAACGACCCTACTAAAGGGTGGGTGGGCAGGGAAACCTGGACGGCGGCAAGGAAGACCGGGACTCAGAGTAACTGAGATTACCTGTTAGTAACCAAGTCATTATCTCCTTGTCCGTCTTCTTCAACTCAGTCCTAACACATTGAGCTGATACCAAAGCCATTTAGGCTATAACTCACTCCCTCCAGTAAAAAATTAACAGTATAACCACTCACAGTTACACACAAAACGTATTCACTTCATCACTGTTCCAAAACTGCACTCAAAACTGTAGAACTAAAAGATGATGATGCACTATCCCCCAACTATATTTCTTAATAAAAGTATTCGTTGGGGCCTGCTTGGCTGCATTGCAAATATCAGACATTGAAGTCCCTTTCAATGCCTCCCAAGATGTCACCATTCTTCTTGTTGATCTCCCTTGCATTTGGGTGAGCAAGGATTTTCCTTGTTTCCCATAAGGAACTACAATGACTTGCTTCAGCCACCTGCTTAGAGATAACACTGAGGTCTTCAAATCCATTCCTGAAGAACCAAAAGTAACATACAAGCAATCTACTTTCGCAAAGGAATTTGTTATCTGTAAATAAGTCACCAGTGCTCTGCATACACACAAGAAGTGGAGCAATTCCTCTTCAGGTGAAAAAGGTGTAGGTACAAAAAACGGGAAAACCAAGTTAGTTGAACAATGAAACATTGATGGTACTTTCAGAAGAAAGGCAGGCTTAGGTCTGAGCTCTACTTTATCTAGAATGATTCTCAAAAAATGGTTCTGATTTCCTAGTTCCCCAATCCTCCTCCCCAAGGAGACTGCTACAAAAACTATAAACTTTAAAGGCTATTAAACGCAAGTCCACTGAGTTCCATGGCTCAAATTGAGCATTTGAGACACCTGAAGCACTGGAAGCAGGCCCCACAAGGGAATATAACAATGTTTTGATGGTCTTTATAGAAACAGCCCCCACTGTGGTCTCAAAGTGGAAACAGCTAACCCTAGATGGAGTCTATATTTGAGAAAATCTAGAACGAAAGCTGAATCACCATAACCAGGATCTACCTCCTTTCTAAACCACCTTTCAAAATGTTGCCAATGGGTTGAATAAGTTTTAATGTTGATGGATGCCTAGACGTTTGTATGAGCTCTGTTAACTCATAGGAACATGCCATGCTTTTTAAGTTCTCCCTGAAAAACTGCTATAACCCCAGTTGTAGACGAGCCAACAAGGCCCAGGAGGGACTTAGGGACTCTTGATCAGGTAGGGACAATATGGGATCATCCAGGGAAACTGGACTGATAACTGAAGGAGGAGAGGATACATTGGTAGTCACTGCCAGCATGGATCCACCAGCAGCAACTCCACCTGATCCTCCCGGGCGTTCTTTAAGGCCCTCAAAAGCAGGGGAATCAGAAGGAAGACCCACAGAAGTGTCTCGGGCAAAGGCGTAGAAAGTGAATCCTCTCTCCAGGCTTCCTGACAAAGAACCCTTAAACAGAACTGTGGTAGAAGCACATTCCTCTTGGTCACAAACAGGTCCATCACCAAAGACCCAATCCTCTGGACTATCTGGTGGAATGTAGCATGTGACAGAGGTAGCTCCACCGAGGAAAGAAAGACCTTGCTCATTTGGTGCACAGCCCCATTCAGCTTCCACGGAAGATATACTGTGAGGCAAGAAATTAGACTAACCTCT
Source organism: Pleurodeles waltl (assembly GCF_031143425.1). NCBI lineage: Eukaryota > Metazoa > Chordata > Amphibia > Caudata > Salamandridae > Pleurodeles > Pleurodeles waltl. The sequence goes on along the minus strand of NC_090443.1, from coordinate 550,457,665 downwards.
GACCTTGAGCATATACCCTGGGTCAGAGACAACAGTAACTTCACTTTCTCACCCTACTGATGGTTGACATAAGTCACTACGCCCTGATCTCCACACTGTGCCCATGTGATAACTGGAAGAAATGTAACAGCACCAAATGGACTGCATTCAGTACTCTCCAATTGGAACAGCACTCCTGAGTCACTGACCACACTCCCTGGAATAACTTGTTGTCTAGAATTGCTCCCCAACCCATCCTACTTGCATCTGTGCTCAGGATCTTGGGGGAGGGGAAGGGGCGAACATCTATTGAAAGTCCCCTGACTAGATCTTCCGATTTAGCCACCACTGCAATGATTGCCTTGCCTCCAATTCTACCGGGATTCTGACCTCGGACTGCAGTGATGTGGCCTCCCAAATACCCAACAGATGGTTGACTAATGGGTAAAGCTGTACCCTGACCCATGGCAGAAATATCCCAGATGAAGCCATCAGGCCCTGAACCCTCCCCAATTATCCTCTGGTTGTAAGGGATTCTTGTGCCAGCAGGCTTGAACTGTAAGAAACCAGTTTCTGTTTTTGAGATGAGGATAGGAAAACTCGCCTTAGAACCGTCCTGAAGTGTGCTCCTGTGTATTGAAGATTTCGTGTTAGTGTTAAATGGGATTTGTTGTGGTTTAGCAAAAAACCCGATCTTTCAGCATCCCATAGACTTATTCCACTTGCTGAACAGCCCTAAAGAAACAAGTAGAAGAAATAAGCAAGTCATCTAAATACGGGGAGACCATAATCTCCATTGCATGGAGAAATCCTACTAATGGAGCCAATATCTTGATAAAGATCCTTGGTGGGAAAGTCAACCCAATGGGCAACATCCAGAACTGATAAAGAGTGTCCCCTACTGCAAAGCAGGGGAACAACTGCTAGTGCTAGTGTATGGGGATGTGCAAGTACCTGTCCAACAGATCTAATGATGTTAGAAAGTCCCCAGTCTTCCAATAGGGCTTGACCTTCTGCACAGACATCATCACGAACTTAATATGTGTGACAAATTTGTTCACCGCTTTCAAGTCCATTACTGCTCTGAAGTCTCTGAATGCTTTTGTCTCCAAAAAGAGGACTGAGTAAAAACCTTCTCCTTCTTGTGACGCAGAATAGATATAATTGTTTTTTTCAGAAGCAAACTCTGGACTCCTTCCATTAAGGCTCGCCTCTTCAGCACATCTCTCTAGGCACATATGTAGGGTGAAGGAAATCATTTGGAACTTCTCAAAACGATAGGGCATACGCTTGTTGTACAATGCTCAGCACCCACTTGACCGTGCCTGCCCTCGAACCAAGTCAAACTGTCCCCTACTGGTAGATGCTGCAGATCTCCAGTGTAGCCATGCCTTGGAGGCTGGTAGATTTGAAGCAGAAGATTCTGCAGCCTAAGACCAGGAATTTTCAGAAGCAGGGACACCCAACAATGTCCCCTTCCACGAAAGAGCTGATTCATTCTCACCTAAAGCAAAGAATTTCCCTTTTGCTGGCAGCTTTGCTGGTGCCATGTGTTTTCTATCTCACACAACTTTGTAATCAGCATCTCCAATTCCAAACTGATGATCTTAGCACCTGCAAAGGGGATACGTGTGAGGAGGTTTTTCTGCGGGCCAAAGAGAGTTAGCTGTTTCATCATGCTGTGTATCTGTGCATTGTATTATTCTTGCATAGTGCACACTATGACTCGTGCCAGGTGTCTGAGGACTTTGATTGAGAGTGCTAGTGCTGAGGCTGAAGGTAAAGCAAAGTGCCCCACAGTGGGTTGGACTCTCTGTAGAGCACACAGAACAATAGTCGTGTATTCCAGTTGCAAATGTAATTCATTGTAAATATGTGTGAAGGGATGCATAAAGATCAAAATATTTAGAAGGCAAAAGCCAAATGAAATAAAGTGCTTAATAGTGAATGAGTGCAGTGTATGTTTTGGGTGGTAAAGTGTTGCGAGCGAGTGCATTCAGGGGAGAGAGAAAAGAGGGTGCTGAAGAGGAAAGAGAGGAGGTTGAAAATGAGCAGATGGATGAGATGTGAAGAGAAAAAGGGCACACATATCTAACGTAAAGCATACATAACTGAAAGCCATACTCCTTCAATAGGCCTCAATAATATTTAATTCACAGTCTCACAATTTCAGAATTGAAACGTTTCCAATGTTAATTATTTATAACTAATCATTGTTGTTACTTATTTATCTTATGCAGCTAACAACCATTGACAAAGCCAATGATACTGACATGTTTTAGGTGTATGTCAGTTGTTGTGTTATATTTCTGGATGCAATAACATCTCAGAGAGAAACTAAAATACAGGCTGAGTGGCACACTATGGGAATCACAGACATTTTACATGTTCACTTTTAGAGAGCCCCCACTTTTTAAATCCAAGATAAAGGTCTGCCTGCACATATTTCTGTATGATTGTGGGTGCTTCCTGATGCCTGGTTAGAGAATATTCTTCCAAAGTCGATGCTTCATGCATTGCAAGACACTGGGCATGCACACACTTTAAAGGGCCTGAAGTTGTGCTGTACAATTTGCACATTAAAGTAACTGTTGAACATATTAATGCAGTAAGATATGGGGCAGTTTTTAATGGGTTTAGTATTTCAGGACTATACGTTCCCACTCCTTTATAAACCTTGCTTTCTCACTAAATTCATTTGGTTTCAAATACACCATTTCTCAATCTTTTTTCAATTTTTTTCTTGGGAAGAGGACTCACCTCGGACCCCACGTTTGTCCATTAAGCTTGTTCGCTACATAAAAGTCATACCCAACATTTACACCCCACCACTTTCAAATGTCACCAGCCACCACTGTCTGACAGTGATGCTTCCTCCAATATTATTGTGCCATGGGAGAACAGATCTCCCATCAGATAATCCATTATCACTTGTGAAAGAAAATCATCATCAAACCCATGCAAGAGGTATCTTTTTTTCTAGAAAGCATGGAAAGGCATGTTGTCATCCTCTCTCCACTTACTAGTGACCAATATTCTTATGGGCCAGTGCGGTAAGCTCTCTGACTTCTTTGAGTAGTAATGAATGAAAACAACCACCTCCCTCCAATGGGGTATCAGGAAATGCTAGTAAATGTGGTAACACTTCCTTTAGTTTTTTTAATCTCTTTTTAATCTTTTTTTTAAGCATTGTTTTGGAGCGGCTATGCGAGACCTTCAGACGAATGACAGATCTTTCCTCGCTCTAAGAGCTGAAGATACCTCCTGCTCTAACATTTGGTAAATGTCTCCCAAAGTGGACAACTGACGAGCAGATTACCCCGTTTCACTACCTCAGTTATCTGGCTGCATCAAACTGTGCCTTTTGCTGACACGATTCTTCTGCAGGATGCAGAAAATCAGTCCTCGGAATAACACTCCTACCAGCTTGCAACAGTATTCCATCGACTCTGGATCCCACAGAAACAATGGTGCACTTTTAAAGCCAGTGCCATGGTGTCTTCACACCGAACTCAAGAGTTCAGCGAAATCTTGCAATAGTGACACCATCTTAACATCAGGTGGCGATTGCACTGTAATTAGATCCTGCTTCTGACCCCTTTGCTTGGATAAACTGAGTCAGAAAGGCAGTGTCAGACATCTAGCAATGCCTAGCAGGTGCTGCATTCATTCAACAGCACTCACAAGTAAGCTACAGCAGGTCCTCACATGCGTCGTAAACAACAGAAATGGGACTGATATAGCAGATACTAGCAAAATCAATCAAAAGACATAAAAAACATGAAACAACCTTACTTTTTGTCTCTGGTGAAACTCCTTTCAGTATAATGAAAATACAGGAAGTGGTGAGGGCTGAGCATACTATTCTATGGCAAGCTGGGAGATGGGTCAGAAGAAAGCCATAGCAGTGGGTGCGGAACATTTGAGCTTGGTGAAACTTCTGCAGTGGGTGGAGTATACTCAAGTGAGGTGATGGTCCTGAGGTGTGTGGGGAAGGCTGGTCTAGATTTTGTTCTGATGTGAGAGAAGGAGCATCCGCCACTTCTGCGTCCGTAGATGCGGGGAGTATGGGCAAGTGAAAGGGAGTCAGAGTGTAGTCTTTGCAGTGGTTGGTGGAAGTTCAGGCTTTGGTTAACGTACACAGGCCCTTGGTTGTGTAGAGACTTGTGTGCGTGGGTCAGCAGCTTGATTTGGCAGATGCCCACTAGTGCCATTTCTTCACACTGCCTCCCATAACCAGCCATTTATGCTGCCACCAATTGTAGCTTATCATTCTTCACTGACCCTGGTTTGTGGGCCTCTACGTGGGCTTCAACCTCCTGTGTAAGCTTCTCTGGTTTCTTTAGGTTAGCTGGAGAATCTTCACTCCCAGGCAGCAGGTGTTAAACAGCCGCCTGCAAACCCTCATGCAGAACTCCAGGTTTGGCCCCTTTAATTGTGACTAGCAACATGCGACTCTGGACAAGTTAGCATAAACAGAACGCTCGGGTTCAGTTCTGGGTAGGTCTTGAAATTGCTAGAATAGAGCTGAAGAGTATATTCTCAGTTCTTGGCATATGGGCAATGTCTGATGGCCCATCAGTTAATTTGTACTGTTCAGAGATTTGGGTTCCAGCCACGGCGGAAAGGCTTCTTCTCATGGTTTCTCTCTCCATTAGCTTTTCAGGAGCGGGCCTGCTTTCAATACGTAAACCAAATCCAAATCAGACCGAAAAAAAGCACATCATTTTAAGCAGTGTCCCACTAGAAGCTACTAGGCAGTTTAAACAGATTCCCCCCCAGTTTATCTGCCTTGGTGAAAAAGACTGTGTATTCATCCCCTCAGAGTCATGCGGATAGCAGTAGGGGATCGGCTTAGGGCAGTGGTACCCAATATGCTGCCACTGAGACCAGGAGGCTAAATGGCAACCTATGTCACAAGAACAGCTTTGTAGTGAAGGTTTTCACTAAAAATGGGGAACTTCATTCCCTCGTAATATACCAACCTGTTGTGACACACAGAGTCCTGTTACACAAGACACAATTGAAGCCATATTGTTTGGGATCTTGACACACTTTGGGAGTAAGTAAAAATCTTCCAGCTACATAACTGTACCAGACTTTCCAGGCAGGGAGAAGGTTGACTTCAAAGTGCACTGACAACACTTAGGGGAGAGCTGTGCTATGCAAAGTCACAAATAAATAGGCAAACACGCTGTAATTATGTAGAACCAGATACTGTCCCTTGGTAAGCGCAGTTCTATGCCGTATATAAAATCACACATACATTTTGAAACAGCAAAAATGCCCTACTCAGATAACAACCAGGAACAAAGGCAGCATTGCACCTCATATGTACTGGGAGGTGGCACCCTTCCCTGGAGGCCTGAGGCTTCCACAGTAGTAGCCATTGCTTATGAACTGCCAGTGATACGAGTGGGTTACCTGGTTTGGGCTGGAGACAGATGAAAGCAAGTCTGAGTCTTTGAGACGTTTGAGAGCAAATGCTCTAAATACAGTATCCAGTCAAAGCATGAGTGCTGCTAGAAGCCGAGAAAAATGTCTGTAGCTTAACTTCTGGAGGGGCTGATGCCCATGATAGAGCGGAATTGGCCGTTATCTGTACAAGTCTGCCCTTTCCCGTTTCCTCCCCCAACTGCCTACATGACTCATATGGTAGCGGTTCAGGATACGATTTAGATTTGTATACATTTGGGCTATTCAAATGATATGTACTAACCTGGAATATTGATTTTCTGAATTGAAGTACAATATTTAGTTTAAAAAGGCATTATATGGCCCTCGGATCGTACTAAAGAGACCACACATTGGTTGGTTTTGTGACATATCTAACAAAAGGATACCGATTTAAGAGTAATTTTATGTATGCTGTGGTGGAAAAGTGGCATTTATACTCCAGGACAAGCCCTTCAACGGGTTCAGTTGTTGGCTGGCCGGTGTAGGATGTAAGGTTTCTGACCGGCATTCAGTGTAGGGCTTCAGGCCCTTGACTGGCAGCCAATTCAGGAAGTTCAAGTCTTGAACTGGTAGACAGTGTTAAGAAGTCTTTGTGCAGCAGTCGGTGTATGGATTTGGTCTTTGACTGCTATCTAGTTTAGGAAGTTCAGAACTGTAACGATCAACAGTATACAGGTTTTTGTTTCTTGACGAGCCTTAGATGCAGGCACTTCAGGTCTCTGACTTGTAGCCAGTATGCAAATTTCAGGATCTCAATGTTGGGATGGCCATGCAGAAGCCTACAAATAGGGCATGCACCTCTCTTTTGTAAGATTTCTAGGGTTCCTTTGAGTTGTCAAGCTTTGCTTTGGTTGCACTAATCAAGAAAATCTGGTAAAAAATGTAATTGACTGTAATTTATCGATAGGGGAGTAATCCTTTGAAGATCCCAGCTAGAACAGACATATGAACAAAGGCCCTGAGGCAGTATTTGACATAGGGATATAAAGTGAGATGTTGGCCTCTATGAGCTCCATGATCTTGTGATACATTTTTGAGATAGGAGATAGCACGATACTTCTGCAGATCTGTGCCTGAATTGACAGATTTTTTCAAGTCTGCTATAGTAAACAAGCACTGGTAAAGCTTTGGTCTAGCCTTGGCAAGCTTACAGTGTTTCTTTATTTTACCTAAATATGCAATAGGCATTACATTTCATGACAAGTAAAAATGTTGCCGCCTCACAGCAGAATGCACGTTTTGTAACATGGTAATAAATAAATATAAATAAAACATGAACTGAAATCAGAGAATGGCTCACCAGGCTTGGTACTGAAGTGGACTACTTTGAAAGTGGATGTACACCAGCAAAATGTCATCACTCAAAGTGAAGAGAACCAATATCTGTAATGGACCCACTGCACCATGGTGGATAGAAGCAAAATCTGAATGATACTTCCACAGACCAATGGATGAAGAAGGCTCACCAAAAACCCTTGTTTGTGTACATAGTTAAGTACGTATTTTTATTTTGATATTTTGGGAAAGCACGAGGCTGGCAAAGCACATAATGTTGTTTCCATGCCATTCCTAAAAACATTTTTTAAAGAGAAATTGCAGTAGTACAGTGTTTCATTTAAAACAGTAAATTACTAGCCACAGAAGATCGTTTTCCCTCTGCTGGCTGCCAAAGGGGCACAGCGTATAATAGGAATTCTCCTAAATGAGAGCATGCTTAAAAGTGACACCACCTATCGCCAACAGGGCGCTTCATCTCTCTGTCTCTCTTCTGACTCTTAAAGCCTTGGTCCCTGGTGACCCTCAGGAAGACAAAAAGTGGAATCCAATTTCTTAGGAAAGTATTTATAAAAATGACTGCACTCAAGGCTTTCTGGGAATTGAAAAGCATTAGATGTGTTGTGTTCGAATAGTTTGGACCCGATGTTAGAGAGGAATGATACATCTAAGTAATAAGAGAGATTAAACTACCCCAATCTGATTGTGGGTGGTGGGTCGAGTACAGGGAGAAGGGAGTTCTAGGTGGACCCAAGAGGTGGCAGTTCATTATTCAGCGTAGATAGGACATTCATGTAAGAGGTACATTTGAACTACTTTTAACAATGCAGACATTAAGGGGCAAGCCTGATGACTGGTTGAGGTGCAGTTTCCTAGCCTTGGTGGTTGCCTGAGAAGAACAGTTTGATATGATTTGCATTCCAAGCTTGCAATATTACTATGTTGTGTGTTGTTGGCCTCCATAGATAGAGGGATTTCCAGCTCACACCATTAGTTAAATGATGACTTGTGGGCAATGTTGCAGGTTTTAAAGCTGTTGAAGGCTTTTAGGTGTGGCCAGTGAAGGCCTATCAAAGTTAGGCCCAAATGTACAAGAATCTGGCGCATCACTACTGATGGGCAAGATTTCTTGTGCTCCCCTACTGCCACCTAACGACACCATGGATGAGCTGTAATTACAATATGGCGCACCATGGCTATGGCGCATGTTAGTCCAATAGCGTCAAACTTTTGGACGCTACTGTGGCGCTTTGCCGCACTAGCATCAAAAATGTTGACGCTAGTGCAGCAAAGTGCAAGGAGGCCCATTGACTTCAATGGGAGCGTCCTTTTAATGCCTACTTTGAGCAGCAGTTAGGAGTGATGCCAAAAATAGTGCAGTGAAATCTTTTAGATTTAATTGCGCCATTTTTTGAGCCTCCTAATGCCGGAACGCCCCCCTTGCATACATTTTGCCTGGTGCAAGTATAATGTGGTACAAGGGTTTGCAAAGTGGTGCACCACTTTGTAAATATGGCGCTATGACTTTTGCCTCGTTGAGCCACTTTAGCGTTAAAAAAAAATTATGCTAATGTGGCACAAGGTGGCGCTAAGGCCTTGTAAATCTGGCCCTTTGGGTGATGTGATCATAATTCTTTATGCCATTGAGCTGGGCGTTGGCGAACAGGGCACTCTTCAGCCAGCTGGCCAACGTGGATGCTTATCCGTAGAGCACTGTCATCATCCAAGTTGGATAGGACAAATGTGTAAACATCCTCTCCCCAGCAGAGAAGCAAACACTCTATGTAATTCTAGGAATAAACAGTACATGCAGATTTCATTATTCCCCAAAAGACTCCCTCACTGAAGTAGGCACCGAAGATGTTGGAACTGAGATGGAATGTGTCATCCCAAGGAGGCAATAACTCTGCAGCATTTTAAAGAAAGCTCGCTTTGAATTACGAAAAAAGTTTACAATGACAGGAAAGGTTGATATATGATGATAGTAAGAACAGAACAGCAGGGTAACAAAATACATATTTCTGCCAAGACAACTCACAAGTTGCTTGCTTTTTTTTTCCAAACATTTTTTATTCAAAAAGAGAAGCACAAAATCCTACGTGCTTTAAACTTCTTAATGCAACTGAGTGCGCCTAGCCCTGCAAAGGCACATGTAGGACCTAATCCCACTGAGATGCTGGTAGGACAAATCTATGCAAATGTAACACGGTCTAGTATCTGGTGAACGCATCATCCTTGAAACACAGTTCAGAATTTTGGGGAAAACATTTCACCCCAGTATTGTTCACCCACTTTAAGGTCTGGCTTGACAGCTCAGCGGTTTGTTTAAAATATACATAGAGAGGGCTTTAGGTCTGCCAGCGGGTGTACTACTCTCTCAACTCATGCTACTGAGCAGTTTGTGTATCATTCTGCCTTCCTGAAAGAGCTTCCACTGGACAGCATAAGGAGCTGCTTTACATCTGAAAGTCTACTCAATCATTACACCGTCTGTCATAATAAATTCTATTTCCCCTATTTGTTTTTTTACAAACAAAATACTCTTGGATACCTTTTTTCCCAGCACTGACTAAAGCAATAGAACAGACGCTCATTGGATAATGAGCTTTTGGGCCTGCAGTGTATGTAAACAGCATCTGTGAAAGTCTGTGCTTCCATGTAGGCAGATTAAACCCTGGCCTACTGACCCTGCCTGTTACCGAGGTTTTTTTTTTTTTTTTTATCGTCATGTTCAGTAAAAGAAATTGCGGTACCATGTCAGTCTGATCTCCCAAAGACAATGGGAACACCCACCAACTTTACTCTAAGAATTCAAGGTGTGGACATTTCTAGTCTAACAATTTGATTACTTTATTGGAGGTACAATAATTGCCAAGTTACAGTTGTTTGAGTAGAACATGCGAGCTTTCGTAATTCCTTTCTTTTTTAATTTCAATTTTATTTGTGTTTTTTGGCAAAAGAAACGCAGGGCCTTTTTACAATTTGCCCGGTATAATCTCCATTATTTCCTTCCCCTAGAATTATCATTTCTGGGGGTCCTAAAAATTCCAGCACAGTGGAAGGGAACATTTCAGGGATTACAAGTTTTTGAGGAATAACATGCAGAAATCAGTGTTTCTGTGATGATTCCTGCATGTTTTTCAATGGTGTTACAGCACAACATGTTATCTAGATGGGGATGGTAACAGCAGTTACCAGCACCTTTGAGCACTCCTATCAGGGCACTCTTTATGAGTAGTAAACAGAATAATTTGCAGCAATAATGCCTAGTATTTTTCTAAATATATGTTACACAACTAGCTACACTCTGAGTGCAGATTTTCTGGTATTAACTCCACTGGGGTGATGTTCTGGTACCATACTCCTGTAATGATACCCTTAGAGATGCACAATAAAACTTGCATATTGTGAATTATACAAGTACACTTTACAGTGCACGTTAGAGCAGACTGTCTCTGGATGACACATTCATAATGTTTTTATTTGTGTCCAGCACATTTCAAACAGAAATGCTTTTCAAAAGAACAATAACTGAGATGGAGAGGTGGATAACACAAACCTGACTGAGAACTGAGGGTGAAAGTAACACTGTTTGTGTGCAAAACAAAAACGAGCACTGACAAAACCAATAGGTCCTCCTTTTTTATTAGGGTAAGTGCTTGGAAATATTGGAGCAAATGTATGAGCTTTGCCACCAGCTGTCTCAAAGAAACGCTCCAACATAAAGCAACATCCTAGGATACAACAATATGGAAGCCCACAGTAGCCCTTTGCTCAACAGACTACATTAGCATGGTTAAGATGTACACTCGGAGGACAGGGTTGTGGAAACGAGTCAGAAGATGGAGATGAAGCTTGCACTGTAAATGGTGAACGTAAAGGCATTCAAAGCAAATTATTGCATGGTAGGCAATGGTACTTAGACAAAGCACCAGAATTTTCGCCACATTTTTATGAAAGCCTCTGTGCATACTTTTATACTTTCTGAACAAAGAAAGTAGCAAGAAGCTGTAATCTAAAAAAAAAACGTTATCAAGACAGCAAAGTAAGAGAAATATATGTGCTGTACAGTTAGTGAATAGCTCTCTCGGGCTAATGCACCCAACTAGAAAACATTTCCTCATGAAAAAAACAAACTAGCAATTAAAATGTCGTCGTGTCTGCAAAGAAAATGCTTTAAAGCGTATAAACTGGCTCTTTCTTACAAAAGGACAACTGTATGTCCCATCAAAATCTAACAGGAACACAAATGGAGCACTGCAATCTTCCACGTAATGCCATGACATCAACAGACAACCCATGCAGCAACTGACAAACCATGAAAAATACATGAATAAAGCTGACCCAAAGCCCACTATCACTGTACTTTTTGTTACTAATTGAAGACATGAGGAGGTATTTTAGCTGTAAAGCTGTACCTAGGCCCAAAATAAATATACAAACTAACAAACAACCACAGGTAATGAGTAGGCAAATTATGACAGAAAATTTACATTTGCGTATTGTTTAAGGACTGTAAAAGCTACAGATCCACCTTTGCATTCTAGCGTCAGCAAAGGGTGCTTGAGGGTGGCTGTAAGTTCTAACGGCTGTAAGAAGCACAAGTCAGGGAAGGAAACCTAGTGGGGATTACGACCCCCATATCCGCCAGCATTTGCATGGCGGTTACACCGCAGCAGAGATCGGGTGCTGGAGGCCCCATGGGGGCCCCTGCACTGCCCATGCACTTGGCATGGGCAGTGCAGGGGTCACCATGGGCAGCCCCATCGCGCTTTTCACTGCCTGATTTACAGGCAGTGAAAAGCGCGATGGGTGCTGTTGCACCCGAAGCACCACAACATTGCCGCCGGCTCTATTACAAGCCGGGGTCAATGTTCACTTTGTAAAGGAGTAACAGGTCTTCAGTGGATCTTCAGCTATATTTATTTCTAGGTTCTTAATTTTTACAGTGTGGGTAAGGGTCAGACTATCATCTATCCTGCTTTTCTGAGTAAGGGAAGTCATTTTCTGCAGGAGTCAATGCTGTGGGTAGTTTCCCGCTGGCCCAGCAGGAAACTCATAATCGGGCCAGTGGGCGGAATACCGAACTGGCGGTATTCTGGACGCGTGCGTTTGGCGGGCAGCCTCCCCCGCCTACCAAACTCGTAATGAGGCCCGTAGTGCCATTCCAGCCTGCAAATTAAATGATTTCAAGACTGAAGTGCTGTTCCTGCAGAAAATGACTTCCCTTACTCAGATAACCAGGAAAGATGATAGTGCGACCCTTCCCCACACTGCAAATATTAAGAACCTAGAAATACACATAACTGAAGATCCACTGAAGACCTGCTACTCCTTTACAAAGTGAAGAACGCATCCTAGTGTCTCCAAGAATGCCATATAGCAGACGTTCAATGAATTTCCAATATAATGTCAAATGTTATATCAGTTCTCATTTAAAGTAAATTTTAAAAGTAACTTTCTATAATGGCATTAAATACTGTTATGAAGTTATTTTAATTGCCTACACCATAGAGATTGTTCCACCTGTAACTTTCCTGATTTCCGCCTGTCAGTCTCATTTGCTTTACCACAGGTTGCACTGGAGCTTGTGCGGCGTTGCACAGTTTTGTGCTGCACCCGCGGGCCTATTTGAAGGTAAGTAAATCTATGCAATGGTTGTGTTGCTTTGCACCAGGCAAACGTCCAGACTCAACGTTAGTAAATAACTCCCCGTTTTTTTTAAATTTCTTCTTAATACAATTATTGCTTGATGCTTCGAAAATATTCAGTGCTCGCAAACCTATCACAGTAGACACAAAACAATTGCATAGATTACACGTCACACACCTTTTGTTGCCAAAGGACCAAACTTTTCATTTTCAGAAAAAATATATATTATGTGGTGAAAAGTAGGGTGCCATAGGGGGGAAAAAAAGAGAAAAAACAAAATAGTAAACGGTGCGGAAAGAGAAAGGAAGGAAATAAAGACTCGTTTTTTTTTTTTAAACATTGCCAGTAATGGTTAGAAACATGAAGAAAGTCCAGCATTCAATTTACTGAAGCAATGCAAATATTTCCAGAAATTAAAATGAGTTGTGATAGTAATGCCTCACACGTCCCAATGATTTCCAGACATGCCTCTGGCAGTTGTTTACTGCCCTGCAAGACTTGTGGTATTTTTGTCAATTATTCCCCCAAATTCCTGTACATTTTTAAAATAAGTACAGTTATGTGTATTTGTAACGCACACTATCACCTGCGAGTGCATCCTGGCGCAGGGCGGTGGAAATAGCTGCACTGATGTTAATAGTATACCTGCATTTTTCGACATATTTTACGGGACGCTCTACAACCGGTGCATTTTGTGAAGGATACGGCTGTCAGTCCAGCCCTTCGCATATTACATACCGATGGAAGGGGGTGTAGCATTGCGCATTCTCAAGAAGTCAAGATGTGGGTGCGGGGGGATCGGCACTGGCCTGCGGGTCTCTACATTTATATTTACTAGAGTACTCACTTATTCTATCTATCAGTATTCATAAATGGTTCGATTACTTTCCTTAACTGCGTGATTATTTAAAAAAAAAAATCAATTATTTAATTACGTTGATTAGAAAACATTTATGGAGCCTTTAAACGACCTGCAATGTACTGCGCATCATTTAGTTCATATCTGCGTAATGATGGTTCATGGGATTTGGTTTAATGTATTGTTTATTTAATTTAAATCCCAGCCCGGCCTCCGCTGCGGCTACCATCGCTCAGACGCAGACTCCTTGTAGATTAAAAGCAATTAGTGCAATCGTACAAAAAAATCCATCCAGACGGGATAACAATTTGTATTGATTGTGGAATAAGTGCGCCTGGGGCTCTGCTTACTCCAGGGTTTCCCTTTGAGGGACAGCACGTTGCCTTGTTTTTTCCGTTTATCCTTTTCAATGTTCTAATTAAAATAGCTATCTCTGGCTAATTGCTGAGGTTCATTTAGTGGTAAGACGACAGAAGCTTGTGTGTATACGACTAAAGCAACCTGGTGAGCACCAAACTGGCATAACCCACACCGAGTGAACAAACAACTAACATAGGCAATGCTCTAGAACACCACAAGTGAACACAGAGCTATTGAAACCTGAACAGGTGCCTATACTAACCACAAGCAAGTGATCTCCAAGTACAAGACTACCTCACACTGAGTGAACACAACAAAACATGGATGAGCGAAGTAAGTCAGCATGCAAATCCACCAAACACAACCAGAATGAGATAGAAACACACAACATCTATATTGAAGTAACAACCCGAGCAAGTACAGATCTCACACAACCTGAATAACTGCTGAACTAAACCTGAATGAACAAAGAACTAACACAACCTGAGTAATCCCAGAACTAAAACATCATGAGAAAGTACATAACTGATCAAGTGACCAACTAACATAACAGAACATGAGTGGGCACTGAAGGAACACAACCCAGGTACCGATCACACAGCGGGCCAATTTTGAGTGGTCCAAAGCATAATGCCTGCGATGGATAACGTCCTGGCCAAGTGGCCAAACAGGATACCCTTCCTGATTGTACAGATTGCAGTAAATCCACAGGGCGGGGAGAGCAGGGGGCGGAGGCAGAGCCTTGGGCTACATGAACACCATCAACCGCCCTAGTGCAGCCCTATACCCTGCCCTGCTCGCCGACACTCTCCCTACCTCACTACCCCTGCACAACGACCTACAGTGGCCCCACATTCACATCTACCACTGGCTCCATAGCTGGAGGTGTGAGCAGAAAATCCTCTGGAATCAAGGAAAACCTGCAAAAAAGGCGCTCAGTGACTGCAGGTCTAACGTGGTAGTGTCCATTCAGGGGATTTTTATTTTAATGGCTAGCTTTTGATACGGAGATACCAGCAGAAATCCTTAATTCCAGCCTTTTTGTTTCCCTGCGTTAAATCCACCAAACTTGGAATGAAGACCAGAGAGTAGGCACTGGAAGCAACCTTTTGTGAACAACAAAGGAACACGGCCCAAGTGTAGATCTAATGCAACAAGTGTAAGAACTGAACGTACAGAACCTGAGAAAGTGCAGAAGTAAAACACCATGAGGGTGCATGGAAATAACATAACCTGAAGGCCAGGTGGCCCATCAATCCTAAGGAACACAGAACCCGGAGATGTCTGCAAAGCCATTACAACTAGGGGATGAAGACACGAAAAAGCCTTGTTAAGTCACAACGTGTTCTGTAGCTGCGGGTGGGGGGGGCAAAGCTTGTCTTGAAAGATTCAAATGTAACTGTTAAGTGTAAAACAAAGTAACATATTTTAATAATTAAAATGTTACTCGGATTTCATAAGTGCCAAAGATTTTGATGGACAGTGGCGTGGTTCTGGAAGAGACAGACAAAGACAAAGAAAGTAGGAGGGTGTGACAAGCAGAATGAGGGCGAGCGAGAGAGAACAGTTTGGATGAAAGAAAAAACACACGGACAGTAACAGTGCAAGAGAGTGAGAGAATTAAAAACACCGCTTAATACCAAGAAAAAAATGCAAGGCTTGCAATGCCGTCTGCAAAATACTAGTTCCGAGATCAAAACGTGAGCTAAAGCTGCTGATTAAAATGCTGCTGGTTCACAAAGGCTCTTCTGACCAAACCACAGAGGGGAAGAGCTGTAGAAAATAAAATTCTGCCTGGGCTCTCTCGCTGTGGAGGTCAAAAGCAATTGCCAACTGTAATCCACGAGGCTGCGGGCCCGCGTCACACTCGCTTGAGTTTTCAATGGCGGGCTGTTCTATGATTGGCTTGGAGGCTCCCGCCAAACGGTGTAGCCAATGAGGGTGCAGGTGGTGGCACGTTTAGCTCGATAGGTTGTCAATGGTCAGCCTGCTTACAAAGTCAGTGGGAATAAGATGTAATTAATGTAAGATATCAGCCGACCCCAAAGTCACCGAACATTGGTAAGGCTTATCTGAAAACGGAGAAAAACTGGGGATGTCTCATGGGATCTAATGGGCACCCCGAAATGGCATGAATAAAATAACAAGCAATTACGGGCAAAGAGGGAAGTCGAACGGGTTCCTAGTGCAAAAGCACACCGTAACACAGATAAAAACAAAAAAAATCATCAGATTAACAGACACTCGAAAATTCAACTAAACGGGGAGGCCTAACTTTTTAAAAAGAGAGGCTACACACTGAGGTATACCAGGCAAATACTGAGGGCACCGGGACTGATTATAAGCACCGAAAACCTGAAGGGAATATAGCGTGCCCATCACCGTAGCAGAAACCCACAGGGCTAGCACAGAAAAGTTACAACCATTAGTCTCAGGGAAAATCCATGATGAGCCCATAACTTTCCCTGCAAGATTCATGCCACTTCGGGGTTCGGCTTCTGATAGTTTGTCAGGACAGGAGATGAGGATCTTGTGCACACTCTGTGTCCTACCGCACATGAGCATCCAGCATACCAAACAGCCTAACACGGATGAACTGTTAGAAGAGCAGGGGGAACCTAAACGTGTAAAATTGCTTTGGAGATAATATTTTTGAGTCTTAACAAATTAATTTTCGTATATTTGTATTTCGAAGTGTTAATGTTTTTCTTTTTTTAATTTTTGCTTGTTGTGCACGTACTTGTACAGGCTTCAGGTGAAACAAATGAAAGAGGAAAGCTCCCTGCCTGGAAACTGATTTCTCTAGGCGCTACAGGAAAACCTTTGCAGACAGGCGTACCTATTGGGTAGCGTACACGCTCGGAAAAACAAGAATGCATACCCAGCGCCTTTGAATGCTGTATCTTGTATAGGCCATGGCTCTCATGTCATTTTTTACTGCATGAAACAAAAGTACACTGTTCCAGTAGATATAAAGATAGAAAAAACATCGCCAGGCACTTCTATATATAGGAGCTAGAACCCTCAGACATCATAATCTTCAGGACCAAAAACAGCAATACCTTCTCCTGAACTTGAATCTAAACTCAATGGAAATTATGCCAAGTAATAAGAATTCAATGAAAAAGCACACAAAAGTGAGTTGATTACTCACGATAGCCTCACATCAAGTGGTACTAACCGACTTTCCTACTTTCAACTACAGGATTTGGTCAAACATGGCCTAGAGACCATGGCTTTATGCTGCTTCTGTTATAATCCAGATTCTAATGTTGCCTCCTCGTGCTCTGTTCTCCAAGTCTTTGCAATTTATGACCAGAATGCTCCATCTGAGTCTCCAGAGACTAAATCCATCACTTGGTCGATGTCTTTGCGGATGGGCGAGATAGATTCTTGGATGCTTTTGGTTACTTGTTGTAATTCATCTTTCAGATCTGCTTTCCATTCGTCTTTCAACTCTTGGAGATATATCTTATCTTCTGGTCGTTTGTCTTGAGGTAATGTTCGTCCTTTTTAGAAGCCATGTTGACCCTATCTCCAGAATCTTCCCGTCTGACCTCTCCCTTCTTTTTTTGGGTGGTACCTGAGAAGAAATCCAGTTTTTGCCTTGTATTTTATTGGGTTTTAGTTGCATTCAGAATAGGAAGTATGAGTCCCTTGTTCCGGAAATCCATGTCTCAACCCCAGTCTCAGGATCCCCATGTCTTGGGTTATGCTTTTCACAGGTTGCAAAATAATTGTCTCCTTCCCTCAAACTTATGGAGGTGTCCCTCATGCGGAGGCCCCAGAAGTGCTTTGCATTTTTTACAGCTCGATGGTGCGCATTAACATTTAAAGTTCACTCTGCTTTGTACAACCAGCTCCAGGAGTATGACAACCAATAGCACCCAGCCACCTCTTCTCTTGCTAGTTTCAGTTCAGTGTTGTTAGTGCGGGTGATGGGTAGTGCATATGTACCACTTCATGCAGTAAGAACCCTGGTGGATCATCTGACATAAACAGCCCTTTTTGCTTTCATAATGTGGGTGTCAGTGTATCATGTGAGGTGGTGGCCCCTCACAGCTGAAAAACGTGTGCGGTCCTGCAGCGTAGTTCAGAAGGGTATACATACTTTTCACTGTCATTCTAGGCCTCCAAGGATATTACTCGTTGTTGTGGCGTCCCTCCCACAAGGTCATGGGGTCTCTAATTCAGCAGAGTAGCTTCAGCTGCTCCAAGCTCCTTAGCTTTAGGTGTCCAGACATCGTCCGAAGGGTGCTCTATCCTCACCAGCAACTACACCACCCCCAGATAGGTGTCTCATCGGAGTGGTCCCATTCTAAACTCTGTGCAGTGTCATCTTGAGTTCACATGTGCTCCGCAGAGTTCTTGAATGGCTGCTGCCTCCAATTTTCCCAGGTAACAGAGAGTCATTGGTATCCCAAAACGGTGGCAGCCACCCTACAGGGATTCCCTTATGGGGCATTACACCTCCAGGCATCGTTACTGTGGATGGGTGGTGGAGGAGCTCAGCAGCCCCATCCGCCATGATGGCTTGCTAGCCACATTTTCCCCTAAGCTACTTTTAACACTTAAATGCAACTTCAGTCTAGACTGAGTGCATCTTCCTAGCCTTTTAACCTATGCTGAGCTTTCAATATGCACAAAAGAGAAGCTGGTAGCAAATGTTTAAGATATGTGCATTTGGTTTATCTCCCATTATTTTCTCTGTTTTGAAATAGGGTCCCATTCTTACGCCTGACGAAAGCTTAATGACAACTATTGTTTCCAAAACGTCGGCACCCCTGATGAACAGATGTTGTATCATTTATGATTTAAAAGTACATATTTTATGGTTAGAGATTCAATAAAGTATCGTTGTGGAGTTTTATGTGCATAGGTGGGTGAGCGGAGGGACGTTTGTATATTTCTCTTGATTGGAAGGGATAAATTGTCTCTCGCTCAGCTACAGTATAGTGCTTTTCAAAAAAGCACAACACTTTATTGTATAGTTTTTGATGATTTAGGGTGGGTAACTAAGTGTTCACACACAGACATGGGTGTGAAGAAAGGGTATCGTATGGAGACAGGTTAGCCAGAAAAGAGGAGAGTGCATTTCATGAAACATATGCTATACGGGCTTCAGGTGGCAGGCTATGCATGTTGGAAGTGACTACATTAGTGTGACTGCTATGCATGTTAATGTGCCTGCTGAGGGGGTTTACTCTGGGAATATACTCTACCAGCAGGGCACTGAAAGTCTGCACGGTTAGTAGGGCCCTACAGTTGATATGGGAAAACCGCTTCCACAAAGAGTCAACTGTTGCTGTAGGTCTTGGACCTCTTTCTGGGCACTTCCCAGGCAGTAAGCACTGTGTTGAGATTATTGTCCCTGTTGCACTCTTCTATGATTTCTCTGTGTGTTGGGTCCACATTGGCTTTGCAGCAGCTCTACACAGATGAATGCAATATTGGGACTGCTAAGAATCTTTTTACTCATTTTGTGTGACAATTACCCCAGAACCAGCTGCAACAACTGTGTAATGGAGACTGCAAGGCTTTCAGGTGTATTAGAGCTTTCTCGTCAGTAGATGAATTTACCTTCCAGTATAATGCTAAACCCTTGAGAGTAGCTAGTCAGAAAGTAAATTCTCAGATCTTAATTTCCATTTAACCCCAACATTATTCGACCCTTCAGTAATAGGGATCAGGTTATCATTAGCTGCATTTCTTCATCTCTACAAACATGTCCATTAGCATTTAATGGGAGTCAGGATGTGCAACTGTACAGATTGCAGACAAGATGTGCATATATATATATACTGATGACAGAGTTGATATGTTCTGACGACTAGACAATATGTTGATGTATGTACTGAGAGCAGACAGGGCTATTTTACTAAGGTTTTATGTGGATGCTTGTATCATGCAAAGCAACGCAACGCAACGCAAAGTGTCACAAAGCATTGTATTGTTTACCTACCTTTGTAAAAGCCCTGTGTGTAGCATGAGCATTCTAGCACTAGGTAAATAACCCCCATGATGTGTAAATGTAGGCATTGCAGGATGTGTAGACGTACACTGATGACATAAATGGGGTATATAAACACCTCCATGTTACTGCTACTCAAAACAGGACTGTCACTCACCAACAGCCTTCAGCTGAGGGTTTCAACTGAAACCCAACCCGACAGCCTTCCCAGTTCCTTTTAGTTATTGTGACTAATCTTCGCAAAGTTACAGATTTTCAAGTGGAGCAAAACTTGATGACTATTCATTTCTTCCAATAGTTCATATTCCTAGCCCAGACACGTGTTTCACTCCTCATGAGCTCTTTTGAGGATAATAACAGGTCTAGAATGCCAAATTTGTTTGCAGCATAAGACTTCAAGACCAATGTCTTCTCAACTGTGCAATGGCCAGCGTCGGTTGGTGCCTAGCCTTTGGCCATTTCTGTAATGCTGATAGAATTATTTGTTTTTTTGTGTTGTTGATATACCTAATATGTATTGTACTGTAATTGTATTTATCTAGCTCTTCTTACCTCGGACGGAGTGCTGATGCTCACTGTGGGCGGGTAGCATGTGAGGGTGGTTAAGTCTAACCAGGCCCAGTCCTCGTGGACCTACCTCGGAAAGAGCCAGGCCTTCACAGTCCTCCTAAGTTCCAGGTGGCTGTTGACTTGTCGAAACTAAGTTCCTGAGTTTAACTGCCAGAATGGAGAAGAATGGTCCCCCATGTGCTACTTCTTGTAAGACCAGATGGCCACTTTAGGTGCAAGTAAAAGTCAGAGTGTTATGAGAAAGCCTTTGGAGCTTCACATGGAGGAAAGGTGGATTTTTGCCATTTACGTCCCTGTGTATTCATGACACACAGAGTGAACTACAGGGTGTCCATATCTGTACTTATCAATCAGACAGCATGTACACATTTGGTCTGGTAGATTGGAAGTAGCTTTGTGTTTTGTTCACACAAACATGATATTTGAACTGATGACCGAACTGACATATTTACATGTGTATATGATAATTTACGTATGTGTCTATTTGCACTGCTGATAGACTGATGTGTCTTTGGGTATTGTTCGCAAAAAGGAAATAAAAACATGCCCGGTGGACATAAACATAATGTGCCTATTAGTACTGATAACAGATTGGATGCATGCATTTATACTGTCTGCACATGGGATGTGTATGAAAGTCACATTGGCAGGTAGGGAATGCAAATATGTACTGGTGAAAAAACAGAATGGGTGTAAGAGTACTAATAGAAGATATATTTGTACCGAGGATGTTGACAAAAGATGAAATAGTGCACTGATAATTCACATTGGGCGTGTATATTTGTATTGATGATGGTAACAAGGTGTATATTTGTACTCGTGACACACAGGATGTGCATAGTACGTTGAGTTGTACTCATGATACACATACACGTTTTATATTTGTACTGAAGAGGTAGATTAAATATATGTAGATAAAATATGCATATTTGTACCGATTACATAGATCGCGTAGAAAGGAATCATCTGCAGTGCAGATTTAGCAATGATTTGAAGTAGCATTTGATTTTATGTGCTGATGTAATATTTGTTTTAAGTACATATGAAGAAATTATTTGAAGTGTAATAAAAATTCTTTGTAATGCAGATGTTGGAATTATTTGCACTGAAGATGTAGTTATCGATTGCAGTGCAGTAGTTATTTGCTTTGCACGTGCAGTACTTATTTGCAGTGCACAGTAGGAATCACCTTTGTAATTCTCTGTTCATAAAGTGAGGCATAGAAAGTATATGTGTGTTAGCACCAGAGATAAAAGAAAAGAGGTGCATTATCTCACCATACAATGACAGATGAAGTCAAGCAGCGATTCATACTATATGCATATATGCAGTTGAGTTATTTTTTACAGTTGCAGCAATGTGAAGAGGAGGATCAGTTAACGCTGTGCCACTAAAAGTAACTGGATATGTGAAATTATAAGTCCATAGAATTAGGACCTAATTTCCATAGAAAAAGTGTTTTTTGACTTGGCTATATCTTGGGAGCTGTTTGACAAATCTTCACAACATTTTCCAAAATAAGTGTGCCCAAGAATCCGGTTGTGCATGGAAAGTTTCAGTGTGATCCGTCAAGTAGGGGCTGAGTAAAATGGGTAAAAAACAAAAAGATGTGTTTCCCATTTTGATTCCCAGTGAGAATTTGGACACGACTACAGCCCGAACTACTGGACCGAATTACACCAAATTTGGCAGGCAGGTAGCTCTTGGTCAAGAAAGAGTGTTTTTTGTTATTGGTGTAAATCTGTTCAGTATTGTTTGAGAAATTAAAAGAAAAAGAAATAGAAATTTGCACATTTAGGTGAAACCTAAGCACAGATCTCATGGTGAGATCTGACTGGCTATTAGCACTTCAACCAGAAAGTGATGACTGCCATCTTGGGACCAATATACATGATAGCACCCATTGAAATGCACTGTAGTGAATGGCAGGTTTTTAGGGTCACAAAAGGAAGATCGTATAATGGGTGATAACACATTTTAGTTAAAATATAAATCATTTGGTGATGGTACCATACCAATTTTAGGAATTGAGGTGTGATCTAAGGTGATTTTACCCTGCTGGGATTTCATCAATAATGTTGGAGAGAAAAACTGTTTTCTCATCATTTTCCCACAGATGTTATGGAAGGTACTTCAGAAGGTAAAATGAGAGCATACTTTATATAAATTCACACTATCTTTCTCATGCATACGAGAATGAAGTCAGGCATGAACAGGAGCACCATGTCAGTTGATTTCCCTGTGTTATACTGCAGCCTGCCAGAATGTTCTAAAGAACAACTAGAGCGTTAACAGTCTTACTTATGATTAAAGTGTGACACACCTGAAGCCACACTGATTGAATCAATCTGGTAATTTAATTTAGAAAGGAACAAAATGAGGGGGTTAATTGTGCCACAGAAATTATAGTTTGTGTGTTAAAAAGAAATTGCACGTTTTAAATGAGTTTTCAAATATCTTTCTCTTCTAATTCATGAAAACATTCTGACATGCAGACTGAAACATGCACTTTCAACACCAGCAGCAGAGTGCCAGTTAAGTCCCTGGTGATCAGCTGCTTACAGTTTTCTAATGAGCAACTAGAGTGCGAACACTCTGAATTTATGCCACAAGTGTGCCACATCTGAGTGTGCCATCTAGATGGAATCAAAGGGAAAAATTGAAGATATGGCAGTAAATAAGGAAATTAGGGCCCTGCTTCCAACCGCCCACCCGCACTGTGCATTGAACGGGAATCTTACTTAATGTTAAAAAACCTAGAAATTCACTGAGAAAACAAAGGTTACAGGGATATTATAGTTAGGAAATAGAATTTTAAAAAGCCTTAGAAATTCACTTAAAAACAGAGGTTACAGGGATGCTATGGTTGGGCTCATATTTCACATAGAGAACCATAGAAATTCAGTTGTTAGAGTTATTTCAAGAAACTATAACTTGTGCCCTAAGGTAACTATAACTCGCGCCCTCCTTGTCATCACCTTTTCAAATATGGTATTTTAATCCACTCCTTACTGTGCAATCAACGGAACTAAACTTGCAATAATAGAGGATATATAATGGATACCTGTGTAATATGTCTTTATTATTTATTCAAATTATTTCTATGATGCAAACCACATGGGCTGCAGAGCAGTTTAGTGAGAGAAACACAAAACCATGGAATGGAGGTATAATGTTATCAAAAACACACCTAGAGAAAGCTCTTAATTAGGAAGTTAAGGGGCCTTATTTAGAACTTGGCGGATGGGATACTCCATCACAAATGTGACAGATATCCCATCCTCCATATGTCGATCCCCATAGGATACAATGGGATCGTAATACGGCGGACGGGATATCTGTCACATCTGTAATGGAATATTCCCCTCCGCCAAGTTCTAAATCAGGCCTTAAGTCTAAAAACATGAGTCCTCAATTCCTATTCGCAGTCTGGCAGCTAGGAATAAGATAGCTTGCTTCAGTGTTTTACTTCTTCTAGCTTTAGCGATTTACAGTACAAAGCAATGTATATTTTGGGTCGAATTTGTTAGTACAACGGTAGGCCACTGTGGATCGCATTAGGTGCTTTGCAGATTACCTTGCAATTTATTCTAGCTTCAAGAAGGATGAGACTTAATCAACTCATATATAGTCATAAAAGGGGGCCTGGGGACACCATAAACTTCAAACACTGGGGCAAAATGTTTTTTTAAATGCTACCAGAAGTCCATGATGGCAATACGGGTCCATAGTAGACACCTATTATGCAGATTTATTTACATGCCTGTTTGGGGTCCCTTATCTTCAAAAAGATGTGTTTTTTTTTACAAACTGGGTAATGGTTACTGAAAACAGTATGTGAAATACTGGACTGCGGTTTCTGGTTGGCAGTAGTAAAAAAAAGCTAAAAGTTTTTTTGTAGTTATGAAAGTAGAAGAAAGTAGAAAAAAACATTCTATCTTTGGAAAGGAGA
Organism: Pleurodeles waltl; assembly: GCF_031143425.1. Taxonomy (NCBI): domain Eukaryota; kingdom Metazoa; phylum Chordata; class Amphibia; order Caudata; family Salamandridae; genus Pleurodeles; species Pleurodeles waltl. The sequence goes on along the minus strand of NC_090443.1, from coordinate 550,433,590 downwards.
GATTCTCTGCAAAGTTGACCTAACAATGGGCCCTGATGAGGATTTGAATGTTCAGGGTTTGTTTACCCTTCATTTACAGAACAATGGTTAAACAGTGGACAATGATAAAGGTCTGCAGACTGTTTTGGAGCTGTCATTATGCTGAAGAGACCAATATTTCAGTGGGGCTTGCGAAATGTATATTCCTAAATTATTTTTGGATATGGTTGTCCAGTCTCATAGCGAGTTAGAACACTTTTAGTGTCCCTCAGGAACTTGATCATGGATACTTAGGGCTGTATGTACAGAATCTCTGAACTTCTCATATGTACATATTTCATTTTTTATAGTGCAACCTCATTACAATGCAAAAGAGTACTGGGTGAAAAATGGGGTTTACAGTGGAGTTTTGCACAACAGGGGTGCAGAAGAGAGTAATGAGATATATGATTTGCATGTGGCAGCAGTGGCAGCCGCCGCAAATCTCTACGGGGTGAGGGAGACAATAGGGCCGGGGGAAATACTTAAATAACAATTAATTTAAAAAAAATAACGCTCCCGCCGCCGCCTCACTCCTCTACTCTCCTGATGATGTCCCAGCAGTTTCTAGGATACCAGCACATGCTCCCGCACTCAATCCTGGTGATGCTCTCATGCTATATCTAGCATGAGAGCAGCACCAGAATTGGTCTGAACGGCTTGGTCTGCCGCTGAGATAATGCATTGGAGTCTGTGCAGTTTCGCCAACCCAGCTGTGCAACACAGTTGGAGAAACCTAAGTGAGCATGTCAGTTTGGCCAGCCAAAGACGGCCGGCCAAACTGACATGCGCACTTAAGTGCACTCCACTCCCTGTCCCTCTCCCCTCTCCCATGGCCCAGCTCCACCCCTCCCTGCACATGCTGGCTAGGACAGCAGCTGAAAAATAAAACAATAATAAAATATTGTTTTATTTTGCAGCCGCTGGCTCTTAGCCAGTGGGGTGAGAATCCTTAGCCATTGTGGAGGATCCACCCCTGTGTGGGAGGTGCATAGTTTACAGAAGTGCATTAATACGAAGGGTGCTAGCGTGGTTGAGAGGATGTCTGGGAGGGTGCAAGTGGTAGTGCTTTTGCTACTGGAAAAGTTTTGAACCTGAGCAGTCACTAAGCAATAAGGTGGTGTTTGAAGAAATAGGTATGTAGTTCCTTCAGGATTTGGATGGGAATGGAATTCCAAACCCTTGGTGAACTGCAGAAGGTCTGACATCTAGTCTTCTCTCTCCTGTACTTTCTAGTCTAAAGCCTGGTGAATCTCCTGGTTTTTAACATAACATTTAATGTGTTTTGATATTTTACTGTAAGGTGGTGCGGCTACAGTCATTCGTTTCTCACGTAATTTTGCCCTGTAAGTAGCTACAGCTACTGTCTGTATCAGGAGTGATTATATGCCCTGTGGTCTTCAGTATAGGCCATGGTGATCCAGTCATGGATGTTACACCCAATACTGGGAAGATGCAGCCTTCTCAGGGGATGAACTTTAGGCCTGTAGTCAATCTAGAGGTTTACTGTGATTAGGTGTTAAAACTTGCATCTGCTGTGCTTCCCTATTCTGCATCATCCACAGTACTAACTTGGCCTTATCGATTAGCATTTTGGTATCCTCTTCAGTTATAGAAATTATTTTGCCTTCTCCCTAAATGCTTACCAGATGTTACTTGCTCACTATAGCTTGGATTTCATTCCTGTATGTTTTTGTGTCCCGTTACTTGGACGTCCATGTAACTTGGTTGCTAGAAAATTATGTATGAAGCGAGTGATACTGAGGAGCAGCCAGCATTTCATTAAAAGCATCTTCACAAAATCCTTACCCGATGATTCCAGTTCAAACTGAGTCATTGTGAAGGCAAGTAAAGTCTTCCAGCCCGCACCAACATAGCATATAGCGCAGGCTGGCTCTTTTAGCAAGTCCTAACCTGGAAACCACACCCCCAGCCAGAAAATGAATATCTAGCCCAGTAACGTACATTTAATAAGAGTCATTTACATCAAGCCAAAGGTGTTAGGCCACTAATATATTTGGGTGTTTCGCTTCCTAGCACTCGCACTGTAGTTGTGGGCTTTGGTGGGCTATTATGGCGTCATGGGCAATTGTTCTTTTATCATCAAAGAGATATCAGATCAGACGCTGGAGACAAGGCCATTATAGGAAAGATGTCTTGAGGGCATAACCCCAAAGGGCTAGGTGTTGTGTTTAAAAGAAAAGTGGACGACATATAGCGGTAGGGTTTATTAGAAACAGCACAGAGCTGCCAGCCAAGAGGCTCCTTCAGCAACAACTGACTCTTCCCACATTCCAAAGTTCCCCACATTCCATGTTCCAACAACATCCCCTAGGCAACCCCAAAATTCTAAAGATAAGAATCCCACATAAGAATACAACACATTTTCCCACTTAAACACAAGAAACAAATAATATACACTATATACAATTATTATAAAATATTGTCATAGCATTCACAGTAAAATCAACTATCAAACACAGAAAATAAACTATAGACTACACAAACCCTTTCAATTTTGAGGAAAGATACCTCAGCCGGGCCTCAGATTTGACCCGGGAGGCAATGGAGTCCCCTCTCATACCCAACTCCATCTCCAAAATTATCATCACTAGTACCTCTCACTTCACCATCCACACCACCCATCACATCTTCTTCTCTAGGCACTTCCTTCGTCTCACTCATTACAAACCCAGAATCCCAACAGTCCTCATCAAAATCCTCAATGGGACTACCAACATACCCAGGTTCGTACTTAGCCAACCTTTTTACACCCCACACTCTGCCATCTTGAGTTACAACAGACTAACACCTTCACAACCCTCATGGCCTTACCAAATTTAGACATACCTTTTCTCAGCAGCCCAGGTTTCCTTATTCTGACCCAATCTCCTACAACCAAAGACGGCTCCTTTACATTCCACTTCTCATCATACACTTTTTTATACTTCTGTTGCTTCATTCCCACTCTGTCCATAACCTCTTCTATATTCACATTCTCCAATTCTTTATTTTGCTTCTTCTTAAACCACCACGGACAGAGTTTTGACACGGGATTCCTCCCCCTCAACAATCTGAAAGGGCTTACTTCAGTAGGGCTCTGAGGAGTAATACCATAAAACCACAACTTTTCTCTTAACTTTTCTTTCAAAAGACCTCCAAAACCTCTTGCCCAACAAACACTATCTTTCAAAACACGGTTGAATCTCTCAACCAATCCATTACTTTGCGGTTCATACAGTGAGGTTGTGACATGCTTGATATTGCTATACCTAAAGAAACTTTGAATCTCTTTAGATACTAGCTGCACACCATTATCAGACACCACAGTTTCTGGAAAACCTTCCCTTGCAAACACCTCCTTAAAAAATTCTATGATGGCATTAGATGTGACCTGGGACACCATTTTCACCTCAGGCCACTTTGAATGGTGATCAATCAAAACCAAGACATACCGAGCCTCAGCAGGTAAAAAATAAAATGGCCCTGAAATATTAAAACCAAGCTTCTGCCAAGGAGAATCAGGCCAAGGCATCGGACACAAAGGAGCTGGTACCATCCTCAACATCTTCTCTGCATTGACGCACACACTGCATTCTCTGACTGTCCTTTCTGCCAACTTATCCATGCCCGGCCACCAAAAACAAGTCCTTATCAACCTTTTCATAGAAGACATGCCAGGGTGGCCTTCATGCACAATCTTTAGAATAATCGACTGCATCCCTTTTGGAGGAACACATTTCCCTTTTTTGAACACGAGAATATCTACCACCTCCAATTCCTCTCTTACACTAAGGAAAGATGCAATCTCCCCATCCACCTTATCTCTACTTGGCCATCCACACCTCACATACTCTCTGACCTTTTGCAACACCTCATCCACCAGATCACATTCTAGCCACTGTCTCTTTTCTACCATCTTGAATTCCTCCGACATAAAGTCAGACACCACAGAAACCACATCCATTTCTAATGCTACATGATCACTCACACTACCAGATTTACTTTGAGGGAGACGCAAAAGACAATCAGCCACTGAATTCCTCCTTCCTGGTACATATTAGATGTGGAAAGAATATTCTTGCAACCTTGATACCAACCTCGCAATGCGAGCAGTGGCATTCTACCCACCACAAGGTGACAGAATACCAACCAGAGGTTTGTGGTCCGTTTGAAGCACAAAACGTGACCCCCAAATATAATTTCTAAAGTGTTCAATGGCCCACACACACTAACAACTCCTTTTCAATGACAGCACACCTCCTTTCAGCATCAGACAGAGTGCGAGAAGCAAAACTAACATTCCAGATGTCCTTACCACACTTCTGAGACAGCACCCCCCCAACACCATACATACTTGCATCAACTGTAACTATGCTTTAACACTGAAAGGTCTGAGAGTAGGCGCATCAGCAATTTCTCTCTTAATAGTTTCAAAAGCATTAATCTGTCTTTCAGACCAATTGTACTCTACTCCCTTCCTCGTCAGTTCCCTCAGAGGTTCCATTTTGGTGGCAAAATTCTCTATGAACTTGCTGTAATACTCACACAAGCCTGTGAACTATAATAATTTATCATGACTATCTGGGGCTGGAGCCTTAACAATAGCATCAACAAGAGAACACTTGGGTATCACACCCTCACTTGAAATAGTGTGTCCCAAATACTCCACGATTTGGCAACAAATTGGCATTTCTTAATTTTTAGCATTAGTCCATTCTTGCCGAGAACTTCACACACTCTTAGCATATGATCTTTGTGTTCCTCCACATTCTTTGAGTAAACTAAAACATCATCCTGAAAACACTTTACAAAAGAGTCAATTTCTTTAAAAAGTATGAACATAGCTCTCTGGAACACAGATGCTGCAGAGGCGAGACCAAATGGCTTACGTCTGAAATGGAACAGCCCCTGCGGTGTGATGAAAGCAGTAAGATGCCTGGAATCCTCAGTAAGCTCAATATGATGGTACGCAGATCTCAAATCCAATGTAGAGAAGATTTTCGCACCATCCAACATACTAACGACCTCATTAATATTAGGCAATGGATGACAATTGACAATGATGCTCACATTGAGTGCCCTGAGGTCAACACACAATCTTAAAGACTTGTCTGATTTACGAGCTAAGACAATAGGAGAAACCCACTCAGAGGACTCTATTTCCTCAATTACATAATCCTTGACCATTCCCACTAGAATTGTCTTCAACTCATCACGCACACCAATTGGAACATTCCTCAACTTTTGTATAACCGGCCTTGCACCACTTTTAAGTTTGATTTTGTGGCTATAATTCTTCAATTTCCCCAACACATCTGTAAATACTTGTGGGAATTTTAACACAATAGCATCCATCTCATTACTCTCTTCAATCATCAGTACTGGCTCCCAAGCTCTGGGATTGAGAATAATACCCAACTTGGCTTGGTCCCTCCAACCTAGGACACTGACTCCTTTTTCAGCCACATACAAATTTAATATTAGCCAACCTACCCTTAAACTCAATTTCAGTATCTACATAACCTTTGATATCAATAGCCGTTCCATCAAAACCAAATCTGACATCCTCCACAAATCTTTGAACTTCTGTTTAAAATAATCAGTAGTAATAATGGTCCAGGGTGACCCTGAGTCAGCCATAACCTCAAGCTCCTGACCCTCAATAAGTACCAAACACTTGGGTTGTCTCACAGAACCATCGAAGTCCCCATTGTTTTTAAGTGATAATACAATACCCTTTTCTCCATAGTCGTTCACATATGAAACTTCTCCCTTATTGTTGCTCCTGTTAACCTCCTTACACACCCTAGCAAAATGTTCTACTTTGCCGCACTTCTTACATTCTTTACCTACGGCTGGACACTGCTGGGAGTTTGCCAGACACCCACAACGATAGCAAGATAAACGATCATTTTTCACACTTTTGTCTTCCCTCTTATTCCATACAACTGACTTGGGAGGAGCATTACTACCTGAAGCATTACCACCCACAGCTCCTACTACATCATGGAGGGAGTGCTTGTCCTTTGACGATTCCTGGACAGATTTCATCCATTTCTCAGATTGTTCCAAAGCTTTGGCGGTATTAATCACATCTTGCAATTTCGGATCTCCCATAACCTACAACTGTTCCTGAATCCTCCTGCTCCTGACGTGAACAATGATTTGATCCCTAATCATCTAATCTGTGATAGGTCCAAAGTTGCAATGCACAGACAAGCTTCTCAGCGCCGTGAGAAACTCAGCAAAAGTTTCCTCCACTTGTTGAGTCCTAGTGTAAAATTTGAACCTGTTCAAAGCAATGCTTGTTGTGGGTTTAAATCTGTTCTCAAGTTTAATTAGTGCATCCTTAAATACATCAAACTACTCATCCTGTATCGATGCTTGCGGCAAGGTCCTAAAAACCATTTGACCTTTCGATCCCAGACAATGCAGCAATATATTTTTCTTCCTTTCTTGTGACATTCCATCCTCATCAATAGCCCTTAAATATGTCAAAAATTCTTACTTCCACCTAGCCCATGGCATGGTTGGATCCCCTTTGTTCTGTAAAATGTTTGCAGGTGGTTCAAATTGCATCTTCTCTCTCCCAGATGCAAAAAGAAAAAAAACCTGAATAATAAATGTACAGATGTTGTTATAAAATATAGAATGTTCCAAGAACTGTAAAACAATAATCAATATTGTAAATTAGGCAAGTAATGGCCTTTCCAAAAGCAGAAACATGAAAAACAAGGAGCAAAAATTAGTAGAATTCTTGAAGAAACATTACAAGTGCGTTAAGTCAGACGCGTTGGTACTGGAAGAAGAAGCAAATGTGGCAGCAACAATGTAAAACATCCTTGTTGCAAATAACTGTAATAGTCTTTTGTCAGGGGTCGCGTACAGCACCGCTTCATAAAGTAACACGCCCCTGGTAACCAGGCTACAGTGAGCGCAATAGCTCCGCGTGTGATAAACAACGCAGAGAATGTTGCTAAGCAACACCAAGCGCAAGTGAGGGTCGCGCCGTTCAATCGTGCCTTCCGTTGTAAAACAACGTAAGCCTAACAAGGCAGCCAAAAATTATGGCTCAAACGCAGACCACACCAACAATACCGTTGCACGCTGTCACGTTGGCGATCAGCAGGAACACGCGGAGTCCCACGCCGTACACGAAGAAGGCCCCACTCGATCTCACACCGTCCAGAAGAGAAAGCAGCACCACCCCTGCACTGCCAAACGTGCCGTAAGTGTGCTTTCTCCAGAATCTTGTCGCCAAATTTGTTGTGTTTAAAAGAAAAGTGGACGACGTATAGCTGTAGGGTTTATAAGAAACAGCACAGAGCTGCCAGCTAAGAGGCTCCTTCAGCAACAACTGACTCTTGCCACATTCCAAAGTTCCCCACATTCCATGTTCCAACAACATCTCCTAGGCAACCCCACAATTCTAAATATAAGAATCCCACATAGGAATACAACACTAGGCCTGCTTCTCTGTGAAAGAAAGTGCTGAGGTTGGTCTCATATATCTCTTTACCGTGAACAGAATGTGTTTTTTTTCACTATTGTGTGAAGCTACTTTTAGAAACTGACAAACAAGCAAATGCTGTTCTCTATTCAAGACATGAAGGGTGACTACACACGTAAGAGTTGATTCACAAAAAATAGCAGTAGTAACTCTGCACTCGTAATAGTAGAAAACTTCTACACACGGCTACTTTTTGTTACTCACAAATATTGCCAGTAATATATCTACAATAGTTTGGAAGTTACATGTTTTTAGGTGCCTTCTGATTTGCTGGAGCAAACCTCTGACCATTTCTGGGCGGGGGGCTCGGATAGGTGTTTCTGACTGTTCACAAACCCAGACCTTCGTGGGTGTTCAGAAACCCCGCAAGGCAAACCATGCTTTAAGTAAATCCCACATCACCCCTTCCCCGGCTCTTATTACTGAGTAATTGTACACAGTTGTGGTGTAGAATTACCTGGTGAAAAATGCATTTATACCTGCTGGGTATCTTTTTGTGAATGCCAAGTGAAATTAGGCCATTTTCAGTCAGAAATGTAGGTTTATACCTGGAAATTACTTTGTAAATTGGGCTCAAAGTGTCTAATCTCATTCATTTTCATTGGGCACAGTGAATTTGAGATATCTAGGTGTAAACAAAAATGCTGTCTTCTTATAGTCTCTATGTTATTGATGAAGAAGGAAATGGTATAGAAACTGTTCCTCTCTGCAGAACAGGAGAAAGACATTTCTTGCTTCCACTGGAGAGGTGTGGTAGGATTTAGGGCCAGATGTATAAAACAGTTTTACCGGTTGCAAACGGTCCATCGGGCTGTTTGCGACCGATAAAAGGCTTCTGACTATGCACAATCCCTATTTTGCAAGTCAGTAACCTGTTAGGGATTGCGACTCGCTATTGGGGAGGGGCGTACAAGGGTGTCTCTTCTTCATAGCGACTCACAGGGTCATGTATGACTTTTTTGCGACTGTTAATGCCGTCGCAAAACAATCGCAGTTACCACCAACTTCTAGTTGGTGGTAACCCATTCGCAAGGAGAAGGGGTCACTAAGGGACCCCTTCCCCTTTGCGAATGGCGGTGCAAACATTTTTAAGAGTAGGCAGTGGTCCCACAGACTACTTCCTACTCTCAAAAAAATGAAAAGAAAACTGTTTAGTTTTCTTTTCATAAGGCATCTAATTTTCCATTAAGGAAAACGGGCTGCATTACAAAAAACAGACTGCTTTATTAAAAAAGCAATCACAGACATAGTGGTCTGCTGACCCCAGCAGGCCACCATCCCTGTGATTGTGGCCATTGCCAAATGGGTCGCAAATTGCGACTTCCCTCGTGAATATTAATGAGGCAGGTCTCTTGCGACCCATTAGGGAATCGCAAATAGTGTTAAACATACTGTAATACATAGGTGTTTGTGATTTCCTAATAGCGAATCGCAAAACCTTGCTAGTAGGAAATTACAAACCTCCAGTTACATACATCTGGCCCTTAGCTGCTTTCTTGAGAGGAAGGAGGTAGCTGAGTACTTCGCCACACCTTATTTTCTCCTCTACTTCAAAAGAAAGACTGGACAGACAGAGTGTACCACTCTGCCACAGAAACTATGTGGTGAGGCTGTACATATGGAGTGCTCCTCAAAACCATTCTCACTGAAGTTTAACTCACAACGTCTGTAGGTGCTAGTGAGAAACAGTAATCATAGAGGTTTCCCCATGTGGCCTAGGGGATAAAGCTGCAGATTTGGCTTCACAAAGTCACCAAGTCTTGGCAAATCATGATATCTGCCTAAATTTGGAAAGCCTAGAGGCTAAGCTCACATGTGTGTGCTGTACAAGCAAAAAAAAATAATTATCTACCCAACATGGAAAGTTCCTACACCGCCATTGTCTGCATTCAACGAGGATTTATTCACAGTGGCTAGAGTCATGGATTCTGGTTTCATGTATGTGTTGGTATCAGAAACATTTTACCTAGTGGCCATACATCTATAAAAGGGGATGAGCGTTGTATGCCTCTTCTTATAAGACCTTCAGTAACAAGTTTTACTTAGTAGTTGTATTCACAGATAAGATACTGATAGCAAGTCTACTCATACAGGCTGTAATCAGTGACAATGTACTCATAGTGCTTTGTCTCAGACAAAATGCCCTCAGAGAGATTTTGCCCAGTTTATGTAGAAAAATATGTTGTTTCTCTAGAAAAATATGAATGTTATTTTCAATCCCCAGTCTACACTTTCTAATATGTTTGGTTGTTTGTAAGTGGTCTTTATCTATAATCTCCTTGGACTTGAAAAAAACAAGCATTTGCAATGCAACGGGTCTCGCATTACGTCGAGTTAGAGCTATTAGCGTAGTAAGCTCCTAACCAGACTTTTCTTGCCACATTAAATGAAGAAAAAAATAAAAGAACGCTATTGCGCTGTGTAACAAAGAGAAAAAGTAGTCCAGAAACCATAAGGAAAACATGGAGCCTCGTATGTTTCAAATAGTTTACCGGTGCTCTCGAGGAGAGCTAAACACCGGAAAAGGCATGACGTATGCATGTCTTTCATGAATGAAAAAAGCAGATTTTAAAAGGGAAGCCCACAAACCAATAAACGTGGCTGACGTAACATGGGCGTGGTTAAAATCCCCCTAAAGAGAGATTAGAAGAGGGACGGAGGGCTTTGCGCTTACCTCTAATGATGACCTTGTATTGCAATTTAATATCTACATTTCTGCATTTCTTCCGTTTTTCTCGAGCATTCACTGCCAGACCCCACAACATTTTTGCTACGTTATAGGTGGAATGCATAGTTCGTTATATAAAGGATAGAAAGCGATGTATGAATGAAGGACTGCTCTACTAGCTTATGTATCTGATTTGGAAGATATATTGGTGAAAAACGCACACCAGCCATTCCACTCTATTGCATCAAATAGATCTTCAACTCGTTTTAAGAATGTATAAGATGTCAAGGTACCTTGGATCTGAGGGATACTTCATTCGGATGTATGAACTACTTTAGCTGTGGAGGCCAATTAAATTCAAATTACTTTTGTTTCATGTGTGAGTGTCATAATAGCTGTAAACTGGAGAAAAAGGAAAACTTGTGTGTTTTAAAGACTTTTACTGTTGAATCGGGTAAACTGATCTTTCGTGTAATATGGATTTACAGATTGATTGCTTTTACATAGCACACTCTACAATTATGTCTTTTGGCGCTCTGGTGTCAACTTGTCTTATGCTACTGAAAAAGGGTTGGTTAAGTGTCAGTGATCACTTCACAAACTTAATATTAACAGGAGTATTTTAACTGATGACTGAAAACGTACGCGCTGGCCTTCTTATCCAATTTCCTCCAGCAAAGCATTCAAGTGCCAGGTCTTAGGAAGGAGAAGTTCACACCTACAATTGTGAATCTACTTTTAAGAGTCATATTTTGTTTCTTTCCTATGTATGTTTTTTTGGGACGAAAAAAACTTCGGCCTCCATTATGAGGGTTTCAGTGAACTCTGAGTTTGATACATTTTACTGCACTTGGTAATTACCAGGTGCAAAAAAATCAGACAGCCAGAATTGTTCCTAGATAGATACTGACAGATCAAATTGGGACATGCGAGTTCTGGAGCAGACAAAAATAAAATATGCATGTTATTCACTAAGTTCATAATTAACGCATTATTGGCACTTTTTATCACCTTAGATAAATAACGATCCCCGAGGGATTACTTAACATGTGCGACAATATCACAGTAACCTAGCATTTATAATTGAGGCCTCTGCATGATTGTGGAAGTTAGCCTGTGTCGTTTTGTTAAGACCCGAGCCTCTGCATAGGGCATATTCAGTGTATGCCTGCAATTTAGGTACTTGTTGAGTGCTCGTGCATACCTGTGATTCTGCTGCAACCTGAAGAACAACTTACTTACCCTAGGTAATGCTCTTTCTGGCAGAAACTCTATATAGCCACAGATGCCTCACCTTCTGAATATTCCCCAGGTGTCAGACTGGATCCAGAAACATTTCAGCAGTACCTCTGCGTGCCGGAAGATGGCGCCTTGCGGCTCTGCACTAATGCCGTTCTACTCCAGAAATGACGTGCAGGGCCTATATAGGTGCCACTCCCAAGGACTGATGTCAGTTGCTTTCTAGACTGTCTGCACCCCCCAGACACAAAGCCCCAAAAGCAAATTAGAAGACAGTGTGCAGATACCTAGACGTGGTACGCTATTAAAGGACAAAGTCTGATCACTGAATAATGGGGAGGGTGGGAGGGTAAGTGAGTCATTTGCAGCTATACAGAATCTGTACCAGAAAGAGAATTGCCAAAGGTAAGTAACTTTATTTTCTGATAGAGACTTCCAGCCTTAGATTCCACACCTTTAGAATAGATACCAAAGAGGTAGCAATATGGAGGAGGGTCTGTGAATAGACTCTATAAAGTCCTGCAGGACCAAGCAGGTAAACTGTCCCTCTTGGCAAACCTTAGTGCCCAGACAATAGTGCTTCATGAATGTGTGGAGGGGCCCCGAATTAGCTGCCTGGCAGAAGCCTAGGACAGGGACTCTGCATGCTAATGCAGCAGTTGCAGCTTTGGCCTCGGTAGAATGAGCACACAGTCCTTCTGGAGGCTACTTTTTGGCCAAAGCGTAGCATATCTTTTGGCAAAGCACAATCCAGGAGGGAGATTGTTCTCTTCTGCACTGCCTTGACTTTTTTCGCTCCAGGGAACCTCACAAAGAGCTGACTGTCCACCCGGTATTCTTTGCTATGATCTATGTAAAACCGCAGTGCTCTCTTGGGTCCAAGCAATGGAGTCTCTCCACTTACTTAGGGGATTGAGGAGGGTGATGGTTTGACCGATGTGGAACAGTGTCACAACTTTTGGCAGGAAGGATGCCAGAGTCCACCGAACTACTTTGTCTGGGAAGAAGGTAGCATACGGTGAATTGACACAAAGAGCTTGAAGCTCGCTTACTCGTTACAAGGAACACAGACTTAATGGAAAGGAGCCATACGGAACAGCTGTGAAGCGGCCCAAAAGGAGTGCACGTCAGATATGCCAGGACCAGATTATGGTCACACTGGGGCATAACAAAGTTAGAAGGAGGAAATGTATGTTGTATCCCATTCAGAAATTGTATCACACCTGGCAACTTAAATAATGAGAGCTGATCAGGCAACTACAAGAAGGCTGAGAAGGATGAAAAATAATCTTTAACTGTGCCAAAAGCAAGGCCTTGCTGGGCAAGAGACAGGACAAACAACAGAATGTCAGATAACCTGACCTGGAAGGGGGAGGGTAAATCTGGCATGTGCCACAAGTTTGCTCCAACAGCAGGTGTATACATTTTTTGCTGAGGGACGCCTGACTGACAAGATGTAGGTGTTCAGCTGTCACCGCTCAACCACCAAGCATGAAGTTGGAGATTGTGTAGGCCCAGGTGCAGAACCTCCCCTTTCACTGCGACAGATGGTCAGACTTCTGCTTGCAGAGGGGCAACCTGATTGGAGGGCAGATGCTCAAGCCTCGAAGTTCTGGATACCATACTCTCCATTCTCAATCTGGTGCCACTTGGATGACCTGAGCCGGTCTGCCATGATCTTTTTGAGACCTTGGGGTACAAGTGGTATTGGCCAAAAGGCATAGAGGAGTCCCAAGTTCTACTCAAGGCGGAACACGTCTGGGAGCAAGAGGCACCTTGGAAACTCCAATGTGCAGAAGTGCTGACATTGTGTGATCTCTGTGGTGGGTAACAGATCGAGCCAAGAAGAGACCTTGCGCCACCTCCAGGTGTAAATGCCCTTCGTGATCCACTAGGCATTGACAAATGAGCTTGCCTACTCTGGCATTCAAGGAGGCTGCCAGATGGTTCACCACCAAGCAAATCCTATTTCAAGAGGCGCACGGCCTCCTGGTGAAGGGTCCATGACCCCACTCCACCCTGTTCGTTGCATTACCACATGGTGGGGCTGTTGTCAGCAAACACCTGTACCAGCCCTCCTTTGATTAAAAGAAGGATGGCCGGCAGCTCCAGAAGGTTGATGTGGTGCCAGGACTCTTTTGGAGACCAGAGGTCTCTGATCTCCACCACCCTGAAATTGCCACCCCAACCCAAAAATGATGCATTGGTCACCACTGTCAGCTCTGGGTGGGGGAAGAGAGAGGGGTCTGCGGCTGACTTAATCATGGTCCAGCAATCACCACGGCATACCTTTTGCGGTCTCTTCCGAAATATGAACATTGTTGGGGAGGTTCCTTTGATGTTGGGCCCACTGGGGCTCTAGATGCCACTGCAAATCCAGCAGATGCCACCTGGTGTGCTCGGCCAGCGGGATCCAGGAGGCCATCAGTCCCAGCAGCCTCAGAGTCGACCTCACTGAAATTGAGGACAGGGGCTTAAAGATCAAAATCATTTCCTGAATGTCCCAGCCTCTCTTTCCAGGGAGAAAGGCATGATACTGAATCATGTCCAGAATGGCTCAGATAAGGGGGGCATCTGAGAAGGATTCCAGGTGTCACTTTAGCACATTGATAGTGAATCACAAAATTGAAAAGAGGTTCGCCATAGTCTGAAGGTGGCTGATGACTGCCTGGGGCGAGCACACCTTCAACATCCAGTCATCAAGGTAGGTTAAGACTGGTACCTCAGAACTCAGCAGACGAGCTGCTACAACCGCCATTACTTTTGTAAACACCAGAGGGACACTGGTGACAACAAAGCAAAGCACAAACTGGAAAGGTTCCTGTTCCACCACGAACCACAGGTAGCACCGATGGGCTGGCAGGACAGGAATATAAAATAGGTGTCCTGCAGGTCCAATGCCATCATCCAGTCTCCAGGGTCAAGGAAAGGAAACACCTGGGCCAAGGTGAGCATCTTGAATTCCTTTCAGAGGAAGGGGTTGAGAGAACACAGGCTTAATATATGCTGAAGGCCTCTGTCCTTCTTGTTCACCAGAAAACAGCTGGAGTAACAACCAAGCCCAACTTCTGGCACCTGCACCCTCTCAACAGCCCCTTTGGCCAAATGGGCTTGCACTTCATGCCGCAAAATGGAAAAATGGTCCTCCGTCAATCAAGGGGGGGTGGTGGCGGTGGAATATGCAGTGGGGAAGAAATGGATGGGAGAGTGTACTCGCTGTGAACTATCTGCAGGACCCACTTGTCCAAAATGATCGCCTGCCAACCCGGAAAGAATTGCTGGGTTCTGCATCCCATCGGGTAGCTGTGTCCTTCAAGGGGACGCTAAAGGGGTTTGGTAAGAAGGGGGGAGTGGACAGGGTGGGACATCGACCTTGGCCTCATGAATGGGGGGCACCACGGCTGCAAAATTGCTGGGTCCCCAAGGGGTTCGCACAGGTGGGCAGTAAGGGGTGCCTTGTGCAAAACTGCGAAAGAAGCAATGGAACTGGTGCCGTCAAGCAAGGAAGGGGGGAGACGCCCAGAGAGCAAGCAGTAGCCCTACTGTCTTTAAATCGCTTGAGAGAGGAATCAGTCTTGTCTTGGTGTAGAGATGCGGTCAAATGGGCAAGAATGAGAGCTGGTGATATAAGCAGAAGCCATTCGTCTTGTTTAAAGGTAGGAGTACTGCCTGCTGTTGCACAGATATACCTCATGAATAAGGAAAGAAGCAGAAGAGCAAAAAAGACTGGCAGCCCGAGCAGAATCCACACAAATCTTTCAAAGGCCCAGATTCCACCTACTCCTCAGCACTTTACAGCTCCCAAAGGCAGACAGGCACCCGATAGGCATGCTCTATTTGTATCATGGCTCAGAACCTATCCCAACAGGTATCCTGCGCATAGAAGTTTGGGAGAAAACCTAATGCTCCATTTTAGCCAACCTTCATCAATCCTGCATGTGAGCCCAATACCTTTCTTAAAATCTACAGTCCCTCGCTCTTTCTGGTTTTCATTAGGGGGCATCCAATTTCACTATTAACAGTGAATGAAATTTTAAGATAAAAAAAGAGACATTGTTGTGAAAGGGCACTTTCCATGCTTCCATAGGACAGCAGCGTGGCTAGATTTGGTAGTACTTACTTTGTTCAATCAGCCCAGCTCTTATCTGATTTGGGAGCATTGTGAAAACAAGGATTTAGATCTGTTTCCACAAGGTAGTGTTCACTCTGATTTCCTATGACTTGCCTCTTGCAATTCTCTCCTTCCCCTGCCATTAGCTCTGCACTTATCTCTAGCAAGAGGCATTTTATCCAAAACAATAGAAGCCAATAGGTGTAATTACCTGCTCTAGATATCTGCTAATTCAACCGCTCTGAATGCTGCCTCAAGGCAGAAAACTGTGTTGATTGAGTCTTCTGGATATTGAAGCTCACGTCTGCCCTGCCTGCCTTGTTCCAGCGGTGGACCCGCACTAGGGCAGAGGAGCGTTGCCCCAATGCTGCCAGTGCAGCAAACAAGTAAAAAATAAAATGGTAATAAAAAGAATTACCATTTTATTTTTCACTGCTCCCAGCTCAAGCAGTGTTTAGGGGACGGGCAGCTGCTGACTGGCAGCAGGGGAGTGGTGCTCACTCCCGCAGTATACACTACGCACAGCAGTTTGTCTGGCTGCCTTGAGCCGGCCAGCCTCACATGCGCAGTGTAAACCTCTCCACCAAGCTGTCTTAGACAGCTTGGTGGAGAGCAGGCACAGCCCCCCTTTGCCTGCTAGTGTCAAGCAGCCCACTCCAGCCAATCTTGGCACTGCTTTCATGCTGCTCATCTGCAGGCTGAAGGCAGCATCGAGATTTGGAGAAGGGAGCTGGTTGAGGCTCCATGAGGTGCCATCGCATCAAGGAGCTTGGGCAAGTACATTGTTTTTTTCTCTTTTTCCTTTGGGCCCACTGACAGGCACTGTGAGAAACTCACATTGCCTTCAACTTTAATTCCAGATCTCTTAGTCACGGCCCGTGATAATAATGAGCCATGATTAAGAGCTTTGGAATCCAAGCCTAACTGCATTGTGATTTGTTTTACAGTGCCTGCCACTGGACTGGCACTGGATCGATGACCCTCCACTGTTGAGGGTCGCCAGCCGCCACTGCCTTGTTCATCCAAGAACTCTGGCCTTGCACCTCGTAGGCACATTTTACAGAAAAATCAAACTATATCCTACTACTTTAAGGCTTGTCGCCATGTCTTGGGCTAGCCTTCCTGATTTCTGGGTACTTGGTCGCATCCTGCTGGCTCTTAGCATCGTGAAGATATTACCTACAATCTGATTTCATCAGCAATAAACATACATTCATAATCCATTCGTTACATTCTACCTATTGCTCAGAAATTCCCCATTCCCTTCACAAGTTCCATATACTATATCCAGAATCCTCACAGTGAACCTTCGACCAGGAGCAACTGCCTGATACTTAGTAATCCATCCTGCACTCCCACCAATGCTCCGAAACTCCTTTGTGACTTTATTGTACTATGAAATACCAAATTATCCTTGCCCTGATACTCAAAAATCCCTTGAACACCCTGATACTGCCCAGTCCCCAAGGACCCGCTCCCAGTTCACAGGAATCCACCCAGCCATCCAGGACCATGTTACTGATTCCATGCAGTCCCTTCAGCACGCCTTCCATTATTACGCAATACGCCTTGTGCCGGAATACTAGGCTACACCCTGTAACCCAGCCCTGTGCAATTCTTCAATTACCCTCTCCCTGTTTCCATACCTTCCCCCATTCACCCTAAACTGGTGCTGTGCATTCCTCTTCTCATTATTGCGGAGACTCAGAAAATCTATTTATTAAAAAACTATGAACGCAGTAACTAACCTAAAGATGATAGACCCGTACCCCAGGTCTAAAAGATAAATACAAATGATAAACAAAGTCCTTAAATCCCATAGGCCAGAAAGCGATAGAGAGAGAGATTTAAGACAGAAAGAAAGCCTAAATCATCAACTTAAAGAGAATGATGCAGAAAGAAACTGGATAGGGAGATGGATAAAAGGCTAAGGTTAAAAATGTGTGTGGTAAGTTTGTTTGAAGATGAACGATTTTAAAAATGTGCAGAATAGTAAAAAAGAAGGGGAATTTAAGTTCTAGATCCGGCGAGAGCCGCCAAATTAAGTATGAGCGGACAGTGTTGTCTGGCGAAATTCCAGCATTTCAAAGCGAACAGCATCTTTGCTTCTAGCCAAGGTAGAGGCTCCAACAGACAGCGTTTATTTGGCTGCTTCGTAGGTCATGCAGAGGAGTTTGAACGTGAACCAGAGCTAGAGGGTCTGAAGGCTGTTGACTCGCAACTTCACTATTTTTTATCTCGAAGAGTCAATCTTGCAAAGTATTGTTTTTAAGAGTGGCCTTTTCCGTTGTCTCAAAGGGTCACTCAGAGCAGTGGGAAAAACTGCTGACGTTTGGTACAGATCCTCTGCTTCCACGCCTTCGCCTGCGGGTCAATCCATCAGCACACAACCCCGCATTACGTGGTATCGCCCCACACGCTGCTGTCCTGCCACAATAAACCAAGCTGCCCCGGACTGCAGGCCAACCCTATGCCAACTTCCCACCAACACTTTTGACTCCCCCCCCCTCAATCCCTGCATCTCTTACCTACACGGATAGCTGTAGCCTCTATTCTTGCTTTTCCCAAGCACCTGTCATGACTGGGAGATATTCTGTGACAGGAAATCAGGTACACCAGAGACCCAGTAGTGTTAACTACTTTATGGGCTCGGTTGGCTAAACCGTGGAAACTTTTACGACATCGCAAAGTCAACATTTCCAAACTACAGCCAACTTCATGGGCACAGCCCCTCCACCCCTAATTCTCTAAGTGAGGAGGAACCAGTGTAATGTGTTCAACATTTTCAGGGATCAGAAACAAAAAGGTTACAGGAAAGAGCACAGCGGTATGAGGGGAAAAAGAAAGAATATCACTTTCCCTTTCCAGCCTGGTAAGAACAAGGGCTCGGGCAGCACTACTTAAACCAGAGGACGGGAGAAGAATATGTTGAAACGAACAGAACAGGATATAATTTACAGATTTTAGTCAGAGAACTCAGTCAAGAATCAGTGAAACCCAGAATTTTACCAAAGATGAAAGAGGATTAATACTCAAAGTAGCTAAAAAGAGTAAAGCCAGAGAAACACCAAGAGAAAGATAAAAGAAGAAACTCTGTTTTCGAGGGGGTGAGCTTGAGAAACGATGTGCAGGCCCATATGGCATCCTTGTAAGTGGTGAACATCAACAAGAGATGTCATATGGTGCCAGAGCTGGTGTATAGACGTGCTTTTCTGTGCTGTTCCATAAGAGCATTTCTGTGCATGGGTGGTAAGACTGAGAAGGCATTGGCAAAATTACAAAATTTCTTCCCTGAAATAGGTCATGCTTACAAAAGTCACGAGAGATACCTGGTCACCGTCATCAGGATTTACACAAAATTTTGCTTGCATTTTACATATCTCACCTTAGCCTAGAATTGAGGCCTGACAAAGCCACAGAACATGGGGTAGCTAAGAAACTCTATCCTTCTGAAAGGAAGAAAAACAGAACCCAATCCATATGGGTACCACTCCCAATGGCTCTTTTTATTCTCTACAATCATTCGGGTAACCTATGACAGACACTCAATTTTGTCTATTATACTACAGCTGGGTCCCTGCAGGTTCTCCAGAAGTCTCTGTCCTATATCCAGGCACTCTTTAGTGTTATCACACAGATATCCAGCATTCTCTCAGCACTTACTTATATTACGGTGCTGCATCTGTGTTTTCTCGTGGTGACATGCAAAACATCCTAGACCTGTGTCAGTGGCGGTATACATAGTTGTTATTAATTACTGGTTTAGCATTGTTGATTTCATTTGGGTTCCTCTTAGAACATCCTGTGTCATCCCTATCACCTACATCCTTCTTCTCCCAAACGCACATCTCACCCCTAGAAGTCCATTCTCTCTTGCCTTTGAAGCTTCCCATTGACTAATCCTGTCAATGTCAATTTCCTATAATTATGTCAGGCTTCTGAACGACAAGTTTTAATATCTTCTTCAACAACATCCACTGCATGGCATTCCTTAAAGGACTGACAAAGATGATAGCCAGGGTTCTGCCTCTAATGCGGCTGCAATCAGGCTGGAATTCTATCTGAACAGGAGTTCACACTACAATGAGGGACACCCTCGCAATTTGGAGGCTGAGGATCAGTTGAAGACTGTATTTGAAATCTAGTCTGAGTTGCCGAGTTCCTACCTATGAAGCACCGTTGACTGCTGACTTTCGCAAATCCCTTACGCTTGGCGTCAGTAAGATCCTGCAGTGCAGGTATACAAGGTAGAGAAGATGAATTGAGCGGATTTGAACTGCACGATGATATACTTTGTAAGAGCACGTCTCTTTCCGCCTGTTCTCTGTACCCATGAAGCTTGAAGTATGACAGGGTTGGGAACCTCTGGTGCAATAACCATCTGGAAATTTGAAGGCTGCCTGCTAGCTCATTTTCTACTGCGAGATGTCACTGGTTCTTAAACTGCACGATCAATTAAGAAGCCAAGTCATACAACTCCAGTGTTAGTAAAATACATCCATGCTCCGTTCATAAAACTTACAATCCAATCATAGTATTTTGCCTGCTTTTCAATTTGTTGCTGATATAACGAGAAGAATAAATCTTTTAAGCTCCTCTGTTCTATCAAGGAGAAATCCTCCTATGCTTCCGTTCTTGTTGTTCTTTTAAGGAGAAGCCATATTGTGGCATCAATATTCCATATAGCCCAGAAAGGGTGCCATTTTAAACTATGGTATGAAACTGAAGACTTTTCTGGGAGAAAATTTATAACCTGATGAGGCATCCTTAACTACTTAGTGTTGTATTTTCTGTTATCTTAACCTTTGTATGTTTTCTAGCCTTTCCTGTTAGTTTCTAGGCATGCATTAAACTGATTCTTGTAGACTATTACATTCTTGTTTCTTTTTAACAAACCTTCTGCTTCATTATTTTTAAACTATATTAACCTTTTTGCTGGATGTTCTGTTTCTGTATTGTACTTATCTGAAACGACCCTGTGTGCTGGCCTAGTTATCAGAATAAAATAAATAACTTGCTTACTTTAATCAGTTCAGCCTTCTAAAGGGTTTGGCAGTTGGTCCGTACGTTTGTCATGGCACTGTAAGGATTTACTCTGCTGCCCTTGCAGAAGACAGACTGCTATATTTCGTAAAATCCATGAGGCAGGCGGAGATCCCTATGCCTTCAGCAGAACCACCATTGTCGCAGCTCTGTCAAAGGCACTGAGAGTTTGCTTTAAAAACTTTGTGGTTTTTCAAAAACAAATTCCCAACGTGGAGTTTGTTTTTAAAGGAAAAAAACAAAGGTCTGTGACAAGCTGGGACATTTCTCCAAGAGTGTGGGTATATTTTTTTTAACTTTCCTATTTGGCACTGCTAGGCTTTCCCTGGTGGCCCTGAAAAGAAAAAGGTATGTCAGAAAGTCCTTGCTAAATAGTGTGGATGTTCTAGGTACTTTGACCAATGACCCAACCTCAGGTGGTTTCTACTGACAGAAGCAGTGTATTTTCTACCCAAATATACACTGTGGTTCATCTGACTCTAAATAGAGCAGATGAGATAAGAGTTTGATTGACAGGGTACTCTGCCACATTTGTGGCAGAGTAACCGGTTTACCAAACTATAAATATACCCAGTAGAATCTACACTTAGCTGAACCGGAAACTGGGCTCAGATAGACAGTCAATGTGATTCTATGTGAGCAAGGAGCTTATGCAGACCCCAGTGACCTCTCCCACAGCAAACCCTCCAGTTGTCCATCGTCAGTTTCCTCAGTGCCTTCTTAGTACTACTCCGCAATCATCTCACTGCTGCTTTCTTGCTGATGATGGACAATTCTTTGCAGAACTCCTTTACATTTAGTTGGAAGCCTCGTGAGGCCTACCAGACTGGTGCTTCACAGACTACTTAAGCCCACTTCAGTGGAACTCAGTACCACTCCCCCCATTCCCTCTCACTGCCATTCTCTCTCCTTCAGCACTGAAGTCCTCATGGCCTTTCTCACTGATCTCCTCCTGCACTCTTAACTGACAAGACACAGTGCCCTCAAGCTCACTCACCCTCAATGACTCGAGGTATCCTCATTAACCTTTGCGCCTAATTATTCAGGCAGTTGCAGTTGGTTGGCACTGCCACTCATGTTTGAGGACTTTTCATTATCAGGCCTTGTCCCAGAAGAGTGTGAGAGACGAAAAAAAAGAAAACGGGGTGGTAAGGAAGGATGAGAAAATGGAGAAAAGGAGAAAACAGGGATGAAAATAACCTGCGAGAGTGACAAAAAGAGACACAAAGATTAGGGTGGTAGAATAAAGAGGAATGATGTGGAATCAAGACTAAGCAGCCTTGGTGTTCATCAACCCTGTCTCTTAACAGCTCTGGGAGTGGACTCCTAAAACAAAAAATGAATGAATGACTCTTCTCTTGTACTTTTCATACAAGTCAGACACTGATTAATGAACCGGCTTCCCTATTAAAACTACATCTTATTCCTCTCTGCTTAATTTGCTGAGGGAAAAAAGAAATTCAAAAGCTGTGCTCTTTAACTCTGTGTGTGGAATCTTTTGGGAGGGTGGGAGATGCAGTCTGTGTGAACCTACATTGACGCTGAGTTTTTTTGTCTTCATTGTTCTCTCTTCACCTTCCACCCACCCTGTCTTGTTCTCCTGTATATGCACTCTCTGTTCTCCTACTTTCTGTAAATCTCTCGAAACTCTCTCTGTACTTCTCTTTACACTTACTACTCTCTTGGTACCTCCTATCCATTTTCTCTGTGGGTACCCCTCTCTACGATCTAATACTCGGTCGTACCCCCACACTTTACCCTCGGTACATCCTTCTACGCATGCTCTCACTGAACATCTCCTCCCCTTTGCTTCTCTCTCTGTACCTTCGTTCCCCCCCTGCTTCCTTCACTGCCTCCTCTGGATCCCCTCTGTACAGAGATCCCTCAGTGTGCCGGCTGCAGCCAACATATCTTGGACAAGTTTATTTTGAAGGTCTTGGACAGACACTGGCACGGGTCCTGCCTGAAGTGCGCAGACTGCCAGGTGCAGCTGGCAGAGCGGTGCTTCTCCCGCGCAGGCAGCGTCTACTGCAAGGAAGACTTCTTCAAGTAAGTACCCGTTCCTCCGCTCTACTCACTTACCACAACACGAATAAAGCGTTGTAGGCTTCATGTCATCGCTTCACATACCATTACTTCTCCGTGCCATTACCGTAACCGCTTCTTCCTAACACCGCAATACCGTACCTTTTGCCCATTCACTTCAACCTACCAACACTTCAACTCCACATCCCCAACTCTATCCCTAATCCTCACCTTATCCTAAATGTAATTAAATATTGTTTTATTTAAAAATGAATCCTATTGGTAGTTCTAAGTATTATTATATTGAATACAATAAAAGGAATACATAAATTACTAAAAACTTAGTCTAGCCGGAATTCCAACCCTCAATTATATCATGTTTAATAAATTAAATGAATAATAACCACAAAACTAAAGTACACCAGATAATATAAGAACTTAAATATTAGTAATAATAACCCTATTTTATACTAAATTACATTTATTACATATGCTAATCATATTCTTTATTTAAATATATAGTAAAGTTTATACAATCTTTAAGCCTAAATTATACTTAACAATTAACATTAGTCTAAGCCTAATACTAAGGCTAACCTCAACATAAATTATTCTACATGATTATCACTTAGATAACTCCCAATTAAATTACATTAAGTTACATTAATACTACCAGATCCCTTAAATACATGCATATTAAATAAAAAATAACAAAGTGAGTACCATTAAATTACTAAATAGTATTACGACTTAAAGTATTAAAGTCCAGATGCTTTGACTGAAGTAATAGAATGTCTCAGCAAAGTCACGTTAAAATGTAGCGTAGGTAATCGGATGAAAATAATGGTCTGATAAAGTAATGGGGGTAAAGTGGGGCACTGGCAACATAGGTGTAAATCCACGATCTGCAGCCCAGTGTAAAGGCTGTGTGTTTAACTAGTCACATTCATCCATTAAACCATTCCTCATGCCTCATTTTCTTATCGATTTAAGAGAGTAAACTGATGTGTGCATCATATATGAAGACCTACATTCATGTTTTCCAATTAGTTTCAAACGTCTTCACTGCTCTGATTTGTCAGGAAATAGTGGAGGTCTGCGGATGAAGCAGAGGTCCCGGGGGAGTAGTGGGGAGGGACCACAACATATTCCAAAGGGAAGTTAAGTGGTGGGATAGGTGGGGAGCAGCAGCACGCTCTGTTTTGTGTGTACAAACGGCTTCAAGCATGCCACGACATGTCATATGGATATGGTGCTCTGAGCCAATGCTCCAAGCAGAAGCAATACTCCAGGATAAATGCTAAAGTGTTGTGAGCGTTTATTGAGTCAGACACTTGAGAGAGCATGAGAGCTAAGAGTCAGTGAAAGGTTTTATGCCTGTTTTTGTAAAGGTGTACACTATGGCTACATAGATGTGTACAAAACGTTGCATGCAAAAAGGGACTCAAAACAACAAAAGCACAAATTAGCATTCATCTAACTGGTGCAGCTCTGCGTAGACTCTGGATTTCCATCTGTGATCAATTTAATCTTAA
Organism: Pleurodeles waltl; assembly: GCF_031143425.1. Taxonomy (NCBI): domain Eukaryota; kingdom Metazoa; phylum Chordata; class Amphibia; order Caudata; family Salamandridae; genus Pleurodeles; species Pleurodeles waltl. The sequence continues at coordinate 550,409,438 of NC_090443.1, read as the reverse complement.
CCAGGGTGCCACTCGCTAACAAAGGACATTTAAGGGTACATTCACTAACATCTGGGCAGGCATTCACGTGGCAGAATGTAGTGCTGCGATGCGCCTCACACCACGTGCGGGCTTCATTAATGTATAATAAATAGATGCTACTACTATGTTGCAATGTGTTGCACTGAGCCAAGTGTCCCCTCCCACCCCAAGCGAATCTTTAGTAAATATCCACCTTCATGCTCTATAAAACCTAAGTTAATTGGTTCCCTGTACGATGGAAACGTACACTTGGGACTGGGAATGGGTAGGGCATAGGGAGAACAGTGATTCTGTCTGGCAGAGGCCTATGATTCTCAATCTGTTAACTCCCACTCTCTAAATGCCCCATCACCGCTCTGTCCTCACAAATCTAGTATTGCACCATCCTGTGTGATTTCATCCCCAAGAATGTCCTTCCTTCTCTGTACATTGAAAACAGATCTCAGTTGTCATCGTGCGGTGTCTCTGGTTGGATTACTGCACAGCCCTTTATCCGGGTGCCCTAGCATATTTTTAAAGTGATCTGCAGATCATTCAGAAAGCTGCTCGTTCACTTTTTTCTCAGGGTGAGCACATGGAAACATATTTATCCTAGAATGTTTTACATCAGCTCCTTATTGCACAGTGCATTGCATTTAAAAAGAACACTCGCTACACGAAATAAACAGTACAAGGCCTTATTGTGATGTGTTTCAACGTTATGTCCAACTTTGCATGAATTGCATTTTGAAGCGGTTTCCTCCCCTTACACCTTTTCAATGTCTGTAATGCAGTGGCAGTTTGGTGCACTTGGCTTTGCTGCTGGTGCATCTGTAGACTGCTCAGTCCACCTGGAAGCAGCAGGTTACCAGTACAAAGAGTGGACATAAATGTACAATTGTGTTGTGATATGAAAAAAAGCCAAAGTGAACAAAAACTCAGGCCCATTTGCTGAAAGTAAGAGATAAGTGGTGAAATCCAATAGAGGAATGTGCTGAAATTAGTGGGAGAAAAGTGCTGGCAAGGATCTGAGTAATGCGCTCATATCACAGCTAAGCACGGAAAACACGCTAGGAAAAGGGATGTCTGGAAAACACAACAGCGCAATACACTGAAATGAACAAGTGCAGTGTTTCGTAACCTGTGTTCCGGGGACCCTGGGGGTCCGCGAAACCTATTCCGCGAGTGTTTTTTTTAAATGCAATGCACTGTGCAATAAGGAGCTGATGTAAAGCATTCTAGGATAAATATGTTTCCATGTGCTCACCCTGAGAAAAAAAGTGAACGAGCAGCTTTCTGAATGATCTGCAGATCACTTTCAAACTGAAAATTTAAAAGGTTCTGTAAATGTGAAGTAATTTGAAGGCTAAAAATTGTTAGCATCTTCTGATGAATTTGTGAGAGCAGTGCAAGTGCATCAAAGAGAATACAGTATGTATGAGGAATGGTCTCAATTCAATTTAGAAAACTTCCAACTTTCCTATTAAAATTTGGATTTTGTTATATTTGTTTGTGAATTTAATAACATATTTAATCATTTGTGTATTTGTTTGATGAATGTATGTTGCTTGATTTTTTGTGTATTGCTTTTTGGTCCAAATAATTGCAAATGCTTAGGCCAGGGTCCTCGGCTTCCAGTAATGAGTAGTTGAGAATGGGGGGTCCCCAGATTTGAATGATGTTTCAATGGGGTCCCAGAGTTCCAAAGGGATAAGAACCACTGAACTAGAGGGAAGTGCGGAGGTGAGTTAGGGAAAAGTGTAAAGTAACATCCTGAAACCTACAAAAACTCTTGAAGCATTTGGCAACGTGTTCACACAATTTACAGACAAATTTTTAAAATGCTAAGCAGGGCAAAAACTAAGTATTGAACCAGACCAGAGCCTGTTCCAGGGCAGTTATATAGTGAATTAGAAAGAATAGACATTTGAAGGATGCCATTTATTCCACTCGGTGGCATACAAGTTTAGAGATATCTGCAGTTTTCTTTACAGTGAAAATTGCAGTGATATATTGAGGAGGAAGGCCTGAGGCCATCCGGGGTGTGTTTTTTTTTTAAACTGTGCAGTGACATAGCAGGGTAAACATGCCTGGGTGTTCTTTATTCCACGCTGTGATACAGTGAGACTGACGGGCTAAAACTGCCTTGTTTCGTCCATGCAATGTCACAGTTGGATAGAAGAGATAATACTAAACCTGGATATTCACATTGGACTCTTTCAGAAGACTTTTTAACAATAATAAATACATTTCAGCCATCATTTTATTTTAAAGAGTGTCAATCAGTCTTTGTAACCACTAAAATCATGTTAAGCGATATATTCAAATTTAAAGGGTGTAATCTTCATACACCAAAGAAACAAAAAGTGGCCGTAAACACCCAGACAGCATGAAAATAAATATTTCATAATCCAAACTGAAAATTGCTAATAGATTCTGTGAAGTCAGATCCTTAGGGGGGCTCCTTATTCTCCAGTAGCCCTGTTTGCATCATTCATTACAAAAGGCAATGCTCACCCTTAACAAATACTTGTCCTACGTTATGCAGATTTGTAGAGCACATTATCACCCCTGGATAGTATCCTGGTGCTCAGCAGGTGTGAGTCTAATCACACCTTGGGCCTAGTCGGACTACTTAAAAAAAACAGGTTTTCAGATTGCCGCAGAGAAATGAAGAGGAGACTCTTATGTTTCATGGCAGGTCCTTCCATACGTTTAGAGCGATCTGGGAATAGGCTTGATCACTGGATCTGGTTTTGTGTATGCTTGGGATGAGTGCAAGTAGGAGTCAAGCCAAGCAGAGGTGTCTGGAAGATTTGTGAAAGCAGATGCGATGGTTGCGGTATGCTGGGCCAGTGTTATGTAGTACCTTGAAAGTGTGGGTGCGGAGTTTGAATTCTGCTAATTTGTGAATGGAGTTCCAGTGGAGCTCCTACAGGTGTGCTGTGATATAACTGTGTTGTGGAAGGTTGAGTGTGATTCTGGCTGCCGAGTTCTGAATGGTCTACAGCTTTCTGGTGAGTTTTTTGTTGATCTTGGCATAGAGGGTGTTCCCTTAGTCCAGCTTGCTTGTCACCAGGTGTGTGTGACAGTTTTCTGGGTGCTGACTGGAAGCCATTTGAGAATCTTCCTCAGCATCTTCAACGTATTGAAGCATGAGGCAGTGACAGCATTGCCTTGGGTGGTCATGTCAAGTTTACTGTAGATAATAATCCTGAGGTTCCTGGCATAGGAGGTGAGGGTGGGTGTTAGTCCTAGCTCTGTTGGGCACCAGGTAGAGTCCCACAGTGATGTGCTCTTCCTGAAGATCCCAATTTAGATTTTGTCGGTGTTCAGCTTTAAATAATTGGTCTTCATCCAGTAGGCGATTTCAGTCATGCCGGAATTGCACTTGGTCCAGGTGCTAGGTGTTTTGTCCATGGGGGAGAGAACGAGTCGCATGTCGCCGTGTTAGGACAGGACACGGATGTCAATGGAGCGGATGATACTGGATTGAGGGGTCATCTATGCGTTCGGGAGGGTCACTCAAGGAGGATCCTTGCAGAGCTCCGCAGATGAGATGAGACGAGATGTACAGTGCCAGGATGACTTGGCTGGTTCCTGCCAACTAGGAAGGAGATGATTCATCAGAGTGCATGTCCTTGAATTCCGATATAGTGTAGTTGTAGGATGAGGATGGGGTTGAAGACTTTCGAATGCAAGGGAGAGGTCTCCTTCGTCCAGAGTCATGCCAGCTGTGGCAGGGTTATCCCCAAACTTTTGGCCTTTCTCCTCCTATTTTTCTGACCCTCTTTTTGTTGGCTTTACAACCTTGAGCACTTTACCACTGCTGATCAAAGCTAAAATGCATGTGCTCTCTCCCCTACACCTTGTTATAATTGGCTTACACCTGTTTGGGTTATTTAATATACCTGTAGTTCCCTTATAAAGTGGTATAACATATACCCAGAGCCTGTAAATTAAATTCTACTAGTGAGCCTGTAGTGCAGATTGCGCCACCCACAGAAGTAGCCTTTCAAGGTTGTCTCAGGCCTGCCACTGCACTGGCTGTGTGTGCAGTTTACTGCCACACCTACTTGGCAAGTCAAACTACTTGCCAAGGCCTAAACTCAATTTTTGCTACACCTATGTCACCTCTAAGGTAGGCCCTAGATAGCCAGGGGGGAGGGTACTGTGTATGTAAAAGGTAGAAAATATGTCTTTATGTGCTCAATGTCCTAGTAGTGACAAACAGCTTAATTAGTTTCTCACTACTGTTGAATGCTGCTTCCCTCATAGGATTGCATTGGAAATACCCTGACATATGTCAAATTTGTATCTTCTGATCTTTTGGGAATAGCGTGGGCATGTTTAATATGTTTGGAATTGTATTGAGAAATACCGCTTATTGGTGTAGGTGGATTTTTCTATTATCATTGTAGAAATGCCGCTTTTTTTAAGCTCTGTGCTTATGACTTGTGCTTTGTAGCCTGACTCCAATCCACGGCTGGGGCAGAGTGACAGCTCCACTTGGTGCATACTTGCCAGACAGCCATCACACAGGAGGGTCTGGGTGTGACAGAAGAGGCAGCTGCATATTGATAGTCTTATTGGGCTGGGGAAAGTGAGGGCCGTTCACACCTTACATGTGAATAGACTGTGCCCTGCCTTCACACAATGGACTGATTACCCCCTACTGATGTCTGGAGACAGGGCTGGGTTGAAAGGGTGTTATGCTTCACTTAAAAGAACTCTTGACTTTAATCCCTGAAAAAAGGCATTTCTGAATATATGTAGAGGGGCTGTAGTCCCCTGATTTTTAGAGCACTTTTGGAACTGGGACCAGTCCCTTTCAGAGGGACTGCTAGACTGCACAAGGACTCATCTAGACTGTTCTTCTTTTGTTGCTCTGCTGCCTGGTGTCTACTTGATGGCCCAAAGGACTCATCTGGATTGCTTTTCTGCTTGTTGCCCTGCTGCAAGCCGGTTCCCTGATTTGGTCCTAGTGGAGACACTATGTGATCTTGACACCAGATGCTGCTGCAAGGAACCACCTTAAGGACTGACCTGCTGTTATGCTGACCCGTGGCCTGCTAGGCCACTAGAGGGACTTCTACTTTTGTTTGCAAGGAGCCTATGTGCTGGACCGCCTGCCCTTTTTTTCTGTGTGCCCCCTCAAATGTCTCTCCAGGAGCCCAGTGCGGGGAGAGCGCTGTGCAGCCTGCTCCTCGACTTCGGCTTTATCCAGTGCATGGGGAGCACTTCATTGTTGTAGATATCTAGCGCATGGTGAGCTCCTCATCTTGTTGTCCTCTCCTCAGTGTTGATCGCTCCTTGTACTGTCTCAACTTAGTGTGGGAAGAGCGCTTCCCTGCACCTCGCTCTGTTTTCACTGGCCAGGCTCCTGGGGAACATAGGGGCCATGGCCCAACAAAGAAGGACTCCCCAAGGGCCCCAGGATGATCCGGAGACCTGTCACACCCTGCCTCGCCCCTCCAGGAGGAGAGAGAGCCCCTGGTGGAGAGGGATGGCGCCCCCCCCCAAGACGAGCACTGTGACACAGAGAAGGAGCAGTGCCCGTGCGTTTGCTGCCTGCTGGCGCCTAGCTATAGAGACCAACTGATGCCCTTCTCAAAGAGGCCCCGCCTAATCAAGGAGAAAGGGCTGTAATTATCCGAGCGCTGCAACACAAACTTGCGGGCAACAGCCCTTTTTGGAAGTCTACTTGGGGTGGAGATTGGGGGACCAGGTAGGTTTTCACCTCCCCATCTCTTACACTGTGTGTGACCCCACCATCTTGTGGCATCTCTTTGGGGGCATTCATAACCCAGCTGGCAGGACGGGACGGGAATCCTTGCCGGAGGTCCTGTTCCTGCTAAGCCGGTCATTACTGTAATTACGGTTGTAGGCAAGCAGTGGTAACTGCTCCCTAAGGTTACACATTTCTGTCTTTGTTTATCCAAGGAGCACTGTAGCGCTAGGTCTCAGGAAAAGACTACTAGTGCTATTTTTGTTTCACTGCACTCACTAGGGTAGGAGTGAAGGAGCTCCTGCACCGGGCTTGGTGGATTTTGATATTTCTACCACAAACTGACTAGAAAGAGTGCAGATGCCCTGTAACCCTCATAGAAGAGGTGCCGGAAAGATCGCTGGGTGTTTTGCCTTTATATTTATGCCCTCATATTCTGCTATGCATTATTGTATGACCTGACTTAGGATCTATGTCATGCTTGCCATGTCGGGGGCATATGTATTTTTAAGCCTTGCCTTAGATGCAGAGGGAGGGTATGTTTATTCTGATCTCTGCAATATAGGAATGGTTTCTGCTACATGCAGTCATGATGGTGATGATATGACCACTACTTGCTTAGCAGAGTATTACTGATTTATGTCGTTTAGGTCTATGATGCTTTGTGTTTATGAAATACAGTTTATTTTTTAATAAGTTGTTGTGGAGTTTCCTTTTGTGGTGTATTTATTGTGTCACTGGGTTGTGTGTGTTGTGCAAACGCTTTAAGCATTGCCTCTGGGATGAGCCTGACTGCTCGTGTCAAGCTACCAAGGGGGTGAGCAGAGGTTATTTTGGGTGTGTAGCTCCCTTGCCCTGACTAGAGTGGCAGTTCCTACCTGGCCTAGGTTTCTACTCTAGCCAACCAGGAGCCCCATTTCTAACACAAACTGAACAGTGTTGTGTTGGTCGTTGAGGTATTCGATGAAGTATCTATTGATGATTTTCTTTAAGACTTTGGCCAGAAATAGTAGCAGGGAGATTGGTCTGTAGTTGGTGAGCAAGGATGGGTTCGCAAAAGGTTTCTTCAGCAAAGGAAAGACAGTTGTGAGTTTCTAAGCATCTTGGAAGGTTGCGGAAGAGGTGGAGGCATTTAGAATGGATGTGAACATGGCGTTAATGGGTTGTAGTCCTCTGGAGTAGGCGTTTTAGGGGCATGGGTCCGATGGGGCCCCTGAGTGGATGGACGTCATGGTGGCGGCGGTTTCTTCTGGGGTGATGACTGGCTATGAATGTGGTTAGCATTGGTTCTTTGGATAAATCAGGAGGTGTCTGGCAAGGTCTGTCGGGTCCGGTTGCGGGTTATGTTGCAAATTGAGGTGATTATGTTCCTGAACAATTGAGGGAGATTGCAGCAAAGGTCCTGCAAGGGGGTTCTTGCGTTGGAGGTGGCTGCTGGGGAGGTGAAAAAACTTTCACAATGATAAAGATTTCTTTCCTTCTGTTGGTGCTGGCTTCAATGCGGTTCGCCAGAGCCCTGCGTTTGGTGGGCCGGATCATTTGATCCTAGGCACCTATTTTCCTCCCCTCCAGTTAGCTCAGGCATGTTGCTTTTCAACAGATTTGAATATACTGTTCTAAACTTTTCTTCCTGTAAACCTGTAAAAACAGATGTAAACATATCCCTGATGTATTGCTCTGTCGTTTGTCTCAGACTTTCCTCTAGGATTGCAGTTTGCAGGATCGGTTAACATTTTGTCCGTTGCTAAAAGTTTTGTGCTTCACCTTCTCACAGTGGTAGCTTATACAGTATTAAAAGTGTCATAAATTCTAGTATTTCAGAATATTACATTTTGTAATTGACCATTTCATTATGCAATAGACTTTCCCCTAACTGTGCTACATGTGATCGACTGATACATCCATCATCACTTCCTGTGTTCCCCAAGACGAATTATGGCTTTTCATATATTGTTCACAACTATCTTTTTATAACGCCTCACCTGCTTTAATGAATACATTTGCAATTAGGGGCGTCCTTTCTTCCTCAACAGTCTGAATGAATACAAGATGGCAAATGCTGCACGAAGCTGAAATGAACTAGGACACACGGCTTTATGGCAGCTTGTGCTTTGGGGTGTTGTGTCACAGCCAACAAAGTCACAGAACACACAGTTGATACTGTGCACGGCAGCACTACACTCCAACAGAGATCATACAGATCCCTAAAAGCCATGTGCCTGTGTCATTCCAGACAGCTGCAATGCACCTCTACTGCCTGATGGAAGGAGGACCTTGCCTGGCAATAACGGGGAGTAAACCCCTGCGCAGACCCTAACATTAAAGGTACCTTTAGCAGTAGGATGCACAGTCTATGATCCCACAAGTATCCTCCGCATATAGGATATACACAGGGTTTGCAATAAGAAATTAAGCTGAGCAGAACACCACCAACACGCTAGAAATTTGACTACCAGTTCAATGCTTTCACACTGTCAGGCAAACATGTTTTGAATTCTTTTTTCATGTAATAGGACTGAGACGGGAAGTGTGTCACTAGACTGGCATCACTCCTTAGCTCATACGATAGAGCTCTACAGGTTTTTGCTACCGGAAATATTACCCTGCTGCGCACACTTACCATCATAAACAAGTGACAACCCTTTGGTGACTCCAGTCTGAATAGCTAAATGCATCACCAGTGTCTGGTCTGCTTCACTCGCTCATCACTTCCCCTCGGGGTACCCTAACTGCTGAACACTGCTGTACATATGCCATATTTCTGCCACTCAAAGGCAAGCACTCCATTAACTTGGCACACATTAGTTGGCATCGATAGCAAAACCGCAGAGTTCAGCCACACCATTCCCGCCACCAGCCTGACACACAGTGTACTCCCCGCTTCAGACAATCAATTTGGTCATAGGCAGGAGGGGAAAAAAACATCTCTCCCCCTGGCTGTAATGCTCTGGCCTCAATAGTCTGTGACAAAACAGCAGAAGCCATTCCAGACCTTTACCACACTTGGACTCCATTCTGTCACTGGCACCACAGTGCGGTCTTTTAGGGAAAAGATGCATTTGCCTTTGAGGTGATTTCTGTTCTCCTTGTCCCTTTTCAGACGCCAGTAGGTAACACCGCTACTAATTAGTAGGAGGTTAAATACAATAATTATATCATTGCATCTATATGGCCCTCAATTAGGCAAAGTCACTTTGGAAATCTATTCTGAGCATAAAATATTGTGCATATTCTTACTACGCTTTTCTCCCTGTGTTGAAGTCACTGTATAGCAAACTATGACTGTCCTTGGCGAACTATCATAGAGAAGATAGTAATTAAGACCCATGGTCCTTAGATTTTTACCAGATATGTCCAAACCTGAATTCTACCCGATCAAAGCCACCAGTTACAAAATCTGGAGTGGAAGAAATTGTACGTGGCATTTGTCTATCCACAGACAGTGTGGTACATTTGTCTGAGTGACCAGCCTAAGAAAAGCTTCGATGGGCTCTAACATCACATGTGAGGAAGATGTTTGTCCACAACTTAGAAAGGGTGGGTGGGGAAAACTAGAATCACTGAGCTTGATGGTGTGCCATATTGGTTTTATCCAGCATCTCTGTAAGGTATAGTAAGTGGGGAAATGCTTATAGTAATGGGTGGCCCTGTAAGCAGAGACTGTAGGGCACATTTGCCCCCTAAGGGATTTATTAAGTGTACTGAGAAAAGGAGGAACGGGGGGGGGGGGGGGGGGGGGCGAGAGACTGCAAATAAACGGCTAAACCGTATAATATATGAATATCGACTTTTCGAGTTGAAGATAGTAGATCTATACTTGCCTATGAATACTTACAGTCACAATATATTGGCAGCCTGTTTTCGAACTACAATATTTTGGTAGCACAATATTTTGTTCTTCATATTCAGACATACGACTCTGCTAAACTATTGGCCGTCTATAATGAGTGCATATGGCATTTTTGAGAGTTGGCAGATTGACTGCTTATTGTTTACTGGCTATGGCTTTTATCTCCCAAGCATCTTAGCAGAAATAACTTGTTTTGGTTAGGTAGGCATGCTGGCTTCCTTGTAACTACCTTACCCAATGCTTTGGGAAGCTTCACTTACATGTTTCTTGCTTCTAGGCCACCAACGTTATGATGCCAACAGTGAAATGCAGACAGCAGCTGAAATACAAGGGCCAATGTCTACTGATCCTCCAAAGAGTGCACCTCACCCTGTGATTTCACATAAGAGCCCAGGTGCAAACAGAAGTGCATGGGTGGATCGTGGGGGAGGTTATGGCCTGAGAACAAAAGGAAGTAGCAGAGTGGCAGACCTGATGCTGAAATTCGGGACATTTATGCTAGTCTAGAAGGAGAGCCTACTTGCTGCCCGTAGACACTGCACCATGTTGGCCTTCATGTTTGTAAACTGCCTGCAAGGGACTGAAGTTTGTGTTGAGTCAGGATTCATCTGCTTCACGAGGTTTGTTTTTATAGCGCCAGGACACAGCTGGACACTCTGTTCTGATGTCTCATTTATTACCAAAATATTCATATTTTTCTTCGATTTTAAGAATCAGGTTAAGTAATTTTAATATTTTCCAAATTAAATCAATATGTTTTATTTACTCCCAATTTTCAGGTTGCATTTTTGTTATTGAGCAACTACATCTTGCCTTGCTTGATTTTTTTCACCTTTCGATGCTCACTTTAAAGCATCACTAAAATAAAAGAGTGGGGGTTCTGTGTCTTATAATGGAGTGTTAGAACCTTGTTTTACTGGAAGCTGACGTGACTTAGGAGTGTGTTAGTAAAGCTGATGCATTAGTGGATACCACTACCCAAATAATCATTCAAAAAATTGGCAGGCCGACACCTTATATGTCCCACATCGCCAGTGTATGTTCCCTAAAGAAAATATATGGAGGCAAATAAGACAGTGAAGATAGAAAGCTGCAACAATCCATCCATTATTGAAATATTTTTATAAATCGACCAATGAGGACCTGAATATTTCCCCTCCTTAATGAAAAAAACAAGTAATTTAGAGGACAATGTCTACAATTAAAAACATCCCAGAAGAAGAAGAATGGAAATAATGGAAAGATGGAGTTCACATTCCCATCGCATCCACACAAGATTAGGTCAGCACGACTCCAGGCACTGACAAAGAACCAAGTGAACTGAACCCAATTATTTAATGTATTCAACAGGGATGTGGGGTAAGGTATTGATTCATACATTCTAGGACATTTGACTAATTTAATAGAGGAGTTACTACCAAGAAAGACTTTAAGAGCATTCCAGTTGAGCTCATATTTGACACATTTAGCTTTGTATATAGCAGTGGTGGCCTAAAATACAAGATATTGCCTAGAGGAGCAGCATCTAAAACGTCTTGTTTCGTTTGACTAAAATGACAGCAAAATCTTACACCTTTCTTCAGACATTTCTCATTGTCAACGATGTGCAAAACTAAAAAAAATACAGGCAAACAGCCATATGGTCTTTATGTTTGAAGCAGCTAATAAGAGGGACACTATTGACGATGTACTGATAGACTTTGTTAACTTTTGAAAATAGAAGTGATGTTGTATCATAGAGTGGAGGGTGACCATGATCCAACTTATCCACTTTTACACTGCTGAAATAGCTTATTAGTGCAGCTGCAATAGTCATCTGTTGTAATTCCAGATAGCAAACAAATCATGGAGATGGGCAAACTTATATCTTAAATAAGTTACCCTTAGGTTGATAACCGAAGCCCTAAATCCCATCAAAAGATTTCTACAAGCGATCATTTCCACCATGCAATACATCCGAAACATCTGAAGCTATCGGTTATATGCAAATGCACAAAAAGTATCTGCCAACCAAACCTAATGTGCAAATCATACCAATGGCGCCATGGTTGAACAGGAAGTGAGTAACGAAAAATAAGGCCTTCTTAAAATAAATAAGAGAAATGCTTCATTGCTAAAAAGAAACAACTGAAGTCAATGGTCAACAGGGGGTAATTCATAAAACAGAGTATGCTTAGTCCAGAGATTTAGGCATCTATGATATACGACAAATTGAATTGATCATGAGAATTAAATGCAGTCAAGTGGCATTCTGGACTGACCCTATCTAACCACCTTTTGAGGAATCCATTTTTCTCTGAGCACCAAACCTAAGGCAACCTACTTAGTTTGGGGGTTCAGAGGCACTTCTGCACAAATACTGCCTCAAAAATGTTACGAATCTAAACATAGCCATGAAATACACTTGAAGATTTTGCACATATTTAGTAGTCTTCTGTCTTGCATTGGGCATAGTCCCCACATTTTGGATGCACTTGTTTTTCAAGGCAGCATGCAGCAGGTGTCTATGTCATTTTCATGCTGTGATGCTTCTTCTATGCCAGATTTCTATCTTTTTTTCTTCCCCTCTAACTGTATCATTTGCTGTTCATATGCAGCTAACATAAACTGAAACACCTTGGTCAGTGACTATGAGGCTCAACATGGTTTGAGCCTCATGCACATCCAACAGAAACCTGATATGGTGACCCTATGTGATACAGACTATAAGATAAAATTGTGCAGTAATGTTATTTGGATGAAATACACAAGGTTCCTCTACCCTAGTTGGCTTCAGGGAAAACTCAGACAACAAATAACATGTTAGGAGAATACTCTTCTTTTCACGCTTCGATAAGTGAGCATTTATTTGCCTGACTGCAGTACCACCACTAAACCCGTGGTGCACCCAGACTGCTCCGGTTTGAAGAGCGCCTAGAGATGTGGTACATATGGAAAATGTCACTTACCCAGTGTACATCTGTTCGTGGCATTAGTCGCTGCAGATTCACATGCTGTGCATAGTCCGCAGTCTGGTGTTGGGTCGGAGTGTTACAAGTTGTTTTTCTTCGAAGAAGTCTTTTCGAGTCACGAGACCGAGGGACTCCTCCCACTTCGGTTCCATTGCGCATGGGCGTCGACTCCATCTTAGATTGTTTTTCCCGCAGAGGGTGAGGTAGGAGTTGTGTATGCTAATAATAGTGCCCATGCAATGGAATAAATACGTATGTACAAAATGAAGGTTTAATCTAATATATTTACAAATGTACAAATGTTCGAGATCTACTTCTAAACGGCTACAGGCTCCCGGGGAGGAGGGTGGGCGCATGGGAATCTGCAGCGACTAATGCCACGAACAGATGTACACTGGGTAAGTGACATTTTCCATTCGGTGGCATGTGTAGCTGCAGATACACATGCTGTGCATAGACTAGTAAGCAGTTATCTCCCCAAAAGCGGTGGTTCAGCCTGTAGGAGTGGAAGTAGTTTGAAATAAAGTTCTTAGTACAGCTTGACCTACTGTGGCCTGTTGTGCAGATAACACATCTACACAGTAGTGTTTAGTAAATGTATGAGGCGTAGAGCATGTTGCTGCCTTACATATTTCGGTCATTGGAATATTTCCTAGAAAGGCCATAGTAGCACCTTTCTTTCTGGTTGAATGTGCCTTTGGTGTAATAGGCAGTTCTCTCTTTGCTTTAAGATAGCAGGTTTGGATGCACTTTACTATCCATCTGGCGATACCTTGTTTTGAAATTGGATTTCCTGTATGAGGTTTTTGGAAGGCAATAAATAGTTGTTTTGTTTTCCTAATTTGTTTTGTCCTGTCAATGTAGTACACTAGCGCTCTCTTGATGTCTAATGTATGTAGTGCTCTTTCAGCTATTGAATCTGGCTGTGGGAAGAACACTGGTAATTCCACTGTTTGGTTTAAGTGGAACGGTGAGATAACTTTTGGTAAGAATTTTGGATTTGTTCTTAGAACGACCTTATTTTTGTGTATTTGAATAAATGGTTCTTGTATGGTAAACGCCTGTATTTCACTTACTCTTCTTAGAGATGTGATGGCAATGAGAAATGCAACTTTCCACGTTAAGTATTGCATTTCACAAGAATGCATGGGTTCGAAAGGTGGACCCATGAGCCTTGTTAAGACAATGTTGAGGTTCCATGAAGGAACAGGTGGTGTCCTTGGTGGTATAATTCTCTTTAGGCCCTCCATAAACGCTTTAATGACAGGTATTCAAAATAGGGAAGTTGAATGAGTAATCTGCAGGTAAGCAGATATTGCTGCGAGATGTATTTTTATGGAAGAGAAAGCTAGATTTGATTTTTGTAAATGTAGGAAATATCCTACTACATCTTTTGGAGATGCATGCAATGGTTGGACTTGATTATTATGGCAGTAACAAACAAATCTTTTCCATTTACTTGCATAGCAGTGTCTAGTGGATGGTCTTCTAGCTTGTTTTATGACCTCCATACACTCTTGTGTGAGGTTTAAGTGTCCAAATTCTAGGATTTCAGGAGCCAAATTGCTAGATTCAGCGATGCTGGGTTTGGATGCCTGATCTGTTGTTTGTGTTGTGTTAACAGATCTGGCCTGTTGGGTAGTTTGACATGAGGTACTACTGACAGGTCTAGTAGTGTGGTATACCAAGGTTGTCTTGCCCATGTTGGTGCTATTAATATGAGTTTGAGTTTGTTTTGACTCAATCTGTTTACTAGATATGGAAGGAGAGGGAGAGGGGGAAAAGCGTACGCAAATATCCCTGACCAATTCATCCATAGAGCATTGCCTTGAGATTGCCGGTGTGGGTACCTGGATGCGAAGTTTTGGCATTTTGCGTTGTCTTTTGTTGCAAATAGGTCTATTTGAGGTGTTCCCCAAATTTGGAAGTAAGTGTTCAGGATTTGGGGGTGAATTTCCCATTCGTGGACCTGTTGGTGATCCCGAGAGAGATTGTCTGCTAGCTGGTTCTGGATCCATGGAATGAACTGTGCTATTAGGCGAATGTGGTTGTGAATTGCCCAATGCCATATTTTTTGTGTTAGGAGACACAACTGTGTCGAGTGTGTTCCCCCGTTTGTTTAAATAATACATTGTCGTCATGTTGTCTGTTTTGACAAGAATGTATTTGTGGGTTATCATTGGTTGGAATGCTTTCAACGCTAGAAATACTGCTAACAATTCTAGGTGATTTATATGAAACTTTCTTTGATGTACGTCCCATTGTCCTTGGATGCTGTGTTGATTGAGGTGTGCTCCCCACCCTGTCATGGAAGCATCTGTTGTTATCACGTATTGTGGCACTGGGTCTTGGAGAGGCCGCCCTGTGTTTAAATTTGTACTGTTCCACCATAGAAGCGAGATGTATGTTTGGCGGTCTATCAACACCAGATCTAGAAGTTGACCCTGTGCATGTGACCATTGTGATGCTAGGCACTGTTGTAAGGGCCGCATGTGCAATCTTGCGTTTGGGACAATGGCTATGCATGAGGACATCATGCCTAGGAGTTTTAATACCATCTTTGCGTGTATCTTTTGTTTTGGATACATAGCTTTTATCATCGTGTGAAAATTTTGAACCCTTTGTGGACTTGGAGTGGCTATCCCTTTTGTTGTGTTGATTGTCGCTCCTAAGTATTGCTGTGTTTGACACGGCAAAAGGTGTGACTTTGCATAGTTGATGGAGAAACCCAGTTTGTAAAGGGTTTGTATAACATAATCTGTGTGGTGTGAACACTTCGTTCGCGAGTTGGTTTTGATTAACCAATCGTCTAGGTACGGGAACACGTGTATTTGCTGCCTCCTGATATGTGCAGCTACTACTGCTAGACATTTTGTAAAGACTCTTGGTGCTGTTGTTATTCCGAATGGCAACACTTTGAATTGGTAATGTATTCCTTTGAATACGAACCTTAGGTATTTCCGGTGCGAGGGATGTATCGGCATATGGAAATACGCGTCTTTTAGATCTAATGTTGTCATGTAGTCTTGCTGTTTCAGTAGTGGTAATACGTCTTGTAACGTGACCATGTGAAAGTGGTCTGATTTGATGTAGGTGTTTAGTGTTCTGAGATCTAATATTGGCCTCAGACTTTTGTCCTTTTTCGGTATTAGAAAGTACAGTGAGTAAACTCCTGTGTTCTTTTGTGTTTTTGGTACTAATTCTATTGCGTCTTTTTGCAGTAATGCTTGAACTTCTAGTCCTAGAAGGTCTATATGCTGTTTTGACATGTGTGTTTTCGGTGGGACGTTTGGAGGGAGTTGGAGAAATTCTATGCAATAACCATGTTGGATAATTGCTAAGACCCAAGTGTCTGTTGTTATTTCCTCCCATGATTTGTGGAACTGGCTTAGTCTTCCCCCCACTGGTGTTGTGTGAAGGGGTTGTGTGACCTGTGAGTCACTGTTTATTTTGAGGGGTTTTGGAACCCTGAAACTTTCCCCGGTTTCTTGGGAATTGGCCCCCTCTGTATTGGCCTCGAAAGCCACCCCTTTGATATTGTCCCTGGTAGGTAGGTGGTCTTGTTTGTGAGGTGCTGGCTTCTGTGGCTTGACCTCGAAACCCTCCTCTGAAAGTTGTTTTGCGAAATGTGCCAAATGTGCCTCTGCCATGCAGGGAATAGAGTGCGCCCATGGCTTTGGCTGTGTCAGTGTCCTTCTTTAATTTTTCAATTGCAGTGTCCACTTCTGGGCCAAACAATTGCTGTTCATTGAACGGCATATTGAGCACTGCCTGTTGTATCTCAGGTTTGAAGCCAGATGTGCGCAGCCATGCGTGCCTCCTTATTGTCACAGCAGTATTTATTGTTCTTGCAGCTGTATCTGCTGCATCCATAGAAGAACGTATTTGGTTGTTGGAGATATTTTGTCCCTCTTCAACCACTTGTTTCGCTCGTTTCTGGAATTCTTTGGGGAGGTGCTCGATGAGATGCTGCATCTCGTCCCAATGGGCCCTGTCGTATCGCGCTAGGAGTGCTTGCGAGTTGGCGATGCGCCACTGATTTGCAGCTTGTGCTGCAACCCTTTTCCCAGCTGCATCAAACTTGCTGCTCTCCTTGTCCGGAGGTGGTGCGTCGCCTGATGTCTGCGAGTTGGCTCTTTTACGAGCTGCTCCTACGACTACTGAATCTGGTGTCAGTTGTGATGTAATAAAAGCAGGGTCTGTGGGCGGTGCCTTGTATTTTTTCTCCACCCTTGGAGTTATTGCTCTGCTTTTAACAGGCTCCTTGAAAATCTGTTTAGCGTGCCTTAGCATCCCCAGGAGCATGGGAAGGCTTTGATAATGGCTGTGGGTGGAGGACAGGGTGTTAAAGAGGAAGTCATCCTCAATAGGCTCCGAATGTAAAGATACATTATGAAATTCGGCTGCCCTAGCTACCACCTGTGCATATGCTGTACTGTCCTCAGGTGGTGAGGGTTTAGTTGGGTACGACTCTGGACTATTGTCCGATACTGGAGCATCATAGAGGTCCCATGCTGCCTGATCATCCTGGCTCATGGTGGTATGAGCTGGTGATTGTGGTGGAGTCTGTGCCGGTGATACATGAGTTGACTGTGGTGGAGAGGGTGGTGGAGTTACCCTCTTTACCACCTTTGCTTGTGGTGGCTTGTCTTGTTGCTGGAAGTCAAGTTTCCTTGTCCTTCTGATTGGGGGAAGAGTGCTGATTTTCCCTGTACCCCTTTGTATAAAGATCCGCTTTTGCGTGTGATCTACCTCTGTAGTTTGTAATTCCTCCTCAAATCTGTGTCTTTTTAGTTGGGAGGACAGTGATTGTTCCTCTGAGTAGGAACTGGTTTTTGGTTTGGTTGCCGGGTGTTTTGGCACCGAAACCGTGTCTTTAGTTGTTTTCGGCTCCGACGAGATCTTTCTCTTTTTCAGTGCCTTGGCCTCTCGGTGCCGACCATCTTCGGTGCCGCTATCTCTGTGCCGAGCAGCTTCGGTGCCGCTGTCTCTGTGTCGAGTAGCTTCGGTGCCACTATCTCGGTGTCGAGCCTTTTCTGCACCACTTTCTCGGTCCCGAGAGTGTTGCGTGCCTGTGTCTCGACCGGAGTCGGACGACCTCAGCACCAGCTCGCCCTTTTTCGGTGCCGATGGACGGTCACCTAATTTATGGGTTATGCCATGGCCTGTTGGCAGTGGCGTCCCCTGGGCTTTGTCTGTTTTTTCGTGTGATCTTTCTTTCGACGTCTTACTCACGGTTGGTTGCTCGTCGACGTCGAATTCTTCGGAATCCGATTCGCGGATGGAAAAAGTTTCTTCTTCTTCCTCCTCCTCGAACCCTTGTTGTCCTGTCGGCGTGGAAGCCATCTGCAACCTCCTGGCTCTTCGGTCCCGGAGCGTTTTCCTCGACCGAAACGCGCGACAGGCCTCACACGACTCTTCCTTGTGCTCGGGGGACAGGCACAAGTTACAGACCAAATGTTGGTCTGTATAAGGATATTTACTGTGGCATTTAGGACAGAATCGGAACGGGGTCCGTTCCATCAGTCTCGATGTTGCACGCGGTCGGGCCGACCAGGCCCCGACGGGGGATCGAAAATACCCCGAAGGGTTACCGGAGCTCTTTAAGGCTCGGTGTCGATTTGCCCTAACTATCCCGATACCGAACTAAACAATACCGACGAATTTTCCGTTGATTCTGACTAACTTTCCGACCCGAAACACGGAGCGAAAAGGAACACGTCCGAACCCGATGGCGGAAAAAAAACAATCTAAGATGGAGTCGACGCCCATGCGCAATGGAACCGAAGTGGGAGGAGTCCCTCGGTCTCGTGACTCGAAAAGACTTCTTCGAAGAAAAACAACTTGTAACACTCCGACCCAACACCAGACGGCGGACTATGCACAGCATGTGTATCTGCAGCTAAACATGCCACCGAACATTTATCTACACTAATGTCCTCAGCTCAACTCACTCATCAAATACAAGGTAAAACATGTTGTAAAAGGATATCTTCTCACACGCCATTCGAAGTTTGAAAAGGCTTATATTTAAAAGAGCAATCAATAATCTTTGAACCACAGAGTCAACAGACCAGAGTTTCCCCTAGCGCGGGTGCATGGAGCAAGCTTCTGGAGTGACGGCAGAGCACATATTTATACATTAACAGTCATAATTTTGGATACTGTCATGTGATTCATTGAAAAAATACAAACAGGTGTCTAGTCAGCGCTTATGAGAACAGGCAAATGACTATTTTCTCACCACAGGAGCCAAAAGGTGGGAACCACACAATATGAGAGACAGTCACCTCGTGTGGGCAATGTTAGCGTGAGCAGGAAAGCACTGCAGAAGCAAGTTATGGTTACGCTGATGCATTTTTATATATTCCACCATATATAAATGTATTAGTGTATAACTCCATCCTACAATGAATTAAGAAAACTTTAAGGCCCACTCATTATTATTAGGATGTGCTGTACACAAATGAATGCCAGTGTCATCAGTACATTAGGTGTTTTGAATAAGTGACCCCTTTAAAAACAAAAGACAATGCTTTTAACAACAGGAGTGCCCTTAATGATTTACTTTACTCTCAAGACAGTCGTACAATGCAGTTATTTTGTAATAAAGTGTTGAAAACATAAACCCAGTTACAGCCCCTTTGTGTTGGACAGTGTCCACTCCTTTATAACTGTAGAACTGGTGTGGTGATGTGGAATTATTTGTTTAAGTTTCTTATTTATTTAACTTTTTAAAATTTATTTACATGATTGTTTTTTCAAGCTTTGCCTTCTGAAGCAGACCACTGTGAAGCGGTGCTGCAGCTAATGAGGGAGATCAAGATCTTAGGGTGGCCTGGGGGTCTTCTGGAGTTTAATCCAGGATCAGTGTACGCCAGAGGTCATTCTGAGGTCACACTTGTCCTGCCCTGTACTGGGCGAGGAAGCACAGTTTAAGGCATTTCGATGCAGGATGGAAGCGCTTCCTTGAAGAGGCGGGTTTTCAGTTTTTAGGTTGAACATAGCAGCGCGCAAGCGCTGCTTTTTTGACTGTTGTAATCTATTCTGTGTGCTTTAAACATGCCCATCACTTTCATTCGCTCCTGGGCCTGCCTTTCAAAAATCCCTTGATGTCAGTGGTAAATGCTTTATGTTTGTACCGCCTTGAGGCTGTCTTGTTACTGCCTTGGAGACTGACCCTTTTACAGGGATTATTGCATGATCGGGCAGATAGCTTTCTGTCGTTGCACTATGTTCTCTTTTGCCTTGCCGCTTCACTCATGGCGGTATGATGTTTCTTTGTCTTCCTTGGTTTTAGGAATCTTGCTGTTTCTTTGCAGTTATTTATTTATTTATTCTTTCCAATTTTATGTAGTGCAAACTTGATACAAAGGTATTACAACACTTTACATGAGCACCAGTTACATTACACAAGAACACATTCATTTCTGGTAGCAAGGGGAGATTAAGTGATTTGCACAGAATCACAGGATGTTGAGCCAGCGCCGAGACTCAAACCGTGTTCCCCAGCTCCAAAGTCGCCAGATCTGGCCCCTACACCACATCCTCTCCCCAAAGATTATTTGTCTGGTGTGTGTTGGGGCATTCTGGGAATTACCTGTGTTTTAATGTAGTGCTTGGTAATACAGGGGCTGTCGTTTCATATCGCTGCAAAGCAGGTGCCACTCTTAACAAAATCGCTATATTTGATTTGTAGTTAAGCTGCCTCTTCTGTTACTCTCTTTGTATACAGTCAGTGTTTATAAAAGTTAGGCTGGTATTGCCAATGTAGAGAAATAATTATTTTAAAAGTTTAACACACAGAAATATGTGGCTACCCATTTTCTTTGCTCCTAACTCTTTTGACCCACTTGTTCTCTGGGTTAAATGCCACAAATGTGCCTCTGTGGCTTGTTTGGTGCTATAAAGTTTAGACAAACACACTAGAAAGTGTTGCATCTCTAGGGTATCACAGCCAGTCTGTAAGAGTGAGGCAAAAACACTCCCAAGATGGCCGCCTTGTTGTGTCCTCTCTCCTGCAGCAACAGGCCTGGGAGGGTTGCTGTGGCACCTGGCATACATCCACTACACTCCAAACCAAAACACATAGGTAAAAGACATTGGCCCTCATTCCAACCCTGGCGGTCTCTGACCGCCAGGGCGGAGGGCAGCGGAAGCACCGCCAAGCCGCGGTCAGAAAAGGGGAACCAGCGGTTTCCCGCCGGTTTTCCCCTGGCCCAGGGAATCCTCCCGACCCCCTTCCCGTCAGCCTGTTTCTGGCGGTTTTCACCGCCAGAACCAGGATGGCGGGAACGGGTGTCGTGGGGCCCCTGGGGGCCCCTGCAGTGCAGGGGCCCCCTGCAAATCGCGACGGGTGCCACTGCACCCGTCGCACCCCTGCAACTCCGCCGGCTCCATTCGGAGCCGGCTTCCTCGTTGCAGGGGCTTTCCCGCTGGGCCGGCGGGCGGCCTTTTGGCGGCGCCCGCCGGCCCAGCGGGAAAGTTGGAATGGCCGCTGCGGTCTTTTGACCGCGGGCGGTCATTCGGCGGTAACCGCATGGCGGGCGGCGACTGCCACCCGCCGCGGTCAGAATGACCGCCATTGTCATTTACAACGCCAATAGTGCTAACTCTCACAAATGCAAGACCTATTGAATTGCAAATGCTTGTTTTTCTTGAAAGCAGCCAGACTTCAAAGCGACATTGGTAGATGACTAAATATCTTGTGTGTCCGTAGTGTCTGGTCAGTGAACCTAGGAAAGACAAGAGATTTCTCTACTAAACGTGTAAACCAGCATCAGAATAGAGATTTGGAGGGAGATACATACATAAATACAGTATAAGAACAGAAAAGATGCGGGATAACAAAAAAATAAAGAAATAATGGTGAGTAATAACTTGGTTGGAAAAAAAGTAGTGCCAGATGAAATTGTGAGAGAAAGAAGATGGCAGAGAAATGTGAAGTAGGAAAGAGACAGGGTGACCATGAGATGAAGAGAGTAAGCGACAAAAGAATCACTGGGGAATTGAAGAAATTGTGAACTGGGGTAGGCTCTGAGACACAGTCACGCAACTGAGTGTAGTTGATGAATGAGCCCTTATCTCTTTTGTCACCCATGGGTGCTTGACCAGCTGCTTCTCTTTCTTGCAGGCGCTATGGCACCAAGTGCACAGCCTGCCAGCAGGGTATCCCCCCCACACAGGTGGTGCGGAAGGCTCAGGACTTTGTCTACCACCTCCACTGTTTCGCTTGCGTCATCTGCAGCCGGCAGCTGGCCACGGGTGATGAATTTTACCTCATGGAGGACGGGCGGCTTGTGTGCAAGGAGGACTACGAGACGGCCAAGCAGAACGGTGAGTCGAATGACTGGTGATGGACAAAATACAGTAAATGAGTCTAAAGGTCAGAATGCAGAAAGGGTAGTGAGTAAAAAGTAGTAGGTGTGGGCAACATTTAAAACATTACCTCCAGATCTGGGCAGAAATGACAAATGTTACACTTTGAGAAGTTTGCTGAATTCCCAACTACTCCGAGCTTAGCTTGCAGGATAGGTTTGCAACAAAAACAAAAACGTTTTCATGACAATTTTGTATAGCAAAAAACATTTTGCAATAGGATTTTTTCATTAACAATGTTTTTCCCATTTTTGTCCATTAATTATACTGTTAGTGGAGGATTTATCTTGCTATTTGTACTTTTTTAAACTTTGGAAAGCCTGGGAAGACATTCAAGTTTTAAACAACTTCCCTGCTTCTAAAAAATAGTGAAGATTAAAGGTGAAAGGACAGTGAATGACAGAACAGACTAAATTAATAAAATGAGCAGAGCAAACAAGGCACCATTGATCACGAGTAAAGGCAGATGACAAGTGAGGAAGGTAGACCATGTGCCATGGATCCAGTGTAACGAGACAAGGGGGGATGGAAGATGAGGGCTGCTCCTTGTTACCAACGAAAATGAACAGAAAAGAGAAGCACTGACATGCGTTCTTGTAGTCTTAAAAATGACACAATGAAGGCCCTATAGAGCTAATGTGGACCCCACTGGAGCCTTAAGCATGAGCCAAGACAGAGGATCAGGGAAAGCCAAAAGATGGCAGGTGGGACAGACAGGATTTTGTAGGATTTGGAGTGGAGGGGTTTAGGATTAGTATGGTCTGGTATGCAGGTGACAAGGAGTCGGTTTTAGAGGCACATAGATGGAGTAAGGATGTGGAGTGACACCACCAGGAACACTCAGGAATTATTTTCCTAAGCTAAGTACGTCTTGAATGAGGATGAGATGTGCGCCACTGGGTTAGGAGGAATGTGTTTGCCTAGAAGCGAGTTTCATAGCTCTGGTGTGTGAAAGTGTACCATCTGAGGTGCAGTGGAGTCCCTCTACTGGGTACGCAGATATGATCCTTGCGAATGAGCCCTTACGTAACCAAAGATCTAGGGGATGTTCACTTATGCCCTCATTCCGAATGCCTCAACATCTAGCTCATTAGAAAGTAGGAATTTCAAGGTTAATCTGGGGAATCAGAATACCGCATCCAATTTCCACTGGTTATTTATCTTTTCTTCCTCGTATATCACCTGCATAGTTGTTCGACTGTAGAAGCCAAAATCCTTAGGTGCACTGCACATATCAGACAACGAAAGAGAAGCCTACCTAAAAATATAGAAGATGGAGAGAGCTTCCAACCTGGAGGCCTGGGAGGGGTCCTCTTACGGTTGATGGATTCCCCAAAGATAGAGGGAAGAGGAGATCATATATGACAGTTCTCCCAGTGCTGGAGTGAGGGGGATTTAGTAGCCAAAGAGTGAACTGTCAAGGCTTGAGTGAAGGAGGTCAGTTAGTACAAAGGGATTTCTCAAGGTTGGAGGAAAGAGGAAGCAGGGTACAGACACAGGGTAACCACAGGGAGAAAAGAAAAGAGGGAGCCAAATGCGGACCAAGGTATCTCCACAACCCTGAGGGACAAAGGAGTCTGACAGGGAGAGAGGATTCTCCTAAGCCTGGAGGGACTATGGCTCGAATAAGAGAGAGAAAGCTCCTAAATATGGTAGGAACAGAGGAAAGACAGTCTGAGCACCTCTTTGCTCTCTGGGTGAAAACAGACAAATCTTCTTCTTCGTGACACTCAAGTATGATAAACTACCTTTCTTAAATTGTGTTTCACTATCCATCTGTATTTCATCCCACAACAGTAAACACTATATACTTTTTTTTTTTTAAAAGATGATTCTGAGGCAGGAGCAAAAAGACCGCGCACTACAATCACAGCCAAACAGCTGGAGACCCTAAAGAACGCGTACAAGAACTCCCCCAAGCCTGCCCGTCATGTCAGGGAGCAACTGTCATCTGAGACGGGCCTGGACATGAGAGTTGTGCAGGTGAGTACATCCTAATATTTCTTTTTTTTTTTTTTTTTACAACCAAATTATTATTGTGTTTAGCAAGGCAAGCATCATTCACCGTGATACAAATATTGTTCCAGGACAATAGCGGCTCTGGAATATAGTCTCAAAATTAAGTAGTCAAATCAAATAACTTTGCATCAAGCAGGTAACCCATGATAAGTCCACCACTTTCCCCATATTTTATGGAGTTTTCGGGGGCACCCCCTTGCTTCGTAAATTGGCTTCTCTTGTTGAGCCCACCAGTCGACTTCCCCTTCCAGGCCAGCAGCAAGGAGGGTGTAGGCGGTTTCCAGTAGGGGGGCAATATATATTTTTGTCTCTAACCAGGCCATCTGTATAAAAATCCTTTTGGAACTCCCCCCCCCCCCCCCCACTTCCCCCTCTCACAACCCACCCCCTCCCAAAAAGGCCGTAAAGCTGGGCAGTCCCAAGCCACGTGGTAGAAGTCTGAGTCAGGGAAAGGACAGCGTGCGCACACAGCCTGAGCCATATGGTCCATCTGTTGCAGCCGGTGACAGGATATGTTAGTGGCGTGGAGATAGTTAATTTGGATCATTCCCTCAAGCATCTGTCGCCCTGAAGAGGAACATGAAATATCAAACTTAGAGGGGAAAGTTCAGGCGGTGTTTATCGTCATTCTCATAAAGGATCACAGTGCCTGAGAGAAGATGTAAGTATAAATATTTCTCTTCACCCCCCATGGTCAAGAAGTCTGGTGATAGGGCACACTCACCACTACAGATCAACATGTCTATGTAAAAGCCCTCCGATATAAGGTGGTCGCCGCCCATTCAGAATGGCAAGGAGAGAATCAAGTCAGGGGATCTAGTGAGTAATCAGAGGATCCAAACAGCAGAGGAGTATCAGTGAGGTTCATGTCTGGGTCTGCCTCACCTGGGTTCTCCTCGAATGGAGGAGGACTCACCGAAATCCATCATTCGCTCACGGCCAGTCGGCATTCTTAGATGGAGAACATTTCCTCTGAGGCCCCTGAGTGGGAAGCGATAGAGGGGACCCACCCGCGGCTCTGAGTTTGTCCGGTCTGCTGTTCCCGGGAGCTGCAACGGCCGCTGCTCCGTCACCCATTCCCAGGTCTGTCTGAGGGTATTAAAAAATAGGTCCATGAATTATAAATGACCTTAACATGGGCCAGGAACAGAAACATGTGACGGATGTTGAGAGCAAAGAGCTTCTATTTAAACCATTCAAGGAACATCACTTCTGTTGGACCATTCTGCTATACTCCGAGAAGATCAGGATCTTGGCGTTAAGGTAATGGAGGTCCTGTTGGTTCCGAGCCTCACGTAGGAGTGTGTTGCTTTCCCAGAAATTCTGTATGCTTACTACAACAGGGTGGGGAGGCATCCTAGGCTGAGGCTTCCAGGTTAAGGAACGATGAACTCTTTCCACCACCAGGGAATGCAACAGCTTGTCCACCAGGATCCAAGATCGAAACCAATCATCCAGGACATCACTGCCCTTTCATCCGAGGCAGTCACTGAGGAACATCCTAATAGTTCTAAACTACTCAACCGTTTCCAAGTGTGTGAATTTTACAGTCCAGCAACTTCTGATAAGGTGCTCAAGATAACACTATGTCAATGATGGAGAATTATCCATCAATATTCCTGACTTTGCTGCTAGACCAAACTGCCCTCCTTTTTACCTCTTGTTCTAGGTCAATGCACAAATCAGTGTGAACCAGGATATTTGACCAGGAGATGCACCTTATCACGTCATTTAAAATAAAGTTAAACCTCTGTCCTTCATGTGGATGTCTCAGGAGGGTGAAACCAAAACCAGCTGTGGATATGAAGTGGTCAGCCTTGATGTAAGGCATGCACAAAAACCACTGTTGTTGCATTTACAGTTATGCTATTCTGACAAATTATTTGTCAGAAGACTTTGGCCTCTTTTAGGGCATCTGCTTATTCAACTTAAGCTTATGAACGTGCTGTCATATAATTGATATGGTGTGATATGCTGGTTAGGTATGACATTAGCAGTGGCTCCTGGTTAATGTAAGAGACCCACAACATTGGACCAGGTCCCAATCCTGCCATTTCTGGTCTCAGGCCTGAAGGAGTACTTGGTCGTGTTTGGTGTGTATGTAGCACACTTATACTAAGTTGAACTTTGGCTCTGATTATGAGTCATACATGCTACAGCTGCAGGGCATTAAGAGAATGACTTATACAAATTTGTTGTGTAAAAAATCAATTAAAAAAAAGGATTTGGGGTGGCACTTGGTGCCGAAGCAAGATGGCACCCTGTTCGACTCTTCCTATCAAGGACAGGAGAACCTGGTGCATATCAGACAGCATCCAACTCCCTACCGTCTCCCAGGGGTGGGGAACCGAAAGGACTGTCCTGCCCAAACTGGAATGCTGCAGCGGCCTGGATTGGCAGCGTGCGGACTGCCAAGATGCCGGCAGAGACAGAGTTACAGCCATCCTGGACCTTAGTGGAGTGGCTGGAGCTTCAATGCAGTGCCAGCAGATGTGAGGGTCTGATGCTTAAGAACAAATCCACACTCAGACTTTAGTGATGATTGTGCCCTTGGCGGGTACTGGTAGCCTGCTGGTGCACAACATGGCACATGCCTGCAGACTACACCTGCTGATGAAGTGGAAACAGAGTATGGAGCAAACTGCCCCATAAAGCTGTGTGTCAGGCCCCGTGGTGCTTGGAGCAGCGGAGGCCCCTTCTGCAAACTTAAGGGTCTGCCGTAAGGTGATAACAGGTCCTGTTAGGCAGTAGCCGGTAGCCTACAGAGCCTGTAGTCACAACGTGGAGCCCGAACGGTGGGGAAGAGCCAGGCGCCTGGAGGTGAGAGGGGTGTGGGTCCTCCGCTGGCCCAGGAGTACACCTGCCGCCTGTGTGTGCCGCAGTGCTTTGAAAGAAAGGAACACTCCCTAGCCCAGTCACCCTTGAGGTGCTAACTGGCCAGTGGACTTATGACCAACAGTGATGGAGAGTGTGGGACACATGGCCGGGGAGGTTCTATTCTGGGGGGATATGCTTAATCCTCGCACAGTGACAACATGGGGAAAGAAAAGGGGCACAAACCGGAGCAAGCCAACAAGCTGGACAAAAACGCCTTCAGGCGTGAGAGGGAAGGTCGGACCGCTAAATCAGATGAAGGGCAGGAAGTGGGAGGAGGTCCAGATCCACCACTCAAAGACCTGCTCCAAACTATTAGGAACACTGAAGCCACGATGGAACACAAAATAGACACTGTAGCACCTAATATCAACCTTATCAGGTCTGACTGTAAGAAACTGTAGACTGGGGTCAACATGAGAGAACAAGTGTACATTGCAGCAGGTCCGACAGCTGCTGGGGGACCACACACAGACTGCATGCCAAAGTGGAAGGCCTGGAGGGGAGGTCCTGACACAACAACGTTCGAGTGATGGACCTCATGAGGAGCTGCAAAGACCCCGAGAGCTTCATGAAGTACTTTCTAAGAAAGATGGTACGTCCTGCCGCCCTAATTGCACACTTCATGATCAAAAGAGCACACAGGGTACCAGGGGCTCTGCTAAAAGCTGGAGCCAGAGCCTGACTGCTTATCACCTGGATCCGTAATTATAGAGATTGGGATGCGATCCTTAGGGCAACAAGTCTCAACAGCCCCTTACAACATGAAAACAGCACGTTCATGGTATTCCCCGATTACACAGAGGAAATATAGGAACAATGGCAATGATTTGATTTGGCAAAACTGGAATTGAGAAATCTTAATATCCAATACTTGATGCTCTTCCCCCGTAAAACGAAGTATTCTTTCGAAAGGGAAGTCCTGGCTCTTTGCAAACCCAGAAGAGGTCTGTGAATGGTTGGACAGCTGGCACCCTGTGGAAACCAAGAAGTAATGAGGGGAAACCTCTCCCACAATAACTTATGAGATAAGGGTCCGTGAAATAATTATGCCTAACTGATGACTCGACGGAGCATGGTGAGCAAGAGGAGGAGGAACCAATGGTCACGGACGATCTGTGATATCTGAACAGCAATACTTTCTGTGTTAGCTCCTACATAGCCAGAAACTTCCCAAGGCGGTGGACAGTTGATGTGGTGAACTCATGAACAGGATGACCCCCTCCCAAAAGCAACTTTTCTATTTCTTTTTTTACCTACGTCCCACAAGCAAGGTCGCAGAGGGCTGAAACTGAATTTTCCTCCTTTTTCCATCTTGGTTTCAGAACTCGAAAGATAATAGAAAATAATCTACTTGACCTAATTGTAATGTACTTGACCAATATTATGTGATCCTTGTCAAATATTTTAGTTCACTCATCTGCCATTTTCTTCTTTATTACATATGAGAGCACCTTCAAATACGCTAGCTCAGCATATCTGCTATACAAAAAAAAACGCTTTTGTTTGATTTAATAGACTAAACTTTTGCTCCACCTATAATACAAATCAAGTCAGATTTAGTAAACACATGACTGCTGACCTGCCTCTTAGTTCATTAACCACATTGTCATCAGGGTGTGGGGAGTAATGTTTCGCAAATCATGTTTAAAAACTATCACTTTTAATAAATACATACCTGAAGCATGAAGTGTTAGCACGCTTATTTGCGATCAACAGACATTCCACTGAAATGGCCACAACATTTCCCACTGACGTGGTTTTACTGATAAAAGTATATAGTGTATAATGTTTGGAAATGAAGTTTCTGCAATATTTGTCATTTGCACATCACCAAGTAAAGCGTTCTGATTTGTTTTGCTCCCTTTTAAATCTTTGTTTGCATCACATTTCTGAATTAAAAAAAAAAAAATGTATTTCATAATTACGGATGTATTTTGAAATACTTGTATTATTCATGTACAAGCTGTTTTAATGTGTGTTAGAAAAAAACTGACCTCTTACAGCCTTTTGTTTCACAATGATCATCAGACACCTCACTTGACAAAAACTTCGAACTGTAATAAGAGAAAGAAAAGTAAACATCATTTTACAGAATAAGATAAGAAACAATTAGTAAAAAGACAAATTGACATTTGACCTCTATTCCTGAGCAGAGAGCAAATGTGTTGAAATAAAAACAAGGTTTGAAGGTGTCTTTATTGCTCATTCACTTTCTGAATAAACAGAACACCTGTTCTTTCCAGCTTAAGTTTACTGCCAGAACGGATGAGTAGGTGACAAAAAATAGCTTGACCTGATAAAATCTGACTCACCATGGTGAGCGGGCAAGTAGATTTTTCAAGGCCTGTGGTTTGGAAAGTTGTATGGGGGAGGGCGCAAGCACCTTGTGAACTGGGATGACAGGCACTTCTAAGCTTGCATTTTAAGGAAGTAGGGTGGGGGTATTGGTTGGGAGGGACAGGTTTTTAGTTGTTGGCATCTTTGGGATTACAAGAACACAAGCACAGTATGAAGCTAGAGGGACACCACATGGTACGGGTACACACACACACACAAAGGCACTGAAATGGAGGGTCAGCAACGTCAGGGTCTGAAGATCATCACATGAAATGTTGATGGGCTAGGCAATAAATTAAAGAGGGCAATGGTGGCTTGACTCCTCACTAGATAAGACCCGAACCTGATGCTTCTACAGAAGACCCACCTTGTGGCTAATAATTGTGGATTGATAAGCAGGGTAAGGTATAGAGTTCTAGCCCATTTGAGGTTCACCTCCGGCTCACGGGGAGTGGTCATTTTTATGTGTAGGTCATTCCTGCTCTCAGTGGATTGAATTTGTACATATAAAGAGGGTTACTATGTAGCACTACAGTGATAATGGAATAAAGAAAAACTGATAGCGGTGGCTATATATTTCCCTCCAGGCTTGCAATCGATCAGGTTAGACCGCATGTGGAAATGGATATCACAGCCCTCGCTGGGTCTTCTGCTTTCCTTGAAGGAGACATAAAACGGACAACAGGACCTGGACAGATTCACATTAGCTGGCCCACCACTGGGACGAGATAGCAAACATTTGCAACACTTTCTCACAGCCTTTGGTCTCTTGGATCTCTGGAGAGACTCCCCCCGTAGTGCACTGGAGTACTCATAAGTGGCCACCAACAGATGTTCCTTTTCTAGACTTAATTACTTTTATTATCCCGTCGTACAGGGTGGCAGATTTGAGAACACACATTTCCTACCCCAAGACATATCAGACCACTCCCCACTCCTGATCATGCTACGTTGGGGCTACCCCAAGGGCTAAATCTGATTGAAGGCTAGAGCCTTGGCTCCAGAGGGTCTGAAATATTAGGACACCAATGAGACAGACACTACCTGAAGGAGAATGTGGGGTCGGTGGCATCGGGAGTGATCCAAGGGAGGCACATAAAGCAGTAGCACAAGGACAACTTATTGCCATGTGCACAGGCAAGCAGAGGGACAACAAGAGGAGGGAGAGGGATCTAGGATGATGTCTAGGGGCAGATAAGCATATGCATCCAAAACCTGCAGGAGAACTCTTTCACCACGTAGAACTCCTGAGAAAGGAGTACAGACAGGTGGTAGACAATGAAGCAAAAGCGCTCTTCCGAAGTAGGAAACGTAATCTTTATGAGGTGGACAAGAAGTCGTGTACGTTGCTGGCCTGGTTGGCACTCTGGAAGAAGGGGCAACAGTGGGTCCAAGATCTACAGACAGGTGACGGATGCCTCTATGACTCGAGGCTTGATATAGCGGAGGCCTTTGCCTCTCATCTCGAGTCCCAGTACTGGTAAAATGTGTGCTGCACCTCGTCAGAGATGGAGAAGCTTGTGAGGGATCTCCCAATTTGGACCCTCTCCTCAGAGGATATGGCCCAGCTGGACCAAAAACTAGAGGTAGCAAATATTCAGGAAGCCATTAAACAAATGTATTCAAGGAAAAGCCTGGGACCTAATGGATACCCCACAGATATGTTCCAGTGCATGGAGAGCCTGCTGTGAGAACAGCTCCTATGGATGTTCCTTGAGGCCAGGGAAGATGTCTCCCTACCACAAGAACTCAGAATGGCCACAATCACCCTCATTTATAAACACGGTAAGCCCCAAGGGATTGTTTCTCGTATCTACCTATCTCCTTATTGAACATGGAGACCAAACTACTGGCCATGGTACTAGCCAATCGTCTCTTTCAGGTGATAGAAAAGCTTATCCATGCAGACCAATCTGGGTTTATGCCCAATAGAGCAACAAGTCACAATCTTAGACCTCAGTGGTGCTGGCCCTTGATGCAGAAAAGGCCTTCCACTCCCTAGAATGGCCTTACCTTATGGTGGTTCTGTGCAAATTGGGAATGGGTACTGAATTCCAGGCATGGGTCTAACTACTCTACACAGCCCCCATGGTAAGGATGAATGGGGTGGGTCTTGTGGGAATTTAGCCTGGGACGAGCGACCAGGCAGGGATGTCCCCTCAACCCACCCCCTCCCCCCTAAGTGCCTTTGGGATGAAACCCTAGTCAACAGGGTATGATGCAATGCTCAGTTGTGAGGTCTTCTTTGGGACGAAGACTGGGAGGATATTATCTCCCTGTATGCAGATGACATGCTTCTCTACCTGATAAACCAATGGCACTCTATCCCTAGGCTGCTGGAGATGCTTAATGTATTTGGGGAGTAGACGGGGGTCCACATAACTGGCTTAAATCAGTGGTGTACCTGCTGACACCACTGCGGCCAGGGGGAATGATCTACAATGGACGAGTGAAGGGTTCACAAAGATGGAGGTGTGCATTACTTGAGACCAATCTGTCTTTATGCATAGGGATCTGGGTAAGACACTGGATGACTGTAAGAGAGACGTAGAACACTGGAGGAAACTCCCTCTTTACTTGATGGGTCGGGTGGCCATTTTCAAAATGATTTCCCTGGCCAAATTACTCTATATTTTGTATACCACACCCTACGAGATCCCAAGCTCTTTTTCCCGAAGGGTTGAGAGCGTCACGAGATCACTGTTGTGGGACAGGGACACTCCCAGAATAGCACTACATACATTAACATCATCTCCCTACAACTGAGGCATAACCACACCTGACCTGTAACTCTTGTTACTGGACTTCTCACCTCCTGATCGTTAACGACTGGGCAATTCCACATCATCAGGAACCCTCAGTGCAAGCAGACAGGGGAGCCGTACTCCCCAGGGGATAGCCCAGGGATTTCTACGGGGAACGATCCTGAGCCAGAGGCTGACCGCAACACCACCCGTCACAGTTATGAAGATACGGAGGGAGACAAATAAGGCACTGAGATGACAAAAATACTGACATTGGAAACATCTCTGTGGGATTTGACTCTACTGGCAGACCTGATAACACTGGGGGCTTTTGGAAATGGGACCTCCTGGGTATATCCAAACTTGGGGATATATGGAGTCCTAAAGGGCTACTAACATTTGAGGAACTCTGACGACAATATGAGTTGACAAACACACACTGTGTCGCTACTTACAACTTAAACATGCTCTGATTAAGTACAAGCACCTCCTGGATTCGGTCGAATACAAATCACCCCCGGAAAGCAGACTACTAATAGCACCACTGCATAAACACGCTCCATCCCAAAGTATAGGACGCTGATTATCAACATCCAAGACTCCTTGACGACTCTCAAATACAAGTGGGAAGTTGACCTCGGAACCCTAGAGGGTAGGGATTGGGGGTTGGCGGCGATCAGAGAGGGCTTCTAACACAACTAAAAATACTCCACAGGGCCCACTTTACCAGAACACACCTGTATAAAATGGGAAAAGTAGCCACTGACACTTGTCTACGGAGCTGTCATAAGCCCGAGTCCCTAGTTCACACTCTTTGGGAATATCCAGGGATTCAGGGGTTTTCGGCTGGTGTTCAACAACACATATCCAGTACCCTGGGAGAATCGTTAAAGCTCACCCCACAATTGATTAACCTGAGGACACAAAATGATCAAACCCTTCCTAAATGTGCCCTACTGTTCTACAGTCTTGCATTATTGGTGGCCCAAAGAGTCATTGTTCAGCCTTAGGGCAGCTGGACGCCTCCTGGAGCGAACCACTGGGCATGTAACATAGACTGGTGCATGCGTGGTGAAGAAACAAACTACCAGGCACAGGTTTGCCCCCAAAAGCATTCCAAGATGTGGGAACCACGGGAGGAATATAGGGACACTTCCTGAGGATGCCTGAGCCTCAAATAGGAGGTACCTTACACCTCACGAACATTACAGGACATTGAATTAATTGTGCTTCTCTCACAATTTGGGTCCCGTGCTTCCCGTCATGCCTGCCAGTGAAATGGACTGACCCGGTGCTTAGTGGTGCCCTGGTGTATATACTAATGCAGTATTTACTTGCATACTCTAATGTATATGTTACCTGGGGAATGCCATGTTTATTGATTACCTTTGTAGATCGAAAATAAAAAGCTTTAAAACAATTATTTAATTATGATGGGAAATTAGTCTCAGTGTATACAGATGTGCTAAGCATCTGTATGAAACTAGTAAACACTATGCAGCCTCTCAGTGTAGAATTTAGCAAGGTTTGATCCTGGAATTCTGCGAAACCCCTAAACTGCAGCAGGGAAAGCCAGGAAATATGATGTCCCTTACCTAAGAGAAAAGAACTTGGATAGCCTAGCTTAGTATGGGGATAAATAAGCACGATGAAGCTGGGCATGGCAAATGCATTTGGGGGTATGACCTGGAATATTGAGCACTTATGGAAGAGGACTTCTTCCACCATAGACAACACAGAATTACTTTGCTAGGGGACATGGATTAGTCGTGGTTCACAATCGAAGTAACTCAATACAATAATAAATATTTTAAAAGTTTTAGCAAGACATAGTGTGTTTGATACCTCACATTGTTAGACCAGAACTGATTGATACATGATCTTTTGCCCAATATAAGAAGTTTACAAACAATTCAAAAAGTGCTTAAATACTTCATAGTATCTGCACTTGTTCATAGTGAGGAGCAAAACACATGAAGGACAAGACATCTTTTTTACTGAATAGAGAAATGTAAATAAACATCGGTCAAAGATAATGGATCCAAAGTGATGTAGGAGTTCCTTTTGAAAATTGTGGAAGCAGAATTAGGGGTTGCTGGGGGGTTAGCGTCCAGTGTTGGTATAGCCCAAACGCTGACTCTCTAGAAGTAACTCTCTATGTACGATCTATGGTGGAAGGGGGTCTTCTAAATTGGAGATGATGCAATGTAGTCCACAACATAAAGCAAGGAAGTGAAATCATTTGGGAATCAGAGGTGATGTGAAGCAACGGCTACACAGGAACACTTGTATTAAAATGAAGACTTCGAGGATTGGAAGATGTCTAAGACTGCCATGGAGGATGTCCTTTAACATTCCTGAGAAGGAGGTGCCCCCGGCAGCCATTGGTGGTGTACAGATAGGGAAATCAAAATCAAACAAAAGTGTGTCCTGAATGAGACTGATAGAGTCCAGGCGAAGGGTCAATGTGAAATGTGAAGTATAGCAATGAGGTGCATCCTTAATAAAACTGAAGAGGAACTTAAGAAATGGAGGTAGATGGAAGCAATGACTGGCATATTCGTGAAACTTTATGCCAAAAGATTATAGAATACTGCAATGTATTTTAATGCTAAGCGAATGAGATATACACAGGGTAACTAGCTCCTTGAATGGCTGGAAAGTAAATGACTTTAGACTACTGAAAGATCATGCCCTGCGGCCTTTTTAACAGAAAAGTTGTGTGTGCACCTAGCCAGGGTAAACGTGAATGAGGGTCTTGACACTAAGATTTTGAGGGAGGGGTTGCCAGATTCCACAAATACAAGAACGGAAGCCCGGTGAGTATACGTTTCCACATGTCACATTTCCGTTAATCAAACCCTTGCTTTGAAATTGCTGGGCACTGGACATTTGCCAGTCAAAAAGCAAAAAACACAAGAGGCGTTTCTGAAACACAAAGGAGCTGAACACCGTCAGTGACTTCCACGTGTTCCTGGGAGACGGATTCACATAACAGTTAATGTTTTATAATTATCCATTTTACAGTGCAACATAACCATTGTGTATCCGTCTACACGGGGTGGTTTTTGCCCTTCATAGCTCACGGCCGAATCGAGTTTGTGAAATAAAGATTTTATTATGCACTACCTACACAGTGAATGTGATGTTCTTTAAATCTGGATATGTGACAACAGTGTTTAATTTATAAATAAAAACGTGCCGATGCCGTGGCCGCTGCAATTAAATGTGTGATCATAGAATACTGAGGCAGAATAATCCTAAAGTCATTTCAGGCCTCTTTAATCCATTTACAGCCGCTCCCTGCCCCTTCAGCTCACTCTTGCAGCTCTCTTTTTCCCTTTTTCGTTTTTCTCTTCCTCCGTCTTTCCCATATGTGTCTTTTGCGCGTAGTAAATTCTTAAGGCAGAAAAATAAGTGCCGTCCCCCAAAAATAACTGCTGGTGCCCCCCATTGGAAACCACTGGCTCAAATTAAGCACTGTGTGACATGCCATGACAGTAGCAACATCTAAATAGTTTTTAACCCTGTTCAGCACTCCATTGTCTCCTGGCTAGGTTTCCGCTAAACAAATACTACATGCATGCATACTCGTCGCCTTACGAATAACTTCAGGCTGGGATTGATCAGCTTGGACTTATCATGGTCGTCCTCTATGTTCTACCATTTATTCTGGCTACATGAAGTTCTGACTGGTTTCACATGAACTTTTAGATCTTTTTACTAGTGAGACATTGGAATGCTCTTACCCATGGGCCCGATGCTGTTGTCGTGATATCTATATTTCTTACTTAGCTAGCCTTGAAAAAGTCGCTAAAGTGACCAAACACGTGTTGGCTGTGATTGTGAAACGTCCATACGAACAATAAACAGATCGCACTACACCCTAACTCAGTTGCCTGCCTGTCACCATGGCCCTTTTGGGAGTGCTGCGGTATTTCTAGAATCATACATAAAGCCAAGTTGGTGTCATGGGATTGTTCCCTTTGTCCTAGGATTCCCAGTTTAATGTATCATTGATTGTAAATGGATTTGACTAGGTCAAAGTCTATAAACCTAGCTTTATAGAAACTTTGCAAATACACGAAGTACGAAAAAATCCTGAAACCAGACGTCTTTCCAAAGGCAACGAAGACCTGCATGCAGGTCTTTTTGACTAGTCATGACCGACGCCCTACTGCCGTTGGACATGGGGAACCTGTTGCAATTACTAGATCACGTAATTGAATATGCTGTATGGGATTTAACTCACTGCAAGATTGATTCATGTCCACCCAAGCTCTACACGTACATAACCTTCTAATCTCACTACCACAGAGCCCTTGTGCTCTTTGGAAACAACTTGTTTTTTCAAATCTCCTTGAAAAAGCCCTAGGCTCGCCAGCCAATATACACGTGTTGGCTGAACATTTACAACCATAAAACGTGCATATTTATAGCTTGACCTTTACACAAAGTGGATAAACAACAATAAATGTGTATATAAAATTACATATATAATACTAGACTTTGTATTGTTACTTATAAATTTGTCGGATATGAACTCATTGATGGCGAGACGGAGAGTAATTATAAATCTGAAATATTGGTTATGTACATGTCAGCGTACAGCTAGGTTAGTGCCTGGGTTTTTCACACAGTGCGAGCCTGATCATATTGAAGAATTTGTAGAACTTAACAAAGTGAAATGCCTAATTTACAAAATAAGGCAGTTTCCAAACTCACAAGCAGCTCTTCGGGTATGTATTGAAAAAAGGTAGCGCTACTGCTTGGAAACAGGTTACAGGATATATTTTCAATTACATACGATGTATATGTTTGGATACTTTCACGATGCGGTACAAGTTAAACTTTTGGCTTATTCAGCACCTTTGAAATTCCTTCTGGAGGGACACACCTGATAAATGTAAAGAATAAATCAGAATAAGAGAACAATGTTTAATAAAGAAACGTCTCTCTGTTTTGATGCTTCACACTCGTTGATTGGGTCATCACTACAACTGGAGATATTTAAAACACTTTATTTGCCTTTTTCTCTTATTAACATGGGTATATACTGCATGTTTATGTTACAAGATAAATTATGGTACTGTGCCATTGCAATTAAAGGATGTCGTACAAATGCACTCATGTCGAAAATCTCACTAAACTCCCTCCTGTCAGGATTCTCAATAAGTTCCCTCCTGCACCTTACTCCCTTCCACGTCTCACCAGAGGCCATGACGCTGCCCGCGCTTACTGTACACGTGCTGCAGCCTTATAGTACTAGCCTGATGTCTACAGCAGCTAATGCTAGTTCCACACCAGGCAGTGGCACTATGACATGTTCAACTACTTCACGTTGCAGCAGCTAAAGCATACGAGTATTATTGGTAACTACTAGTGATACTGGTGTTATTACCATCAGATGTGCATCCTTTCTGCACTGTTTGCTAATAGTTTCAAAATCCATAATTCATATGAACCCTAGGAATTACATAATACCTGTGAAATATGGGAGATATCACAAGGTTATGGTTTTATTTGCATACATTATGGTTTCTTAACCCAAATCTTTAGCACTACAAAGCAATGTCCAACTTTACAGGCAGTCAAGACCATAAGGGTGTAGTTCTTGTTCTTATCAGATCCCTGTGTGAAATCCCTGAGAGGAGTTTTCATATTCATATCTTGTGCTGCAGGTCTGGTTCCAGAACCGTCGGGCAAAGGAAAAACGCCTAAAGAAGGACGCGGGGCGCCACCGTTGGGGGCAGTTCTACAAGAGCGTGAAGAGGAGCCGGGGGGTGAGCAAGCATGAGAAGGAGAGCTCAGCAGAGGACTGCGGAGTGAGCGACAGTGAGCTGAGCTTCCGAGGTAACTAGCCCCAGGGTTGGGTCTAAAGCCCGCGTACAGGTCTGATTTGTGATAGGCAACAAGGACGTCTACTGTAGAGCGACGCGCAAAGGAAGATGGAAGAAATTATAAGAGGGAAGGACATTTGGAAAAAGACTAAGAAGTTTAGTAGCAAGAACAGGGAAGGGGTGGGAAAAGAGTGCCTCTTAGCTAGGAACAAAGAATGTATGGAGAAGAGGAGAGATTATTTATAAATGGAGAATGAGGAAGCCCATGGAGAGGGAGGAAGGGCTATGGAGAGGGAGGGTGTCACTGGAATGGATAAAGAGCTCCAGGGAGGAGATTATGATGGGGATGGCGGAGATTATGATGGGGAAAGCGGAGATTATATTCTAGAGTGAAGGAGACAAAAATGTAGCAGGTAATTTGTAATGGGCAGGAGAGACTCTATATGAGGAGAGAGCCTGGAGTGGAAGGGGGTTGCTTATGGGAAGCTATGGTGGTGGAGGGAGCAGAGACTATGAAGAGTGAAGGAGAGATATCGCAGCAGGACTGAGAGAGTCTATGGTAGAAGAATGACTGACTATACAGAGAAGGGGGGAGAGAGACAATAGGGAGAAGGGAGAGCCCAGGGTGGGAATTAAAAGAGAAACAGGAATGCCTGGGGTGGGAGAGATGAAAAAGTATGGGTGTGAAACATGGAGAAGAAAGACAAAGATTATGATGGAAGGAGAGAGACGCTAAAAGGAGAAAGGGCCATACAGGAGGAATTAGCTGGACAAGGAGTGAAAACATGAAAACAGGAGGAGAAACGTGTAGAGGCAGGAGGTGTGAGACTACAGTAAGGAAGGGGCAAGGTCACGAGAAAGCAAGGAGGAGACCGAAGGAAAGAAAGATACCATGGGGAGGAATGAAAGTAAGAATATTAGGGAACATGGAAATTATAGAGCAGCAGCAGAAAGATACGAGGGAGAGAGAGAAAGTCTTTGGGGGGTGGGGAGAAGGAAGAAAAAAAGAGACAGAACGGGGAGGATGGCTGGTACTGTAAGGAGAGGTGCTGAATGGCAAATAGTTTGGAAAGGGAACCGACTGACTGGAGGGAGAATTAAGAGGACGTATGGGAGATAAAGAGAAGTGGAGGCGATGCAAAAGAGAAAGGGGGGAGAACATGGCAGAGGAGGGGAGGAGGCCAATGTGAGGAAGATAGAGACTGAGGTACAAAGGATGGTAGATGGTGGCTAATACTTTGAAACAAAAGAGCAGCTACTACAGAGAGAACAGGAAAGACTGCGGAGGGGGACACTGCAAAATGACTTAAGAGCAGAAGCTGAGTGCTCTTGGAAATGAACCTATGTGTATGGGACAGGACGGAGGGACTGTGGTATGAGTATTTTTGTGCGTTGATCCTCCTTTGTGATCACTGCGATCTGACATGATCGTTTGTGACCATGCAAGCACAAACAACAAGGGCTGATAGTAGAAGCCGTGTTACCAGTTCCTGCTGCGTTAATAACAGGGGCTGTGTCATCAGTCCTTGTTGCGATCCTTAGAAGTTGCATTTACCTAAGACACCAAACTATGAAACAAAGAATGTAAGATTCATGACCCGCTTCCAGTTAACCCTCCCTCGTGGCGGCAGGACGGAGCAAATGGGATTTTACATGTTATGTCATTTTCTGAATCAGGACTGGAAATGACAATGTGCTTTGTTCTTGACGTGTTAAATGGACACCTAAACGTGGAGTACAAGCATTCCATTTACTACATGAGTGACTGGGATGGAGTGATAATTGCAAAGAATACGTTTCCTCTATTTATGCCTGCAGCAATGTTTCATAAAACATTATTAATCCATGTTTTAAGAACTATGTTGCATGCCATACCTCTATCACGCATTCGCTTTTGTAATACCATTCTATCTCAAGCCAAATCTCTCTTGCTGTGCCCTTGCTATCCTTGTTCCCTTTCTAGCATCTCTCTGGTCTCCTCCCAGATATCTTCACTCTCAACAGCTTTACTCCTCTCTCTCACCTCCTCAATGTTAAGTCTATTATCTTTGTCTCGATATTTCTTTTCTCCGATTGCTCCCTTACATTTTGTGTCTCTAGCCTATTCTCTACAACTCTTCCTCAACTATGGCCAGACAATGGCCACATTGAATTACTGGTTGTATGATGTTCCTTGGCACTCCAGCACTATTTACTGTAAAATATTCTTGTTGTGGTGGCCGGTTGCAGATTTCTCCATCATATCTCATTTCCTTCCTTCCACAGAAGACCAGATTCTCTCTGAACTGGGCCACACCAATGGAATTTATGGCAGTGTTGGGGACATCTCAGGTGGTCCGCTGATCAATGGTAGCTTCTCACTCGATGGCACAGGACAATCCTACCAGGATCTTCGGGACAGCAGCCCCTATGGGATCCCGCAGTCTCCCTCCTCCATATCTTCCCTTCCTCCACACACCCCTTTACTAAATGGACTGGCATACTCCATGGACAACACAGTGGGGGTCCATGTACATGGAGGACAGGCAATGGGCCAGACACTGCGAGCCCTGGCAGGTGGCCCCACCTCTGATCTCTCCACAGGGAGTAGTGTTGGCTACCCGGACTTCCCCACAAGCCCAGCCTCTTGGCTTGATGACATGGACCACACTCCTTTTTAAAAGCTGCTTTCTTCTTCGCTGTCTTGGTTTCAGGAGTCCACAGAGAGACACTAGTCACTAGACCACCAACGGCCTTGGAGAAGCTTATGCGGCTCAAAGTCCCAGCTACCGGCCCACTTTCTCTGCTAAGCAGTTTCCATGCATGAAGGTGTTTTCAATCAACCCGTGTGAGAGGCGAGTTTGCTGTGAGCATTGTACAGTGCCCACACACCTGAAACTAACCAACTCAAGGACCTTATTGACCTTTCATCTCTCACTGTTAATGCCAAGACAACGCACTTTTAAGGCATCTGATACCAGTCATGGGTTCTGGAGCTTGGAAACACAATCTCTGTGCACTTGAGGATTCTTAGATCTCTAAAAAATATGGTTGTGTTTCATAAGAGCTATCTGGGACGATAATGCCAGTACTCCAAAGTGGAAGCTGCAAGAGAGGGGTCTTGGACAATCACATCACTTAACCCCTTTCCTGCAATTCCCAGTGGTACCCTTTGACTCTTGACATTATCTTTGATGAAGCAACAAGCCTGAGATGAACTACAGCATTTTTGAGATTGAAGAACAAAGCTGCCATTTTCTCTACTGTGGCACCACCAACAATAAAGAGGAAAGTTGTAGAACTCTGCTGCTAGGATTTGCCCCACACATGCACATGCTAAAGGGTCAAAATTGATCCCTGACACATAGCATTGGACTGCCTATCTGTTTCTAAGTGAAAAAAGTTTAAGTTTCCTATACAAGGCACCGTGTGACAGGGCTCCATTCTGCCAACAAGATTGGATTAATACATACATACCTTCACTGAGCTTGAGTTCGTCAAAGTTACTCAATCAAGTAGGCCCACATAAAAAACACATAAAAAACAGTAAAGCATGTGGACAAACACATCTTTACTGGGCACCTACACTTAGAATGAGCTTCTATAATTTGTTCACAACATCTACTGAAGGACCGGAAGATGCTTAAAAGCTTGTCTCTTTCATGGCCTGTAAGACTGACCATCTTACAATAGAAAGTCTCAGAACATGGGAGCCCTTTCTACAGTATGAGCACTCTATAATCATCTCTAACATTAACATTATATTTCCCTTTTTTGTGCCAACACATTTAACATATCGACTAAGATATGATGGCACATAGGTTTACTCAATTCATCTGAGTATCTAAGGGTCTACAATGAGCTGCATAACTGTGTTGGCCATTTTACAACACTGATAAATGTTAGAAACATGGACGTGCATGATATTTAGAGTAGTGTCCCATAGTGCAGGGCACAATCAAAGGCAGTGTGCATTTTGGCTCAGAGGCAACCACTACAGGTAACAACTGCAAGATTCCACCACACAACCACTTTTCCTCAAAGACAAAGTAAATCAAAAGTCCATTTGATGGAGGTCCCACATGCTTATCTAAGAAATAGGTCAACCCCTACCTGCTGATCCGCAATAATAATCTAACACTGTTCTAGTTACAGTAAGGGTCTAATGCAAGTTCATCCACAAGAGACTGCAACTATAGAACAGTCTACAGGAAAAAGCAACCGCAGGTCTACAATTAAGAGAGATATCATACAAGTCTAGCCACGAGCACGGCTCCTGCAGGGGAACACAAAGGATACATGACAGACATGCCCATCTAAAAGAATCCTCTTTCATAGGTATCTCTACCAGAAGTTGTCTCTTGCAATAGCGCATAAGACGACATCCCAAATGACCAACAACCGAAAGCTGGATTTGCCACTATTCCACAATGAGGCTGGAAGATCCCATGTACATAGGAGGGAACAGAGTTCACAAATGTAAAATCTTAGAAATCTCTAGGAATAGTCCATCTACATGGTCAATGTTTGATGTAATAAAGAATGATCAGTTGGGGAACAATTTTAACAAAGACCCTTATATATGAAAGAAAGCACAGAGCCACATTTACTAAATCAATCCCAAACTGGTTAATGCAAAGAAGCCTCTCTCACAGCAACATCTGCAAATTAGATCTCTCCTAAGAAAATCCATACACAGAACAATTTAAGAATGATCACTTAGGAAACATATCTGACAGGTAAAGTCATCCATGGGCACATCTATTAACTGTGTCTTTATATAATCTCCTGTGAATACTTTTATGATCATGATCTTCCAATGATTTATACATACGAAGGATCCATCCCTTTAAAGCACGTTAGATCGAGAGTCTTGAGTATGTTCAGGAGCATGAGTTTCTGTAGGTACATTCACATTGGCATAATCAGGTTTCCTCATCAAAACGCTGTTTAATCCCAGGGGGGAGGAGAGAAACCTTGGGTTTACTCAAGCTCACTGAGCTCATGACATAGTTTGTGTTACCCTCACGGCTTTCAATGAGATTTTCTGTTACGAATGCAGAGTTTAAAAGGTACAAAATCTTCACCCAGCACAGCCAACAATAGGAAGGTTTGGTACCTCTGCCAGAGTTTCAAGGTACACTTCTTAAATATCTTCTTTAGAATGTCAAGAGGAAGTTTGAGATCCCGTACTCCCTCCAGAGTGGACTCAGGTTGTTGGTTAACAGCTCAGTTATCGAGGAAAGGAC
Organism: Pleurodeles waltl; assembly: GCF_031143425.1. NCBI lineage: Eukaryota > Metazoa > Chordata > Amphibia > Caudata > Salamandridae > Pleurodeles > Pleurodeles waltl. The sequence continues at coordinate 550,366,486 of NC_090443.1, read as the reverse complement.
CTCTGGGATCCACAATAAAACAGAAGAGATAGTGGTAGGTGGGGCGCATTTAGAGAGAGTGAGAGGACTGGCTAAGAGGATGTACATGCAAAAGGACGATTTGGGAGAAACACAGTGAAAGGTTTAGAAGATGCAAGAAAAGAAATGTTATTGGAAATTGTTACTAAGGAACAAGAAGCAGGACTACGGGGGGCTACTTAAAAGTAAAGAAAGAAATGAGGTGCATTGAAAAAGCTGGCTAGTGACGATTAGTGAGGTGATTATGTGGGCCACAATGGGGAAGAGTTGGTAATGGCTCACTGAAGATTAGAGATGAGCACCGAGGGGAAGTGTTCTTAAGCACTGATAAAAAGAAGGACTCTGTGTGGAGAGGAGGAAGGGGAAGGGATACTGAGAACAATAAGTGGAGATGTGAGGAGTACAGAAGTGGCGTGTAGACAAGTAATTACATAAATAATTGGTTGTGGTCAATGGTAGTGATAATTTTCAAGACTAAAAATGGTGTTGCTGAGGTTAAAGGAATAGATTTGGTGAGAGTCACAGAGGAGGATGAAGAGGAGTTGCAGAGACTACTTGAAGAATAATAAAGGGTGTTAAGTTACTGGGTGAGCAGTTATATAGGCCGGCTGCTGAAGAGAAGTATTTGGGAGAACCATGGAACAGGATGGCTTACTTGAAACTCATGCACTTTAAGATATTGAATTAGTGGTTCACTACAGGCAGCAAGTGGAAATGCATTCCAGACACAGGGCACTGGACTATCAAAAAAGCACACTACAAAGCTTGATTTCTGTATTAAAGCATGCACACTGACACAATAAACGTGTTGACATTGGAGCTAGATAGCTTTCACCATAAAACAAAACGTTTGATGACTGCAGTTCCATGAGGACTATGTGTTGTCTGTGCCTGCATGCCAAATGCAATCTAGCTGCTTGCCTCTCCAGATGGCCAGGAGAATCCTCAGCGGGTACAGTGTTCTCCTATTGGCAACAGCTTTGTTCATCAGGCCAACCTGGCCCAGTTCTCATAGCATTTACCACAACTTAGCACAAGAGCTTTCTCTGACAGTCTGTCCCGCAACATGGTGACAGATCTATTTAAGACTGGAAATCTCTACAGTCTGTTGTTATTATGACTTGGGAGAACGACGCTCATTTAAATTTATGGCTTGATGAGCTCTGGCACAGTAGTGCCACGAGATTACACATTCACAAATGCAGTCAGATCTCCGAGGGCCACAGCCACGCATAAGGCACATTTGCAAGATTTACCTCAATTCTATAGGCCCCTCTACTATCTGCCGATGTAAGGCACCAATGAAACATAATACCCATGAAGAGGCATCTGTAAGAAAACCTAGAATTCCAACCTCGATCCAACATTCACAGGCTGTGCTGAGAATTTCAAGTCCCCATAATGACACATGAAGTGCATAAGACACTGAGTCGGGATATAACAACCCCCCTACCTTTCCAAAGGAGTTTAGAGACCTCTCTTCAAGGCTACTGCTTAGAGATACAGGACCCGTCTCTAATATGCTTCAGGCCCCAAAAACGTTAGCCATCTCTAGAAACAAATGAGGTCTACATGCAAGGCTAGAATACCATAGGCAAATTATTCAGAGATTTTCTCAATCCCCATAACCATATCGCAATATTGGTCTGAGCTTCTTTTCACTCAGAAAGTAGTTCTGAGAGATAGAACAGTACGAACACGTACTGTTCTATCTTCTTCTCAGGGCTACTCTGGAACCCAGCAAGGTGTTCTACTCGAAGCAGGTTAATACGCTAATACGCTCATGAAAACACACACACACATACAACTGAAAAGGACTGAGGGGAACGTGAAATGGCCTCCGATGGAACTATAGCTAGAGACAGATCTATCTGGACGATTTTTGCAGTGAGACTGAAAAGGGAAACTTTGTCTACAACAGACCCTGAATTTGCACTGACCAGCTTGGGTATCCGTTATGCACTTTTCAAGCCGAAGCTAGTGTGAGCACCGTTATCTACATGGTTACTCTATTGTATAAGACAGTCACAAGCACTGTCCCCACCCAGGCGTCGCTCCCCGCCCTCTTCCTTGTGTAAATTTTGTACAGTTCGGACAAAAAGTCAGTGTCTTGTTTCCTGGATAAATATTGAAATGAATTGTCTATTTATTGCCATGTGTCTTTGAAAATAAACCTTGGTCACGGTGACCGTTGTGTTTGCAGCAGCTCCTGTGCACTGGCATGAGATGTGTTATATGGTTACAAAACTCTACATGAAATAAATATGGAACCTACTTTGTACATTTCTGGGTGCTGGGGGTCATTTAATCAGCTTTCAAGTTGTGCACTTTTTCTAAGGTAATAACAGACGCTGTATAATGCACGAGCTTTTGAAGAACAGATAACAACGAAAGAGACAAAAATGTAGTCCCTTAATCCATTTAAGACTAAATCCAGTCTCGACAGAACTTGGAACGCATGGACACTTAGGGCTTGATTTAGATACTGGTGGATGGGTTACTCTGTGCGAATGAGGATGGATATCTCGTCGCCGAAATCCAAATCCCATTATATCGTATGGGATTTGGATGTTTTTGGATGGGATATCTGCCACCGTTGTGACGCAGTACCCCGCATATCTAAATCAGGCCCTTAGCTACTAAAGCTCTGAGCAAGAACTTGGGTCAAGCAAAAAGCATCCTAAATGTACTAACCATCTTAATGGCTTGCACACGCAGCACTAAATTGCATTGCATCACGTAAGCACCTGTGAAACATTTAGTAAATAAGGATGCAGGAGAGCAACAGATCGGTGACGATGTGGCAAGTCTTACGTGGTTACAGATCCCTGGCTATCGTATCTTGAGAAATCTGGGCTACATGAAGCACAAAAAAAGAACACCATGCCATTTGGCTGAAGAGAAGTGTCAGGAGTGGGATAATGGTTTCCACTCTTGTTCAAGAGAAATTATGCTGAACAGCAGCTAAATTAGATCCACATGAACATAGGCAACATATGACTGCCTTATCATTTCAATTAAAAATGTGGCTTGTGGACAGATAATGTCAGAGAGCAGGAACTGAAAATCAACTATCGGACAGAAACTAGTCTTCTGTAGGGGCTACAAAAATAAAAACAAAGAGCAAAAACAGCCTCCCTAAATGCAAAAGATGCAAAGTGTAATGATATTGAGAACGTAGGTAGGTGTGACTCTTCCATCAACCTTAACTGCACTTACAGGTCTGATGTAAAAATTATTTCTACCCTGGCGGCTGTTGGAAATCCACCTTTTCTGAGGGGTCAACCCACCTGTATTTTTCACCATTTGTTGACCCTATACTTTTAGGTGATGTTAAAACTCTGGTGTGCACTGCTAGAAGGTACTATTCGTATCTTTATGTGGAATGTTAATGGTATCTTGGACCTTGTCAAGAGAGGCACTGAGGTGAAACAGGCTGAATGATATTTGGCCGATGTTCTCCTTTTACAAGATACCCATCTAGCGGCAATAGGTGCCCATTTCTCACCCATATGGGATACATGCAACTGTTTCATGCAGGCTTTACCCATGAGCTGCCTGGGACATCTATTCTGTTACGTCAACGCTGTGCACTGGTAGTTGACAAGGTATGGCCCGTCAATCTCAGCCTCTACACGGCTATATCCAGTTTCCTCCACGGACACCTTACTGCTTTGGCTAGTGTCTATACCACTCCACCACTCACATCCCGGGAAGGGAGTGCTGGTCATGGCCAAAACACACACAATTTATCGATGCCATGGGCTTAGTAGACATGTGGCAAGTCTTGTCCAGGCCTATATTATTTTGTTTTTTCGGAGCCCAAAAGGTCTTTTTTCAGCTCAACTACTTTCCCCTACCTGCCTCAGAATCCTACAAGATTCAGGACGCCAACATACATGCTTGTGATCTCTCAGATCACTCTCCTCTGGAATTATTACTGCAACTCAGCCCTGGCACTTGTGGTTGGGCTAACGACTGAACACGTGATGGCTTCAGGATGCCGAAACCAGGACCCACATTCCCACAGCCATAAAAGGGTATTTAGACACAAACAATGGCAAGGTCCTCTGAGAAGCACTAAAGGTCACTGTCAGACAGGACATTAAATATGTTTCGGGAAGGTTCAAAAAGCGCAGACTGGAAATTGCAGAGTTGGAAACTCGCATCCTAGATTTGGAGGTGGCTTATGCTGGATATAGCTCCCGACCGTAAGTCTGCCTACATCAACATGAGGTACTCCATCAATTGCTTATGGACAAGGCTCGAACTGCTTGGCTCGCCATACAGAGTCACATCCATCAGTGGGGTGACAAGTCCAGTTACACTCTACCCTGCCTTTGTACTAACACAGATAATTGCATACCCATTGCACACATAACTGACATTGGAGTGGGAGTCAGGCATGCAGGGGACGCAGCCATTGCACAGTGCTTCGCACCAGTTACACGGTATTGACCCCTTTACCACCTGAAGGGGACCCCGAAGCCCTCCAAGACTGTGTGAAGGACTTACCTACATGCCCGCTGAAACACCGTAGAACGGGACTCATTAAAGACTGCACTTATGAAGAGCTGGGGGAGGCCTTGTCTCAGCTCCATTCAGGCAAACTCCAGGTCCAAAAGGCCTCCCAGTGGAGTTCTTCAAATCATACAGAGGACTGCTTATGGACCCTCTCTGGAACATGTCTAGCAGGCACAGAAAATAGGGATGATTTCCTCTGATCACCGACTGACTGAATAGTAATCAGACCCAAACTGGGACATAAGCCAGATGATTGCACCTCATATCGCCCCATTTACCTCCTGAACACTGAGGTTAAGATATAGGTTAAGGCCATGGACAAAAGACTGAGCTCCATGATTACCATCCTGGTCATGATGATAAATCTACCTTCATGCTTTGGAAGGCCACGGACAGAATATCTGGAATCTGCATAACGCACTGGGGTTAGCAAACAGATTAACAGGAGCTCATGCACCCCTTCTGTGGACTTTCACATGACATTTGACTCAGTCCATTGGGACTATCTGTTCTGCCTGCTGCGTGAAGTCAATTTCGGACCTACATTTATTTCTTGGACATGGTTATTATACACCAATCTCCAGGCAACAAAGAGGGTGGGAGGTTCACCGGCTGCCCAATTCCTGCTATACAGGGGGAGGAGACAGGGATTCACCCTGTGGCCCTTATTATTTGCGACTGCAACTGAACCTCTGGCAGGATGACTGAGGATAGACGCTTTGTTTAGGGGCCTGGAGTGGGCACCCAGGATCTCTGATAGGATTGCTTTATCTGCTAATAATGTCCTAATTTTCCAAGATTACACCCCGACTCTGTGCCCCCAGTCCTCCAGAGGTTTATTGGGCTTTTTCAGGTTTACAATTAAAAGTAAAAATCCTCAAGATACCCCTGGTGTGCCCCTCATAAGTGCTTGATTGGGCTGCTGGTATACAGGTCCTTCATGAAGGCTAACCTTACCTGCGAGTGTACATGACCACAGTTCCCACTCAGGCCTGGAAACACAATATTCAGCCTCATCTGGAACGGGTGACTCACAATCTTGGATTTTGGGTCACACTACCTCTGTCCATTGTGGGGCGTTCTATCTACAAAATTGTTGTCCGGCCATGTTTGTTATACCAGTTGCAGAACTATCCCTTCCCGCTCCCAGCTTCCTTATTCAAGAAGGTGGACTCTTCGCTGCAGGACGTCTTGTGGCAATAATGCATCCCATGAACAGCCCTCTCCAAATGCTAAAAATTCTCTTATGATGGAGGCATTGCAACGCTGGATATACTTGTGTATTACAGAGCATCTCATTTCATTGTCATAAAGAAATGGTGGTTTAATAACACAGCTGACCCTGCCTTCACCACCGAGCGATGTGCAATGCAGGAGCCCCCTCTTTCTGAGCCAGTTGTACAGGGGTACCCCCGGGACACTTCCAGATTGCCACATAAGTGACTCTTCAAACTTGGAGGGAGACCCAGAGACTCTTGGGTGGGTGGGTTGTCTGACAAAAAGAACCCAACTATGGCACAGAACACAGCTGTTACAGGTTACCGCCTTAGAGGGCTTCAAATCCTGGGATGCCATACGCATCTCCAAGCTGAGGGGTGTCCTGTCGGGCTCCACAATGGAATCCTTCCTTGAGATGCAGGTAGAATACAACTTAAACCATTCACAATTCTTCAGATATCTGCAATTACGACATGTCCTCACTCAATACATCAAAGGGCACGTGGAAATACCAGAATATAGTCTATTGGAAGCTAAAATACACATGAATTAACTAAGCACAAAATCTCGCAGGTATACTCATTGTTAGTGGTCAATAGACCAGGTTCTTTTGACCTGTTGAGAAAATGTGAGTGGGTGACTTGGGGCAGCTTACTAATGACTAGATAGAGGCTTGCGCCTCCTCCTGGGAGACAGTGATTCTGCCCAATACAGTGGAAATACTTTCACAGAGTGTACTACACTTGGGAGACACTATGGAAAATGGAGACGGTGACCACACACACTCGTGCGTTGATCACTAGCACAGGGTGACTTTCTCCACACTATATGGACATGCAAGAAATTGACCCCTTTCTGGGAGAGGGGTGTTGGCACGCTCTGAACGGATGCTGGGTTGGGTGTTGCCTCAAAATCGAAAGATCGTCCTCTTTCAAGCTACAGGGGAGATGGACACAGAGATACCACACTAGTGTGGTTGGGATGTCTGATAGCAAAAGGGACATCGCCAGGGCATGGAAAAACAGCGACCCTCAGTCCTTGGAAGAGTGAAAAATTGGGCTTCATTGTTGTATGAGCTTGGAAATTCCTATATACAAATCCAGGGGTCGTCCACTTAAACACTACAAATTATGGGCTGAATGGTTTCAATACTAGAGTATCATCTTTTGGAGAGATGAAAATCCTGTCCGTTTCCAGGAAGATGAACTTTGTACAAAGGCAAGGTCTGAACTGGGGCCACAGGGGAAGGGCCACGAACGTTGGGGTTTACAGTGTCAGGTGTTCGCTGATACTAGGAAATGGTGGTTCTTACACTTATTTCCAATAACTTCCAATGTACACTGTTGGCTCAATCAGTCAAGCATCTGTTGTTTTGCACAATCAATTACCCAACTGTCTGACGTATCAACTTAGGCCTTGAAAAATCATAAAAATTTTACTAAACCTGCAGGTCCAGAGACTTAAATAATTTACCCAACCTAATTATAATGCTCTTGACCCACAAACTTGTTTCAAATTATGTGATCATGGGCATATGTTTTAATTCATTAAGCCACCATTGTCTTGTTTATCACATATGAGAGCACCTTCAAATATTCAAGGTCAGCATGTCTGCTGTACACATATAGAATACACATGACTGCTGACTTGCCTCTTAGTTCATTAACCGCATTGTCATCAGGGCGGGGGAAGGAATGTTTCTCAAATCTATCACTTTTAATAAATACATACCTGAAGCTTGAAGTGGTAGTAAACGTATTTGCAATCAGCAGATTTTCCATTTAAATGAACACAACATTTCCCACTGATGTAGTTTTAATGATAAAAGTATATACCTCAAGACCTGGCTCTTCGACTGATCCTTCCTCCCCCTCCCTTCTTCCCCCCCAGCGCCTTGAGACCCTCATAGGTGATTAGCCACGCTATACAAATCACCTGATTGATATGGTGTAGAGAGTTTGAAAATCTAGTTTCTGCAAATATTTGTCTTTGCACATCACCAACTAAAGTGTTCTGATTTGTTTTGCTCCTATTTAAATCTTTGTTTGCAGGACATTTCTGAATTACAAAAAAAGTTATTCCGTAATTCCGGATATATTTTGAAATACTTGTATTCATTTACAAGCTGTTTAACTATTGTGTTAGGAAAAAAAAAACTAACATCTTACAGCCTTTTGTTTTACAATGATTGTCAGACAGCTCACTTGACAAAAACCTCTAACTGTAATAAGAGAAAGAAATGTAAACACTATTTTCCAGGATAAGAAACAATTAGTAAAAAGACAAACTCACATTCGACCTCTGTCCTTGAACAGACAGCAAAGATAAATACAAGATTTAAAGGCGTCTTTATTGCTTATTCACTTTCTAAATGAGCAGAACACCTGTTCCTTCCAGCTTAATTTCACTCACCAGAACAGAGAAGTAGGTGCTCAAAATAGCTCGACCTGATCAAATCTGACTCACCATAGCAAGTGGGCGACTAGATTTTTCGAGCCTGCAACTTAGTAGAAAATCAGTAAAATATTGTCATAAAAAACTCTGTGCATTTTTATCCTGCTAACCAGTGGTAACATGTCTGTGCTTCCCCTTTAAACGTGGTCAATTTGGAATATTCCTAACTAGCATATTATATTTTCTAGAAGCCTCTAGTAAATATGGTACAAAATGTAACCAGGGCTTCTAGGGTAAATATCAATAGTGGACTGCAGCAGTTACTGTACCATTTGCTACGGTGACATGGTAAAACATGGCTTAAGACCTACCAGTATTGCCTGGCTGTGGCAGTTTAAAAACTGCAATTCGACCAATAAAAATAAACCTTTTTGAAAAGTCAAAACCTCCCTTTTAAATATTAAAACGTCATACTTATGTAGGCCTTGTCTTCCACAAGGAAGGGTGCATAGTACAGATGAGTGGGACATGAAGAGGTTTAACGTCAATATGTCCTTACAGTCACTAGCACCCAAAAGCTATTTTTCACTATGGCAGGCCTAAGTGTCCTATGTAGAAAACTAGAGTACAGATAAAAAATTCTAATACTGTATCTTGGGAATGGAACTAGCTAGGAAAAATAATTAAACAACTAGGTTTAATAGTCATTAAAATCTAATTCAATTGTTGAGTCGGATTTTTTATAAATATTACAGAAAAGTAGCTTTTAGAAAGCTTTTCTTAGCCTGTATTTCCTGGAGTCTATACTTGCAGTTGCTACCCACTTCTGTCAGCCAGTAATTAGCATGTAAATAGGTGTGAAAAAGGTGCCAAGTGCCTCCCAAGAGTAAACAGTAGGCAGTTGTGAAAGGACAGAGATGACTCTGCTGACCTTACAGAGTATGCAGGATAAGGCTGTGAACATCCTTTTTTGACAGTGTCAAATTTTGCTTAAATGCCAAATCCTGTGTGACAGGTCTGCTGGGTTTACATATAACACATTGGTGCAAGTAAGAAATTGGGTTACTGGTTGTGGGGGAAGCCCCACTCAAGCAGCAACCATGATCCTTGTCAGGGCAAACCAGAAAATTCACTAAAATAATGTGTGTTTAACCCTCGGGTAGGTTGGCGCAAAATAAGTTATGCTTAACTTAGAGGCAATGTGTATTTGTGCAGCACACAAACAGTAACAAAGTAAAAACACAACTCAAGAAAAATTCTAAACTGATTTAGAAAAATAACAGTACATTTTAAATAAATAAAATAATACCAGAACGACAAAAATCCAATCAGTAAAATCTGAGATATGCAGTTTCTAAGTTATTAGCAAATATAGCATTTAAAAGCACAAAGCGCCACTTGCATTAATCTGGTTGTGGTAGACTAGGGTAAAGTCACAAGTTCAGGTCGACCACGAGAGAACACGGGTCAGATACAGGGACTAGGTTAGTCCAGCTGAAAGATTTACCTTCTCAGATTCTGTCACGAAGGGATCCGTTCGTGGTGTAGGAGGCCGTGAGGAACAGGGAGAGTCACAGATGGTCATCGTTGTAAAACAAAAAGCCGGCTATGTGGCATGGGGTGTAGCTCAAATTGCAGAACTTGCACTGCTGGTGGTCACTGTAATACAAAAAGTAGGACGCACTGGTGGTCGAGGTGGGTGGCAGTCTCAGCGGAAAGGGGCCCGTTTGCAGTCGCAAAGAGCCCAAACTTCAGAATTTCACCTTTCCTTCCTTGGGAGGAGCTCAGACTGATGCTAACCAAAGGTCTACGACCTGTGGGGTCACCTCCGGGGAATCAGAAACTCAATTCAGCAGAGGTCAGCCTGGCTCAGGCAAGTCCAGATGCAGGTCTAATTGCAGCAGGTGAGCTGGGCATTTGCAAGGAGGCCTCTGGAGCTTGTTATGTCACTGTAGCTCAAACAGGAGGTCAGCCAATCGACCTTTAGTGTCACTCAGGTTTTCCTGGGATGAAGGAAGGCAGGTCCAGACTTCCTTTTCAAACAGCAAGCAGACCTCAAGCAGCAGAGCAGTCATTCTTCTACATTGTCCAGGAGTGGTCGAAAGAGTTGTTCTGAAGGTCCATAATACTTATACCTGGTGCTAGCCTTTGTGTATGGGGAACACCCAGCCTCCCCCCCAACACACATCTGGTTCAAAGTTCTTCCTTCTCCTGTCAAGGCTCTGGGTTGACAAAAGGCTAGTGTCAGGTTCCTTTGTGTATGCTGGAGGCAAACCCTTTAAAGTGTAAGTGGGGCAGGGACAGGTCCATCCCCAACTATCCTAGCAAGATGGCCTATCCAGCCCACACCTAATACCATTTTGTGCCACTTTCTGGGAGGAATACACAAAGCCCAACAGCAAAGTCATTCACAGTCATGTGACCCAGGACAGTGGCAGAAGCCACAAATAATTAGGACAAGAAAATGTGAATTTTCTAAAAGTGGCATTTTTAGAACTAACTTAAAATCCGACCTTACCATTAAAGAGGATTTTAAATTAAAATTCATTAGAATCTAAACACAACCTCTATAGCTGCCCCCATTCCAAAGTTAGCACTTATTAAACGTAATAAGGTAACCCACTGTTAGTCAATGGAAGAGATAGGCCTTATAGTAGTGAAAAATGACAGAAGTTTTTCACTAGCAGGACATGTAAAATTTGAAAACCACATGTATTACTTTATAAATACAATGCACTTTGCCCTATGAACCTTTAGGGGATACTTTATGAGTGAATTATATGTATTAAACAGGAAGGTGTAGGGCTAGCAGAAGGTTTATTTGGCTAGGTCAAAATGCCACTTTAAAACTCCACTCTAGGCTGAAATGGCAGGCCTGAGGTATGTTTTAAAGTGCTACTTGTGTGGGGGGCACAAGGAGTGCTGTAGGTTCTTTAGTATCAATTATTTTACAGGTTCTGGATACATACAGTACCATATATTAGGGACTTAAAAATAAATTAATGTTACAATCAGGTGAAAGCCAATTTTACCATGTTTTGAGGAGACCACACACACTTAAGCATGGGTTTAACAGTGGGAAAGTACACAGTCTTAAAAATCAACAAAACCAAATTCAGAAATACTGGAGGGGTGAAGGCAAAAGGTTGGTGGGCGAGTGGCCCTTCATATGCTCCCTGTGGAGGTAGTACCCCCAGAAACCTAAGCTTTCAGGGGGCCCTAGTGCAGCCATCCCTCACAACTCTTAATACTGGTGGTAACTCTGTTCCCAGAATGCTGTCAATGTGTTTCTGCAGAATAATCAGGGCCACTGAAATTATGCTGTAGGACAGTGGCAAATTCTGTGTCAGGGTTGATTAAATTATGTGGCAAGAAAAGACAAATTATAAGGCATAATGCAGCACATTTTGTAATAGTATTACTTCATTATTTCATCATTTTTAAAACATGGTAGCGCTGTCTGGGTATTGACTGCACTCCAGCAATACCAGTCTAACATCCAAATACGGCAATAACCAACAGACAGGTGACCATTCCAGAATTGCAAAAGGTCCTCCACTGCGCAGCAACACGTGTCGCTGCATTTTTAGTCATGTTTGAAACATCTGAGATAGAAACAAAATGTATTTTTGTTAAAATCTGCAGATTATGCTGAAGATGATGGATTATGCGGCAAATTGATAATTAGGTGAAAACTGTTGCGGCTGCTCAATTACATAATTTCAGTGGCCCTGGGAATAGCTATTACCTTACATTTGCTCATCTCCCCATCCCATGTCTGAGTGATGAGGCTGACAAAGACCACCCAAGGGCTTGGCTTACCTACACATCTGTTCTGGTAGGTATTAATCTGGAGAAACCAGTCTTTAAACTACCATGGTCTAGCTGGCACGGGTATCTCTCTGGTGGAAGTGATGTATCCAACCCTCAGGGATTACAAGACTACTTTCTGAGTCTAACTCTCAACTAAGGGAGCCCTGGGAATGTTCTATCCTTTGCTCATGGGGACTACTTGCCCCTAAGGCTCTATTGGCCAATCAGTGTCCCCCTCCTTGTGTCCTAACTGGAAACACTCAAAGCAACAGAGTTGGAGAGGAGGCAAAATTGGGCCACCGCCCTCCAGAACCTGTCTCCCCTTTTTCACAGAAGGGGCACGGGAACCCTTCCCCTTAGTGTCAGATCGAACGTCATTTTAAATTACTCCGGGACCTGTCTCTGTCTCATTGGACCTCCTCCCCATTTTGTTGGGGGAGGACCTAAACCATCCTTCGTGGAATCACTCACAGGAACCTTCTTGGACACTCTGATGGTGACCCAGAGGTCTGTCTCCTTGACAAGCTCTCTAGGTGACGTGAGTTTGCCATCAATCAGGTGTTGGCACAACTCTATAAAGTAGGTACTGAGCATGTGCTACCTCAAAATCAGATTATACAGCCCATTAAAACACTCACTTTACTGCCCCACACCCAACTACTCAGTCCCTTAATGGGGTATTCAAGAAACTACATCCAAGACTGGTTTTGCAGCTTCTGACTGACCATAAATCTCATGCTGTACTTCTATGGGTGAGCCCAAATGTGGTGCCAGATTTATCAAGGTTTTGCAACACCCCTTCCCCAAGCAAGCGGGCACAAGGGTGAAGCAAAACCTAAATGAGCCCTGCATGGCTTGATAAATCTAGAGTAATGCAAGGCAGTGCAAATAGCTGCCTTGCTCTACTCTGCCCCAGGAAGGTGTTCCATGGGTGGAGTGTGGGTGTTCCCATGCATCCACCCATTGATTCTGGCACATTCCCAGATTTCCCATTAGTGGTAGACATTCTCAAAGAGTGCATGAAGTAACCTCACCAAAAGGCAGGACGAACTCGTAGACCAGAGAGCCAGACTTTCTGATGGAAAAAAACATTTTTCAAAAGCACTCTATATTTTTTACTCTTGATCGGGATTCATAATGGAAAAGGACTTTGGGTACAACTTAGTGCAGTAGGCTTTTAGGGGAAGGATGTGGCTAGAGAAAGCTAGGATCTCCTGGCAAAAGCTGGTGATGGCAGGAAAGCTGGCAGCTCACTGCAGAAGCAGTACAGGGTCTGCCCTATGCTGCCAGAATAGGCACCATCAGAGTGTCATTAAATGTGAGCAAAAGTTATGAAGATAAGGGGGGCAGGCTGTCGAATCACCATAAATAGATTGCTTTGTTCTTTTCCATGAGAAGAGGTAGCTCAAGGACCTCCACACCCTTCTTCCGGACTGCCACAAAGGAAGTCATATGCACCAATACCAGCCTCAAAGGATACTGAAATTCCACCTACACTAAGCTATTGAATGAGGGAATAATGAGGCAGCCTCACTACTATCATCATCACGCCTGATTATGTCCTGCATTTGAATGTGAACAAAGCATGTTCCAAATATTTTGCTGAGCCTGCTGCCATATTAATCTCTAGGCAATGGCCTGTACTGCAGACGTGGTCCTAAGTGGGCTTTGCAGACGTGGTCCTAAGTGGGCCCCCACTACACACCCAATACTAAGTTGGTCTCCACAGGAGACTTCAACCTTATTTGGCCTCCACTATAGAGATGTTGCTAGCTTGGCCATCACTACATAAAAGGTGAGCAGTGCACGTAGGGAATTACCAACCGTGTGCAATACAACTGTAAACCATGTCACTGCATAAAGACAAGCACTAAGTGAAACCTCAACTGTAAGCAGTACCACTGCAGAAGGGTAAGAAGTGCACTAAAGAGATGGTCTATTGTAACGAATGCCAGTAGAGAGAGATTAGCATGAAGTGATGTCCCAATGTAATCAGTATCGCTGCAGAAGAGTTATCACTCAAGAAAGACTGCTGTAAAGGGAGCTAGAGTAGAAAGTCAGCACTTATGGCCTACCAATCCATTGGGCCGTATTTATACTTTTTGGCACACAACTGCGCCAACGCAGTTGTGCGTCAAAAAATTTAACGCCATTCCAAAGCGCCATGCGGGCGCCTTATTTATGGAATGGAATGACGTTAGCCGGCGGAGCTGACTGGTGTGCGTAAAAAAAAATGACCCACACCAAGCAGCGCTGGCGTAGGGGAAAATGGAGCTTGGGCGTCAAAGAATGGGGTAAGTCGGTCTGAGGCAAAAAATCTGCCTCAACCCGATATGCGCCATTTTTTTTTACTCCCACCCACCATTGACATGACTCTTGTCTTAGCAAAGACAGGAGTCATGCCCCCTTGCCCAATGGCCATGCCCCGGGGACTTCTGTCCCCGGGGCATTGTCATTGGGCATAGTGGCATGTAGGGGGGCACAAATCAGGCCCCCCTATGCCACAAAAAAATACTTACCTGAACTTACCTTAAGTTCCCTGGGATGGGTCCCTCCATCCTTGGGCGTCCTCCTGGGGTGGGCAAGGGTGGCAGGGGCTGTCCCTGGGGGAATGGGAGGGCACCTCTGGGCTCCTTCCGAGCCCACAGGTCCCTTAACGCCTGCCCTGGCCAGGCGCTAAAAAATGACGCCAAAGCGGCTGGACGTCATTTTTTTTGACCCGCCCACTCCCGGGCGTCATTTTTGCCCGGGAGTATAAATACGGCGCACATGCCTCCGAGTCATTTTTTCGACGGGAACGCCTACCTTGCATATCATTAACGCAAGGAAGGTGTCCACGCTAAAAAAATGACGCAAACTCCAAAATCTTTGGCGCTAGACGGGTCTAACGCCAAAGTATAAATATGGAGTTAGTTTTGCGTCGGATTTGCGTAAAAAAAAAAAACCACGCAAATCCTGCGCAAACAGAGTATAAATATGCCCCATTGTGTGCAGTCAGTGCAGAAAGGTTAGTAATGTACTAGAGGTCTTCCCACTGAATTAAATGTCATGGCGCAAGGGTTACCACTAAGTGAAATCTCGCTGCAAGGCGTGCCACAGAAGTGTTAGTACTAATTGACACCCTAGGGTAAGCATCATCTATGCAGAAGCGTTATCATTTAAGGATTCGAACCGAGAGCAATAAAGGGCTAACAACTAGGTATATCCATTGCATTGTGTGCCGTGTAACTACAGAAAAGTTAGCAATGTGCGAAGGTATCCCCCCCCCCCTTGCGTGTACTGCCACTTCAGGAGGGTTGGCAGTGTCACACCGCTGTCAGAAGTGTCCCTACATAAGAATTGCGGTCACTGCTTAGGAGGTATTCTATTATGTGAGGTCGGACGCACTTCAGAAAGACTAGTACTCAGTAACACCTTCAAAGCAGGAGGGTTATCCACTACTGAAACCACGATGTAACTAGTATGGGAGTGTAAGCATTTGGTGAAACTCCCTATAAACAATGCAGGGTTGTTAGCCCTTAGTGACACCCTGCCGTTAACCCTGCAAAAGGATTAGCATTTAGTGACACCTCAGTGTAAGCCCTGCGAGAAGGTTGTCGCCTGCTGACACCCCACTATAAGCATCTCCAGGGGGTTACTGATACGGCGCCTTTAGAACTGCATGAGGGTTAGCCCCTACTGGCGCCATGTTGTAAGCCCAGTAGGAAGGTTAACGCCTAGTGCCAGCCCTAAGTAACCAGTGCAGGAAGGTTGTCCATTGCAGACAACTGCTGTAATGACACCATGCGTAAGAATTACATAAGTGTTAACATTTGGGAACAACACGCTCTAAGCATAGGATCACAACCTTACTTACAAAAAAACACTTGCCAGTTGTTTACGTGTACTATTCTAAATCAGCCAAAAGCTATCAGATGAAAAATAATTTGTGGAGAATTGCCAGGCTTCTTCTGCAACATGAAAATCATTCCTCTTTTCTAATAATAATTCTGAAACGATGTAGACAGCGTGGAAATACGTTTAACTGATTCCTCTGCTCCTGCGTTTCAGAAAGGAAAATAAACCGGATTTCACTACTTTGCTCAATGTTTTACCGACCTCAGCTTACAAATATTGCCGTGGCTGCTGGAAGGTTAGCACTTACCAACACGCCACTGTGCATACATGCGCTAGTGTAACAACATTTCACCAACTAGGTGCTGCAAGGACTTTTGTACAAGCTGCCGCGGAGACCCACCTCACAGCCCCGCAGCATCGCCCTCTCCCCTCTACCCCAGCGCGTGGCTCCAAGCGTGGAGTGCACGCGCCGCATGAACCACTCTCTCACGGACGCAGGGGCGCCTCTCTCAGCAGCTGCGCGGCCTACTGCGACGGGCCGCGGCTTCATCATATTTCTAATTATTTTAGCATTTAATATTCCTCAATTAAAGCGATTTCGGCCAGCAGATCCCAGCTTAGCCCCAGCCCACATTAACCACTTTCTGCAGCGGTAGTTAAAGGCACAGAGGGATTTAATCCGAGTGGTCCAGGCTGCACCTCGCGCAGACCAGGCACAGGAAGCAGATTACCACGCATGATATATGTGGTTTAGTTTGGAAGTGTTCCAGCCCCGAGGACGGACGAAAAGTGCTGTAAACACGCCCAGGGATAAACCAGAGTTTATGGAGAAACAAGGGTCTACAGATGGGGCGATGCACCAGGCCACTTTCTCCATATGTTAGGTTTCAATAATCCTTTAGGTAAGTGGTTCCCAAACCTTCGACTTTTGTGGACCCCTACTTCATCAAAACTGGAACCCCCCCCACTGAAGCATAATTGAAATCTGGAGACCGCCTACTGAGTCGTTAATGGAAGCCTAAACGTTGTAGATGATTTAAAATGCAAAACAATACACACAAAATACAGAAACAAGCGTTCATCAAACATACACAAATGATAACACATTTCATTAATTTGGAAACAAATATAAATACAAAATTACATTTTATTAGGAAGGTTGTAGCTTTTTTAAAATTCAGTTGAACCCATGCATCGTTTATACTATATTCTGTTTGCTGCACCTGCACTGCTCCTAATCTGAGGATACTAATTTATTTTTTACCTTCAAATTTCAAATTCCTTGACATTTACAGTACATTTTACAATTTTCAATTGTAAGTTTAGACACTTAATTTATTTACACTTTATTAGTATGTTAGAATTATAAAATTTTCCAAACTGTCACAGACCCCCAGGGGTCCCCGTAACACAGGTCTGGAACCGCTGCTTTAGGTGACCTATTTGCGAGGATCCATGTCCCACTTAGAGGTGGGCGAGCCAACAAATTAGCAGGGAGAGCTGAGCCAAGGGTCTGGCTCGGATCTTAGATCCCGTACATGAGCTGACCCCTGAAAATATTTGCTATGTAAATCATGCAACAAACATCATGCAAAATATGAAAAAAGTCTCTTCAAAATTGGAGAATTTTTTTTTTAACAGGAAGAAGCTTTGACATTTATAGGGCACATTAATACACTGCACTGAGAATTACATATTAAAAGGGATAGTTTTCTACACCTGGTAGTCTGAACTCACATATGTGAAAGTGTTTTCATACCTGATAATGAAGGAAAAAGTTTTGGGAAATAAAATATTTGCCTATCCTTACATAATAAAAGGAAGGAAGCCACCATTTTCCAGGGTTTCTGGTCTCACTTTGTCCAGATCAGCCAGTAAACTGGTGTCTATTTTTATCCTTATGTTAAGGGTTTGTTTTTACCTCAATTTGCAGTTTTTATTAAATATAGCACAAACGTGACCGTTTTACATGAGCACCAGTTACATTACACAAGGTCACATGAAATATTTATAGGCATGGGGAGAATAAGTGGTTTGCCAGAATCACAGATGTTGAGCTGACATCAGACTTAAACCTGGTTCTCCACACCAGCAACTCTGACCAGAAGGCCACATTGTGGTCAGTGGGAGTGAAGAAAGCATGCAGAAGCCATATGGAAGCTTGGCTTGTTGTGGACTCAAACTGAGCTAGAGACAGGTTTCAGGCTCAAGCTTTCAGTGACTCACCCACCTCTAGTCCCATTAGGTTACTTCCACATTCAAATCGTCAATAAGAGAGCAGCGTACAGAACGCTTAGGAGAATGTAAACTATGTGCTGAACATACATGCCAGTAGCAGCAATCCCTCAGAGTGAGTCAAGATTTATGTTTGGCGCCCTTGAGATACAGAAACCATGGTTTTGATTGAGGCACTGATTTGAAAAGCACACAACTCCTCCTTGAAGCTGAGGTTTATGTGTGGTGGAGCTGTGTAGTAAACACGGCCCCTCTGGAACATTAACAGTAGCCACGAACATGGCTGCTTATAGCTGAGGTCTATGCATGGCCGCAAGCTAGATATAAACTGTGCATTTCTTAATATGCCACAATTGTACAATTTGCAATGTCCAAGTAGATAATCAAACAAAAACTATTGATTTTAATGAGGCAACAGTAGTAACTTAAAGCCCAAAGAGACACTTATGTTGAAGTGATCTTAAGGTTACTGTGAACCCTATGGGAAATTGGGAAGCTGAAAGGGTTTAGCGCCTGGGACTGCATTAGTATTCCCACTATAGGCGACGTACTTGAGGGGGGAGGCCCTTATGCCTTTTTCATCCCACCAACGGGAATATCAACTCCAGGACACGCAGCAGTACAATATTTACAATTCCAACATGCATGGGGAGCGGAAAGTATCGTTAAAGATCTCCCAGAATATGCACCCCTAGAAGTTAGAAGGCGAATGCAGTTTCTTCAGTGAATAAAACTATCGATACTAATATGCCTGATACCCTGCAGAAACTGCACACTGCCTGGGGGAATGACATGGGGGAATCGGAAGATATAGACTGGGAAGTGTCACTAGTGTTCCCCAAAGAGGTAGCTATTAAATCCAGGTTAAGACACATCCAGTTTAAAGTCCTTCATTGGATCTGTTATGACAGGGCCAGAGGAGGTGCAGGGCACCACAAGGAGATTTTTGTTTTCTCATGGTCCTGGCCATCCATACACTCCTGGCACAAGGTACTTCTAGAACTAGGTAAAGTAATAGGGGCAACACTGCCTGAAGATCCTAAATACTTTCTCCTGGGCATACACACTGATGTAGTTCTCCCCCAAATGAAACTATTATTTTATAATTTGAGCCTGGTGAAAGCTAACAGGGATCTGCCCAAACACTGGGGGGGGCTTCAGAAATACCGACCTTAGGAGAATGGAAAAGGGGGATGGATTTATACATCATGTTGGAAAGGGTTGCATATAAAACTAGGGGTTACCCCTGTAACTTTCACAAAATATGGGTTGGCTGGATTCAATAATATGATTTAGCTATGTATGATGAAGCGAATTAAGACTCGTCACTTCAGAATTCTTGACCCATGTATCCTGCTTTATTGTGCTTGTTCAATTGTACTTATTGTTTTGACTACTAGCAGGCTCTTAATCTCAATTTCTGCGGTGTTACCTGAAGAGCAGATGCCCTTCCACATGGTTTCTTGTAAGTGTTGGGCACAAGTTGGTGCTTTTTTTGTTATGATTGTCAAAAAACAAGTAAAATATTTAAAAAAAAGTTTACTCTGAAAAACCTCTGAGATGTCCGATGTGCAGCAGTTAAGTCTAGCATCTCAATTGAATTACCCAAATACAAAATAAGCATAGCTAACAGCAGTTCGGGTGACTGGACCCCTTTCCTTCTTCATACGCCAGACACATAGGACACCGAATGAAGTTCCCAGCATCCTTCTTTCTCCATTCCTTTGCTGCATCCTTAGGACATCTAGGACTGGTGCTACATTAAGACCACTGTAGTCAACTGGCATCACCAGATAGTAACAGATTGCCTAAAACTATCTTTTTGGTCAGGGAAAGAGAGTGTCTAAACATTATTTAGAATGGGGCTCATAAAATTCTTAAAGTCCTTGCACCAAGATGAGGGCATCCTTGCCCCAGTATCAAAAGAAAAGGATAGGCAAAGACAAAGACAAAGGCAAATGTGATTATACATTTTACGGTCTGCAAAGGTAAAGGGCCAGAACCCTAGCCTCTCACACATCAGGAAAGTCGCCATCATGTGCCTGCATCCAAGTACACTACTCGCAAACCCCGTACTCACTTCCACACAGACACACTACATGTCCGAATTACTCAAGGTGCTCTTATACAAAACAACAGCAGATACATTACACATCATGCTCCTCTATGCTCAGTACGAAGTCCGCCACGCGGTTGACACCATCACCCACAACCTTAAGGCACACATCACTGAAACATGACTCTCCCTATCTTCACACACATCCTCTTTTGTTATTGCTTTTTTCACATTAACATTGCACATAGGTTGTCACACTAAAACATTTAACATTTCTTAAATAATGTGCAAGTCCTTTGACATTCTTTGTTCTGTATTAGCTTGGCTCTTATTCTACCAATGTGACATCTTTTAATATGCAACAGAGTTGTAATGTGTTACACCTCCACTGCCCACCTTCCACATCATATATTGGTTCTAACAAAACATATTTTTGTATTTAAATAGTTTCTTTTGCACCCAAGGACTGCCTTCCTAGACTCTTAAACGATTTCACTTCGTAATGTAATGTGCTTAGAACAATTTAAACTTTCAGCTAGTGTTTCTGCCCTTTACAGTGTAGATGTGAAGGGAATGGAGAGGGAGAAGCAACTATGGGTAACCATGGGCATAGAATTTAATGCATATAAGTGTTGACATACGCTATTAAGTGACATCTGTTCTCTGTTCCCCAATCTTTACATATACCGACCCACTGTCCCCAAATGCTATAGAAATGAACACTTCTCGAAAGCTTAACAACAAAGGAAAACAAAAGTCATCCACAAAATATAATGGCCAGTACTATTTACAAACACAACAAACTCAAGCTGTGAGCTTCACACCTACCACGTAGCAATGTATGCCTCCCAATCACCATCACCCAGATCTACAGACTAGGTAGACACAACAACATCTTCATAAAGGAAATTGGTTCTCAACTTAAGAGCAGACCCTGCCCGCCACCAAGAACCTGCAATACGCAAGTGCCCACTGTTTAAAAGCATTAACATCAAGCAACATGTAACCAAAACCTATTCACATCCTGCCTGGGCAACATTGTGAACCTTGTCACTACTGTCTAGTTATCTTTCAAAAGCCTCTCCTCTATAAAATTAGATTGCATTGATCATTTCCACCACACACCAAATATCAACCATGGTCGGTCAAAACCAGACAAACAGCAGTCGACGCCTTCAAAGACTTCCTCATCAACTTACTCAAGCAAGACAAATTCATGCTGTCTAACAAAATTCAACCCACTACTGCTTAACTGTCTCTGTAATAACTTGAAAACCAATGACAGCATCTATGTTTCAATTAAACTATGGAAAATAAAAACTAATCAGTCCACTCACTGGTATACACAATAACTCAGGAAATGCTTGAGAGGACTGTTGTGTATTATATAGTATGGTTGTGCGACTTTACTGTGTAATACACTCACAAAATTGTCTTGGGTTCAGAGGCTTATTTGTTAAACCTTTAGCTCAACCCTGGGTAGACATGGCTTTGAGCAGCAAGGCTTAAACAAAGGAACTAGTGTGAAGCATTTAGAAGCACCAAACAATCAAAACGTTTATGGAGCTTTCTTGAAGGACTGGTTACTTTTAAAATGTGAGCTTCGTTTTGGAGTTTCTTTGATTTCCTGATGCTGGCATTATAAAGTCACAAGGAGCATTGGAAGCAAATTTCAGTTTTACTTCCTTCATGTTGTTAAAATAAAAGCAGTAATTTGTGCAACAATTTCCTCAAAGGTTGGCAGATTGGGCAGGCATACGTTTCTCGAAGTGCCAGATAATAAGTTGTTAAAATAGTAGTGATTCAGAGATAACTGAATAAAGAGTGTTGAGGTTAAGTTTATTAAATGGTTTAACAATAGAATTGATCTTTGAGGTGATTATTGGTGGCGCAAAGACAGCTGAGGAGGAAAGTGATGCAATGTGATCACTCAAAGCGAGTTATTGATTTCAGGTATGGTCATTTTCGAGGTCTGTATTCTGCTTATTATGCTTCGACAGAACCACAGTCCCTTATCATAGTGTTCACAGCCACCTATTGATAACAGTTAACACAATGGTGTAGCCAAACTAAGCAAGGTTCTTTGGGCCAGCACTGATCTGATCTGCAATGATAGACATAGGTAAACATGAGTTGCTAGTAAATCAGTGGAACCGAGAATGTAACAAAAACAGGAATTGTGGTAGGTGTAATACAAAACTGTGTATGGGTAATAAACACTTCCACTTAAATAGAAACATGAACAGCACAAAAGCATACGTTTCCCAAGTATTTTCATGAGAGGTGTAACAGACATCTACATGTCCCTCTATACTAAATGTCCACAGATTCACGAGCACTGCTAACCAGTAGTAAAGTGCTTGTGCTCTCTTCCTATAGATGGTCAAATTGGCCTACAATTGACTGCTACATTTAATTTAATTGTACGTTCCTAGTATATTGTGCTACATGTACCCAGGGTGTGTAAAATAAATGCTGCTATTGGGCTGCAGCCCAAATTGTGCCACCCACTAGAATAGTCTTTTCAAACATATCTCAGGCCTGCCACTGCAGAATGTAGGGCAGTGTTAAACTGCCATTTCAACCTGGCAAAATAAACCCACTGCCAGGCCTACACCTTCTGTTTTACTACTTATCAGTCACCCCTAAGGTAGGCCCCCTAAAGGCTCATAGAGGAGGGTGCGTGGCATTTAAAATGTAGGATATGTGGATTTAAGTTTCACATGTCCTCGCAATAGAAAGCTCCTAAAGTCGTTTTTCAAGTTGTAAGGCTCTCTTTCCGATAGACTAACACTGGGTTACTTTATTAAACTTAATAAGAGCTAACTCCAGTTTGGGACCAGATAGACACATGCTGTTTAAACTCAAATGAATTGTAATGTAAAAGTCAGATTTGAAGTTACTTTTCTGAAAATGTAACTTTTAGAAAGTTGGCATTTTTCTGCCCTAAACCAAATGTGCCTTTTTGCCAGTGTCCTGGGTCCCATGACTGTGATCATCTCTCCTGTTGTGAACTGTGTATTGCTTCCAGATACTGAAACAAAATAGGCCTAGGTGTGAGGGGAGAGAGTCTTCTGGCAGGGTTGCTGGGGAGGAGTTATGCCCTGTCCTGATTACAGTTCAAAGGGCCCTAACCTGCAGCACACAATCACCCTAAACAGTTTGGAGCCACAACCAGGGGACGGGGAAGAACTGCCAAAAAACAGTTTTGAGGGTGGGCCAGGGAATTTCCACACACAGTAGTTGTCATCAGATATAAAAGTGGGACCTTCAGAACCTATCATCAGAACACTCCTGTACCTGTGGCAGATCCAGAAGGACTGCCCTGTTATCTGAAGAAGGAAGACTGGATCTGCTTGCTTTGAACCCAGGCTCCCCAGAAGTGAATCTAAGGGTCAGTTTGCTGACCTCCTGCTTGATCTGCAGGGACACAGAAAGCTTCCAGAGGCCTCCCTTCAACAGCCTAGCTGACCAGCACCACGTGGACCTGCCTGAGACCCACCAGTGAGTGCTGGAGTGAGTCCTCATCTCCATGAGATGCTCCTCCAGGACCTGGACTTGGCAAGAATCAGCTGGTACTTATCCTGAAGAAAAGGTGAAAATACAGATGTTTTATGCTCCTCAGGACTGCAAAGTGACCTATTTGCACTGAGAATTGAATGCTCCTGATGACTGCCAATGCAAAGTTCCTACGGGACCTGCTGTTCACAGCAACATTGACTGAATGTCATCGTGAAGCTTCAAGGAGTCCTTCTCTTTGTGGCAACAGCAACAGCCTGTGTCTACTGCTGTAATGATATGTGTGTTTTGACCACTGACTCCATGTTGCGCTCAGCAGCATACCGTCACATTAGTGACCACCAACTTCATTTTGCCTATTGACTTTTTTTTCGCATTAGACACTGCCACGCTAGAAGTTGTAAGTAGTTTTCCACGTTGTACTGTGCCCATGTTTTCATTCTTTGTGTTTTTTCCCACCAAGGGCTTAGGCTGATAGGAATGTACTGAGACAGCAGGGAACGGACTTGTTTTGAATTGGCACCTTGGGATTGTGGCCAAGTCCCGACATGTTATTTTCAAAGCAGGCCTAAAGCAATAAGCATTTTTCAAATAAATAAACGTCTGCAGGGAGAGGGAGGTTCTAGACTTTTCCTCTCTTGTTTGTTCAAAGTATAAAAGGCCGAGATCACATGGACCGGGAACAGAGAGTGTTTGCAGATCTCAGGCACATCCAGGACGGTGGAGTGTGCCATCCTTCCCGTGAGGATAATTGATCTCTCTCTCTCCTCAATCGATTCTGGGATCTGACAATAGGATGCTGAATAGGAGGGAGATGAAGCAGTGATGCCCTTTTCCCATGGAGATGCATATTTTGTAATTAATTATTTGATTTGAATTATAATATAGATACATATATTTGCTCTGTATATTGCAGTGGAGAATCATTGGTACATTCTTTCATTTCATTTCTGTGAGCATTTTTGAACGTGTGCTTTCAGCATGCTAATCTCCTTTTAGGAACTTTGCGTAGTGAAATAATAAATGTCTTCTTTGGACTAAGAAGCGCATTTCAGAGATTTTTGTCAGTGCATGAGTGTTTCAGCTTGGTCATTAGTGAAGCAAAACAACTGCCAAAATGAACAGAACTTTGTGCTTTTTAGTGCTATTTTCATCTAAAACTTTAAAACCTCATATCCCCGGTTCTACTGATTGGATTTTTGTCATTACAGTTTACTTATTTTTCAACATTGATTTGGTGTTTTTCTTGTCATGTGTTTTCACCTTATTACTGTTTGAGTGCTGCATAAATACTTTACACATTGTCTCTAACTTAAGCATGACTGCTTTGTGCCAAGCTACCAGAGGGCTGGGCACAGATTTATTTAATGACTTTTATGGTTTACTTTGACAAGGATTGTGTTCATTATTCCAGTGGGGCTTCCACCCTTCTCATCTAATAACCAAATTTCTTGCAACAAGTATCAGGGGTAACCTACAATTAAGTGACAGAGCCCCTTTCTGGGTGCAGCAGAAGCACCATTGCTCATTATTAATTTCACTATCAACGTCAGCCTGCCAGCCAAGTTTGGCCCTGGGAGCAACGACTGGTGCTTTAGTCTGCATAGTCAAGTAGAACAGATTGATTAGCTTCTTGGGACAGGGTGATGTCAAGAGTATTTCTAGTGCATGCAGTCCTCAAGAGTATTTCTAGGACATACAGTTGTGGAGGAAGATGTGGGAATGTGTTGTGTAGGCTCCTACGTGTGGCACAGAGTCGGTAATATAGTAGCACATTTATTGGTGTACAGTTCACTGAATCCTGTAATGTCAGAAAGTGTCTGGCAGGTTATAGGCTGCCCATCATGGTTAATTTCATGCATGCCAGTTGATGTAGTACTCACACATCAGATGTGAGCTTTAGCATGGCGTTTCAAGCTATGAGCAATTTATTAGCATTTAAGCAGTCATGTGGGGCGGTGCTGCCAATCTCAGGCCCAAATCACGCTCCACACAATGTCATTCCCACCCCTGGAATGCTTTACAGCAGAGCAACAGCACTGTAGCTAGCAGGCAGGGATTAGTGTGGTGCAATTTCTATTGCAATATATGGCTGATATAGGATTGGATGAAACCATTAAAGTGCAAATTGTGCCTGGGCACAGTGGGAATAGAGTGCAAAGTAAGAGGTGTATAGACCACCTTGTTCAAAAGAAAGGTTAAGTACCTACCACGCTATCATCAGCTATTTTCATGACCACACGAGTTGAGTCATGAGGGAAAGAAACCGGTTACAAAAGATATTCGTTAGTGAAATTGTAGTATTAACAAATAGGTATAGCAGTTTGTCCAGAACCACCGTTTTAGCAATTTCTATAAATCTGTGAAAGCGTGCTTAATTTCATGTGGAATCCATCTTGTCCTGTTTACGTTTGTTATATTCAATGATGACAAGGCCTGCAAGACATGCCCAAAGGTTGCATGACCTTAGGTGAACTAATGTACTCTGCTAAGCGGCTTCTAATGTAAGGGTGTAATGAAAATATGTATGTTTGACCACTGACTTTGTGTTGCACCACTTTGCATCTGGATTAGTTGTTCAGTGTTCACTAATTGCAGATTACATTTTGTATTCAGTTTAGCTGCCTATTGACTTTATTGTGGCTTTAGACATTGCAGTTGAGCTGTGTTTTTCCACATGGTAAACTGTGCTTGTTTTTCTTATTCTTTCTTACCGAACAGTTAGTCAGTCAGCATGATAAGAATGTGTATGCTTTTTTCAGTGCAGGGAACGGTTCGGCCTTGGGAGGAGAGCCTTGAGATGTTGGCCATTTCTCAACGTTTTTCTTCCAACTCTGACCTAAGGTAGCCAGCATGTTTGAATATTTCTCTTTCATGGAAGGGGTTTTCTCCAGAAAGCCCTTTTGGTTCTTTAAGATATAAAAAGGTGGCCCTGCTCAGTAGCGGTGGAATTTCCAAGCACTTGGTCAGGATTAGACGTCGAATGCCTGACACACATTCGTCCCACGAGGGTGGATATCTCTTCTCGCAGTTGAACGGAGTCATCTTCTTGCTGGCATGAGAAAGATGAAAAGCTTGGTAGGCCCTCCGGTGATGAATTTTTACTTTATCCTTTGCTTTGCAATTATGCCATAATATAATCACATATATTTTCTGTGCACATTGCAGTTGAGAATCATTTGATATATTTTCCTTTCTTTGCTGTGACTGTTTTTAAACGTGTGCTTTTAACCTACTAATCTTCTTTTTAGGAACCTTGTGGCAAAGTAATAATAAATTTCTTCTTTGAACTGAGAAGTGCATTCCAGAGATTTTTGTCAGCTCGTTCATCAGTGAAAGCAAAACATTTTGGCGTAGATCGGTCAGTCTAAAAAAAAAAAAAGGGGGTTGGAGGTTGGAAGTGCACGATTTAAAAGTGTAAATATGTTTTTGTTCAGAGAATTAAAGGAAGCACCGCAAACCATGTTTGAAAATGCATGTGACATTAAAATGCCTTATGATGTTTTGGTTAATATATTTTCTTGTTTATCAGGACTTACTAAGTTTTGGGATGGGTGCTTGGATAAAACAAGTGTTTTCATATTTAGAAAAGGTGCTTTTTGAAAGGAATGATGTCCCTTTTGTTCTTGACAGGAGGGTTTGGATACTTTTGTCTGCTTACCGAAAAATGCACGAGAGATGTAAACAGTTAGAATGTGAAAATAAGAAATTACAGGAGCAAGTTAGTCAGAGCAAATTATCGCAAGATAAAACTGAAATCTACCAAGCTGTTTCAGGAGAATCTGACTTTTCATATTCCAGTAATGAGGAGGTTAAAAAAGGTGGGGGCCAGTGTGAGCTGCATGAGCAGAGCGTAATTCGTGCGCAGGGTAGCCCACAGTTTTTGGCAGGAGTTGAAATACATTCTTTAAAAGATTACACTGAGCAAGAAGTTGGCGATGTTACCAGTATATTCAGACAACTTTTGCAGAGTACGATGTGTACAATTAATTCAGAAAAGACACTGATACTGTCGCAAAATGGGCAGTTTCTGGGAGTTCAGTGGAACCAGAACATAGAGAGATGTTGTTACAGGTAAAACAAAAGATTTTGGAGTTTCTTACTCTTTGCACTAAGCAAGAGGCACAGAGTTTAATGAAATTGTTTGATTTTTGGAAACAGTATAACCCTCATCTAGGTAAAATCTTAACCCTTTGGTACAGAGTAACCAGGAAAAAACATGAGTTTGAATAGAGTGAAGAGCGGCTGTGTGCTTTTGATTCGGCAAATGAAATAATTAAACAGACTTTAGACTTGTGTACAGTGCAAGAGGGAAACATTGAGTTACATGTAACTGTTCAGGGACAATATGTAAACTGGAGTATGTGGCAGAAACAGGGGAGGACGAGGGTGCCCCTGGGGCTTTGGATTAGAAAACGACCTGACTTTGGGGAGCGTTATACTCCTTTTGAAAAAGAGCTTTTGGCTTGTTATTGGGCTCTAATGGATACTGGGCAAATAATACCAGGTCATAATGTAATTCTGAAACCGGAAATATCAATCATGCAGTGGGTGATGAGTTCACCTAAATCTCACCATATAGGACAATCACAAGACGCTGGTATCGTACACTGGATCTGGTACATACAAAACAGGGCTCGAGTAGGACCGGAAGGCACTGCAGTCCTACATGAGTGTCGCAAGCCCCTGAACAGGATGAGGAGAGAGTGCAGGAAGTACCACAGGTAAAGGAGTCACCAGTGAAATGGAGTGCACTATTTGAATTCTAGTCCCCTGAGGATAGAAAGCATGTTTGGTTCACTAATGATTCATTCAAATACGTGGGTACCAAAAGACATTGGAAAGCAGTGTCATACAATCCAGTTACTGAAAAGTTGCTGACCACCACAGGAGAAGGAAAAAGTAGCCAATATGCAGAGTTGTACGCTGTGTGTCAGACTCTAAAGCAAAATCTGCCTGAGACGTGCCATTTTTACAATGATTCTTGGTCCAGTGCCAATGGATTAGCCATTTGGCTTTCCACATGGCATACACATAACTGGTTCGTTCATTAAAAGACGATGTGGCGCAAAGAGTTGTGGCAGGAAATTTGGGAAATGTTAGAACAGAGTAAAGTCATAGATGCTCATTGTCCCATTGACTCACTAGAACGCTGGTTCAATTCCCTTACAGACGTCAAAAGACAAAAGTTCAGAGGCAAAAGTGTCAACCCAGAATTCTGAGTTGGTGGGGATGGCTAAGTGGGCGCACCAGAAATGTGGACACCTGAAAGAAAAATCCACTTACAGGTGGGCAGAGATTAGAGAGATGCACATTCCCCTAGATTTGATAAAAACTGTGATTTTGCAATATCCTATTTGTCAGCACACACAACAGAGATCTGTCCCACAAACAGTCAAAGATCAGTTGGGGAGAGGAAAGTTACCAGGAGAGGTAGAAATCAAATCTATTCTGTTAAATAGTGAATAAGCTGATTTATTCATGCAGATTGGAGACAGAATTGTTCAACTTGTCATAAGTGCAGTGTATGGAGGATTGGTAAGGAAGGGTACTGCCCCAGCCCTTCTGACCGTGCAAGGAAATGGAAGCTGTGATGCAGCAGATAAAAACATCAGTGCTAAGGTGTGGGTTGAAACCCCAAATGGCCATTCAGAACCTGCAGAAATTATAGCAAAGGGCCCCAATAAAGTCCTGCTGATTATAAAACAAGGAAAGGGAAAAGGAGAGCACATTTCAGATGACAAATGTTATTTGCAAGAAAAGTCATACCTGTTTCTTTTACAGATCTTACTACGACTTGCCACTGACCATGAGTGTGCTGTGTGGTCTCCCTTCGGGCGTTTGCGTGTGGGGTCGGGGGAGGAACCTCACCCCCAACCTTAACCTGATTGATAACCTTTGTGCAATGCTCCTGCTGCTTTTAAAGTACAAAACCTATGCATCCATTTAGCGCTAATTGTACTTCACAGATCAAAGTTCTGCATGGGATCAATGCAGAGTACCACGGATGTTCTGTCAACTTGTTTGACTGCATTCTTCCACTGGAACTAACCCATGGCTTGTTATCATCTAATGACTGCTGCCAGTCTCATTAAACCTGCTTAAATTTCCAGTTGGCTGATTATTCTCGTATGGGAACACTTTTATTCCAGCAAACCTTTCAAGTGGACCGTGTACCTTTTCATGATTAGAACTCATAATGTTTCCATCTAATTCTACACCAACATGCTATCTTAGAGACACTATTCAATCAGTCATTATCCCGCTCAGAATATATAAGCTTCAGTCTTTTCATTGTAGGTGTGTCTGGTTTAACTGTTTATAAGATCAATATGTTAATCTACTTCCATTGCTTTCTAGTGATTGCTTTTATCGTTGCATTATGTTGCTGTATACAATGCAAACCTGATTTGCTTATGATGTTTTCTTTTGTTTAAATAAGAGAAAAGTACACAAAGTTATTGATCAAAGGGTGGAAATGTAATGAAAATATGTATGTTTGACCACTGACTTTGTGTTGCACCACTTTGCATCTGGATTAGTTGTTCAGTGTTCACCAATTGCAGATTACATTTTGTATTCAGTTTAGCTGCCTATTGACCTTATCGTGGCTTTAGACATTGCAGTTGAGCTGTGTTTTTCCACATGGTAAACTGTGCTTGTTTTTCGTATTCTTTCTCACCGAACAGTCAGTCAGCATGATAAGAATGTACATGTTTTTTTTCAGTGGAGGGAACGGTTCGGCCTTGGGAGGAGAGCCTTGAGATGTTGGCCAGTTCTCAACGTTTTTCTTCCAATTCTGACCTAAGGTAGCCAGCATGTTTGAATATTTCTCTTTCATGGGAGGGGTTTTCTCCAGAAAGCCCTTTTGGTTCTTTAAGATATAAAAAGGTGGCCCTGCTCAGTAGCGGTGGACTTTCCAAGACCTCGGTCAGTACTAGACATCGAATGGCTGACACACATTTGTCCAGTGAGGGTGGATATCTCTTTCTCACAGTTGAATGGGGTCATCTTCTTGCTGGAATGAAAAAGATGAAGAGCTTGGCAGGCCCTACGGTGATGAATTTTTACTTTATTTTTTGCTTTGCAATTATGCTATAATATAATCACATATATTTGCTGTGTACATTGCAGTTGAGAATCATTTGATATATTTTCCTTTCATTGCTGTGACTATTTTTAAATGTGTGCTATCAACCTACTAATCTTCTTTTTAGAAACCTCATGGTGAAGTAATAATAAATGTCTTCTTTGAACTGAGAAGTGCATTCCAGAGATTTTTGTCAGCTCGGTCATTAGTGAAAGCAAAACAAAGGGTTACACAAAAGGACATCTCACATGGTATGCATTGCCTTGTCGGTCCAGAAACTGCAATAGACACATCTACGACCGTACATATTCATAGGCCTAAAGACCTGAAGTTTGATCGGGT
The DNA here is from genome assembly GCF_031143425.1 of Pleurodeles waltl. NCBI lineage: Eukaryota > Metazoa > Chordata > Amphibia > Caudata > Salamandridae > Pleurodeles > Pleurodeles waltl. The sequence continues at coordinate 550,335,440 of NC_090443.1, read as the reverse complement.
AGGAATTATGCAGAAACAGTGTATTTGCACATTGGAAAGTCCCCACTATTGGGCATGCAATGGTGACACCTGCAGTGTCCTTGTATCACACTTCTAACACGAGTTGTCATTTCACTTTGATTGGCTGTATATTTTGATGACTGGGTAATTTCTGTACCTTCAAATCAGCATCACACCATGTATGTAATTATGATGATGAAGTAATCATTATTTCTGGGTCGTGATTAGGTGTTCGTTTTTACACCTTTTGCGGTTTTCTTGAATAAGACTGAATGGAAGTTCCACAATTTGGGCACCAAACTGTCAAGCACTTGTCCCCATGATTTCATTTATAAACTTTTGCCTATGAAACTTGATAGTTGTCTCTGTTTCTTTTATTGAGGTTGTAGAAGTCCAGTAAAGTATAGCGGTAGTCTAGCTCAGTTCGGAACCTAGCCCTCAAGCCAGGTAACCATCTGGCTATAATTCTCATGCCACACAACCCCAATGTCCCTTGCTGATCCAGATACCTAATTACTTTACAGCTGAGTCCGCCATTCACAGCATACACAGAGACAACCAGTCTCCTAGATGTATAATTCAGACCGCTTGTTGTATGATGCTGTTGCAGGTGAACCCCTATAGCCTCTATTGTGGCAGAAAATAATAATGGTGATAAAGGGCAAAACTGTCAGGTGCCACGGGCAACAGGAAAGGGCAGCACCATGACCCCATTAAGTCACACTCGGGTCGTAGGTTGTACATACAACAGTTTGATTCACTGAATAGATAAATGACTGAAGCCAAGACACTTCAACAGGAGAAACAAATACGACAACTCCAGCAAATGGTTTGGTAATATCCAAAAATATGGCCGCTGCATTTAGCTGTGGATTTATGGATTGAAGCAGCACGAAGACAATGTACAGAATGTACACAGTAGAGTTCCCAGGGAAAAATCCAGACTGGTCTGACTATGCTGGGAAGAAAAGGAAGTTGTGGACTTGCAGTTATTTTGGCCAATATTTTATAGTCCAGGTTTACCATTGAGCATGGGCTATACGAGTTGCACTGATTTGGCAGTTTTTCAGGTTTCAGCATGACGACGATTGTGACCTCTCGCACTGATGTGGACAGCAGCCAGTGGCCCACGCCTCCTCGTACATAGGAAGTACATGAGACACCAACAATGGTACTTACTCTTTATACAAATGGGGAGTGAGACCGTACAAGTTGGGGCCTTATCCATGGGCAGACTTCATACGCCCTGCACAGCATCATCTGGGGTGAATGGCACATCCACATATTGTCTGTGGACATCAGCCAAACACAACAGTTGGACTGAATCAATAAATTCAAGAATACCGTTAGGCTCAGCTTCTAGAACTGACTTGTAGAAAGTGGTGCTACATTGCTGTACTGTTTGAGTTATCTCTTTTGCAGAGGAGAGAGTCTCACCATATTTGTCCAGGAGTTCGGGGATATAAGAACTTACGAAGGACGTCTGCAGAAGACAGGCATAGTCTTTCCTGCTCTATCACCCTGTCCAGCTCTTCTGGCTTTGGCCTTTATGTGTAAGAAGTGTACCTTGCTGTCAACGGCATTATTGTAGTCAGTGAATTTAGCCCTAATCTGAGCCAATAGGTTGGACTCACTATGGGCAAATACTGAGCTTACAGGAAAAAGATCTCCTCCTCTGGTCAATGTAGTTTTGCCTGGAGAGCTCGCAGTAACCTAAACTGTTTGGAGATTTACGCACTGTATATTACAGCCTTAAACGCCTCCCATAGCATACAGGCAGACTCAACAGAGTGTGAGTTAAGGGCGAAGTAGTTCAGTATTGATCTCACCTAGGAACACAGGGTCTCTAAGGACATTAGATGGGAGCAGCCAAGTGAACACCTGCTATGCTCTGTTTGTAGGAATTATTGTCAATAGCACTGGCCCATGGTCAGATAAGCTCCTAGGCAGATGTTCCACCATCTTAGTCCATGTACCTGCTTCCCTAGACATTTATAAACTTTTGCCTATGAAACTTGATAGTTGTCTCTGTTTCTTTTATTGAGGTTGTAGAAGTCCAGTAAAGTATAGCAGTAGTCTTGCTCAGTTCGGAACCTGGTCCTCAAGCCAGGTAACCATCTGGCCATAATTCTCATGCCACGCAACCCCAATGTTCCTTGCTGATCCAGATACCTAATTACTTGACAGCTGAGTCTGCCATTTACAGCATACACAGAGACAACCAGTCTCCTAGATGTATAACTCAGACCGCTTGTTGTATGATGCTGTTGCAGGCGAAACCCTATAGCCTCTATTGTGGTAGAAAATAATAATGGTGATAAAGTGCAAACCTGTCAGGTGCCGCGGGCAGCAGGAAAGGGCACCAACATGACCCCATTAAGTCACACTCGGGACGTAGGTTGTACATACAACAGTTTGATTCACTGAATAGATAAATGACTGAAGCCAAGACACTTCAACAGGAGAAACAAATACGACTCCTCCAGGGGATCAAATGGTTTGGTAATATCTAAAAATATGGCCACTGCATTTAGCTGTGGATTTATGGATTGAGGCAGCGCGAAGACAATATACAGAATGTACACAGTAGAGTTCCCAGTTAAAAATCCAGACTGGTCTGACTATGCTGGGAAGAAAAGGAAGATGTGGACTTGCAGTTATTTTGGCCAAGATCTTATAGTCCAGGTTTACCACTGAGCATGGGCTATACGAGTTGCACTGATTTGGCAATTTTTCAGGTTTCAGCATGATGACGATGGTGACCTCTCGCACTGATGGGGACAGCAGCCAGTAGCCCAACAATGGTACTTACTCTTTATACAAATGGGGAGTGAGACTGTACAAGTTGGGGCCTTATCCATGGGCAGACTTCATACGCCCTGCACAGCATCATCTGGGGTGAATGGCACATCCACATATTGTCTGTGGACATCAGCCAAACACAACAGTTGGACTGAATCAAGAAATTCAAGAATACCGTTAGGCTCAGCTTCTAGAACTGACTTGTAGAAAGTGGTGCTACATTGCTGTACTGTTTGAGTTATCTCTTTTGCAGAGGAGAGAGTCTCGCCATATTTGTCCAGGAGTTCGGTGATATAAGAACTTACGAAGGACGTTCTCAGAAGACAGGCATAGTCTTTCCTGCTGTATCACCCTGGCCAGCTCTTTTGACTTTGGCCTTTATGTGGAAGAAGTGTGCCTTGCTGTCAACTGCATTATTGTAGTCAGTGAATTTAGCCCTAATCTGAGCCAATAGGTTGGACTCACTATGGGCAAAATACTGAGCTTACAGGAAAAAGAGCTCCTCCTCTGGTCAATGTAGTTTTGCCTGGAGAGCTCGCAGTAACCTAAACTGTTTGGAGATTTACGCACTGTATATTACAGCCTTAAACGCCTCCCATAGCATACAGGCAGACTCAACAGAGTGTGAGTTAAGGGCGAAGTAGTTCAGTATTGATTTCACCTAGGAACACAGGGTCTCTAAGGACATTAGATGAGAGCAGCCAAGTGAACACCTGCTATGCTCTGTTTGTAGGAATTATTGTCAATAGCACTGGCCCATGGTCAGATAAGCTCCTAGGCAGATGTTCCACCATCTTAGTCCATGTACCTGCTTCCCTAGATATCAGCCAATAATCAGGCATAAAACAAGGCAGTGGCACAAGTGTCTTTGCAGGCATCTGGGTGTCTAGCCCGCCACATGTCTTGCAGGGCAGACTCTGTCATAATAGTTTGAAGCCAAAGTGGGCAGACTGTGGGTGTGATCTTCTTGTCAACTGGGACCGGATCCAAGACAACCAAGAAGTCCCCTTCCGCCGAATACTTAGACCAGCCAGAGCTAAGGATCTTGTGTCCTATGGTAAGAAATATGTGAGGGCAATCAACATTTGGGTTGTATATACAAGCAATGGTAATTTGTTTACTTGCCTCTGAGAGCATGCAGTGTTTGCCACTGTACCCTATTCCATATCACCACAACTATGTATTTTTTGCAAATGCGGAGTATGAAGCTATATGGGCCTCACCAATCTAGCTCACACAGGCAAGGCCTTAATTAGATCTGCAAGGTGCAACTCCTGGAGGAACCTCTTGCTAATTTCTTGCCTGTTGAGGTATACATAGACCAGAAACACCTTGTGTTAATCATTCATGCTGTGCATGTTCAATGATAGAAAATTGAACTCAGTCATCACAAGGTGTTGTGGGTTCAGCTCTTGCTGTGTGAGTCAAGGCAGGAGATTGGTCTATGGACCAAACCTGAACCCCCATCTGGATCCATGAAGTGTCAGATAATGAAGGAAGTCCTCTGTGACCTGACAGCACATGAAAAAAACTTTCAAGCAGTATCTCACCCCACACAATTTCCACCCCATCCAACCTGGTCCTTTCCCTATCAACACTCAAACAAAGCCCAAAAAAAACACGACAAGCACATTAATAGTGATAAACATCCCAAAGCAGCCCAGTGTGCCGCCCCACGGAGCTTCAGAAAGCAATAGTGGCTGAAGTGCCAGACTGCAGCCATTCAACTGTACCACTGGGGTGCCAGCAGCACTAATTGCTATCATCCATGGAGCTGATGCCTCAGAGAATCAAAACGTTTTTTCAAGGACTAATCATAGTAATTAAGGTGCCATCCAGAGCTGCCACCTACTGCCTTCTCCTTATACCGTACAGTCTTTGCCAGCTTGGCACAGAACTTAATTTCTTGCTTGGGTTCCCTGAAGTAATGCGAGGTACCATTGGCATTGGTTGGTAGTTTGGCCTTGTAAATGAGAGCATACTAAAGTTCTGCTTTCATGAGTAAACACTCAGAAACTATCCGTGGGCAGCTTGCATGACAAGCGTGAAGTCTGGGTAGATGGAGATCATATTTCCTTGTGATTGGATATTGCCTCATTTCCTGGCTAACTTCAGGACTATGTCCAAGTCACTTTCATCCAGGAGGCAAGCAGTGATTGGGTGCCTAGGTGCTCTCTGTGGCAATCACGGATCCAGTGATTGATCTGCCCACTACACTGAAAACACAGTGGTAAAGTGGCCCTCAAACAAGGTTCGGAGCATGGTCATAACATAGAGTTCCATCTTGCCCATGGCAATGGACTCCAAGAGGCCAAATGTGCATATGTTCTTCCGCTAGACCTGGCCTCTAGGTCCTTATTGTTGGACTTGATAAACTATAGCACCTTTTCCATCTTTAGCAGCTATCTGTTACACCCTCTGGGGTCATCCTCAGTGTCTGGCACTCTACATTCTAACTGTTCAATTTGGTCCTCATGATTGTCAATCCCATACGAAGCATTTGGTTGGTAAGAGTATCAATTTTAGTGTCTGTGGTACGGAGGCTGTGCTTCATTTCGGTAACCACACCCATCATATGTATGTCCGATGGTAACTCACTAGGATGTCCATCTGGGGAATGGCCACGACTGGCATTTCTCTCAGCAGGCCACCTGGACGCTTTCTCTTGAAGGTCAGTTTCAGCTAACCACAGTCTTGATTGCCCATCTTTGTGCACAGCAGAGTGGTCTGGCTCACCAATATTCGCAAAGGGACAGCAGGATTAGATGAGATAGCTCAATATCCAACAGGTTATATCAAAGCTCAGGATTCACCTCAGCTCCTGCTACACCAGCTAAATGTTGGGGGGGGCACGAGCAAACCCTCAGTTGTTGTCTCTCAGCGTTGGTGCCGGGGTGGTGGGGATTCAAATTCCCAGTGGTGTTCCCCAGTCACTCCACAGCTCACAGGAGGCGAAGGGCCCCGGGGCAACCTAAAAAAAATAGTATGTGGCTTGGAGTGGGGGTGGTGGAGCACAAAAAAGGTCAGCAAGGTAAGAGCTTCCAGGTTCCTTGGGGTTTCAGTTTAAAATAATAGGCTGGGTGGAGGCCTGGCGTGCTCAGAGGGCCAGAGGCGGAGCAAGCCACCAACAAATTGTTCAATCAAATGGTGGCCCGGTCCACCAGTCAGACTTAAACCAGGTCTCCAAATCGGATCAGCGTTGGGATCTCTGCAGTGCCCCACAACCAGGACCCCCCGGGAAAACCAAACCACTCGCCACACAGATTCCGTCAAATTTGCCTAATTTGGCCATCATTAGTTACATTCTGTCCGTGAAATCTTCAAAGGGACTGCATGTGAAGTTTGTCTTTTCACCTTAATGAGGTGGGGCGTGTAATATAGCTGCTATTGACATCACATACTGATGTGCAGGTGTAAGAAAATACCTCTTTCTACATGATCACCCACAATGGTCTACATGGATGAATCTTATGTCTGTTGAAGGGTAATCCTTGCAGCTGATGAAGGCAGATTCTTGAGAACAGCCTTGTGTAAGGAAATGCCTCTTTGCATGACCATCCCCAAGGTTTTGGATTGATGTTGCTGGTTTTTCGACTCAAAAGTCTACTGAGTCCTGCCATACAGACCTCAGTTCCAGTGCTCTGACTCTTTAAACATGTATGTCTAATTGGTTCAACCACAATTGGCGCAGGTTAACCTACTTATAAGTCACTTGTATATGGTACCACTGGCTTTTCTGGGGGGAGGTGTGAATGACTCTCAGGAAGGAACACAAAGGGCCTGTCACTGGAAGAGATGTAACCACCTCCTGTCAGGATGACCAAGTAGGGTGTGAGCCCAAAAAGAGAGCTTCAAAGGGGAAGCTAACTTTGATGGGCAAATGGAAGTCACACATGAGAGCGACTGCTCTTTTGTATCAGCAGACAGGCTGGCATTGTGGACAGTGAGAGGAAAGTCATTGCCGTTTTTTCCTTGGGCATGTAGCCCCAAGGTAGCCACAGCTCTGAGATGGGCTAGAGAGCTCCACACACCACTAGAAGTAATCTGCCATGTTGGGAGTGGGCAGAATCGTGTATTCTAGACTAGCTATATGCCATACTTCACAAGAAGTCGTCATTAGGGGACATGGTAGCCCATTAGCTAGTAGTTGCTGCATCCCTGAGGGCAAGAACTGGGCATAAATATGACACCCCTGTCGCCCAGACCTCCGATCACGTCTGAACTGGAAAGAGGACCACAGGCTGACTGCCTTGCTGTTCACTGCACCCAGCAAAGAGAGGATGCATCAGACTGGACTGTGCCTCCCACTCCTTGGACTAACGAGAGAATTGGGCATGTGGTGCCCTGCATGAGGAAAAGTCATCCCAGATCCCTAGGCAAAAAAGGTAACTCCAAGAGTCAGTTCATTGGCTGACTCCCAGTTACACCCAGAAGGTCGTAAAAGCTGAAGAAGCCTGCTTCGGTGAGTTGGTATCAAAGAATGCCTAACCACCAAAGTGCAGGCCTAGGAGGCCAAATCCTGACAATCAAAAGTTTCACTGAGTCTGCTGGACTGAGAGAGTCACTAGAGTGCAGTTTGGTCACCCAGCACATAAGGTACTGCAATTTAAAGGGGACACTGGTTTCGCTGTTTTTGCTGTTACTGGAGACCAGTAGACCAGTGACAACAGGCTTTGACTAGAATTTACCCAGACTTTGTGTTTGTGGATGGGGGATGGCCACAGGAAGACCCCTGACACAGGCTCAACATCCTCAGCATCCTGGGGCATCTTCAGCATCCTATATCCCTTGCATCAGGACCACTGCATTGATTCCTATGGCAATTTGCCCATAGAGCAGTGATACACAAAGTATGGCTCCGGGGTCTGTATGCAGGCCTCCTGATCTTTACATGCGGCCCCATGCCCACCAGCACTGGGCTGCTGTTATTTAACTCAGCACTAACCTTGAAAAGATAATAAATAAATAGACATACTGTATCCCTTGCATCAGAACCACTGCATTGATTCCTATGGCAATTTGCCCATAGAGCAGTGATACACACAATCTGGCCACAGGGGCTGTATGCAGCCCTTCTGACCTTTACATGCGGCCCCACAGCCATCACTGGGCTGCTGTTATTTAAAGGTTAATTGAAGTTAAAGAAAAGAAGGAACTAGGTTCTCCTACACTGCTTAACTTTAGGAACACCTTCATTATAAAGATGTCTTGCAGCAAAAGTGTAAAGTTAAGATAGTGTCTTCAAAATTCAAAAAGTGTATTTCGTTACCATGCAGAAATGTTTCACCTTAGGACATCAGATTAGATCAGTGTATGGAGAAGTATTTTATTTTCAAAAGTGATAGTTTTCAAACACAAATTTAACAATATACATTCTCCCTTACAACAATGCCAATACTGAACTAAGAGGCTAGTCAGTTGTTATGTGCACTCTTTGCATGGTCTGGATTCCTATTATACATTAACAACATTATAATTTACTAAATCAAACACGGGAGAAGGTTTTGTACAGTGCACATCCTGAAGTAATTTCTTTCTTTCAAGGTCCTCTCATATGTGATAGTGGAGAAAAAGGAAGGACAGTGAAATAAAACAGTTGCCTTGGATCACACAATTTGGTAAAGTGGGGAAGCCGGGATTAATCTGAGGTTTTCTGGTTTCACATTTTACAATTCAGCCACTAGATGTATAAGCTTTGCTTTCCCTACACCCACCTACCTTAACACTTCCGGCTTGGGAGCTTCACTTTCCTGACTGCCCCCGCTTCCATCAATGCAGCCCCCGGTCCCATCACAGAGTAAACGTTTTGGTCCCATGGAAAATGTTTGCGGCTACCAATGCCGTAGAGCCTGAAACTAGATTAGAGACAACTTTCCTGCAAGGTAACTGTTCTGTTGGACCTTGTTGGTCCCCGTGACTGGTGTGAATAGCTCCCAGTCTGAGTTGTTTGCCAGAAGAGTGCCCTTACTGCTGTTTTCAAGTTACATGTTGTGGCTAACCCTAAACCACTAGTCGCTGTAGATTAAAATGATTTATTGCACTACCTAAAAATCTGTGATGTATTGTTTCTTTAAAAATTCAGACCTCCAGTGGATTTTTGTTTTTGAGGTCTCCATTAAAACATAAAAATGCAACCTATTTTTATAAATTGGAGTCGGATTTTTATTGTGTTGTGTTTTCTTCTTATTCAGCTTTTTTGGTAGTTCTTAATGCTGTTCACTTGTTCTTTTGATAAAGCTTGACTGCTCTGAGCCACAGCTACCTGCTACGGAGCTAAGGTTTTGCAAACAAACCTGACTGGACCTCATACAGAATTGTGACTTTATTACACGGTGAAGTCACTCAACAACACCTTGTAATTAAGTGCTATCCTTAAAACAAGTTTTTTCCTCCCTTCGGAAATCCAAGTTGTTGTGAAGGTATCTTGCTGAGAGAGGGTTCCATAACTTTACTGAATGTACTAAAAATGAGGTCCCACCAATACATAACTTTTTGAGACAGAGGAAAGTTAAAATTGTGACCTATCTGAGGCTGAGGGTCCTTTGTGGTGGTAGCTGCAATTATTTTGTTTTGAGAACATCAATCTGATGTGGTGGTTGCCTTGGTGTGTGACAAACAGCCTTGAAGGTGGCACATTTTGTAATAGGCAGTTAATAAGAAGCTTAAAGCACATAGTGATACGAGTGCTGAGGTGTTCAAGTCAAGCTGTTGAAGATGTGTTGCAGCTACCTTGTGAATGCACAAGAATTAGAAGACTTGAAAGTACCTCTTCCCTTGCCAGAGAGCCGGGGTGCAAGATGGCTGCCACACTATGAGAATCTGCCAACTGGGAGCATATTCTCTCATCAGTCCTTCTCATAGAGGCACAAACCGGAGCTTTAAGAATGTGGTAGCTCAGTACCAGACAGTAGCCAAACACGAGGCAAGAACATCCTACCTGGCTAAACAGAAACGTCCTTACGAAGGGGGTGGCGTGGGGGGCAGGGCAGTGGGAAGAACAAAACAGGCAAACTGCTAGCGTGGCTCAGGAGTAGAGAGAGAATATGACCGTCCGAGAAGTGAAGACAGGTACCAGAGACATAGTGAGAGGTAGTGGGGAAATAGCAGAGGAGTTTGCCAGGTACTTGGAATCCTTCTACAGATGCCAATTGTGGGTCAGCCAATTAGACATATACAGAGCACTGTCACTGAGGCTTGTATGGCAGGGCTCAGCACAATTTTGAGTCGAAAAACCAGCTACATCAATCCAAAAACTTGGTGATAATCATGCAAAGAGGCATTTTCTTATACAAGGCTGTTCTCAAGAATCTTTCTTCATCACCTACAAGGATCACCCTTCAACAGACATCATAAGATCCATCCATGCAGACCAACGCGGGTAATCATGCAGAAAGAGATATTTCCTTTCACATGGCCTTTCTTAAGAATCTGCCTTCAACAACCAACAAGGATTATCTTCAGCAGACATAAGAGCCATCCATACAGACCATCACACATCAGTATGTTGTTAATAGCAGCCCTATTTCACGTCCCTGCCTCATATATGCGTAAAGACAAACTTCACATGCAGCCTTTGAAGATTTCACAGGTAGAACAGAACTAATGACTGGGAAATTCCTCCAAACAGATATGTCATATGTAATGTGAAGAAGGCCCCTCATAAAAGATCCACACAGCACCTTAGCAACAAAAAGGATAAAAGTTGACCCTGGAATCAGAATTCTGCTGCATTTGTGAACAGCTCATCTGAAGAAAAGTGCTGGCAATCAGATACCTGTAAAGAACAAAGTTACTTACCTTCGGTAACGCTCTTGCTGGTTGATACTCTATTTAATGGCAGATTTCTCATTGTTAGAATGCTTCTCAGGCACCAGACTGGATCTGGAAACTTTTTATAGCAGTATTCCTGCCTGGTGCTAGGTGGCACATGAGGCTACATGTTGGCTTCATTCCGCCCTGGAAGATTCAGAGCAGTGCTGCATACAAGTGCCATACTTGGATGCAGACATCAGTTTCTTGCTTGAGTCTTTCCGCGCCTACAGACATGGAGCACAAAACAATTGGAGGTACAAGAGTGGAGATCTATATTTGAGACCTTTATAAAAATAAAATGAGAAACACTTCACAGAATGGTGAGTTGGGAGGCAAGTGAGGAATCTATGGTTAGATAGAGTATCAACAAGAAAGAGCGTTACTGAAGTTAAGAGACTTGTTCTTCTGATGTATACTACTAACAGCATATTCCTCACATTTAGGATAGATACCAAAGCATTACCTCTTGGAGGTGGAAGGTGTGTGGAGTGGACTCGGGCAAAGACGTCTTGCAGGACCAAATGGGTGAAATGCCCTTCCTGCCAGAACTGGCTGTCAAGCAGAAGTGCTTTTTAAACGTGTGCACTGATGGCCACGTTGTGGCCTGACATATCAAGGACATGCTCTCCCTGTGCCAACACAGTGGTGGCATCCTTAGCCCTAGTGGAATAGGCTCTCATTCCTTTTTTTAGGCTTTTTTTTTTGTCCACTGCGTTCGAGACCTTAATGCAGAGGGCTATCTTTTTCTGTGCTACCTTTCCTTTCTTTGCTCTTGAAAACCCCACAAAAAACTGAACATCCAGCCAGTGGTCTTTGGTTCAATTGACGTAGAAGTTTCAAGCTTTTTGGAGGTCCAGCCATGTGATCCTCTCTTCTTTAGTGGGGTGGGGTGGGACAAAGAAGGCTTGGAGAGTGATGGATTGCTAAATGTGAAAAGGAGTCACAACTTTAGGCAAGAAGGTGGTCTTGGTCCGCACGCCCAGTTTGAAAAGAAAAAACGTAGTGTAAGGTGGCTGCACAGAGAAGGCCTTGAGCTCACTCATGTTACAGGTCAAACTGATCTCGATAAGGAAAACAGTATTTAGGGTCAGAGGACACAACAAACAGCGTCATAAGCTTGAAGGGAGTAAACTTGAGATATGTTAGCACCAAATTAAGGTCCCACCTTGTAATTACAGTTTGGGAGGAAACGTATGGGTCAAACCTTTTAAAAATAAAAAATAAAAAAAGCATCACAATGGGTTATAAAAAAAAAACAAGGACAGTTGGTCTGGTAAATCCAGAAATGACAAAAGGGATGACAAATTAACATTAATGGTGGCCACCGCAAGACCTTGCTGGGACAAAGGCAAATCAAATAACAAAATAGCCAACAGTTTGGCATGTAAGAGGTCTTGCTTGCAGACTGCACACCAGGTTACAAATTTGTCCCATCGCCCGGTGTAAATACTTTGTAGAATGGCACCTGGCAGCCAGATGAAATCAAAAAGTTCAAGTGGCACATGAAACACTGTCAACTGCCACCGCTCAGTTACATGCATGGAAGTGCAGATTGTGCGAGTTCGGGTGGACAACCCTGTCCTGTTGCTGTAACAGAAGATCCTCCAGAAGTAGTTGTCTGATCAGAGGCCAGATGCTTGTAGGCAGGTGTGCCAGGTATCAAGCTCTCATGGCCCAATCAGGTGCCACTAGAATGACTTGGACGCAGTCGTTCTTGATCTTCTTCAGAACCCCGAGCAAGAGGCAGAAGCCATGGAAAGGCACACAGAACTCCAGAGCTCAACTCTTGGTGGAAAGCGTCTCCAAGAGAAAGAGTTTTTGGGAACTCCAGGTCACAAAAGTGTTGATATTGCAAGTTCTCTGAGGTGGCAGAAATCTAGCATGGCTTCTCCTCATTATCAGAAGGTTCCCTGTGCCACCTCGGAGTACAGCGGCCGTTCATTATATAACAGGTACCACAGGATGAGCTTATCTGCTGTGGTGTTCAAGGATCCTGCCAGGTAGTTTGTGATCAGAGAGATGCCCCGATGTTCCAACCACCTCCAAAGGCACACAGCCTCATGACAGGACCCCAGTATATCCAGTTTATTACAGTAATAAATCTGCACCAGCCTCTTCTTGATGGACATCAGGAAGGCTTTCAGTGCCAGACAAATGGCCTTGATTTTCCACAGACTGATATGGAACTGTGTTTCCAATAGAGACCCGAGACCTCTGATTCACACCTCTGCCATATGACCTCCCCAACCCAGCAGTGATGCATCTTTCACCAGGAGGACCTGGCTTGGCAGTTCGGGCTGGACTGTTCCCATAAGGAACAGGGCCAAGACTGATTTGTGTATGGCTGGGTCCAAACTGGGGTGGCGTGGTGAGCAAAAAAACAATGGATTAAACCTAGATCTTTGTGACTGGGGTTAATGTTTGCATTGTTCAGCATTCCGTCCATCATCTGTTCTTTTTGCATTTGTTGCCCCAAGTGGGAAGGGTATTCCCAGATGTGGGTCCAGTGCTCACTGCGCCACTGGATTCAAGCTAGCCTAGCTGATGAAGGGTGATACCCTAAAACCGGTCCTAGGATGCTTGTTTCCGGTCCAGGGAGGACCTGGCTTGGCAGTTCGGGCTGGACTGTTCCCATGAGGAACAGGGTCAAGACTGATTTGCGTATGGCTGGGTCCAAACTGGGGTGGCGTGACGAGCAAAAAAACAATTAATTAAACACAGATCTTTGTGACTGGGGGTGAATGTTTGCATTGTTAAGCATTCCGTCCATCATCAGTTCTTTTTGCATGCATCTTTCACCATTGTCAGCTCTAGGTGAGCAAAGGAGAGGGATCTGCCACTGGTCAGATTGCATCAAGCAGCCGCCACTGTATATCTTGTACTCTCCTCTGAAACCTGGATAACATCTGACAGGTTTCTGTAGTGCTGGGCCCACTGAAATTTCAGATTCCACTGCAGGCCCCGTGAATGTCACCTGATGCAGCTGACGAGCAGGATGCAGGGGGATAGAAGGTCAAGAAGCTTCACAGACGCTCTCACTGAGATCCAGGACCAAAGTTGAAACATCGGGACCGTAGGCCAAATGTGGACTCATTGCAACTAAGGAATGCCCTGAACTGCACTGTGTCCATGACAGCTCCCATAAAAGTAAGCTTCAGGGAGGGGAGTCAGGTGTGACTTCAGCTAGTTGATGGAGAACTCCAATGATGTCAGGAGGTTACATGTTGTCTGGAAGTGCTGCCCGACTGTGGTGAGCCAGTCATCGATGTAGGGGAAAACTGGTATCCTGGTTCTGAAGATGAGCAGTGACCACTGCCATCACTTTCGTAAACACCTGAAGGGTGCTGGTAAGGCAGAACAACACCCACATCTTGCAGTTTGATAATGCCTGTGGCATCCTGTGTATTGCCTGCCAGATCCACATCCCCCACAACAAAATAACTGGGGTGACTGCTGTGGGGTGAGAGGGCCTTTTGCTGTCTATATGCTAATCCTCTGGAGTAGCATCAGAAGGACCAAAAGTGATGAGAAACTGTCTGACAGGGTCGAGAGGCCCAAAGAGTGCACCATGACCGAACTTTCTTTAAAGCACCTTGAGGCAAAATCAGATTTTTCACCTAATATGAGTGATCTTTTTAAAGGCATATCCATAAAGGTTGCATGCACATCACCTGTTAAACCTGTGGCCCACATCCACGCATATTGCCATGCATCACACTAGTGTCAACTGCTCGTCCTAAACAATTACTAGTATCCAGGCCAGAACAAATCACATATTTTGTTGCATCCTGAACATCTTGAATGATTTGAGCCAAGGAGGCCTAAATTCTTCCAAGACTGCTTGCAGGATTTTACCATGTCCCACTGGCATGCATGCCGGCCTAGTAGGCAAACCCCATTCACCGACCTAAGGCTAGGCTGGCCAAAGAAAGCATTCATTTTCTGTATGCCCCAATCATTTTCAACTCCCTGGCCAGGAGGTCATGGTGGAATGAATTAGAATTCACATTGCTGGTGGAAGCTTGGACCACAAACTCTTAGAAGTAGAATGCTGCCATAGAAAATCAGGGTCGCTGTGCGCTGTTCTGTATCATATGGCCCCTTGTCCGTTCACTGATGGGTGAGCCCAAGGTTTAGATCAAATGCCCATCAGTATCAGTTAGGGCTTCATTGAATGGGAATAAGGTTCCACAGGAAGCAAAACCAGATTGCAGGACTTCAATGAGAATGTTTGTCTTAACATCAACATAAGGCAGTGGTCAGTCCAGGACCTCAACCACGTGGAATTACCACAGCAAAAGAAGCTCACTCTTTCACAGGCAGCCCAAGGGAGGAAAGTAACCCTGTATCGGAGGAAGTATCAAGCCCACTGGCCTCCTGTAAATCCACATATAAACTGTTATAATGTGGGGGTAAGTCATCCTGTTGATCACCACTGTCATCTCAAGGTGGTTGTAAACTCTGGTCAGAGTCAAAACCAAAGAGATGATGGAGCTTCTGAGGATGGTTCCGTAGCAGTGGAGGTATTTTTTTGGAATCAGAATGTACAGTATCAGAGTGCATTTGAGTGGAGTCGGAGCGTGAATTTGGTGATGCAGAATGATTCGGCGTGGGGTCTGATATTGGAGTCAGCACTGGATCCAACCCTGGTGCCAGTGACGTCAGCACTAGCGACAACTAAAGAGGGACCGGCACCTGTGGAGGTTGGCACTAGAGTCTATGATGAACCAGAGATGGATTCCAGTGGCTCAGATGGACCTAGGAGAGGATCACAACAGTAACCCGAATGGAGGCACCTGCGGATCCTCATGGCTCAAAGACGCACCAGCAGGAGTCAGAAGAGTGGCACAAATACACATGACCTCCTTAAAGGCCTCGACCTACTGCAGCATCACTGGTAGCCCTAGTAAGCGGGGTGAATCTGGAATAATTGCAGAATCAGTGCTTCAGTTGGGAGCGAGGTAGTGTGTCACCTTGATGTCCTCATCACATCTCTTTACAGAATGGTGGGATGGTGTAAGCTTCTTATAGTTCCTCCTCGATTCTGACTTCGACTTACCAAATGACTGACTGTGTAGACTACCTATTGTGGAATCAGCCTTGAGAGAGGGTCCATGCCCTCAACTTGAAGCAGGAGTGGGACTTAGGTGAGGGCTGTGACTTCTTCCTGTGAATGGCATCTCTTCATGGTACCGGATCACCTTCGGATGCATGAGGGTGCACTCATCAGACCATTTTGAATCATGTCCTAGGCCCAAATACCAAAAGCACACCTCATATGGGTCCCTTCCTGACACCTATAATTTTAGGTAGGGACATTGTTCCTTTGCACACTGTATTTTGATAGATGAAGGTTGTCCAATACTGACAAAAGGGGGAGCGGAGCTCCGGATCACAGTTTGAAAGTGTGGAAAGGAAGGAACTGATGTTGGCATACAAAGGTGGTGCTTATATGCAATTCTGCTCCATCTCATCATACGGCGCCACCTAGCGGCACATGAGAGGGCTGCTATGAAAAGTTAATAGATCCAGTCTGGCACTGGAGAAAATTGTAAATCTATCTGATGAACCTGTTAGAAGCATTGATCTGAAAAAAACAGAAACTTACTGATCTCCTGTTTCTTCCCCATAAAAAAAAAATAGCATATTGCCGTTCAGTGAGTCAGTGATGCTGCAAAATGGAACATGGTGACTGGGTTCATAGCAGCACTGTCCAGGTTGTGGAAGGTGTACACAAGATATTTGACACCTGCATAGAGTGTATCCTTTTAATTCTTGACATGGGGCAGCGGAACAGTTTAGGATGACTTTAAGAGAAGCCGAAAGGTCAATGCACACTAATAAAAAAAGAAACGTGTACTTGTATTGCTCTTAGTAGAAATGAGGCTGAGATGCATCTGAAAGAAAAGAGAGGGTGACAAAACACAAGCATCCGCTTCTTGTTTACACTTCAATAAGAGGAGGGCTGTTGGGACAGAAACGGTCCCCAGAATGCCTCTGGAGAGTGTGTGCCCCTGCCTTAAGTCGAGTTCCCAATTGCAGGGTTCCAATGTTTTTTTAATTTTATTATTTCACATCACAACACGACAACCATGATTGTGTACTGAGAGTTCCTTGAGACATGGAATGAGACTCCAAGTGGGGTTTTGTGGTCTGGTGGAGCACACCAAGTGTGCGCTCCTTTTTCCAAGCCTGACAATTGTCACTTCTCTGAGCTGTAGAAGACTGACATTAGTGGCAGCAAATAGATATAGGGGAGGATTAGCCTGTTTACCTCCACCTGCCACTGAGAGAGGCCTTCTGGGCGGAGGGGTACTTGACCCGCTTAGTGACCTCTGAGTGATAATCAGATAATCATATGTGGAAGAAAATGTGGAACTTGATAAATCCCTTAGTAAGATTATGGTTAACATTCTATGGTAGGTAGTGGGACACTGGATTACCAGGGTGGTCCTGGATTGCTATATATATGGAGTGATATAATTAGAGAACAAGGGAGACCTTACAGGTACTAACATTGTGAATTAAGAGGATAGTAGAGATACTATAGCCAATATTAATTATCTTAAGGGATGGAAACTAGAGAACAAGGGAGACCTTAAGGCATCTAATGTTGTTTGCCAAGTAGATGTTATGGATATCATATACAATACTCAATATCTAAACTGGTATAAAAGGTTAAAAAGAATATAATAGAAAACAACATAGCAATATGGCTGTGATATTAATTCAGACTATCATGGAATATCAGACTAGAACCCGTAGGTCGCACAAGGCATATGGAATGCCATGGAATGATAGATTGTGTGATGAAATATGCCATTATCTAGGTTTTTTATGAATACAAGGGATTGATTGGATTATATTGCTTAAGTCACAAATATCACAACCCATTCATTAATATGAATGTAGATAAATAATATGCACTTGTGGTGGAATAGTTAAATCCTTGCGAAAATGTAATATAATGCTTGTTAACATGGGTTTGGCACTTTCAAAATTGGTTTGCCAGTTGATATGTTTTCATATTTAAAAATGAACTACATTTCCCAGAATGCTGCATAAGGGCATAGAATGGCATACTATATATAGGTGACATACAAAATACACTCACTAACAGTGATCAAGACTTTGTTAGTTAAAACATGTTGGTGATGGCTTGCTCTGGTGACTATTAAAACACGAATATCAAGTCATTTGGAGTGCTGCGTTCCCACTGGGTGGCTAATTAATTATTTGAGGAAGTTCCTGACTTTGGCTTGTTCCTCCCAGCCTAGCCCAGCCACAGTTTTAGTGTTAGTCTTAGAGGGTCAGCTGGAAGATGAAGTGATGTTGGAAGTCTCCTCTCAGGAGATGCACAAAATAAAGTCACACGCAAGGGTGAGAGTTTGCAATATAACTACAATTTAACCTGTTAGGGGTACCGCTCTTAGGGAACAATGGAGCAGGAAGGGGAAAAGGAATTTCCCTACACTTAGAAAGGACCTCCTCTCCACGTCGCTCTAGAGTCTGGTCCACTACAAAGGACCACAGGAGTGCTTTGCAGGGGCCCTGCAATTCACATTGCTGTTTGGGGCTCACTCCACCTTCCATCTTATGTACCACTTCTTATGGCTTAAAGTGATTTAATTTGTCGGATGCAGTGTCCTTTCAAAATTCTTGCTCGCTAGTGGTCAGTTTTGCCTTTTTCTCCCTCATTTTTCTATTTCAGAGCAGTGACCAACTACTGTATTATTCCACTTTGTTTATTTTATCTGTTGCTTTGACTGACTATTATTGTCATTTCTTGGTTGCTCCCCTTTCACTGTGGGTGTTTTAGGGAGGTGGCTGCCTGTGTTTTATTTCAGCATTCCTTTCCTCCTCCCATGTTGCTGACATTTGTTTTGGCTTTATTCCAGTGCTGTCCTGGTTTACCTCTGGCTCCTAAAATAAGCTTATTTTCCAAAAGAAACACCGTTAGCTCACTGCTCAGGAAAGCCACAAAATGCCCTTTCTGGTATAATGTAGCTAAACCTAGAAGCAATGCTGTGAAACTTGCAGGAGTCTCTCTCTCCAAACCCACCCCAGCCACCCCTCCCCGTCCGCCCACCCTACCAGCACTAAGGACATGCACACAGGTCATTGCTTATCTCCATTATTGGAGCAATAAATCTTCTCAGGCTGCTCTGCTAGTTGAAATCTGAGGTAAGATTGCTTGCAAGACGTTTCATTCTGTTAAAACAAAAAGAAAATACTTTTCCAGCCTTCTTTTCCTATTTCTGTTCAGACAGAAAAAGAAGAAATTATGAGACTGGGTTGACCAATTTATGTGGCAAGAAAAGTCCAGTTCTGAATGTACAATGCCATTAGCTCTAACTCAAGACCTTTTGCATTGCAAATGCTTGTTCCTAATTGTAAACCTTTGCACACCTGCCAACCATATGCTGTAGCTGTCTTGCAAGATAACATAATTCTAAATCTGGGAGTTCCAGCCCTCCCAAGTCCAAATCCCTTTTCAAAACATTAAGCCCCACTCTTCTTTTCCTGCTTGCCCATATCAGAGCTATCACAATACCATCGGGTTGTTTGAAATTACACCACAGTATCTAACATTGTGCTCCTGATCATGATAACTTTGCTTAGCTGATGTGCCCATCTCTGAGAAAAGATGTGCTGCGCCTTGGTATCTGAAGCATTCATATTGGATTCTAGCTTGCTCAGAGAAACCATGAAATGTGTTGATACTTATGAAGCTGATTTTCAAACACTCATGAGCTCATCTCTGCATCTACTTGTATTCTTGGTGCCAATTTGACCATGAAATTGTTACCAGAAACATCTGTGATAGCATACATATTTGCATATTGCCTTGCCCATAGACGTCTCCATTGTTATTGATTAGGGATCCCCAAATTAGTAATGTCTCTGACTTGCATCCTATTAATTTTGGCAGTAAACTCTTTCCAGGCAACCTATATGTGAGTTTTCTTTAACAGGTTTTTACCAATAAGCAACCCAGTCATGTAATGTCAATTGTTTTTTACCACTGGTTGGCATTTCTTCAAAGGACAAAGACCCAAATCAAAAGAGTACAGTGGGTGAGTGAATTTGCTCGGTTACCTTTGTCCAACAGTGGAAAGCGAGATGGTATGTAGTCGCTGTCAGGACCCCTTTCAGGGGGTCATGGAACACACAGAGGTTACTGGGCCCAACCACAGTGGTTGAGGCCTTTTATTCCTGATGTCCTGGGGCCACACCTGCTATAAACCCTGAGCAACTGGACAAAGTACCCCTTCTGCACTGGACTTTCAGTGAGAGCTGTGGCCGAGCAGTCAAAGCTCCCTTCGGGGAGAGCTGTAGATACAGTTCAGTGAACACGACTACAGTACGAACAATAAATCAATGTCCAAAGACTTGCTTTTACACAAAAAAAAGTAATTTATTTCTAACTATGCACTTGAAAAAGGCATACGTCATTCAGAAGCAACAGCACAATCCCCCTTGAGATCAGGGCTCTAGTGGTTGTTGGGTACAGCCCTGCCACGTTTCTCAGGTCCATGCATGATGTGTTGATCCAGTCCAGGTTTTTTCTTTGAATTCTGGGATTTGTACCTTTATTATTCCATTCTGAAACAGGACTACAAGTCCCAGAATTCAAAGGCGAAAACCTGGACTGGAGCAGCATATCATGCATGAACCTGGGAGTCTTGGCAGCTATGAAGACCTAGTAGCGTGCATTCCTTGGATGCGGCCTCCCGTGAAAGGGCAATAAACCAAGCAGGTCCCATTAAGGAGTGTGTGATACTCTCCTTGATGGGACCTCCTCAAAGGTAATCCACCAATCCCCAGGATAAAGGTTACTTTATCTGTGACACTCTCCTTGATGGGACCTGTTTGGTTTATCGCCCTTTCATGGGAGGCCACTTCCAAGTAATGCACGCTATTAGGCAATACTCAAAAGTTCCCCTTTGACTCTTCAGGATTTTAGTCAAAAGTGCTGATGGTGCTGCAGCAGTGAGTCCCCCGGGACCACAGAGGAGTTTGGCGGAGCAGCAGATGCTTTTGGAGTGAAAACCCGTGAGTCCTTCTGAGTTCAGATCAGTTGGGCTGCTAACGACCCACGCAGTGGCAGCACCCAACCCGCCAAACAAAGCCTCAGTCTCTCCTTTGGGTGGCAACTTGAATCCTTTGGCACTGTTGCTACCGGCAGGCAGTCCTGGCATATAGGGTTGCCACAGTACTAGTCCGTACGGATGCAGACTATCTTGGTGCAGGCACCCATAACAAGATGGTTACAAATCTCGGTGCTTCTGGAAGTAATAAGTATACCGGTGGCCCCCTCTGGAATACCGGTCACTGCAGCGAGGCAGTACTGGTTCATGTAGTCCCGCATAATACTTAATTCATGGTTCAGTCTCTTCTGGCATCCTGGGGTCACCGAGCCAACACTGCAAAAAGGCAACGACCTGATTGGTGCACAGCCTCACACCTCTATCAGGGAAGCCTCTTGCAGGGTTTGACACTGGATCTTGCTTCCTCCAATGCTGTCCTCTTCCTCACAGGGCACATTGCTCTTGGCAAACAGGCAGGTGCTGGTGCACTAGGCTCTAGGGCAGGTGATCTTGGTGTCCAGGGTGATGTTCCCTCATCCAGCAGGTACACTAGCAGGCCTTTGCCCCCCCAGTCCTGGTCACAGGCAGAAGTGCTGCAGAGCTTCCCCTGTTCATGCAACCTGTCTGGCTGCTGGGAATATGACAAATTTTGGCTTCTCAAGCTCCCCATCTTACAGTCCATTTTCAGACACCAAACTGTGATTCAGGGTCTGAGTCTTTGAAGGATTATGTTGGAGTTCTGCTTCTTTCGAAGTGTACTCTTCACTTTTCTCCTTGAAAGAATGTCTGTCACAGCTGGCAAGACTCCGAAGCTGATTGCCCCACAATTAATGGCAGTGACCAGAGTTCACACCTGGATGTCAGCCACAATATTGTCATCTAAAGGTTAATTCCAAATCCCCCAACCCTACTTTTTATGAACCCTATATCAGCTCCATCTCCCTTCCTGAGATATGTCCAGTCCCTTTCCTTATGCTCTATCACTGACTCAAAAAGCAGTCTTTTGAAGTGTAAAGCGACTCTCTTCCTTTTCCCCTCTAGTGTGTCTCACCAAAGTCACAGGAATGCAGCAATACACAAATCTGTCTGGCGGATTCTTCAAATTATCAGGTCTTCACCAAAATGGAAGCCAGGGTCCTCCGTGCAATGTACCATTGCAGGCACACTTACTCAGTGTACATTTACAGCACTAGCACCTCCATGCATTGTACCCTCGTGTACACATGCATTCAATTTGCATGTATTGTTCAGCACTGAAGCTTTTCTATATTTAACCAGTGTGCCATTTATAAACACACACTGCCAGCACATACACTTACCATGTGTCCGCTGCACAACACTTCACTGTTCATGTATTGTTCTTCACACATACACCCTGCACATGCTCTCACTACTGTGCACTCACTGCGCAACACTACATCCCCAGTCATGTGTTTGTTTCAGGCATGAATACAACCTGTACATGCACTAACCACACATGCACTGCACAATACTGCAATATGCTTCCCAAGCACAGATAGAACTAGTGTAGAGTCACTACTCCTGTGCTGTGCAGCACTCCACATCTGCCTGATGCAGGGCAAGGGTTGAGTTAAACTAAGGCAGTGGGACTCTTAAGAAGGTGAGTGAGCCTATAATCCTCACTAGTGACAGGGTAAAAAGGTCCTGTCCACTACTACTGATCACTACACAGTATGCTGCCACCTCAGCGCTCGTGCTGCTTAACTCCTCGTGAAGAAAGTAGCCTTCCACCACTATCAGGGCAGCATTTTGGGCACCCCTCCTGGTTCAACAAGGCTGCAATCCGTGAGACAGGCATATGTCATGCCTAGGAACAAAGCAATCAACATTAGGGATCCTGACTTGAGTACAGATGGGCACTAATAGCAGGGGTACACGCATAAAACCCTGCAGAGGACTTTTCCGTCCCCACAATAGCATATCATAGCAGTCACAATATTCTAATGGCCTAGAGTTGCTCTCTTTCTGCTCAATAAACCTTAGCTATGAGTGGAACCAGCAGTAGAGTATCCCCTAATGGTGGAAGTGGTAGCATTCTGAAAACCAGTGCCCAGTCTTTCACAGTTCTTCCTGAGGACTGAAAGCCTCCTCCAGCAGTCTCTGGATAGTGTGCAGGACTTGAATGAGCCAGGAGTCGATGTTGTTTACCAGCTAAAGTTAAAATTGTGAGTATGGGGGACTTGCAGTTCCAGTGCATGTCAGATGATCCAGTCCCCCTGAGAAATCTCTGTCTTGGTCGTGACAGCAGAAAAAGATGAGGCAGAAAACACATCTAAGGAGCAGGGTGGAAACACCAGAGCACTGCTGTTCCTGAGCCGATACCTAGAGTGATGGAAAACTAGGCACAAGTGTCTTAATGTCTACGGAGGTGCATTAATTTGGGGTTCCTGAGGGGGAAGATCTCTCTCCAGGGCCTGATTATCTTCCAAAGAAAACAAGTCGAAAACACAGAGGGAGAAGCATCACTTCTATACTCTGTGATCCTCTTCCTAAGCTGAGGCACATGAAGAGGATACAACTATGCCCGGCTGCTCCCCATACCCTTATGCAGGGGATATCCCTGGACATAGCAGATAGAGATGCTCTTCAAAAGTCATACCATAAGACTGAGTTAAAAATGTCCTTCATGGCAGATGCTATGGAAAATATCTGCAACACTATTGTCAATAATGGTAATAATTGCCAATAATTGGTGTTGGGTCATTTGGACGCACTAATTGGAATTGGTGATTCATGACTTAGAGGTGGCAACTGACAGACCAGACCGAATGATGACCTTTGTGATGCTAGCCATGGTTCTGTTTGAAAACTGTACAAATTGGGGAAATTCAGCCAGTTACCCATTTTGGAATTTCTGGGGTTGATTCTTTCAGCTGCAACTGAGGAAGCTAAATCTCCGATTCAAAGCTTCGAGATATTGGGAAATAGCCCATTTGGTGGAGTAACTGTAACTACAAGGGTGCCCTGATTAGATGAGATACATCAGGTGTAGCTTGCAGACCCACATCAACATGAAGTATTAACCAAATCTATGGAGAGACTACAATTTTTGTCACATAATTGAGTGCATGTATTTCCTAATCTCAGCCGAGAATCATAATTAATTAAAAAGGAGATGGCTTGGGAGAGTTACCTGTGGTTCCCCCTCAGTCTGAGTAAAGTTAGAGACTTGGATTTCTTGCATTCACAATTGCAAGGCTTTTTTGATTCACACGGTCCACGACCTAGTGGAGATGCAGTTACTGAATTGAAAGATTGATCTGCAGGATGTCATTATCGTTCTTGGCTACTATCCGCAGGCTTGATATTAATCTATGGCTAGAAGAAGACGGTTCTGTCCTTCCCACACTCCAAAATTCAGTGTGGGGTATGATTTTTAAGTAATCCCACCCACCTGCCCTGCAACCCAGTTATAGTTGATGTTGTATTGCCCAGGGCCTTTATTAGCTACTTCAGAGCACAAAATGTTTGTTGATAATTATACCTTATGCTTATCCATACAGTGTTATTTCAGCTGCAGATTTGTGAAATGATATGCTGTACCCTCTTTGGCCGAGTTTCCTCATAAAACAATTTATATCCCTTCATCTATTGTTTAAAACTGACTTTTAAAGTATCGCCTTTCTACTAGATATGACGCTTTGATAATGTTAAGTAGCAGAATGAACAGAAATATTTACTAGTACGGGGGCACTTTTTTTTTTTAGATAAATGTGCAAACGTTGGCAGAGTAAGGACAACTGTTATTAAATGAGCTTCTGTTTTAGAAAATGGCAGGTCTGGCATTCACTCGCAGTCACTTTGTTGTCATTTATATATTGCACTTTTCTATACATTTACTACTCTTGAAAAATGTCTTCATATGATTTTAAATGATCTCAGGAAACAAAAAAATAAATTGAAATATCCAGTATGAAAATCATGTATTACCATGAAGGTCTCGATATTGGCTTAATGTGTAAACCGCCACTGCTCTGCTGAAAACAATATGGGACTGGGGAGAAAATAAAACATGGAAGATTAAAATAGACACAATACTATGTTACAGGTTCAATCTCCTCTTCTCATTTCTCATCATAAAGAAGGTTGAATAATTTAAAAACTCTATCTGAAACACACTAAATGAGGCAAAGAAGTAGATTCTCAGTGTTTGTTGATGCGATTCAGTGGTCTATCTTGCTGTTAACCACCTTCTTCGGGGCAAGTAGACATCTTCCACTTATAAATTTACATCAAAGTGGTCACAAATTAATGAAATAAAATACACCTACAGTCATAATAAAATACTCATGACACTAATTTGCAGACAGCACAGCAGTCGAATAACAATACTTTAAAAAGTCTACCCATTGAGACAAATATATCTGCAGTACTAAGTGAGAAATAAGACCTCCATCTGCAGGGGTAAAATCTCAGCCAAAGGGTAATGGAAACCAAAAAACTATTTTTTTGGGAGGCATATAGAAGGATCTGTATTTTAGGTCCGCCCCTATATGAGGATGTATAGTATTTAAAACCATTGATAAAATGGCAGTTGTGTTGCCCCATCAATACTATGGATATGTTTGTCATATGGGTAGACTTTTTCAAGTTTTGTGATCATTTTGGTATGCTGTCTGTGCAAATATGTGTCATTATTTGCAGGTGTATTTATTTTGTACATGTGTGACCACTTGTATGTGAATTTATAAGTGAAAGATAACGGCTTTCTTCAGGACAAGTAGACAACAGTAAAATACAGTACTGAACATGTTGACAAACATTGAGAACCTATTTCTATCCTCACTTTGTGTGTGATATAGAGATCTGAAGCTATTTAACCTTCTTTGTGATGAGAAATGATAAGGGGCCATTGCATCTGTAACATTATACGGTGTCTTTTTTTAATTTTCCACATTTGCATTTCTTTTTTATTTACATGTATGTATTGTTAAGGAAATTTATATATATATGATATCCTTGTTGTTTTTTGCACAGCTGGCACACCATTTACGTACAATTAGATGTTGATAAGTTGTGTATTTCTTGCTTGAGGCATGAAATATATTACTACCAGGTTGGAAATCACTCTGCTGTGTTATGTAAAGCAGCACTGTCATGCCAGCATCCACACTGTCAAGGGACATACTATCCTGTTATGCCAGAACCTGAATTGTCCTTGCATGTAAAGCCTCATTTCAGGACAAGCACCACTGCTAACCTGTTTACCGATCGAAGTCATATCTCTCCTCTTCACCAGAGCCTGGGGTGCAGCAGGTTTCATCTGCATTGCATTATACACCACTGAGTAGGTGGGTGGAACCTGTCCTCCCACCCCCCAATGTCTTGCTCACTGCAGTACCTCTGTCTCAGTTCCTTGTGATATAGAGCATTCCGCTTATAATCTGGTAACCTGTAGATAAAACCTTGTGTTATGCACATGCAAATGCCATACACATTGTTTTACAGGGTTTCATGGCCAGCTGAACCAGCTACTAGTAAAACAGAGCTTCTTTTGAGCAAGGCAGCAAGTAGATCACTCTGTCAGGGGACAGGCACTGGAAAGGATGCAGCTAAAATACATTTGTACTTATTGAGTGATGCTAAGCATTTTGAATCATAAATGCTGTACATATCACATCTAGATACACAACTAAATAATTCATTTTTGTTGGACCATTTAACGGAGAAGACAATGTAATAATGGTTGAAAGACTTTCTACCTGGAGATTGCACTACAGACGTTTAATAGCACTCATATATTCCATAATGTTTAGGTGAACTTTCAGAGCAGAATCATGGCAATTCATCCAATCATTAAATGAGCCCATCAGCCTACCACACATGAAGCAAATGTCAGAGTACCAGCGTAATTAGTCTGACCCGACTAGCAAACCTGTGCCACCACAAAGTGAACTAGAACAGGTTACTGCCACCAGCTTGGTGTACTGGAATAAACATGCCACCCTCCCCGCCCCCTTGATAAAAAGGAATACAGACAGAGCATTAGGGAAGGCTTTATTCACTCAGTTGGTTCTAAAGTTGGGGCTAAGACAAGTTGCTTCTTCTACTACGTTGTTTCCACAAGTTTACACTGCTGAAGTTTGGAACAGATTTCCCTGCAGTCTGTCACTTCTTCAGGGAGAGCTCCATCTTGATCACGAAGGCCTGGGTCCGCACCACACTTCAGCAAGATGTCCACGATGTCCAAAAACTCACAGGAGGAAGCTAGAGAGAAAAGAAAAGAAAAATGTATAATTCAATAAAAAATAATTTTCTATGAAGGCAACGAACTGCACATCGAGGCAACGGAGCTTCAACACAACAAAACTAAAAGATTTAGAGGCATTCCAAGGTCACCAACTACATTCTATAGCAATGGCATTAAGGGGGCACCCACCCACAATCTACACCAAGGCCCCTCCAAGGCCATCCACAATGTAAACCAAAAGACATTTAAGGATCACCGCCTCAAAATAAACATCAAAAGACACTTACCTAGTAACTGAACTTTACAAGCTCACCAAACAATTTTCTTTACCAAGACGTATTCAAGCCTGTCAAATCTTAAAGGAACTCCAGGTTCTCTCAACCACACATTGCATCAAGAATCTCGACAGGATCATCCAACCACAATCTACACAAAGAGGCACCTTAGGTCACCAAGGCCCATCCTACAGCAAGTCATTGAACACTAAAAGGCACAGCGCGTTCATCAAACCACAATTTACATCAAAAGGGTTCCCAGGTGCGCCAACATCTACATCGAGACATTCCAGTGTCACAAAAACACAACCTACATGAGAGGCACTGCACCATCACTGGATGTACACAAAATAAAGGTAATCAAACCACACCCTACTCAACAGGTCTTCCTAGAGCAAACACTGCCCTCCAACACCCAGAGGCACTGTAGGGTGACTGCAACTCAATATGGGTATACATTAAGAGCCACTAGAAGGTTAGCAAACTAAACCCAACAATAAACAGCAGTATGGGATTACCAAACACTTCCGGCACTACAAGATCACCCAACACCACACTATGCCAAGAGTCACATCAGGCTCGCTCAACCACACCCATTACTAAGAGAAACACCAGGGGCTCTCAACACCAAAGGGGTATTCTAGGATTATTGAACCACATCAAAGAACATGGACATTCGAAGAGGTTTAATTTGTTCAACATCAGATTAGCTTCAAGGTTACATAATTACACTCAGCAACAAGAGGTACTGCAAGGTCACAGCACAAAAGCTAGAACCATTGCGGGATCACAGCACCAAAACAACATCAAGACACATTCTAGGGACACATCACCACACCCAACACAAAGAGGCCCTAGAGTCACCCCACACTAAGATGCACTATAGTCACCAAGCATCAAGAGGCACTACAGGCTATAATCTGAGGCACGCCAGGGTCAGCTGATCACATTAAATGCCAAGTATCCAAGAGTCACTAAACTACAACCAACACCAACAGGCTGACTAGGTCGCAGTAGCTATATAAACAATAAGAGACATTTCAGGGGCATTCAACCACTTATCCCCCCACAAGAAGCATAATATCATCGCCACCTAAAACCAATAGGGTACTACAGTGTCACTAGTCTATACCCTACACTGAAGCTTCTAGAAACCACCCAAAGAAGCCCCTACTACTAAGCAATCCTGGTTATTCAACTATACCCACCACTAATAAAAAACATAGAAGCAATCAAGAAGTAAACTATTTATTTTGCAAGACTCAAATGACATTGGGAATCAGAGCTCCTACATATGCTTGTGTCAGTGGAAGCACACGCTTTATATACAACTGACAAGCAATGGACAGCTTACTTCCGTCACAGAATTAAAGTTCTGTGTAAGTTAACAGTGGCAGCAGACAATAGCAACTATATTTCTAAGTCTTAGTCAAGTGTAACAGAGAAAAGTATAAATTCAAAGAAGGCCATTTAGTTCATCAGTGAACAAAAAACTCACAATAGGTGTACAAAACAAATGGGATGCTGTTTGTAAGCACACAAAGTTATTCCTAACAAAAGGACACCAGCCTTTCAAAACCTCTTTCCCCGCCCCATCTCCACGTTCATTCTAACTAGCTTCCTGTTGCTCTTATAGCATGAGTTGGCAGGTAGGTCAGACCTCAAAATGTGAGTTGACCCTCTGAAAAGGAAGACTATATGAGCAAGCCTAAGTGAATTTGCCACCTCTGGAGCTTTAAGACTAGGTAAATTCCCTCTAAAATGAATATTAATGGGCGGAACCTTGCCTCCACCCGGTTGACAAATACTTATACTACTTTTAGACGTCAAGTAGGCTCACCCTTGGTACTAATGTTCCCTACGCTACATGGAGAAGAAACCGGTCTAGCTCCTGGTGTCAGCCATCTTGTGAAATCTATTAAGAAAATACCTGAGTCTGTCTGTTTTGATAGCATGAGCGAGGCTTTTTGAAGGAGACTCGCCCAGCTTGCAAGCCCACCTTTTCCAAACCAAGGGGTGGGGGAGAAGTTTGTCCTCTCCCAAAAGTCGCATTTTACTGATTTGACCAGCAGTTCCAACAGCTTTGGTTCCTTTCTGAAGAAGGATCGTTAGTGTTTCAGACACTCGCACTTCTTTATCCAGAGAAACCCACAGCCTTGTCTTCAGCAGGGTCTGGGTCCAAGTTACCCACTGTTCCACCCTTAAGGCCACCAAACTTGTCTGCGCTTTGACAAGGACAGAATCACAATGGTGCAGTTTTGTACCCCATACATTCTAGCCTTACTACTGTGACCTTGCCAGTCAGATACACACAAGGCCTACTGAACCTTTCAGCTTTCTGAAGTCAATCCATTAAGTTCCATATTATCTTACTCACAGCGCCTGAAAAAGACAAAGGCTTTCGTAATAGGAAAATAACATACCGTTATTATGGGATGAGTGACACAGAAGAACAAACTATGGCAGGAAGCCCAGAAGCAGGAATATATTCTGGAGACTGGGTAGAGTAAAGCGATCAAAAATGATGCAGAAGAGACCTTAGTCACTTCCAGCTTGTGCGGTATCTAGTTATAACAAAATTCTAGGTTCTTTTTCAAATGCCAAAAAATATTACGTGCCTAAATCTGAGCCCCCTGCAGTCTCCACTCGAGGCCCAGGCCAAATACACCCCATGTACTCATGTCTTATCTGAAAAGCGGGGCATCGGGAGGGTGGGAATGGATGGTCGAAGGAATGGGGCATGGGAGGCCACAGAAGCAGGAGGGACAGGGACGCATGTCATTGCTCTGTCAAGGCAGCAGTGTCGCCAGCTTTTCTCCGACAGCAGCCCATCCTCCGCCTGGAATGATAACAAGATCGGGATTTATGGCCCCGGGAACCTCCATTTCTCAAGTGCCAGTGGCTGCCCTGACAGAGCCACAGGTGAGGGTGAATCTCCATTCAGCGCTGCGCGCCTCCCGCCATCATCAATCCTCCGGGGTCCGGGCCTCCCTTCCATTCTGTGCCTCGTCCCGCCCGCCTCCGAAGCGCACGACAGATGGCGCGGGGGAGGGGAGCGGCGAGCTCCGAGGACCCGGGGCTGCAGAAGGCGTGTGCCAGTGTGTGTGCAAGGAGTCGCTTGATTTCCTCGGGGACACATAAAGCGAAGGAAGCAAGTGGTCCCAAGGCGCGCGAAAGCCAATGCTAACAGGTCATTTATAACGGGTGGCAGCATTCACCCCGGCCCCTCAACAAGTGCCGGAGCCGCAGACGAACAGAGCTGCGAACCAGCACGGTGGGGCCCGCGGCCAGTTAACCCAGAAACACCACTAATCTTCTACTCCCCACGAACCACCCTAACATTAGAGCAAAACACGCTTCAATGCCTCGTCAGGGATCTTAGGCGCGATATAAATACATTTACAATTACAAACGGGCTCCTCCAAACATCACTGTGCCACAAGCTACTCGTGAAGTGCCGCGGCAGAACCGCAGCGCAAACCTCCGCACCCAGATCCACAGCCCAGTCTGAACTTGCACTAAAAGCCATCGCTTACCACACTAACCACTCTTACACCAGAGCATACATGGGTCCCCTCCAATCTAAAGAGCTTCGACCGGAACCGAAGGCATAAAGAGCAGCACACCTCAATTATTTCCGGGCCGTAGCATGGCGAAGTCAGAGCTACAAATCCATCGATTACGACAGTCCCCTCTGACACGTGAGCACAAACGTGTCTCTTTCAACCAGCACTCTGCAGCTCTGCTCCACAGAGTTCCACTGCTTTATAGTTAAGTTTGCGCTTTGTTAAATGGCCAGGGGCACATAGCCAGCCTATCACAGCCCGTTTCACTAATGCACCATCCTACCTGCTCAGACCAATCTGGCTAAAGCAACCAGACATAGCCCATTAACTGTTTCTGATGGATATTCTAACTGCAGATCCCTCGCCTTTAGAATATCCCCAGGTCCCAGACTGGATCCAGATATTTTAAACAGCACGGCTCCCGTTTGGCTCCAAGTGGCGTTGCGCAAGTCCACTTGGACTTGGTTATGCCCCAGAAGAAGTGATGAAGGGTGTTACACACAAATCTGGAGCTCGCTCGCACGTCAGTTGAAAAATGCATTCTGAAATATACTATTTCCGATGTGCAGGGAGACTATGCCACCTCCTAAAAGTAAAATGTAATGGTGCAAACAAGTGTCTATGACAGACTGCCTGGATGTATGCCTCTGATGTTTGGGTTCCAGGTACGACTCCGAGTCCTGCAAGTTGTGTATCCTTATGAATCCAAAGATGATATGGAAAGCGAAGCACATCTGTATGCCACAGAACACCAAAAAATAGTAAAAAATTACCACTCCCACTTGAAGTCGAGGATGCAGACCTGTTCCTGTAATGGTCCTTGCTACGGTCCAAGTCTTCTGTTAAGTCTAAGTTAAAGGCAGAAGTTCAAGAAGGCTAAGCAGGATTCGTCCAAGTACAGCCAATCTTAGCCCACAGAAGTCACAAGGACGTCAGGTTACCTCTGGGTCTCTCTCGCAGTCCCCTTCTGAGGAGCCAATTCTGCTCCAGGGCCATTGGTAACACTGCAACAGATTAAGACCGTATCTCTGCCTGAAAGATACATGGAGGCCTCTGTTCAGGTACCACTGGTGGGTCCGCCCTCTGCGCCATCTATGCCTCCTGAACTCATCTTGAGTCTTGCTCTGACATTGGGATGACTTCCAATCCGGCATCAAAATCCATGCCAGTCCCTTTGACGTCTGCGCCGGCCACAACGCTGAAAGAGGAAGACTTTGTCCCAACTAAGGTAGTGTTTCGAATCTGTACCAACACACCCTGCCCCAGTTCAATCAGACAGAACTTGCCTTTACATCTGAGCCACAATCTAGCGCTTCGGCATCTTTTCGGTTCTCACTCTGATCGGAGTAAACCAGGTCTTGGAGATGAGGGAGATTATTTCTCTCTACACTAGGATGATGACATTCCTTACATGGATCTGCAGCAGGCCTGTGGGTTAGACATTTCCCTGGACACTTGTGTGGTGTTTTCCAAAACGGGCAATCACCAGAAGAAATTGCTTCCTTTGTTGTATTGATAAGACATGCAGTGGAGGTATTAGACATACAGCTGCCATCCACGGGAGTTAAGACCAATGTGTTACCTGAATACTGCAAACTGGGCAGGCTTCCTCTGAGCCTTTACTGCCATTCTGAAACCTTTACAGGTAACCTGGTCTAAGCACTGTTCCTATCCACCAGTGAACAGGCAGATAGCCAGGCGCCACTGGCTGGCAGCATGGGACCCGGACTTTTTGATGCAGTACTTTACGCCAGAAAGTCTGGTGGTTCAGGTTTCCACCAGCAAGGTGAACTCCAATTCATTCTCTAAGACATCTCCCAACAGAGTCGAAAAGAATGGAAGCTATTAGGAAACTGACATTTTAATTGGCCAGCCTAGCCATCTGGACAGTCAATCTTATCTGTTTGCAGGGGAGATATTCCCATGCCTTACGGGACACGGTGAGTGAGATCTTGCTGGCAGTCCCTGAGGAATTTCGGGACAACTTGGCTCAAAAGAAATCAGTATGTGAGGAAATAAATGATCTGTTCTGGACTAGACAGTAGTGACTGCTTGGGCAGAGCAGTCGGCACTAGCATGGTGCTTCAGTGTCGCGCATGAGTGAGATTGATGGGAGTCTCTGAGGACATGCAAACCTAACTGATGAAAATGCTATTTGACGGATCTAGCGGGCTTGGGGAGAATGCAGATTCTGCTCTACTTCATCAAAAGCAGGGCCATGGCGAGTTCCTTTGTATTTCTACCAGTGCAAGAAAGTACCCTCAACAGCATTGTAGGAGGCTGGCCCTCTATGTAGTGAGCAAAACTAGGCACACTGCAGGGGATCCAGGCAACCACACGTTGGTTTCCAGAGGTAAAAAATAGACCACCTAATGCTCCAAGATGCTCCTAATGCTGGTCGAGCAGTTGGGCTAATACAGGAGATGTACTAAGTATTTCCTGTACTCACAAATCCAATCATGCACCACACACACTCAATTAATAACTCAAGACCAGAATTTATAAAAAAAAAAAACTTCAGATTTTTATATAAATTTTAAGACCAAGATATTTAAGATACGTTAAGTACTTTGTGAGATATGACTTTTCAGACTTTTAATAAAGTTAGTCTTATTATGCACTATAGTAATCAATAGTCAGTCACTTTTAAAAATGCGTAAAAAATCGTACAGTTGAGTTACCCGTCTCTTCTTTTGCAAGATGGTCGAAGTAGTTGGTGGGAACACTGTGCCAGCTGTAGAGCCTCGGGTGGCTCCCGGTACCGGCGGGAGCAGCGTTGGAAAGTCTCTTGGCACAGGGCCACCTGGAAAAGGAGCTGATTTGCAGATTTGAAGATGGTGCCTTTGGGTCCCCTTGGACTGTTGAGGTCGCAAGGGGTTGGAGACCTGGGGCACACAACAGATTGCAGGGCGAGTTGAAGGTCTTAGATGCTGTGCGCAAAGGGACTCTTTGGAACTGGAGGAGAGTCTTCTTCCGTGGGCCTTGCAGGACGTCGTGGGTGCTCTGGTGGGAGGTCCGGGGTGTCACTGAAGTCCCTCAACTGGGGTTTCTCCTGGTCTAGTTGCAGCTCTGGATAATCTGTTTTTGGGGTTGTCCGACGTGCACTGACCAGTACCTGAGGTACTGGCACAACTCAGCCATGGGAGGGCGCTGTACCACCGAAGTTGGCACACTTGCAGGTCTCGTCAGGCTGTCATCGGGTCTGGCTGCGACTTCCGGTTGCAGAGATACTGTCCTGACGGTGAAGTGTCCCTCACCGGTTTGCAGGTTCCTTTCAGTTTCCTTTGGTTTCTTGAGTGGTACCTCCACTTAGGAGGGAGATCTTGGGCTATTTGCGAAACCGGGAGGTCCTCCAGGTCTTTTGAGGTCGGTCTAGTGGTCATCTCCTCCGCAGTGGCGATTGTCGGGACTCTGGTGCAGCAAGCAGGGGTCTTGGAGCCTCTTCTGGTGCAAAAGGTCCTCTGTTCTCGTCCTGTCAGGTTCTTTGGTGCTGTGTTGTTTTTTCTTCCAGATGAATCAAATTTCTTGGTCTAGGGGAGCCCACTAAATACTGAATTTAGTGGGCGTTTTATGGGGAACCGGTTAGTGTCCAATGGGACACCTACCCTTGGGTGGCTACACCCACTACAGTGACCACTTCCCGTGGGAAGGGTCACTTCCCTAAACCTCACTGGATATTTTCCTGCCATCAAACATGGAGGAAAATGAAATGGGGGGTGGGTGGGTAACCTTCGCCTGCAAGCCCCTATGGGTGGTGCATGCTCAGTGAGACCCCTCCTCCTACTCCTTGTGTGGTTTCCCACCTTTGCTCCAGAAAACAATCGGGGTTGACAAAGGAGGAAGCCATCTGCTGCTAGCAGCAGGCCTAGGGGCTTGAGTTTCAAGGGTGGTAGCCCTTTGAAGCTTACCGCCAGGAGAATGCACATTCCTGAGGGAGGGGATGTTAGCTCCTCCACCCAGGAATGTCATTCTTTTACAAACCAGAGAGCCATGGCTCTCCCCAGGTTTGTATATTCGCTGTCTGGAAGTGGTAGGCTGGATGGAACCAGACAGCAACTATACCAGTTAGGTTAGCTTTTGCATGAGGCACCTCAAAGGTGACCCCCTGGTACTTTTGGGGTTAAATCTAATACTGGTACCAGTTTGGATTTATCATCCTGAGCTGTTTGATACCATGGGTGCAGAGTGGCCATCATGTAACTGGGGAACTCATGTTTGACCAGTGTCCAGTACATTCACTTAAAATGGCTGCTCTGTTCACTCACTATGTCTCAGGTTTGGGAAGGACACAGTGGGGGCATATTGCTCATGCAATTATGCCCTCAGATATAGTATGGTGCACCCTGCCTTAGGGCTGTAGGCCTACCAGAGGGGTGACTTACCCATATCATATGCAGTGTAGGGTAGACAGGGTACACAGGGAGTGTGCCATGTCGAGTTTGCCTTTTTAGGTTTACCCCAGTACACTCAGCCTGCACTGGCAGTGCTGGGTGCAGGGCCCTAGAGGGTGGCACAATCTGTGCTGCTGCCCTCAGGGGCCTACTCATACTATCCAATGCCCTGGGTACTGAGGTACCCATTTACTAGGGTCTTACAGTGATATGTAAGAGTGTATCCAATTGTGCCAAGCATCAGAACAGATTTAGGGAAAGAGCTCTGGCCGAGGGAACCTGGTTAGCAGGGGCACTACAACTTCTAGGACACATTAACATCTGGCAAAAAGTGGGGGCTAACCATGCAAAAAGAGGCCTCCTCTCACAAGTATCATCTGTCTCAAGGCTACGCCAGAGATTTAACATACTGCAACGCCAAATCAAACTGCCTCTGCAAGAAGCTCCCAAGCCCTTTTAGGGTATGGTTTGTGGGGCAGGGATCAAGAAGACAACACGCAGGCCACCATGGACAGCAAACTTACCAGTCCCATGACAGTGCAGCATCAGACTTCCAGCCACTGTAATGTGCCCTTAATGTCACACGACCACCTTGTGGGCGGGCAGGACCAGACATTTTCTTGAAGGGTGGCAAAACCGTGGGCCCTGCAGATAGTTCAATAAGGATATGTCCTGCCATTCCTATTCTACTACTGTATCTTCAAAGCACGCTGGTTATATAGCACAAGGGAAAACCCAAGGATAACTAGAGACCAAGGGTAACACAGATAAAATGTTTGAGCAATCGTTAAGATTTTAACGATTGATCTTACATTATCTGGGCATTATTTTTTGTTCCTAGTAGAGACTGTTCACTCTATTGCTTAGTTAGGGATCTCTGTTCCTTATAACATAGCATTTTCAGAGCACATCAGAACGTCTTTCAGAGGATCACCTGTCCATCTTACTTCGAAATGTGTAGACTCTTCTGGTTAAAGGAGCCACTGAGAGGCTTTCAGGCCCAGAAATATGGGCTATTACTTGAGTATTTTATCCGCCCTCTGAATGCCTTACTGAGGAATGACAAATTTATGATCGCTGTTGTTGTCCCAGGATCTGCCTGCCTTGGATCCAAGAAACTAGATGGTGGCTTTAGACCTGCAGGATGCCTACTTTCATGTACCTGTCCTGCAGTCCCACAGATACTACGTGCAGTTAAAGGTAAGCCAGAAGCATTTTCAATTTGCTCTACTCCCCTATGACCTCACTAAGGCCCCTCAAGTGTTCACGAAAGTGATGGTGGTATATGCAGCACATCTTGGAAGTTGGGGTTTCCAATTATCTCCGACCTCAACACTACCTGTTAAAGGCAAACTTGGCGCAGTCAGTCATAGACCACTTCCAGATGATGACGAGCCTCCTGACTTCATCGGTGTTCACTATCAATGTGCCGGCTCTTTCACAAAGGCTCCCTTTCATCAGGGTTATTCTTGGTACAGTACTATTTCGGGCCTTCCATTCATCGCAAGTCCATAACATCCAAGCTATGATCCCAATGTTTCAGCATTGGTCCTGGGTCTCAGCGACAGTGGCTCTGAGGCTTCTTGGTCCCCTACACCCTGCTTGTCAATTATGCAAGGTGGCATACATGGGCTTTGTAGTGGATCTTGAAGTCTGAATGAGGTCAACAAGTTATGGGGGAGATGCAAAAGACTTGCAGTAGTGGCTGCTTGACTTTAACAGGACCAGCAGCCGACTCCTCTCTCTGCCCCCCTCAGAGGTGACGTATGCATTACTGCTCGGAAGTGGAGATCATCTGGCAGAGGTGGAGATAAGAGGACTCTGGACCCATTACAGGTCAAACTGTTGGATGTCTTGTTGTTTATCTCTGGCAAAGGAGGGTGTACAATGGGCACCATTAAAGGCTATATGTTGGCTCTTTTAGCCTTATTGTGTTTGCCAGACCACCAGTGTTGTTCAAATCACCTGCTGTGATGAGGTTTATGAAAGGTTTGAAACATATGTTTCCCCCAAACCACGTGTGCTACAAGCGTGGGATCTTAATTTGGTCCTCACTTTTCTTGTGCAGTCCCTCTGATCCGATGTACAGCTGTTTAGACTCAAGAGACATGGTGAAGACTTGAGTTATTGGTCATAATAACTTTAGCCTGCCGCATAAGTGAACTCCAAGCTCTCTATGTGCAGTCAGCTTACACCACTTTCTCGTAGATAAAGTGGAGTTCAGGACCAATGAGGCCTTTTTACCAAAGGTCTTGGCTTCTTTTCACGTTGGGCAATCCATTACTCTCCCAACCTTCTTTGCTCCATCTCACCCTTCAAAAGAAAAGAGACTCTAATAGGCTGGAACCCAGGAGAAACTTCATCTTTTACTACCACTGCCCCAAAGACCATTAGGTGGACAATCAGATTTTTTGTAGGGTTCTACCCACTAGATTTTCTCCAAAACCAGGCTTGGCTCCAAACGATCTGGCCAATTTTAACATCAGTGCTCCAAACTCCTACTGGACTTTCTAATACCTAAATGCAGCAGTGAAGGGTCCTCCCATTAACTCAGAATCACCAATTAATGGCGGAAAGCAAGAGTGTCCAACACATGCCCCGAAGTGCAAGATTCATGTTCAAATTTAAGATTATCTATTGAATGATGAATTTACAAACAACAAAGGTAATCTGGATTAATATTTACAATAAGTGGTTATCCTAAAAACCTAGCATGTATTTTGCCCCCCTGAACATATGCTGGAAATCCCCCGTGGATTTGGTTGTGCTTTGCACAGTTTAATCTGTTGGACAATAGGGAAGGGATGGAACAGTTTTGCTTGTCAGCCCTCCTTTGCTCCTCGAGGTGGAATATAACTTTACAATCCCCTTCTCTTCTTCAGCGATAGTCTGTCATGGCAGCAGCAAAACACAATAGGTGTACTGCCTAGACACACTATAACTGGTTCAGCAGGTATGATCGCTGCCATCCTAGAATTCACCTCCCTTTATGGGCACAGTCATACCAGGACTGAAAACACCATCCACTCGCCAAACTTTCACAAACCCAGACCTGCAATTGTCATCCCTACCCTCCACCAAGTGCAGTCATAACTAAGCCAAGATAATCAGCGCCCCATCTCCACTGCGCGCTCGCACTGCCAGAGCAATCTACAGCGCAGGCATACACTGCAAGAACCCGTTTCCGAACCCCAGCACTGACGGGGCTATTCCCTGCAGTGTGCCCTGCTGATTAAAACCGGGCTGCTGTTTCCCACACTGACATCTAAGCGGTCACTGTTGTCTACTGGTATCCCACAGATCGTGTAGCACACCCCATCTCCCACTCCCACTCCGATCTCTTACCATAATGCAACGCTGTCTGGCCTTCGTTGTCCTGAAAAACACAAGAGGAAGGATAATGATTAGGTGTCCATCATACTCCAACATGCAACAGAATGGCGGGATGCCACGGTGTGGGGCAAAATGCGCTTTATGGATGCCCAACAGCGTGGTAATATAGGAAGAAGAGTGTGGCGGAAGCAGGGGTAAGCAGGAAGCCCAAGAGGCAGGTACGAGGGCACATCAGGGCGCAAAGCAGAATAGCAGGATGGAAACGTAGCGAATTACAGAGTATGCAAAGTAGCAGCGCAATATTGGGTCTAACACAGGGTTGGACTGGGACTACAAAATAAAAGTGGTCCCCATTAGCGAATTACATAGCTAAACGAGCAGTGCCAATGCCAATAGGTCTGGCTTTAAAGGAATGTTGTAGTAATGTAAAGCATTACAAGAAATTAGCAGGGGAATGATATGTATTTGAAGGAAAACAAAGAACTGTAGAATACAATTGGTGTAAGTTAAAAGGTCAGGTGATAGTGTACTGTCAAGCCAGACCTAAACACCCATGAAGGATAACGACTGCCCTCCTTCCATCTGTGCTACTGCCAGAAAAAACAAAAACAAATTATCTAGTTATTTAAGGGACTTTCATGTGTGTGTGTGCACCTGAAAGTTGAGGTGAGGCAGTTGGATTAATACACAAAATTATCACAGCTGTTTGTAAGGCAAGCACTATTTTGTGGAAGCACACATCTTCTGTCCAATCAAAACATGTACTACTGAATCCCAATATGTGGTCAAAATCCCCTCTCGTGGTGGGTCTCTCATAATTGTCTGGTTCAAGCCAGATCATTAAAAAAAAAAAAAAAAAAAAAAAAAGAGAGAGAGTGTCCACATTTGCAAATCAGGGCATGGTATTACAATCTACTCAAGGCTCTCATCTGTAATGAGAACATTACATCAGTACTCTACTGTACTAAGGTATTACAGCTGAGTTGCAGCCTCAATATTTGCAGCCACAGCAATCACACAGTCTGAAGAGCAGGTTTCGGTGCAGACCTACAACTGCTAATTAAATGACTGGAATTATAGTTTTCTTACCTCTAGGTTCTCAACTATTTTTCCATTAAAAAAAAAAACATTTGTGGCAACGGAGGCATTTTTTGACTGTTTAGTAAATATCTGAAGTTCATCACTTACAAGGTTAACTCTTTGCATTTTACCACACATTCTGAGCAATATTCAGTTTTTGAAAGTGACTTGCATTAAGCTCCTTAAAGCGCGTTTTCCAACAAATGCAAAACAATGTGCCAAACACTGCACATTGAGAGGTTTGTTTTCACAGTAGAGATCCCACATGTATTTTTCACATAAGCAACCACATTATATTTTTCATAACGGAAAACGTCCTAGTACAGCAGTGCTCAAGGTCATGTCCTCAGCAGGGGTGAGGCATCAGGAGCGCTCAAGTGGAGCATGCTGAAAGCAGCCTTGAAGGAAGAGGGCTCAGGGGCAGGTGATCCCAAAATGCTGATGCTTACCCTGCAAAAGATCTTCCTAAACCTCACAATAAGGCAAGCCATAACACGTAAGACAATAGTTTTCTGGAAATTTTGTGATTTCTCGTCGGAGGTAGCAGTGATTTACATCTGCTGCACTCTTACATTAGGCATTTTAGATTAAAATTGGTTCTTACACTCAAAGTGAGTCAGCAGAGGCAGCGTAAGGGCGGGTTCAACTGATCTTACGGTATGGCTCTTTAAAGAAGCCCATTTCAATATGAACATCCCACATTTAGAGTTGTCCTTCACTGCGCATAATTCACAAGAGCCCACATTGTACAAACCATTCGGCTTTGTAAAGGCCCTTAAAATACAGGACATCTTGCTAAGAGAACAGACAGCTCTTGAACCCCTCTGATGGCTCGGTTCAGAGCTCTGCAGCCATGACCAAGAACAACAGCGCAGATTAAATGCTTTACTGTCTTCAGTCCCCATGACACACTTTTAACACGACTCAATTGAATGGAGGGCTCTCGGGAAAGCATTGATACCCTGGAGGGCAGCACTTGACATGCCTGAGCTGTGCTGCGATAGCCACGGGATTACCAAGGATTTAAAGCGAAGACCCATGGCAAATGTGTACCAAAAAAAAAGAGCACCACAGCCATCTCCTGCATCTTGTGCGCCGAAATGCATGAAACACGTGCACACGCCAATCTGACAAAGGCCAGCATTGGAACCGGCTGCCTTGATGACGTTCGACCTTAACTTGACATGAGACACACATTACAATAACTTCCTTCAGACTTCACACACACACAAAAGGACCTTAAAAATTTTAAAACTTCAACAGATCAGGTCAAGTCCATCTTCTCAATGTAAACAGTCATGTCATCTGTTCATTAACTTGAATAATACGCACGTAAAAAACAAAGCAGAAAAATGTTAGTCAGGAGTGCATTGCAAGGAGCATCCTTTTAATAAGCAGAGAATCGTGGCTACGGCAGAAGCTCTTTGTATCAGTTTCTCAACCAGGAACACCCACTTTTCAAGTTTTTGGGACTCCAAGCAGAAACACAGAATAATGGTATAATTTAATGTATGTCACTTTAACTTTGCAATTTTTGTCTCGCTTGTCAACTGATCTGATGCAGGTCAAATGTACACCTACCTAAGGCTCACACCTACAAAAACCGAATTCTACTTTTTCATCAGCAGCAGAAAACACCCACAGATTCAGGAGGTAATGAACCAGATAGGAGTTGATCACCAAACTGAAAACTAATGTGAGATCACTCTAATTTAACCTCAACATTATTCTCTCGTTCAAAGAACCCTTCCCCAAGAAAACCAGAACAGCACAGTACCATCTCCTCCTTCTGAAAAACATAAAAC
This sequence comes from Pleurodeles waltl, assembly GCF_031143425.1. NCBI lineage: Eukaryota > Metazoa > Chordata > Amphibia > Caudata > Salamandridae > Pleurodeles > Pleurodeles waltl. The sequence goes on along the minus strand of NC_090443.1, from coordinate 550,294,074 downwards.
AATTCCTGCCAGGAGTCAATTTCAGAACAGCAGTGCAAACCCTGGTCCTAACCCACCGTAATAGAGGCAGCACTCTTACCAACAGCCCCTCAAGCACCACTTTTACAATCCATCTTCACAAGGGCTTTAAGTTCTATCACATCCCTCTAACCCTGAAAGGACTACACTGGGACTAGATTGGCTCTGCATCAACCATCATCTTCGAGATAATTAGATCATAAAGACTACTACAGTTCCAGCTGAGAAACTAACCATAAGTGGACAGCACCATACCAAGAGCCAGGAAATCACCAGACTGAAGACAAAGAAATGCCAAGAAGAAAAAGATCAGAAGGCAAGCTTTCTTATTCTATACATCTAGAATCTGGAACATCATCCCAGCCAACATTAGAAATGCTTCCTTCAACTCTCATTCAGTCTAGAAAGAAGCTGGAGACACATCTCTGTAAAGTACACGGTCTACAAACTTAAACAATCTTGAATCATACCTCTGGCAACTGGTCGTTATTCAGCACATGGCTGCTATTTAGGTTTGCAGTATAGAAATTCCACTACCATACATACATATATATCCTGCTCCTGAGATGGCTGGGATCCGATTATGTCACCACAAAGGTCATATGTGATTGATATGAGTAAGTTTGCATGCTCTTAGCCATCATGGATTGTTGAATCTTCACAGCTAGGGAACGAGCTAGAAGACTAGAGCAAGGACATTTTGCTTCCTTATAATGCAGACTAGATATATATGGTATCTGCCTGGATTCCTTACTTGACTACTTCCACCCATACCTTGTGGCCACCTTTGACACTGCAAGGGCAACGAACTTCAAGTAGTATGATGATGTGGGAAACAACACATACATGTACCCACAAGGGAAGGGAGGAAATATAGTGGGGGCATAGGACCCAATACAGACAAGGGTGGCCAGAATATATATATTTTTTAATTCTTCCAAATTTCTTCTATGCTGGGGTGGAAACTTTTCTGGGGATTGTACTGAAATGTTTCCTACGAGGTGTCTGCACTTCGTTCAAACTACCACAGACTCAAGGATTTTAGAGATCAATGGAAGGTTATCAGGATACCCAATGACCACAGATGACATCTCTAAAGGAGCTCTAACTAGGGTGTCCCATGGTGAACCGTCAATGTGTTTTCAGGGATCTGCTGAACCGAGCCTCATCTAAAGAAGGTTGTTGACAAAACAAGAAAAGGGAGACTCTTGTAAAGGATCAGGTTGTAAAGACTGACTAGACAGCTCAGCAACACGGTTTATTTACGGTTTTTGGCTTGCATCACAAAACAAGGTATTGCAGGAATGCAGCCACCTTAAGGATGCCGGTGTTGCTCCCCTTCTTCATAATGTTCAAAGAACACTGTCCATATCTCCTTGCAGTTAAGAACCTTGATGGAAGTCAAAATTCTCCAAAGATAGTCTTTCTGACAAATGACTGAGCTTATACAGCAACAAACTGAATAATGCCCAACGTAAACATACTCTTATTTAAAAACAAATGGTTCATGCATCTGAGCTTGAGGCTAACAAGCATCTGGTTATAGCTCCCCAAAACCCACTTTGTCCTCCTTGTTTTTCTTACTGTCACAGTACCTAGGGCGGCCTAATTCTTACTGAGCACTTGACTATTTAATAACACTTGTCCCTTTTTAGGTATTACTGCAAACATAGGTGTCTGCTGCCAAAGATCTATTGTGACAATACAGATTCTTACAGTGGTCTTTGGGTCAACTCACTGCTTGTCAATAATTTGCAAGCTCCTTATTCAATGGCTTTCCTTCCTTTTCTTGTGTCTGTTCCTCTACTGGAGTTACTTAACCATGCTTTTGATTGGATAGCTGGTATCATTCCACAACTTCCATTTCGGGACTTTTTTGTCTGATCACTCCATGTGAGTGCATGTTTTTCTTCTCCCCTTTGTGTGCTGCTTCTCCCCTCAAACCATACATTGCAATCTTCCTGTTGCTGTCCCTTACCTACAGGTAGTCTGTTGTTCCCCAAGCTCTTCCGCATCCCACTCAGTTATGCCTCTTTTACAGCCCCACCCAACTTGGCCACTGTTGCTCACATCTAAGTTTTGACAGTTTTTAGTTTTGAGAGGGTGCAGCCACTTCAATTTGCTGCTGGGTGTTCTCTTCCAAAATTATGCGTTTTGGAGAACTTTTAATATTTTTTTAATTTACTGCTCCAAGATGGATGTCCACCATCTTGTACTGGTAAATTAAAACAAATCGGCTGCCATGTCATGACCTATAGATGCACGAGTGGCGATGTTGGGTGGCTACTGCTTCATGACACATATATGCCTATAGATCATTTATTTCTGCCAAGGCTGCATTTCATTGACAAAAAGCATTCACAAAGCCAAAAAGTCTGCACTGGCAACCAAAATGCTTTGTCAATGCTAGTTGGAAAAAAAGAAGTAATCTAACTTTCATGTTGGTTCAGTCTTTTTTTTGTAATGCACCTAAAAGTTACATTCACATCCTATATTCAACACTGTAACTCAATTAAGAAGATTATTAAAAAAAAAATTACATTTCCACCTTTCTTATTATTATTGTCTTTTATTCCTGCAATGTAAACTACTATTTGCTTAGTTATCAAAGACTGCTTCGGAGTCTCTTATTCACTGTTTAATGAATAGACTATAACAATGAACATGTCAGTCATATCAGGATTCCGGATAAAGTTTTGAAGTGAAAGTATTTAGTTTTATTTTTTAGTAAAATGATGCCCTAGAGAAGTGGTTTCAAACCTTTAGACTTCTGGGGACCCCTACTTTATTACTGGAACCCAAGAACCCACACCGAATTATTATTGGAAACCTGGGACCCTTCCCCCCACCCCCCCACTGAGTCATTACTGGAAGCCAGTAATGTCCAAGGCCTAAATATTGTTGATGATTTGAACAGCAAGAAAATAAACATGATTAAAGAAAAAACCATCAAATACATACGCAAATAATAAAACGTTATTTAATTTGAAAATAAAATTTTTTTTTTATTTTTTTTTTTTATTTTAATAGGGTGGTCGGAGCTTTTCTAAATTCAACTGAAGCCACACGTTGTCCATACTATATTGTTTGATGCACCTGCACAATCAATCTGAGGATACTAATTACATTTTCAGTCTCCAATTCCTTGACTTTTACAGTACGTTTTAAATGTTCAATCGCTCATTTAGCCACTTGATTTATTTACACTTTATTAATCTGTTAATATAAATTTTCTAAGCAGCCACGGAACCCCTGAGGACGCTTCACGGACCCCCAGGGGTTCCCGGACCACAGGTTGGGAACCACTGCCCTAGAGACCAAAAGGTGCTTCTCATTTACGATGGAGGCGTTTTGAGTGGTTAAAAAGAGGAAAAAACATTTTAAGTAATGCTGGAAATTCACGCAAGGTGCATTTTTAGGTTGAAAGTAACAGGGCCACAGTGCTGTTATTCGGACGTGTCTGTATGTATTTGGGCTTTTAACGACGCCCACCACTATCATTCGTTCATGGGCTTGCCCTTCAAAAATTCCTTATTTTCATTGGTAAATGCTTTACGTTTGTCCCTCCTTGGGGCAGTTTAGTTATCGCCTTGGACATCGCCCTTGTTACATGGCTTGATTGCACTTTTGCCGATACATTTGACTGCGAGTGAACTTTTTTCCTTTTGTGTGCTGCTTCATGCTGATGCCGTGGCGCTTTAAATCGGCTCGCTTATGTGAAACTGTATTACTTTTCATTTTCAATTTATGTGGAAAGAAAAGTCCGGTTAGGAGTTTACAACGCTAATAGCTCTAACTTGAGCAAATGCAAGACCCACTGCATTGCAAATGCTTGTTCACACTGAAGCCCCTTTTCAGATGACAAAGCATCTGTAGCAAAGTGTCTCCTGCAGTAGGTCAGTAATGATGTATGTAATTTGAACATAGTATTAGGACAGTGCAGGTTGAAGCTTTGGGTCTAGATCAGTCTATTCTTTACTCTGTATTCTGTTTTCTGTTAGAAGTATCCACCCAATTATGCAGAGTGAAACAGTACAGTACACGTCTGATGATCCACAAGTTATATTTTCTTGGCATGCTTGTGTAATCCCAAAGGGTCACTGGATATACTGGAAATTTTCCTCACTATTTGAGATGTGATGTGGCCATACAATCAAATACAGTACCCCAGTTGACAAATTAATCAGCAACGAAAAAGACCTGACAACATTTGTGTTTATGGGAAAAGAAAGATCACAAAAATGTATATGCCAAAGCGAAATCCACGTGTAGCTTTGGAAGGATAGAACACATTACTGCCCACAGTAGTAACAATACTTATCCACAGGACCACAACTGAAAACCAACAGGCCGATCCAACAAGTGGAGAGCCAACTTGCCAGGTATGGGAGATTTCTCAATTGCACGAAAGCAGTATTTAGACAGAAAGGGGATAAAGCTCTTTGAGTCAAGTATGGGTTGTCTATGGGCTTAATGCATCATTGAATATAAATAAAATTCATACTTTGATTTCTTTGAAAAAAAGTTTTAGTTTGAAAAACATGGCCTGCTATTTAAAATGTAGGTTTTGACGAAAAATGTCTCACTTATAAAATTGCAGAATCTTAATGACAAAAGTCTGTGGAATCGTAGGAATGGCTGCATGATACTTCTGAGTTGAGGTTAAAAAAAAAATGAGAATTTGGGGTTGAACGTATTTGTAAAGAATGAGACATGGCTCGAGCAAGAGCTTGAAATAACAAATACTACAATGAGTTCACAGTCCTTGCACTAGAACATGGCAATGCAAGACAGAACAGAAAGGAAAAGCTAAGAAGATAGATAAAATAATCTAAGGCCAAGATTTAATAGCAGTGGAGAGTCTGAAGCTTTCAATACATCCAAACATCAACATAAGGGTGAAGCTAAAGGCTGTAAAAGGAGAAAGACGGTTCAACTTGGGTTGGCTTGGAGGTGGAGTTGAAGTGCATGGGCAAAACTGCCGGGTGATAGGAAAGAATGTCCCAGCCAAAAAATCCATTAATCCAGGCAGCTGAATTAAATGCAAGTTAACATCGAATTGCTGAAAAGCACAGCATGTAGCCGATCTCCCCAAGTAAAATGTATTATTTAGCATCATGGCCTGATGAGGTGTAAAGTGTTTCATTTAAGTAGAGAAGGGTGAACCTCAGATATGCTTAGTGCGATCAGCAAAATCAAAGATGCTTGTGATGGTTCTAGAAAAGGGTTGTTATATGCAGGGGCGTTGCTTGGGGAGTATGATTAGGGAATATTAGCTTTAGATTTTCGACAATCATGCTGGCACAGAATGTTAAAGTACATTATATGATAAGCAAGGCACAGGAGAGGGGCTTAAGAGGCAGTGGAAAGAGACGGAAATGCGGATTGGTGGGTGTACTAAGTGAGAGAAAGCTCATTTTATGTGTGAAATAACATACATTTTTTAAGTCTTTCCAAACAGAGAGAGGAAAGGTGTCTGTGTGTGCGCGTGTTTGTGTATATAAAAATGTCTGGTGAAATCCAATAGACACCTCACCCCCTTCAACTAAAAGTACCTGCATCCAACTATGTAAACCCCTGGTTATATGGAAGTTCAAGACTAAGGGCCTGATTTGGAACTCAGCAGACATCCCGTCCAGCGAAATCTAAATCCCACTATATTCTATGAGATTTAGATTTCAGCAGACAGGATATCCGTCACCGCTCTGATGGAGTAACCCGTCCACCGAGTTCTAAATCAGACCCTAATTCTGAAGTATCTACTGCGGGAAGCTGCCTCGGAGTGAACAATGGAAGAGACTTCCAGCCTGTGGTAGTCTGATGGCAGCAGCAAACCAGGAGAGAAAGAAATAACCTGCTATAAGACGAACAGTAGTTAGGGCACTCTAAAGATTTCTCTGGTACAACAAATACTAAAGTTTTCCAGGGTTATGACAGTCTTAGGAGCCAAGATCCAGAATTTATGCTCATACAATGGTTAGCACAAGGGCAGATATACATCCAAGCTGGGTTAAAAGCTGCAACAGCAGAAGGAGGACACATACCCCGAAAACAAGATGTATTACATTTTATGAAATTATACAACTGTGTAAACAAGTATAAAGTAAGTAGATTCGTCTCCAGAGTAGGCAGATCCACAAATACATGATCATGTAGAATAATAAAACACACTCATTCTAACACCATGGAAGAAAGTGTGCCTTTCCAAACAAAAAATCATGGTACTCTTGTTGTGGGGAACGGATTCTCAGCCTAGTAATTTTTTTATTATTTTTTTTTTTACACCAAAATCAGTTTCTTCGAACAGGCTAGCTTTAAAAAAAAAAAAAAAAAACATTTTATTAGCGTTTTACAGGTTAACAACAAACCTTTTGCCTTGTACAGAATAAAAACCAATATCAATTGCACCAGCAGAGTCACAGGAAGTAGGAGCGAAACCCATAGTGCACTCTCCCCACTTAAACCAAGGGTACAGTAAATGATAGCTAGTTTGCCAGTCCATGGTAGTTCCATCATTTCTTCCATACCTTTTCATACTTGCGGAGGCATTCCCAGGCCTCATAGATAGTTTCTTCCATTTTGTCGCAACAATCCATCCCTTTAATCCATGCCTTCAGCGGCGGGGCTATCAGGGAGATCCAATTACGAACAATATCACGTATGGGTAGTAGTGTGCCCAAGCCCACCAGGGTCCTGTCCCCCCAAAGCCCACCCAAGTCATTCAAAATCCCAAGCAAAGCAATTCTTGGATCAAGGTTTATAGGCATACCCACCACAGCAAACAAGAGGGTTAAAACAGCATACCAAAATTGCGGATTCACAGGACAGTGCCACACAATGTGAAAGAAGTCACCTTTAGGTTTGTTACATCTACAACATGCCGGGAAGTCCCTCAGCCCTGCTTGCCAGAATCGAAAAGGGGTCCTATAAGTTTGGTGGAGATATTTGAACTGAATGAAGCGGAGTCTGGCAGAGATAGCTGAAGTGCGATAAGCCATGTAAGCATCACACCAATCCGCCTCATCCAGGGACCCCACCCAGCCCTCGGCCACCATTCTTTCAGCAGAAGTACTGAAATTGGGGAGTGTAGCGGTAGGGATTTATAAATGCGGGATGCCCCTCCCTTGCCCAGGTGGCCCATGAGTTTTTTCCCCCCAGGGGACTATATTCTGAGAAATCCTGGAGCTCATCACTGTGGGCCTGCAGGTCGTGATGGAGCTGCAAATAACAATACAACTGGGAAGAAGGCATGTGAAATTCTGTATGGAGGTCCTGGAAGACCCACGTGTTGGCTGTCCCAAACATCTCCCGGTCATGACAGTCCAATAGTCCCATCCTTTACATCCCTCTATAGAGGACACCTGAGACAACCATCTGCCCCTCCAAAGTGGAGTCTCCAAGGTGGGTCTATGGTCCCATCCCAGGCAGCGGAGGGCCACCCTCCAAACCCTATAGGCCACCTGGGTAATCTCTGGAATACCAGAGGGAAATGGGACACCATGTAAGACGTAGTGTACATTGTCGAGTCCTAGTAGGGCCTGTTCGTCCCAGTAGGCTTGGTCATCCCACCACCCATGCACCCAGTCATTAATAGGAAGCAGATGGGTGCACCCAAAAATATAGTTGAATGTCCCCCATGGCCAAGCCTCTGTCATACATTTCCCAAAGGCCACTCTGGGAGTGCCCCTAGCCTTTGACTTGTCGCCCTATTCGTGTACCGTATACCCGAAGTGTGGATGCCATCCAACATTTGTGAGCTTCGTCAAGACACAGTTGGTGCAATGAGGTTCTATTTATTTCTGCCTGATGTCTCTCTAGGACTGTAAGTGTCCCTGCGGTCAGTTTCATTAGCATCTAATGCTGTTTTTCCTGTTCAGTTCCCCCAAATAAAGGAGTGGGCCACACCCGCATATAAACCTTAATGGACTCCCATAGGGTTGTGGTATAATCCATAGAGCCCCCAGCCCCCCTCCCTCCAATTAGTCTCAAGAAACGCTCGAAATTCGACCAATAAGTGTTCCGTGATTCTTCATCCCTAAGGAACCAGTCATTTAGACACCAAATGGGGCACGTGCCGGTGGGGGACAAGTCAAACCAAGGCGCAACCCGTGCAGGATCTGAAATGTCCCATGGCAGCATCTCAGAGCCCGAGCTACATAAAAAAGGTAATTAATTAGCTGGCAAAAATAGGTAGTCTATTTGAGCAAGGGAGCCGTAAGCAGCTGACGCGTGTGTAAAGCCTGAATCCGAGTCTGCCACACCCTCCATGAGTTGCTGAGGCAGAGTCTCTCCGTCCAGTCTTTCAGGCCCCGGCTATGCCTGGGGACAAGACCCTCAGGCCCAAACCAGTCATGTGAGTCAATAATGTCATTGAAGTCACCGCCTGTAGAAGGGAAGCTACCAAATCTCCGATAGGCCTCAGCGTGGACTGATGCATAGTTGGGGTGGGGGATTGTCATAAATGCATAAAACTTTGAACAGGAGTCCTTTCCAGCGAGCCCTCCAGTAGGAGATATCTACCTAGAGTGTCTTGTGTGACCTTGGTGACTGCCATCGGGAAGGATCTGTGAAGGAGGATGGCGACTCCCCTGGAGCCTCTAGAATACCTGGCATGGAAAACCCTGTTGTAACCCTTGCGGGGTAGAAACTGGCAGCTGGTACCTAGCAGGTGAGTCTCCATTGCTACCTGTGGGGAGTGACACTGAAGGAACTGAAAAAGTGTCCCTCTCTTAATGCTGTCTAAAAGGTCAGTGACATTCTGTATGGAAGTGCCTTCCTTGGCATGGTTACCCCCTGACTTTTTGCCTTTTGTTGATGCCAGTTATGATTGAAAAGGTGCTGGGACCCTGCTAACCAGGCCCCAGCACCAGTGTTCTTTCCCTAATCTATACCTTTGTTCCCACAATTGGCACAGCCCTGGCACACAGTTAAGTCCCTTGAAAATGGTACCTCTGGTACCAAGGGCCCTGTTGCCAGGGAAGGTCTCTAAGGGCTGCAGCATGTCTTATGCCACCCTGGGGACCCCTCACTCAGCACATGCACACTTCCTCACAGCTTGTGTGTGCTGGTGGGGAGAAAATGACTAAGTCGACATGGCACGCCCCTCAGAGTGCCTTGCCCACCTCTCACTGCCTGTGGCATAGGTAAGTCACCCCTCTAGCAGGTCTTACAGCCCTAAGGCAGGGTGCACTATACCACAGGTGAGGGCATATGTGCATGAGCACTATGCCCCTACATTGTCTAAGCAAAACCTTAGACATTGTAACTGCAGGGTAGTCATAAAGAGTATATGGTCTGGGACTTTGTCAAGCACAAACTCCACAGTTCCATAATGGCTACACTGCAATCTGGGAAATTTGATATCAAACTTCTCAGCACAATAAATGCACACTGATGCCAGAGTGGGATTTATTGTAATACACACCCAGAGGGCATCTTAGACATGCCCCCTGAATACCAGTCCGACTCCTAGTGCAAGGCTGACCAGTTTCTGCCAGTCTGCCACAACCAGACGAGTTTCTGGCCACATGGGGAGAGTGCCTTTGTCACTCTGTGGCCAGGAACAAAGCCTGTACTGGGTGGAGATGCTTCTCACCTCCCCCTGCAGGACTGTAACACCTGCCGGTGAGCCTCAAAGGCTCATGCCTTTTCCTTAAAGGAAAACGAGATGCATCACAAAAACGAAAAATGAAACGTTTTCGTTTCATTTTTTCAGAGCAGGCAGTGGTCCGTAGGACCACTGCCTGCTCTGAAAAAATGTTTACAGTGTCATTCACAATGGGGAAGGGGTCCCATGGGGACCCCTTCCATTTTGCAAAAGTGTTAGCACCCATTTGAAATGGGTGCAAACTGCGATTGGTTTGCGCCCGCGTTCGCAGAACAATCCTACATTGCGAGTCGCAATTAGGAAGGGAACACCCCTTCCTAATTGCGAGTCGCAAACCCGTTTTGCGATTCGGTAACCAGGTTACCGAATCGCAAAACTGGGTTTGTGCATCGCAATGTGCTTTTTGCACGTCGCACACAGCGAAAGTCGCTGTTTGCGACATGCAAAAAGCTACCTACATGTGGGTCTTGGTCCCTAATTAGGTCTGGTGTTAACAAAGACATTTTGTTTTTATTAAACTTCTATTTCTCTCTCTTTCGGCTGGCTTAACTGTGAGTGATTGCATTCTGCTCTTCCACAAGGAGCATATTGGCACACAAAGTAGTTTTGTTCAGTGTCAGGAACTACAGTGGCAATCAGTGACGTAACGAAACTGGAGGGTGCCCCTTTGCAAAGAACATGGAGGAGCCCCCCATCCAGACTCACTCAGGGCAGGTGCTGTGCTGAAGGGGCCCCCTGGAGGGCGGCTGCGGGGCCTTTGTTATGCCACTGGTGGCAACGTGTGCTTCTAGAGTTCAAAAACGTTTTTGTTTTTTTTGTCAGTGTTTGTTACAATGTTGAGGGCCTGGTAGCTCCCACAACAATAAAGTGTTACAAAAGCCATGTCAAAACAAGACATGCATTGATGAAACTAAAAGACTTATAAAAATATGTCAGATCAGTTGGCTTTGTCAGTGTTTGTTTATTTTCATGCTTCCCATAATCGTGTTGAAAATGGTTACACTGATTTTCCATTAGAAATATTTTTGGGAAATACTAGCATGCATCAAAACATTTTACTAAATGACACTTCATTTGCATCTAATCAGAGACCATTCTGGGAGCATTATACTTAGCCTCATAGCCTAAACTTTTCAAACATGTGTATACACGTTTTCGTTTTTGTACTGGAACCAACGTCAGTAGTGAAGTGTGACCTTAAAACATTTATTTACAGCACTCACCCTAATAATGAAGGCTTTCAAATAATGAACCATAAATACAAGTTCGAACAGCATTATCTTTTGGAAACACATTACCTCAACTGCAGAGAGTTCCACTCTCTGTAAACAGGCAGCCAAAGGGTCTGTGCTGCAGAGGGTTGGGCCTACTTGTCCCAAGGACAAAGTAAACATAACAACTTGTTGCCCTTGACCCCAAACAAGATGTCCCGGGCGATAGGAATTCCACATCCCTGAGAACTACTTCAAGACATGGCATCTTAAATCTTAATGTAAAAACTTCAAACATAAGCTTACTTGAGAGCATTCTGAAACACTCATTGCTGATTAATACTGAGGTCTGGACTGGCCATAGCAGACTCCGGGCGTTTTCCCGGGAGGAAAGAATGTTGGGGGCCAGTTTTGTTACTAGGAGGCTGGTTCTGCAGTGGTGCTTAAATATCAGCCCCAGTAACAAAAGCAGCAATCCAGCATAATCCATTCACTCTCATTTCCAGCCTCTGTGAGAGGGCTGGCCTGACAAAATTGCAAAGGCTGATTTAGGTTCCCAGTCCAGCCCTGCTAAGGTCAGTGCTCTAAGAGCAGGTTTAAGATTGTACCTCACAACATAACTCTATGGGCATAGCTATCCACAAAGGACTATTAGCTGAAACACTAATATCTCATATGAAATGAAAATCAGTTCTGCCATCTGAATCATGTACGGTGAATCTCTGAATCTTCATTTTTAAAAATGGCAAAATCATGATTCAATGCTCAGATAAAAACCGTAGTCACCAAAACAAAACTACTAACTCCTTATACAATCTCTGAATATTTCTCCACACTCAACACTTCCTTCCATTCCGCCTGTCTCCTCACCTGCAACAGCTAATATCACATGCCAGCCATGTGATCATCCTCCTGCTCCATTCATACCATCCAATCTGTTTCTTGCTATGATGTTCACTAATTTTAATACTGTCCCTATTCCTGAATTTCAACCCCCTCACTGTCCTACCACTCCACACTATCCAACTCCTCCTCCTATACCATACAAACTCCTTCCTATTTGGAGGTGTGATAAGTGACCAAGACATTGCACCTTCCACTGAATACCAACCCACTTACACTCTTAGTACTCCACATACACCAGTTGAGCTCCCATCCAGTACAATATTTACTAACCTATTCCAAAAGATTTGTTGCATAACATACCCTACCTCATTCAACTCCGCTACCCACACACTGCTTTTATGAATTCTCCCCAACCTATATGTCTTCTTCCAATTACCCCCAGCTATAATCAAGTAGTTTACAGACAGCAATTCTCCACCTCTACCTTACGTCTTTTCCTCCTACCACAGTGGGACAGTTCCCCAACTAAATTCTTCCTCACAATCCCCCTTGGCAGTGAAACAAGTAAAAGTGATCTACGCAAATCACCCACAAGAGAGATTAAGTATAATTCTTTGTGCACTCAGGCAACTCCTTGAACTCTAACACATTTCTACTTTAATAACATCACTTCCACAAAGCTGGATGTTATTGAAGAAAATAAGAATGGTTCAAAAAATAATTATATACCCAAATGCCATTTGACAACCGCAAACCAAAAATATTATCTACCAGATTCTCCCCTCCTGCACAGAAATACCCTGCTGAAACTTACATCGGAAACATCATCATTCAAATTGACATTAAAAATACCCAGAAAACCAAAAATCTAATCTCTGAGAATGATACTGAAGATCTATTCAAAGATTATTGCTGAAGTTTAATTGAAGACTTTTCTGAAGAAGTTCACTTGATCCCTGTTAATATAAACATTAGGAAAAGAACAACGCTCAAGGGAAAAGGAATTCATCCACACAATGCAATTATAATAAAACACTGGCATCCAGCATCACATACACACACAATTCACAAGTGCTATCTACATAAATCAAGATCGGCAGTGAAACAGTGACCGGAGCTTGTCGTGTATTGGAGTGGCACAGGTTGGAGTCGCGTGAAGTGGCAGAGAGTAAAGCAGACTAGTGTAGACTGCATTGTTGTAGAGTGTTGCAGAGTATAGGGGCATGGAATGCAGTGGCACTGAATTCAGTGGCATACAATACAGCATCGTAAAATGCAGTGGCATAGATTAGAGTGGTGCATAATAGAGTGCAGTGGTGCGGAGTACAGTGGTGAAAAGTTCAATAGTGGAGTGGCACAGAATGGAGTGGCGCAGAGCAGAGTTGAGAGGCATAGAGTGCAGTGATGTAGAGTGGTGCAGAGAGCTGTGCAGAGTAGAGTGCAGTGATGTAGAGTATAGTAATGCAGGGTAAGGTGGCATAGAGTTCAGAGGTGGAGAATGCAGTTTTACAGAGTAAAGTGTCAGAGTGCAGTGGAGTGGCGTAGAGAGCAGTGGCATAGAGTACAGTGATGCAGAGTAGAGTGCAGTGGTTAAGAGTGGAGTGTTGTAGAGTGCAGTGGCCCAGAGTGGAGTAGAGTGGCATAGAATGCCATTGAGTTGTTTGCTTCAGAATGGAGTAAAGTGACGGAGTGGTGCAGAGTAGAGTGCATCTGCATAGAGTGGCATATAGTGTAATGGCAGAGTAAAGTGGTGTAGAATACAGTGGTATACAGTGAATTGATGGAGTGCAGGGGCATTGAGTTGAGTGATACAGAGTAAGGTTTATTGGCACAGAGTGCAGTGTTGCAGTGAGCTGCAGAGTACAGTGGCACAGAGTAGTGGTGTGCAGAGTGGACTGCTGTTGCCTAGACTAGAGAGATGTACAGTGCACTGGCAAAGAGGTCAGTGGTGTAGAGTAGCAAAGGGTGCACTGACGTAGAGTGGTGCAGGGTAGAGGGGTGTAGTGTGACGTGACAAAGTGCAGTGGCGTAGAGAGGAGTAGCGCAGAGGGCAGTGGCGTGGAGTGGTGTATAGTGAAGTGGTACACAGCAGAGTGGAGTAGGGTGGTGTAGGGTGGAGAGTGCACTGGCAAAGAGCGAAGTGGTGTACAGTAGAGTGGCAAAGAGTGCATTGGTGTAGAGTGGTACAGGGTGCAGAGGTGCAGAGTGCAGTGATACAGTGTGAAGTGGTGCACACTACAGTGGAGTGGTGTGGAGTGGTAGAGTAGAGTGGCGTAGAGTGGATTATTCATGATGTGGTAGCACACTGCCATCACAGACGACACATTTTGAATTAAAATGACCTCTGCATGTGCACAGACATAGTTTTACTAATAAAACTATACAGTGCACAGACGAAAATGTGTGGAATTTACATCGCCTAGTGTAATGATTTGTTTTGATCATATTAAAGTACTTGTTACCAACACCCTTCATAAATTACAAAAAATTTGCTTTATTTGTGTTTCTAATTCTAATATATTCTGAAGTAATTACACAGTTCATTTAACTGTTGTGATAGAAAACAACTATTTCCTACCTGCAGTATCCAGCAAGATTGTCACATAAACCCTCTCACTTTGAAGTCAGAGAAAGAAAAGTAAACAAGCACCTGACATCTGACCTCAGTATTTGAATGCACAGCAAATGTGACGAGATAAGAACAAGATTTACAGGTCTGTTAATAGAAAGGGAGGATTCAAAAGGATACTGTAAATAAGGTTTGGGCAAGGGAAGGCACAAATTCAACCTAAACAGCCTACAACAAATAAGGCCAACAAATGGAAAGCAAGAAAGGTTGAGTTACAAACCACAAAGCCAATGGCAAGCAAAGGACAACATGCATTAGTATGTCAGCTTTCTGAATGTCCCCAAGATGTCTTTACCAAGCAAGACAGCTTTGCGGTCTTGTAGGCTGCAATCTAAAAACAGTATTACATTTGAAAGCCTCCAAATCAATGGACAAGTACTCTACTTTTCAGTGCCCCTCAATCACAACTAAAAGGTGTACTAAGACTTAATGAAGTTTCATGGCATCTACCACGCATTGGAGAACAATAAAAGCTATGTGGAGCAATTGATTGAGCTTATCACCTAATCCTTCACTTACACATGCAACAACATTCTCCTCCACGACTCTAACCTCCAAGGGGGCGACAAGAAAGAGTCCTCCACATCCCTCATATTTTTATTTTTAAATGAAAATAACCTATGTTAGTTTAGTGCAACCCCTACTCCTAATCTCAAGGAAAGGAAGGTTGACTGGTCAGGCCACTTCCTCGTCCTTTTTTCTCTTCATTCCCCCGAAAATTACTATGAATGGGCAGCCCAATAGAACTCACACCCTGGCAAGGAACCTGAGAAGCTTAGATACAGTCATGCATTCTTCAGAAGTAGAACACATCCTAATACATATTCCCCAAGAACAAAAAGTCAATTATCTAACTGTCCAATACACTGAAAGCATAATAGGGTTTACTGACTGGTTAGACCCTAAAATAATGGTTTATCAAAGAAGCAAATTACAGCAAGAAGATGGTGAGAGTCTCCAAATAAATCTGGTGCAAAGGCCATTGATAGACAGTCTGACTTGTGTAGTAAAAAAAATATGGCTTCCCATCAAAGCATCTTTAAACTTGCCTGCATCACGCCTAAAGGACATTTCTGCCAACACCCAACAATCATGCCCAAACACTATCTTAGTGTCTTCCTAGAAGTAGGCACAACCAGTTTCTTGAAACGCTGGCAATTAGTAAAACGTACACTAACAGTGCCCATATGGTCTGGTACTCTATTACACCAGCCCTCAAAACAGTGCCATCCTTTGATGCCTTTACAAATGAATTAAACACCATAGTGTGCTAACGAACAAGTTACTTACCTTCGGTAACAAATTATCTGGTAGAGACTCTAGCTGCAGATTCCGTACCTTAGAATTCCCCTGTGTCAACTTCGAATCCGGAATTTTTCTCCTGAGCAGTACCCCACGCGTGCCATCGGGTGGCGTCGTTCGGATCCGCGTGCGCCGTCCGACTCCACGTGGCGTTGTTGGAGCCGTCTGTGACGTCACGGTTGTCTATATAGGCGCCAACCCCGGCGCGTGTACGTCAGTTCTTTTTCCACAACTTTCCACGCCAAAAGCGCAGAGTCATGGAAGAACCAACGGCACTTCGTTTTTTCACTTCATTGTTTGAAGAAAAAGACATGCCCTTAAGCAAGGCCAAAAATACCAAAACACACATATATATATATATGTATATATATATATATATATATATATATATATAACCACACCAGCTAGACACTTCTGTCGACGACGCGGCACTCCCAGGATTTTCACAAAATCTTCATTTAATACATAAGTATTACTCAGAATCAAATTGGTTAAACATGAAATATTATGGTATTGCAACAATAGCGAAACATGAACGAGGAGGTGACAGAGTTCAAAAGCTGTGGCGTTTAGAGTGTAGATATATCATCATACTTAAAACTAAGATCCCATTTGGGATCAACTGTGACGAGGAATTATACTGCCATTTGTAAATACAAAATGAGTTTAAATCGAAAATCAGGTAATGAATAAATAAGGAAATGTAAGTACTACATGTAAATAATTGAAAAATGAACACATAAAAAAATGGGATATGAGTCCTATTAGACATTATAAAAATAAATAAGTCACTATTATACGTGTGGATTGAGAAATTGGTAAAGATGTAACAAGAAAAAATACACATAGATACTTGTGGTAATTAAACTCAATTGAATAACATTGGCAAGTGTATATAATTTGAGAAATATGTATAATGGTCTGTGCTTTTAAGTTGTGTAAAATATATATGTTTGTGTCTTTGTGGTTTGATAATTTAATGGGTTTAACGGATTTTGTGGGGTTTGGTGAGAAAATTTGATTTACTAGAATTAAATGTTGTATTTACACTTAAAAAAAAAAAACTACATATCCCAGACTGCCACATAAAGGCGGAAATGAGATGAAGAGTATAAATAGAGCACTAAATGGACTGGATAATTGCCGGGATCAAAACCGTGAAGGTTGAAACGTGTTGGTGTTTGTTTGTCTGGTATCATACTTATGTATTAAATGAAGATATTGTGAAAATCCTGGGTGTGCTGTGTCGTTGACAGAAGTGTCAAGCTGGTGTGGTAATAAATTAAGGGAAAGGTCCTTCC
This sequence comes from Pleurodeles waltl, assembly GCF_031143425.1. Taxonomy (NCBI): domain Eukaryota; kingdom Metazoa; phylum Chordata; class Amphibia; order Caudata; family Salamandridae; genus Pleurodeles; species Pleurodeles waltl. The sequence goes on along the minus strand of NC_090443.1, from coordinate 550,277,160 downwards.
CTGGCGCGGGCTCCGACGTGAAGAGCGCGCCTTAATTGGACCCCTTTGGGACGAATATATATATATATATATATATCTATATATATATATATATATATATATATATATATTTATATATATATGGAAAATGTCACTTACCCAGTGTACATCTGTTTGTGGCATGAGACGCTGCAGATTAACATGCTGTGCATTATCCTGCCATCTAGTGTTGGGCTTGGAGTGTTACAAGTTGTTTTTCTTCGAAGAAGTCTTTTAGAGTCACGGGACCGAGTGACTCCTCCCTTTCAGCTCCATTGCGAATGGGCGTCGGCTCCATCTTAGATTGTTTTCCCTGCAGAGGGTGAGGTAGGAGTTGTGAGTATACTAGAGGTGCCCATGCAATGGAGTAGTAATGTATGTATCTAATGTCTATTCAAATATTATTTATTTACATATTTACAATTGTTATGCAACTAAAAATGGCTACAGGCTACCAGGGAGGTGGGAGGGCGCATGTGAATCTGCAGCGTCTCATGCCACAAACAGATGTACACTGGGTAAGTGACATTTTCCGTTTGGTGGCATGTGTAGCTGTAGATACACATGCTGTGCACAGACTACAGGGAGTGCAGAATTATTAGGCAAATTAGTATTTTGACCACATCATCCTCTTTATGCATGTTGTCTTACTCCAAGCTGTATAGGCTCGAAAGCCTACTACCAATTAAGCATATTAGGTGATGTGCATCTCTGTAATGAGAAGGGGTGTGGTCTAATGACATCAAAACCATATATCAGGTGTGCATAATTATTAGGCAACTTCCTTTCCTTTGGCAAAATGGGTCAAAAGAAGGACTTGACAGGCTCAGAAAAGTCAAAAATAGTGAGATATCTTGCAGAGGGATGCAGCACTCTTAAAATTGCAAAGCTTCTGAAGCGTGATCATCGAACAATCAAGCGTTTCATTCAAAATAGTCAATAGGGTCGCAAGAAGCGTGTGGAAAAACCAAGGCGCAAAATAACTGCCCATGAACTGAGAAAAGTCAAGCGTGCAGCTGCCACGATGCCACTTGCCACCAGTTTGGCCATATTTCAGAGCTGCAACATCACTGGAGTGCCCAAAAGCACAAGGTGTGCAATACTCGGAGACATGGCCAAGGTAAGAAAGGCTGAAAGACGACCACCACTGAACAAGACACACAAGCTGAAACGTCAAGACTGGGCCAAGAAATATCTCAAGACTGATTTTCTAAGGTTTTATGGACTGATGAAATGAAAGTGAGTCTTGATGGGCCAGATGGATGGGCCCGTGGCTGGATTGGTAAAGGGCAGAGAGCTCCAGTCCGACTCAGACGCCAGCAAGGTGGAGGTGGAGTACTGGTTTGGGCTGGTATCATCAAAGATGAGCTTGTGGGGCCTTTTCGGGTTGAGGATGGAGTCAAGCTCAACTCCCAGTCCTACTGCCAGTTCCTGGTAGACACCTTCTTCAAGCAGTGGTACAGGAAGAAGTCTGCATCCTTCAAGAAAAACATGATTTCCATGCAGGACAATGCTCCATCACACGCGTCCAAGTACTCCACAGCGTGGCTGGCAAGAAAGGGTATAAAAGAAGGAAATCTAATGACATGGCCTCCTTGTTCACCTGATCTGAACCCCATTGAGAACCTGTGGTCCATCATCAAATGTGAGATTTACAAGGAGGGAAAACAGTACACCTCTCTGAACAGTGTCTGGGAGGCTGTGGTTGCTGCTGCACGCAATGTTGATGGTGAACAGATCAAAACACTGACAGAATCCATGGATGGCAGGCTTTTGAGTGTCCTTGCAAAGAAAGGTGGCTATATTGGTCACTGATTTGTTTTTGTTTTGTTTTTGAATGTCAGAAATGTATATTTGTGAATGTTGAGATGTTATATTGGTTTCACTGGTAATAATAAATAATTGAAATGAGTATATATTTGTTTTTTGTTAAGTTGCCTAATAATTATGCACAGTAATAGTCACCTGCACACACAGATATCCCCCTAACATAGCTAAAACTAAAAACAAACTAAAAACTACTTCCAAAAATATTCAGCTTTGATATTAATGAGTTTTTTGGGTTCATTGAGAACATGGTTGTTGTTCAATAATAAAATTAATCCTCAAAAATACAACTTGCCTAATAATTCTGCACTCCCTGTACTAAGCAGTTATCTCCCTATAAAGCGGTGGTTTAGCCTGTAGGAGATGAAGTTGTCTGAAATAATGTCCTACTGTGGCCTGTTGTGTTGTTAACACGTCTACACAGTAATGCTTAGTAAATGTATGTGGCGTAGACCAGGTGGCTGCCTTACAAATTTCTGTCATTGGAATATTCCCAAGAAAAGCCATGGTGGCGCCTTTCTTTCTAGGGGAATGTGCTCTTGGTGTAATAGGTAATTCTCTTTTTGGTTTAATGTAGCAAGTTTGAATACATTTAACAATCCATCTGGCAATGCCTTGTTTGGATATAGGGTTACCTGTATGAGGTTTTTGGAAAGCTACAAACAATTGTTTTGTTTTACGAAATTGTTTTGTTCTGTCAATGTAATACATTAGTGCTCTTTTTATGTCTAATGTATGTAAGGCCCTTTCAGCTACTGAGTCTGGTTGTGGAAAGAAGACTGGGAGTTCCACAGTTTGGTTTAGATGGAATGGTGATATGACCTTTGGTAAGAATTTTGGATTTGTACGGAGAACCACTTTATGTTTATGTATTTGTATAAAGGGTTCTTGGATAGTAAATGCTTGTATTTCACTCACTCTTCTAAGTGATGTGATAGCTATTAGAAAGGCTACTTTCCAAGTTAGATATTGAATTTGACAAGAGTGTATGGGTTCAAATGGTGGGCCCATGAGTCGTGTTAATACAATATTAAGGTTCCACAAAGGTACTGGTAGTGTCCTTGGGGGTATGATTCTTTTTAGTCCCTCCATAAATGCTTTAATGACTGGGATTCTAAAAAGTGATGTTGTATGTGTAATCTGCAGATATTGCAGTGAGATGGATTTTAATGGAAGAAAATGCTAGATTAGACTTTTGTAAGTGTAACAAATAGCTTACAATGTCCTTTGTGGAGGCATGTAGTGGTTGAATTTGATTAGTGTGGCAGTAGCAAACAAATCTCTTCCATTTGTTTGCGTAACAATGTCTTGTTGTAGGTTTTCTGGCTTGTTTAATGACCTCCATATACTCTTGTGTAAGATTTATATGTCCAAATTCTAAGACTTCAGGAGCCAGATTGCTAGATTGAGCGATGCTGGATTCGGGTGTCTGATCTGTTGTTTGTGTTGTGTTAACAGATCTGGTATGTTTGGTAGTTTGATGTGGGGTACTACTGATAAGTCCAACAGTGTTGTGTACCACGGTTGGAGAGCCCAGGTTGGTGCTATGAGTATTAGTTTGAGTTTGTTTTGACTTAGTTTGTTGATTAGATAAGGAATGAGTGGGAGAGGGGGAAAAAGCGTAAGCAAATATCCCTGACCAACTGATCCATAGTGCATTGCCCTTGGACTGAGGGTGTGGGTACCTGGACACAAAGTTTTGGCATTTTGCGTTTTCTTTTGTTGCAAATAGGTCTATGTTTGGTGTTCCCCAGCGGTGGAAGTGATCCTGTAGGATCTGGGGATGTATTTCCCATTCGTGAGTTTGCTGGTGATCTCAACTGAGATTGTCGGCTTACTGATTCTGAATGCCTGGTATGTATTGTGCTATTAGGCGAATGTGGTTGTGAATTGCCCAATGCCAAATCTTTTGTGCTAAGAGACACAGTTGTGACGAGTGTGTCCCCCCTTGTTTGTTGAGATAATACATTGTTGTCATGTTGTCCGTTTTGACAAGAATGTGTTTGTGGGCTACTAGTGGTTGAAATGCTTTTAATGCTAGAAAAACCGCTGGCAGTTCCAAATGATTTATGTGAAGTTGTTTTTGTTGATTGTCCCATTGACCCTGTATGCTGTGATTGTTGAGGTGTGCTCCCCACCCCATCATGGAAGCATCTGTTGTGATAGCTTGAGGCACTGGGTCTTGGAATGGCCGCCCTTTGTTTAAATTTATAGGGTTCCACCACTGAAGCGAGGAGTGTGTTTGGCGGTCTATCAACACTAGATCTTGACGTTGACCCTGTGCTTGTGTCCATTGTTTTGCTAGGCACTGTTGTAAGGTCCGCATGTGTAATCTTGCATTTGGGACAAGGGCTATGCATGAGGACATCATGCCTAGAAGTTTCATTACAAAACTTACTGTGTAGTGTTGGTTTGATTGTATGCTTGATCTTACATTTTGGCACGATTGGACTCTTTGTGGACTTGGAGTGGGAATTGCCCTTTGTGTGTTGAGTGTTGCTCCCAAGTATTGTTGTATTTGGGATGGTTGCAGATGTGATTTCTGGTAATTTATAGAGGACCCCAGTTTGACACTGTTGTTGAGTGTTGGTTTTTATTAGCCAGTCGTCTAAATATGGGAATACGTGCATGTGCTGTCTCCTTAGGTGAGCGGCTACTACTGCTAGGGATTTTGTGAATACCCTTGGGGCTGTTGTTATTCCGAACGGTAGCACTTTGAATTGATAGTGTATGCCGTGCATTACAAACCTTAAGTATTTTCTGTGAGAAGGATGGATGGGTATGTGGAAATACGCATCCTTGAGATCCAATGTTTTGTCCATGTATTCCTCCTTTTTTAATAAGGGAAGCACGTCTTGAAGTGTTACCATGTGGAAGTGGTCTGATTTGATGAAGAGATTCAGTGTTCTGAGATCTAAGATAGGTCTTAACGTTTTGTCCTTTTTTGGAATCAGAAAATATAGTGAGTAGACGCCTGTTCATTTCTGATGATTGGGTACGAGCTCTATTGCTTGTTTTTGTAGTAGTGCTTGGACCTCTATTTGTAATAGGTCTAAGTGTTGTTGGGACAGATTGTGTGTTTTGGGTGGCACATCTGGCGGGAATTTTGTGAATTCTATGCAATAACCATGTTGGATAATTGATAGGACCCATGCGTCTGTGGTAATGTGTCCAGTTTTGGTAGTATGTGGTTAGCCTCCCCCCACTGGTGACAAGTGTTGGTGTGTTGTGACACTGAAGTCACTGTTTGGTCTGGCTTGGTTTGGTTGTTTGGAACTTTCCCCTTCCTCTTGGGAATTGTCCTCTATAGGAACCACAAAACCTTCCCCTTTGGTATTGTGCCTGATAGGTGGGTCTAGTTTGCGAGGTGGAAGGCTCAGATGTTTGTTGCCGAAAACCTCCTCTGAATTGTAGTTTTCTAAAGGTACCTCTGACTTGTGGGGAATAGAGCGCGCCCATGGCTTTGCCCGTGTCTGTCTTTTTTCAATTTCTCAATGGCTGTGTCGACTTCCGGACCAAACAACTGTTGTTGATTAAACAGCATATTCAACACCGCTTGTTGAATCTCTGGCTGGAATCCAGAACTTCTCAGCCATGCATGCCTGCGAATGGTTACAACTGTGTTGACAGTTTGTGCTGCCGTGTCTGCTGAGTCTAGTGCGGACCTTATCTGGTTGTTAGGTATGGCCTATCCTTCTTCCACTACTTGTTGGGCACGTTTTTGGTGTTCCTTGGGCAAGTGCTGTATGATGTCTTGCATCTCGTCCCAGTGTGCCCTGTTGTAGCGTGCAAGTAGGGCTTGTGAATTTGCAATCCGCCATTGATTGGCTGCTTGTGCTGCCACTCGCTTGCCCGCTGTGTCGAATTTTCTGCTTTCTTTGTCTGACGGTGGAGCGTCTCCTGACGATTGAGAGTTTGCTCTTTTTCTTGCCGCCCCTACAACCACTGAGTCCGGTGTAAGTTGTTGTGTTATGAACACAGGATCTGTTGGGGGAGGTTTGTACTTTTTCTCAACTCTACGCGTGATAGCCCTTCCCTTTACAGGCTCCTGGAAGACCTGTTTTGCGTGCTTGAGCATGCCCGGGAGCATTGGCAGACTCTGATAGGAAGCGTGGGTGGATGCCAGAGTGTTAAACAGGAAATCATCCTCCACTGGCTCTGTGTGCATTGCTACGTTGTGGAACGTAGCTGCCCTAGATAGTACCTGCGTATATGCAGTACTGTCTTCTGGTGGTGACGGCTTTGTTGGATAACAATCCGGACTGTTATCCGATACAGGTGCATCATATAAGTCCCATGCATTAGCATCATCCTGTGTCATCCCAGTATGTGTGGGTCACTGCATTATAGGTGTTCCCACTGGTGACAGTTGTGGTGAGTGCGGTGGGGACGGTTGTGGTGAGAACATTGGTGGTGGAGATTTGTCTCTAACCACTTTTGCCTTAGGTTGCATTTCTGTCTCCTGAAATGCAAGTTTTCTTTTTGATTTGGGTGGAGGTAAAGTTTGTACTTTTCCAGTCTCTTTTTGGATATGTAACCTCCTTTGTGTATGGTCAGGTTCTTCCATACCCAACTCCTGCTCGAATCGATGTCTTTCCTTGAATTGGCTGGAAAGTCCTTGCTCTTCTGTATAAGAGCTTCTTTTCGGCTCCGAGGCCGCTTTTTTCGGTACCGAGGTTTCGGTTACAGTCTTTTTCGGTTCCGAAGATATTTTCCTTGTTTTGGGCGAATCGAACTCTCGGTGTCGAGATCGTTCGGTGCCGGATTCTCAACCGGAGTCGGAAGTCTTCGGCAATTCTTTGGCCTTTTTCAGTGCCGATGTTTGGTCACCTTCCTTTCAGTGGGTTGAGCCATGGCCTGCTGGTGGCGGCGTCCCCATGGCCTTAAATGTTTTGGTGTGACCCTGAGTTTTGGACGGGGCAGGTTTACTCACGGTTCGTTGCACCATCGAGGGTCGTTCACTTTCGGATTCATCCGAGTCCATCTCTTGGATGGAAATGCTTTCCTCCTCTCCGACGTCGACCTGTTCTTTTGGTTTCGACGCCATTTGTAGTCTTCTTGCACGTCGATCCCTCAAGGTCTTTTTCGTTCGGAACGCTCGCCAAGCTTCGCAAGTATCCTCTCTGTGTTCAGGTCATAAACACAGATTACAGACCCGGTGCTTGTCTGTATAAGGATACTTTGCGTGACACTTAGGACAGAAACGGAAGGGGGTCCGGTCCATTAGTCTGGGACGACGGGTGTGGTTGGGCCGACCAGGCCTCGGTGAAGAGTGGAAGGGCTGCCGAAGCGGTCTTGATGTCGGTGCTGATACACTAACACTAACCCGGTACCGAACGATAACAATACCGTCGAATTTGATACTTTAGCTAACTTTCCCGATTTAAAATACAGAGCAAAGAGGAACACGTCCGAACCCAATGGCGGAAAGAAAACAATCTAAGATGGAGTCGACGCCCATGCGCAATGGAGCCGAAAGGGAGGAGTTACTCGGTCCCGTGACTCGAAAAGACTTCTTCGAAGAAAAACAACTTGAAACACTCCGAGCCCAACACTAGATGGAAGGATAATGCACAGCATGTGTATCTACAGCTACACATGCCACCGAACATACACATATATCTATATCCGCAGAGCGAGGAGGCTTGGGTAGGTGTAAGGAATCTGCAGCTAGATAGATTCTCTACCAGATCATTTGTTACCAAAAGGTAAGTAACTGTTCATCTGACAGATACTTCTAGCTGCAGATTCCTTACCTTAGAATAGATACCCAAGCTATAACTTCTGGTGGTGGGTCTGGGGGATATATTTCATACCAGGAATTCCTGCAGGACCGAGCGTAGCCTCTCTCCTCACCTGGCTATCCAGGCAGTAGTGTCTTGCAAACGTGTGCAATGAAGCCCACGTTGCCGCTTGGCAGATGTCAAGTACCGGGACACCACGAGCTAACACAGTGGTAGCAGCTTTTCCTCTGGTAGACTGAGCCCTCAGACTCTACGGAGGCTACTTCTTGGCCAAAGCGTAGCACATCTTTATACAGAGAACGACCCAGCATGAAATGGACCGTTGCTGCACTGCCCGACCCTTATTTGCACCAACGTATCCCACAAAGAGTTGGTCGTCCACCCAGAACTCTTTTGTGTGGTCAAGGTAGAACGATAACGCTCTTTTTGGGTCCAGCCGATGGGGACGCTCCTCTTCCTTAGAGGGATTCGGTGGCGCAAAGAAGGTGGGCAAGGTGATATTATGACCCAGATGGAAAGGGGTCACCACCTTGGGGAGAAAAGAGGCATGAGTTCTGAGGACCACTATATCAGGATATATTGTGAAATACAGCGTTTTCGATGATAAAGCCGGCAGCTCACTCACTCTCCTGGCAGATGTAATTGCCACCAAAAAGGCTGTTTTGATAGTGGGCAGCCGGAGAGGACAGTTATGTAAGGGCTCAAAAGGAACACATATTAGAAAAGTAAGAACAAGATTAAGATCTCACTGGGACATGACAAAGGGCACGGGCGGAAACAGATGCACAAGCCCTTTTAAAAATCTTTGGACAATGAGAGACTTGAACAAAGATGGTTAGTCAGGCAGGTGTAGAAAAGCCGACAAGGCATCAAGATAGCCCTTAAGTGTCCCTAAGGAGGAACCCTGTTGGGCGAGAGATAGAATAAACAAGAGGATATAAGATATAGAAGAAGAAAGAGGACCAATAGACCTCTCTGAATATGAAACAAAACATTTCCACCGGCAGATGTAAATTGACTTAGAAGAACGCCTGGCTGCCAGAATTACATCACAGACTTCGGAAGGGAGGTCATAAACCATCAACTGTCACCGCTCAACCTCCACGCATGAAGCTGCAAGGTTGACAGGTTTGGGTGGAGAACCTTCCCCTGCTGCCATGACAGAAGATCTTCCCGAAGAGGCAACCGGATTGGAGGACTGATGCTCATTTTGGGAAGCTCTGGATACCAGACTCTCTGTGCCCAATCAGGAGCCACTAGGATTACTTGGGCCCAGTAGTGCTTGATTTTCTTGAGAACTCTGGGCAGAAGTGGTATAGGTGGAAAGGCGTACAGGAGGCTTGAACTCCACTCTTGACAAAAAGCATCGCCTAGCGATAGCCCCCTTAAAAACTCCAACGCGCAAAACTGCTGACATTGCACGTTCTCTTCGGAGGCAAACAGATCTAATCAAGGCTCTCCCCACTGCTGAAAGAGTCCTTGTGCCACCTCTGGATGGAGATACCATTCGTGATCCGCTAAGCATCGATGGCTGAGTTCGTCCACCCTGGCATTCAGAGAACATGCCAGGTGTTGAACCACCAGGGTTATGCCAAGCTGTTCCAGCCATGTCCGGAAACGCAGAGCCTCTTGACAAAGGATCCACAATCCAACACCGCCCTGCTTGTTGCAGTACCACATTGCAGTGGTGTTGTCCGTGAACACCTGCACTACCTTCCCTTTCACAACAGGAAGAAATGCTTTTAAAGCTTGTCGGATCGCCTGAAGCTCCAACAAGTTAATATGGAGCCCGGATTCTGCCGTAGACCAGAGACCCCTGATCTACACCTCTCCCAGATGGCCGCCCTATCCCAGAAGTGACACATCGGTCACTACTGTGAGATCTGGTTGGGGAAGGGAGAGGAGTCTGCCTTTGACCCAGTCGCAGTTCACTAACCACCAATGCAGATCCTTTGCAGTCCCGAGATCTGAACCACGATGGTAAGATTTCCCTGATGCTATGCCCACTGGAACTTCAGATCCCACTACAGAGCCCTCATATGCCATCTGGTATATCTGACTAATAGGATGCAGGAAGCCATGAGTCCCAACAGCCTCAGAGTGTGCCTCACCGAAATCCAGGATGGAGACCGAAACATCGGTATCATAACCTGAATATCCTGGACTCGCTGCTCGGGAGGATAGGCCAGGTAATGCACTGTGTCCAGAACAACTCCGATAAAATTGAGCTTCTGAGAGGGAGTCAGGTGTGAATTAGGCACATTGATAGTGAACCCCGGCGAATGCAGGAGTTCCCCCGTCATCTGGAGATGGGTGACGAGAGCCTGGGGCACAGGAGCCTTCAACAGCCAATCAGTGAGGTAGGGGAAGACTGAAATCCCTGACCTGCGCAGATGAGCTGCTACCACCGCCATCACCTTTGTGAACACCTGAGGGGCACAGGTGAGACCGAAAGGGAGCACGGTAAACTGAAAGTGCTCGTGGCCCACCTTGAACCGCAGGTAACGCCTGTGGGCGAGCAGGATGGGGATATGAAAATACGCATCCTGCAAGTACAACGCTACCATCTATTCTCCTTGGTCTAGAGCAGACAAAACCTGAGCAAGAGTGAGCATCCTGAATTTCTCCTTCTTGAAGAAGAGATTGATGTCCCTTAAATCCAGGATAGGGTGAAGGCCCTTGTTCATTTTGGGAATCAGAAAGTAGCGGGTATAACAACCACTGCCTTCTTCTGACATCGGGACCCTTTCTATGGCTCCCTTGGCCAAGAGAGCCGTAACTTCCTCGCAGAGCAAAACCAAATGGTCCTCCATCAGCCGTTCTTTTGTTGGAGGGATAGCGGGAGGAAAAGACTGGAAGGGGAGGGAATAGCCCTTCTGTATGAACTGCAAGACCCATTTGTCCATTGTGATGGAAAGCCAGTGAGGGAGATGAAATTGAATCCTCCCTCCAACTGGACGGACATGGTCCTGCAGAACCACACGAGGAGGACTTGGGCGCAATGGAGGGGGGCTGTGTGGTGGCCGACTGCTGGCCAGACCCTATGGGTCTGATGGTACCATGACCACGTCCTCCCCCGAGATGTAGACAGACTACTGTCGAGCTGGCGTTGAGAGGCCCAAGAATCTGGCCGTAGCTCGAGAATCCTTAAACCTCTCAAGCGCGGAGTCTGCCTTCTCACCAAAAAGGCGAGAGCCATCAAAGGGCATGTCCATGAAACTCGACTGGACATCCCCTGAAAAGCCAGTTGAACGTAGCCAGAAGTGACGACGTAGGGCCACTGTTAGTGCAATCGATCTACCCAGCAAGTCGGTCGTGTCCATTCCACACCTGATAGTAAACTTGGCTGAATATCTCCCATCATTGACAGCCTGGGTGAGAGTGTCCCGTACGCCCTGCCGGACCTGGGGGAGCACCTGTGCCACCGTATCCCATAAAGTATGGAAAAACAGCCCAACAGGCCTCAATGCCAGGCTGAAGGAAGAAAACATTTTCTTTCCAAGCTGATCCAGCCTCTTGGATTCCCTATCTGGGGAAGCGGAAGGGAACGCACCGCGAGAAGTAGAGGCTTGGACCACCAAACTCTCCGAGGTGGGGTGCTGAGTAAGAAAACTAGGGTCGCTCAGAGCAGGTCTATGGCGGAGGCCGACCGTCCTATTCACAGGAGCTCTTTTGCTGGGTTTGGACCATGTTCCCAAAAGGACGTCTGTTAGGGTCTCATTGAAGGGCAACATTGGCTCTGATGTAGTCACCCCCGGCTGAAGCACGTCGGTCAGGGGATTCGTCCTGCCTGTCACCGTGGGCAAGTCTAGGTCCAAGACCTCCGCTGCCCTATGCACCACCATAGCATAAGAAGCTCCCTCCTCCGTAGCTACCTTAGGAGGAGAGAGCATACCAGTATCTGGAGATGTGTGCAGTCCACTGGCCTCCCCTAGATCCTCGTATCAGTCCTGTTCATGTTCCAGGTCGTACTCTAGAGGGTCCTCAGACCCCTACCACTCCTCTCCTATGCTTGGCTGTTCAGAATAAGGCTCAGGCAATGATCAGGGCCGAATTGGCACCGTTGAAGTCGGCGTCGGACTACGTCGCTCTGGCTCATTCGGAATGAGGATGGGGCTACCACTGGTGGGCACCAGTGGTGGGGAAAGCATCGAAGTCGGACCCGGCGTCGGAGGAGGTCGACTGTGAGGGACCGGTCTGGATCCAGTATCGGATCCTGGGGTCCCTGACGGTGCCAAGGCCAAAGCCACAGACGTCAAACCTGATGGGGTCCCTGCTGACCCCGCGTGGCCCAAAGACCCACCCGAGGGTGCAGCCCGCTCAAAAGCAAGGCGCATGGCCTTGTAAAATTCCTTTATTTGAGCGGGGTCACTCCAGTCCCCGGAAAAGGGGGAAGACGCAGAGTCAACCCTATCCACTGCTCTGCGGAACCGCACTCGGAACATCAACGTTCCCTAGATGCCTCGTCGGCCGACGGGCGTGGCGAAGTTAAAGTCCGCTTGGACTTCTTCTTCTTCTTGTGCTTCTTACCTGAGTGATCAGATGACTTTGAATGCAAGGACGAGGACTTAGGGCTCTGGCAGCGGTGCCGTGACCTCCTCCAACTGAGGGACCGTGATCTCCTCGGAGGCCCGCCGATTGAAGACGGCTGTGGGCCCGCAAAAAGTTTGAGGGATCTCTCCCTCAAGGCCTTCAGAGCCATGGTCCGACAGTCGGAACACGAAGTGGAGTCGTGATCCTTCTCTAGGCACCAGAGACACACTCGATGTGGATCTGTAACCGACATGGTGCGATGACATGCACCACACAGTTTGAATCCAGTCTTTCTAGAAAACATGCTTCAAACAATCAAAAAAAAACCTCAACCTCCGTCGAAGAAAAGGGTAGCTCTTATCCGGATCTGCGCTTAACCGGCGCGGAAGGAAAAGAACTGACGTACACGCTCCGAGGTGAAGTCTATATAGACAACCGTGATGTCACAGATGTCTCAAACTACGCTGACTACGCCACGAGGAGCCGGACGACACATGCGGATCCGAACGATGCCATCTGAAGTGGCGCGCAGGGTGCTGCTCAGCTGAAAAATTCCGGATCCAAAGCTGATGCCAGGGAATGCTAAGGTAAGGAATCTGCAGCTAGAAGTCTCTATCAGATATCATTTTCAGGTATAGCTGCACTTCTTTACATAATCCGAACTTTTGCTAAGGAACAGCCATTCAGTTAAATTATGTTAGTCCTCTTGAATCCACTAATTACCTTTTTACATTCCATATAGCTGTCATATTTAAATAACTGTTTATAATTTCCTGTGACTAACCCGTTACCTATTTTCGGTAATACTCTTTCTGGTGGATACTCTAACTGCAAATTACTCACCCCTAGAAACATACCAGGGGCCAAACTGGATCCATAAGATTTTCTCAGCATAGCTCCTGTGCGCCAGTAGGTGACGTTGTGGCGACTGGAGTCACGTGTCAGTCTCTTTCTGGACAATGTAAGCGCCCTTAGATGCTGAACTAAAAAAACAGTTGTTTGTGCCAGTGTTCAGATTTCTTTTTTGGGATCTTTTTATATATATAAAAGATTCCATTCCACAGAACAGGGAGTTTTGGAGGTGGTGGGGAATCTGCAGGTATCCACAAGAAAAAGTGTTACTAAGGGTAACTTCTACTGCTTAATTTGTAAAAGAATGAGTGCTGGTGCCCAAAGCTTTGCTCACAAACCCTCATCCGATGCTATTAAATGTTGGTCGGCTGAATGTATAATGCTGAAATCAACTCATTCTTCTTTAATCCACATTCAGGCATACCCTGCCCCTTTATCTCATTCTTGCAGGTTCCTGCTTTCTCCCTTTGTAAAAGTTTTTTTCTCTCTTTTCCCAATTGTGTATTTTTCCATCACTTGCTTTAGATACATTTCTGATAAGGAAAAATAAGTACCAGTCCTCAAAGTTTGTGCCGGTGGGCCCCACTTGTAACTACAGGCTCAGATTAAGCCGTGGATACATCTAACCGCAGAATCTTCACCTTTAGAATAGACCAATAAGCCCTGCAGGATGGAGTAGCTAAAATGTCTTTTCCACCAGACCTGGTGGTCAAGGCAGTAGTGCTTTGTGAACGTGTGCACTGACACCAACATTGCAGCCTGCCAAATATCCAGGATAGTACTCCCTGTGCTAACACATTGGTAGCAGCTTTGTCTCTGGCGGAATAGGCCCTCAACCCTTGTGGAGACTGCTTTTTGGCCATTGTGCAGCACATCTTAATGCAGAGGACTACCCGTAGAGACAAACTCTGTTTCTACAATACCTCACCGTTCTTTGCTCTGGATGACCCCACAAAGAGCTGATCGCCCACCCAATGGTCATTGGTTTCAATGATGTAAAAAGTAAGAGCTCTTTTGCAGTCCAAACAATCGAGTTTCTCCTCTTCTTTCAAGGGTGACATGGGGCAAACAACACCAGAAGAGTGAAATGCCACTCTAGTCCTCTGCACCAGTTTGTCTGTAAAGAAGAAGGTGTAGAGCAGTTGGAGTAACAGAGGTGAGGGAGGGGCGGAAGGGCATATTAAAGGCCAGTGCTCCAGTCCAGCCAGTATGCATCTCTTAAAGAAAGTGTTCTTGGGAACTTAAGCATGCAGCAGTGATCACACTGCATTCTTGGCAGTGACAAAAATATCTAGCTATGTCGTTCTTAATCTTCTTCAGCACTCGGGCAAGATAGGTAACGGCAGGAATGCATACAAGAGTTCCATTCTTCACTCTAGGTGGAATGCATCAGCATGGAAGCATCTTAGGAACTCCAATGCGCAAAAATGTTGTCACTATGTTTTCTTGGCAGTGGCGAAGAGATTGAGCCAAGACTCACCCAATTGTTGCAAGACATCCTGCACCACCTTTGGGTGTGGCGCTCATTCTTGCTCTGCTTGGTGTCACCGACTGAGTTCATCCAATCCGGGCATTTAAAGATCCTGCAAAGTGGCGTACAATCAGGGAAATTCATTGACAATCCAGCCAGAGGTCAGCACCTTCGGGCATAGGGTCCGGGACTCCACCCTATTTGTTACAATACCACATGGCAGTGGTGTGGTCTGTGAGGTCCTGAACCAGCCTCCCCCTGAAGGATGGTAAGAAGGCTTTCAATGCTAAGCGAGCGGCTTGATACTCCAGCAGGTTGATGTGGAGGCGGATCTCCACCAGAGACAACAGTCCTCTGATCTACACCTCCAGCAGATGACCACCCCAACTAAGCTGTGATGCGCTGGTTACCACCATCTACTCTGGGTGGGGTAGGGAAAGGGGGTCTGCAGCTGGTCCAAATGCAGAATGAGCACCCACCACTACAGGTTTTTAGCAGTTTCCTAAAAAACCTTGAAGGAATCTGACAGGTTCCCTTTATGTTAGGCCCACTGACACTTTCGATCCCACTGCAGACTTCCCTTATGCAACCTAGTATTTGTCATGAGGAAGATACAGACAGCCAGTAGGCTAAGAAGTTTCAGAACCATCCTCACCTAGACCTAGGATTGAGGCCGAAAAACTGGATCATACTTCAAAAATGTCCTGGACGCATGGTACCAGAGGGAAGGCCTGAAAGTGCTCCATATTCAGGATGGCTCCAATTCAAGGACGTCTCTTGAAAGAGTCAGCTGAGACTTTGGCATATTGATAGTGAACCCTAATGATATGAGGAGATTTGTAGTCATCTAGTGGTAGTCTGCCACTGCGGAGACCACTGCTATCATCTTTGTGAACACCCAAGGGGCACTGGTGAGGCCGGAAAGGAGCACAGCAAACAGAAAATGTTTGTAGCCCACCTTGAACTGCAAGTTGCATCTGAGGACTTGCAGAGCAGAGATATGAAAATAGGGGTATTGAGGGTCCAGCACCACCATGCACCCCCTAGATCCAGGGCAGATAGAACCTGGGCCAGCTTGAGCATCCTGATCTTCAGCAGGAAGAGGTTGAGGAATCAAAGATACAAAACAAGACAAAGACCTCTGCCCTTTTTCTGCAACAGTAAATAATGAGAGTAACCCCCATTTACGACCTCGAGGCAAGGACATTCCTTGTGGCACCTTTCCCCAAAGCAGCCTGGACGTCCTGCTGCGAAAGGGACAAATAGTTCTCCAAAGGCCACTCTGATGTAGTTAGAGTGGACAGTAGGTGGGCATGGCGTAGTCCCATTGGCCTATCTGCAGGATCCACTTCTCCAATGTTATGGCTTGCAACCTGTGGAGAAAATGAGAGTTTTCTGCCTCTCACAGGGTAGTCTTGTGCTGCTAATGACAAACTAAAACAGCATTGAGGCTGCTGCCAGTGGGCCTGGGGACTCTTAAGTTCATTGCCCCTGCTGGCCTTGACTCTGTTTGTTAAATCCTCAACCCTGGTCCCGAGAGGTTGGGCAAGTCTGTTGTTGGGGTGGTGGACCTTGTTGATGCCTGAAGGCAAAGCCTCGAAAAGGGGCAAAATTGTTGAGGATATTACCTTGCAGGTGTGGAAACTCCAATGGAGCACACAGTAGCTCAAGTCTCTTTAAAGCGCCCAAGGGCAAAGACCTGCCTGCTTGCCATAGAAGCAAGATCTGTCAAAGAGCTTATCCATAAGCGAAGCCTGAACGTCACCCAAGAAGCCTGTACATCTCACCCTTGTGTGGTGCTGGAACACCATGTTAGTGCCAATCACTCTGCAAGCACTTTGTCATGCCCAGGCCTGATTGGATGGCATGCTTTGCTGCACGCTGGCCATCTTAAACTGTCTGCGTTAATTGGAACGAAATTCCTCTAAATTGCTGGAAGACCCTCAGCTACTGAGGCCATAATGCATGGGAGTACCTTGCAAACGGTTGGCATAGACTGTCCTGAGAGTGAGTGAGGTAAGAACTAGGTGTTAACTCTGCTAGTGGGGGGCTGTACTACCAGGTTCTCAGGTGTAGGGGACTGCATCAAGAAGCCACGGTCACCAAGGGTCGGGCTGTGACGTCTTGTCACCTGTTTACGAGTGGGCAATAGCATGGTATGGTCCAAGTACTCATGAGAGTGCCAGTCAGGTGAATGGCAGTAGGGGTTCAGAGGGGAATTTCCAGATTGTAAAACTTCTGTGAGGATGTTAGTTTCTACCTCAACAGAAGGCAAAATGTAGATCTAGGACTTCTGCTACCTGTCTAATCACCACAGCAAACAACGATTATTTTACGGAAGGGCTAGTGCAGGATGGAGGAACCAGCTCCGTGTTAGGTGAAGTGTCCATCCCACTAGTTTCTTGCTATCTGCATATAAAAAGCATCACCCTGATTTGTGGGGGGAATTCATCCCCACAATCACCATTACCATCACCCTCAACAAAAGCGTATTGACTTTTGTCAGAGTCCAATATTAATATTTGTTGGAGCACTAGAGGGGGTCTCAGAGTCAAAGGTGCAGTTTTATCAATATATATCGTTTAAAATCTCACATCAAGGGGTTGGATTATGAGATCTCTTGGTTACATGTGGGTGCCCAGTGACATCACCCTCGTCGAGGACCCCCTGATCTGTTTGCCTAACTAGGACATATTTAACTCCGCTACTACGGAGAACTGTAACTCATAGAACCTTATCCTGTAAACCTGGTCGTTTATAATTATTTTTTTACCTTTAGACAAACTTCACAACTGACTTCCCATGAAGACGGTTTAATCTGGTCTCCTGGCAGATCTTACATAGGAACACTGGGATAAAAATAGTTTTATCACTCATATGACCATTTTTATAGTGATTTTACTTCCCATGAAGCCTGTGTCCTGCATGTTCAAGTAAATTTAGTTTATTACTCACCTGACCAATTTAACAGTCCCTTTACGATTTCCCAGTGGATTCACCAAACATAGAACTACATGGTCTGTTTTTAACATTTCAGAATTCATTTTTAATTTTTGCTATATCGTTTCTACTGTTAACAACATCGCCATCTAGTTCAACTAGAGCCATCAACTCAGTAGAAAAAATGTACGACCCCCTGTATCTATGATGATGTATACAATCCAAACAGGATGATGCTTCACGTCTGATGTCACATGCGGGATGCTTCTGATATGGGGATTGGCCATCCTTAGCCATGAAAATGGCAACAGTGCCCAAGATTACAAAATGAGTCGGTACAGACAATAGATGATCTGGTGGGATGCACTCTTAACGATGTAAGTCTCATTGCGGCCAGGGCCCGGTAGCTTCAACTGCCTCTCCCAGTTCATCACCCTCATTGCATATATTTTTATTCACCCATGTGTGTGACTACAGAGGGTACCCTACCTATGTCCATCTATAGTGCTATGCAATCACTTAAATCAGGGTAATACTAAGAGTATAAGTATGTAGCCTTACGAATGCACTCAGTGGGGTGATTTCCAAATGTGCATTATCATCTCTTGTCGTGTATTTGCAGTGATGATTTGAAGTGATTTTTGTTGTTTGTCTATGAAGCACGATATCTTTTGGCACAATAGAAAAATAGGAAGTCAATCTACCACCCTAAGAAAGTCAAACGGATGAGGCCAACCCAATTATGAAGCATGCCACCCAGGTTGGTGGATGACGGGCTTGCCTTTCATAAAATCCACACCAGACATTAGGGTACCCACCAATTTAAGTATACCCATTGACAGTACCCTTATGTCTTGATTGCCTGTTCAGATTATTTAGCATTTTTTCAGTCAGAATGTACGGGGGCCAGATGTGTAGGAAATTAATTTGAGAAAGACTTTGGCCATGGTTGATACGGATTCAAACCCAAAGCAGTTCTGGGAAGCACAGGAGCCCACACCAAGAGCAGACCCTGACAGCAGTACCCAATTAGAGTCCTTCACGTTTCTGTGGGGTCTGAGGGCATACCAGAGGGAGTTGACAGGGTGCTGAATATGCATAGCACCGACTCCTTAAATGCCTCAACATGTTGTGGTGTTAACTAACCTGGGAATTAAGGGTGCCTCACAATCACTTGCGAAATTGGGTCCTTGGTAGGGAACCAGTAAACTTAACGTCTTCACAGCTTCTCAGATGGACAGTGGTGAAGCTGGGACGAGGCAGGCTTTGACTTCTTGTGTTTCTTTTGTGACTTTGACTTACCCAAAGACTTGGAATGGAACAAGAACACGTTGCGGGACCGGTTCTGAAAAAAGGAACTGGTCTAGGTTCTTGACTTCAAGCAGGAGCGGCATTTACGCAACTTACTTCTGTGCTTTATCCCGTAGGGGTTGGCTTTGTGGTACTGAATTGCCTTTAGGTGCTTTAGGGCACACTCCTAACAGACTGAGTTGTAGCCTGTTCCCAAACACCAGAGTTACACCTTGTGAGGTTCTGTAACAGATATTTGTTTGAGACAGTCCCTACAGACAAACTCTGTAGTTTTAGGGGACATATTGCCTTGCACAATAGTAAGAGTTTAAGGGAAATAAGCTGGTCAAGTGACAAGAAAAAAATAGGCACTAGCTCCAGATCTGCATACTAGGGTGTGAAAAAAAGGAAATTACATCCGCATTGGCACCTATATGGGGCTCTGGTCGTCACTTACAGGGTAGAGCAGACTTCACAAGGAGCTGCACAAATCCACTTACTCGCACACAGTGGCTATGCTAAAAAATCTGGACCCAGTCTATTGCCTGGTGCTATTCTATGGGTGAGGCATTTGTGATTAGAAATATCAATCAGTAACTATATACGTGATAGGTTCTTTTCAGTCTGTTAACCACAAAACACTACTACTCTCTAAAGCATACTGGCAACTCGCACAGGCCCTTTGGGGGACAAAAAACTTGGGTGCAGGGGGTTCCCATGGTGGGTAACCAAAGGGAGGCCGGGCGCCCTGCACAAGAGAGGGATGGTGGGGACTTCCCATAAGGAGGGCCCCCTCCTCTGGATGTAGGGTTAAGAGGAAGGGTCACAGAACCAGTCATGATCTCACTCAGTAACGATATTTTTGCTTGATGTTGTTGGTTGCACAGGAACAAAAACTAGCTATGGTTAGGTGACTCCCATGTACTATCGTCTCTGTTAGGGTTACATTTTCACTTGTAAGCAATATGTAAATAATGTGGTTACTGTGCACATTTTAATGTCTGATAAAAGTTATTTGTTTGAAAATAAATACGGCCAAGAACTCTTACGATCTTCACTCGAAAAGAGTTGGACTCAGCTTTGCTCTTTGATGGACGAGCAGTGGTGTTTTTGTGAGAGTGGGAAACCATGGCCACTGGGGCCTCCTTGGCTGTATACCGAAATCTAGAGAGCCGGTGAAAAGTCAAAGGGAAAAAGGGATAGTAGAGATGAAAGTATGACATGCGCTCACGGGACACACCAATACTTGCCTCCAAACCATCTTCTGCCTCTCCATTAAGTGGAGGCCTCTCTGTTTAGGTTATAAAACTATGGGTATTTTTATTTATTGTAATTTTATGTAGTGCGAACTCGACCGGTAGTTATTGGAGCGCTGTACATAGGCACCAGTTACGTTACACACACACTGATTGTGGGAGGCACGCAGATATTAAGTGATCTGTCCATAATCACAGGATGTTGATCCGACGCCGAGTGTCAAACCTGGTTCCAAAGTAGACATCTCTGGCAGTTACCCCATATCCTCACCTCGGCTGAACGTGGAGGGTCGTAAGCCCACAAACCCAGCGCTACATAGAGCATTTCATTAATAAATAAACATTACCGATTTACAAGCAAGAACAATTTCACTCTCCGAAGCTTGCACCCGAAACTCCGAGTCTTTTACCCATAAAGCGCCAAAAAGATCGCGAAATCGGAGTCCTCATTCACCATACCCAGGAGTAACGGAGACGGAATAATTATGGGGAGCACGGTCCCCCGCGCGCACAGCAAAGCCTCCATAACGTCCAAGTAACCGGGCTGTACGGTGGCAAGAACACCTACAACCCCCCTCACTGCAGACCCACATACCTGGCATTTAACAAAGCGGCTAAATGATCAGAAAGCGCCCTCCCCCCACGCCTTCACTCAAGAGGGGGCGCATGTCAGCTCCTAAACAGCCCAGTGTCTGATGGTCCCCAGTGGGAGGCAGGTCCCAGCGCACTCAAGAGTCACTGATTGGATTAACAGCCTAATTCCCAGCAGATGAATGGAATACTGATGTCCTGTCATCCCGGGGACACAATCTGTTCTGGCTTGCAGCAGCTTTAACCCTTTTCTGCCCGCGTTGGCGCTGTTCGGAACACGTAGCACAGCAGTCCAGGCCCTTTCTGAGCCTCCTGCGCTGCAGCGGCCTAGCCCTCCCGCAGCTCACAGCACGGAAATGGGCCATCAGTGCAGCAGGCCGAACCCTTCCCCCAGGTTACTGT
The DNA here is from genome assembly GCF_031143425.1 of Pleurodeles waltl. NCBI lineage: Eukaryota > Metazoa > Chordata > Amphibia > Caudata > Salamandridae > Pleurodeles > Pleurodeles waltl. Next base: position 550,256,236 of record NC_090443.1, on the reverse strand, counting down.
GATGCGGAAGCCCAAACTCATTACTCAGTTTCGGCAAGTCAGTCCTCAGTGAAGGGCACAGCGGAAGGCCTAGCCCTTCTCCTTCGCACACTAGGCCAATCTTTCCTCAAGCTCCCCGTGCTGCAGCAGGTCTAATCCTTCTTCCGTTCATTACACTGTGGCATGACCTATCCTTGACCAGCTGACTGCACTGCAGCATACCTAATTCTTCCCTAGCTCGGTGCACTGCAGCAGATCTCGTTGTTTCCCAGCTCGCTGCACTTCAGCAGGTCTAAGCTGCATACTTGGCTCGCTACACTGCAGGCGGCCAGCTGTTCCCCAGCACAATCCAGCAGCAGGCCCAACTCTTCCCCTGCTTAATGATTTGAAGGCGACTCAACGCATCCTCAGCTCACTGCCCTGTACAGAGCCATCCCATCCTCAGCTCACTGCCCTGTAGCAGAGCCATCTCATCCTCAGCTTACTACACTGGAGTAGAGCCATCTCATCCTCAGCTCACTGCCCTGTACAGAGCCATCCCATCCTCAGCTCACTGCCCTGTGGCAGAGCCATCTCATCCTCAGCTCACTGCACTGGAGCAGGGCCATCTCATCCTCACCTCACAGCACGGAAGCAGGGCCATCCCATCCTCAGCTCACTGCCCTGTAGCAGAGCCACCTCATCCTCAGCTCACTGCCCTGTAGCAGATCCATCTCATCCTCAGCTCACTGCACTGGAGCAGTGCCATCCCATCCTCAGCTAACTGCACTGGAGCAGATCCATCTCATCCTCAGCTCACTGCCCTGTAGCAGATCCATCTCATCCTCAGCTCACTGCCCTGTAGCAGACCCATCTCATCCTCAGCTCACTGCCCTGTAGCAGAGCCACCTCATCCTCAGCTCACTGCCCTGTAGCAGATCCATCTCATCCTCAGCTCACTGCACTGGAGCAGTGCCATCCCATCCTCAGCTCACTGCACTGGAGCAGATCCATCTCATCCTCAGCTCACTGCCCTGTAGCAGAGCCATCTCATCCTCAGCTCACTGCCCTGTAGCAGATCCATCTCATCCTCAGCTCACTGCCCTGTAGCAGACCCATCTCATCCTCAGATCACTGCCCTGGAGCAGAGCCATCTCATCCTCAGCTCACTGCCCTGTAGCAGATCCATCTCATCCTCAGCTCACTGCCCTGTAGCAGATCCATCTCATCCTCAGCTCACTGCCCTGTAGCAGACCCATCTCATCCTCAGCTCACTGCCCTGTAGCAGAGCCACCTCATCCTCAGCTAACGGCGCTGGAGCAGATCCATCTCATCCTCAGCTCACTGCCCTGTAGCAGATCCATCTCATCCTCAGCTCACTGCCCTGGAGCAGATCCATCTCATCCTCAGCTCACTGCCCTGTAGCAGATCCATCTCATCCTCAGCTCACTGCCCTGTAGCAGATCCATCTCATCCTCCGCTCACTGCCCTGTAGCAGACCCATCTCATCCTCAGCTCACTGCCCTGTAGCAGAGCCATCTCATCCTCAGCTTACTACACTGGAGTAGACCCAACCGGGCCTCAGTTCACATCATTCGGTGCCTGATTTGAGAAAATAATAATAAAAAACGTGCCTCCACTCTCCCCTTGTAATGTGCCATGGCCGACTTCCCCCTGCTACACTTCAGCAAGACTAAACCTTGCTCAGCCCAGTACACTGTTGCAGGAACAAACCTTTCTTCTCCCCCTACACTGCAGGAGGGTCAGTGCTTCCTTAGCTCCCTACACTGCAGCAAGACTAACCCCCCGGCTCAGTTTAGCACACTCCTGCAGGGTTTACCTTGGCTTAGTGTATTATATACCGCAGCAAGACCAACCCTCGTCAGCTCACTGCCCTACAACTTCCATAGCAGTAGCATGACACCTGTTGACAGTGGGTGTACCCCCCATTCCATGCCAGCATTAGAGCTGCTGAGCCTCTTGCTCGGACAAACCCTGCTGTCTCCCGAACAACGACCTAAGCGAGACATGGCTTTTTTGAAGGGAGCGAAGAGGTTATGAAAAATGTTAATACACATCTAGCTATGGCTACAAGCAGTACATTTAAAACTAGGAAAGGTAGAAAGGCAGGGGAAAATCAGAAGAGGAAAAACTGCAACAGTTCATAAAAGAATTTGCAAGCACTCCAATCATCACTGCATAATCCGTATAAAGTGATGGATCGGTTCAACCAGCGAAGTAACAGTGCCTAATCCATAAACCGAGATGCACGGTTCCGAGATCTAAGACTCCACTCTGAATGTGTGAGGGACTGGAACAAAAAAACTTTACTTACCACCAACAATTTACTCAAAGAGATCTCTGACTAAGAGCCTTCTACAAGGGCCTGTCAGGCAATGCAGTGCCGGCCTGATGAGGAGCATGGCCCGATGAAGAAGCATGTCACCTAATGACGAGTGAGGGTTATTGTTCCTAATAAGCTAATGGTCGCAGGGACCGTATGACCTCCCTGCCCTGATAGGTAGAGTGGAGGCTTAGATCTCAGAACAGTGCATTTCAGTTTATACTTTAGGATCATATGTAGTGAGGCGGGTGCACTAGATGGTACAACTTTCCCTATGTTTTGTGTCCACTCTTCTTTTTTGTGCTGTAACAGTGCCTTGACCTGGGCTCCGTCACAGGCTTTTAGGGATACGTTTTAGTTCCTCTGGGCTTCTAATTTTTTTTAATTTATCTTTTGCGAAGATAGTAGAAGAGGAGGTTAGTTTTACTTTGGAGGTTTAGACTCTCAGGTCTGTGCTGGGTTAAGGTCTGGTTACCTGCAAGACACAACGTTTTGGCTTAGTCAAGTTATTTCAAGAGTCCCTCGGATCAGGTGCAGTTTGCAGCGGTCAGGGCAGTCTGTAGTGCTCAGACTGCACCTACAAGCTTCCAGTTGCGGTGCAAAAGCTATTATTTGGCTGCTTTTAGACAAAGTTTTTTGACTTCACAAGGTTATCCTGATGCACTGTTTCTTTCATTGTACATAAATGCGTTTTGGCCCGTGGTATGCGCCATTTACTTTAAAAAAGAGAGACAGAAAATAAAACTAGATGGTTGAGCCTGAAGGCATGGTTGCATGAAATGACAAAAAGCCCAAACAAGTTAATCTAAGTTTATGTGTCCTAACATTTTTTTTTTTTTTTGTGTGGAAAAATAATGATGAATAATGATTTTTATAATGGATCCAATATACACATAATTAATTCACACTACTGAAGTTGAAACATGTATAATATGATGTATAGTAGAGTGTTTAACACCATGAATTATTAATGTTATATTTTATGTTAAAATGCCATAGTGGATAACATGGATGCTGTTCTTTCATTCACTCCTGTATTCACCCCTGTGCATCTGCTCTTCATAGCCTCTGCAGAAGTGAAGTCAACTGATTTAATGGATTTTTACTGATGTGCTCAGAGTGAACTTTCTAGTGCTCCCAATTGTAACAGTGTCAATGGCCCTTACGCTGTAGTTCTTTTGTCAAGCCTAGTCTTATTCATTTGTGTAAAGAATAATTGTTGCAATAATATATATTAGTTGAACATCAGCGGACAGAGGTAGCAAAGAAGATTTTAGATACTTAGGGCCATATGTACGAACACATTTTCCCATAGACATAGAATGGGTAAAACCCTTTGCTACATCTGGCCCTTAGTTAGAAATGGGACATTGCTTATGAACTTAAAATGATGACATGTCCCATTCTGATCTGCCAAGAATTATTTCTTGTGATCATACCACGATTTGGCGATTTCTCTAATTTCGTTACACAAGAATTGTGTTAAGAATCCCTTGTTTTAGGTGGTGCGTTTGAAGACTTTCCTTGCTACTAAGAATGCTACCCATTTCCTTTCCGATTTTGATGCTCAGTTGGGACTTAGAATTATTTCTGATTTTGACTGCTCTGTAAAACTCTGCATCTGAGCCTTCATGGCATTTACTCTGTAATGCTTGATTTTTGTAATAAAACCCTTTAACTTTCCCCTGATGCAGAACTCAGTTATTGAGTCGGTCTAATTACTTATTTATACTACTTTGCTAACTGAATGTTGAGGAGGGTACCTTTTCGTACAGGATCAAAATGAGGCAGAACCGTCTGAAATTGTGGGGCGTCCTGATGTGGTACAGTTCTGGTTCTGCATATGAAAAGCTGAACCCTGAGACAGGCAGATGCTAGTATCTAAACTGGTAACAGCTTCTCTCCCTGACTGTTTTACAGAGCTACTCAGCTAAAGAATGGTTTAATACTTCAGTCAGTAATGTTTCTGCATGCTCCCAAGTCAAAGAATGCCATTACTTCCATAAATGTGTTTTTTGTGTCCAAAGGGTTGCTCTTTCTAAGCTGAGCCACTCAGGGATTTTCTCCCCTCAGCAGGCACATATCAAAGATATTGTTTTACTTTCTTGGAGACCAGCTGGAACCGAGGGGTTTGTAATGGATCACTAGTGGGAGGAAGCGGTAATGAAAACAGTGGTCACTCAGAAAACGAAAGGTGGTGCCTGTACAGAAGAGCTCTAGCAGCCAGTTGCTTCCAGTTGGCAAAGCTGCCTTATCCAGAGAGGAAGCCAGAGAAAGACTAATAGGTCTACCCTTTTGAAGGTTATACCCATCCTCCAAATTCACCCACAGTGCAAGTCCAGGAAATCCAAGAAGAGCCAGACAAGTCACCATGACCATCAAGACACACTGTGTGCTGCCTGTTCTGCCACCATGTGTCCTTTCCACTGTTCAAACTGCTCTGAAACAGACAAAAGCAGCATACAGTGCTCACAAAACCCAGAAGAGAAGATCCGAGGGATATCGCCTTATACAGTAGTTTGAGCAGCACTTCAAAGCCAAACAGCTTGGTCACTTCTCTGGGGAAAGGAGAGCAGGCTGTTTAGAATATTCTGCCCACTCAGGAACATGTGCTATCACTTGTTTGGCTGGATCAACAATGTGAACTGCAGCAAAATTTGAGGTATGTGCCAGGGCAGTAGTTTCATAGCAGCAGTAGTGTGGCTGAAGGGCATACAACCAGTGGAGAACAGCTTTGGATCTGCAAGCTAGGAACCATGTCATACTTCTCCAAAAGCCATACCTATGGCCCAGAGTGCGAGGTTGTTCAGACATTGGATGCAACGCTGTGTGAGCACAGAACGGGCTGAGATGCTAACTGATTTTCACTGGAAAATCTGGCACTCTCATTCTTACACACCAGCAAGGACAGGCTAAACACATGGAAGGGCCTATCGAGAGTGAATATTAGTTTGGGGAAGGAGGCAGACATTGCGCTCTAGCTCTGACTTCGTCACAGTTTTACTGAGTAAATCTCCAGGTAGATAGCTAGCGCTCATGGAAGCTGAGAGCTGCAGTGTGAGATTTTTTAGATACTAGGGTACACGGATATTTTCAGTAATAAAGGGGTGCTGTAAAGGTTGCCAGCCTAGATAGCTTCACAGACATGCACGACCAAAATGTTGAGAAATGAGATCAACAGGAACTAATATAGCATCACTAACATTTGCTCATAGGCATTCTTCCATTACTCTAGCAGAATATTTTCATACTCCTTGCCGTGGTCACTAAAGTAGCATTTATACTGTCCGCTGAAGTAACTCTTTTGCGATAAACTCCAAAGAGTCTAGATCTGTGCTGCCATTCTATTGTTTGGTACGAAGCGAAATGACCATATGAAGCTGGCATGTAAGCACTTTCACCAGCTTCCCAGTAAATTAAATATCGATCTTTAAAGCAATCCATCTACTCCACAGAATGTTACATTTCTACTCACTAAACTTCTTCGCCAAGTAGTTTGTGTCTTACTTTCTCAACAGAAGTCTAAGTTCCACCAACCAAAATCTATGGAACAGTTTTTACCGTCTACATACAAGAACTTCGAGGTAAGATGACTTCATATGAGGAACTCATCTGCATGGAACACCCTACTCTTACAGCTGTAATACCGCCCACATCAAATTCAGTAGGCCCACAACCCTGCAAATTAAAAAAACACACCTCTTCACTGTTGTATATGGTTACAATAATCCCACATGCTAGCAAGTTAATAGTCCAATGACTACAGTTTCTTTTTTCATGTTTGCCTGGCGCCTAACACTGATGTCTTTTATATTCCAGGCTCCCATGACTTTGTTGCTACTTCTCCAAAGTTTTTTTGCACCATTTATTTTGCGATCATATGGGTGTCTTCCCCATCATATTCCAAAATTCGGTGTCTGACTGTCTGGTTCATCTATCTCCTGTACTTTAAAATAAAATCTCCCTTCATTTCATCACTAGCCCACCACAATCTGAGGTTCCTAGAATATGGTACTCACAATCCCAATATATTACCAAACAAACATCATTTTTGATCTGGAAGAAATTTAGCAGCTTTTCCACCATCACACCCGGTGGCCAGTGGTAACTACGAGTTCAGAAACAATTAATTTTACAAGGTAAAATCCTTTCTTCACATCACTGGATGCAATGAATGGTTAACATTAGATGCTTCCTCTTGTTAGCTAGGAGTGTTAACAAGGGCCCCAACGTCCCTTCTGTGCAATTGAGCTGTTCGCCTCTTCGCTCTTCCTGCAGCCATGCGTGAGGTTAGCTAACCAGCCAGGTCTTTGGCTCATGTACAGAACAGACATCAGTGCATGAAAAGCAGCTCTAACTCTGGGCGTGGACCCCAGGCTTGATAAGAGTACACACAATACACAGAAATGAACTCAGACTGTCAAACATTGAGTAAACATTGTGCAGAGGAGGGGAGCACAACTATTGGCCCAATGTAGATTGTTACAACGGCTGGAGAAGTGCAACATTTTCCTTTGGGGATTATTCTCCAGCGATGAATCTGCCAGCAGAATAGTGCTACCCACCTATAATTCTGGAGGAGTTATTTATACTGGTTGTGTGCCCCCCAAGGAGAACCCTCAAATACAGGAGTTAGTATTTTCTACAGAAATGTTAGGGTTTTCCATTAGCGTCCAACTCTAATTAGGCCTGGCATGTCCAAATCAGAAACCAGAATGTCGAGGCGAGCTCAGATGGTGGGCCAGGAACAGAGTCTAGGTTAAGGTAAGCTCAGATCGCGTACCTAGAACAGACTCCAGGTTGTGCATGATGGATCAGATGATATTGCCCATAGAGAGTACAAGGTGTGGAGAGGACGTGAGACTGTGTTAACAGAACAGACTCTAGGCTATAGACGTGAGCTCAGATAATGTGCCTTGAACAGACTACATTTTGTGGAGGTGAATTCAAATAATGTGCCCAGAACAGACTCCATGTTTTGGAGGCAAGCTCAGATGATGTGTCCAGAAGAGTATACAGGTAATGTAAATAAGCTTCGACTGTATGTCCTAAACAGATCCTAAATTGCGGGGTTGAGTTGAGTCCTCAGCATATTCCAGGCTCAGGAGGACAGCAGAGTGTTGTGACGCTACGTTAGAAGCAGACTCCAGGTTGCGCAAGTAAGCTCTTAATGTATGTTCCTAGAGGACTGCCGGTAGAGAAGGTGAGCTTTATGTCCTGGGTAGGCAGCAGGATGTGGAGTGGGTGCTAACTGTATATCCTGAACACCCTCCAGGTTGTGGGTGTTCAGGTCTGTGTGTCCAGTGCAGACTTTAGGCAGTGGAGGTGAGCTCCTGACAGTTTGCTCCCAGCTGTGAGCAGATCGTAGTTTTTATAAATACATACAGATATAATTAAAATCTAAGGGGTTTAGAAGGGTTAATCTCCTTTCAATGATCTGTACCACAAAGCCTATAAAATCCCATCTGGCTGCACGCCCAGCAATGGTCCAGACCGGCTGTCCAGTATCAGGGCAGCACACGGGGATTAGGGCCAGGGATTAGGTGCCATCATGGGCCAAGTGGAATATTACACGCTGTTCTCTCTTCTTCCAGTCAGACCGGGTGATAACTCTTCAGGTGTCCGTTGCAACTGTGAACACCAGATGCCTGGAAAGAGGAGTGAGCTTCCATTTTACGCTGGGTCGTCCTTGTAGGAATAATATTAGCTACAGTGAAAGTACCCTTCAATTAAAATATTTCACCGTTCGAGACCTCACCACCATATGGGAGGCAGAGGGATAAATTGATTAATGGAATGTTCCCCACTGCAATATGGCAGTGATCGTCAGATCACAAGTTATAATCTCAGCAACGTCAACTCGGGAAGGCTGGGAGACTGAGAACCATTGCACTAAGTATCAGCAACGGCAGTTGCTTAAACAGCTTGAAAATGGCAGAACGCGGCACGAGGCACTATACAAAACATGTTTTGAAGTAGTAACTAGCTTTATAAATATTTTAGAAAGGTGTTCTTTTAAGAACACGTTTTTAAAATGTTTGCAATATACTGCTTGAGACCAACTTTAGTTTGGACACATATGAGGGGGGTGAGGTGGGTGGTGGGGGACTGAGGGGAGGAGGAAGGACCGCTTCTGTAAAGCTCCCAACTTGGCGACGAAGATGCCCCTGGCAGATCGCGGGCGCTTTTGATGCCAGGATCGGATTTGTAGCATTGCTGGCTTCACTGGCAATGGAGAAGCTCGTGGCCCGAAAGACTCTCTGTCAGGTTCTGGAAAATGTGTGTGGTGGCACCGCGCCGGCTTCCCCTGCACCATCCTCCTCCCTAACCAGTTGGCGCACACTGTATGCCCCCACTCTACCCTCCATCCCCTCACCCCATTCTCTCAGTGCCGGTAGGGTCAGGCTTGCCTCGGCTAATGCTCCCGAAGCGTCCTGATGGAATCAGGGAAATTGGATTGGGCCCCCATTTGCTGGCCTGAAACAAGCCTTTTTTATTTATCCCATTAGTGGAACACCAGAGAAACCTTTTAAACGGCACGGATATTTTTTTCCCCGGCGCTGCAAAAACAGAGCCGGAAAGGGACTTAATCCGGCCCGTGCTCGCTTAAGTGGAGCATTATGTCAAAGTTTAATACGTCGAGCAGGGGCTGGTAGGTGGGAAGCGTGCCGGACAGCACCCTTTGCAGCGTCCTCGACTCCCTGCAAGGTCAGGATGAATCGATGTGGAAAAGGGTGCGGGGAAAACCAGAAAAGCTAGCCCGCACCAGCAACACCACCTTCAAGAACTGCAGGCAGACGATTGAACAAATTAACAGGAAGAGCCGAGCCAAGGGTCTGGCTTGGCTCTTAGAGCCCGTGCATGAGCCGAGCTCTTAAAACGTTTGACAGGCAAATTATACAGCAAACATCACGTGATATATGATAAGGTTTCCTCACAATTAACAAAAAAAGTGATTTTTTTTTAAACAAGTGGAAGTGTTGACCTTAATAGGTCACACTATAGCACAGCGCTGAGAAGAAGTTATTTAAACTGTTTTCAAACATGTATTTAGAACTATTCCTGCCCTCACTCCAGCGCCACCCGGGCGGCAGTACCATTAGTGATCTAAGAGGCAAAACGCTTGTCATAGGAACCACGTATGTGGAATAGATTCTTTTAGGCAGAGCAACATTATAGTCTATTAAATCAAACACAATAGATTTTTGTATAGCTTGTATTCTGAACTCATATTTTACAGTGCTTTCATATGAGATCATGAAGAAACAGGAGGCTCAGTGAAACAAAATAGTTGCATACAATCACGCCGTTTGATTAAGCAGGGAAGTAGAAATTAATACAGATTTTCTGGTTTCTCTCTGTAGAAATCAACCACTAAATAAGTATCTATTTGTCTCTCTTTTTTTTTTACTTCAGATGTTAATGCTTTGTTTTTCACTCTCTGTGCAAGCAGGTATAGAAGGGGTGGCAGGTGGAAGCCACATGAAAGCTTGGCTCGTTAAGGGCTCCTGGTTCCAATAGGACCTTCAGCTCAGTCAGAGCCAGGCTTCAGGTTCGAGCCCGGATTGATTTTACAGTGGCTCGCCCACCTCTCTCAAGAACTAAGACATCCGACTCAGCTTTGCATACATCATGATGAATTTATTCACATTTTGTAATTCTATTTATATGTCCCTTTGTAATAGATGGGATTCTGCAATCCTTGTATAAATGCCTGTCTCTAATTTCTTTATAATCGGTGACTTGTGACACACCTAATCCCAGCTATAAAGAAGAGACATCAGAACTTGACTATTATAATTTATTACAGTCAAGTTCTATGTCACAATGCCTGTTGCTAGAACCAGCAAGCACAGTAATAAGCAGGTCAGGTCACAAGCATAATTGAAGCAGCTGTTTAAAGCAACTAAAACAGAATGTTGCTTTTCTTTCTTCTGCTTCATTTCTTATCTTAAAAGAACAAAAAGATAGAACGTTTTTTTTTTGCACTCATTTCATAGGTAAAAGCAAACATGCTCGCTCATTAATAAGAAAGAGCTATGTACCAAAGTTTTAAGTGGTTTGCGGGAAAGATGATGGTGTGACCATGTATTATATGGGTTAAAGTAGCCCCTGACATTCATAAGGATATTGCAAGTTACCTCAGAGTTCCAGAACTTAGCCTTTGGCCTTAATCCTCTATATGGTTGTGGAACTCCTCTGTGAATTGCAATATCCTTGTAATGTACGGCAGGGGGTACTTTATGTCATATAGCCCCCAATGAAGAGCTGACATAAGGAAGTGAACAATTCTCATAATTTGCTGTTGTGTAATTTGCAAAATTCTGGAAAATTACACTGAAATTGCAAGCAGTTACACAAAATGCAAAGCTGGGACTTAATGCTATATGTTAGTAATTACCGTGGCACCATCTAAATTTTGCGCTGACAGAGATGAAGCACAACAGCAGGTAGGTAGCACACTACTCTTAGGAAGTATTTGATAGAAGAGTGTGTCTGTCATGTGGCCGGTATAAGTAGCGTTTCAATATTGAATTTTAGAACCAGAGTCGTGATATTACTCAACTGCTGTGTCCTGGAAGGTACTGAAGTAAAAAGGAGAGGGATAGGGCGTTTAGGGATTAGATGGATGCTAGTTTATGGATGGAAAGATTGAACCCGTGACATGTGTCCTTTGTGGGGATTGTTTTGGAATATGTTTAAGGCAGAGTTTCTTCATGCTGTGTTATAACTAACAAATACTTTCACGTAAGCATCGGTGTAAAAGAAAAGTGTGAGAACTGACAGTGTTACATGTGGATAACTGCCATATTATAGTGGTCTACATCCTACTGTTTACACACAGGAAAACTGCACAAGTGTGAAGGGTGCTAACTTTAAGAGTAATTCTACAACACCTGTAGTATGTGTTCTCTTGAGACCACCTTGAAGCAGTATATAAACAACCAGTAGGAGTGGGATTTACAACCAGTCAATACATGCATAGATTAGTCCACTTATATGTGGCAGTGGCTCAACCAATATACAACCAACCGTTGCTGGGAGAAGCAACAGAGGGGTGGGCGAATTTAGCACACTAGAGCACAAAAGTGCAGGGGGTGGGCAGGCGTTTCGGGGGCAGAAGCACAAGAGGGAGAGAGCTGGAAACAAATGCTTTCTCATGCAGTGCTAAGCCAAAATGAAAAACGTAGTCCCTAAAAATGAGCAAAGGAAGGCTAGAAACCAGCAAATCCGAAAGATATTAAAGAGGCTATGCTTCAGAGGGAGGAACTAACACAAAATGGACAAGCTGGAATAAGAATCCAGTAATAAAAAAGTAAGCACATGATGCTGACAAAGCCAATCAACAGTAAGCAATGAAATGTTCCTGGTAAACACACAATAGGTCTTTTGCATCTAAATAGCTGTGCCCCTAGTAGTTTCGAGCTAAAAAAAAAAAGGAGGACTTTTGGACGCATTTTAGAAGCTACAGCACTAGATGTGATGCAGCAATAGATGCAAAGAAGCTAGACAAGAAAATATTGTGTGCAAACTCGAAGCTCTGGAGACAAATGCTTATTTGGAGTTAGCTTAGAGGCCGCCATATTTAGTCAATGATGTGTGGTCTCTAGCCCTGAAACCTTCCTGGGTCCCTGGTTGCAAGCGATCAGTTTGATGCAGTAGTACTTAATCTCAGAGGGCGAACATCATTTGTGCCGGAGTCCAATGACCTTGTCTTTGTCCGCTGATGGCAGCTATGAATCACCTGGTCTTTGAGAAAATATGTCTGGTGCTTATTTTACTTCAATATTTTAGAATTCTTCCCATCTGCACTATTGGCTACAAAATATTTCTCTACAGTCAACTTTCACAAGTTTGTCAGCAACTCAAAGAAACAAGTGATCAAAAATTCAGGGACTTTGGAAGGAAAGCAGTGTAGCGCCTCGACTCAATTATCAGAACCTCAGGATTCCTTGTGGCCCCACAGCTATGCCAATTCATAATTACTCTACTCCAGCACTCTGACTCACAGCACAGATATGAAGATGCCCAATGTCTTGCAAGGATTCTATCAGAATGCATGGCGAATCCTTGGAGGTATAGAAAGCTGCTCAAAGGTCAAAATATCCCATAGGGCCAGTAAAGTAAAGTCCACCCTGCAGTCTCTTGTAGATGTTTGCATTATGATCTACCATAACTCTGAAAGGACAGGTCAGTTCCTACAAAACGTCGAGAGGAACCCTTCCAGGAGGATTACATGTATTCTGGCCATACTCTGGAGTCTTTCAATGAATGGAATTTGGTGGAATTTCGAAGCCCCTGACGAAAAGTAGTATTTTCCTTTAAGTCAGGCTACTTGGTAGGATGAGAGGGAGGGCCAAGACTGTGGAGGGACCTGCTTGATATCTCCCAGCCCAACCCTTTAATTTAATGGACCAACCATTCTGAGATGGAATGGTGAATTGGATACACAGGAACCTAAAGACTACAAGCCCTCTGCTATCTTTGCCACAGCTTGGAAGAAAGGCACTCATGAAGGGAAGGAGATAGAGGGTTATGCGACCTAGGTCAGGACTTGTTTTGATCCATAGGCCTTCAGAAGGTTAACACATTTAACAATATGTGGGAGCAACAGTTATTAAGTAATCAAGAGATTTGCAAACAACAAATGTTTTGGAATAAGCACAGGACATCTATGCAAGGCAAAGTCGCTACATTTTTCTGTAAATAGACAAGTGGATTTTAAAAGAAAGAGTATCACAAATGGTTATTCAGGCTCTCAATATGAGCAGAGATTATTATGTAATATCCAATTTACAAAAAACTGGGTATATAGTCAACTCCTCGTTCCTCAAAAAGCTTTAACTTTCATGGGAGCAGTTCTTGACACAGGCAAAGCCAATGCTCCTTTTTTCAGGGGTGCATGGACAATCATGGGATTTTGAATTGTTTTTTTTTTTAGTTGAGGTTTTTGTTAAGTACCACTAATCTCGTTGCACTGACCTCCGAGCGCTAATGTATGAGTGCACATAAGAGAGAGTGGCAAGAAGCAATTAAACACATTTGCAAGAACCTAGTCGAAACCCACCATCAAATATGTCCTCATGAACTGACACATTCCAGAGTAAAAGCAAGTCTCTTTTGATCCTGGCTGAAGAAAGCACATCCTGTGTTAGAATTCTAATTGGGATGGAGACTGGAACGGCATAGTGACAACCTTAAAGAATAACAAATTTACAAGTTTAGCGGATTGTCGGAAAATGCATTTCATAGATTTCCCTTCCAGGTAGACCTCCAAGCAGCAGATGCATATATGTGCATACATGCCAAGGAGAGAAAAATGTTGGCAATTTATCAGGTCAGGCCATATGGTCTAGGATGGAGATGATTTCAAGTCAATGTCTTCAAACTCAGAGCATCTAAATATATACTATATATAACCGGCCAGTAATCAATGTAGGGTGATTAACAACGATATTTCTCCACATCCAAGGTATTCCAAAACTAAAATGCATGTTACTGCTTCTATCCTTTATACATTTCAGCTTGTACCTATAATGCACAGACCAGATACATGGCCTGAACTAGACCTTAGCAGTCCATCCTTTGTTTATCAGGGTGGCAGAGAAAATATGTCTCCCACCCTGACAGACAAAAGACCGCCATATTTAAATACCACCTCTGGATCAGCAGTGATGTCTATGCCTCCAGAGGGCCCACCGTCATGGGAATTCCTCTTAAAGCACTGCAAATTTGGTGCACAGCCACTGTCTTTTCGGTATCAGTGCACCAAATGTTTTTGTTTTTCAAAAATAAATTCCATAGCAGGAGTTAAACTATAAAAGAAGCCTGCTTCTGGAAAAAAGCAAATTAATAATACCTACTCAATGTGAAGTTTCTCCCGTTGGTGGGGACATTTTTCTTTTTTTTACAGTTTGAGAAAGATTTTTTTTAGTGTGAGAGACAGACATATATGCATATCAATTATATACAAAGATATCTTCAGACAGGCAACTGGGGTGGGTGGGTCAGTGAGGAATCCACACGTAGATAGTGTATCCACCACAAAAAGCATTACCAAAAGTAAGTAACTTGTTCTTCTGATGGCTACATCTACCTGTTGATTCCTAACCTTTTGAATAGAGCCCCAAAGCAGGCCCGCACTCGGAGGAGGGTACGTGTCCACTATACCACGAAATCCTGTAACCATGAACTGGCAAAATTACCATCCCTCCCTACTTCTGAGTCCAAACAGCAATGTTTTGCAAAAGTGTGGAGGGAAGCCCATGTTGCCGCTTTGTAAACGTCAATAACAGACAGACCTCTAGCCAAAGCAGAAGTAGAAGACTTAGCCCTGGTGGATCAAGCTTTGATACACCCAGGTGGCTCCTTCTTTTCCAAGGCATAGCAGAATTTTATGCAGAGGATAACCACCTAGACAGTGTCCTTTTGTGAACAGATTTGCCCTTCATTTTGCCAATGTAGCCAATGAACAGCTGATCATCCACTCTCAGCTCCAGTGTTCTGTTCACATAAAAACTGAAAGCCCTTTTTGGGTCCAAGCAATGCAGCCTTTCCTCCTCCTCAGACGGATGGAGAGAAGGATAAAAAGTAGGAAGGGTGATACATTGGCCTAGGTGAAAAAGAGTAACCAACTTTGGCAGGAAAGCCAATCTGGTCCTGAGAACCACCTTGTCCGCGTGAAATATGGTAAAAAGGGGTTTAACACTTGAGGCAATGAATGGAGTGGGAGGATACATATAAGTAAGCCCCTTAAGAACCCTTAACACTATGGGGGACTTAAATAGGGAAGGTTGATCTGGTAAACAAATAAAAGCTTACAGTGCAGACAAATAGCCTTTTGCTGTCTCAACTGCACAACCTTGTTGTGCTAATGATAGTGCAAATTTTAAAACACTCAACAACTGGGCTCTCAATGGGTCACTATGATGCTCTTCACACCATTTGGCAAACTTATCCCACCTGCCAGCATAAACAGTTTTGATGGAGTGTCGCCTGCCCGACAGAATAACATTGAGCACATCAGCAGGGGGGAGAGAAAGAACTCAGGTTGCCCTGTTCAATCTCCAGGCATGTAGGTGTAGGCTCTGGAGGTGGGAGTATAGAACCTGCCTCTGTGACTGCGAGAGGAAGTCTGCCCTTTGAGGTAGATGGAGCGGAGGGCACAGTGAGAGCTGGAGAAGGTCTGTGTATCACACCCTTCCTGGCCAGTCCGGAGCTATTACTATGACTTGAGCCCAGTCTTGGCCAATCTTCCTCAGAACCTGAGGAATCAAGGAAATGGGGGGAAACGCATAAAGTAACTGACTGCTCCAGCCCAACTGAAACACGCCCCCCAACACTCCCTGCATTGGATCCTGAGGCTGCAGAACAACAGGCAGTGCGCATTCTCATGAGTGGCAAACAGGTCTATCTGTGGCGTCCCCCATAACTGGAAGATGTGAAGTACCACCTCCGGATGGAGACACCACTCATGGTCTGCTAAAAAGTGCAGACAGACTGTCTGCATGCACACTCAAAACTGCGGCCAAATGGTTTGCTATTATGCAAATCTGATGGTCCTCAGCCCAAGACGAGAGTCATAGAGCCTATCTGCGGAGAAAATACGACCCTACTCCTCCCTGTTTGTTGATGGACCACATTGGTAATGTTGTCTGTCAAGAATTGTACAGACTGACTGCAACTGGAAGGAAGGAAGGCCTTAAGAGCCAGACATATCACCAGCAATTCTAACAGACTGAGGTGAAGCATCTGTTCCCCTGGAGACCGAAGCCCCTTGATCTACAGGTCTTCTAGATGAGCTCCCAACCCTAGAGTGGAGGTATCCGTGCTCACCAGAGGTGGAGGGCAAAACGGCTTCCCTTGTGATAGATTGCCATCCACACACCACCACTGAAGATCCGCTGCAGTGTCTCTGGAGATGTTGACTGACTCCTTAAGATCTCTGTTGTGTTGAAACCACTGCCTGCGGAGGCACCACTGGAGGGCTCTCGTGCCAGCGTGCATGGGTGCCCAACAGGATACAGGAAGCGGACATACCAGCAGGCGTAAGACCTTTAGGACTGGAATGACTGATCCATCCTACAACAATGGAATCATAGCCTGAATGTTCTGGATCCTCTGAGGGGGAAGGTAGGCACGATTCACTGTGGTCTCCAGTACTGCCCCTATAAACAGGACACACTGAGAGGGCTCACGGTGAGACTTGGGCACATTGATGGAAAATCCCAGATTCTACCACAGCTGAGTTGTCAACTGCAAGTGATGCAACACCATCTCTGTAGACTTGGCTTTGAGCAGCCAATTGTCCAGGTAAGGGAATACCGATATTACCCACCTTCTGAGATGTGCTGCGACCACTGCCATCACCTTTGTGAAGAGTCGAGGTGCGGAAGTCAGGCCAAACGGATGGACAGCAAACTGGTACTGTTGCGACTCGAACGTGAACCGGTCCTTCCTGTGCCACTGCAGAATGGGGATGTGAAAATACGTACCCTGCAGGTAGATGGAAACCATCCAGTCTTCTTTGGCCAGCGCAAGAAGAACCTGAGCTAGGGTCAGCATTTTGAAGAACATGAGCTAGGGTCAGCATTTTGATTTTTTACTGCTTCAGGAACGAACCTGAGGGAGTCATGGTCCTGATAAAGATGCCATACATCACATTCAGAAAATGGGTTGGATTCGCCCCAGGAGCTGGAAATTCTCGCTCCTGCTGTTGAGGCGTAGAAGGTCCTGACGTTGCTGGTATCACTTCGGACTCTGGATCCAAGGGGGTCACTGGAGAGATCTGCTGTACTGGAATCACCGGAGATGCCTGAATCTCCACCAATGACTGTGCCGGAGAACCTTCAGGTGACTTCAGAGAAGGCGAATGTGGCTGTGGAGTCACATCTCTGGAGGACCAGCCCGAGAGCTATGGCACCAACTCTTCCTATGTTCTTTCCTGGAAGATCTCGACAAGCGCCAAGATGGTGACTCTGAATGAGGCCAGGCCCTATGACAACTCCTTTTTCTCTTTTCTTTGATTTCACCAAGAAATGCTTCTCCTATCTCTCCTTCAAGGCTTTGGGAATTCATTCTCCGACACGACGAACACTCCCCGACGTCATGGTCAGAGCTCAAGCACCAAAGACAGACCACATGCGGGTCAGTAACAGACATCTGACCTCTGTATTCCCTACATGACTTAAAGCCCAACTTCTTTGGAAGAGATATTGCTAGTAGGACACAAAAAAAAATCTACATTTCTTTCAGTACAGTGTATCACCAACGGAGAGAAGAAAACTGTTACGTTTAGAAGGCGCAGAAAACAGGGAACTGACGTCACCATGTCGGCGTGGACTTCTTATGGCTTTGATGACGTCCGAGAGGGTTGCATGCGGAGCAGAGCTATTGTGATGTCCTCATTGATGTGGAGAGCTGTGAAGAAAAGTTTCCATGGAAAGCTGGTGCAAGAGGATATTCAAAAGGTGAGGAATCTACAGGTAGATGTATCCATCAGAAGTACTGGTTACCAGATTCTCTTGTGCCAATCAGGAGTCACAAGGAGGACTTGGACTCTGTCATTCATCATATTCTTCAGCACTTGGGACAGGAAAGGTAGGGGTGGAAAGGCATATAGGGTCTCTTGCTCCACTCTAGCTGGAATGAGTCTCCTGGAGAGTCTTTTGTTGACCTACAGTGTGCAAAAGTGTGGGAAAAGGATTTAATGCTGGTTTTGCCCACTGCTGGAAGATGTTCTTTGTCACCTTGGGGGTAATAACCAGGCGCCGTTCACTGAGCTCATCTGCCCATGCATTCCAGACTCCACCAGATGGTTCACAACTGGGGAACTGGGTTGACATCCCAGCCAACTCCAGAGGAGAAGAGCTTATTGGAACAGAATTTAGGACCCCACTTCATCTATTGGTGGTGGTGGGGCCTGTATGAGGGTGCCTCTGATGAACAGCATGAAGGCTTTCAGCAGCAGGCAATGGCCCGCAACTTCAACAGGTTGATGTGGAGTTTGGTTTCCCTAGGAGACCAGAGCCATCTCCACCTCTTCCAGATGAACTTCCCATAAACTCCTTAAGCCAGAAGCAGTGTAATTGTCAACATTGTCAGCTCTAAGTGGGGAAAAAACAGGGGTCTGTCACTGAATCAACTGTGGTAGAGCAGCCACCATTGCATACTGTTTGCAGTCTTCTCTCAAACCTGGATACATCCCGACAGGTTCCTTTGGTGCAGGGTCCACTGAAACATCAGTATCTACTTCAGAGTCTGCACTTACCACCTGGCATTGTCAATGAGCAGGATGCCAAGAGGCCCTAAAGTCACAACCAGTGACACCCGGGACTGAGGATGAAACATCGGTATTACAGTCCTAAAGTCCAGGACTCATTGTGACAAAGACAATGCCTTGAACTGCACTGTATCCAAGATGGTTCCAATGAAAGGAAGCCTTTGTTAATGAGTCCAGTGTGACTTTGGGCCTCTGACTGTGAACCCCAACAATGTCAGGAAATTTGCCGTAGTCTGGAGATGGTTAACAACTAACTGCAACAAGCCCTCTTACAACACCCAATCATTGAGGTCAGGGTATTCTCAACTTCTGAAGGAGCGCAACAACCACCATCACTTTCAGGACCACCACCATCCCTTTCGTGAACACCTGAGGGCAATGACGAGGCCAAAGGGGAGCACAGAATATTGAAAATGCTCCTTGACTACCTTAGTAACATCTGTGGGACTGGAGAACTGGTATATGAAAATACGTGGCCTACAGGTCCAGGGCACCCACCCACTCGCCAGGATCAAGGGCAAATAGAACCTGGACCACTGTGAGCATCTTGAACCTGTCCCTCCAAGAAAAGGTGTTGAGAAGGCAAAGATCTAGAAACAGGGCAAAGGCCTCTGTCTTTTTTCAGCACATGTAAATAGCAAGAGTAACAACCAGTCCCTACTGTTGAGCTTGGTGCCCCCTCTCTAACCCCTTTGTAGAAGAGAGCCTGCACCTTTTGCAACAAAATGGCCAGATGCTCCTCTCAAAAGCCACTCGTGTAGGTGGAAAACACAGCGGGTAGGAAAGCTCAGTTGAATTATCTGAAGGAACGATCTGAATGATCCATCCGTCAGATGTGATCCTTTGGCACCCTTGGAGAAAGTGTTGTATGCTGCCTCCAAGAGGATGGCTAGGTCAAGCTTACACAGCTTGGTGACAGATGCTGCAGGGATGACCGCTGTCCCTCCTTGTGACCTGCATAGTGTCTGCACCAACTCTATTCCTAACCGCAAAAGGACAGAGGTGCCTGCTCTGCAGGGGTTATTGGGGGGTGGTGAAGGCTCATTCTGCCTGGCCACCAAACCCTGTGGAGTATTCTTGAACAGGACACTAGAGAAA
The DNA here is from genome assembly GCF_031143425.1 of Pleurodeles waltl. NCBI lineage: Eukaryota > Metazoa > Chordata > Amphibia > Caudata > Salamandridae > Pleurodeles > Pleurodeles waltl. The sequence continues at coordinate 550,236,554 of NC_090443.1, read as the reverse complement.
CTGCCTGCCATGTGCTGAAAGGTCTAAGGAGAGTACTGTGGATCGACTTGCTGGAAAGTGTTTCAGGACTGAATCTGCCTTCTCTCCAAACAGGTGAAATCTGTCTGAAGGAATATCCATAAGGGAAACATGGACATCCACAGAGAAACCCATAGATCTCATTCAAGCGTGGCAATGGAGCATCACACTGGTGCAGACTTTCTTATCCCAGAAATTGGTAGTATCCAGGCCAGACCGAATGGTGTATTTGGCTTAATCCTGACCATCCTGGCAGGTTTGAGCCAGGGAGGTACACAAATCTTCTGAGACTGACGGCAAGATCTCACTAACTATGTTTCAAAGGAAGTGAGTATATAGGCCAAGTAGGCAACTAGGCTCGGCTGGTTGACAAGAACAACTGTTTCCAGAATGCCTCAGTTCTCTTTGTTTCTCTGTCCAGGGTGGAGGGGGACGAGGGCAGTTTGAAACTAAACAAAGCTTGAGCCACCAGAATCTCTGACGTTGAATGTTGAGTCAGAAAATCAGGGTCATCAGGTGCAGGTCTATTGCACCTGGCAATATGTATGTCTATAGGAACGGAAGTACAAGGTTTCACCCAAGTGCCCATCAATGCATCAATAAGAGCTTTACTTGAATGGTCGCAAAGGCACAGCGACCTGTAGCAGAATCCTGTGCAGGCTGTAAAATCTTTGAAATTACATTAGTCTTTAGCAACACAGAAGGGAGTAGTCGGTCCTTTATTCTGAAACCTGCTCGCAGAGCGGGCATGACGGGTGAGTGAGTAAGAAATCTGAGGGAAGATGGAGCCTCTACCTGATAAGGCGTTATAAAAGGCATGTAACATGTTCATTTGATAGAGACTTCTAGCCACAGATTCCTTAACTTAGAAAAGATACCCAAGCAATACCTCCCCAGATGTTGTGATAAGGATTAAACTAACAAGTGTTGTAGGACTAAACGGACCAAGTGCAGGTCATGACGGGCTGGACTGTCCAGATAGTAGTACTTTGTAAACAAGTGCAGCCCACATTGTTGCCTGACAGATATCTGGGACAGGAACTTCGCAAGTTAACACAGTGGTCGCAGACTTGGCTCTGGTAGAATGAGCCTGCAAGATTTCAGGAAGTTGCCTTATGGCCAGTGTATAGCAGATTTTGATGTAAATCACTATTGATTGTGAGATGGTCTGTTTCTGCATCGCCTTTCCTTTCTTTGCTCTGACAAACCCCACAAAGGGTTGATCACCCAACCGGAACTCTTTTGTGCGGTCAATGTAGAGTGACACTATTCTTTTTGGACCCAGCTGATGGAGTCCCTCCTCTTCTTTAGATTGGTAAGGCAGAGTGTAAAAGGTAGGCAGAGTGAGGGACTGACCCATGTGAAAGGGAGTGACCACCTTCAGTAGAAGGAATGCTCAAGTCCGAAGGAACAGTTTATTGGGATAGATGTTGAGGTACAGAGGATGTGCTGAGAGTGCCTGTAATTCACTGACCATCCAGGCAGATATCATCACTATGAAGGCAGTTTCTATGGTAAGAAGCCTGAGCAGACAGTTATGTAGTAGCTCGAAAGTGGCACACATCAAAAATGTGTGCACTAGGTTGAGGTCCTACTGTGGCATAATGAAAGGTGCTGGTGAGAACATATGTTGGAGACCTTTCGAAAGCCTATGTACAATAGGGGATTTGAAGAGGATAGGGCAGATCGGGTAACTGCACAAAAGCTGAGATTTCAGAAAGATAATCTTTTAATGTGCCCAAAGCAGATCCCTGCTGCCCTAAGGTAAGAGTAAACAAAAGAACAATGGAACGGGGTGCAAGGTCAATGTGTGTTTCTATATACCATGCCACAAACTTGCTCCAATGGCAGGCATATACCACCTTGTAAAGGAATGCCTGGCTGCCAGAATAACATTGCAAACTTCAGGAGGAAGGTCGAAAACTGTCAAAAGTCGCCACTCAATGTCCACGCATGAAGGTGAAGCATTTTCAGATGCGGGTGCAGAAAGCTGCCCTGCTGCTGTGACACAAGATCCTCACAAAGAGGCAGACTGATCAGTGGACCCGTGCTCATGCTCAACAGCTCGGGATGTCAGACTCTCTGTGCCCTCTGTGGGACTTACCAGAGTGGCCCAATGAATGCGATGAAGATCTTCGACTCCGTGACTGATCCTGGGACCTTCTTCTTGACTGGGATCGAGACCATTGCGGCATCGCACGTCAAGCCGCCAGAAGCTTAAGGGACCACTCTCTCAAGGTCTTTGGGTTCATGGGGCGGCAGTCAACACAGGTCTTAGCATTGTGGTAGCACTTGAGGCACCAAAGACAAACAACGTGCAGCTCCATCAACAGTCAGTGACCAGCACCGCAGTGCTTGAAGCCACCCTTTCTATATGACATTGCTGCCACACCTGGAGAAAAACTTTAAAAAGCTTTGCGAAAAGTCAAAAAAAGCTCAAAATGTGACTGAAGGAGTAGCTCTTCCTTGATCTGTGTTAACTGGCGTGAAAAGAACAGACGTCAGTATGCTGGGGTGGCACCCAGATAGGCACCGCACACGTCACTTCAGGCGCTGATGACACCAAAGCTGACGATGACACCAAGCAGAGCCAAAAGACTAACCCTATCCGCATGAAGGGGCAAGGAAACTGCGGCTAGAAGTCTTTATCAGATGGTTTGCAAAACAGGATACTGAAACTGTTTGAGGACTGGCACTAAAAGTTGCAGTAAAGGGTGGAACAGAAAGAATGCCATGGACTAAACCAGTACGAAGAACAAAGACAGGCTAAACTGAATGAAAGCTATGGAGGAAAGAGTATCCGTAAAGAAAGGCACCAAAGCGAGGAACTGGATAGTGAAAGGTGGCTGGCATTGAAGGGAGGGAAGGGTTGCTCTAGATAGATCACGCTAATCTTAGGTGGGAGGAGGAAAGATGAGGATAAAGTACTTGCTATAATCTTATCAATCGAAAACACAGCAGGATCTCAGGACCTCAGTGTTAACAGTGTTAACTCTGGCAATCAGAAGGGGACCAGAGGGAGGGGGCTAAAAGGCAGATGTCATGCAAAGCAGAGCAAGACAGCAACGTCCTTGAGCTGACTGACATCTCTTCCTCCACTCTTACCACAGTTGTCTATCCTCCTGTACCCAGGGGAAGGCTCTATGGTGCTGAGAGTGGGCAAGACCGAAGCGGAGAGAGTAAATGGAAAGGTAGCGGGAATTAAATAAAGGTGATGGGAGGAGAGAAGGGAGTGAATAATAGGTTAGAAGAGAAAATAGTTGTGAGGAGAAAAGGTGCAGGAGGAATAGTATGTGGTAGCAAAAGGAGGTGGTGAGGTAGAAGCAAAAGTGGGAGCAGATGGTAGTGACGGCAAGGGTAGAAAAGGTGTATAAAGGGGAGTAGACAGTCTTAAGTAAGATAAGGAGGTGGTTTAAGGCAGGGAAAAGAAATCTGCTGAAAAGTTCAGAAAGAGGTGGCCAGGACAGGTAAAGTAAGTTTAAACTTACTGAAATATCTGAAGTGCTCAAAGGGGAGTTTGTAGTAAATCAGATGTAGAAAGAGCCTGGGGAAGAAGGCCAGATAAAACTAGGGCCTATTTCTCCAACCAACTGTTGTGAGATTCTTTTCACTCCTTAATTGCACCTTTGCTGTCACAGTGTGCTGTGTGATTTTCTTTGGTAAGATGTGTCCCTACTGCTCAGATACAACATTCTGCCAAAACGTTTGGTTAAAGCAAAGATTGTCATTAGCACACAGTACACCAGTTATAGGCAAGAACAACAATGCTACTTTGAACATAGCTCTGACAATTCTACAAAATTGAAGTTTCAGTTAATTTGTTTGGAATTACTATAAACAACATGCAAATCTTACCACTGTACATAAACTAAAATAAGTCAAATAATAAAGCAGAAAAGAATTTAAAACCACGTGAACTGACCTAGAGAGCCACATTTATTAAGTTAGGGGTTTTATTATATTTCGTGCTCACATTTGTGTATTTCTGTCCTTTTTATGCTTTTATTGCTTCCACCCTTTTTATTTCTCCCCCAGAAGAATGATTTTGCTTATTTATTAGTACAAATACATATGAGAATTTGCTTTGACTGATTAACATAAAGGGACGATAAAAATCAATATTTTCTGCAACTTCACAAGTTTATCTTATTAATTACGATCCATACACTCCGGGATCATTATGCTACTTTTTTGACTTATCGTGCTGAAAGTGAAATGATTGTGCTGGCACTGTTATTGTGTCATGGGGTTATTTTAGCCCTTTGCATGGGCACACTTATTTTAGCTCTCTGCCTGTGCCCTTTTACCTAGTTTATTTAATTTATTCTTATTATTTTAGCAAAAGCTTCATTTAAGCTGTGATGTTTTTATTATCATCAGTTGCCCTTTCACACAGAATTTATTAGTTCTTCTGCACAACATTTCATCTTGTGCTCAGCACGAGGCTGTACATGATTATTTACTGAGTATTGCCAGTCCAAAGATTACGTCTACCTTACATTATCACATCAGGGCCGTTCTCAGAACGACATGTTTTATTATAAAACAACATGCTGCCCCAAACTAAGTTAGAGGGGACATTCCAGCCAGTCATCTCACGCTGTGCCATGTGTCACAGATCTGCTGAATTTGGCCTCATCACTCCATCTACTTGGGAGTACTGCCAGCAGACCAACAGGCAAAACCTCTACGTATTCTCAGGTATGGGGGTGGGGATATCTTGCAGAGACTAGAACGGGCAGATTAGGGCTATCACTGCTAACACTCTCATGTAGATTTTTAGTTGTGAGAGTAGGGATTTTAAACTCACCAGTGTGACAGAATGTTGGGACTTTTTATCTGTTCTACTTCTCTGGTCACCATAATAATAATGTAGTGTTTTATTGTCCTAATAATCACAATTCATGCATTTATACAGTTGCTTCAATAAAATCTATTGAATCAAATACTGCTTCTGTTTGTCTTTTGCATTTATGAGACTTGTGTAACTGAGAGAAAGAGGTAAGATCTGTTCCACCACGAGTTCCCTGAGAAGTCAGAGTGTCATGCGTCAGGCTGACACAAATCATCTTTACTTATGGGTTTTGGTGAGGTGCTTCTAGCTAGCTGAAAGGATTAGTCTGACAGCTATCAGGCGGTATGGGATAAGACTCAGTCCCCCACACGTGGTTGTGCTGCCGCCCGATGCCAGCAGACTTTTTCCAATGACAGTCTTAAGATAGTTGTTTCCATTCAACAGCCAGTTTATTTTATATTCTAGAGTAGTGATTCCTTTAATTTTTCTCTTCTCTAAAAGAGATATTTTGTTTCATCTAAATTTTTGCTAATTATACCAACTGTTCTAAAATGGACAGTGCTGCAACTGTTTCACGATTGAAAGAACAAATATAATCAAACAAATTAAATACAATTGGCAAAATAATGCAGCAAGTATATTATAATTGCTGAGACCAATGAGATATTTGAAAGTACGTTGAGTGCATTGTCTCTTTATGCTACAAAGATGAGGGTATTTGGTATTTTTGTTAGAAAATCGATTAACTCAAAATCTGCTAGTTGCTATATGCACAAACATTTTCCTTTCTGCAACCCTCATATCCGAAATGTCCGATGCTGAAAGCAATTGCACATTTGAACAGGAACTGTACATCTAGTGCACAGTAGTATCGTGTATCTGAGGGCTTAAGAGAAAATTCTCTCTCCTAGCAAAACCCCTCAAATGTGTAGAATGTCAAAAACAACAAAATACCTTTTTTTAAAGTCTGTCAATTAGTGTCATATATTTTATTCCAGCAAACACCAGATGAAACCAAATGTGAGGTCTGTTTTTGTCTTTAAAAAACTTAAATGTAGCTTTGGAAGAAGTTGATTTTGTACTCCCGTTTTCATTCTCAGAAGTGTCCAGCGAAAGTCTCCACAGAGGTCAGCAAATATTAGGTGCAAGGGGTCATGCCACACCTAGGATTTTTCACAATATTAAGGCCTTCCAATAAAAGTATATAAGAACCAAAAGAGGAAAAAGGGATAGAGCAAACCTATGGGTAGGAGCTAGCCGTATCGGCAAGTTAGATCACTGAGCTGGTTAGACCGGCAATCAATTCCTCTGGGGAAAAGGCAATGTGCAACAGGTCAGAAGTGATCATACTCCAAATAAGCCTGCTATAATGCAACAAGTTTGTTGACATTTAAAACACCGCCAGAACACACCTAAAGCGTTTACAAAATAAAATAAAATGTAGATGCGCTTTGAGCTATACACGTGTGTAGAAAAGCACATCTCTTAAAGTGGTTATTCTCAGTAGTTCCAACTGTATATGGTACTATGTTCACTGAGTGCACTGGGAAACTGCCAGAGTAACACTGAATAGTACAATCCTATTGTTGCTTATGGGTGTTTTTTGACATTTTTGAAAATGTGTGTATCCCGATTGCCTGATACAACTTTTGTCATACTGGTTTTGTTTGAATCATTACAATTCTTTTTACCTAATAGTTTTGGTAATTTTAATGATTAGTGGTGTTTTGGTGCTGCTTAAATAACTTACTTGCATTTCTGTAAGGAAAAACCTGTAGGTTTGAACCCTGGTTATCAACAGGTAAGTCCAGGTTTTCTCACTGAAAGGGATATTTATCTAACAAGACACAAGATTACCATTTGGGGGGAGTATCTCCCCAAAGTAAAAATCCAGTCTTTTTAAGTTTGTACACATGTAACAACTTTAATTAAGGCTTGATCAAATCTAAAGGAAAAACATCTATATCCTGGAATTTCAGTAAATTTCAGGAAAGAGAGCGAGAGGAGTATAGTCACACCTCTTACACACTCACTGCTCATGATGGAAGGGCTGCTGCAGCAAAATCTAATGCGGACAAGCCCTGTGTGGCCAACGCCCCATTTGGCTGCAGAGCCAAACCTGCAGTCAGACCCTGCACCCTACTCTCAGGGGATGGCTAACCCAGCTGCGCTGAAGGATTGGCCCATAGAGTGTGGTCATACTTTTGGTTTTATTCACTTTTTTGGATCTGAGGATCCTGGATGGAATTGCGAATCCAGGGCAAGTGTCATGCTTCGGTTAAGTGAACCCAAGGCAAGGTTTTCAACCCATAATGTCCTCTTAGAGATTTTCCCAGTCCACATCTGCGAATCCTTGAGAGGCGAAGCGTGGCTTGTTAAATCTTGTCCTGAGTTTGCAGTAGCTTGACTGCCACACTATGCCCTGGAAGTCAGAGGGTGCCTATACTGACCTCTCATATGTCCTTTTCATTTTTTCTTCACAACACAGGGCGATAGTCTCTGGCTAGTTAATGCCTATGATTCACTGTCAATGAAAAGCCTTGTTTATTGTTTGCTTTTAATTTAGGCTCTGATTGATAAATCTACCACAACTTCCCAGTTAAACAGTATAAATCACAAAGTAAGTTTCTGCATGTAAAGCTATGTGCCATTCTTTAGGCCGGGGAGGTGCTAAAAAATACTGTATTTTCCCATTTTATGGTTTACATTTTTTAAATAATTTTCCGGTAGAAGGTACAACAATCTTCCCACCTACATCTACGTGTTGGTGCGGAAACAATAAATTAACTATATCAGGAAAGACAATCAAGGGGGAACAGGCAAGGAAAAGAGTTGAGGGGGGATCTACGGGGGATGACACAAAGGGATGCCAACAGTCGTAGAGCTGGGCACAAGTCACAAAATGGCAGGGGAGGGAGAGAGGAAGACGAGGGATATCCTGCTACATGCTGGGACAGCTAGAACCGTGGTCAGGGTGTGTCAGGCGGAGGACATGCTGATACGTCAGGAAGTACAAGTTACTTCAAACAACAAAAAAGAGGGGGGGGCTAGTAAAGGTGGGAGGTTTGGAAAAATAACTTCTTCCTGCTCCTGTGTGTATAGCTCCCGACAATATCTCAATCAAAAAGGACTACACACAGTTCCATATGCAAAATGTCTCTGTAGAACAGGAAACAAAAATATGAAATATTTAGAGCAAGAGCCCTCACTCACCTTACGGTGACATGCTTCATCATAGGGCTAAGCTCCTCTTCAGGCCGGCACTGCAATGCCTGACGGGCCCCACGAAGGGGCTCTTTGCCGGAGATCTTTTATGAGAAGAAGCCGGTCAGTGTAAATAGCAAATATAGGATTGGTATGAAAAAACTGTTAAAAATGACTAGAGGTGCAACACAGTTTATTAGAATACCTCATCTCCGTCATGATTAAAAACAACAAAAAGGGGGGAGAAAATAAAGCAATGTTTAAACTCCCCAATAACTATTGTAAGGAAACACCACTAAAGCACCCAAATTAGAGTTCTAGTCGGAGTAGACACAAGATCCCCTGTGCTACTTCTAGACGTCGGTCAACATGTTTCTCGCTAGTTAGTCAAAATAGATCTAGTGCGATTCATCAGGACCATGACACCTACCTAATCCTAAAGTGATGTACGGCCCATATTAGGGGATCACTAATTAGTGGGAACCCTCCATATACTAAAAGATGGGCCCCATCGAGGAGAACAACAGGCTTGGGTAGTCCATGTAGTTCGAATGAAATCCCCCGTCCAGGAGCACAGAGGTACCGTAGGTGTGCCAGCAGACGGGGGATTTCATTCAAATTACATGGACTTGTTTTTAATCATGACAGAGATGAGGTATTCTAATAAACTGTGTTTCACCTCTAGTCATTTTTAACAGTTTTTTCATACCAATCCTATATTTGCTATTTACACCGACCGGCTTCTTCTCATAAAAGATCTCTTGCAAAGAGCCCCTTCGTGGGGCCAGTCAGGCATTGCAGTGCCGGCCTGACGAGGAGCTTAGGCCTATGATGAAGCATGTCACCGTAAGGTGAGTGAGGGCTCCTGCTCTAAATATTTCATATTGTTGTTTCCTGTTCTACAGAGACATTTTGCATATGGAACTGTGTGTAGTCCTTTTTGATTGAGTACAAGTTACTTACCTTTGGCAATGAAATATCTGGTAGAGACATATTCTAGTTGCAGATTCCTTACCTTAGAATTTTCCCCAGGCGTCAGACTGGATCCGGAGATTTTTCTTTGAGCAATACCCTTGCGCGTCGGCAGGTGGCGTCTGTCGACTCCGCGAGGTCGTTGGTGTCGTGGTCACCATGATGATGTCGGGAGTACTATATAGACGCCGCCCTCGCGTAGTGACATCAGTTTCTATTAACGACTTTCCACGCCAAAGGGCAGAGCGGCTTAGAACAGTGAGATTGGGGCACCAGAGCTAAGCACTTGAAAGTGGTAATCACTGTCCCTAGAAATCAGTTTGCAAGCAGGTAGGATGGATGGGCGGTAATGAATCTGCAACTAGAATATGTCTCTACCAGATATTTCATTACTGAAGGTAAGTATCTTGTACATCTGATAGAGACTTCTAGTTGCAAATTCCTTACCTTAGAATAGATACCCAAGCAATGCCATCCTCAGTGGTGTGCTGCGAACCAACATCATACAAGGATGTCTTGCAGGACCGAACAAACAAAATAGCCGTCCAGATGGACCTGACTTTCCAGGCAGTAGCGCTTAGCAAACGTGTGCAGGGATGCCCATGTAGCTGCCTGGCATATATCCAGGACAGGAACTCCGCGTGCTAACGCAGTGGAAGCAGCAGTTGCTCTGGTGGAATGAGCACGCAAGCCTTCAGGAGGGTGCTTTTTGGCCAAAGCGTAGCACATTTTGATGCAAAGAAGCACCCATCGAGAGATGGTACGCTTTTGCAATGCCTTCCCTGTTTTTGCACCTGCATACCCAACAAAGAGTTGATCGTCCACCTGGAAATCTTTGGTATGACTGAGGTAGAACGCCAACGCTCTTTTTGGGTCCAGACGGTGGAGTCTCTCCTCCTCATGGGAAGGATGTGGGGGTGCGTAGAAAGTAGGCAGAGTGATGGACTGGCCTACATGGGAGGGTGTAACCACCTTAGGAAGGAAGCCCTAGTGCGCAACACGACTTCGTCAGGGTGCACAGACAAGTATGGAGGTTTTGAGGAAAGTGCCTGAAGCTCACTCACCCTGCGAGCAGAGGTGACAGCGACCAGAAAGACAGTTTTGAAGGTGAGGAGCCGCAAGGGACTATTATGCATTGGCTCAAAGGGGATACACATCAAGTAAGTAAGTACAAGATTAAGGTCCCACTGAGGCATGATAAATGGAGTGGGAGGAAACAAATGGGTGAGCCCTTTTAGGAATCTACTCACAATAGGATATTTTAAGAGTGAGGGCTGATTAGGTAGCCTAAGAAAGGCTGACATGGCAGATAAATACTCTTTTAGGGGTGCCCAAAGCAGAGCCCTGCTGGGCCACAGAATGAATGAACAGAAGAACCTCGGACAGAGGTGCAGAAAGGGGATCAACAGATTTGTTGGTACACCATGCCACAAATGTATTCCAATGACAGGTGTATACAGTTTTGGTTGATGGGCGCCTGGCTGTCAAGGTAACATTGCAGACTTTGGGTGGAAGGGCATAAGCCGTCAACTGGCACCCTTCCATCGCCACGCATGAAGGTGGAGGTTGGACAGGTTCGGGTGAAGAACCGTCCCCTGATGCTGCGACAAGATCCGCCCAAAGAGGCAGTCTAAGTGAAGGATCGATGGACATGCTCAATAGCTCTGGATACCATACTCTCCGTGCCCAGTCTGGAGCCACCAAGATGACTTGGGCCCAGTCGTTCCTGATTTTCTTGAGAACTCTAGGCAGAAGAGGTATAAGTGGAAAGGCGTACAGGAGGCCAGAGTTCGACTCAAGACAAAAAGCGTCTCCGAGCGAATGCCATCTTGGAAACTCCAATGCGCAAAACAGCTGACATTGCTCGTTCTGTGCGGAGCCGAACAGATCTAACCAAGGCTCTCCCCACTGCTGAAAGAGACCTTGCGCCATCTCCGGATGGAGATACCATTCGTGATCGGCTGTGCATCAACGGCTAAGTTCGTCCACTCTGGCGTTGAGGGAGCCCGCCAGATGCTGAACAATCTCGGTAATGCCCTGATGTTCCAGCCATGTCCAGAGGCGTAGTGCCTCCTGACAAAGGGTCCAGGACCCTACTCCACCCCGTTTCTTGGAGTACCACATGGCAGTAGTGTTGTCCGTGAACACCTGCACCACTTTCCCTTTGAGAGAGGGAAGGAATGCTTTCAACACAAGCCTGATCGCCCGGAGCTCCAGTAGATTGATATGGAGTCCAGACTCTGCCGGAGACCATCATCCTCTGATCTCCGCCTCTCCCATGTGGCCACCCCAGCCCAGAAGTGACGCATCTGTCACTATAGATAGATCTGATTGGGGAAGGGAGAGGGATCTGCAGTGGACCCAATTTGGATTCGAAAACCACCACTGCAGGTCTTTCGTAGTCCCCTCCGAGATCTGCACCCACTGGAACTTCAGGTCCCACTGCAGAACCCGCATATGCCATCTGGCATGTGTCACTAGCAGGATGCAGGAGGCCATGAGGCCCAGCAGCCTCAGAGTCAGTCTAACCGAAACCCAAGACCGAGGCCGAAAGATCGGAATCACAGTCTGAATGTCTTGGACTTGTTTTTCGGGAGGATAAGCCCGACACTGCACTGTGTCCAGACCGCTCTGATGAAAGGGAGCGACTGACAGAGTCAAGTGTGACTTCAGCACTTTTATAGTGAACCCCAGCGTTTGCAGGAGGTTCGCCGTAGTCTGAAGGTGGGAGACGACTTTCAGGGGCGAATCTGCCTTCAACAGCCAGTCGTCGAGGTAGGGGAAGACTGAGACCCTTATCCTGCGCAGGTGAGCTGCAACCACCACCATCACTTTCGTGAACACTCGAGGGACACTGGTAAGGCCGAAGGGGAGCACGGTAAACTGAAAGTGCTCATTACCTACCACGAATCGTAGGTAACGTCTGTGGGCAAGCAGGATGGGGATGTGGAAATAAGCGTCCTGCAAGTCCAACGCTACCATCCAGTCTCCTGGGTCCAAGGCAGACCGAACCTGAGCCAGGGTGAGCATTTTGAATTTCTCCTTCTTGAGGAAGTAGTTTAGGTCCCGAACGTCTAGGATAGGACGTAAGCCCTTGTCCTTTTTTGGTATCAGAAAGTAGCGGGAATAACAACCATGGCCTATTTCTGGCACAGGGACCATTTCTACAGCTCCCTTGGCCAAAAGAGCTGGGACTTCCTGGCGGAGAAGCGCCAAATGATCCTCTGGAAGGTGATTGAAGGATGGTGGCATGGGTGGTGGAGCAGATTTCGAAAGGGAGGGAGTAGCCCTTTTGAACAATCTGTAAAACCCACCTGTCCGTGGTGATATTTTCCCAGTGGGGCAGGTGATGGCGAATCCTGCCACCAAATGGACGCGAGTGAGGGGACAGACTAGGAGGGTTTGGAGGCTGGAGTGGGGGCAGAGGTGGACTGGGCAGACCTCTGGTTCCCTGTCCCACAGCCACGTGGGATTCTGCGTCCCCGGCCACGCATAGGCTGAACAGCGTGCGAGACACAGTGGCTGGGTGGAGGACGCAACAGGCCTTTCTGTGGCCACGAAAGGGGCTAAAAGCAGACTGTGGTGGGCGAGGGGCAGAGGAAAGGTTGAGGGACCTAGCCGTAGCCCGGGAATCCTTGAATCTCTCCAAGGCTGAGTCCGCTTTGTCTCCGAAGAGACAGGAGCCATCAAAGGGCATGTCCATGAGTGACTGTTGGACATCCCCCGCAAAACAAGAAGTGCGTAACCAGGCGTGGCGTCATAAGGCCTCCGTCGTAGCAACCGATTTGCCCAGAGAGACGGTCGTGTCCAGCCCACAACGGATTGTGAACCTTGCCGCATCTCTCCCATCGGTCACAGCTTGGGAGACAATAGCACGGGCCTTCTCTGGTATCTGCGGCAGGACTTGCGCAACCGTATCCCACAAAGAGTGGGTATAGCGGCCCAAAAGGCATGCAGTGTTCACAGACTGCAGCACGAGACTGGAGGAAGAAAACAACTTCTTGTCAAACTGTTCCAGCCTTTTGGATTCCCTATCCGGGGAATGTGCCTGAAGAAGAGGAAGCCGGGATAACAAGACTCTCAGGCGTGGGGTATTGGGACAGAAATTTACGGTCATTCGGAGTGGGCCGATGGCGACGTGCGATAGTCCTATTAACAGGAGCCCCTGTGTTGGGTTTGGACCATGTACCCAAAAGGACATCGGTGAAGGCCTCATTAAACGTCAAAACGGGTTCTGAAGTAGAAGCCCCAGGCTGAAGCACCTCTGTCAGGTGATTAGGCCTGACCTCAGCAGTGGGAAGCTCGAGACCAAGGACCTCAGCTGCCCTACTGACCACCATACCATAAGTTGCTCCCTCCGCCGAAGCCATGGTAGGATGAGACAGCATGCCAGCGTTAGGAGAAGGATCCAGACCACTGGCTTCACCCAATTCCTGAGCCCAGTCCATAGAAGGGTCATCCTGGTATTCATAAGGGTCCAGGGACCCCTCCTATTCCTCCCCATCTTCGCACCCATAAGAAAAAGGGTCAGAATCCGACCTGGGGCGAATAAGCCCCATCGAAGCTGAAGGCGGCGTCAGCTGACGCTGCTCTGACTCCAGAGTCGTCGGGGATAAGGATTGGGTCGACGTCGACAGTGGGCACCACAGACGTTGGAAGTGTCGATAATCGACCCGGCGCCGGGGAAGGTCTCAAGGGTGCGACTGGTGCCAGTGCGGATCCGCGCACAGATCTGGAGGTGACCTCAGTGGCTGGAGCCAAAGCTGCCGGCGTGGAACCCGAAGGCCCCTCTGCCAAACCCCTTGGGCCCGAAGGCATCGCATCAGGGTCGGAACTCCCAAATATGAGGCCCATTACCTCATAAAACTCTAACTCTTTAAGCTGGGTGGGGGGCGCTCCGGCTCCGGGAAACTCGGGGAAGCGTGGAGCCGACCCAGACGCAGGCTCTGAGGACAAAGGCCTTGTGCATGGACGCTCTTCCCGCATCGTGCCGGCCGAGCGATGGTGCAAAGTTGTAGAACGATGGGACTTCTTCTTCTTACCTTGACCCAAGGATTTAGAAGACGACGAGTGGTGATGACTCCGCGACCGATCTCTAGACCTTCCTCTCGAGCGAGACCTGGACCTACGCAGAGTCGACTGCCGTGCCGCCATTGGCTTGAGGGACCGCTCCCTCAAAGCCTTCAGGTGCATGGCCCGGCACTCAGAGCACGACTTCGGGTCGCGCTCGAAACACCACAGACAAACCCGATGAGGATCCGTCACAGATATTGTCCGATGACAGTCCTCGCATGGCTTGAACCTTGTCTTCGGGCACATCCTCGACGAACCAAAGTTTCACAGAAAAAAGTCGACAAAACGGTCCAATTCGGCTAAAAATTAGCCAGGGTAGATCTTCTCCGTATCAGTGTGTGGTGCGGAAAGAAAAGAACTGACGTCACTGCACGAGGGCGGCGTCTATATTCTACTCCTGATGTCATCACTGCGACCACAACACCAATGACGTCTATGGAGTCGACCGACGCCACCTGCCGACGCACAAGGATATTGCTTGAAGAAAAATCCCCAGATCCAGTCTGACGCCTGGGGGAAATTCTAAGGTAAGGAATCTGCAACTCGAAGTCTCTGCCAGATAGTCAATTCACTGAATTTGTGTGAAAGGTACCGTATGCAGGGTCCCCATATCTTATCAAACTGTGATAACGTATTAGTCACGACCGCTGTCACTTTCACCATAGCCAGTAGCTCCTATTATTGATTCAGCCAATCAAGTTGTCAGGATTTTATCTAAGCCCCATCGAGAGAGCAGAAATTGCTTGGTGGCTCTAAGCATTAAAGTGATGGTGCACCTCTTTGCAGATTTTAGGGTGTAGGTCAAGGAGTTTGGAAGACCCAGCAGGATATCACTAGGGAATCTAGAGATGTCGGTACCATATATTTTGTCTATAGCTGCTACAACCTCTATCCAGAAGTACCTTTTTTGGGGGCAATTCCAACTTTACAGTACCAATTTGACAGCAGTACCACCAGCAAATATTATCACTGCCCCTCTTCCACTGGGCGATTTTGGCTGGTGTATAGTACTAATAGTGTGCAATTTTAACCATTTGTTTACCAGAGGCATTGTGGGCTGAAGAACGGTGCTTGGTGGATGATGTCCCACCATTCTTTAGTGGTAAGCGTGCGCTCGCATTCCTCCTCCCATCATCGCTGTGCAGGTGATCTAAAGGGCGCTTGTGGTGCATTGAGGAACATGTAAAGTTTGAATGGAGGAGTTTAACATAGGAACAGGTAAGAAGCCATTTTTCAAAGGGCACAAGAGGCCTACCAGCATAGGACCGCCCCAGAGGGTGGGAGACCAGGTGTTGGATAGCGGCATACTGACAGTATGTGGTGACCGGGGTCCAGGAAAGTCGCATCCCTGAGCTTAGGTACTTTAACTTATTCTTCCTCCACCTTTCTTGAGTTACGCCCATATGTGCAGGAAGGATATTAGCACTCGATAAATCTCCAGGGTGGGGGAGGAGCTGTAACCACTGCTCCTTTCACCGTGCCACTATGGATTGGCCTCCCTCTCCTCTATCTACGGTAACGGAGCACTCAGGTGGGAACTCCTCTAAAGGCCTATTGGGGAATGAGAGCCTCGTAAAAGGACTACCAGGAAGAGTTTAAGTTTTTTTGCTTAAACTGGGTAAACACCACCAAGATTTATTAGATTTTTTTTTTATAGATCAGAACCCTAACACCATGTTCCTTACAGAGGCCTGGCTAAGTGAAGCCTCCGGTCCAGACATCTTAGCAGCTCTACCCTAGGGATACTGCATTTCTCATCTTGACCGGAAGGCAAAAAAAAAGGGGGAGGATTGCTATCTTAACAAAAGACACGTTCTGTTGTGTTACAGAGAAGCTTGAGATCTCAGATTGTGAAGCATTGTGATTCTCTATATCACTAACTAAGACATTCACCATGTTAGCTACTCTTAATTATCACCCCTCAGGTACAGTTAGTAATTGGGTCTCTGAGGTTCTGGAGAAACTGTCCTCCATTATTCTGAGATGTGCCAATTTAACGGTGCTGGGAGACCTAAACCTACGTCTGGATGACGAAACAGATAAATCGGGCCAGTCCCTAATTGAGGGCTTTTCAGCTCTAGAACTAGCATTGATTAACAATCTTCCCACACATACAGCAGGGCATTTACTAGACCCTATTTTTTTAGAATGTAGGTACCCTTCAATTGAATATGCCTTTGCCCCTAATATGATCTGATAATCAAGCCATCCTGTGCTCTTTCTCAATCGATTCCCAATCGCTTGATAATATCTAACGGCCCACGTCTCATGGGAGATGCTGGGCCAAGCTAGATGCTCAAAAATGGAATGCTCTACTAGGGGAACCACTGCCTGCTTTAGACAACTCAGTAGATGGTGCAGCAAATAAAATAGAAAATTGGCTCAGAACCTCAGCAGATAAGCTGGCACCCAGAAACCAAAAGGGCCATCCTAGATCCCTACCCTGGATCCATGGTTCATGGACTCCTTATACAAGGAGAAGAACAGCGGTAAAAAGCTAGAGAGGCAGTGGCGTAAAACATACAATCAAGATGATAAACTAATTTATAAAAACACATTAATAGCATTTCAGGATAATTGCAGACAAGCAAAGTCCGCTCATTTCATCGAGAAAATCACAGAAACCAAAAATTGTCCTAAGACCCACTATAAGGTGGTGAAGTCATTGGCTGACTCGTCTAATCGAACCCCCAACATCGCTCTCTCTCACAATCACAATGCGAGGAGATATTGGACTTTTTTTGTTAATAAAGTTGAGGCCTTTAGGAACACCTTTATATCCACAGGAAAGACTTATGATTTTATAGACACTTTTAGCACCAGCACGTTAACTCATTTTGAGCCTACTGATGTATTGTTTATACGGATTGCATTATCGACCTTGAAATCGGGCTCCTCTTTGGATCCCTGCCCTCCTGATATCCTAAGTAAGCTCTCACAACAAAATCTAGAGACAATTGTCCATCTACTAAATCTGTCGGTATCCAGTGGGGAAGTTCCTAGTTGTTGGAAAACAGCTTTAGTCACCCCGCTGCTGAAAAAGCCTAATGCAGACCCACAGGTTTGGTCCAATTTTAGGCCCATATCCATTTTATTTATTTTCTCCAAACTGATAGAAAAACATGTGAATCTGCAATTGATAAGATTCATAGGGTTGAATAACTTACTCCATCCCTCTCAGTTGGGCTTCCGATCTGGCTATAGTACTGAATCAGCTCTGCTCGGGGTCACTGTATTTTTTAAACATAAATTAGATGATGGGTGGGAGGCATCTGCAGTCCTACTCTTAGACTTAAGCGCAGACTTTGACACAGTTAATCATGACACATTACTCAGGAGACTGGATAGCATGGATATACGGGGCAAAGCTCTCACTTGGATCGAATCCTTTTTGAAAGATTGCTTTTTTTCAGGTCCATTTTGACCAATCCAAGCCACGAGCTCTCACGTCTGGGGTTCAGCAGGGCTCTATTTACAGCCACTACTTTTTAATCTGTAAGTGAGACCATTGGCAAATATTGTTGAGAGCTTTGGTCTTACTCTCTTCTCTTATGCGGATGATACCCAAATTGTGGTCTCCCTGTCTTCCAAAGAACCAGTCAACCGTGGCTGCACTTACCCCTCGGTCTTCAGGAGGTGACAGATTGGATGTCTGCAAATTCTCTGAAGCTGAATGGGGACAAGACCGAATTACTACTCGTCGGTAAATCCCCTTCATTATGGGGCCCACACCTCTGGCCAATATCGTTGGGTGCTCCTCCACTTCTTGCGGGTCGGTAAAGAGTTTAGGAGTGTGGCTAGATCATGAGCTGTCCATCACGAAACAGATAACTATGGTGGCAGCCACGTATTTCAGCATTTTAAAATGGCTAAGAAAAATCCTTTACTGTATTCCTTTTACAGTCCAGGCCTTAGTCATGTCATGGCTGGATTACAGAAACATTCTTTATCTTGGAGTGAATAAACCCTACTAGGACGCCTTCAAGTAGTACAGAATGCTGCGACGCGTCTCCTGCTCCGCTCAGCAAAATTCACTAGCTCTGCCACTTTATTAAATTCTCTCCACTGGTTGCCTGTAGAAAAAGAGATGCATTTCAAAGCACTTTATTTGATGTTTAAATGCCTCCACACATTTCTCTCTCCTACCTGAGCGCGGAAGTTACATACTACACGCCGCAACGTACTCTTAGATCAAGTTGTCAGAACCTTACTGTTGTTCCTAGAGTCAAAGGGTCCGGCAAGGTGGATGTGCGTTCCGTACTCTTGGACCCAAATTATGGAACAATTTTCCGTCACATCTGAGAAATTGCAATTCCTTGCTGGACTTCAGAAAGCTGCTGAAAACATGGCTGTTCCCACTGATATAATCTGGAAAGATTGACTTTGACTACTGTGAGTCTCTGGCGAGCGCTGGGAAACCCCATGGGTAGCTAGGCGCTTTATAAGATGGGTAATCAATCAGTCAGTCATGGGCGGGAGACCATGCACAGATTGAAGTTGTGTAGTGTCCATGAGGCCATCCACGTCAAATAAGTCACCCACCCTCTTGCAGTTGGCTTCTTGCCACTGTGTGGATGTAGAACCGCACAATGCGGGTGGGAGGATATGGGTTTCATATAACGGGTGTCTTTGGTGAACTTGGGGTAGATAGTTTCCACTGGACTTGCATCCTGTCCCAAACTTCCATCGTAGCTCAAAGTACTGGTGAGATATACACCTCTACTGGACGGTGTTGTTTTGGAAGCCATGGCACTTTCAACATATGGATGCCAGGCACTGCCTGTTCTATGAAACACCAATGTTTTTAGATGCTAGGTCTAGACCACTCCACCATGTAACACAGCTGCGCTGCCTGACAGAAGCATAGTAGCTGAGGAACGCCCAAGCCCGCCCTCCGACTGAGGTAAGTATGTCTGCTTCTTCGCCATGCCCTCCTTCTGCCCATCCCAGATGAAGTCCTCAATTAGGCGTTGTAACTTATCAAGTACATGGGAGGAGGTGGTCGAGGGGTCAGGGGGGATTTGAAGTGGCAACGTTTCCGTGAGATAAAGGATCTTCGGTAAGAATGTCATTTTAATGATAGCTAGTTGCCCCAACCAGGCGAAGCCGTGTCCCTTCCACTTTGAGACACTGGAGCGGGCAGTAGGTGAAATCGCAGCGCAATTGCGTTCAGCGGAGTGCCCAGGTGTGGAGTAGATTTGCAGACCCAGGTACCCTATTCCTTGAGAGGCCTACACGAACCATAATTGACCTTCAAGCAGAGCTTGATCGGCTTTTGGGATAGTGAGCTTCAGCGCTGAGGATTTCTGTAGATGTGTTTTAAATACAGAGGCCAACCCAAAAGCAGCCAGTTCTCGCATCACCGCGGGTAAAGAAACGTGCGGGTTCGACATGACGAGTAATCATCATCTGCATACAATGCTGCCTTGTGTTCCTTACTGCCTATTGCTGTGATATCCCGGTTACCTAATATTCGTTCAGCAAAGGGCTCCATATATAAGGCAAAGAGTAATGGGTACAAGGAGCAGCCCTGGCAAATGCCTCTGGAGATGTGGAAAGGCTGTGACAGGAACCCATTAACTTTTACCATTGCTCTAGGAAATGTATAACAGAGCCGTGAACCAAGGCCAAACCTCTCCAATACCAAGCACGGATACAACCAGTGAACCCGATCAAAGGGCTCCTCCACATCTATGGAGAGGAGAAGGGCTGGAATACGGGAGCGCAGAGCCTTATCCAAAAGTTGACAAATATGCTTTTGTGCTAGCAGTACAGCGTCTTTCAGGTATAAACCTGGTCGGGTCAGGGTTTACTAGCCCTTGCATATAGGGGGCAAGAGTATATACTAAAACCCCAGTGAAAATCTTGCCGTCCACGTTGAGGAGTGATGTAAGAGGATAGGAAGAGCACTGCGCAAGGTCCTTGCCAGGCTTGGGAATTACCAGTATTGCTGCAAGTTGAATTGTATATGTCAGGGTACCCGTAAAACTAAAGAAGTTGTATACACGCACCAGAATGGGAGCTGATAATGGTCCGAAGGTTTTATAGACGTCAGAAATATAGCCATAGTGCCCGGGAGCTTTGTCTGGGCTGGCTGTGGGTGCTGTATGGCCATCAGGACTTTGGTAAGGGAAATATTGCCATCTAATTTGGAAGCATCTCCTTGTGGGATACAGGCCGGGGGACCAGTGCCAGATGGGAGTCAGCATTCCCAGAATCGAGCTCCACTGCCTTGTAGAATGTGGCATAAAAGTGTTAGAACTCCTTTACAATTAGCCCATCTTGATGGTTGGTGCTGCTGTTGGGACCCATGAATTCCTCCACCATTTGCTGGACAGCTTGGAAGTGAAGACGGTGGAACCACCCTGCTTTGCTCCCACCTGCATAATATGTATGTTTCCTGCGTAACAAGGCGTATTCTGCTCTACCCATATCTACAGCCCTGAGCTGTGTGAGAGCCGCTGTGAATTGACCCCGTACTGCAAACAAACCAGTTTGTGTGACTCCTCTAGGTCTCTTATGAGGGCCTTCAACTGCGCACGGGTTTCATGTCTATCGTCATTGAGGCAAGTAGGTATTGCAATAAACTGGCCCGTACAACCACCTTCAGTGTGTCCCACAATAAAGCTATAGGTATATCTGGAGTGTTATTGGTAACTAAGAGAGTTGATAGTGGCCGTGATATCAGTGACCGTCTTTTCGCAGTTAAGAAGCTTGCGATTGTGGTGCCATGTACAGGGGGAGTTGCAGAGCAAGAAAAATGTACACCAGAGGGTGATGGAGAATGGTCACAGAGGACGGCCACCCCGATATTCACCACTGCAGTTGCAGTAGTGATACGTGGGGACGTTAAAAGGACATAGATTCTGGGATAGCTCTGGAAGGCGGCAGAAAAAAAGGTGTAGTCCTTCACAGTCGGGTGCCTCAGTTGCTACACATCTACTAATCCTATGCTCGCTAGCCACTGTTGGCATGCTGAGGTAAGAGCACCGGTTTGCCCCACCCTCTGGATGGATACATCCAACTGGGCATCAGACACTATAGGTCTGTTCGCAGCAATCGGAGACTGCCAGGTAGTTCCATATGTGGTTATGTCACCCTACTTGGGAAATGTGTAGCTAGAAGATTTGCCAACCATGCCCTCTTTCCCTGCCGTGAGGAGAAGTATTGGCGGTCAAACCACTGGACCAAACCAGCTTTAAATAGATGGGTTTCTTGAAGAAGGCAAACGTCGCAGTTAGCATCCCTAAGTAAGGATAGGAGCTCATGGAGTTTCTCTGGAGCATTGAGACCTCGAACGTTCAAACTAAGTATATTAATCATAGATAGGCGAGTATTAAGGAGCCATGGAGATCAAAGTGGGGATGGGAGGCAGGTATCAAGCATCTATCCTCCAGAGGCTTGTCTGCACTGTGGTGCTCAAGGGGTATGTGTAAAGGTGTAGGATGTTGGGTGAGTGGGGGAGGGGAAGAACAAGAAACAGTACAACAGGTGAGTTCCCTGCCTGGGAACAAGGTAAACCAATACCTGAGGGTCGTCATTGGCAACAAACCATGGCAATCCTCCAATTTATAGAAGTATGGGAGCTCCACCACAAAAAAGTTATGGCAACAGAGGAGGTCCAGTCCCCGAACCGCTTCAGGCTTCAAACAGTAAGGCACGTGGGCCTCAAAAGGAAGGGGTGCCATCCTTACCACTGCATTGGCACGTGGGCATTTGCAGAAATCCCAGAAAGTCATTGGTCGCTGTTGTGGTGTGATGCACTGTTGTGGTGTTGTAGTTGGTGTAACAATGCTGCCCTTTCCTTACATATTTCCATCTCTGAATGTTTACGAAATTGTTTTTAGTTGAGCGTGTAGATCGGTGCATCAATGTGGGAGGGGATGTGGAGCGTTTCGATGGGAACTGAGTGGAGAGTTCCCCTTGGTGAGCATCCATATCCAACAGGTAATGGGCTTCATATAAGGTCCGGATACTCCTCATCACATTGTCCCAGACAAATCAGAGCCTGAAGGGGCATCCCCACTTGTTTTTGATCCTTTTATCACAGAGAAAGTCGGTCAGAGGCCAAAGGGATTTAAGACCCACTAGTGGTACTGAGGAAAGATTCTGATAGAGCCAGACAGACCTTCGTGCCTTCAAAGTCACTGGCATTCATATCCCGTACTGTGGACATACTGGCTTCCTGCTGTCTGTAATAGTAAAGACAAGTGAGGATCTGTGGTTATTTTATAGTTATTCGGGGGAGCGAGTGGAGCGTCTTGCCCTGTGGGTAAGGTCAAGAATAATCATCTGATCTGCAAGTTCCAGGACCACATGGCAAAGGAGGCGAATGACATAGTCCTCCAACTTTCAAGATTTAGATTCAGCTTACAATGGAACACCTCCTATGAGGATGTTGGAACACCTGGATATGTTTTCAAGAACTTCTAGCTGGTAGTGAAGCTCCAAGTTCTTATTCTGCAGCTCAGTAAGTTTACAGCGGTGCCCATCCAGTTCTTCCTCGCTGGAATCTGTTGTATGCTCCAATGAGTAGACACGTCAATCCAGCTTGGCCATGTCCTGTCTGATATCCTTCACATCTGCCGTTATGTTTTGCTTGAGTGCCGCAATGTCGTCCATGAGGATCCCAAAGACGTTCTCCAGGAATGCCCTCGAAACCAGTGCCTCCTCACTTTGGAGGCTTGCTACAGCCGTCTCTATGGGTAAAGGTGTGGACGAGGGTGCCCCCCCCACCCTTGTCCGGTTTCTTTGAAAGGGGTTTGGCGCACATATCTCTGCTCCTGTGCTGCAGAATCGTGCATTTTACTTTCTGTGTTGTTTTATCAATATACATCAACTTCAGTCCATGCCCCTCTTTTGGTCCGTCGCTTTTTTCGGCTTTTCCCTCACAAACCTGGGGCCTCGGGAGGGGAGAGGGGGGGAGACCTACTGTCACGCTGCGGCGGCCGTTGCCGCAAGCACGGGCCGCCGCAGCATTTGGTGAACACTGCGGCGAGTTCGGCCACGGGTCGCGGCACTCGCCGCGCCCCCTTCTTTTGTTTCTGCAAGGGCAGACGCGTCAGGAGATGAGACCCCGAGTTGGGTCTCGAACCTGCCGTGCATAGCGCATTTAGTGCGCTTAACATTCTGGCATGTAGGAAACCTTCTTCTTCACCACTTACCGGTCACAACAGGCAAAAGCCAGATACCTGCACATGGTGGTGTTTTTATGCATGCCTTTCCCCTTTCCCAGCATGCTGCTCACTTCCTCTCTTCCCAGCATGCATTGTTTCTCTTTGTTTAGACGCATGTTCTTTATTCCTTGTTATCCTCTCTTCCCCAATCCAAGATGGTGGTGTTCCTACTTCCTGTTCCCTACTTCCTGTCTAGGGGTATATAAGGGGAATTCAGCTTCTTGCTCATTGCGTTGCAACACTCCTTTGGTGGTAGTCACGCTCCGGCTGGTTTCTTCTTGTGGATCCAGTTATTCCTGACCTGTCTTCGTCTCCAGTTTTCCTGTACTCTTGGATCTCCAGTTCTAACGTCCTTGTGTCCTCCTTCTGTTTCAGGGAGTTCCTGTTGGAGGTTTTTTTACCCTATTGGGGTTTTTCCTCTGGAACTCCTTCTGGAGGGCACGGACTGTAGTGGCTTACTATTCTCAAACAGCACCGTGGCTACTGGAAGGGGTCGCCCCTACCTCGGCCAGAGCAGAACCTGCCGGAATCGGGGTCGTTCCCCAACCCTCATCAACTTCGACGGTAAGCCCAGTGAAAACCGTGACATCCTCATTGTAATTCTGGAATTGGCTAATATATAATTTCATAGATCAAAATTTCTCCTCTTTAAAACCCTATCCTATGTTGTTTTATCAATATACATCAACTTCAGTCCATGCCCCTCTTTTGGTCCGTCGCTTTTTTCGGCTTTTCCCTCACAAACCTGGGGCCTCGGGGGGGGAGGGGGGGGGAGACCTACTGTCACGCCGCGGCGGCCGTTGCCGCAAGCACGGGCCGCCGCAGCATTTGGTGAACACTGCGGCGAGTTCGGCCACGGGTCGCGGCACTCGCCGCGCCCCCTTCTTTTGTTTCTGCAAGGGCAGACGCGTCAGGAGATGAGACCCCGAGTTGGGTCTCGAACCTGCCGTGCATAGCGCATTTAGTGCGCTTAACATTCTGGCATGTAGGAAACCTTCTTCTTCACCACTTACCGGTCACAACAGGCAAAAGCCAGATACCTGCACATGGTGGTGTTTTTATGCATGCCTTTCCCCTTTCCCAGCATGCTGCTCACTTCCTCTCTTCCCAGCATGCATTGTTTCTCTTTGTTTAGACGCATGTTCTTTATTCCTTGTTATCCTCTCTTCCCCAATCCAAGATGGTGGTGTTCCTACTTCCTGTTCCCTACTTCCTGTCTAGGGGTATATAAGGGGAATTCAGCTTCTTGCTCATTGCGTTGCAACACTCCTTTGGTGGTAGTCACGCTCCGGCTGGTTTCTTCTTGTGGATCCAGTTATTCCTGACCTGTCTTCGTCTCCAGTTTTCCTGTACTCTTGGATCTCCAGTTCTAACGTCCTTGTGTCCTCCTTCTGTTTCAGGGAGTTCCTGTTGGAGGTTTTTTACCCTATTGGGGTTTTTCCTCTGGGACTCCTTCTGGAGGGCACGGACTGTAGTGGCTTACTATTCTCAAACAGCACCGTGGCTACCGGAAGGGCGGCCAGAGCAGAACCTGCCGGAATCGGGGTCGTTCCCCAACCCTCATCAACTTCGACGGTAAGCCCAGTGAAAACCGTGACATCCTCATTGTAATTCTGGAATTGGCTAATATATAATTTCATAGATCAAAATTTCTCCTCTTTAAAACCCTATCCTTGTAAACTAACACCACCTAATCTCTACCAGCCTATCTATCTCATCACCCATTCACCTGAAAAAACCTAACCCCAACTAATGATCACACCTAACTGGCATTAATATAATACATCACAAATTATTTGTGGTAAATGCCTGTATTTTTTCTTAAGAACACATGAATAATTGCAATTACCAACAATAACCACTAAATTAACCAATAATCTTGTGTTCCAGAAAAGCACGCCAGCCACTGTAAATGCTTCAATACCACGTCAGGGGTAGTAAGTGCTATATATAAATACAATTACATACATGAGCAGGGGCATTTATTTCACTCTGTCGGGGCTTTAAGTGGAATACAATTAGTGGGTGTCCTCTACAGGTGGCGTGGCTAATTAAGGACATGGCTTAAACAAAAACTAAATTTCTGTGATCACTCTGGTGTGCCATCCTTGAAATGGTTGACTAACATTATTTACATTAATTGTTCAGAAATCGGTCAGTGTTGTTTACTAGTAAAGTTAAGGACATGACTATAGGGCCCGACGGAGACCCGTTTCAATGTCTGCTTTTAATGACTGACGGGTCTGAGACCCGTAGTGACCCAGCCCATTTAAATCCCTGGCCCCTGCAACTCTCAACCTGGGACCCTTTGATCATTCACTGTAAATAAATATCCCCTTTTTCGCCCCTTTTATGTCCCCACTCTTCTGCTGTCTACACTGTAAGTACACCAGGCATTACATCGCTCCTCTGCTCTGTGGTCAAGTGTACATTATATATGTCTCTGTTTTGCAAACATACACGCTCATCAGGCACAAATATGCAATGCCATGTACTAAACTTTCTTCGCTTCTTAGAGGGTGATTGAAGGCCGGAGCCATTGAAAAGATTTCACATTTTCGTAATTCTACAAAACAAAAAACAAAAGAAACAATACATTAAAATCCCTGGAACTGGACGACACATCTTTCTGTGCCAAGGCATCTGAAAAGCACCACAACGCTGAAATCACATCCGAGGTAGTAATACACTGAAGACGGAGGCCAGGCTATGGTTACTGACATCAGTGAATGTTTCTATTGAAAATTACCAAAGTGTTGACACTTTTCCTATAATTTTTAATTGGGATTACATTTTCGCGGCACAAAACTGGCGCGAAGTACAATTACACAATAACCGAAACGCCCAGTCAGACTTCTCAAAAACACAGAGGCCTGGCTCCGCTTTCTAAGCCTAAGCATTTAAGGAACCGTAGTTGTGTGCAATTTGTACTATACACATGATATGTGGAATCCGCCTGAACCCACTGTTTGATTAAACAACATTCTATTCTGTACAATAAATATGTTGCCTTTACATAAATATAACTTAATTTAATTAAGTTTTTCCTTTAACTGCGTGTGGGCGACTCCCTGGCACCGGGAATTCGAAAACAAGAGGCGCTGTAATTACCTTCCGTTTGCCTATGTCCATGCAGAAATTGAACAGTTTGTCCATCGGGAATGCAGAAGGCGAGGATAGGCCACCGACAGGGCGGTACTGTTGATGGAGAAGGGCGTGCACACAGAAGGCCGCAGAATCCTAAAATCAGGGCTTGGGAGGGGGCAGATTTCCCTCGTGTGTGGCCAGACTGGCCACACACGAGGGAAATCTGCCCCCTCCCAAGCCCTGATTTTAGGATTCTGCGGCCTTCTGTGTGCACGCCCTTCTCCATCAACAGTACCGGGGCCCTGGGCTTGAAATGAAAAAATTAAAGTGCAGGTACTGAGTACCAGAGTATCTGCTTGTTTCTGACAAATGCCGGTACTCTCCAATTAAAAATATAACGTTTTTCTTGAGATGTGCCGGTACTCTCTCTATCAAAATAAAAAAGAACCACCCCATTTAAAGCACCGTGTGTGGCAATCAACCCTATCTACGCCGCCCACACTAAATACTGCATCTGCAAGTACATAGGAGACCATCTTAACATCCCGACAGAATAGGTCAATGGGAGGACGGCTCTGAGATTTACTCTAGTGAGACAATCATGCCCTTCCACCGACCACTTCCGCCTACGCAGGCGCCCCTGACCTCAGCACACAAAGCCGAGGCCTACTCCCCGCGGCAGAAGTAAAGGTGACCCCAACCACCCTATTCTAAAGAGCAGCCATGGGCGGGCAACACAATGCTGGCCAGTGACCCCGCCGAGCCTCCGTTGTTCTCAGTTGAGACAGTCGCCCGTAGTGCTAAAAAAGGCGGAGCTCTCCGTGAAGCTCCTAACAAGCCCGTAGCTGTCCTGAGCCCTCTGCCACAGCCGTAAGACAATCTGTCACAATAAAAACACTTGTATCCCTGCTAGATATTTATTGCTATTGATCCGCCTTGGTCCCCGCGCGGGACTTTTGTTCTCCCCGCCCGGGACTTTGACCTCAATTAAGTTATGAATTTCAATCCGATAGACTGCCCCACTTACCCTGCTGCTCTCCCTGACTGGATTAATTAGCGTTGGCCAGAGCGCCCCATCCCCCGGTACCACACAGATGACGCTATTTTCATAAAACGCGCGGCGCGCTGGGCTGCCTCGGACAGTGAGTTTTGAAGGATGGTCTGTCGGCGAGCATCAGTCAGAATATGCCAATACCCATCTCAGACCACTGGTGACCTCAGCGCCTCCCGCCTCTCTCGTAATTGGGCATTTGCCCTTTCTGTGGTACCTCAGACTTTTTCACCGCCCTTAGCCAGACTGAGGGAGGAAGCTCGGGACCGTGCGCTATTTCAGTGCATGAACCACTCGAAGCGCTGGGCAGTTTACCATTTTAAAACGCTCCCTACAGAGGGCATTCTTAGAGCCTGTACCACAGAAAGTTCTGGGATATATGCCGTTTAAGAGCCTCTGCCGTAGTCTGGGCTGTGAACTGTCTCAGAGCTGGCGCCTTCCTAAGCCTCGCCTGGGCAGTGTACAGTTTCAGAGCCTCGTACATTTTAGGAATCCAGGTTTCCTTCAACCATGACCTAGGTGCCAGTGATCCCAGAAGGTCTGTGACGACATACCTCTCTACATGGCGTTCTCAATAGGAGTGCACTGAAAACTCTTGTAGACTGTGTAATACACTTACTAATTACTTTAGAACCCTTGGATTTCGTTTGGTAAACCTTCAGCTTAACTCTGGGTAGCTGTGGCTCTAAGCAAGAAAGGCTTACACAAAGGATCAAGTGAAAAGCATTTAAACAGCACCAAAACGACACCGACCTTATTTGTATGTATATTTAGACACTACAATAAAAAAGATCCACCCTAGAGTTCCGGAGATATAGAATTTGCAATGTATGGCAAATTGGGTTAATTCACTCAACCAGGAACAAACACTGGCAAATTCACTCAACCAGGAACAAGCATTGGCAAATTCAACATAGTTGACACAGACATTTTTCACCAAAAACTTTGGTCTAGTTGGAATGAGGTCACTAAGTCACTTTAGGTGACTCACCCAAGTAGGGACCCAGTCAGGGGGACCAGTAAGGTCCTCAGAAACAGTTACCTTAGCACGTGGAGCAGTCTTCAAGCAGTTCCAGGCACTTTTATCCTTTGTGGGGCTTTCCTATGGAAGTGATACTTATGTAAGGGATGAAGGATGCTGCGGATGCTCAAAGGCTGCTATGGATGTGATACAGATGACAAGGGTCTTGCTGCAACTATTCCTAGGTCCACAAAGGCGGTGAGATGGTGCTATTCACAGTCTCGACGTCCCTCAAAGTGCACTCAGTGCTGGCAGAAGTCCAGTCGCCTAGTATTGGGGTCACAGGCCAATTCTTCCATGGTCAATAACTCATCCTCTGGGGTCCCTGCTGCACTTTGATGACCTTCCTGTGCTCAGAAAACTCAGGTGCAACTTTGTGCATTGGGCCGTGGTCCCCAGTGATGCACGGAAGTAGCTGGAGGCGGGTTGAAGACTTTGGGCTCTCAACTTGCCCTTACACCACACTTATCAGCTGTCGTGTTCCTGTGCTGTGAACAGGAATCCAGCTCAATGACCCTTGGAGTCTCTTGGCTTAAGCTGGACTCTGGAGACAGCTGCTCAATGAACAGGACACAGCAGGGCACAGTCCTTCTCTTTTGCTAGCTACTGGGTTCAGCATGTGCAGTCCTCACGGTGCAGCCTCTTTCCTGGTGCCCCGGTGCAGCAGTACAATCCTTCTTTGGTCTCTCCTACAGTTCAGTTGAGATTTGAGTTCAGGGTGCCCTACTTATGCTAATGAAAATGCCCTTGAGGCAGGATGCAGTGGTAGCCAATGGGCTAGCAGGGTCACATCCACCTAATGACCACTTCCTGTGAAGTGTGGCATCTGGTCATCCTAGGATGCACCATTCTGCTCACTCCCAATAGGGCAGGACCCCTCTCCCAGCATGGGGAGCTCCCTAGCCCAACCCAGAGGTGTGGCTGCTTGTTGGGGGGAGGGGGGGCTGCACACCCCTTGAAAACTGGCTTGGCACCTTTGTTCTCCTCTCCTGTCCCAAGTGCCCACCTGTTTGCCTGAACAATAAAGCAGCCCCTCTCCCAAGTGCTACCCATTTGACCGTCAAATGTGGTTTCTCCTTTGAAGCTCGCTTTTTGGGCCAACACCAGAGTGGCTTCCTGCAGGAGGAAGGTGATTTGATACTTTGATACCTTGGATGACCCACTTTGGTCGCACTGCTCCAGAGTTAGCCCAGCTGAAGGATTACCATGTAACTCTGCACTCGTCAATTGGGCAACAAAACATTCACATAATAAAAACAACAATTTACCGATTTTGCTATTGGACCATGTAAAATACATGTTCTGCCCATGAGATATGTTGCACCCTCCTCTAGGACTCACTAGGCTTGCAGCAGGGGTGACTTGCACATGCACTTTGGAGGGTGGGGGATTTGGAGTCTGTCTTTGCCATTGCTTTAAATGACAAAGTGGCAAAGTTGGGCCAGCAGTTAAACTGGTCTTACATCTTGAAAATGGTGGGTTGCGGGTCTCGTTTTAATCGCAACTCACCTAGGATGGCACAACCAGTGCTGTAATCCCTGGGGGATCCTGTTGCTTACATGCTCTGGTTACTCTGGGTATCATTTACTAGGGACTTACAGGTAAGCTAGCTCAGCCAATTGGGTAGAAGCCAATTCGATGTATCAGTTTAAGGGCAAGGGCACTGGCATTGAGGTCTGGTTAGCAGGTCTCAGTGCACACTCAGAGTCCAAAAACCTGCAGCATCAGTCAAAAAACTTGGGGATGACTATACAAAAAGAGACATTTCCTTACAGAGTGCCAGTCCCCTCCACAAAATGCACTACTAACCAGACTTTCCAATTGTTATTCTCTTCTAACTTAGTGAAAGGCCCAGCATTTCCTCCACTGAAATTGCAAACAGCTTATCTCTCTAAGAATTAATTTATCCAAGGGATGAGAACCAAACTCCACCCTACTCAGGTGTGAAACCCACGCATCAACCATTGCCCAACTGGTTTAAAGACCTTCCTGCAATGGTACTCCATGCTGCAGCTCCCAACAAGATTCCTCTTTCTTGCAATGACAAAGGATCCCACTCTCACAAACTCCAGACTGCAGCTCTGGCAATAATAGGGGATATTCCTCTCACAGACAGTGAGCTGTAACTCTCCTAATGATCCAAGCTCTTCTCCTCAGTCTGCAGCCATCACCAAGATCCAGGCCCCTGAACCCTGGAAGCCGAGTCTGCAGCTCTCACCTAGATTTAGGCTTTTATTTCTGCAAACATCATGCTCTGCTCTCACTTAGATTCAGGCTCTTGCTCCCTGTGACCCTAGTCTGGAGGTCTCACCAATATGAAAGCTCTTCCTCCCTGGGGCCCCAAGGTGTCTCTCTCACCAACATCCAGGCTCTTGCTCCATGATACTCCAGGGTGCAGGTATCACCACTATCTAAGTTCTCTTACGGACACCATGCTACAGTGCTCACCTATATTCCGGCTTTTCCCTGTGGATCACAGTGTTTGTCTCTCACATCTAGATCCATACTCTTGCTCTACTATACCACAGGCTGCAGGTCTTACAAATATCAAAGTCCTTCCTCTTTCGGACTCCATGTTGCAGCTTTCACCTAGATCCATGCTCTTGCTCCCTGGTACTCCACGCTGCACATCATACCTATATTAAGGCACTTCCTCACTCCATGCTACAGCTCTCACCTAGACCCAGGATCTTGCTTCCTGGGAACACAGACTATTGCACTCACCAAGATCCAGGCTCTTATTTCTTGGGATCACAGGCTGAAAGTCTCAACAAGACCTGAGCCATTCCACCTGGATAACTCAGCAAGCTGCTTTTAACAGCAATATTAAGACCTACTGCACAATATTCTAGTGCCAGTTTCAACACCAGATACTGAAACAGCACATATAGGCTTAAATGACTTATAGCGGGTTCTCATTAGTCCTTGTCACATAAACCTGGGATGTGCATCTGTGAGAAAACAAGATGCAATCAGACAACTGGAAAAGCGTTTTGTCTTATTTGTAGGGGCTATGGCCAGAAATTTAAGGGTGTGTCGAGGTTATCTGCTCTGATTTTAGGTGCACCAAATCTGTCTGGTGGAGGGTACCCAAGAGGCACAGGGAGACCTCTATGAAAAGAATCATCTGAGGCACTTGAAAGGTGCAAACCTTCATGAACTGTAAAATGATGGAGGATAGCTCTGGTTATGTCCCTCAAACTGATGCAAATAACTACTACGCCTTGCCCTCGAGCAGACAGCTGAACGATGCGCTCTCAGCCTGGAGAATCAACCACACTAGTCCAACACTTGGAACATTGATTTCCCTGCTCCAGTTATTACCTCTGCCCCAAACCCAAGAAGTCTAGTGCTCCGCCCATACCAAGAAAGTGAAAAGACAGTAATAACGCTGCCCCAAACCAAGAGAGTTTGTTACTGTGCCTAACACCCGAAGAACTTACTATGCCTCACTCCTGGATAGATTATTACTGGACACCACACCTCGAGGATTTGTTACAGAGACCCACATCGGGACAATCTAATACAGATAAATAGTCTATTACTTATGGGGAGTCTATAACTATACCCAACCCCGGGAGAGCTTATAAATGTATCCCACACCCTCAGAGTCCATTAATTTGTCCTGCATCTGGAGAGTTTATTACATTGTTCCATACCAAATGAGTTTAATACTGTCTCACACACATGGAAAATCTATTACAGATAGTCTATTAATGGTGGAGTGTCCACTGCTGTGCCCCACACAAAGTATAGTCTATTACTGTGTCGCACACCTGGAGATTTTAATACCATGCCCCACACCGGGGAAGTTTATTGCTAAATCCCACATCTGGAGAGTTTATTGCTGTGCCCCACACCTGGGGAGTTTATTCATGAGCCACATACATGAAGAGGGTTACAGATGAAGAGTCTATTACTGTGCCCCACACTTGAACGCGTTATTACTACGTTTCACACTTAGAAATTGTGTTACTGTGCCCTAGACATGGATGGAGATTGTTTTATAGATATACAGTATTTTACTGCCCCCCAGCCTTGAAGGATTTATTACTGTGTCCCATACCTGGTGAGTTTATTCCTGTGCCAGGTAGCTGGAGAGTCTATTATCGATAGACTATACCTATGTCCCCCACCTTAAGAGTTTACTATTCTGCTTTACAGCAGGAGAGTATTACAGCATCCCATAACTGGAGAGTCTATTGTACTATTTCAAATCAGTAGAAATTATTGCAGTGCCCCACACAAATGAATTTGTAACTGTGCCCCAAATCCATAAAGTCTATTACAAATGGAGAGTCTATTACTATGGCACACACCTGCAAGCCTATTACTGTGCCCATACACGAAGAGCTGGTTACTGAATCCCACTCCAGGATAATATTTCAGATAAAGTGTCCTATGTAAGAAGAGTTTATTACAGCGCCACACCAGGTGGGTTTGTTACTGTGTAACCGACCGGGGGCAGCATTACACATTCAGCAAATTTCTCTTGTTTGCACCCTGCGTAAACAAGGAGAATGTGCCATATTAGAATGAATGCGCCGTAGTAGGACAGCCGTGAACACGAGCTACCCTAATGGCAGCGCATTGAAGTGAAATGCGGAGCGGCTTTGAACCAGCCTCTGTGTTTCACTGAGCAGGGGCAAGCCGCCTGCATTTCTGAGAGGGGTGAGAGATCCCTTTGCAGGCAGGTGCCGTGAGTGGCTGCACCCGCCTGCAAGTGGAGGTCTGCGGGGTCCATAAGACCCTCTTCATCCCCTCCAGAGGGCTGCCATCAGGGGGCGTACTGACAAGTGCACCACCTTTTTGAGGTGCACTGTCAGTGCGACTCCTGAGGGCTTCTTTCCCTTTGTGCTCGAGTCTATAACATGGCAGGGGCATAGAGGCAAAGAGATTCCCTCATTTGGATGGGGCCATGCACCCACGCAAGTGAGGGAACGCTCTCGGAGGATAGCGCTGGCATTACATATGCGCCAGTGCTATCTGTATTACAGAAGGGGCTGCAGATGCTTATGCGGGTCCTTCTGTAATAACACAGTTCCCCTGGGGTGTGCAAAGTGGGTGCAAGCATCTATTGCCCCCATGCAGCACTCTGTATAATACAGCCCTCGGAGAGACTGATGCTGTGTTTCACAGATGGAGAGCCTATTGTACTATTCCAAATCTGTAGCAGTTAACACTGTGCCCCAAACGTGGTGGATTTGTTCCTGTGCCTGCACTAGGGAAGTATTACAGATGGAGAGTTTATTCCACACATCTAGCGAGTCCCTTCTAATGTTCCAGATGTACTGAGGTTATTGCTGCATCCCACACTGGGAGAGTCTATTCCACTGTATCACACATGGAGAATTTATGACTGTGCCCCATACTTGTAAAGTTTAGATCATTGTCCCATACCTGTGAACTAGATACCAAGTGAGGGGATAGGATGCTATGCTTCCTGTCTGAAACAACAGTCCAAGCTCTGCTGCCTGCTTCGAATGACAGTCAGTGGCTGGCAGAAGCAAAGCTAATAGCAAGCATTAGTTCTGCAGATAGAATCAACCTGTCTCGGCTGCCCTGCTACAGTGGAGTCAGGCAGAAGCTTCTAATACAATGGATTTTTCCTTCTTGGCAAACAAGCGGGCAGTCAATAATACGACTGCGTGAGAGTGGAATGGAGTCCTGAGGGACATGTGATCCCGCTGTACCATTTATTATGTTTTCATTGTCTTCATCTGAAAAGACATCTTAGCTCAAATTCCCCACTCCTCCCCCACCACAGCCTGAAAAGACACGTCCTACAGTCGCGAGCAGTCTTCAAAATGCCAGTGCACAGACCCTCTGACTCAGCTATGTGTCATTACCACATACTACCTGGCAAGGTTGAGCACAGCTCACAATCTCCCAACCAGCTTCATGCTGCCAGAATCGTGGGCGGAGGGGGAGGGCACTGGGGGTTGGAGGAGGGGAATCCGTCGGAAAACACTTAACAAATGAGTCCAATGCTACCACCACGTAAGATGGGGTACACCACCTCCAAGGAACCCCTGCACTGGTGGGTGACAGGAGGCAGTTCCGACTTGGATGTTGTCATTTGCTTCCTGGGAAAGTGGCAGAACATTCAATGCCACCTTTTAAATCTGATGTGGGTCCACAAAGCTCCTTATTCAAAACAGCCTTACGGTAGCATGTGAAGGGAGAAGACTGGGTAAAATATATTCACAGTAGAGGCTCCTGTACTCTTAGGCCACCCCTTTGAGTCTAATGGTACTCACATCTATTGCAGCGTGGGACAGAAGAAGGGAGGACACTAGTGTAATCCTTGCACAGTGGAAAAAAAAGTAAACAAAAGGCAGTTTTGAAGACATGTAGCTTGCTTCCAAAATAAAAAGTTGCCTTCTATGAATGTCAATTTATTTTTCACTTCACTTTTTTCGATATTATAAGCAGAAAAGTGGGGTGGGGAGAGTGGCTCATGTGAAACAGCCTTGTGGGTAACTTGCACTTACAACACCACTGCCCTTTATTCAAATTGAATGAAAAGATTTGCTTGCATCCAAAAATGTTAATGGTGGGAAGCGACTATAAGCAATAGAGCCTAGGGACTTATGTGAAAATACAAAGAAGTGCGGTTTGCGAAAGCAATTCTGCAACTGATATGCTAAATTGTTCATATGGATCGCAGCTCATATGGTTGCCTTACAGATCAAATCCAGAGTGGCTCGCAGCTTATATGGTTGCCTCACACATCAAATCAATGGGTACTTGCAGTTGAAAAATCAGATACTTTCTTTATTCTGATATCCTGTACGCCACCGGGGAAGGAATGCCATTAAATGTGCATCACAAGATAAACATTCCAATTCTGAAAGCAACTGCATGTTTGGAGACCTGTTTATGTCACGACCAGCATATGTATCAAAGATTAAGTTCAATAACCAATCAGCCAGAACACAAGGTATGCATCTACAAAAGGTGGGTATCTCCCTCAAAGAAGGTACAACTGTGGGAGCCGGTCACAATGTTGGGTAAATGGATATAGCACAAATGGATACTACACAGACTCATTTCTGGAGTTCCACTTGGTATGCAATGATGCTAGATAGGATCAGGATGGCTCCACCTAGATATCTGACAAGGCCAAGTGGTAAGCAAAGGTAACAAGTAGTCCAGGGTTCATGAAAGAGGTGTAATTACTTTGCTTAGCCCAGTGAGTGCCACCTTATTTTGCATTAATACATGGTGAATTGTTACTTGCCGCTCATAATGTTGCTACCCTGAGCCACTTTAAGATGACAATAGGCTAGTGCTTCAATAAACGAGATGGCCAGGCTCAGCGACACACGCAAAGGATGGAAGACTCAGCCCCTTGCTGACTAACTCAAAACTCATCTTTTCTGAGCTTCTGTAGATGTCTACCACGAAAACACTTTCAGCTGACTGTTCACAGATATATGCAGTCAATTTATAATCCACTTTCCATCTGCCTTGTCAGGAGCATCATAAGGACTGCTGGACCTGTACCTTAAATTCTAAATGCCATCTAGATATCTCCAACTTGTTGATGTAAGACAATGTAATTGTATTGCCAGAGTGGTTAATGCTCTTCTGGTGTGCATGAATGGAAGAAAAGCCTTCAGTACCAGGAACAGGGGTAAGCAAAATATTTCACAGAACGTAATATGTATTCATAAAAAATAAAAAAAATCACCTACAGAGTGAAACTGAGCTACAAAGACTAACCATATACAAATCTAAGAAACATATGGATTCCACAGTCTGGATAGTTCCTGTTGTTCTCTATGGCAAATTGAGGTGCAAGTATTGTCCATCTGGGTGGGTAGGGGGGGCATAGCCCTTCAGCCGATGAAGATGGCTGCCAAATTAGGAAGATCTTGCCCATACTATACGTTTCAATCGATCCTGTTTTTGGACAGCTGGCTGACGTGGGTGTACTGCAGGGGCCAGCTTGGACAGCCCTCCTCCTCTTCCTCCTGCTGTTGTATGTCTGGTACTAGTTGGCTTCCAAGGCAGTCGTGGGCAGAGTGGCAGTAACGGAGGCCAGCCCTTGTAGTCTGCGGAGGCGGCAGGGGACAGCCTGGGCTATTGCTGTGCGCAGGGCTATGGCAGGCCATATCTCTGGCTAGGCCCTCTCCGTGCTGGGCATGCTAGACCAGGACTCTGAGGTGCCCAGTACAGCAAGTGCTTATTGTCGGGTGCCCCGGTAGCTTTCCTTAGCAGTACGGTCTGCAGGGGCTGAAGCACTCAAGTGTGCTCATCATTATGCTGCTGAGGTTTGCCACCGCACCCTACTAACACGCCTCCACGAAGCCGGAATACAAGAAAAAGCCCTCCACTGGATCTCCTCCTTTCTCTCCGGCAGAACCCAGAGAGTCCCACTTCCACCCTTCCGCTCCGATGCCACCAACATCATCTGCGGCGTACCCCAAGGCTCCTCTCTAAGCCAGACGCTGTTCAACGTCTACATGGCCCCCCTCGCACAACTGGCCCGTCAGCACAACCTCAACATTCTCTCCTACGGCGACACCCAGCTCATCCTCTCCCTCACCAAAGACCCACACACCGCCAAAGCCAACCTCCACAAGGGACTGAAGTCCATCGCCGAATGGATGAGAAATAGCCACCTGAAGTTGAACTCCGACAAGACGGAGGTCCTCATCCTCGGACGCACCCCCTCGGCCTGGGACAACTCCTGGTGGCCCACCGCGCTGGGACCCCCTCCAACGCCAGCCAACCACGCACGCAACCTGGGTTTCATCCTCGACTCCGCCCTCACCATGTCCAAGCAGGTCAACGCAGTTTCCTCCTCCTGCTACAACACCCTCAGCATGCTCCGTAGAATCTACAAATGGATCCCGACGGAAACCAGAAAAACGGTGACCCAGGCCCTCGTCAGCAGTAGACTAGACTACGGTAACGCTCTATACACAGGCATCCCAGCGAAAGACATCCGACGACTCCAACGCATCCAAAACGCCTCCGCCGGACTGGTCCTCGACGTACCCCGCCGATGCCACATCTCCCACCACCTGAAAGACCTCCACTGGCTCCCTGTGGACAAGAGGATCACCTTCAAGCTCCTCACCCACGCTCACAAGGCACTCTACAACGCCGGACCAGCCTACCTGAATAACAGACTCAACTTCTACGCCCCCTCCCACCAACTCCGCTCCGCCAACCTCGCCCTCGCCATCGTTTCCCGCTTCCAATGCAAGACCTCCGGTGGCAGATCCTTCTCCTACCTCGCCGCCAAGATCTGGAACACCCTCCCGACCCCCCTGCGACAGACCCAGGACCTTCTCACCTTCAGGAGACTCCTCAAGACCTGGCTCTTCGACCAGTAGCAGCAGCCTCAACCTCCCCCCCCCCCCCCCACCGCCTTGAAACCCTAACGGGTACGTAGTGCACTCTATAAATATTGTGACTGATTGAGAGTGCGGGCCAGAGTGCGTGCCTGGGACCTGTAGCGGACTCCACTGACGATGTGAAAAAGCCTCCTGCACCCTGGCTGCCCGCATTAACCTTCAGTAATCCAAGGGGCACACAACCTCTCTCTGAAGTTATCAGAAAATGCTCCTCACATAGCATCCCTGTGACTTTGCACTGGGGAGAGCCATCCTTGGTTGGGCATTGCTGTCCCTGATGCTTTCGCCGGACTGCACTGGTGCCCCGAAGAGTGGTCACTTGAATCGTAGCCCCAAATTCATCAAGGCGGCCTGTTGCAAGAAAGAGGCCTGGACAGTGCAAAAACCTGATAACTCCCTTCCTGCTTGCACGCCTCTGTACTCCTGTTGTTGCTGACTGTTGGACTTTAGGGTCACCTGCTGTCATATCTTCCTACTTTTGGGCGGCATCAGTACTTGCATTATCACTGGGTGGGTGGCTGTCCTTGCGCACCTATTAGACTAACACTTACCTTTATTACTCTGCTAACTGTGGAAAGCTGAGATCAGCACACAGGAAGATGCAGCGACCACTATCATCAGTCCCCCTGGCGGATTGGCATTGCGAGGACTGGCATTACTGTCCAAGCTAGCATGGCTTCCTTGTGGGTCTCTTCATCATGTGGAAAAGCTGGGCTTTGAGCTCTGTAAGGATATCATTCGCAGAACAGATAGAGCTGCAAATCCGCCAGCGAGTCCAAGGATCCTTTCTACTGAACCAGACATTCATGCCCTATTACTCCAGGTGAGTGCTGGTCTACAGCGCATTGATTCCAAAATTGATAATTTGACGCGCCGGCTGGACTGGTTGGAGGTCTGCCTTACCAAGCAGGAAACAAGGGCTATCGACAAAGATCAGCGCCTCGCTGGAGATAGAACATGCAACGCTGGCAGCCGACCATCAGTAAATGCGTATTGAGCTTCTGAATATAGCTGCAAAGAAGGAAGACTTGGAAGTCCGATCACTGCAAAATAACCTGTGCCTGGTAGGCATCCCTGAGTTTGCCAACACCAGATGGATGGAATTGTTTCCAGTGCAGCCACTGGACTAACTTTTCAGTGCTGACTTCTTTTCAAAATGTAAATAGAACAGATGAGGGACGGAATGCTGAACAAGTCACACATTCACCCCCAGCCACAGATCTGGGTTTAATCTAACATTCGTCTGCTCGTCATACCATTCCAGTTTGGACGGGACTCATGTCTGGGCATACCCTTCCCACTTAGTTTGACAAATGAAAAAAGAACAGATGATGGACAGAACGCTGAACACACCAAACATTCTGGCTGGGTCCAAACAGGGGTGGCATGGTGGGCAAAAAAAACGATGGACTGGGAGGTAGCCTCAACGATTTCCAGTTGCTGAGATTAATTCAAACATTCCATCCAACACCTTGTTGTTTTGTCATTTGCAAAATGGCTGCAACAGAACACCCTCATAGATGCCTTGGGCCCCACACAATCCTAGGTGCATCGCAGCGTCCTATCATTGCCAGGCTCCTTAATTATCAGGACCAAGATGTAGTATTGCAGCTGGCCCAGAAGAAGGGCATACTCATTTACCTAGATTCCAAAATTTCCATTTGTCCTGACCTTACTGTCTAGGTGCAGGAAAACTGGAGAGCATTCCGTGAAGTGAAACTCCTCCTCTGCAAGAACAACAAGCTCTATGCCATGTTGTACCCTGCTAGACTTCAATGTCGGCTAAATGGGAAAACTACTGTCTTCAGATCTCAAGCGGAGGCTCTTCCCGTTTTCAAGAATTCCTTTGGCCCGTGTACCAGATAACACCACAACATCCAGTCATCCACACCTGGCAGCGGCTCCGGCCTCTCTGACATAATGGGTTCAGATCCCTGAATAACACTAGACGCTTGACTCACTGACTGTCATTTGATCATGTGGATGGTGGTGTGTTGGGATTCGGGCAGCCTGCTCCTTTTGACCATGGACTACGGTCGGTCCCAGTCGACAAAGCTCAGGCTGGCACTGTTTGCTCCTCCCTGAATACTAACTTTGGCATTGCCTGCTTGTTAAATCATATGCCACATTGATGCTTAAGCCACTATCATGCACATTTCAGGGCTCTGATTGTAATTAACTATGCTAGCTCCCCTTTATTGTTTGACTTTGGGCAGAATGGTTGACTGTAATGAGCCCCTCATCGGTGCACTGCACGGTGATATGGATTCTTTTTGATTACTATTGTTAGGCTATTCACTGATGCTAGGGCCAATCAGTGTGGGTGGAGGAAGGAGAGGGGAGGAGTTCTAGTTGTTTTTTCATTATCTCAATATTTTTGTTAATTGGCTGCCGATAAAATACATTCTGCTCCATGCTTGTGTGAAAAATTAAGTCAACCTTGTCCTTAATTGTACAGAAGACTACTCTAACCCTGAGAATCACACGTCAGGCTACGGCTAGCGCACTTCAAGACCTTGTGCAAGTGAATAATCTACTGGACCTCTGAAGGGTCTGCTACCCTGTGCTCCGGGAGGGTAGACATCGTTCAACGATCCCCAAACCTGGGTGCAACTAGATTACTGGCTGCGCAATCCAGAAGTCTGTAGTTAGATTACGCGTGTCGAGTACCTGCCCAAAACC
Source organism: Pleurodeles waltl (assembly GCF_031143425.1). Taxonomy (NCBI): domain Eukaryota; kingdom Metazoa; phylum Chordata; class Amphibia; order Caudata; family Salamandridae; genus Pleurodeles; species Pleurodeles waltl. The sequence goes on along the minus strand of NC_090443.1, from coordinate 550,196,104 downwards.
TTGTCAGAACACTCCCTGGTGGTCCTTAGTTTGTGTCTCCTGGCCTTCAAGCATGCCACCTTTGCATGGACCCTGACCCCCCCAGAACTAATGGATCCTGCGTTCTGCTCAGATATCCAGCAAGACATAGGCAATGTGTTTTTTTTTAGAACAATGAACGAGCATGATATGGGAAACTTTTAAAGAGTAAATCTGAGGGATATGCACCTCCAAATAATACTCCATCTGCAAAGATGTTCGGCAGCGGCTGGAGTTGCTAGAGCACAGCCTGCACAAACTAGATCGTACCATAGTGGCTGACAACTGTAGTGAAATATGTGTTTTTGACCACTGACTTTGTGTTGCACCACTTTGCACCTGGATTAGTTTTGTTCACCAGTTGCTGATTACATTTGGTATTCAGTTTAGCTGCTAATTGACTTTATCGCAGTGTCAGACACTGCCATGTTAAATGTGTTAGGAATATTCTGCATTGTAACCTGTGCTTGCTTTTGTATTCTTTCTCACCAAAGAGCTAGGCAAGCCCTACAGTGATGAATTTGTACTTTATTCTTTGCATAATCATAACTACATATATTTGCCGTGTACATTGCAGTTGAGAATCATTTTGGTATATTTTCCTTTCATTGCTGTGACTATTTTTAAACGTATGCTTTCAATCTACTAAACTCCTTTTTTTAGGAACCTCATGGTGAAGTAATAATAAATGTCTTCTTTGAACTGAGATGTGCATTCCAGAGATTTTTGTCAGCTCGGTCATTAGTGAAAGCAAAATATTTTGGCGTAGGTCGGACAGTCTAAAAAAGAGGGGTTGGAAATGCACGATTTAAAAGTTTAAATATGTTTTTACTCAGAGAGTTAAAGGAAGCACCGCACACCATGTTTGAAAACGTATGTGAAATTAAAATTCCTTATGATGTTTTGACAAATATGTTTTCTTGTTGATCAGGACTTTCTACGTTTTGGGATGGCTGCTTGGATAAAACAAAAGTGTTATATGTTTTTACATCTCCAGAAAAGGTGCTTTTTGAACACAATGATGTCCCTTTTGTTCTTGACAGGAGGGTTTGGATACTTTTGTCTGCTTACAGAAAAATGCATGAGAGATGTAAACAGTTAAAATATGAAAATAAGAAATTAAAAGAGCAAATTAGTCAGAACAAATTATTACAGGATAAAACTGAAATCTACCAAGCTGTTACAGGAGAATCTGTCTTTCACATTCCAGTAATAAGGAGGTTAAAAAAGGTGGGGGCCAGTGTGAGCTGCATGAGCAGAACGTAGTTTGTGTGCAGAGTAGCCCCCGGTTTTTGGCAGGAGTTGAAATGCATTCTTTAAAAGATAACACTGAGCAAGAAGTTAACGATGTTACCGGTATATTCAGACTTTTGCAGAGTACGATGTGTACAATTAATTCAGACAAGACACAGGTACTGTTACACAATGTACAGTTTCTGGAAATTCAGTGGAATCCAGAACATAAAGAGATGTTGTTACAGGTAAAACAAAAGAAGCTGGAGTTCCTTACTCTTTACACTAAGAAAGAGACACAGAGTTTCATGATATTGTTTGATTTTTTGAAACCGTATAGCCCTCATCTGAGTAAAATCTTAACCCTTTGGTGCAAAGTAACCAGGAAAAAAACATGTGTTTGAATAGGGTAAGGAGCAGCTGTATGCTTTTGATTTGGCAAATTAAATAATTCACCAGACTTTAGACTTGTGTACAGTACAAGAGGGAGACACTGAGTTACATGTAGCTGTTCAGGGACAATATGCAAACTGGAGTATGTGGCAGAAACAGGGGAGGACAAGGGTGCCCCTGGGATTTTGGACTAGAAACCTACCTGACTTTGGGGAGCTCTATACGCCTTTTGAAAAACAGTTTTTGGTCTGCTATTGGGGTCTAGTGGATACTGAGAAAATGACACTAGGTCATAATGTAATTCTGAGACCTAAAATACCAATCATGCAGTGGGTGATGAGATCACCTAAATCTCACTGTATAGTACATGCACAAGAGGCTAGTATCATATACTGGATCTGGTACATACAAGACAGGGCTTGAGTAGGACTGGCAGGCACTACAGCCCTACATGAACAAGTGTCACAAGCCCATGTACAGGATGAGGAGAGAGTGCAGGAGGTACCACAGGTAAAAGAGTCACCAGTGAAATGGAGTGCACCATTTGAATGCTTGTTCCCTGAGGATAGGAAGCATGTTTGTTTTATTAATGATTCATTCAAATACATGGATACTAAAAGACATTGTAAAGCAGTGTCATACAATCCACTTACTGAAAAGTTGTCTACCACAGGAGAAGGAAAAAGTAGCCAATATGCAGAGTTGCACACTGTGTATCAGACTCTAAAGCAAGAGCTGCCTGGGACGTGTCATTTTTACACTGATTCTTGGTTCACTACCAATGGATTAGCCATTTGACTTTCCACATGGCATGCACATAACTGCAACATTCATTCAAAGAAGGTGGGAAGCAAGGAGTTGTGGCAGGACATTTGGGAATTGTTTGAACAGAGTAAAGTGATAGATGCTCGTTATCCCACTGACTCATTAGAACGCTGGTTCAATTCCCTTGCAGATATCAAAGACGAACGTTCAGAGGCAGAAGTGTCAACCCAGAATTCTGACTTGGTGGGGATGGCTAAGTGGCTGCACCTTGAAGAAAACATCACTTACAGGTGGGCAGAGATGGGCAGAGATTAGAGGGATGCACATTCCCCTAGTTTTGATAAAAACTGTGCTTTGCAATGTCCTATTTGTCAGCACACACAACGGAGATCTGTCCCACAAACAGTCAAAGATCAATTGGAGAGAGGACAGATAGAAATCAAAGCTATTTTGATAAATAGTGGAGAATCTGATTTATTCATACAGATTGGAGACAGAATTGTCCAAGTTGTCATAAGCGCAGTGTATGGAGAATTGGTGAGGAAGGGGACTGCCCCATCCCTTCTGACAGTACAAGGAAAGGGAAGCTGTGATTCAGCAGGTAAACCTTAGTGCTAAGGTGTGGGTTGAATCCCCACATGGCCTCCAGAACCTGCAGAGATTATAGCAAATGGCCCCAATAATGTCCTGCTGATTATAAAACAAGGAAAGGAAAAAGTAGAGCACATTTCAAATGATAAATGTTATTTGCAAGAAAAATCATACTTGTTACTTTTACAGATCTTAGTACGACTTGCCACTGACCATGAGTGTGCTGTGTGGTCTCCCTTTGGGCGTTTGCGTGTGGGGTCGGTGGAGGGACCGCATCCCCAACTTGAACCTGATTGATAACCTTTGTGCAAGGCTCCTGCTGCTTTTAAAGTACAAAACCTATGGATCTATTTATCGCAAATTGTGCTTCACAGATTCAAGTTCTACATGAGAACAATAGAGTACCATGGATGTTCTGTCAACTTGTTTGATTACATTTTTCCACTGGAACTAAGCCATAGCTTGTTATCATCTGATGACTGCTGCTAGTCTCATTAAGCATGCTTAAATTGCCAGTTGGCTGATTATTCCAGTACTTGAACACATATATTCCAGTAAACCTTTCAGATGGACCGTGTACCTTCATATATTTAGAACTCATGATGGTTTCATCTAATTCTATACCAACTTGCTATCCTAGAGACACTATTCAATCAGTCATCATCCCAATCAGAATATATAAGCTTCAGTCTTTTCATTGTAGGTGTGTTTGGTTTAACTGTTTATAAGATCAATACGTTAATCCACTTCCATTGTTTTATAGTAATTGCTTTTATCATTTCATTATGTTGTGTACAGTGCAAACCTGATTTGCTTATAATGTTTTCTTTTTTTTTTTTTAAATGAGAGAAAAGTACAAAGTCATTGATCAAAGGGTGGAAATGTAGTAAAATATGTGTTTTTGACCACTGACTTTGTGTTGCACCACTTTGCTCCTGCATTAGTTGTTCAGTGTTCACCAGTTACAGATTACATTTTATATTCAGTTTAGCTGCCTATTGACTATCGTAGCATCAGACACTGCCATGTTAAATGTTTTAGGAATATTCCACATTGTAAACTGTGCTTGTTTTTGTATTCTTTCTCACCGAAGAGCTATGCAGGCCCTACGGTGATGAATTTTTATTTTATTCTTTGCTTTGCATAATCATAACTACATTTATTTGCTGTGTACATTGCAGTTGAAAATCATTTTGGTGTATTTTCCTTTCATTGCTGTGACTATTTTTAAACTTGTGCTTTCAATCTACTAAACTCCTTTTTTTAGGAACCTCATGGTGAACTAATAATAAATGTCTTCTTCGAACTGAGAAGTGCTTTCCAGAGATTTTTGTCAGCTCGGGCATTAGTGAAAGCAAAACACCAACCAACCGAATCTTATGGCAGACTTCTGACAACCCTGGCAGAATACAATGCACTGGTGAACAGAGAGCATAAGCACTCATACAAATATGACACTGTGCGCACATATGGGGAAGGGGATAGATATGACAGCACATTGGCCCGAGAGGTGCTACGGCAGAGCGGTCCTCCACTTGTTACCCAGGTGGACCGTGATGATGGTACAATGGTATTTGATGCCGAGGATGTCATGGGAGAATTTGCTGCATATTATGGCACAGTTGTACTCTTCTCGCCACATGCACACTCCAGCAGACTATTCCGCCTACCTTAGTTGGCTAATCCTAGCCTGGCTGAAGGGGCCTTATAGAACCTTTCTGGTGGAGCCTATAACGCTGGATGAGATTACAGCAGTCATCGGCGGGTTGCCTACCTGTAAGACCCCGGGAGGTGATGGCTGCCCTTATGAATTTTATAAGGACTTCTTGGCTCTTCTTGTCCCCCACCCCGACTACTGCAAATCTACGAGGAAGTCTTGAGTACTGGAACTTTGCCCCCTTCGCTTCGATAAAGTATTCTAATAACACTTTTAAAACATGACAAACCCCCGGCATCTATGGACTCTTATCGCACCCTATCCCTTATAAATACTGACACAAAAATCTTAGCAAGAGTGCTAGACAACCAGTTTTTCCCATTACTTCCCAATCTAATATTGCCTAGTCGGGCTGGTTTCAGCCCTAACTTTTCTACTTTACACAACCTGAGCACTCTATAGCCCTTCTGCATCAACTGCGGCCATACGAGGTGGGGTGGCTGTATTCTTAGATGCCACAAAGCATTTGATTGTCTTGAATGGCCCTTTCTCATCAGTTTTGCATAGAATTGGGATCCCGGATCCTTTTCTGCTGTTCATACAACTGCTATACGTGGCCCCTTCATTGTGCATTCGGGCTCATGGACTGTTGTCAGGTCCTATCTCAATCAGCAGGAGCACTCGTCAGGGCCGCCCCGTCACCTCTCTGCTACGCAATAGCGACCGAGCCAACTTTATTCTAGTTCTGCAATATCATCATCTTCCTTTATACAGATGACATCACTCTCCACCTAAGCAAACCTGGAGAAAACTTAGATCTGGCTATTCGTCAGTTTTCCATATTTAGGCGCCTATCGGGTGCTGCGATTAACTGGACAAAATCTTTTATAGCCCCACTCACTCCCGCCACTATTGTTCACCCTTTATCACTGGACCTGCTTTGGGTGACGGATACTCTAAAATACTCAGGGGTTCATATAAGTGCTAGTAAACCAACAGTCATACTTGAAACTTATGGAGTTGTACATTCTAATCTGAAAGACCAAGTCTGTGGATGGATCAAGCTTCCTCTCACTCTTTCTACAGGGGTGCATAACAATAATGAAGATTATCGTCCTGTGGAGGCTGTTATACTTATTTTTGAATATACCTATTTCCCTGCATCACAATTTCTTTCATACTCTTCAATCTTTGATGGTACGCCTTGCCTGGAGGTCAGCCCCACCTTCAGTGGGAAGCCCTGCCTTATGACCAGGAGAGTCTGGTAGCTCCAGATTTGGAGCTGTATCACCTATGTGCTTAAGTCTCATTTGCTCACTATTAATTTAGGCCTCCCCATTACTTGGCACATATCACTCCTAAGCATGATCAGGTTCATCCGCTTTTGCTCTATTCACTGTTTGGACAGTCTCAGCAAAAATCTCAGAGAGACATGGATATGGCTGCCTGTATGCAACAGGGTTGGGTTTGGCTGGAGGCTTGACTGGCCCAAGTAATACTTTACTCCCCCAAGCAGCTGATTATCCATTCCCTGCTAAAACAAATACTCAAGAGCCAAAGGCAGCCCTTTGTGCATGCTGAGGGATGACACAAATGGGTCATCTGTTTCGTGACGGAAATTTCTGCAACAAATTAATTACCAACACTAAAGACCGTTTGAATATGTTGGATCTATTTACCTTTTTTCACATATATGCAAAACAGCGGGAATCCTACTCCTAGTTTCCTGATGCCCCAGCCGAGTGTACAATCTTTACGCTTCTTCTCACTGCACACTCACCTACGCACCTCCTCTTGTCTCTACGCCGCTGTACAGTCAGAGATGAAGAGGAGTACCTGGCAACGATGGGAGATGGCCCTCAGCAAACCTATATCAGATAAAGACTGGGGGGCTGTGTGTGACCTAACACAAAGTCTTTTACCTAATGGCAAACTCTGCCTTATACATTTTCAGTTCTTACACCAGACATATTATAATTCTGCTAAACTACGCCAATAACAGCTACGTGATCAAGACGAATGTACTAGATGTGGGAGGGCTGATTTCATGCATCCTGCTTAGTCATGTCCCCCCAATATTCGCCTACTGACGGGCTATTTTCCCTGCCCTTGCACAAATCATGCATCTGCCTTTACATCCCTTGTCGAAGCTGATGCTACTCTGTTTTCCATAACAAAGGCCAGATGAAAATAAGCGTCTCCTGGCTGCAGTGTTACTAAACATAGGGTTCCTGCTCTTGGGACCAGGGAAGAGCGCCCACTGTTCGAGAATGGTTACTTGATGTGGCATTTTGTCAGGAATAGCTAACAGTATAGTAGTCAATGCTCACACCTCCGCAGACCCAAATATAGGTAGGGGTCTGTTTCAAGAATACCTAATGACGCAGCCCTGCCCATCCCTCCCTGATGTCCCAAATCTATGTGCGGTCCAATACCCTGATACTCCATTGCTACTTCGGTTAATCGATTTATTATTGTGATGTTTTCCCCCAAATGCACTTAATGATATTGTCTTGTGACTCCACATGCCATGTACCAAGTATTGTACTGTGAGTACTTCTCATTCCAATTATAACACCCAATGAATTTGTATCATGCAGCCGTTTACTTTTGTTGTAACTTTGAAAACTAAAACAAATACAAAACTATTGCCCCAACTGTCCTTTTACTGAGAGGTTTCAGTATTTCATTTGGATCTCACTATGTGTATAAGTACACACAGGCAAACAAAGTAGTCCGGGTTAAGGGCGGCGGCTGGCATGGCATTGGTACTGCTTTGGTAAAAGTGGTTTGTTGGCACGACAATGACTGTATGAGCTGTAAGCCTACTGTAACGGTAGCAATCGTGCTATACATAACTGGGACGATGCAGACACTGGTGTACTTGATGGAAATAATGCCTTGCATATGGGGCCTGGTATGATAAAAACTAACCTTTACAAACTTGCTCTCTGCAGATACTAGCAATTTAAGAAGTTTTCTAAATAAAGGGGGGGCAGTGTGGCTACTGGTACGGCACTGGGGCTTCACTCAGTGGTACTAATGTGGAAATAGGAACAGCAATGTGTGCTTTACTTACAATAGAAACGTGGATACTGGCATCAAGCATGATCTGTAACCGTATAGATAACACTAGTGTCTAAGGCATGAGTCTACAGGGTCAGTAACGTGAAGGTAAGTAACCTGAAGACTTTCTAGCAACCTGAAACCACCCACGTGCACAGTTAGCAGTCTCCTAGTGTAATGGGCCTATTAGAGCACCTGCAATTTGCCTGATAAGCTGGCATATAGAACTACATTGGCATATTACAGCAGAACTACTTGCGGCGTGGTCAAATGAGCATCACCATGGAATACTCGAGCAGCAGGCTAACTTAAGTGGCTGAACTCAGGAAATGTTTAACAATGAGGTTGCTGTTAAAATGTACTTGGATATGTGATAGCAGCACACAGGTCTATACTAGCAATTCTGATGGACTCTAGCTACTTTGAGTAAAAGGCTGACCTAGACTTACAAGATACTGCCACCTACATTGCACAGGACAGAAATCTCACATAAGAACATAAAGGGGTGATAGAAATGCTGTGGCTTAAGTCAGAAAGAACAGTTGCATCATTGAAAAAAAAATGGAAGACGGCTTCTGACTTCAGTTTCTGAAAAAACTTTTTTATGCACGATCCCTAAAATACATAAGGATCAATATGATCTGCCTTTTTGCTCCGTATTGACTGGCAAAGACCATGGTTAAACCTTTAGCAAAATATTTGAATTCTTACTTACAACCAACTGTGAGAAAAATGACCTATATTAAAGGCACAACACATTTCCTGAAAAACAGGATTCATTAAAATGTGAAAAAAGGAATACATGCAAAGTAAATACGCTGTACACTATTTCCTCAATACAGAGGGCATGGAATGTTGGGAACCAGCATTGCAGAGCCTTGAAGGACGTGATGCAAATATAAAATTTAGTTTTTTGATGCAACTATTGGAAAAGGTACTGGCTTACTATTTTTTCAGGAGTAAAGACTTTTTTTTGCAGGTGACTGGTGTTTGATGGGATCGAATGTAACCTAAACAGTAGCTAACATTTACATACAACAATATGAACAAGGGAACACTTTGGAGAATGAAGAGCAAGAAAATTACTAAAATTTTACAGGGGATGTATCCATGCTATTGTCTTGGTGTGGTCAGAAACGAAAGAGATAATGGACTATAATATACAACAAGCATTTGCAATGCAATTGGTCTCGCAGGTTTCGAACAAGTTAATTGTCATCTTTTGACAACAGCGCCCACGAGCAAAAACAAACAAAAAACATGAGTGGAAACTGAGAAAAGACGACTTAACAAAATAAAGTTAGCTTTAAAAAATAAAGCTTTGCAAATGGGTCTGTCATGCTGGGCACATTTTTGCCAGTCAGAAGTCTTCTGTTTGCGGGGCGCTGGAAGTTAGAACAAAATAGTACCTCAATCATGTTGGGACCAGCGGAAGGGCACTAATTAGGTTGAAATCAATTAGTGCTTGATCCTTGCTCCACACCGAGGAACGGAAATGATGCCAGACATGCCTTGACGAATTACAAGGCTGTAAAGAAGAGTGCCACGCAAACCAACAAATGTTGACCGACAGGCGGGCTTCAAGCCCTTTACTGATCACAACAGCTTCTTGCATACGAGACGCATGCACAAGCACATGCACTCGCAGGCTTGAACCTAAAAACTTAGGGAAATTCCATAAAGGACCTATTTCAGGCATAGCATTCTGCAACAAAGTGTAATAATTTTAGATGTATCACTAAAAATCATGAACACTGGTCTAGGAGTATTTTCACAGAACCCACAGATATAAATAATTTACTACTAACATCGTTTTCATCCTGAAAGGATAATAAATAATTTAGCATACAGACAAATGTTAATACTTAGGAACCCCATATCTCAAGAGAATGAACACAGAAACTAAAAAGATATTTTGAAAAACAAATCTGTGAAATGTGTATATAATATTGGAACTTAACAGATAGACAGAAATTGCTTCCATATAAGGAAAGAAAAAAATAGTTAACACTTTTTCTCAACAATCTGATCAAATGGGGACTTGGCACATGAATTTGAAATTAAATGAAATGGCTATTGAATGGAAACTAATTTTTAAAGATAGACTAATTGTGTCATACGATAAATGAAGGAATTTAGGCTTGGATTTAATCTGATTGATCAGGGGTACAGGAACAAAGACTCGTAAGGAGGCAGGGAGTGGAGGGCATAACCTTATTTAACCTTATATATACTCAAAGGAGAAGGGGCACATAACCTTTTCGCCCAAAAGATAAAAGTTGAGGCAATCTGCAACCTGCAAGAGCGAGGAATGTGTATATGGCATCCACGGCTCTTGTGCCTATCATTATGTTGGGATAAGTGAAATAATGGTGAAGCTGAGATGGAACAAACATACTGAATTTGAGACTGAATAATCAAAAGTCACCATGAGTTAAGCATTTTTTGAAAAAGTGACATCAACTATGCTGGATTAAATCTAGGTGCTGCACATTATGAAAAAGGACCCAGAGGGGGATCTCAAGGAAACACTTCACAGAAGGAAAATATATTGGTGACAGTTGTTGGACACTCAGGAGCTCAGAGGGCTAAATGACCAAAAAGATTTCAATTGCTTTCTGTAACATACATGGACTGGAGCCACAAAAAATAGCCCATGTATAAACATTAAGGCAGACAAGTCTGTGAGAAATTACACTGAAAGGACATTAAACAAATAAGTACCAAAGGCTGACTTTTTTCCAGTATCAAATGTAGTAAATAATCTTGTTAACACAACTAAAGTTGGATTACTTTAATATGGGATTACAAAAAAAAAACACCAATGAGGTATGACCAACAGCATTTACAAGAAATGTAATTAAAAAAGCATCATAAATTCAAGCACAACCACAGAAGAAACACTATAAAGATGTGTTTTAGACCACACTAAGAGTCATGCAGGAGAACTTGGGAGGGAAGACCGCAGCATGTTGAAGGAACAGGACAAGGGAAGAGAAGAGAAAGCTGTGGAGAGCTATACAGATTATTGGGACATCGAATGGATACATGTTTTATTTAAAGTTTGGGACATTTACTGTACACTGAATGCACGTGAAATGCGAGAGTAATGAGATATTTTATTATTTTGTTACAGGCTTTACTCGTAAATGAGAAACATGATTTCCCTTGAACAAGACATCTTCCTGATATTCAGTGGTCACAGATGTGCATATATTTGAAGAGCCGGAATAATGAAACTATGTTTGATTAACTGAAAAAGCAACAGAAAGGGTCACTCAGAACATAGCAATATAATTGCTGAATACATGTTTATATACACAGACATACAAGTGCAAGATTAATAGTATGTGAGCGGAACCTAATAACAGAGCTTTCATTTGTTTTCTGCCACAGATACTTCGCATACTGTGGGGTTTCCAATTGTCAAGTTATCCCAGGTATTATAGTGCATCAGATAGGCAGGGCTTCTCTTGGGGTACAACCACCTGACAACTGTGTATCCTTTATTTTTTTACTAGAGACATAATTTTCGGGCAGGGTCCTATATGGTTTCTGCTTACTGAGGCAGAAGCTGGGGCACTGGAACATTTCACTAATTCTCCTTCAGAAATGCCTTTATAGCCTATGATATTTAGCCAATTGTGAAAATATTTGGTCTTAGTGTTCAATAATTTTCATGGGCGGATAACTCCTTTAAGCTCTCTAGGAACGGTTTGGCCTTGCACTGTGCATTGCGATGTTGATATCTTAAAGCATTTTCCAGGGCTGCTTTTGGAACCCAGTCAATCCCTATTTGGAGCAGTGCCTCTTGAGGTAGTGCCAGGGCCCTCAAGACTCTGGTATTCATTGGGCAACATCTGGCATTTAAGAACTGTGCACAAGCCACGGGCCTGCCCTCAAACCCTGGCAGTCCATATCCTTTATCTAAATATTTCCTCCTATGCCTGCAAGTCAAGCACAGTTATTACATTGTAAAAACGTGCTATGGCTTCAACCTTGGTCAGTATTCTGTTCCAGATAGCCATGCCAAGAGTCCTCATTCATCAGGTCTGTGGAAGTACTTTGAGAGAATCAACAGAAAGGGGAAATGGATATGACAATCTTTTAAAGAGACCGAAATGGGATTTCATTGGAATATTGCTAGCCCATAATTCCCACTAGAGGGAGAAAGTGAAATGGACGTGACCGGTGCAGCTCTCCCTTGGGTTTTCTAGTAGGGAAATAAGATACACCTTACCCCGAAAGTCAGTCATTCAGAGTCTGAGTGTCTTCCTTGGTAGTGTGTTAAAATAATACTGTGGTTCTCATTAGGTATTGGACGGCAGAGAGTTTTTTCTGTGTAAACAACCTACAGAATTTCACTGCCACGTGTGGTACATCATTGGTCCCTTCACTTTAGGACAGAGCCACTACCAAACCCTCAAAGTTCTCTTGCTGTGGTCAGGCATGCCTTTGTTAGCTAGCTCAAATAAACATGCAACCTGCAAAACTAAAGCAGTCGGGCCAGGTTCCAGAACATGGCACTGTTCACTCTAAGAGTTCCCCTACAAGGTAACTTGGTACACACACAATGTACTTTTGTGACACATATTTCAATCCTTTCTCTGGTCTCTTCCTTTAAGTTTTATTCTCTTTTTGTATGTTACTAAATCACTCTCTTAATGTCACCTACACAGTAATCACTCCTGTTTAATGGAGCTAGCTAAAGCAACAATGTCTGACAACAGTACAAAAATTATGAGGGGTCCATAGTGGGTGTATCACTTTATGGGGATACTAATCTAGCTTCATCATGCTGAATTATTTGGAGACGAGTCCTGGAAACTCTCCAGGCTTCGCACTTCCCATAGCCTGGCAACAGACTCATCAAGATGTGAAGAGCTAGATTAGCTCAGTCAAATCTTTGGACCGGGGTGATAAAAAGCAAGTTTGTGGTGATGCTCTTGCATATCAAGAATCATCGGCCTCCCACGACTAAGGCACCTAGGAAGCAGACGTTTACAGGTTGAGGGTGACAAAGTTAAGCATGGGAGCTGGAAAGTGTTGCTGGATACTCAATGGCAACTATGTCTCTTATTCCCTTTAACAAAGAAAAGTTGAGCCACCTAATCCACTAAGTATTCAGGGTGGAAACCGTGCAAGGTTACACTCATCATAGTGGCTTGATAGGGAAGCCCGGTGCTTCAACAGACATTTTATAAAAGTCAGCAAAGAAAAATGGGATCTACTGGGCAACTGTTAAAAATATAAATGGAGCCTATTTGAAGCAACCGTCAGGGAGATTTGTTAAAATCGTGTTTCAAAAGAAAAAGGAGGATCATAGGACTGGGACTGGTTATGACTAAAAAAAAGATGATGCTGTGATGTAGCATATTAATCTGCCATGCACAGACTCAGGAGCTGAGGTACCCTCCAGTCACTGGTTGGAAGCACAAGTCTGTTCAACCTTGCAATACATACTTGCAGATTAGAAATTACTATGTCTACCTTGAAGTACTGAGTACTGGAAACATAGAACTTATGAACCAATCACTCTCATAATAGGAGTTGTTGGATTGTGTGGGCTGTTACATGTGTCAAAGAATACCAGTCCATTTTCATATCCAATTCCTTGTGAGTTACTTTTAATGCTCACTGCCATTAGCCAGGCTGAACAATGTGGTAAGCAAGAATGGAGGCTAAGAGTGATACTGGATCTGTCTAATGTGTTCTAAAACGTTATTTATGGTGGGGGTAGGGTAGTAGCTGAAGCAGCCAAGATGGCGTAGGCGTCCTAAAACCGCTCCTGCGACCTCCTCCGTCATCCTAACTAATTTAGCACCCTGGGTCCCTATAAGTACTCCCTGAGCCCCTGAATGTCCTTCCTTATACCTGAGACAGCCATCCCTCGGCCGGCCCCGTCTGCGAGCTGCCTGCAAGTTTGATGAAAGGGCACTGTCCAAGGAGGGCCTTGCTGCTCGCACAAAGATGCATACAGTGGCAGCCCGCGGACCCAGGAAATAGTGTTGTAACAGCCAGCCCTTGTGACTCTTGGTCAGCAAAGATCCTCAAATGTGGGTGGTGGGTGTCTTCCAAGGGAGATTTGCCATTGAGTGAACCCGCTGGCCATACGGGGGCATACTCGTTGCATCCAACCTCAAGGCCGAGGCAGAGCTGTGCAGGCAGGGGCCGCAATCTGAGGTGCTGCCTGGGAGGTGTACTGGGTCACCACTGCAGGCCCCGCCCTCTTCCTGCAGACTGTCACTTATCGGGAAGCTGCTGCAAGTGAAGCATGTTGTCTCCCTGGCTCGTGACAGCGACATGCGCGGCCCCAACAATCTTTTAAAAATCGAACCTCAGAGCTGGGGCAGAGATGTGTCAGCAGAGAAGTTAATCCGAGGCACTATATGCGACTGCAAGCTCCTGCCTTATTTCCTGCAGGCTGCTACACATGTCGGGGTGTCGCTCAGGGAGAAGCGGAGTGCTGGACCTTGCTACATACCAGTGGCCGATGCGGCCTTGCATTGCTGATGCTCCCCCTCCACTTGACTCTCCAGTATTCTGCCTGAGGCAGCAAGGCTAACACTGACTTATACCCTATTGAGGACTGCTCACCTAAGGCAGTTTCGAGAGTGGGGCTCTGCACTGGACTTGGCTCTTGGCCTGGGACCCATTGGGAGACAAAGGGCCCCTCCATTCCCTCCCTCTATGAGAGTCCAGGTAGGCACCAACATTACAGAGCGATAGAGGGATCCATAGGCCTGGCGCACCTCCACGGCCAATCATAGCCCGCATATTCAATTACTGAGAAAGGGATGTAATTTTGCAAACAGTATGAAGTGACTTGCCAAACAAATTTTAAAATGCCACCTTCACTCTTTTCCCTGGCTTTACGCTACGTGAAGAATGCACTGCAGCTTCCTTGATATTAAATCTTCAGAGACTATGAGATTAAATATTCAATTAAATATCCAGCGCACCCGAGGATGGTGGCTAGTGGAAAAACCCACTTCTTTGCCAGTCCAGAATGTGTCTGGGATTGGTTGCACAATTGGCAGACAGTGGGAGTGAAACCTCACAACAGATTCGGACGACACTGGCGAAAAGATCACACCCCGGAGAGATAATTGGATGATCCACGCCTGGGCCATTCCTCATCGCAGCACCAGGAGCCCCTGACTGTTCATCAAGATCAACATCCTGGTTTGCAAACAGACTGGCTCAAGACCGCAGAGCGAAATGCTGACCTGGAGAATTGTAATCTTCGGCTTGAACTGAGACTTTGACAGCATAGAAGACTATCGTGGCTTGTTCCAGAGAAAGAGCAGCCTCGGGGCGGGTAACCTCCACTCAGGAAGACCAACCCTGGCAACAAATATCCTTTTTGGGGATGGGTGGTGGGTTTCCTGGTGGTTACCACTGTCACCTTTAAGTTAACATGTTATTTTGGTGTGACAGGCACTCTACACAGATGGGAGGCAGGCAGTTCCACGTCCAAAATGATGGGAGGCAGGGTGTGGTGGTGGTGGGGGGTTGTTTGCTGTGGGACAATGTTTGTTTTTTATTGTTGTTTCAGTTATGGCAAGTCTCATGTCTAATACTATAAGTGATGGGGTGAGAGGACCCATTCAATCACACAGTGTGGATCCTGCATATGTCCATGCAGATAGACAGAGCAACCATGCGCCTCCTATCCTGGAATGTTAACTGACTGCGGGACAAGCTTAAACGGGGTAAAGTCATGCAGTATCTTAACAGACACTCCCAAGATGTTATTCTTCTACATGAGACTCATCTCATGGGTAACTCCTGCTGTGCGCTGGATAGATGGGGATATAAAATGGTCATTCACGCAGGCTACACCCTCCACGTCTTGGGGAGTGGGGATTCTTCTGAAGAAATCTTGTCATCGCTCGGTCTAACATAGTTGGTCTGATGAAGGTGGACGATACGCAGCCCTCACGGGAACCCAGGACGGGATGCTATAAATATACTCTATTTTAAGAAAAACAAAGCCTCAGTTGACTCTACAAGGTGGTGGTAAGAGGGCAGGGACTCTACTTGATGGTGGGACATAAAAAACAAAAGAAGGCAAAGCTGGAGGCCCTGGAACAAGAGATAATAGACCTTGAGACTAACATTGTGTACCACGGCAGTGCTAAATATAGAAAAACATTGGCTTTTAAACAACGAGAATACCATGATATTGTGATAGATGCGGCCAGGGTGAGACACAAGCGGTGCAACATCGCCTTTATGAAGTGGGCAATAAAGCCGGCAAATTACTGGCCTGGATTGACAGGAAAGAGGGCAAACAGATGGGTGAGTGGCATTGGCTCTGACACCGGAGCATTAGCGTGCGACAGACAGGTAGTGGTGGATGTCTTTGCCACATATTACAAGCAGCTGTAATTCCCCATGTTGACTACAACAGCCACAGACTCCCGAGAACTACTGGCTGACATCAAGCTCTCAACTCTCACTTATGAAGATAGGAAACTCTTAGAAAACGCCATCTCCGAGGAAGAACTAGTAGGACAAAACGAGAGTTCAGGTCAGGTAAAGTGCTGTGTCCCTATCAAGCTATATTAGATCATATCCTCTAAGCTAACTCAACACCTGAAGCGGATATATGACTCAAGTCGCAAGATGGGACTACTCCCAAGAGAGCAAAGACTGGTCTCCATAGTGGTCATAACTAAAAAGGGAAACCAGCAGAATACTGTGCTTCATATAGGCCCATTTCCTTCGTCCTTGCTGAAATCATTTTTTTTAGCCAAAGTGCTGGTCACTTAACTTATATCGGTTGTTACTACATTATTCCACCCAGATCAATCCGGTTTTATACCAGGTCGCAGCACGGCGCTTAACCTACAAAGACTGCACGGAGTACTGGGTCGAGCTGGACTCATAAGGGAGGACGCTATAGTTCTCTCCCTTGACACCTGTAAGGCTTTCAGCACTGTTGAATGGCCCTATGTGTCGGAGGTATGGGCTTCGGACCTAAATATTTGGCGTGGATACGACTCCTATATACCTCTGCCAAGCTCAAGTGGTAGTCAATTGTGTGATATCCCGAGTGTTTGACCTCCAGCGTGCCACCCAACAAGGATGTCTGTTCTTCCCTATACTTTTTCCTCTTGTGCTCCATGCAGCCTGGATCAGAATGGATCCACCGGTCCGAGGTCTGTGCTGGACTGAGAGTTGGCAGGATAGAATATCACTCTAAGCTGACATCTTATTATATCGAACGACCCATTCCTGAAACTTGATTGAATTATGCACATTCTGTCCCGGTTTGGACCATACTCTGGTCACACTATTAAGTGGAAAAAATCTGGGGTTTATGTCATTAGTGAGAAAACGCTGTGTCTGCCTCGAGGATGTAAGGCTCGGATATGTCATGACGGTTTCCGCTATCTGGGGATCCACATAACCCTGCTCACTTCTATTCCCGCAGTTGACTTCCCCTCCTAACACGGTTAAAATGATGTTCATCCCTGGAGGGCCCTGCCTGCAGCACTCTTCAAGATGATGGCTCTGCCCTATTTTCTTTATGCCCTGTGTAATACACCCTTCCCTGTCCCAGCAACCTACTTCAAAGAGATCGACTCAACTTAGGGCTCTGTTGTGGGATGGCGGGCCGGCGAAAATTACAGTCAACAAATTGACTAGGGATGGTCGCCTTGCCCGACATCCGAAAATATTACTGGGCAGTGAACTCACGACTATCAATGCCTTGGTCCACTCTCCTCCAGAAGAGCCAGCCTATTGCATGGATCGATAACTCATGCAGAAGAGTGGATATCTCCGAGCTCTTTATGCTACCTGCAGACGCTCCTCCCTTAGTGGCCCGACGTCGATTACGTCAGTCTATGGCATGCAGCTTATTAAGCGATAAGGTGGGATGGGAAAATAACACAGGCCACCCCTCTCTGGGACTCGGAGAAACTGGATGTGCTTGGAGACCAACCTGACTTTGCAAAATGGGACCTTATTGGAGTCTCCAGGGTGGGAGAGTATTTGGTCACAGGGGCACGTCCTTCCTTTCGTGGAGATGCAAAGGAAATTTAGTATAGTGCCAGTCGAATGCTACCGCTACCTTCAAGTGCACCATGCACTTCAGACAGCGCTTCCAAGAGGAACTGACCTCCCACAGTCCTCACCTCTGGAGAATAGGCTACAGGAGGAACACATGCACTGCAAAGCGACATCCCTCACTTATAAGAAATTAGGCAACAATTCAGCAGATCCACTACCCCTCTTAAGTACACACTGAGAGAGGGATGTGGGGGAAATTGAGGATGAGGGATGTGGGGGAAATTGAGGATGATGAATGGTTTGAGGCTCTGGCTTCCCCACGAGAAGTAGCAATTTGATCTCTGTTCCACCTGGTGCAACTGAAAACACTTCACAGATCCTGTCTTACTTGTGTAGTTAAAGTAAAAATGGGCAGGACTACTAACACCAGATGCCTAAGGCGGCGTGGCTATGAGGGCTCCTTCATGCATATAATATGTTACTGCCCAGAGATACAGAGATATTGGGTGTCAGTGGTTGCCTTTATGA
The DNA here is from genome assembly GCF_031143425.1 of Pleurodeles waltl. Taxonomy (NCBI): domain Eukaryota; kingdom Metazoa; phylum Chordata; class Amphibia; order Caudata; family Salamandridae; genus Pleurodeles; species Pleurodeles waltl. The sequence continues at coordinate 550,177,830 of NC_090443.1, read as the reverse complement.
ATGAAGTGTGTAGAAGTGAGAGGGAAGCCTCTGCGAAATGTTGTTTGCTAAATATTTGAGATGAAACAGACCTACGTAGAATGGAAAATATCTGGATGACCTGGGGCTGTGGGTAGTCAAGAGTAACATAGCACAGATATGGGGACATTACAAGCACCACAACTAAAAGACTGGAAAAAACTACATGGATTGGGTGTGAAGACCTGAGACCTAACAGAGTCGTTGAATATGCCAGGTGTGGTGCAGTATGCCTTCAAGCATTGGCAGGTATTGTGCCGAGTGCTGGCTGGAAGAGAGAGTCAAGTAAGAAATCGTCCTCTAAAGGCACAGTGTGTAGGTGGACTTTGTGGAAAGATGCAGCTCTGCCTATCAGGTCGTGGTAGGTGGTATGTCTTTTGGAGGAAAGGGTTTAGGGGGATACAGATTGGGGTCTGTATAGGCAGGTGGATCTGCGTCAGCAATCACAAGGGTCTTCCTGCGGTGGGATGAAAAATGTGTTTTCCTCTGCATCCCCTCCCTCCTACCACTCAGTAAGAGTTCATGAAAACCTCCACAAAGTTGGTATGTGTTCCACAGGTGAAGGCAGTGGTGGCTGCATGTGATTCGCAGCTGGCGCTGGTTGTGGGCGGACATGCACTTGGCCTGTGGCCTTGTCTGCCTTTTTTCTCTGCTTTGGTGGTGTTGTACTTCCAAAAGCTTCTATGAATGACTGTCTTTATGCTGGCTGTGCACTGGAATGAGGAGGTCTTGTAATGATACAACCAATCTCCCAGTGATTTTGTCTTGAGTCTTATATCCTCTTGCAGCCTTTGAAACACCGGTTCCACAGGCTTGGAATCATGTGTAGGCTTGCCAAAGGTGTGGGATTTCGGCTCCGATGTTGAAGTTCTCGGTGTCAGACGTTTTGCTCCGAGGGTTTAAGGTCTGAAGCTGGAATATTTGCCGCTGAGGTGGAGTGGTGTTTCGATGTAGGGTCTCTGCTCCGAAGACTGACTCGACTCCAGGGGAGAAGTCGGTTCAGGAGCATGTGGAATGTTCTGTTTTTTCAGTGCCAAGCCAAAGCTAGGCATGTCTAATGCAACCAATCGGTGCCAACCATGCCCCGAAGGCAGCGGTAGCCCAACGACAATCTTTGGCCAGTCTGGGGTAGGTAGAAAACTCTTTGTGGTTTTCTGCTGGGGTCAGGGTGGAGGGGGCTCGGTACTCACTGCTTGACCTGGTGGGAGACCCTGCATCATCTCCAGTTTGGAGCCAGAGCTGTCCTCAGGGGAGAAGAGGCCCCTCGGGTCCAGTGTATCTTCGATGTTGTAGCGGGACAGTTCGAGGCTTCAAGCTCAAAGGTCACGCAGCGTCTTTTTCAACCGAAAAAGGAGTTGCAGGCCTCACAGGTTGCCTCCTTGCGTTTAGTGGAGAGGCACAAGTTACAAACCTGATGGAGATCAGTGCGTAGGTACTTGATGTTGCTGCGAAAACTGAATCAGAAGGGTGTTTGTTCTAGCACCAGGTGGACATGGTGGGGAGGAAACGTAGAATATAAGAAGTTTGCCCCAAAGGCTGAAGACCCACGAGGGCTGCGATTGACTCGAGTCACCTCAATGAAGTAGACGTCGATGAATGGATGAGGGAGACTGAGGAAACTGCAATCAAACACAATAGCAACAGTACAGTCTGGAAAGGATTGAGCAATGAATGCGTCAAACTGGAGCAGGGGAGCACACGCCCGAACCCAACTCAGAAGAAAACAATCTGACAAAGGAGTTGATGCCCATGCGCTGAACCAGCCAGTGGAGGAGCCTTGGGACTCAGAAGACTTTCTTTGAGGAAAAACAACTTGCCCATATCCAAGTCCAACACTAGATGGCAGAATTATGTTAAGCATGTGTATGTACAGCCAAACATGCCTTGAACATACTATTACTCCAAGATGGGGCAATTTAACCACTTCTCACTTTATGGTTGGTGTGCACAAATTCAAAATTAAACACCGAAGAAGGGAATTAGTATTAACTCTTTATGTGACACAAAATAGTTAAGCACTACACTGAAAGGGAACTGATATTTAAAAAAAAAAAAAAAAAAGAACGAGGGAGCCTTCAAAATTAATTATACTCAAAACTCCTCCTTAGTGCTATAAAATGCCCCCTTGCACTTCAGAACGATACATATTCAAAGAACAAATAACTTACTTTTGGTAATGCATTAGCTAGTAGAAACTGTATGTAGCCACAGATTCCTTACCTTAGAGTAATCCCCAGGCTTCTAACTGAATCCGGAAACGTTTCGAGCAGTACCTCTGCAAAATGGTAGGTGTTGCATTCGGTTCTGTATTGTCCATGTCAACGCCGGAAGTGAGGTGTGCAGTGCCAATAAAAGCGCCATCTCAGTGCGCTGACCTAAGTTACTTGTCCTGACCTTTCCATGCCAGAAGCACTAAGCCACAAAGGTTGCTGTTAGACACGAAGGACATTTTAAAGATCACCGTACATGGAGGAATCTTTTCACAGAGCGGGGAGGATGGGAGAATTAGGAAGGAACCTCCAGCAAGCTAGATTCTCTACCATATAAGGCATTCCCGAAGGTTAATTAACTTATTAATCTGATCCAGACTTCTAGATGCTAATTCCTTACCTTTGAATAGATACCGTAGCAATACCGGTCTGGAAATGGACCTGTGACCAGATTTAGACCAGAAAATCATAGCGGACGGAGCTGGCAAAGTGCCTGTCCTAATGGACCTGACTGTCCTGGCATCCAGGCAGTAGTGCTTGGTATACGTGTGCAGAAATAACCACGTTACAGCTTCACAGATGTCTGGGTTTGGAGCGAATACAGTGGTTGCAGCTTTGGCTCTGGTGCATGAGCACGCAAGTCCTCAGGGGGTTGTTTTTTCACCAGGGTATAGCAGATTTTAATGCAGGGCACAATCCATCTGGAAATGGTCCATTTCTACAAGTATCTTCCTTTCTGTGCCGCCCGCAAACCCAATGAAGAGTTGTCCGTCCACCAGGAAGTCTTTGGTATTATCAAGGTAGAACAATATTCTTCTTTTAGGGTCCACGCAGTGCAGTCCCTCATCATTTTTTGGAAGAGTAAGGCACAGCAATGAATGTCAGCAAAGTGATGATCTGGCCTACATGAAAAGGTAGAAAAAGGCACATGTTCTCAGAAACAGTTTGTCTGTGAGGAAGTTGTGTAAGGAGGATGCACAGAGAGTGCCTGAAGTTTGCAACCCCTCCTGGCTGCTGTAATGACTAATATAAACACAATTTTAATGGTCGACCGACTTTCGGATGATTGTGCATAGGCTGGAAGGGCGAGCAGATCAATGAAAGCTAGAACAAGTTTCAAGTCCGATTAGTACATGACAAAGGATGTTGGTGGGAACTTGTGTTGTAGCCCTTTCAGAAAACGAGTCACAAGAGGTGACAAACAGGTAGGGCTGCTCCATCAACCACAAGAAGGCAGATATGGCTGAAAGATACCCTCCAACAGTGTCCAAACCCTTGCTGGGCTAATGAGAGATCAAATAACAAACTTCAGACAAAGATGCAGAAGGGAGTTCAACATTTTTGGTGGTACACCAAGCCACAAACTGGTCCCAATGGTAGGTGTATACTGTCTTGGTTGACGGAGGCCTGAATGCCAGAATGAGATCACAGACTTCTGGAGGAAGGTCTAGGACTATCAACTGTCACCATTCAATCTCCACACGAGGGCAATGCAAGTGTAGGTCCAGGTGCAGGACCCTTCCCTGTTTCTATAAGCGTTGATCCTCCGGAAGGGGCAGCCTGACCAGAGGACCGATGCTCATGCTCAGGAATTTGGGATACCACACCTCCATGCTCAATCTGGGACCACAAGAATGAATTGGGCTCAGTCGTTTCTGAACTTCTTGACAACTCGGAGCAGGAGTGGTATCGGCGGAAAGGCATACAAGAGGTCTGTTCTCCACTCAAGACAAAAAGCAGGCCCAAGCAAGTCACCTTGAAAACTACATCAAGCAGAAGTGCTGACACTGCACATTCTCGACAGTGGAGAATAGATCTACCACGGTTCTCTCCTAGCTCTGAAGAGACCTTGCACACCTCTGGATAGAGATGCATTTGTGATCTGCTAGGTATCGGTGGCTGAGTGTGTCCGCATACAGAGAGTCCACCAGATGTTGAACCACCAGGGAAATGCCCTGACATTCCAGCTACGTCAACAGATGCAGAGCCTCTTGAAATGGGGTCCATGACTCTAACCAGTCCTGCTTGTTGCAGTACTACATGGTGGAGGTGCTGTCCGTGAACACCTGAACTAGCCTTTCCTTAATGGATGGAAAAAAGGGTTGCAATGCCAGGCGGATCACTCTCAGCTCCAATAGATTTATGTAGAGCTGAGACTCCATCTGCAGCCCAACCCCAGGAGTGACTCATATGTCACTACAGCCAGCTCTGGGTGGGGAAGGGAGAGGGGTCTGCCGCTGACCCAATCGAGGCTCATCAGCCTTCACTGGAGGCCTTTTTGCTTTTCCTTACGATAGCTGGACTAAGTCAGAGAGACTCCCCTGATGGTGCGTCCACTGGGACTTCCAAGTTACACTACAAAACTCACGTATGCCATTGGGCATGTGCTACCAGCACAATGCAGGAGGCCATAGGCCCAGCAGCCTCCGAGACTGACTCGTAGAAATCCAGAATAGAGGCTGAAACAGCTGAATCATTGTCTGAATATCCTGAACTCGCCGATCCTGAGGACAGGCCCAAAAGTGCACTGTATCCAGAACAGCTCAGATAAAAGGAAGCCACTGAGAGGGAGTCAGGTTTAACTTCTGCACACTGATAGTGAATCCCAGGGACAAATTGAAAGGGAGGAGCGGTTCTGTGGAGGCAACTCCTGGCTGAAGCACTCCTGTTAAGACGCTCATATTGATTGCCACTGAGGGTAACATAAGGTCCAGGACCTCAGCCTCCCTCCTCGCCACCATGGCAGAGGAAGCCCCTTACTCCATAGCCACACTCGGAGAAGACACAGGCATCCGACAATTCCTTGTACCAGGAATATTCAGGCCTCATCAAGAGGTTTGGTGTACCCATAAGGATCCTTATAGCCTTCCCAATCATACTCCTCTCCAGGCCTGTCGAAAAAAGGGGGCACTGGCTCCGACTCGGAAGGTTGAGTTCTGGCCTGCGCCAGAGTTGATGTCAGGTGATGCGGATCTGGCTCCAAATAGGAGTCAGGTATGATTTAGGGTCAGAGTCGCTGGCATGGCGTCGCTGTAACAAGGTCCATTGAAGGACCTCTCGCTATTGAAGCCGTTCTGGATCGAGAGCTGGATCCAGAGGGCCAAACTGCCACCGAGGGCAGACCACACACTGACCGAAATCCAGTGGAGGCACCCGCTGAATCCATGGGATCCAAAGGAGCTCCAGAGGGGTTGGCCTGCCCACAAATGAGGTGCATGGCCTAATAAAATTCTTGGAGTTGGGCAGGGATTGCTCTGGTTCCGGGGAACATAGGGAGGCACGGACAGGATCCAGAAGCAGGCTTCATGTGGGAGTGGGACCTAGAGTGATGTTGTTACTGTGCCTCATCCAAAGATTTGGACTGGCGTGGTTAAGTTAAAGAGTGCTTCAACGCCTTTTTTTTTTTTTTGGTGGGACTTACCTGACTGCTTTGAGCGTGATGACGAACACCTGCAATGATACTGCAAAAAGGCCATGGACTTTCCTTGAGACTGGGACCTGGAACATTGTAGAGGCGTCAGGCGAACAGGAACTTCAAGGAGCGCTCCCTCTGCAACTTGGGGTTCATGGCGTGGCAGTCCTCACAAGTCTCCAAGCACCAAAGGCAAAACAGATGAGTCTGTCACAGACATCTGTCTATGACAGAAACTAAAGGGCTTAAACCCCACCATTTTTGGTGGGGAGCCTACCACTTTGGGAGATGATGTCTCTAAATAATGTTCAACAAAATGTTTTAAAAAAAAGTCAGACTGGTGCAGAAAGTAAAGAGCTGATGTCAGAGTGCTGGGTGGTACAGCTATAGGCACTGCCCACATCACTTCCAGCACAGACAACCAATGCAAAGCCAAATGATGCCTCCTACCAGCATGCAGCGGTACTGCTCAAAAAGTTTCCAGATCCATTCTAATGCCTGGGGTAATTCTAAGGTAAGGAATCTGCAGCTACAAGTCTATTACATCACTTAATTCATTTATGGGTTATGTAAGTGGCAAGAGATGATGTAAATGGGAGATGGGGTGGGGCTCATCTCAATTAAGTTATGGGCTACGGGAGTGGAAAGAGAAGAGGAAAATAAATAGGTTTTGGCCTCCCACAGGCTTTTCTGAAGCACATATGTTTATATTAATTTATCGAGTAAGAGAAGGACGACATGAAAGAGAACTGTGGCATAGAGAATGAGGGGACAAGTAGTCTTAGATTAATATTTGGAGACAGCAGAGGTGTGGGAGTGAGGGAATACATGAAATTATGCTGGTGCACACAAACCATTTACAAACACTTTATCTCGTGAGGGTGAATCCATTGGAACGACCAGAATTCTAAAGACCTTGATGACCAAACCCATAAATGCCCTAAGGGGAGCGCTCCAGAAGTTTCATTAATAGCACAATAATCACCCTAACTGGTGATAAAAATTCCAGCATTGATGACAACAACCAAGTCCTTTGGGCACCTCTCTTCACAGGAAAAGTAATAATACTTATATTTCAAGTGCTTTGTTAATGGCCGGGCTCAGCTGGCTGAGAAGTCTTCCCTTTTGCCTCAATAGTGCCACAGTAAGAGTTCTTACCTGTCTGTTGATGTCTGCTTTGTGTTGCAGCAGCACGGAGACCAGTTCATGGTGACCCCGATCACAGGCCCAATGTAGCAGCGTCCGACCCTGGAGACAGAGGAGAAAAATAAGACTAATACTCAGTCCAATAGCAAAACGAGGACAAGGAGTCAGTGACGGATGGAATGGGTTGCTGTAAAGATATTGGTGAAAGGGTGGATTTATGGTGCATATTTATATTTAATTCTTGTTAAGGGCTTGCATAAATAAAACCAAAAATAAAAAGAATGAAAGAAAGGGGTTAGGCAAGGCCATGAGTAGCAAGCGGAAAGACCATACCAGAGCATAAAATGACCACCAAGTTCATTTAGCCTGCCTGTCAAAACACCTGAGTTTCCACCTTCATGCATATTTTCACCAATTTCAGCCTGGTGACAAAAAACCACAAACTTTCCCACTTGTGTATACCATCCTGCTAGTGGCTGCTTAGTACAATTACCAGTAAAAGAAAATGCCACAAACGCACCTTCAGATGTTCAAAATTGTCACAATGCACATATTTTTTCATTTCCACCGTTGGCCTCAAAATCAAATTGGGAGATGGTCATCACAAGATCTCACACTAGAGGGAAACCATACCCCAGGTCCTGGCAACATAACGAAAAGGAAAGATGCAGAGTTAATTCGAGGGGCTGAGGCAAAGTGACAGACTGTCGATTATTGAAAAGGGCCTCTCTATGTCCATCCATTATCACCTCCGTCTCTTCCGGTCGCCCTCCGAATACCGGAACCATAAAAGTCTATGGATCGCCATTTCTATTTCGTCACAAACTGATGCCACAGTCATATTTCCTCCTTCTGACAGTCCTTTTGTTTCTTCACTTTTCCATAATGCCTTGCTAGTTTTAGCCATGGGTAGATAATTATAAACTGAACAATGTCTCTTAAAAAGATAATTATGCACACAAGCACAAAGAATGGCCTAACCTAAGAATGCTGAAGATACTGGAAATGGTTGAGGCGCTCCGCACTGCTACCAAAACGTTGGCATACTAAGGATGATCAGGAATGCCTATGTTGTTTTTTCAATGCACCCAAAAGCATGTCTAACGTAGAACAGTCAGTGTCTAATTAGATTGAGATTCTCCACAGAAGTGATGTTATGTTTGATCTCAGCCAGCTACCGAGACGTGCCCTTGGGAATGAATGCATAATGTAACATCAGTCCAAAGTGGGCTTGTCTGAAGCTAATAACAGGAGCAGCTATGGTTCGAGAAAGGAAACAAAAGCATTTTTCTTTCTAAGTGTGGATCCAGAAAAGAGGAGTGGGAGCAGAGAACTGAAACATGGCGAATATCAACTATCCAAAAACTGAAAACATGGCACCAGCACAGTGCATCTCTGTCACTTGGGCGCAAATCAGGCTGTGAAGAGGGCAGTTGTGAAAGCCTTTATGAACTGAGTTATGAAACAAGCTGCAACATCTGCCAAAGCTGATTCAGAGAAAGGTTTTACTGTAACAACCAAACGGAACAAGATAAAGAGCATCCTAAGGAAAAGTTACCAGAAAGTTTATGAAGCAAACAATATTTTTAGAAGCAAGAGAAATTTTGGCTGTGGACATCTAACTTTTACAGCCTTAGCTCAGCAGGATCAAGACTTACGACTGGCAAAGGAAACCAAACCAGTCAGTGAGGTCTTAATGAGACATCGTAAAGGGAGAGACTGTCACAGAACCACGAACTTAGGAGCACAAAGATTCCCCCCTATCAAACTAGCCACAATGAACAACACTACGGGACCTTGAAGGGGTGAAAATAGACAGAGCTTGAAAAGCAGGAATGAACTGGGACAAAATAAGCCAATTCCAGCAGTGATAAAGAAATCTAATATGTCAGTGACATATAGGTGAGCAACTAAGATAGTGAAAAAAGAAACCTCAAAATCTGGAAGCAACTGCTGATACCCATTCTGCCAGCCACTCTACAACACCCACCGTAGCAGTATCCCCAGATACAACTTTAACACACTCTAACCTCGGAGAGAAATGGACAACTGGGGAGTGTGCATGAAGGAATTACGAGACAGACTGTGTACACAAATATTTAGGTTCTAGTGTGTGAAGGAAGGATCCAGATGATGACCAGTGAAATGGGGGAGAGTGGCCGTGGTGTTTTTCTTGTTTTTTTTTCAAATAATAGACACTGAAGGATTTGCTACAACGACCTTGCCGGGTTCCGAGTAGTAGGCGAAGGCAATAGTACACTATGAAATTAAAATAGATTTAACCCGTACCATTCTCCAAAAGGCCAGCCCTCGCCACTCTGCAAGCTCATCACAATCATCAATTAAGAGAAATTCTAGAAACTGTTCAATAGCAGGGCATTAATAGCCATTTCTATAAGAACTACCGTTAATATACTGTCTTTGGAGATAAAGCAAGTGCACATAAGAGATCTCATCTTCCTTGATTTTCACCAAGCTTGCATTGTTGGATTCCAGAGGTATAATCATATATCAGGGGGGTTCATCTTCTATATTGGCATAATCAATGCTTTCTGTTGGAGGGATGGTAGGCAGGCGCCATTCTCATACGAGAAAGATCTGTGCTTCTGAACAAACAATCTTAAAGAATTTAGAAGTCAGTGGATGTCGGCCATTCTAGGGATTATCTTTCAATTCTTCATCCAGACATGCTGCTCACGGCCTTTCCAATGTTCTCTATGATTCTCAGAACTCACTTACACATTTCAAACTGAAATCCAAGCCCTGCAGCCATGGCTCTTTCTTGAGTTATCTTCAGGTCACGCATCGAAGTGTCAATTCAAATGCTTCTGGTACAAATAGACCTATTTTTACCTTTCCCGATTACTGGTTGCCAGTGATGCCTGTGCTATACAGCTGAAGGCTGCCTAAGAAACATTTATTAGTACCCTTATTTCTGAACAGGCTCATGATTCACACCGTCAGTTGTGTACACTCAATCGGAAACTCATCCTCCCACCTCAAACTGAACACACGACCCTGGTTTAAAATCTGGTTTCTTTACTTCAAAAGGGCGTGCTTCCTTCTCCTCTTGCTCTCCTCCATCTCTATCGGCCTCAGAAAAAAGAGGTAGACACGACTAAGATTCTTCAAATGTTTCTTTTAGGCCCTGCATAGCTGACTTCCAATCTGTCTCAAAAGCAGATGTTCTGACCTTCCTGACTAGAGATAAATCAACTGCAGTAGCCTCTAGAATGTTATCTTCATTATAGCCTTAGAACCGCTCCTGCGTTAAAGGCCCGAGCCGAAGGTGAGGGCCTTTAACAAGGGAGAGGGCCTTTAATAGCCGGTAGAGCCCGCTACGGTGGGTTCTAAGGCTATTAGAACATTCTGCCACTCAGGGCAGAATGTTCTATTAAATAAAACAAATTCCTCACGGAGCCCATAGGGGATTAAAATCCCCTCAGGCTCCGTGAGGCTTTGTTCACAGCCGTTGCTGTGAACAAAGCGAACATTGGAATGTTGGCGCTGCAGGCTTTTACCGGCCAGTAAAAGCCTGCAGCACTCCATTGTCTTCAATGGAGCTGCCAATGTTCTAATATTGGTTAACCTATTTTTCCATTCTTTCTGTCTTAGTTGCTGTCTTAATTCATTTCCTGTTTCTTGTAGGGTCTTCCATTATTCCTCTGTCTGTAAATGTTATCAGCAATTATTCTTCCTTTAAACTGTCTCTCTAGCCCAATGAGCTTTTTAATTTGCGTCCTATCTCTGTGCTTCCTTGTATGTCTGACATTTTCATCCTTTCCTCTGACTAATAATCCCCTATCTCTTGTTCAGTTCAGCTTTCGTCAGTTTATTCCATTTACTGAGAATGCACTACTTTTGGTGTCTACCGCTTTGCTTCATGCTTGCCACAACAAGCAGTCCTCTATTCTCATTCCCCTGGATACCTTTGCTGCTTTTGATATGGTGGAGCATTCCGTTCTCTTACAAGTCTGTTGAATTAGCGAGATGGTGTCTCAGCAATAAACTGGTGCCACTCCTGTTTCTGGTTACTCTTTTTTCTATTGGAAAAGTGCTGTTTCCACTTTCTTTACAGCTCCCTGTGGAATATCTGGAGGGCTTCTTCTGGGCCCGCTGCTAATCTAAATTTACAATAATATTAATTTCTCTCATATTATTTGCTGACAGAGGGGTATGAATCACCTTTATGCACATGATTCACCAGTTGATTTTTTAATATCCTCCTCTTGCACCGCTGCTTCTTTACCTGCTGAAGAAAAAAAAAAGTTTTTTGCACTTTCTTAAACTTAACCCCGAAGAGAGATTCGTTTTCCTCTACTTCTTCTATTGTTTATGTCCCTTCTATTTACCCCTCTTGTGTCGGTCCCGTATCTTAATTTGTCTTTTCATCATTCGTCAGTTATCTAGGAATGTTGTTTCCAATTGTATACAACAAAGAAAACACAGGTTTCCTATTTTTTTCTTGCATCAAGTTACTTCTTCCATCCCCCGTCATTTCTCTGCATTACTACTATTTCTTTCATTACAGCTGTCTTCCCAATTATACTTTTTGTGCCCTGCAGACCATTCAGAATTGAATTGTCTGATTTATATGGGCTCTTACTTATCAAACTCACATCTCCACATTTTGATGAGCTTTGAGTGCTTATTGTCTTAACTCAGTTTAGATTTTGTTTTGTGCCGTTTTTTAATACCTTCCCTTTATTGCTTCTTTGTACCTGTGCTAACTGATCGCACTTAACACACATTCTTGATCTTTTTGGTCTGCATCATTGTTTCTCCTATCTGTCCTTTGTCCTACTTCCGCCTCTTCTCATGACCACCAACAATTGAGGTACGTTATCTGCTGTGTTTCGTCCAGGGACAAAACCTGCCTAGTCTGGGTGTATTAGTTTTGTCATGTGAGGGAGGAGCCTTGTTGCCAAGATCTTACTGAGAATCTTGTAGTCCAAATTCAACATGGACAATTGTCTGTACGCGCCACATTTCGTAGGATTTTTACCAGGTTTTAGCAAAGGCAACACATTCGCCTCTAGTGCTGTCGCCAGCAGTATTCCCCGCTTCTTGCCGGCCATATAGAGGGTCTCCAGCCTTGGAGCCAGAAGTTCTGCGTATACAGCATAAAACTCAACCGGGATACCATCCGTCCCCGGTGTCTTCCCCCTAGCTAAATCCTTGATGGCCTCCTTGATTTCTTATTGAGTGATGGCCCATCCCAACTGCCCTGCTGTGTCAGGTGTAAGTGTGGTGAGTTGCATCTGGGCCAAGTAGGTCTCTGTGGTTTCCCTATTATATTGGAGGGTACTTTTGTATAACCGCTCATAGAAGGCTAGAAAATGTGCATTAATTTCTTCCTGTCCATAGATTCTGTCCCCCGGTCCGTTTTCATTTCCAGTATGATTGAGCCTCTCTGAGTCGGCGACACCACCCACGCCAACATACGGCCTGGCCTGCCTTGTCCCTCTCCCCGTGGGCTCTTGTGATATAATTCCTGTAGTGGAAGCAGGGAAGACGTTCCACGCACTCTGCAACTGTTTCTTTGAGCTCCAACATTGTGTGCTGGAGGTTTGCATTCTCCGGCCTAGTCTTCTTAGCCTCTCTCAGTTTGTCCTCCGCCCCCCTGGTGTCTCTAAGTAGTGTTCTACGTACCCCTACCGCTCCCGCTATGCACCTCCACCTCATCACCACATTAAAAGCATCCCATTCTATCAAAGAATTGCTGGTGTGGCCTCATTATCTGCAAAAAAGTCAGTAATATGCTGTTTCATCTCCTCCTGATATTGTACATCCTCTAACGATTCTGGCTTCAATTTCCACGTGGGGATACAGGGGGGGGAGGGGGGGGGGGCAGTCCCCACTTCAGTGATAACAATACTGGGTTATGATCTGAGAGTATTCAGCGGTGTGCATATGTGGGAGTACTTCTGGTGTACAGAAGAATGCGTCAAGCTGAACGTGTAACTCATGTAAATAAAAGAAGTTTGAGTAGTCCCTGGTGTCTGGGTGCAACTTTTGCAACACGTCTACCAGGCCCCAATGTGACTGCCGGGATGTGAACTGCTGTGCCACTCTAGTACGCGGAGAATCATGCAAAGAGGGGTGTTAGCAGTCTCTAGTGGGGTCTGCCACACAATTAAAATCACCTCCTAGTACCAAAGGGTGTTGCAGGAATGAGGACAGTAGGCTTGATAGCCGTGTAAATAAAGCACCCTGATCCGAGTTGAGTGCATAAACATTAATCATTGCCAGCTCCCTGCCCTCCAATCTCACCATGAGTTGCCACAAATCTCCCCTCCAGATCAATGAGACCAATCAGCAATTGGAATGGGACCCCGGCCCGTATCCATATCAGGGTCCCTCTGGCAAAGGCAGAGTGAGTGGTGTAGTATACTTGGCCCCTCCATCGTTTCTGTATAGCTATACCCTCTGCTTGTGTTAAGTGTGACTCCTGGAGCATTGCAACCTGGATCCCTCTTTTCTGTAAGTATGAAAAAACCTTATATCTTTTGACCATCATGTGCATGCCCCGGACCTCCCATGATAGGAATTTATACGTGTCTAATGCAGCCATACCGCTGTCTTGTACGCAACCGTTTCTGCGCCCCATCTCATTTCCATAGACAGCTGCAACCGTGCCCTCCTGCACCACATCTTTAGATCCAGAGCTACCAATCTCTGTGACTCACATTGCCCTGTAAACCTAATCCATCAAATAACTTCCCAACTCCCCTTCCCGAAGAGGAGTATGCCGCGTTGCTCGTCTCCCCCCCGTCCAATAAGCATGAGAGTGTTTTTGGGCTTGGCCCCCCTCCTGCAGGTTCCCCCATCTCGGATTGTGCTGTCAGCTGCTCCGGAGGAGAGAATGGCTTCCAGGTGATTCTTAGTGGCTGTCTGGTGTCAGCACAGGACCTCACAGGTAAGTCCAGAGCTGAGCCGGTCAGATGATGCAGTCCGACGTCCCCGGTCTGGATCACCTCCGGTCCCAACCCAACTGATGCGCGCGATGCATCTGAGTCTTGATCCGATTCTGAATGTTTCAGCTCCTCGCCCACCACCTGGTGGGAGCCGTGGTCTGATCCGCTTAGAAATGCCACTGCTTCCATTGCCTTCTGGCATTCTTTTTGCATCTCTTTGTTGGAATGAGTCGTCAATTTGTGGTTCCTGCTATGCCAGGCTATCCTTTGGCGCCGTGGTTGCAGTTCCTCCGTTAGATGGATCTCCTCTGGTGACGCCTGAGAGTCTATCCACTGCCACACTTCGCCCGATGTGGTAAAGAACTATGTGCGCCCTTGGCCACCACTCTCAGTTTTGCAGGGAACATCATTCCATACTGTATCCCTATTGGCCGCAGTTTGTGTTTAGCGTCTAGAAAAGTGGCCCTTTGTTTCTGTTCTTCTCAAGAGAAGTCTGGAAAGATACGGATCGTGTGATTGTGTATTGTGCAGTCACCATTCCTCCATCCTTGGCTCAGCAAATAGTCCCAATCCCTATAGTGCAGCTATCGGGCTATAACCGGCCTTGGAGGGGCCCCAGGAGGTGGGGGACGCACTGGGACTCTATGTGCCCTTTTGAGTGCAAAAAAGGGCTGAGAGTCCATCCCCCGCCAGTTCCTCTTTAAGCTAGCACTCCAGAAACTCCACCATGTTATTCTCTTCAATGCGTTCTGGTAAGCCAATCACGCAGATATTGTTTCGCCAGGAACGATTTTACGCGTCTTCTGCTCGTATTTCCAGGTCGCGAATTTGCTTCTCCATCTGGCTCATGTTCTTGGTTGTGTCAATAACCTATAGCAGGAGTTCTTTTACTCGTTTTTCTGTTGTAGACACTTTTTCGGCCAAGCGATGGTGGTCGTCCCTGAGTATAGTTAAGTCGGTGGCCAGGGCATCGATGTTCCTTTCCAAAGCTTCACAAGAGGCTGTTATGGCTTGTAGTATGTCCTGAAGGGTCGGGTACCCAGTCCCCTCCTCAGGGAGGGTGCTCTTGGCTCCCAGCAGTCCCATCATGGCATCTGCAGCATCTTTCACTTCTGTATCCTTCTTGCTGCCAACTTTTCCCATTTCTGGGTCTCTGTTGCTATTCTCTACGGCAGTGGAGGCCTAATCGGTCCTCCCAGGAAGACTAGTGGACTGATGCAATGAATCCCCTTCCGGTTAGCAATTCTCCAGGCTCTCCAGCTCACAGAGGTTTCCTGGTCGCCTCACCACCTATCTTGCGGTTTGCAGCGTCAACCTTCCTAGGTGCGGCGGGGGCACCACTTCCCCTCGCCCACCACAGCCCTCCAGCAACTGAGCCACGGAAGGCTCACGGTGTTGCAGCTGCAGTGGGCCCCTTTTGTTTTTGGTGTTGAAGTTTCTACTGTATTGGGATCTCCCCCTTTGTGGGGGAGCCTCAAGTGCAGCCACCCCCCTCCTGCGGACTGCCTCCGCGTTCCGCACAGTAGAAGATTATGGGGCTCACCTCAGCTCTACACGCAAATCTTCTTCTCTTTGGCAATATATTGGTCGTAACCCAGCGGCCTCCACTCCCAGGCACTGGTCGCCTCCCTGGGCGCCCCGTGGTACTCACAGCTCCAGGGCAGCCCTCCTATCGCCGCACATGCTTAGGGCTCCCCCGATATGCAGCTTCCGAAATTCTACTGTCTGTCCACCTTCACTTCTGGGCCGCCTGCCGCACAACGCCCAGGGCCAGAGACCACCTCTCTTCTCTGCCCCCTCCGGCTCCCTGTGCCGACCTGGAGCCCGGCCTCCCTCCAAGAGGACCGGTCGTTGCGTATCAGGGACTCTGCCGTCCCCAGGGCCAGTTCCCTGTCGAGCGCCTCTGTTCACTGTTGAGACGTGCGAGGCTCCTCCCAGCTCCTCACACTCACCAGCTCAGGCTGTCTTCAGACGTCCGTCACACCCGCGTGCTCTCGCCGATGTTCCGCATAGGGTGCGCAGTCTCAGGAGGCGGTGCCCGCAGCGGGGGTCACTATCTCTGCCTCACTGGTCTCGGCCGCCATCTTGTGCTCCTCGCGGCCCCTGTTGTCTCGGCGAGTCGGGGCGATCCCTGGCCACTGCATGTGTGGTTCACCCCCACACTGTTACAGGGGCCCCTCCCGCACTTCCAACTGTGCACCGGAGGGGGGGGGCTGGGGGACCTCAGAGTCTCATGATTTAACGGGGTGGGGGATTACAGGCGGGAGCCTCACGGAGAGACTTCTTCCGCCATCGGCATCTGGCCACGTCCCCCAGTGTAATTGTTTGTTATGAGTCTTTCAGAAATGTTTCCAACTGTCTATGTAAAACACTTTGGCTAAAAGTGCTGTAATACGGCTAGCTCTTCCAACTTGGACCCCTTGCTTTGATCTCTTACATATCTGCCCTTGGTTTCTGTAGATACTGCTATGCTTCCAAAAGTCTCTGGTTGAAGTTGACTGCTCATTAGGTTGAACGTAAGCCTACAGCCTCTTGTATACTTTTAGTATACTTACTTCTGTGGGCCTAAAGCCATTTCATTTGTTTATTTCAGTCCCATTTAAAAATCCTGGTTTGCTAGTGGTCAGTCATGCCTCTTTGTTCCTCCTCTCTCTCTTTGGGAACTGGGACTAACTACTGTATAATTACGCTTTATCATGTTTATCTGAACTTTGGGGAACTTTTTTTTCCCTTGGCTTCCTGACCCTCTGAGTCAATGTGCCTACAATGCTGAGCTCAGGGGCACTGTACACGCACTCTACGGCTTCCTCCATAGGGCTTAAATTGCACCCCCACAAGCCTTATTCTTGCTTGTCCTGCTACCCAATCACCCTCCTACCGCTGTCGCTTGTTAACACTTCTGCCACCATGGCCGCTTGCCCAGTATCTCCTTGTTTTCTTTTGACTTGCTGCTTTGCACTCATGGCAATATGTTGTTTCTTCCTTCTGTTCGGGCATCTTGCCATTTCTTTCTGCTGTCCGTGGGGTCTTTTTTTATTTTTTTCAGTTTTATGTAGTGCGATCTCAAAACAAAGGTATTGGAGCGCTTATTTTATATACCACAAACTCGATACAAAGGTATGACAACACTTTATGTGAGGACCGGTTACATTACACAAGAACACATACATTTTTGGTTGCAAGGGGAGACTGAGTGAATTTCCCAGAATCACAGGAAGCTGAGCGAGCGTGGAGACTCAAACCGTGTTCACCAGTTCCAAAGTCAGCAGCTCTGGACCTTATGCCACATCCTCTTCCCTACGGTCTTGTACTGGTGCGTGTTGTGGCAGGCTGGGGGTAAATCTTTTTTTTTCTATAGCGCTTGATAATACAGGTTCTGCCATTTCATAGCACTGCAAAGCAGGTGGCATTCTGAATAAAATCGCTATAAATAATTTACATCGACCTTGCAGAGGTGAAGGGGTGAAAAAGCTGTGTCTGGATTGTAATCTATGACATTCTCGTTCTATCAAGACCTCTGCAGTGGTTGCATTAACCAACTGACTTGAGTGAAGCTTAACACAAGGTGATAGCACATGCTCTTGGTAACCTCCTGAGGGTCACCAACCAAGCACATAGGTTAGTTCTAGGCAAGAAGATGGCAAAAAGGTGTTGTCAGCAAAATGGTGGAAAAGGAGTCAGGACTCCAGACCCAAGCACTTCAAAGCCTGAAGCTTGATAGCAAAAAACATCTAGCCTTTGGGTGTAAATTGAGCTCTTCAAATGGAGTTCAGTTAGTAGAGGCAGCCAATTTCCTAACCCTGTAGTGCAAAGAAGCTAACACAAGGGTGCCACAGTGAGAGGAGCAGCGTATCAAATGGTGCAAAGTGGAGCAAACTCCATCATTTCCTATCAGAATTCACTGGTGTCATTGCTTTGATGACAGTCCCCTTACAGCTACTGCGACCTTGCAGATGGCACTTCCTGAAGTGCTGTCTAAAACAATGCTCGAATAGCACTGCTTCCAGTTTGAAGAGGCACCACCTTGAATACCCCCACACAGTCGCTGTCACAGGCCCAGATCGCTACCCCATCACCCTCTGGACTCCTGTCCACTCATGGTCTGTCACAGGCCAGTAATGTTTAACCTGCTCTCCTCTCTTCCAACCCCATGCTTCATGCAACCACTCCCCTAAGTTCCTATGCATCATTTAATGTAAACTCCATGCATCATTCTTTGATTGCCGTGGTTACCAAGTACATGGAAAATCAATGTCAAGAAAATATTTTTCTGACACTAGCAAGTGGCCCTTTTCTCACTCCTGCTTCTACTGGTGTTCCTCTTAGTGCTTCACCACTACTCCCTGTGTCTATAGAAATGTATGTGTATTTGTTTATATGGGTACACACCCCAAGGACTACATCTCAAAGTCAATCCTGGGCAGTAACAACAAAGACTCCATGGGCAAGAGATGTTTTAAACAGGAGAACTGTTCTTTCACAAACTGTGGCCACCAGGACCAGCCACTGCTTGTACTTATACAAACCAAATGTGTTGTTGTGACTGGAGTATTGTTTTTTTACTAAGACAACAAACAAGCCAGATCCATGCCAGGCTTGCAGGGTAACCACTGTGTAAATAAGTTCCATTTAAATTATTTTTACGTAATTTATCCTATGTGGGTATCAAGAAATTTCGGACATGGTTCTGGCCCTACCTTGGATTCCCCCAGAAAACATACATTTGAATCCTCTTAATAGCCTGAAAAAATGCCAGTGAACCAGCCCTGTAGGAGCCTCACTGGCTATCGCCCAAACACAGGCTTCCCGCTCTAGTCTAAGTGGTCCAGATGGAAAGGCCAAAACTTCAAACTTTGAGTAGCCACCCCAACAGAGAGAATTCGGACTTCGAAACCACCAGCCAGTGCACAAATGTATGAAACGAAAAGGCACCGTCAATGCCCAGGAGATTCAGGTTAACGCATCTGTTCTACAGAGTCCAGTCCTGAGCCGAGGGGTGTCATAAGACTATTAACTCAAGGCAGTGCTTTAAATGAATACAGAGTACCAGCCATTCTGTATTTCCATCTAAAGCACTGACCCAAGGTCACAGATGTCGCGTCTCTGGAACCTATCCTGCCAGCCTATCTACCACAGAAGTTCTGTTTCACCAATCAGGACATATTTGACGTCTCCTGCTCAGTTAAGCTGCCCTTCTGTTATTCTCTTTGTATACAGTCAATACTTTCAAAAGTTAGGCTGGTATTTCCTGTGTAGAGGAATAATTCCTTTAAAAGTTCAACACATATGGCTGCCCTCTTTTCTTTGCTCCTAACTCTTTTGACCCCCTCATTCTCCAGGTTAAATGCCACAAAGGTGCCTCTTTGTGGCTTGTTTGGTGCTATAAACGTTTAAGTAAACACACTAGGAAGGGTTGTATCTCTAGGGTATCACAGCCAATCAGTAGGAATGAGGCAACACACTCCCAAGATGGCGGCCTTGTTGTGTCCTCTCTCCTGCAGCGACAGGCCTGGGAGGATTGCTGTGGCACCTGGCATACATCCACTACACTCCAAACCAAACCAAACCACATAGGTAAAAGACATTGGCCCTCATTACGAGCCTGGCGGTCTGTGACCGCCAGGCTCGCGGTTGGCGGGAGCACCGCCGACAGCCTGGCGGTGCCCCCTTAGGGCATTCTGACCGCGGCGCTTTGGCCGCGGTCAGTGCAGGAAAACCGGCGGTCTCCCGCCGGTTTTCCGCTGCCCGTCAGAATCCTCCAAGGCGGCGCAGCATGCTGAGCCGCCTTGGGGATTCTGACACCCCCTACCGCCATCCTGTTCCTGGCGGTTCGCCCGCCAGGAACATGATGGCGGTAGGGGGTGTCGCGGGGCCCCTGGGGGCCCCTGCAGTGCCCATGCCAATGGCATGGGCACTGCAGGGGCCCCCGTAAGAGGGCCCCGCTAGTATTTCACTGTCTGCATAGCAGACAGTGAAATACGCGACGGGTGCAGTAGCACCCGTCGCACCTTCCCACTCCGCCGGCTCGATTACGAGCCGGCTTCATGGTGGGAAGGTCGTTTTCCCCTGGGCTGGCGGGCGGCCTTTTGAAGGCCGCCCGCCAGCCCAGGGGAAAACTCAAAATACCCGCCGCGGTCTTGCGACCGCGGTACAGTATTTTGGCGGCTCCCGCCAGGCGTGCGGTCACCGCGTCCGGCGGGAGTCGTAATGACCCCCATTGTCAGTTACAACACCAATAGCTCTAACTCTCACAAATGTGAGACCTATTGCATTGCAAGTGCTTGTTTTCAGCTCTGGTTGAAGAAAGTCCTAATACTGAAAAGCAGCTAATGCACTGAAAAAACACATGGGAGTGGAACACCAAAAGGAATTAACATGACAATAGACTGGAATCCCACATTCACTCAAAGATCTGTATATCTATGTGTGTTAGTGATGGTTAAGTGTTTATTCTTCCATTAGAGAGTACCCGTAACTCTGCATTTAACTTTCCTTACTAGCTGCTGTGAGATAGGGGCGATACAGCCCACTCTCTCTCTCCATGTTTCTCAGTAGTCCCGGTTACCTGATGGAGGGTCTAGGAATAGACAAAGGCAACAAATCCTTCCTTCTACCACAGCACTTCAGCAATCGGGGGTTGCACAAGGGTTAGCAACAGGCAGAAGTCTCTGTTCGAATCTGTGTGACATCTTGACCTTCTGGGTATCTCTGGCTGTGATGCGGGAGAACAGGTGGAAGGATAGAGTGTCTTTTTGCCGCAAAGAGCGAATGATCCGATACTACACCCTGGGGTTCAGCAATTCCCACCAAAAGGGAGACAATGGAGCCCATTACAATCTTATTTTGACAAACTGTAAGTAACATTTTCATTAATTACGCACACCCAAGGTTCCATGACCACACAAAAACAAATTAGAAGGACTGGCTATCACCCTGCTTGTCCAGGAAGAACAATCCAGTGAAAATGATAGAGTACTCCAAAAATGCAATCCCCTGGAAATATGTGAGAAACCATTTCAGGAAAACTGCCCGGGGTTTTAAGAAATACACCATCGTTTGCAAACATGGGCCTTGTGCCTGAAACAAGTCGACAGAGAATTATCATCTTACCCATTATATGTTAGAGATGAAGGCTGATTGGTGGAGGGCCTTGAAGAAAACTGCTTTGAGGACTGGTGTGGCCAGATGGCAAACCTGTTAAATATGACAAAGGCATGGTGCAATAGAGATGCCGCAAATCCTACTTGGACAACAGTGAAAGCTTTGTATACTAAAGAATCTCCACAGCAAAACCACGAGGATGAGGGCGGTTAGGAGGACCAAGGCTCTCTCGGACTAAAGGTTTACGGTGAAGTGGTAAGTCTGCAAGTGGCCTGTGGCTCCTGTGTAGCCTTTCCAAGTCTCGTAAATATTTAAGACACGCCCAGTCAGTTTCAAGGGCTAGTACAATGAACAGCTTTGCTGTCATTGAGGACTTGATTTATCTCATGGACTGAAGTCTTTAAGACCAGGTGGGTCAGTAACAAGTTCAAAGTTACAGCTCTTGTAGTGCATACAGGGGTAAGCATAATGCTTCTAGCAGGTCAAATGGGCTGTCGATTTGGTGAAAACACTGGTGATGGCATTTGGGTAAAAGGAGGGGCACAGTAAGGATAGTGTCCTTCACTACAAAATACTAAAGCTGCCAACAACCTTCTTAGACACAACAGTCTTGTGTGTTTACCTCATTGGTCAACTCTAACTGCTGGACAGAGTATTGAATCTGGGTACATGGTCTGGGTTAAACATAATTGATTTATCCAAGGGATGAAGTATCTGTAAATTTACATGTATAAACTCTGGAGGCAGTGAAAATAGCACTGTGGAAATTAAGCTAATGTAGTCTTGGCCACTAAGAAGCGCCATCTGCAGAGGGATTGTGCTTGACAGAGGTGGTTGTATTAGTCACATGCAATAAAACAAACTCCTTCATGCTTAAATCCTGGCTATCACACACCAATCCTTGAAGAAATACCATAACTGCTGAGGAGACTTGGTCTGAAAAGGGCATGATGGTGCAAGCTGAAAAAGTGCCAATGTGACAACGGAATATGAAACTGAACACAATATCTTTCAGTTGCATTTAGAACAAATGAAAAAACAAAATTTATAGACACGAGACAAGCCATCAAAGAATATACGGTGTCAGAACTAAGTCATGCTGCATTAGAAGGATCCCTGCTGTCATGGTCACTAGAACTGTAAAAACGCAAGCCTACTGTGTTCTCATCTGATACTAGGCAAATCTCCAAATGAATCACAAATACATTCATGGCATGAATACACAGCTAGACCAATGGCGTTGTCAATGCTTGTTCTCTGATGTGATTCAACGCCGTTCCCTTTTGCTGAGCAGGGACGCAGGAAAGCAGCTATTTCACTGAGAAGAGCTGGCAGTGCAAAGCCCAAGCCTGTGCATTATGGACCGAAACCTCCTCTGCGAATCACACCTGCTGCTCTCTGAACCAACCAAGCGGCCCACACGGAGCTGCGACTGATCCTGGCACCGTCCCCTCTGCCCCAGGTTCTTTAACCTGCAACCTTGATTAAAAAGGACTCCTGACATCTGCATGCAGAGTCCTGGCTCATCCTTGTCACGGATGAATGGGCCTAAATCTACATTGGGCTGGGAAGAGAACCCAACCCAATTCCCAGCGTCTCAGTCTATGAATGTTTAAGCACTTCATCTGTTTACAGGGAAACGGAATGGAGATTGGTGGAGGAGAAGGCGCAGCTCATCATGCAAAGAGGGAATGGTGGGTGGAGAGACTAAAAGGTTTTTAAAAAACAGAGCACATTGCAAAAGGAATCAAGAGGTAGGAGTGGGACCTTGGAGGCTGCAGAGTGCAACACTACTGAGGATCCAGCGAGGTCAATAATGGACAATGTTAGCAAACAATTACGGCAGCATGAGTAACTAGAGATAAGAGAACAGCAGCAATGAGCACTGCTGTGATAGAACCACAAAAACAGAGGTACCGATGGAGTACAACAGCCAGGCAGAGCCGTCCTGGAATATGATGACACCAGAAAGAAGGTATGTATGGGCAACACTTCATGAGCAAGGGATACGGTTTAGATGAGGCTAGAATAGTTAATGAGCTTCAGCATGGAAGTTATCTAGGAGAAAGTATCTCTCCCACACCCATTTGAAGGGGTGTATTCACTAAATAAGTAGCCTGGGATTCCCAAGTGACAGCCTGCAGGTTCTGTTGGACAGCAACCACCAATCCAAGTACTACAAAAGGGTTGAGGGCTGTCCAAAGGCTTTAACCACCCCAGCAAAATGGTGGTTAACCATGTCAGGTAGTAGATATATGCGGGTGTAACGGTCCCACTCCTCAAGTAATCTTATTACCATCTGACTCAGAAGGACATTCCAAAGGCTGGCAGACTCCAAGCACTCCCTTCCTTACTCATCACACCTATAATTCGCGCACACTGAGAACCAGATCCATCCCAGCAGTTGCAATGCAGGCATGGGGACACTGACAGTCAAACCACCTCCTCAGGATTGGCCACTGCTACCTACAGAGTCAACCAGAGTCAGGCATAGCAGACAACTTCAACCACTAATTCTGAGCTCACACTTGTGAGAATCCTTACTCAGGATATTCCAGCAGCTGGGAGTGGGGGCTGACAGCTTGAACATGACCATACCAGGCAGGGAAACTGATGGGGCGAGGAAGCACCTGAACTGCATTATTGTGATGCAATCATGAAGTCAGAAGGGCAGCGCTGGGATACTGCATCACCAAATGTTGCACTCCTGGGAAACGACCGCAAAGCCAGAAAGTGCTGCTGAGATATACCAGCTAAGACACCAGGTACTGCTAGGGTATTACTGCAAAAGAAGAGGCCACAGTGGAGGAAGCGAGAAGATGTGTAGGAAAGTGCCACTGTTGGCATGGTTACCTCCCCCCCACACAAAAACGTTTTACCTAGGGCTGATGCCAACTTTAATTGAAATTGTGCTGGGACCCTGATAACCAGGCCCAGGACCAGTATTCTTTCCCAAAATCTGTACCTTTATTTCCACAATTGGCACACTCATGGCACACAGCTAAGTCCCTTGTAAAAGGTACCCCTGGTGCCAAGGGCCCTGTGGCCAAGGAAGGTCCCCAAGGGCTGCAAAATGTATTATGCCACCCTAGGGGACCCCTCACCAAACACATGTACACTGTTCTTGCAGCTTGTGTGTGCTGGTGTGGAGAAAAAGTTAGAGTAGACATGGCACCCCTCTCAGGGTGACATCCTCACAAACCACTGCCTGTGGCATAGGTAAGACACTCCTCTAGCAGGACTTACAGCCCTAAGGCAGGGTGCACTATACCACAGGTGAAGGCATAGCTGCATGAGCAATATGCCCCTTCAGTATCTAGGTCCATTCTTAGACATTGCAAGTGCAGTGTAGCCATATTGAGTATATGGTCCTGGAGTATATCATTACGAACTCCACAGCTCCATAATGGTTTCACTGAATACCGGGAAGGTTAATATCAAACTTCCCAGCACAATAAACCCCCACTGATGGCAGTGTTGAATTTACTGAAAAATGCACACAGAGGGCATCTTAGAGATGCCCCCGGTATGTTAGCCAAACTGCTAGTGCAGGACTGACCGGTCTATGCCAGCCTGCCACTTTCAGACAAGTCTCTGACCACATGGGGTGAGAGCCTTTGTGCTCTCTGTGGTCAGAAACAAAGCCTGTCCTGGGTGGAGGTACTTCAGACCTCACCCTACAGGGACTGTAACACCGGGAGGTGAGCCTCAAAGGCTCAAGCCTTGGATTACAGTGCTGCAGGGCACTCCAGCTAGTGGAGTTGCCAACCCCCCACGGACAAAGCCCCACTTTTGGCAGCAAGTCTGATGGGAAAATTAGGGAAAACAGGGAGGAGTGACCACCCCAGTCAGGACCACCCCTAAGATGTCCAGAGCTGAGGTGACCCCCCCACCCCCCTTCCCTGCAGAATTACCCATATCTTGGTTTGGAGGATGGGGACCAATAGGATTAGGTTTGTGCCCCCCACCCCAAAGGGATTGGGCACAAAGAGGGTGTAGCCACTCTCAGGGACAGTACCCATTGGCTACTGCCCATTGACCCCTAAAACGCCCAAAGCTCCTCTAAACTCCCCAGGTCTGCCCTCCGAAGACGCGAGTACTTACCTGCCTGCAGATCTGAAACCGAGTGCCCCCAGTCTCCATAGGAGCCCATGTTAATTTTGCCTACACTTTGACCTCTGCACCTGGCCGGCCCCGTGTTGAGGGTGGTGGGTGTTTATTTATGTGGTTTGTGGGAAGGGTTATAGCGGGCCCACGTATATAGGGAAATAATGTACTCCTTTGCTGGGCATTATAGGGCTATTGCACGTCAAATCAGAGTTTCTTCACTTTATAAAGGAAATGAGCTCGCTCTTCTATATCCTCACTAAACTGTTTGGTGTCTTGCAATATCATTACATACAACAGCTGGTATTTAACCGTATATATATATATATATATATATATATATATATATATACACACACATATATGTATGTACACACGCTAATTTTTGTATATTGGACAACAACACACGCTTCACTTTGCTATTACCGATTACTGGGAGCCGCACCAGTTTCACCTGGCATCTTGCATGCCTAATGAAAATAATCAAGAGGCGTTACAAGGGTTCAAGAAAAAAAGATTTTTGTTGGAAAAAAGCTTAAGACCAAGGCAAGCGGGCAATCTCCAACGGCCTGGCGTGCCTTTCCTACAGCTACTCTCCATGTATACAAGCCAGTCCTACGGACAAGCGCTGCTTGCCGGCGAAACCCTATAATATTCGCCATCACCTCACGGGAACAGAAGGCCCTGGTTACCGTCTTCCCTCTGCTGCACAGCCTGCTGCCTTCTTCGCAGAATGTTAATCACTCGGAGAGCAGCCCCGCCGGTGATTGTAATTCAGGAGCTAAAAGGGCTTTAGGTACGACGCTCCCAGCGCCGCAGAGGCTCTGATGTGTGCTGCGGGAAGTGATGCATGTTACGGGGAAAGCCGGCTCCGGGGACCGCTCAGCGCACACTTAATAAAGTAGGCCCCGGGGCATTCTGTTATACACACACCCTGTGAGATCTGCTTCGGTCATAGACGCTGCCCGTCACACGCACGGAGGGCTCCTAGCAGAGGCTGTCCATCACACACTGCAAATACTGCAAGCCTGAAAGAGGCTGCATGGCACACGCTGAGCATTGCCAACGAGATCCGTGTCCAACACAGTGAGTGCTGCCTGCTTGTCAGGGGCTGTGCCACAGAATTGTAAAGTCAAAAACCGGGACATTTCATAAAAATTAGAAAAAAGACTACCCATGCGCTTCAACCAAGCCGCAAAATGTCAGCGCTCATCAGCATAAAGTTAAAGAAGAAGCACTAAGGACAAAAATAAAATGCTATTATTAAAGCCAGTATCGTATTTGTTAATTAAATTGCTTTCTTTAAAAAGCCCTGCTTTGGAAAACATAAATGTCACTTTCTATCGTTTCTGGCGACTCTCTCTAAAAACGGGGATGTGGGCTAAATTTCCCGAAATCTGACGGAGCAGATGGTGAAAAACAGGGACGTCCCGTCACCCTACACGTATTGCGACTGGCACCGGCACATGCAGCGAGCTCCGCCTGCCATGAGGGGGCTCTGTCACAAACTGCGAGTGACGTCTGCTTAAGACTGTCCCTCACACTGCGAGCACTTGAGGCAATGGGTGGCACATGATAGAGTGAGGGTTGCAGTGATTGTACAAGAAACACTGAGCTCCAACATGGGGGCAGTCAATCTCACACACAAAGTGCTGCGGGGGGAAGCGCCCTTTCACATACTACGAGTTCTGCCCGAGAAGCCGTCACACACAGCCGCTGCTACTCCAAAGAGGCTGCCCTTCACACAGTGTTACCCGCTTTAGCTAGATCAGACGTCACTTGAGTGGTAAAACGGGCTGTCAGCAACCGCGTGCTGCTCCTGAAAGTCTGTCCTTCTTACACAGTGAGTGAGTGCCGAGTGCCTCAGGCAGACTGGCTGTCACATAATGCAAGCGAAGGATGGGAGAGGTTCAGTCCGATATTAGGAGTGTTGCCTGAGATACTGTGTCACATACTTTGAGAACGGACTGACAGCAGCTATCCTTCACACGGTGGCTGCTTCTTGTTTTAATATGGGCTGGAAGTCGTTGCCTGTCTGTCACTCACTGAGTGCTACATGAGAGAGAGGCTGGCTTTTGCACAGCTAGTTCATTTGACACAGAGCGAGTGAGGCCTGACAAAGTTTGCCCGTGACATACAGCGAGTGCTGTCTATCACAGCAAGCTCTGCGTGCGAGGCTATCAAGCACAGCAAACGCAGCCCGCAAACACAAACTGTGGTGGCTGAGACAGCCTGTCTGTCGAACACAGCGAGCAGTGCTCGAGAGGTGATGCCCATTACTCTCGGAGAGTGAGCTCAACCGGAGTGACACCGCCCATCAGGCTTTATAGAGGTTACCAATCACTGGTACCGGTTCACGTCTGACACAACATCCAACTGCGGCAGGTCCACACACGGAAATCATCACAGGCACGTAGTGAGAGCTACAGACTACCTCAGGCCCATACTGAGGAAGCATCAGTGTGTTGTCGCAGATGCACTAGAATAAAACACCACTCACTGGACTATCATTGAGTGGCGTAGGTGAGCCAGAGCAGAACGAACTCTCTGCTAGAGGTTCGAATGTACAGGCCATCACAGACTGCACCAGGCACATATAGAACTACTACAGAAGCGTGGATAACTACTACGGAAGGATGGATGACCTTTCCATCCATTTTAAGTTCAGAGCATTACTGGCTGCTACAGGTGCACGAGGGAGTGTGTCACTGACTGCCAGCCGGCCTTCACCACCTGCCCCAGGTGCATACATTCCAAAACATCACTACTGGCCTGCTAAAGGTCCATCTGTAACACAGGAATCACTGCCTGCTATCGGTTCACATGCATCACAATTCTCAGATCGCTACAGATTCACAAGTACAGATCACGACCGGCTTCCACAGTCCGGTATCTACATAACCGACTAAAATAGCGAGCAGGAGCTACTTCTATACAGAGCCAGGCCAGCTCCTCCTCAACTAACTCCTTCCGTTACGGAAGAAAGGCAGAGTCTCAACTAACTCCATCCGTTAGGGAAGAAAGGCAGAGTCCTATTTGGGTCCAGAATCCTTGGTAGAGGCCACTCAAACGTTAATTTGAGGACTGAGAGACAACTTCCACACTGAAAGAGCCTCTTACATCTGCCGCTCGGCAGAGGCCTGCTTGCTTAATGTAGAGCTACCCCACCAGTTGCATGCAGAGGAGTGCTTTTATTGCGGCCCACAAAGCACTCTTTTGTCTTTTTCAGGAACAAATCTTCAAAACAGCGGTTAATTTCGCAAAAATGTAAATCAATGTCTCTGGCGCACAGGTAGCTTTCGCCCAGTTTTTCGATTAAAGACATTGCAGGATGCCCAGGCAGGTCATGCTCGGTCTCTGATGCCTTTTGTTTTCTAACCGTGGGCTTGGAGGCGGTCTATTACTTAGCATTGGCTGACTTCACTGTCACT